>NC_058380.1:72935000-74185000 GCF_018350175.1 Felis catus | reverse complement strand
GTCTGGGATGGGAGGGTAGTGGGGGCAGAGGTAGAAGGCACTTCCAGAACACCTCCCCCCGCCCCCCAGACCCTACAGCAGAAGGACGCTTACCTTCAGCCCATCGGGCCCTGCAGGGCCACCGTCACCCTCAAGGCCCGGCTCTCCCTGCAAAGGGTGGTGGGGAAAGATGAGGAGACATTACTGGGGAGGGGGCCCCATGTGCTTTTGCTTCCTCTCCCTCCCTGGGGCAGGACCCCAACCCTGTCTCCGGGCAGTAGGGCCCTGGCATGCCTGGCACAGAGCAGGTGCCCGGTAAACGGTGGCTGAATCAGTGAGCGAGCAGGGGGGTTGAGGCACCCTCTTCAGAAAGGCGGAGCAGCCCCCAAGCCACGGCCTGCTCTATCTGCAGGGTTGGTCGGGGGAGGGGGGTGACAGGAGGTCCTGAGTTGCAGTGTCCAAGTTGGCTGGCCGGACTGGGAGGCGGTGCTTGCCCAGGGCTTCGAGAAAGGCTTCGATGCCACCCGGACCTCAGTCCCCCAACTAGGCTTCCCATTCACCGGCAGCGTGACCACGAGCAAACCACCTAGCCCCCCTCGGGCACCTGTCTTCTCCCCTGAAAATTGGGCTGATACCCCTTCCTTTAAGGGCTCCTGTAAGGCACAGTATAAGCACCCCACAGACGGCAGCCACTAGGTACGTTATTTCTGGAACTGGAGCGAGCTCTCACGGAACTCCTCGGTGGAATCCCATTTCTCAGACGAGGACAGCGAGGCCAAACTTAAGACTTTTTTTTCTTTTTTTCTTTTTGCCAGCAAGTCTGGGAAGGATACCAAGCCCCGGAGTCCCCATCTGGCCCTCGGCTAGATTCTCTGCTTGCAGTCCCAGCTCCAGAGACGCTCCTGGACTTTTCCAAACGGCCGTCACAGGTGTTTGGGTCTCTCTTTGCTTTCAGAGCTCACAGCCGTTCAGCACCTTCTGAGGAGCCTCAGAAGTCGTGAGATGCAGGGATGGCAAAGGCGTGACAGGCGCGCAGACTAACGGATTCACCAGGACGTGGCCCCGTGAGGACAAGGCCTCCGGTCACTCACTGCTCTGTTCCCAGTGCTCTGAGAGGTGTGCCTGGCACGCAGTGGGCCTCGAGTAAGTGCTTGTCATTCTCTTCCCTACTGCGCCTACGTGGAGCCTCAGGATCCTTCTCAACATGGCACCCCCAGAAAACTGCACTGATCAGTCTTCGTTGACACACAAGTGCTGCCATCTCACGGCTTCAGGCTCCACACTCATCGTCTCTCGCCCCGTGGTCTTTCTCGCTCTTTCTGTGTCCTAACTCAATTTGTGGAGCCTCTGTTAACTCAGGGCAGGGGGGAGCAAGAGGCAATGGAAAAACGGGAAAGGTGACAAATGAGGGGGGGCTTGGGCTGGGCCTGGTGTCCCCACGAACTGAGGCCCACACTAACTCCCCCTCCCTGCCGGGCTCCGCATTCTGCAGCCATCAGGTGCTAGAGGATGCCTGCTTTGTACCCCTCCCGGTACCCCAGGCCACATTCAGGCAGAGACCTTGTAAACTGGGCACAGAGCATAGAGAGGTAGACGGAGAGGCATCCCAATGCTTCACAGAGAAAGAAAAGCTTTGTGGGTTTCTTCCAGTAAAGGGGAAGATCACCTTCCATGGAACAGTTTTCAGGGATGAAAAACAGGTGTTTTTCAGTACAAGTGCTTGCAGGTCAGTAAGTTTGGGGGCCCTGGATGAATCCAAAAGGAACCAGTTTCTTGGCTGCAGGCCTTCTCAGAGCCTTGAAAATGCTACCGCTGATACGTAAGAGGGAACACGGAGCATGCAGTGAGTCTCAGACGCTTTGACCGCTTTGACCACTTTGACCGCAGAACCCTTTTCTTCGAAGAGTGCCTCTACAGGGTGGAAATGGTGGCCCACCAAGAGAGATAGATGGGATGAGGCTGAAGGGATTCAGGGTCTCCTTCTTCCTGAGGCTCGGGGAGGTTGAGTGAAGCCCTTCCCCCCACCCAAGCGCCCCTCAGGTGGCTTTCCAGGGAGAATGAATTTGCTTCGACTTACCCGCTGCCCAATGAGGCCCTGCTCCCCAGGGGTGCCCAGAGGCCCAAGGTCACCCTAGGAGAAGGCAAACACAAGTCCATGGGGGTGGGTGGGGCCAGTCCCAGCCCTGACTTCACCCTCCAGTTCTCACCAGCTCGGATTTGGGTGGGGAGCTGGGGAAGCACCTTCTTCCGAGGACCAAAGGGAAATTGTAAAATGCCAACCAGAACCTCCGCTCCATGGTCCCCCTGGCCACGTCAGGACAGCCACAGCCACCACCACCATCGGGCTCACGTGGACACGGCACTGTTCTAACTGCCTTTTTATTTCCCATGTGATCCCTCACCGCGACCCTGCCTGGAAAAGACCCTGTCTTCTTTTCTAGAGGAAGACACTGCAGACCGTGGGGTGACAGAACTAGCCCGAGCCCATGAGGCTAATAAGTGACAGATTCAGGATCCAAACCTGGGTAGTTAGGCTCCAGGGAGGATCGGATGCAGGGACGGTAACTCTGTGGCTGCCCACCTTCTTTGCTCCCCTGAGAGCCTTGGAGAGAAACCCAAAGGAGGAAGAGGCCCTACATGAGCCAGAATAATGTCCCCCGCCCCCAGAAGATGACCGTGTGGGGATGTGCGCACTAGTCTCCCTCCGTGCTGATGCCCGAAGGGCCCAAGGAGGAGGGGCTCTGAGCCCCCAGCCCTGCCCCCACCAGAAGGATCCCATTTCTGTCTGTTTTATATACGGGGTGGTTTTCTGCACTGTTCGCGCAAAGGATTCTAGAACTAAGTCAACAACCAAAGTCCCAAGCCTGGTCCAACTCCCTCCGAATGGCAGGGAGGCTCAGGCACGGACAGGGAGGGGGTGTCCGCCTCTAGTCCCACAGACCCTCGCGGGCTCCCCCAGGCCCTGCCTAACAAGGCCCTCAGGCTGTCAGCATCACTCATCAGCCCCGGGGCCTGCGCAGGGAGCCGCATCCTCTCCCACAGCAGAGAGGGGAGAGGGCCCTCCCCAGAGCCCAGGTATCAATGGGCGCCTGTTTCCCGGCAGGTAATGAGGGGCACGGGTGCTGAGATACAGATAGTATCGTGGGAGGCCAGGAGGTGCGGCTGGCCCAGCGTGGGGCAGGTGCCAGAGAAAACACCACCGGGCAGGGGGCAGGGGGCAGGGGCAGGGGCTCCCGGCCAGCTGGGCCCTCCACTGTGGCCATAGCCAGGACCCGCTCCCCGGCCAGGAGCACAGAGAACTCATTATCCCGGCACAAGAAAGGCCCGTTTCTCTTCCGTGGGGAGGACGTGGCCGCCAGCTGGGCGCTGGTTTCAACAAGTCACTTTTCTCTTTCATCCTGCCTTACCTTCATCCCGGCTTCCCCAGGAAGGCCCGGCTCTCCTACTGCACCGGGAGGCCCCTGCAAAAAAATGCCATTGGTCCCTCCTACAGCAAGGGCTGGCCTCTGATTGTAAGGGAGGAGATAACTTAAGCAGGCCCAGAGAGGGCAAGGAACGTGCCTGAGGTCACACAGCATGAGACACAGAGTTGGGAGCAGGCTGCAGCCTTCTCGGAGCTGGGGGCTGGGATCATAGCGAGGGTGGTGGTTGGGCCCAGGGTGCTGAGCCTCGGGGCTCCCCTGAGGCTGCTGGAGCCCTCTCCTTCCCCACGAGTGTGGTTTACCACATTAGGAGCCCCTTGGCAAGCACAGGGAGGAAAATTTCAGGATTCACATAACAACAGGGGAAGAAGCCAATAAAGGCTGTGTTCAGGGCTGACTGATCCCAGTCCTTCCCTCCAAAGCTGGGCCGGGATGACTAAGGTGGGGAGGGGTCTGAGTTACCATCATGGGCATGGCCACCGCCCCTGCACGAACCCATTGCCGTGGCTCAGTTTTCTCTGGATAAGGCAGAGGTGTCTGAGGCCCCATGGGAGCCCCCTGCTGCATGGCCTCAAGAGGGCTCTCTCTGCGGTCAAACCTCAGTGCCGAGGTGAAGTCCCAGCAGGGGTGGGGTGCGACATCGTTGTTTTCCCCGGTGCCACAGAAGAGGCACTGCCAACCCCCGTGAGGGCCCCGGGACCCCTGCAGGCCAGGCACACAGCAGCCCCTGGGACAGGGAGCCCAGCCCCTCCCCTTATGCCTAAGGCGGGTCTGCCCTTCCTGCCAGGGTGCCTAACCTTCACTTTCTGTGGGACACAGGACATGACCATCTCCCTCCCAGGCCAGGCCGGGGACCCCCTGAGGAGGAGGGCTTCGAGGGGCTGATGTCTCCCCAGCAACGTCCTGGGACAAACAAGGGGCCCTGAGCACTCACCTGAGGTCCCATCTCTCCAGGAGGGCCAAGTGGTCCCTGGGGTCCCTGAGGGCCCTGGAAGACAGACAGACACACAACAGTTTCGAGACGGCAGCCTGGGCCCTCTGGAGGGGCGGATAAGGGAGAGGATCCATAGAATCTGGGACTCTGCGGCCCACGCCCCCCATAGCCTGTGTCTGCAGCTCCCCCCTCCCCATTGGTCTCCTGCCACCCCTCTACCACCTGCACTCTCTCCTGTGTCTCCCCCTCAAATTCAGAGGGCCCTCCCCTGCTCAGAAACCTTCCAGCTCTCCAAGCAGACTTGCTCACTCCATTCCCTCTGCCTGGACACCTCCCACCTGGGCCCCACCTCTAGAAACCCCCACCCCGCTCCTGCTCAATTCAGTGTCCAAAATGGCGTCTCTTGGGCCTCAAGATGTGGGACTGTAGCATGGCTCTGGGGGGGCAGAAGCCTCCCGTGCTCCCCCTGCCCCAGGCAGGGAACCCTCCTCCTGTGCCTCTCAAGACCATCCTCTCCTGTCCCTCCCCAGCAGTACAATTCCACTGCCTCCTCATGGGGCACCCTGACACTTGGGCTGTTCTCCAAACCCATCCTTCCAGGGAGACCTCCTAAAGGGTCACCTCGGTTTCAAATCACTCACTGTCTCCTGTGGCCCTTGGGAGCAAGAGCAAGCTCTCCCCACGGCTTGAAGCGACCGGCCCCTGTGACCCCTGTCTCCCCGATGTCCGATGTCCAGACCCTACAGTTCCATCCTTCCCCACTTGGTGACCTCAAGTACTCTGTTCCCTCAGCTTTAGTCTGTGCTGAGCACTCTGTACACGTTACCGGTTCATTTTCACAACAGGATGGCAAGGTAAGGACAATTTATTCCCATTTCACTTGCAAGAAAACTAGGCTGGAGGACAAGAGTGCTTAGACTCCAGCCCAGAGCTCCTGAGCTCCCTGGCCAGCGCTCACTCTCTCTACCCTCCGAGGCCTGTCCCATCAGGGTAGCAGGGCCCTGGTACTGTCTCCCTCCAGCCTCCTTCTTATATGACCACATCCCACACTCCCAGAGGTGGCCCATCTGAGACCAGCCTGCCGGGGGGCAAAGAGGCAAAAGAGGGGGGCAAGAGGGCACTTACCGGTTCTCCTGGGAGGCCCTTGGTGCCCGGAGGGCCTGAGGGACCCGGGATGCCCTGCAGAGAGGGACAGAGGTGACTTAGTCCCTTCGCGGCTGTAAGCCTTCACCACGTGTGATGGTCCGACCCCTACCCTCCACCAAGTGACAGATGGGGACACTGAGTCTCAGGGGAAAGAGGCAGGCTCGAGGGTCGTCCGTGTAGAGAGAGCGGGCAGCTAGAGCCTGTGGGGTTTCCACAGCAGGATGGGAATTTGGCTGACGTGGCTATAATCTCCCGGCAAAGCCCCACGGAATTTCCAGAACTGGTGTCACTTACCGGGAAGCCTCGCACTCCCGAGTGCCCTCGCTCACCGGCCGCACCCTGGAAACGCATTTGGGGTCATTAGAGGCACAGATCACAAAGCAGGGAGCGGGGAGGGGGCTGGCGGCCTTGGCCTGACGTACCTGTTGCCCGGGCTGGCCCGGTCTGCCCTGAGGTCCTGAAGGGCCCTGCCGAAACAGCGTGTGAAGGTGGGACAGGGTGCTGGGGAGTACCCTTCGCGGACACAGGACCCACACCCCATGGCAGATGGAAGGAACCGGTGTAATCATCCACCCCTCTCTCCACCATGCAGGTGGGAAACTGAGGCCCGGTAAGGGGAGTGGCTCGCCATAGTCACCAGCTGCTCTGGAGAACCAGGGAGCCTTTGCTCCTGCTGGGAGTAGAAGCATCTCGACTCTTGGGGGCCCTAGAGGGGGCCAGGGAACCCCGGGGAAGCCGCCAGAAGGTGCCTGCATTCCTCACTCCCTCAATCCCCCGGCTCCCTCTCATTCACTGCTCTCTCTCCGTCACCCCCCTGCTCAGACTCCAGGGCCAGGAGGAGCAGCCGTGAGCTCTCAGCCTCTCTCGGACTCCCTGCTGCCCACAGCGGCCTCATGCCAAGGAAGCTGTGAGCCTTGGTTCCGGAATTCCTGACCCAGCGTGGGAGGCATGAGCAAGGGCAGGCCACGGGGTTGGTACCTTGAGGCCCCTGGATCCCTGCTCCCCGGCTGGTCCATCTGGTCCTCGGGGGCCCTGGAATAGGAAAAAAGGACTAGCATGGTGGACAGCAGGGGTCTCCCTCGGGCCGGGAACCAGGAGGGCAGGGCTGCCCAGAGCCTTGGGCCTTTCCCGGCACCAGCCTGGGGCTCCCTTCTCCTCCCACTGCCCGCACATCCCGAGCCTGAGGCTGGCCATCCGGGTGCGGTGTGCCGAGATGGCTCCACCTGGAGGGACTCCGCTAGAGGCCCTATCATTCTGGAATAGAGCCGGTGCTGCACAAATGACCCTGTTTAAAGAGACCTCGGAGGTCAGCCAGCCAACGCATTTCATAGTTGTGGAGGCTGAGGGCAGAGCCTAGCCACGCGTGGCCCAGTCCCTTCAGTTGGGCCTTCAGGTTCGGCTGTTGCATGCACTTCCCAGGGCACATGTGACGCAGAAGCAGGTGTGTGGTCCGCAATCCGTGGGGGCGAACCGAACCCTCAGGGAGGGTCTGAGTCTGCATGAGGCTGGGTGTCTGCAGCAGCCTCCTCCAGCCCGACGTGCAAGTCAATCCAGCCCTGCTCACGGAGGAAGAGCCGACATGTGGAGGGGGCAGGAGCGGGGCAGGGGTCAGGCCGCTGTTCCCTGGAGCCCCAGACAGGAATCTTATTCCTTCGAAAGCTAGGAAACCGCCTGGGGCGGGTGGAATGTGCTCCCTGCCCCCACTGCACAGATGCGAATACTGAGGCCCAGTCAAGGGTCGTGATTTGTCTCAGGTCCCTTAGCCCATCAGCAAGTGTATCTCCTCCAGGGTTCTACCTACTGGCCCATGTGACCCCCTTACAGGAACTCCCACAGAGACACAGATGGGATCTAGAAAAGGCCCCCATAGAGAACAGTGCGGTGTTTGTCCTGCAGAGGATCAGAGAGGTCATGCTGGGGAGACAAAGAGGGTCCTGTGCAGGAGGCTGGCCCACCCCGGACCGGGGGTGTGGGGGCCAGCCACAAAAGGAGGTGAGGGAACATGTCTGGCTGGAGGGGGGGGGGGGATGAAAGATTGAAAATAGGACAGGAAGAAAGCATTTAAAAATTGAACAAGGAAATTTGGTTTTGTTTTTTTAAACATTTTATTTTTAAGTAATCTCTACGCCCGACATGGGGCTCAAACTCACAACCCCGAGATCAAGAGTTGTGGGCTCTACTGACTGAGCCCGTCAGGCACCCCAGAAATGTTCAATTAACAATTGAGCCAAAGAAAGCAACAATTCCTCTTATTAGCTACCTGGGGCTTCCAATGCATCATCTCCACACCAGCGGCCTTAAATAGAGCCTCATGGGGGTGCCTGGGGGGCTCAGTCAGTTAAGCATCTGACTTCAGCTCAGGTCATGATCTCACAGTTTGTGGGTTCGAGCCCCACGTCAGGCTCTGTGCTGACAGCTCGGCGCCTGGAGCCTGCTTCGGATTCGGCGCCGCCCTCTCTCACTCTGCCCCTCCCCTGTTCGTACTCTGCCTCTCTCTCAAAATTAAACATTAAAAAAACATAAACAGTGCCTCACAAACTGAATAAACCCGGGACAGGGGACGACGCCGAGCCTCAGTTATCTTGTCTCGGAAATGAGGCTGAGAATCTCTCCTTTAAGGTGGGAGATACCACCCCCCCCCCCCCCCCGCCCCGGCCTCTCATAAGTGCTCAGGAACAGCCGGATCTGCCAGAGGAGGTGGCAGGTTCCCGGAGGACAGGGACACAGAGGAGTGGCTTGGCAGGTCTGGCCTCAGTCCCTTTCTCAGAGCAGGCAGCTCCGAGCACGCTGCGAGAGCCAGCTGAGAGCTTTCAGAGACCCAGTACTGCACATGTTAGAGGCTGCGGGTGCTGGTTCTGGTTCTGTTGCTGGACTGCTGTGTGGCCCTGGGTAAGCCCCTTCCCCTCTCTGGGCCTCTGTCTCAGATGGACCCTATCAGGCCGTGTGTCGGGCTTTCCGCCCCTGATTCATGAACAGGGGCCCGGTGGAGATAGAGACTCATTGAAGGGGGGACATCCCGAGCCACAGGAGCTGGGACAGAGGCTCAGCTGCTGGGTGGGCATCAGGGCCCTCCTGAGGGCTGGCTTCTGGCCCCTGGCCTCTGTCTCTAGCCGAGGCACAGACCTCCCTGGAAAGAGACAGCTCTGGGAGTGCAGTGGAGGCCCAGAGGTGTGGATGGCTTGGTCTGAATCACACAGCACCCTATTTGCCCTTGGGATCAAGGCCTTTCGGAGAGAACGGTTTTGAGATCTGCAATAATGGTAGTGAAACAGGAAACGGCCTATGGTCACGCTGCTGGTAAGCGGAGAAGCCAGACTCTGAACCTAACTCCGCCAGAGGCCCATTTCTTTCCACCACTCCCTGTCATTGCTTCTCAGTGTGGGAGTGCGCTCCCCATCATGGGGGTGTGCAGGTCAGGGCCTACAGGAGCCGTGAAGGCCCGAGCAGGATGCTGGAGAAGACAATGTCTAAATTCCCTGTTACCTGGGAGATGGCGATGCCTTGGGAGCCCCCAGGGAGCTCGGGGAGAAGCTGGTGCTGCCTGGAGGGAGGAGGGGGCCCAGCCACCACCCCCCCCCACCCCGGCCCCCTAGGGCAGGGAGAAGAGCAGGATGGGCGCACACTCTAGCTCTTGCTCGGGGCCACGCTGTCGCTCATCCTGTGTCCCGAGGGCCCCCCAGTCCTGCTCGCTCCTTCTCCAAGTGAACACAGGCCAGCCAGCGCTGCTGGAGGCAGGCCTGGGTTTTCCATCAGAACCACATGTCTATCCTCTTGTAGCCACTCCCCAGGAGGAAGCTTGCAGTCAGAGCCGAGGCTGCCCTTCGGGCAGTCCGGGACAGAAAATCTGGCCAATTACAGCTCTTGGGACAAAGGGATGGACAGCCAGGAGGGAACGAACAGGCACCCAGCGCCTCCCGCACCGCTGCCCTATCGGGTGCTCATCGCGCGCGAGGCGCCTGCAAAGGGATTTAACCCCAGGGCCCTCTGGAGAGGTTAGTTCTGTTTTGTTCACCCATTTTGCAGAGGAAAGCTAGAGGCCCAGAGGGGAGTCAGTTGCCCAGGGTCAAAGAGGGAGAGCCAAGATTCGAGGAGCTCTAAGCCCCATTCATGGGAGCAGAGTCTAATGTCAGGCACGTGAACCTCAGAATCCTCACGCCTCCCTCAAAGTGGGTGGTGGAGGGAGACTGTGGAATCCCCCAGGTAACGAACAGGGATTTTAGACATCGTCTTTTCCAGCACCCTGCCCCAGAGCCGACCCCGACCTCCACATCCCCCTGTGACGGGGAGTTCACTCCCACACTGATAAAGAGTGACTGGCGGCTGTGGGAAAAATGGGCATCCAGCTGATGTGCGTTCATACTCCGGGTCCTTACAACTTCCTCCTCATGTCACCCACCAAGGCCTGAGGTTCCAGAACTGATAACTGGGAAGGCTGGGACTTGCCCCTGTCTGACCCCGAGCCCCTGAGGCCTGTGGACCCAGACCCTGTCAGCAGTTCTACCAAGAGCCAAGGGCCTGAGGGCCCATCTCGTCCCCTCCCGCACATGGGCAGAGACGCAGGCAGGGCCTTCTACATTCCCCATGGCACATATGGGGAAACCGAGGCTCGGAGGGTGGCCAGGTCTTGCTAAGGTCACTCAGCAAGCCAGTGGCTTCGTGGAGGCCTGTCCAGAATTGAGCTCTTCTGCAGGCACAGTATGCGTCTCTCTAGGATCCCCCCCCATCCTTCAGTGACCCCTCTGTGAAGTGGCCAATGGTGGACCATGAGGCCAGGGACTCAAGGGGCTGTTCCCACAGGTTTTGCATTCCTGCCAAACCCAGCAGGGGGGAGGAGCTCATGTTCCCGATGCTTCCCTCCCAGCCCTGGAGACTTTTGATGTGGTTTGGAGCCTGGGTTTCCTCAAGCAGGAGATACATTCTTCAAGCCACTGCTGGGAAGGGGAGGTAAAGCCAGCGGGGGGAAGCTGTGAGTTGAGGACCTTGAACCCTCCAGCTAATCTGGCTTTCTGGGGCAGGGGGTGACATGCTCAGGGTCAAGGTGGAACTGGCTGCCAGCAGGCCTGGGTCCACTTGCAGAGACCCAGGACATGGCACTGGGAGGGGCCCTGCTGGGCCAGAGGAATGCCTCTTAATCCCCCCTCTCCCTGGCTGACTGTTCAGGCCATCTGGTTTGGGGGAAAATTTAAAACCACTTGAAACTCAGCCAAGAGGAGACTGATCACAGATCCCCCGTATGGAGCTTGGATATCAGGCCTCGGCTGCCGGCTCTACCTGTGCCTTGGCGTTTCCCTCCTACGAGGCTGCCTGGCCCAGCACCCGGACACCAGTTGGGGGCAGAAAACCACTGCATCAGCCCTCCCTGCATGACTGAAAATGAGACTACGTTCAGTATGCCAAAGAGCCAGGTTCCCTGGGTCCCCATCCCAGCTCTGCCACTTTCTAACTGTGCAACCTGAGACGAGTGACTTAACCCCTCTGTGCCTCAGTTTCCTCGTCTATAAAACAGAAATAAGAATAGCACCTTCTTTACAGAGTAGTGTTGAAGATTAAATGAGTGAAACATGTGACAGACAGTACCTGACACACAGTAAGTACTAGTGATTATTACCTCGGGCCACTGTGCTCAGGCCAGCCCTTGCTTAAAATCCCCTGTGGCTCCCCACTGCCCTTGGAAAGCAGCCCACAGGCTTCACTGTGCTGTTCTCAGGCTTGGCACCTGCTAATTCTTCGTCTCATCCCTCTCGCCTGCCCCTCTGCTGAACCACTGGAGACCCCGAAGCATGCCACACCTTCTCTCACCTTAGGGCGGTCCGTTGCCCAGAACCTGGCATCAGCTCAGCTGTCTTCCTCTCCCGAAGCCTTCTCTGAAACCCTTTCCAAGCTCCCAAGCTGCCTGTGCATCATCACCATCAATGTGCCAATGACCCTACGCTATGTGCCAATGACTCTATACAATCTCTTTGACCTACGGGATTGAGCCACACGAGAGCAGGCAGGGGTCATGCCTGTCCCATTCTTTGCAGTGTCTACAGACCCTTCAACAGTGGCCGGCACATAGTCGGTGCTAAATAAATGGCGGTTGAATGACCAACTAAATGAATGGATGGACAAACACAGGTACCACAGAGCTGGCCTGTACCCACTGGATGGCGAGGCCTGGAGCTCAGAAATGGGCTGGAAGAGATGGCTGGAAAGGGGGTCCCAGGCCAACACTCAGGCCCAGGATGAGCCTGGAACCCCGTGTGATGCCTGGAAACCACCAATCTCAGGGCTGGGCAGGGGGCAAGGACCAGGAGGGAACCTCTCTGTCAGGTGGCCCCTGCCAGCATCAGCCCCCCGGGGACTGGGCCCTACTTACCCGGAGTCCCTTTGCTCCCCTCATGCCTGGTGGACCTCGAGATCCTGGAGGACCCTGTGGGGAGGAGAAAGAGTTTGGAGAAGCCCCCTTTCCGGTAGCAAGGGGGCGAGAGGGAAGGCTAGGAGCATGGGGGTGAAGCCTGGCCGCAGCCTTCAGACAGGCAGTGCTTGGGAGCGGCCCCTGGGCAGGCCCAGTGCCTCTGCACAGAAGGATGCAGCCCAGTGGGAAAAGCTGTCCCACTGGGAGAAGTGGCCCACAAGCCGTAACCCTGAGCATGAGTCAATGTCCTAGGCTTGATGTGGTGGGGTGGGGGGGAGGGGGGGCTTAACCTTTCCTGGGAGTCCTGGAGTAAGAAGAAGCCTCCCTGGATGGATGAGCCATTTTCTCTTGTATCTCAAAATTGACAACCAGAAGCTACCATGCCATGCTGACCAAGGTTCACCTCAAATGCCCGTTCCCCCTTTTCTCTCTCCATCAGCAAGGAGACTATGGCAGCCCCGTGATCTGTCCCCCGCCCTGACCCCGACTATCAGCTGCAAGCTTTGACCAGGGCAGAAAGAGCCCTGGGGTAAGGACGGGGGAAGAACCAGACCGTAGCCCTGGGGTGAGGGAGGGGGAGGCAGGGAGAAGGGAACAGGGCCTGGCCCGGGGAAGCCGCCCGGTTATCTGGTTTGATGCAGGAATGGCAAGAGACGCAAGGGAGAGACAGGGAGGGAGGGAAGGAAAACACAGGGTTGCCTTTGTTCTCCAGCACCTGGCACAGCGCAGACCCATGACAGGAACGTGGGGACCTGCTGAAGGACCCACCAACAACCTAACAACAGGCGAGGACAGAGGGTGGAAGGAAGCAGGAAGGAGGAGGAGGAGGCTGCCTCATTGCCTCATTTCTCCCCCGGGTTCCGGCCCGGGCTGCACACACCAAGCAGCGCCTTCACGCACAGCAGGCCAGCCGGACCCCTCCACGAGCCTCCCAGCTCAGCAGCGAGCCTCAGACGGGGCGTGCTCCTTCTACAAGGAAGAGGCAGCTTCAGCCCCCTGCAAATACCAGGGAGAGGCCCAGCTCCATTTGGGGCCTCAGGAAAAAGTTGCTGTTCCCGTTCGTCCCTCCCCACGGCCTTGAGGGGTACAGACCCTCCATCAGCTGCTGCCGAAGGGCTGATGTGAGGGGCTGGGTCCCAACTTGCCCCTTGTCAGCAGAGCAAGCGGGGTGAGGACCCAGGCTTGGCCCAATAAGAAAGCAGATCTGACTCCGGGATGGCAGGAGATGGGAAGATTGGGTGAGGACGAGCCATTTTATAGCAGGATCTTGGACCGCAGCAGGCATGCAATGCGTCACTGGGAAATTTCAGGAGCCAAGTCTCGACTCTGAGGCAGTAGAATAGAGGACTTAAAGGAGCAGACTGCTCCACCAGAGAGCCAGGTTCAAATCCCAGCCCTGCCACTTCCTAATCCTGTGACCTTGGCAAGTGATTTCCACCTTTTGGGCCTCTGTTTCATCATCTATAAATGGGGATAAGAAGAATCCCTAGCTCCCGGAGTTGCTGGGAAGACAAAAACGACATGGGAAGTCCCAGCAAAGGGTAGCTATCGCCTCTCTCGGTCGGGGGGGCGGGGGCAGTAACTCGAGGTTCTGGAACCTGTCCCCAGTCCCCCACATAATGAAGGTCCTGATCTGGGCTGACCTCGATGGGCTGTAGGAGGACATGGGTATTAATGTGATTGGAAAAGTGGGAAAATACTCATCAGATGTGAACGGTATCATCAGAAATGTCACCTTAACAGTAAGTCTTACTAATAATCGTGGTAATCACCGTATCTAATAAATAGTAATTCTTATTACTACCAGTCATTATGCACTTAGTATATGCAGATCATTTGCTGAGCATTACAGCATGCACTGTTACCACTTCTTTCTCATAACAACCTCATCATGAAGGTAGTACGATGTTGGCTTACGGACGGGGAAACTGAGGCGCAGAGAAGACGTGACTATTGCCAACAATCACACAGCTAGAAAGTGGCCAGGATTTGACTCACATGTGTCTGATTCTGAAGTCAGATTTCTGGACTTCGGTGCTATGCCGCTTCCCAACAGCACTAGGGCAGCTGGCTGGCCGGGAAGGACCCCAAGAGATCCAGGTGACCCAGCCCCATATGCAGCAATGGCGAATCAATGGCAACCTTGGGGTCTGAAAGCAGCATGTGACTGATTTCACTCAGTCTGAGCCACCCCCGCCCCCCAGTACAGTTAGAAGCACTGAGGACACAGAGTGGGGAGGAGGTCTGCGGAGCCACGGAGGTAGAGGATTCAGAGGCCAGCACCTTCCCTCCGTACGCTGGCTGGGACATCCCCTGTTTTCCCACCTCCCACTGGCCTTCCATGTTGCCTCAGCAACTCTGTTCCAGGCTCCTCCTCCCTCTGGACAGATAGGGAGCCTGAGGCCCAGAGAGGCTGAGGTCTAAGGGCAGAGGAGCTCTAACTTGCTGTTGGACCCTAGCCTGGGCACCTCCCACACTGATGGTCCCCAGTCGCTGTGTCTCTAGGAGCATCTGCTAGACCCTCGTACCTGGGTCCCGTGAACACTGGGGAGAGAGATGGGACAGCAGCCTTCCGGCTGGGTGGGCTAGGACCCTCAGACTGCAAGTTGGGATCTTCAGCCACCAACCAGCCCCTCCAGCCCCAGGCCAGAAGTGGTTTTGCCTCCTCCCCATTAACAGGGAAAGTTATGCCATCAGGAGCCCAGAGTGCTGGCTCTCATCCCACCTCTGCACTGTGAGTTTTCCACCTCATGAGAAGGATTGTAGGAGGCACACAGAGCCACCCGCTGCATGGCACCTCAGTCTTGGGATTATGGTTACTTGTGTGCCGGCTTCTCGTTCCCGGGGTAGTGCCTCCATATCCCTCCTCAGCACCCCCCTGCCGCCTGGCACACAGTAGGTGCTCCGTAAAGGTCTGTTAATGAGCGGGAGGCTATTTCTACTTGGCACCCCCACTAGACAGGATCTTAGAAGCAGATGTGTTTCATACCAGTCCTGCACCTTCGGGGCTGAGCAAAGGCCCAGCACATAGTAGGTGCACAGAAGAGTCTGGGAACCAAGCTGGCTTTGCCTCCCTCATTGGCACAGAGAACTGGTGTGTGCATGCTTCCCTCGGATTCAGGCCATCAAAGGCTCCCATCTCCTCCCTCATCAGACTCCAGGGAGTCCCTCAGCCTGGCCTTTGGAGGGACCTGGGCAGCCTGAACTCATCGTCCCCTGGCCCTGTCCCAGGATCTTGCCTGTGCTGGTCCACGTCATCCCCCATACCCTTTCTACCTGCCTGAGCCCACCCCTCCACCTCCCCAGAGTGGGCTCCCAGCTCTGAGCCCGAGCCTTGGCTGAAGTGAGAGCCCCTCCCATCCTCCAGCCTCCGTCAGCAGAGACAGAGGGAACAGACCCTCTGAGGGCTCGGAATGAGAGCCACCCCTCCCCACCCCCAACATCACCTTCAGGAGAGCAGATGGGGTCCCCTACTCTGACTACCCTGCCTCCCCCACTCCTCCCTGCCTCGGGATCCTCAGGAATACCCCTGGCCCTCAATCATCACAAGCCCAGGCTCCTCGTGTCCTCACCTCCATGCTCTAACCCTCATCCAATGTGTCCCCAGCATTTCTCATCTTCTCCCCTACTTTCTCCATAGCAGGTGTCCCTTATTTATGGGGTTCTCTCTCTCAAATGCCAGAATATAATCTCCTAATGGGCAGCAGCAGTTTTCTGCCTTGTTCACGGCTGCTGTCCCCCGCTCCTGGAGCGGCTTCAGGCACACGTGACAGGGTATTTCTGGAGTGAATGAACAAAGCGATGATGGCGTTAATGACCAAGATACCCCGTGCAAGGAACATCACTACATAATGAACATTAGCTGCCCAGTTTCATTTAACTCATGTGATGACACTGTCATGACCACGATTATTTTCTGTGTTTCAGATGAGCAAAATTTAGGTTCTGAGAAGTTCAATGATCTTCCCTGGTAATACGGAGCCGGGACTCAAACCCGGGTTTCGTCCGACTCTGGTTTTGTCTGGACTCCTCACCATTACTCGGCAGTGGGTTTGAACTCAGGGAACACGAGGGCTTTGCTTACCCGGGGTCCGGGCTCTCCAGGGGTCCCAACCGCACCGGGAGTTCCAGGATGACCCTGCCAACAAAGAGATGGGAGAGAAGGAATCAGCTGAAGCAGGTGGCCCTTCCTCCTTCCGCCCCCGGCGGCCCAGCCCCAGCCCCAGCCCCAGCCCCAGCCCAGGGCCATGAGGGTGGCCTCTTGGAAGGGGAACGGGTGGGTCTTTCTGAATGCCCAAGGTACGCGGAAGCAGGCAGAGGAGAGCAGAACTGTCACCACGACAGCGATAGGAGAGGGCAAGGCGTGCACACTTGCTCCTTACCATCGATCCCTTGGGTCCAGGTGCGCCTGGGGGTCCCATCATGCCCCGGTCACCCTGTGATGGAGACAGCAATTCAGGGAGGTGATGGCTGTGGGGTGGGTCTCTGCGGAGCAGGTGCAGAGGCCTTCCAGAGGCCAAAAAGGAGGGGGTAGGGACTTGTCTGAAGTCTAGAGCCGCATCACCCAGGGTGGTGACAGGCGAAGGGGCGCTGGGATTTCGCTCAGCAGAAGCCAGGAACCCGGCAAGCCCTGGGAGGCCGCGGCATCCACTGTGGCATGCCACACAGAGGGCTTCCCTCGGGCAAGGGTGATCCTGAGCAAGGATGAGCTAATGACACTGTCCCCTGTGATGCTGGCCCATGTCCTGTGGTCCTCGTTGGGCACGGCCTTCCCTGGGCTGGGCCTGCTGAGGTGGAGATGGTAAGGGAAGGCGCTCTCACTCTCCCCATTCCCTCGCCCGGACAGAGATGAGATGCTGGGGCATCTAGATGCAACTCTCTTCCTCCTGATCCATCCAGACAGTCTGGGCAGAGATGGTGGGTGGAGGAGTCAGAGGCTGCTGGCGAAAGGGGCTCTGGCTTTGCATCCTGGCTGTTTTTGTGAGGCCCTGTGTTTTGTATCTACTCAGACGGCAAACATTTACCGAACGTCTTCTACGGGCCTGGCGCGACACGCCAGCCCCAGAAGATGCAATGGTGAGGAGCACAGACAGACCTTGCTCACGGGCCGCGAGACCCTGAGTGTCGTGGGGAGACGGACACAAATCACCAACGCAGATGCAAACCAGCGGCAGTGCAGTGGGGGCGTGGGTCTCGGTGTTAGGGCCCTTCAGCAGGGGATCTGAGGCACCTGGGCTCGGGGGTGCCCCCCGAGGCCCCCCTCGGGAAGACCTGCTTGACCCGAGGGAGCTGAAGGAGAACAGACCATGATCTAGGCAGAGAGGGTGGAGGGGTGTACCTGGCCGGGGGAGGGGCACGGGCAACGGTTTGTAGGTGAGGAGGGACACGGAACATTTGAGCAACAGGGGGAGGCCAGAGTTGGTTTGATATCGCACTATGGTCGTGCAAGATGTGACCACGGGAGGGCACAGGGTGCCTTCTGTACTGCTTTTTGCAACATCTTGTGACTCTATAATTACTTCAAAATAAAAAGATCAATTAAAAAGAGAAGAGGAAGAAGAGAAAACAGAGGAGGAGGAGAAGGTGGTTGTGGTAGGTCAGAGGCTTCCTCTCTCTGGACCTCAGTTTCTCTATCTAATCAGTGGGAATAATACGGGCACCCTGCAAGGCCAGCTTGGGGATCAGACAAACCCATAAAAGGAAAGCAGGTACCCTCCAGGGCCCGTGGTGGGGAACTGGAAACCACAGGGTGCTGGTGAGCTGGGAGCTAACGTGAGGCCCCGGGCACTGAACCTGGTTCACATCCCAGCTTTGTCACTTCATACCTGGGCGACCTTGATTGAATCAGCCTCCCCCCCACCCCCTCCCTCGTCTGAGCCTCGGTTGTCTGGCCTGTAAAACAGAGCTGCCGGGGGACTAACAAGGCAGCCTAAGGAACTGTGCCCTTTTTTAAAAAGATGGCTCTTTACCTCCCTTCTATCGCCCGCCCCTATGCTGTGCCAGTGGGCAGGCGGGCAGGCCCGCAGCAAGTGCATTAGCTGCTCCTACGGGAGGGCAGGGCAGAGCCCCCAGGGGGTGCTGGGAAAGGGGACAATGGCTCTTTGAGGGTGTGGAACGCTAGGGAAGCCAGGGGAAGCCACAGGGGAAACAAGTCTGAAATCCTCAGGGCAACTGGCCCCTTCATCATTTTTAAGATTTCAACCACAAGTTCTATCTGTTTCTATATTCTACCCCGCTGCCCCCACCAACACAACTCACCTTTTCTCCCATGATCCCCGGCTCCCCGACCAGACCAATGAATCCCAGCAGTCCCTAGAAGAAACAGTCACGAAAGCAAGAGAAAAGAGGCAGCAACGTGAATGCAAGGATGTGTTGAGTTTCAGAGGCAGCTGGCCCACATCTCCCCGTCTCTTTGGGGCTCCTCCCCGGTGCCTGGTAATGCGGCAGGCAGGCGTGGGGCTGGCACCGAGGAGAGCTGCCTCTCTCCAGGCACTGTCCTGACTTCCCTCACTCCACCAGATGGTTCTGATTCGGGAGCCAAGCAGTGGGGCCGCTGCCAGCATCCCTGGGAGCTCCACACATTCTTCCTGTGCCAGAAGCAGGCTGGGAGGCGGTCACGTTTGGGGGGGGGTGGTGGGGGCGGGCAGGGATGGCCCTTAAGCGGTGCTGGGAAATCTGTCCCCATCTTTCCGGGCTCTGGGGCTGTTTCAAAGAGAGAAACAAACCCGCTAGCCAGGATGGAAACAGTGTCACAGCCTCCGCCAAAAGTCTTGATTGAAACATAGGAAGTAGAGGCCTTTATACTGTCTTGTGAAAGGCTTCCTCTCCTTTCTGAAGGGCACACACACACTCACGCTGCGGTTCCTTTTGCTTTTTTTTAACTCCACTGGGTGATAACTTGCCTCTGTGTTCCAGAGGCTCTTCTAGGTGGCTGCCGGCCTCGCTGGCCCTGAGTAGACACACAAGCACCGCTCAGCGAAGCTGGACAGCCTGGAGAAGCCACCCAGGAAAGCAGACACTTCCTTGTCCAGACCCCCTACTCTTCCCTGCTAAGGAAGATTTGAGCGGAGCTGGGGAGGGGGGAGGGGGTCTTGTGCAGTTCAGAGGTAGGACAATGGCTTGGGAAGAACTCAGGTTTGCAGCCAAGAGTTTCTCGGAGAATCAGCTGGCCAACCTGTCAATCAACTAGAGTGAAAACATGGTGCCCAGTTCCAAAGGGTGAGCTGTGTCTCAGAGACCGTTTTCAGGTCTGGCCACGCACCATGTACGTTTTGCGGCTGCAGCCTGGGACTCAGCTCTGGTCCGTGTGGCTCCAAGGCCCACGTACCTGTGCCTCCACCCCAGGGCCTCCAAAGCGTGTGGCCATGAGCAAGGCACAGCGCCCCCCCTCCACCCCCCACCCCATACCCCAGCACCATTGCTGCACAACGGAGGTCCTGGTCCTCTGGGCTCAGAGACCCTTCCGGGCTGAGGTATGAGACGAGAGGAGTGAGGCACCAGGTATGAGGTCATGGCTAATAAGTCACAGACAGTAACCAAGTATTTGACTTTTGCAACGACTTAACTTTAAAAAAAAAATCAGACTATTTTCAAGGTGACGGCAATATTACTAACAACAGGCGGCACTTACAGAGCGCCAGGCCCTACACCTGACACTTCTCCTGTCATTGTCACCCAGTCTTTAGGTCTGTGGACCCTGGGTAAGTCACAGAGCCTCTCAGAGCCTCATCACCTGCAGAGGGGGGCGCTTTAGGAAAAGGTCTTTCCCGGTCTCCCCGGGGTTGTTCTGAGTATTGGAGATAATGCACGGCACATGTAGGCACTCCATAAACCTTAGTTCCCTCCCGTCCTGTTCTAATTTATTTTAAAAGGGCACAGGGTTAAGACGGAGGCCCGCGCGCCCCACAAGGGAGCACTCAGACATTTAGAGGATGCCGAGAGAAGGGAATAAAAACGGCTCTGTTAAGAGGCCCCTGCCCGACTGGCCCAGAGAAACAGAAATTTCATAGCTACTTTAAATTTATGAGTTGTTGGGTCCTGGAAGGCACGCGGGTCATAAACCTCAAACAAGAAGCCAAACAGGATCCTAATGAATAAGGGCCATACAGCAAGTGCCCCACTTCCCCATTCCGGCCCCCAGGACACCCATGGGGCAGTGTCCCAGAAGATCCTGGCAGGCCCAGTCTGTGGGTTGAGATGAAGCTGGCCAGGAAACCAGCCCTAGGGGCCCAGGGCTTCCACCTGGTGGAGGGGGGCAGGGTGGAGAAGCAGCTTTGACCGCTGCGGGCACCGCGGGCTCCTCTCCAGCTGGCGTGAGGACATAGGGGTGGACGGTCACCCACAGCGGGCACTGCACGGGCAGGATCTGAGTCCCCGATTTGGGGAAGGAGCCTGCCCTGGTCCTCACACTGTCTACAGATAAAAGGGCTGTTGTCTGCTTATGGGAGTTTTTCTCCCTCCCTCCTTCCTTTCCCTCGCCAGGCACTGGGACGTGCAACCGGGAACAGGACAGCTGTGGGTTCTCTACTGGAACAGACATCTCAGGGAGGGAGTGTTTACATGCCTGGCTTCTCCCCCGACAGAGAGAGCTTCTTAAAGGGAAGGCCCATGCCTGTGATCATCTTTGTGTCCCCAGCACCTAGGACAGGGCTTGCTGGCGAGCCATCTGCACTCTTAGTAGCTGTTACAGAACAGCAAGGGGTCAGGAGGTCTAAAGTTTTTCCAGTCCCTCCAAGGCGGATCTTGGGAACCCAGCGGCCCCGAGTGTCAACCTTGGCTCTGACACTTGTGCTACTGCCCGGGGGAGATCTTGTCAAGCTGCCTCGCTTCTCAGAGCCTTAGTTTCCTCATCCGTGAAATGGGGAGACTAACATCTACCGCCCTGGGGTTGGGGAGGGAATCGCAGGCAGTGGGGGCGACGGTGTTTGGTACGGAGCCTGGTGCAGGAGCCCAATCGGTGTGGCCGATACTGTGATCCTAAGGAGGACCTTATAACCCTTCACGGGGACCCTCTGCTTCTGCCGTGAACAGGAGATACCGGCCCCTTTCCACAAGGGGGAGGGGCCGAGGGCACAGCTGGCGTGGCACCCCCACCACAGGGCTCCAGCTCTGTCTCACAATTCAGACAGGCCCCTCTCTCTTGCTATGGTCCCAGTGAGCCAGGCGGCTAGCGAGGGACTGCGCCATCCACGGGGACCTTCGTGCCGCTGCCCCAGGCCAGACGCCCTCTCCGCCTGGCCCCAGCTTTCGCTACTTCTTTGCCTAGTCATCTTTGTCAATCAGATGGCCAACGTGGGCTAAACCGGGGTTCCCGGAAGGCTCTGGGGATGGAATTCAGGGGGTCCCCGAGCTTGACTAGGAAAAAAAATTACAACTTTTATTTTCACCGCTCTCTAGCTGAAATTGGGCATCTCCCTCAAATGTGAGTGTAGCTGACAAACCCACGATACCCGTAACTGTCACAGATATTTACATGTCACAGTGCAGTCACCGTCGCAGAGATTTCAAAATGTGTCACTAAGGCTTGTCACTGTTCAAAATTGAGGCTTTGCTATTAGACATGCTACTGGATCTCTTTATTCAACGCATCCATAAAGAAGGACGGCTGTGAGTAGAAGACACTTAACACACCTTCATAAATCGCATTTCAATATAATCGATTGCCTTTGCAATCCACCATTTTGCATTTTGGTGCATTTAAAAACTCTAATTCTTGACAAGGGGTCCATGGGCTTCACCAGCCTGCCAAAGGGCCCAAGGCACAAAAAAGGTTAGGACCCCAGGACAGAGTGCTGTGCAAGGACCCTCCGTGTTCCGACATCCTAGGATTCTGAGTATCTATTTCCCGAGGGCCCTTACCATCAGCATAACTATGAAATTAAATTTGCTGATCGCATTGCCTTTTTTTTCCAATCAGGAAATATATCCAGGCCGTGACAGCCCTTCCAAACTCCCGGGCTTCCCACAGAATGCGCTCGAATGACACTGGAAAGATTTCAAAAATCCAGTCCACCCCCTGCTTTAATTCCTTTCTTCCCCCCAACAGATGTTGCAGGCCTGGTGAGGAAACCCGTCGTGCACGACTCTCACGCCACTGATGGCGTTTCTCAGCAGAGAGATTCTTCAGGGTCCCCAACGCCATTCTTTCTTCTGGCCTGAACCGGCGCCTTGCAGAGTTGAGGGGGTGAGGTGCTTCTTTAAGGCGGTGGAGGAGATCGCTACCTTTCGACCTGCCGTCCAAGCCCAGAGGTTAGGCTTTCAGGCTGTGTCGGGCTACAGAGGAGGGGCCCTGCGGTCTCTTCTCCCAGAACTCACAGCTGCTTCCCTGTAGCACCGAGGACCCTGGGCCTCGATAATGAAGGTCGTGATTCTCAAGCCTCCTTTTTAACGACGACTCGCGGCCCCCTCTCCTCTTCAGAACTTCGCCTGACTTCCCCGCCTCCCAGAGCCCCTGGCTCGAATTTCACTTTCCTTCTAAGTGAGGGTTGCCTGGGCCAAGAGCCCCTGGCAGGTGGTTCTGGTTCTGGTAGTCAGCTTCCCTATCTGTAAATGGGGCACGGCGGGTGATTAGTGGAGGCTCTTCCAGTTTTAACGTTCTGGGAGCAAAGTCATGTAACCCCTTTGGGGCCGACGCTCCAAAAACATCCACAGAGCTAGGCCATGGGACTGTGATTCACGGCTTTCTTGTTTGGTGACTTCACCCCCACGGAGAGTCAGTGGCCATTATCAGTGGAAAGGGCAGACTAGCTAACTGACCCCAGGAGCTAGGCAGGGGGACGAAAGGCAGGTGAATGTGGAGCATTCACCAAAGGGCTTGGCACAGAGTGAGTTTTCGATAAAGAGAGTCATTGTGTTCAGAGACCAGTATTGACTTACCTGCTCACCCACTGGCCCTGGCCGTCCAGGGTCACCCGGCTCTCCCTGCAAGGAAGCAAAGAGAAAGATGGCTTGGGATGGGTGATGGGAGGTCCAGGTCCCCCTGGGGGACACCCCAGCTGACTGGCCCTAGCCCCCACCGGTAGGGAAGGGTAGGAACCTCAACTCCAGCGTCTGGCCTTACAGATCTCAAACGGCGGGGACATGGGACACTTGGACAGAACCTCTGGCCCCAGACATGGCCCTAGCCACCCATTACTTGTACCCTGATGTCTGTATCTAATTTGGGCCCTTCATCAACCTGCCGCATGTTGTGGAGGTGGCAAATGAAGCTCAGAGAGGCGAAGCGATCTGCTCAATGCCACACAGCAAGCTAGATGTAGGGCTAGAATTGGAAACTTTGTCCTGACGGATTGAAATCCCCATTCCTACTGAATCAAGCTGCCCCACCACAGGGCGAGCAGGGAATTAGGGAGTCGGGGCACCTGCACCCTAGACGCTAACCCACCAGAGCTCTGCTCCCGGCTCACAAAATGACTGGTGAGTTTTGTCCCTGCCCTGGGCTCAGCGTCCCTAACTATAAATAAGGGAAATCAGACTCATTTGTCTTGTAGGCTATTTCCAGCCCTCACGCTTGGTGGCCTCTTGGAGCCTTGTCTGCCAGCTTTATCCCATGCTGGGGTGGCTCCTGCTCCTGCAGCAGCCACGGCTGCCCTGGTCTCCCCACGGCGCGAGCTGCAGAGAGGCGAGCAGACCCGTGGGATAAATCCAGCCAGACTGTGTCACTGCTCCCACCACAGAAACCCAGCTGGTATCTGAGGGAGACAGACCCAGACCTCAGAGGGCAGGACGAGGGCTCGGACTAGCCAGGAGTTTGGCTCACAAATGAACGCGGCTCACCGCCATCAGGTTTGTGCCTCGTCCTCCCCTCCAGCTCCTGCCCCAGGCCTCACGTCCACGAGGACCAGAGGGGCCAGACACACGGGCCATGTTCCCCGAGTGGAGGGGGACACGGATGACCTGAGCTACCCTGGCTCTGCCCTAACCCTGGTGAGTCGGCCCAGCTGCAAACGTGGCCCAACATGGCCCCCAAGGGGAGTCCTGGGAAAGCCCGTGAGGGAGGCTGCCCATGGGCCCGTGTGCCGGGGTCATCACCCTCCTACGCAGGCCGGTTCTTTTATGACAATTAAAAAAACCCCAAAAACCTGTTAACGAATATAATACATATTTACTGCACAGGATGGGGAAAACCTAGAGGCCCACAGAAGGAGACGGAAACGTCCTATACTCTCACCACCCAGAGAGAGCCCCCGTCCACACTGCAGCCTCTGCTCTGGGCCCCCGGGAACACGGTACAATCAGCCCCCACCACAGGCCGGGGCCTAACCTTCCATCCGTAACCTGCTTCCTGCCTCCACCACGTCCACGCGCACGGGCATTTCCCATCCGGTGAACTTTTCCACTACACCACCTTTCGTGGCCGCATCGTATCCCGGTACTTGAACACTACTCTGCTGTTGGACATTCAGGCTATGGTCATTTTTTCCCCTCTGGTAGCAATATGTTGTGATAATGGGGACCATCGCCCTCCTTTCCACAACTGCCCGTGGGATTTGGGGTCCTTCCTGGGGCCCTCATTGGCTGGCTCCCCTTTTCTTCTGTTCCCCCGGTGTCCCCCTCAACCCACCAAGCCCAGTCGCCTCCGGGACTCCTCACCTTCACGCCATCCAGGCCGGGCCTACCAGGAAACCCCTTTCTGCCAGGCTGGCCCTGCAACAGAGAGAGGTGAGTGAGTGGGGGGCAGAGGCAGCCTTGCTGGGGTCCCAGCCCTGGTGGGGGGGAGGGAATTGGAGCCCCGGGGGCACCAGGCTATACTGGAGATGCAGGGAGGGGTCTGCACCTGTGTGACCTCAAGGAAGTCTCCCCTCCCAGGCCTGTCCTGTTTGTAAATGGGGATGTTGAAACCCGCTTTCAGGGAATGAGGAAAAGGGAGGAGGGCACAGAAGATAAAGGGCCCAGAGGAATGGAGAGTTTATACCCGTGGTTTTCAAAATGTCGTCTGGGGATCCCTGTGGTCCCTGGGGCCCTTTCAAGGGGCTGATGACCTCAGAACTATGGTTCGTAATAATGCTAAGACACTGTTTACTGTGTCTCTCTCCTCCTGAGTGTGAGCGGACTTTTCCAGAGGCGACATGACATGTGGTAGCAGGAACAGATTGAATGCAGAAGCAGATGGGAGAACCCAGCCGACTTCTATTAAACCCGACATTAAAGAGATTTGCAAAAGTGGTAAAACAATGCCACTCTTTTCATTAGATCATTTTGCTTTGGAAAATATAGCTGGTTGGGTTGTTTTGTTTTGTTTTGTCTTGTTTGTAGAACTATTATTTTTGTTAACATGAAATGGGTTTATTATTCCGTCAAATGAATTAATAAATACATTGAAAAGTTTTCAGTTTTAATTACTAATATCAATAGGTGGAACCCACACAAAGAAAAGCGTTCGGGGTCCCTGATGGTTTTTTTGAGAATGTGATCAGGCCCCAGGACCAAAGCACGCACACACTGCTGGTTTACACAGTCAGCTGGGGTGGACCCTGTGAGAGGCCACCTGGGGCTGAGCAGTCGGGCGGGATGCTTGCAAGGTTAGGTTCTAGACTGAGACACGGGGCCAACCCCTCACTCTGAGCCCGATGGCCTCGGATGACACCCAGACCAGCAATGCCACTGTCATGGAGAATCAAATGTGGGAGAGTAGAGACAAAGCCCAGCACATGGCAGCCGGGCCACCACGGCCGGCCAGCTTCCTGTCTCTTGTCTCTCTCCTTTGGTGTCTGTTCTAGTCCCCTCTCTGGCTGGCCCAAGGCTCCCTCTGATGACCTCTCTGCACAGCACCCCCCGATGTCATCTGTCTGCACACAGCTCGCTCAGCGCTGACAAATCCCACCTCCCCTGGGGGCCAGCAACACTCACCTCTAAGCCAGGGGCCCCGGGTGGCCCCATGGGTCCCTCATCTCCCTAGAGTTGGGAGACACAAGAGAGGAGAAAAAGAGAAATTAATCCAGTGAGACTCTCAGAGAACTTGACCTGTAAGGAGGGAAAGGGATGGACAGAGGAGAGCCTTCCTGGACCAAGAGAAAGGGCACCTCTGGTCCCCCTGCTGGGCCCCCTCTCAGGCCACACAAGGACATCTGCATGAATGGGACCCCCCATGTCATCTGAATGTGACAGGCCCAGGTTCGCAACAGTGCTGGGCCGAAAGTCAAACCCTTTCATATGCTGTGGATACAGAGCCCCAGGCTGCAGCTCAAAGATACGAGCCCTATCCTGAGCTCTGCCATTGATTCTGCTAAGGCAAACCTTAGCCTCACCGTGCCTCAGTTTCCCCTGTAGAATGGTGCAGAACGGAGAGGATCATCCTAAAGTATGATGATTAGCCTCAGTTGAGTTGCTGGAGGACAGTGATGATCTCTTATTCCTTCCTGAGGCCCCATCCCCTACACCGTCACAAACACCACTCAAGATAGGTGTGCAGCGTCTCATGGACGTGTGGTGAGTGAAGGTGGGGACAGGGGCATGACAGAGGGAGGAGATGAAGAAGTGAATGAATGCCGGAGTGGATGAATGAATCCATGAAGATGTGAGCAGGTGGCAGTCTCTTTAGTGGTCACGTGGGTGTAGACAGAGGCACGTAGCTGGCGCCCCTCCCCTCGCCTCCCTTTCCACTCCTGGCCCTCCCACAGGCTAGGGGAAGCCTCCAAGCTGGTCTCTCTGGCATGGCAGGCCTGACCAAGAGGCCCCCTCCGGAGCTTCCCCCCCACACCCGGTTTCCAGGAAAACAGCCCCACGTGGCAGCTCCCGGAGCCAGCGCTGGGACCCCGCCAGACCCAGAACCAGCCTGTGAAGGGATCCATGTCAGCTGGATGCATGCCTGTGGTTGTGGCAAGTCGGGGCCTCCTGTACCCTCACCCAGGGCTGTGTGTCATGGGAGCCTTGGAGCCTGAGCCCAGGTGGGTGGTGGGGGGCCTCGTGTGCAGAGAAAACCTGGGGCCAGCCCATGGGGTGCCCAACAGGCCCACCCACAGAGAACGTCTCACCCCCTTCAGCATGAATGAGGAAATAAGCAAATCTCCTCTCTGTCCTTCACTAGCGCTGCAAGTCATAGAATTCTCTGGGGATGCCCCCCAGGCAGCTCCCAGGAACACGGAGTTAATAGCACAGGGTCTCTGTCATGGGTTTTGGGCTCAAGCAGACATGGCTTTGAATCCTGACCCCGCCTACCATTGACCATGGGACCCAACACAGTGCCTCCACCCTGAGTGTCAGGGTCTCACCTGTAAAATGGAGCTGATAATTTCTACTCTACCCACCCCCCCCCCCAACGCCCCGGTAAGCTGTGCTGCAGGTGGGAGCAGAGGCGGTGGCCTCCAGAGAGAAAACCCCGGGGCAATGGGGATGCCGTGGAGGGAGAGAGTGACCTGCTAGCCAGGCCAGGTCAGAGAACGACCTTGGCAGGGTCACGGGGCAGGACTGGAAAGGATGAGCTAGAGGGCAAGTCTGGGGCAGCCCAGGGTTTTGCCCTGGTTGAGGCCTCCAGGACCCAGGATGGAGCAGGCAGGGCTGCAGGGGACGGGCAGGGGGCAGGGGGCAGACAGTCTCACCTCGGGCCCCAGCTGCCCACGGGGTCCCGGCAGGCCTCGAGCTCCAGGCTTACCCTGGTGAGAAGGGAACAAAAAGCTGTCTCAGAGGCGACACCCCCACATCCAGCAGAGGCTGGTGAGACCCCCCCCAACGATTCCAAGCCAGGGAGCCAGCCCTGGAGGCCTGGGGTTTCCGCAGAGACTGGGGCTGCCCTAGGCAGGGACTCACCTTCATGCCTTCTGGGCCGTTGTCCCCAGGGGGGCCGATGTCTCCGGGGAACCCCTGAGGGCAAACAGAGAGCAGGGGTCACCCATAGGTGAAGGGAAGTGCTAAGAGTATAGGTCTTGGAGGGACACTGACCCGGGTCTCCATCCCTTCCTGCATGGGATGTGACCCTGGGCAGCTCAGTTAACCACCTTGACCCTGCGGTCCTCTCTTCTCCCACAGGTATCTCGGGAACAGCCCATACATCTCAGATAGTTGCTGAGAAAATTAAATAAGACAATGCAAGAGAATACTTAGCACTGGAAAAAGCTCCCAGAGCCCACAAGGTTGTCTGAGCCAGAATTTCCCAAGTCCTGGGCCCGCGGCAGCCAGAGTGCCTTAGCTAGCCACCCTCAGCTCTGACAAACGTCATCCTTCGCGGTGATCCTGCAGACACGATTATGTTCTGGGTTTGCGGCGACTTTGAAGGGACTGGGAAATGCTGATCTAAATAAGCTCATCTCCTCCTATCCGAAGCTGAAATCTCCCCTCCGTCCTGGCCAGCTGTGTTGGGCTCTGCTCCCTGTCACCAATGAGGGCTCACTGCTCCCAGACCAAGCCGGTTCCCAATGAATGGATCACCGTGCAATGGAGGCTTCTTCCTGATATGGAGCAGAACCCCCTCCTTTTCCCCTTGACAACGTCATACTGCCCCTTAGGACCCCACAAAGCACAAGGGAGTTCTTCTCCCCACACTGGTCTTCGCACAATTCGGAGACCAGTTATTCCCTCCCCACAGGCCTACCCTTTGCTGCTCCCTCGATGGTTTCTAGTCAGGGGCCCTGGGCCCCTCAGTCTTGCCACCTCCAAGTGGTCAGCTTCCATTGTTGGCAATCACTAGGATGCCGATGCTTCTCTGGGTATGAATAGACCAGCAGAGGCCAGCATGGGAAATCCCCTTCCTTGTTTTCAGTGTAATACCTCTGCTAATTCATCCTAGCACCGCATTCACTTTTAGGGCAGCCCCAACTACCCCCTAAGTTTCCTGACAACTAGAAACCAAAAGCTTCTTGTATAAATCCCTGGGATCAAAATGCCTCCTCCCATATTGTCTTCATAAGTGTTTTTTTTTTGTTGTTGTTGTTGTTCTTCTCTGACCTTTTGGTCACAGGAAGTCAAAGCACCACATCTTTTTCTTTAAACTGAGAGCCTCGGGGCGCCTGGGTGGCTCAGTCGGTTAAGTGTCCGGCTTCGGCTCAGGTCATGATCTCATGGCTCATGAGTTCAAGCCCCGCGTTGGGCTCTGTGCTGACAGCTCAGAGCCTGGAGCCTGCTTCACATTCTGCGTCTCCCTCTCTCTCTCTGATCCTCCCCCGTTCATGCTCTGTCTCTCTCTGTCTCAAAAGTAAATAAACGTTAAAAAAAAAAATTAAAAAAAAATAATAAACTGAGAGCCTCAAAAACTTGTTTTGCCACCGACTGACTGTGTGATCCCCGGCTGGTTCCTGAGCACCTCTGGGCCTTGGCTTGCTCATCTGTAAAGTGGTGACTACATCACCTTACAGGGCCATTCTGAGGCTTGAAGTGGATAGCACAAAGCACTTACTTCAGTGCCTGGCCACCCGCTAAGCACTCAATAAAAATCCGTATCTAAAAGGATTTGGGGTCCCGTGTCCTGCCTGGAGTGGGCCTATCTCTAGGGAGAACCCGGATGTCAGGATGCTGGTCAAATTCTGGCACTCACACAGATCAGACACACTGAGGAGTGAACAAGCGAATTCAGCGAGGGCTGCAGAGTCAAAGGGCACCGCCCCCCCTCCTGCCCATGGTCTCAGAAGGAGCAGAGACCCAGGAAGGCGCTGACACGTTCATCAGCTTCTGTCTCCAGCTGTGCAGAGCCATCTTCTGGACACCGAGTTAGCCAATCCAAACAGGACCCAAAGATGGGAGAGGCGGACCCCGGATCTGCCCGGGGACCCAGGAGAGAACCAAAGCAGACCTTACTGGCTACAAGTAGCAGTGACCCTGAGGAAGTCACTCCACTACCCAGTGACTCAGTTTCCTTATCTGGGACATGGTGGCGGGTAATACCTCCCTCACATGGTTGTGGTGGCAATTCAGCGTGCTCTTATCCCAAAGACACTATGCAGCCTGCTGGCATGAGGAGGTGCCCAAAGCACATGAGGCGACATGCGCCCCACCCCCAGCGGCCAGCCTGCTGGCAAAGCCAGACCGCTAGCACAGTCTTCTTCCTCAGTGGCCAGGGGAAGGAATCGAGGCCACGGAGGACAGGCCAACTCCATTCGTCTAGAGCTGGGACTGTGTCACAGCCAAAGTCAACACAGTGGGAAGTCAGAACTTTCAGGAAACCATCCCTCATCTATCTGGGCGATACCAGGAGTGATCTTTGGAAGGGTCTGGGGAGCTCGGCAGACAGAGAGTTTTGCCTCTGAGATCTTGTGAACGAGCAAGGTCGGAGGCCAGGGAGTGTGTGTGTGTGTGTGTGTGTGTGTGTGTGTATACATGGCGGGGGGGGGGGCTGGCTGGGGTTGCCCCCTAGACTCCCTGGAGGACCTGGGTGCTGAGGACCCCGGACAGACAGCAGCCCTGGCACAGAGCACCCCATTCTCCAGAGATGGTCCCAGTCGGAGGGGCCAGTGGAAAAGCTCAGCCATGATATGCCTCAGCCTGTCATACGTGACATGTGGGCGCTAGCTGATAGACGGTTAGCGGACTGGTGTGGATTCTCACATGTGCCAGAACCTCTCGGGGCTCTACCTACCTAAGGCAAGTTATATTAATTGCTAGATGATCCTTCATGATTTCTCATTCTCCACTCAAACCCCAGAATTTTATCATTGCTTCTTGCTCCCCATTCCTGGAAGTGCTGAGCCTTGAACCTTTTCCAGGGGGAGTGTGGGTGGTTGGAAGGGTTCCAGGGCTCAGGCTCGAGAATGCAGGAGCTCCTGTTAAGGGTGCAGGACCGAGTTCAGAGGGCTTTCCTGATGTTTTTTCTGGAAACTCTAAAGGTGGCCACAGAGCTAGGCAGAGTCTCTGAGGCCAGCTTCCGTCCCACTGCCAGTGAGAGCTGCCAGGGGCACAGAGTCAGAAAAGGAAAGATCTCTGATCTCAGAACTTCTATTCTCAGCCCCCATCTCCCGTTTGCTGTGTGTCCTCAGGTTAGCTCCACCCACCCCCTGATTTCCGTATCTCAGTTTCCCAAGGACAACACTCAGTCCCAGTTGTAGCCAGACACAGCAATATGGCATCACATACCTCGGGGCCAGGAGGCCCAGGAAACCCAAGGGATCCCTTGTCTCCAACTTTGCCCTGTGGAAGAGAAGAGATGGCGGGGGACGCAGGGGTAAGTGAGGGCCCACTTGCCACGATCCCTTGTGTTACCCCCCAGGCTGTGGGTAGTTGGAAAAGGTCAGGAGCATATGAATGAAATCTGCCTAGACTGATAGGAGCTAGTGTTGAAGCCCCGCCTCCTACACTTACAGACATGGGACCCTGGGCAAGACACTTCATCTTGCAGAACCTCAGTTTCCCCATCTGGAAGATGGGAGGGATAATAATTCTGTAGCCTTTGGGGTGATGGCGGGCACTCTTTAAAGAACTATTGTATGGGAAGGGTCTGATACATAGTAACATTCAACAAACACATGACACCCACTGCTGATATTCATGCTACTACTGTTTTCAAGGCTTGGGAGCCCCAGATTCTGATTCTCCCCCAGAACTCGACATTGACTGCGGCCTATGTACGATGCTGGGTGAGTTCCTGCCTCTCTGGGCTTCAGCGTCCTCATCTGTAAAATGGGTGAATCTCATTGCTGTCTTGCTCTGCTTGTCTCCCAGAGCTGCTGCAGGAGGAAACGAGGTCCAGGATGTGACTGCCCCTGGCCATATTTCATGGCTGTTTGGAGAGGGTGAGGTTTGGGGGTGTCAGAACAAAAGGTACTTACCAGAGGCCCTGGCTTCCCCCGTGCGCCTGGGAACCCTGGCAACCCCTGGCTCCCCTGGAAAAGGCCAAGAGCAAGCTGGGGTTAGTAAGGAACAGAAACGGCCAGGTGAACAGCTGCTCAGTCATCCTTGCCCAGCTGAGGCCCAGAGAACACCAACCTTTGGGGGAGACGAGCTCCCCCCTCACTTTCCCTGCTTGTAAGCTCCAGCTGGGCACCCCTGGGGGCTGGGCCTCGGGGACACAAAGGAGAAACAGTAGCTCCTATTCCTCACCAAACTGTCCTGGCACCCGGGACCCCAGGGCTCCAAGCAAAAGCACTGTCAGTGCCCTTATGCGTGAGGAACTCTGCAGACGGGGGCCCGGCAGGGGAAGCGGCGAGGCCCGGATGGCTCGAAATCCGGAGACACCGAGGCTGGGTCAGGACAGGCCGGCCAGGAGGGAGGGAAGAGGAAGAGGGAGAGCTGGCCAACATCTGGGCCTCGTTGACTGGCTGGGTGAGGGCCAGATGTGGCCACATGGTGCCGGACACAGGCAAAGAGGAGCCGGCCTCGGCAGGCTGCCCCGGTTCATCCATCAGTCAGTAAGGCCAGTTACTCACTTACTCAAACGTGTCCTAAATGTTCTGTGCAGGACTCTGAGCTCAGCTACACCAGGGCGGTCTGGGGCAGTGTCCTGAGGGAGCCTGCTGTCTGGCAGGGGGGTGAGCACAAGTCCCCATCTACCAAGTGCTGCACAGGTAACGGATAGGCTGCTCGGGACATGCAGAGAGGGAAATGGCCACCATCCGAGCAGGTGGAATAAATGGTATCTGAGCGGGGTTCTAAATGATGGGTAGGTTGGGCCATGCAGAGGCTGAGTGGAGGGGTGCCAGGCAAGGCAGCCGTGTGTGCAAAACCGTGGCGGGGGGGGGGGGGGGCGGTGCAGAGGGCACTTCCGTGGAGCACAGGGATGTTAAGAGCAAGGGGCAGGAATGGGTCTGAGAAACTTGCTCACTAGGGTCCCGGGTGCTGGGGAGTCAGGACATCACTCAGGGAGCAGTAGGGAGCCATGGGTGGTTTGTGAGCAAGACAGACTGGGAGGGAGGAAGCTGGGGGCCTGGAAATAAGTCAGGAGGCTGTTGTAAAGTCCAGGGAAGAGATGGTGATGGGGGTACTGAGGCTGGAGAAGGCACGATTATGGGAAAGGAAGCCATGTTGCAGGGGGATCCTGGCCCATCAGGGACCCCGAGAAGAAAGCCAGGACCAGAGAAGAGCAGGGCAGGGGGCAGGGGGAGAATGTGCCGCAATTACCTTGTCTCCTTGGAATCCGGTATCTCCTGACACACCGGGAACCCCTTGTTCACCCTAAATATACACCAGCAAAGAACGTTACGACGGAGACCGTGCGGGGTTCCGGGCGCCTCCCCGCTTCCGGACCCACTGGCAAGGTACGGCTTTGCCGAGGCTGTCCCCAAAGTGGATCTCACCAGCGGCAGCCTTGTCAACGTAAAGGGCAGAGGCCCCCCCGGGAGAGCCAGGGCCTGGGGGGCACCACGTCGACCTGTCTGCACGTCTGCCTGGGGTTGCTCAGGTGGCTGACAACTCCGCTAACAAGCTCAGCTGCCTGGCCTTTCCAGAGGCGGCACTTACAGATCAGAGGAATGGTTTCTTGATCCATCAAGTCCTTCCTCAGCTGATGTCACACAGGGGCAAGTGTAGCCTGTATAGTGCCCCACCCCCCATCACTGGGGTTTCTAAGTGTCTGCATCTATCGCTTGATATTTTTCACCACCAGGCTGGGAGCCGTCACTCTCCCTTCTGTGCGAGCCTCGATGCCAGCCATCAGCTTAGGCCCGCGTCTGATTAGTTGCTTTTAATGAGCTATAGCACGAGAAACATAGTCTTGCTGAGACTATGTGCCAACAGCGAGTAAACGGGTCTCGAGTTAGTTCTGGCATTTCTTTCCTAAGGTGACATAGGGCGCAGGCTCGGTGACAGTGGTCTCTTCTGGTCCCTCCCTATTTGCAGCCACATCCTGTTAAACGAACGGTCGGAGAACCACATCGGAAGATGTTTCTTCTTCCCGCGGGAGTCACATCACGCAGTCCTTATCATTTCCAGCCTTCCACGTGGGACATTCCCAGCAATACCCTGGCCCCAGGGCTCAGAGAACATTCCCAGCCCCAGGAACAGTTGGGAGAATGGGGAGAAAACCCAGGAGGATGTGGAGAATCCACATCATGCAGCTAAGGCCACAAACTGGCAGAAAAACTTCCTCGGTAAAACAAAATTAAAAAAAAAAAAAAGAAAAAAAAAAGAAAGAAGGAAAGAAAGAAAGAAAGAAGAAAGAAAGAAAGAAAGAAAGAAAGAAAGAAAGAAAGAAAGAAAGATCTTTAAAAAAACCACTTACTTTGGTTTTTCCAGTTTGGAAAACCCTGTAAAATATCCCAGAGGTTTGAAAGCCAAGGAAGTTTTTTTTTTTGTTTTTTGTTTTGTTTTGTTTTGTTGTGTTGTTTTGTTTTGTTTTGTTTTAATATCTAAAAGAGGAGCAGAGGGGTTTAAAAAAAAAAAAAGTTTAAAAAGACACCTAAGAAACCAGGACAATGGATTCGGAGAAAGCTGGGGCTGGAGCGGGAGTCTTGGTTCCAGAACGTGCCTCCACGCAGGAAGACAGAGCCAAGTGGTTGTAAGTGGGACCGAGGCCAGGCCGGGTCATGGAAAATCTGGGATTCTAGGCAGCATGACCAGGGAGCATGAAGGGATGGCCCCGTCATCCCTGGGGGGTGGGGGAAGGGGGCTGATCGGAACCTCTCTCTCAGCCACATTAAAATCCCTCCCCAGCTAAAGGGGCAACAAAGAGAGCTCTTTTTTCTTTTTGTCAACCCCAAAGTCGTATTTAATTTTTTTTTTTAAACTATGGGCAGGAAAACAATTTCTTCCACTTCTTTTCTTTCCTTTTTTTTTTTTTTTTTCCAGAGCTTTCACATCCTGAAATGTCCCAGGCACCAGCAGTCAGCAAGCCAGCCGAGTTCCATGTAACACGTTTATTTCCATGTTCCTGGAGGAACAGTGAGCTGGAGGCCAGGTCTGCAGAAGGGCCTATAAAAAGCTCAGTGCTTACACCCTCGCTCCCCCTGCCTCCTTTCTCCCTTATCCATGACTTCAACATTTCCGGAGTACTGGTGTCTCAAACCCCAGAGTAAACAGGTAGCCGTGGGGAAGCCCCTGCCTCCAACAGAAAGCCCCTCCATCTCAAGGGGAAGGTCACAGAAGAGGGGGCTTAGCAGCCAGCAGGGCAGAGGTGGAGCTGAGGTCGGGTGGGGGACGGGACTACAGCCAGGGGCTTGGGTGGGACTGCAGGGGATGGAAGAGGTGGAGACAGATGGAGAGAGGCCTGGGGTGAGCACTGCACCCCCTGGCTACCTAGGGCTGGGGTGGGTAGGACAGTCTGGGTGTGTCCATTTCCGCCCAGAGCTTTGCATTTTCTAAGTCCCAGGGCTGAGTTTCCTTTACTGCATCTCTTCTAATTCTCTGGGGCTGTTTGCCCAGCACAGACTCGGAGGAGCTGGAGGAGATGACCTCCAAGGGCCTCATCAGCTCTCCCCTTCTGCCCTCAGTTCTGCTTCGTGGTGAGGTCTCTGGAGGCACGTGCCTGGGTTCGAATCCTGACGTTACTACGAGCTGCGTGTGCTCAGGCAGGCTTCCTAACTCACCGAGGCTCGGAAGCCGGGGGTCCATCCCCGCAGAGCAGGCAGACGGCCCAGCACGGACTTCTGCTGCTGCCTCTCAGGTGTACGGGGAGTGGCGTTATCTGAAGACAGGTGCAGAGGGAGCCCGGCCACGGGAGCGGCTGTCATCTACTCACACTTGTGGAAGCTTGGATAGGGCCCGAAAGCCCTCCCACACCCCCTTTGGGGTGCCTGTTTTGCTGAAAGGCTGAGAGGACAGGGCAGGAGGACGGCCGGAGGGCAGAGTGCATGAGACACTGCCCCAAGTGCTCCTTGTCTCTGTGCCTCAGATGCCGCGTGCCTGGGCCCCGGGGTCCCACCTACCCGCCTCCAACCGTGGTCTGGCACAGGGTGAGTTTGGCAGCAGGACTGTGCGGGGAGGACATGTGGCAGGAGTGGCCTCCCCATGGCAACTGGGAAGAAAGCGGGTCAGGGGCTCAGAGGCCCGCCCCCGCTTTTCTGCTGTACTTTGAAACCCCGTGCTCTCTGGGGTCGGGTGCCCGGTTCTAACTGGGGTGGTTTATGTGGGTTCATTTCCTCCTGTGGCTGGGAGAGGCCTCTGGACCTCACACCATACCTGCCCTGGGGCCTGTCATCTCAGCAATAATACTCCCCCTCCACGCTCCACCCCACCGTCTGCCTTCCCTGGCTTTGGCCTCCAAGCCCAGATGCTGGCCTCAGCTTTGCTGTCCTAATTCAGAGACCCTCCTTACCTGACCCCGACCTATGCCTTCACAGCCCCCACGCCCCCTTCCAGGGTCTCCATGCCCCAAACCACCTGCCTGAGCTCCACCTGAGTTACAAGGAAGAAGCTGGGGAGCACAGATTTAGGGGAGCCAGAGGGGAGGCAGGAGTGCAGGGGGGGGGGGGTGGACCTGGTAAGAAGCCAGCCGCAGCGAGGGGGTGGGGGGAGTTGGCATGCAGATAAAACACAGTGCAACAAGGGAGTATTCAGATCACCTTATCACCTTTCAGTCCAGGCTCCCCCATGTTCCCCATCAGTCCCTGGAAGACAAAGACCAGTCCAGCTGTGAGGGGTGGGGCTCAAAGCCCAGGAAGAGCCCTGCCTTTGACCCGGATGGACATCCCCCCACCGCCTCCCCCCTTGCTGCCTCTACCCAGTGCTAGATGCCCCACCCAACACTCAGTTTTCTCATCTGTGAAAGGGGACAGTGACCCTCAGCGCAAAGGCCAATGGTGTGGATGGGAGGAGCACGAGAAGGGGCATGTGACTCGTGAACCACGGCACTCTGGACAAATCCAGGGGACAAGGCTGCTAAATGCGGGGAGACGGGTTCCTCGAGCATTGTCACATGCATGTGGGCCAAACGGGATCGTCCCCGGAAGGAGGCCCTAGCCACTTTGGCCCATCTCTTTCCTGCACGCCCATCCCACTGAGGGACGGACTAAGTTCACTGGCCTGCCAGTATAATGTCTTTGCCCCTGGTGATGCCCCCATTGGACTTTCAGTGCCCTGAGGTCTGGAACCACATGAGACTCCTGCTCAGCTCAAGGATTGGTGTCCGAGAAATGCGTGAGCCATTAACGACATACACACGCTGACTGGCTCTCAGGTCTGGGAAGCACTGAGCTCCTGACCTGCAGCCTCCACCCCGTCGGGGCCCCCTTCCTCCCCTCCCCCAACCCCGTGCCCAGGCACGCTCCCTTCTGGGCTGAAATGGGTCACGGGGTGCCTGGCTGGGACGAGACCCGGATTGACGGATGGCTCTTGTTCACCTTCAGGCCCTTGGGTCCTGGATAGCCAGTCGGACCCAGTGCTCCCATGTCGCCCTGACAAGAGAAAGAGAAAGAGAAGAGGGCATCGTGAGAGGAGGCTCCCAGGGGCTGGCCTGGGACAGATGATTCCCAAGGTCCCTCGGGCTGTGCTTCTGAGGACACAACCCCACTGGCTCAGTCAGACCACCCGGTCTCCTCTCTCCTCTGCCACTGGCTCATCATTGCGTGATTCTGGGTGGTCAGCCTCTCTGTGCCTCAGTTTCCCCATCAAAAACAGGGGTCAGTACAATGTTTCAGGAAGAACTGACTTCCGTGTACAAAGTGCCTGGCACAGTCTGGAGGCGTTTTGGGTTGACACAATTGAAAAGGCTCTGTTGGCATCCAGTGGGTGAAGGCCCCACAGCAAAGAATGCTCTGGCCCCAACTGCCCGTAAGTGTTGAGGTGAGAAACCATGGTTTACAGTGAAGGCGTGGCTGGATTTCCTCAGAACAGGCCCACCCTCTTTCCCTCACACGTTGTCACCTGCCCACCCCTGTCGTGAGTGCCTCCAGCCACGGCCATAACATGCAGCTCACACCCAGAGAAAAGGGAGCCCCTGAAACGGCTCTCCTCTCCCTTTTCCATCTGCTGTGCAAGCTCGCACAAGGTGCTTGACCTCTCTGGGCCTTGCTTTCCCCCATCCCCGCATCAGGCTCCTTGAAGGCCCCTCATGAGTGCTCTCGAGCACCAGAGCGAACAAAAGCTGCCCCAGGCTTCCTGTGGGGACTTCCCGGAGATGTGTCTGTCACATTCTTGCCCGACTCCCGCAGAAGGGCCGGAGGGCTGGGCAGTTGGAACACCCTGAGGACAGAGACAAGGGAACCTGCAGAGTTCACAGAGAATGGTGTGGTCCGCTGAGGCACAGCGGAGCCCCCCCACCCCCCCAACCCTTGCACCGGTTTAGATCCGCTGAGGCAGAGGCTGGAGTCTGGCCATGGCCTGCCAGGGGCTGGCTATGTGACCTTGAGCAAAACACTGGCCCTCTCTGGACCTCAGGATCCCCACCTGAGCAGGTCAAACCAAACCTTCTACCTGAGCCTCTGCCAAGAAATTGTGCTTTCAGCTCGGTCAAGCGATACCGTCTCGTGAAGGAAGGGAGGTCTCAGTTTCACGGGTGACGATACTAATACGAACAACCCCGACTGCTAGGCCTCCACCCAAGGACTCCTCACACCAGCCCTTGAAGATCCACCCTACGACCATCCCCATTTTACAGATGGGGAAACTAAGGTTTCCTCTGCAAGGTTAGCGCTGGGTAGAGCTGGGATTCACACCCGGCAGTCCGTCTCCAGAGCTTCTAGAGAGTTCTGAAGTCATCTTGGGAGAGGAGGGAGAGCAGGGAGCTAAAAGGCCAGGATCGCTGGCTCAGGGGAGAGGCTGGGGTCCGCGGAAAAGCCAGGCCTTCAGAGCAGAGCACTTCCCCCAGGCCGTGCTGGCAGCCGCTTCTCTCCCTGTCTTTTCCTGGATGAAGGGAGCAGGGGTGGCCGCCTAGAGTTCCCCATGGTGCACAAATAAACAGAATCGGCTCTGCTCGCGTAGTTGGCTCCAACTGGGGCCCGGACTGTGGGCAGGGGACCAGCCGGCGGCTCCAGGAACACAGGCCCCTTCTTCTCGCTGCAGGCCTGAAGGTGGCTTGGGTGGGGACTGAATGCAATACGAGCCTGACTGACACCTGCGTGGGGCCCCGGGGAGCCACAGCAGCACCACACGCCGGGCCTCTGCAGGCCCCTGCAAAAAGGCCTGTGTGTGGTGGGGGGGCAGGGACTTGCACAGGCGCCCAACCCGAAGGGGCAAGGGATCCGTGGAAAAGGGACTCTGGCTGCAGGGCATACGGGGAGAAGGGGGTGCCTTGCTTAGGGCAGGCCGTTCCCATGTTGGCCGGACCCCAATGCTGGGCTCTACGAGCCCTTGGGAGAGGAGCAAAGAAAATTCCAGGCCACTTTCTCCCTAGGCCAGCCCACAGAGCATTGGTTTGCACCAGACACCCCTGTCGTATCCTCATGAGAAAGAACAATGGGTAATGCCCTGAGTTTGGGTCCTCTTCCCACTTTTGCCTGAGCTCCCAGACGGCGCCCTACGCGTTCGCCCTTCATCTCGCTGGCTTCCATCAAAACACAACCATCCACGTCCGCAACCATTCACAGCACTCCTCCTGTGCCCCAGATGCCACACTCGAGACTTCAAGGTCCCGTCAGATGCTGTTGGCGGGAGCCTGTGCCGGGCCCCGGGCTGGGACTCGCTGCCGGGCCCAGGCTGGCAGCTCACGGTGACCCCGTTGGGCCCGTTCCATTTTACAAATGAGAAAGCCGAGGCTTAGAGAGAGGTGAAATCACTCACCCGAAACGAAGCAACAAGCAGGGGACAGGGGCAGGACCAGAATCCAGGTCTGTCTGTCTGGCCCCACGTTCAGTGCTCACGAGCCCTGGACTGACTCTGTTTACTCCAATAAAGGACCCTAGGATGCCTTTCCTCGTTGATGTCATTCAGTGACGAGGAATGAGGACACACTTGATTCAAAAATAGGCAGGGGCGCCTGGGTGGTTCAGTCAGTTAGGCATCCGACTTGGGCTCAGGTCACGATCTCACGGTTCATGGGTCCGGGCCCTGCGTCGGGCTCTGGGCTGACAGCTCAGAGCCCGGAGCCAGCTTCGGATTCTGTGTCTCCCTCTTTCTCTGCCTCTCTCCCGCTTGCATTCTGTCTCTCTCTCTCAAAAATAAATAAACGCTAAAAAAAAATTTTTTTTAAAGTAGGCATGAGTACATGCCCGCAGCTGGCCAGGTGGGGGGGTTGCCAGAGCCGCCTGAAAGAAAACGTGGGGTGTTTCCAGCACCCTTGGCCACTGGTTCCCGTACCCAGAATCTTCTGTCCTGTGCTCACGTTGTTAACGTGCATTCATCCTTCGGCTGAAGCACCACTTCCCCAACCCCACGGGCCAGGTCAGGCCCCTGGTGTCAGGTCTCAGAGCCCTTGCCACACTGGTGACCATTCATGTGTGCGCCTCTCTGGCCATCGCCTGCCCCCTGCCTCAGAGGAGGTGCTCACTCAAAGTGGGTTAAGGACTAGGTGAAAAAGAACCCTAATCACGCTCTCACCGACAAACCTCTAGGGGAAAAGCTTGCCTCCCTGGTCCTGGAACTGCCTTGGAAGGTAACAAGGCCTCTTTTTAGAAACTCTGATAGGGGTCAGTAGCTTGGGGACAGCGATCTGGGGGCTGTGGCCAATCCTGACTCCTGTGTGGTCTTAATAAGCACCATCTCTCACACAGAGCAGCCCCCGGGACTGCCCAGTCCGCACGCTTACACTCCTGCTGTCTCCATTCAGCACAGAAGTCACACAGAACTGAGTGTGTAACGCTCAGCGAGCTAGGACACAGGCCCACGTCCAGCTTTCGGCTGTGTGACCCTGAGCCGGTGTCTCAGCCTCTCTGTGCCTCGGTCCCCTGAAGTGGACAATGGTAATCCCACTTCCTGCCTTCAGAGGCTTGCTGTGATCGTTAAATCCTTAGCACAAGGCCTGGCACACAAGGGTTTGGTACGTGTCCACTAGTGAGGCTCCCGATCTCGCTTTATAACAAGGAAACAAAGCTAGATGCTCATTTAGTGACAGGATACGGTGGGCCCGTCCACTCTAGCCCGCATGCTGGGTTTTGGCCAGACTGCATATTCTTTGGGTCTCATTAAATGAGGCGCCAAAATTCCCTGTCTGTCGCTCAGAATAAAAAAGACAGAAATCTTCTTTGTTGGGCAGATTCTGGAACCAGGCACACTTTTCTTGAGGGCCGGCCAAACGGTTTCAGTTACTCAAAGGGGGCTGTTCTGAGGCAGCCTCACCTCAGAGACTGCAGTGGGGCAACCGGCAACCTATTGGGATCCGGGTCACACAGACCTGGGTTGCAAGTCCTAGCTGGTGACCTCAGGCCCCAGCCTCCCTGTTTGGGTGACCAGGCTGCTGACACCCACCTCAAGTCCCTCGAGGCTTCCCCGGCCTGATGCGTGTCAAGCACACAGAAGAGACAGATGCTCCATAAGTGTCAGCCTGTCTCCTCACGCCCTGCCTCCCTCCTGCAAGGACCCGGTGGCAGGGGGGAGGGGAAGAGGACAGGGGGAAGTTTTGGTTTCAGTCTGCATGCGAATTGCTTTAGCTGACCAGACAGAAGACATTGAATAAACCTGAATCGCCACTAAAATGATTATCAATATGTGGAATCCCATTCGCTCAGCGAAAAACCCACATCCTCTGGAAAACCATAGGTGACTCATGGTCCCTCTTCCCCTTTCTAACTCCTGGTTAGAAAATTCCTTTCCTCTCCAACTCTTTGGGGAGGCTATTATTCCGCCCCCCTCTCCCGACTACTCCCCCCCGCCCCAGGGCACAGAAGATGCTGTTCCCAAAAATCCAGGGTGAGAGGGAATCCTTGGGTGAGAGAGGGCACTAGTTCGGGAGCAGTGGTGACTCAGCAGGGTCAGGTCCATGCCTGTGGACGCCCCCTCCTCCCCCCACCGCAAGGAGGAAGGGATCACCACCTTGGCAGCAGAGGGAGTTTTCAAACAGAGGGAGCGAGGCTGAAAGTGGCAGAGAAAGACACAGGGCAAGAGGGAACCTTGAAGAACAATTGGGAAAGGGGCGTCCAGAGGTGGGGCGTGGCCTGCGGTGGGGGCGTGGCCTGCGGTGGGGCGTGGCCTGAGGAATGTAGGAACAAGCCCAGGGGAGGAACGCCCTGGAGGAGGATTTGGAAGACACACCTTTTGCCTTACGGGCATGCTTCCATCTTCCCCTGGCTTGTGAAAGAGCTTGACCAGAGGCCTCAGCTTTCCCATCTGCCAAATGGGGTTCTCCAAAGACATACCGTGAATAGGGTTGCCAGATGGAGCAAACGAAAATACAGACTGCCCAGCTAAATTCAAATGTCAGATAAACACCAAATGACATTTTAGTATAAATGTGTTCTAAATACTGCATCTGAAATTCCAATTTCACCAGGCATGTTGCATCTTGTCTGGCAACCCTCACCGTCGAAAGCAAAGGGGAGCATAGGTGGGAAAGAGCTTTGTAATAAGTCCGGGCATGGTCTGAGTCTCCAGAGTCCGCATTCATTTGGCCAAATGGTATCCTTGCCCCTTTCGGGGCCCAACTAGTGGACACCAGGACAATGACAAACAGGAAGGCGTGCCAGTGATGGAAGCCAGGATATGTAAACATCCCGTCCAAAGAGCTTTGGGAACTGAGAGCATTTAGCCCGAAGAAGGAGCCTCGGCAAGAACCGATCGCAACCATCTTTTCGTCTCAAAGAGCCTCTCCCAGGGGAGGGGAATGAGTGGGGCTCCATTCGCAGGAACACCACACACTGCTAGAACGCTGGAGATTTGGCCTGGGCTCCCACAGGAAAGCGTGTCCAACACCAGGCTGTTCAGATTGGGAGTTTAACGACTACGGGACCAGGATGCTCCAGAGGGCGCTCCTGTGAGCTTAGAGGAGACTGGGCTACAAGACTTTGGGGGTCCTCTCTAACTCTCATCGCAGAGATTTCTTTCCCAAAGCATCTAGGTCAGTGCCTTGTGCCAAAGAAGACGCTCAGCCAAGTCCTGCTGGATGGACATTTGACAGGGATGACAAATGCACGACTCGTGTGGACGCTTTGCTATCCGGACCAAGGAGACGTCACTCATCGATCGCTCAACCAATCACAGCCCCCCTCTCCCACTAAGCTCCAATGTGACATCAAAATATCGTCCCATGCAGCAATCCAGAGGGCTGTGACCACCCGTAATGCACATGGGTGTGTGAAATGATAATCATCATTATCGCTAGCACTTCTTGAGTACTTACTACGTGCTAAGCACTTTATATGTACTGGTTTCTTTAAATCTTCACAACAGAAACTCGAAGTTAGATGCTAATATTATCCCCATTTCTAAGTGAAGAAACTGAGACAGGTTAAGAGCTTAAGAACCTCGCTCAGGATCCGAACTAGACAAGTGGTAAAGCTAGGATCTGAACCCAGGCGACCCGGTTCCAGGAACGGCTGTCTTAGCCACCGACTGCACCGGACCGTGCAGATCTGTGGTCCTAACAAGAGTGGGCACCATGAGCTCATCTTATGAAGGGGGTCTCTGAGGCTCAGGTGAGCGAGGCCGCAGCTGAAGACCACAGAAGCAGGGTGAGGGGAGGCTAGGATGCCAACACTGGTTAATTGGACCCTCTGCCCCCACCGCTACCCTACCTGGGTTCTGCTCTCAGCCACCTGAGCAGGAGCACATTGCCACCGGGGGCGGGGGGGGGTGGGGAGGGGGACCTCCGGGCCTTCTTGCCAGGACCGGCCTCCCCTGAACAATGGGGCCCCTGAACTCCCCCACGGCCTCCTCCAGCCTCCCTCTGAACAGAATTTCTTGGCATAGTTGCTGGAGTAGCCAAAGCCGGCAGCCCATTTGCCAAACCAGGGAGCAGCCGACTTATGTCCCTTCATGGCCCCCCAGACTCAAATTCCATGAGGGATGACCCAGAGGACAGAGCAAAGGGGGCAAGAGACCATGGGGAAAGCTCCTAGAGTCATTTCTGGGATCTCTCACTGGCCCTTGTAGCCAGACCCAAGGTCAAGGTCACCCTCCGAGGGCCCCGCAGGAGGCCCTGGTTTGGGCTAATAGAACCACTCCACAAGGTTTACCCCGACCTGAATGGAGTCAGAGGTCAGGCTGCCTCCCATGTCCCTGTCCTCAGGCCTCTCTCCATCCCAGGCATTTCAGGAGGTAACAGCAATGATTAACAGAACAATATTTTTCTCTAGTTGCACACTTACGAAATGCTAGACCCTGTGCCAAGGACTGTACACGTAATGCCTCATTCCGTCCTCACGACCACCCCCAGAGTACTCGATCCTCAATCATCATCCCCATTCTACAGATGAGGAACTAAGGCTCAAGGAAGGTAAGTAATATCTCCCAGGTCACACAGTCAGGATGTGGCAGAGCCGTGACTTGAGCTCAGGTGCTCTGGCTCCAAAGTCCGTGCTGTGAAGAAAAGGATGAGGAAGACCGCCCAACATGGCCCAGAGCCTCAGCCCCTCTGCCAGCCACTTCCTTCCTCCAGACCGGAAGCATCTCACCTGCGAATGAGCATGCTCTCACCTGCCTAGACCTCCTTGCAGAGCGAGGGACAGGCAGCGGGTGTGAAAGTCCATCAGCACTCTCATGCTCCAAGCACCTATCTTCATTTAACTAATGAAGAAAGGGGCTCAGAGAAGGTAGGTGATCCACCTGAGGACACACAGCAGGGCTCTCCTCCCTCAGCCCCCTGGCCAGACTGATATGTCCTGCTCCCCCAGCTCCTCCTGGGGTTTGATGAGAGAGGGACCTTTTCATTGGGACTTGTCGCTTGCTCCCCACACCCTGCCTCTTGCCCCCACCCACCCGGCATCTGTGTACTTACAATGAGGCCGGGGACTCCTCGGGGCCCTGGCAGGCCCAGCTCTCCCTGCAAATAGAAAGAGACCAAAGTGGTTAGTTGCCCTGTCGCCCTCCCCAGGCCACTCCCGCCACACCATCCCCCTGTGGGCACCTAGTGGGATGGATCCCTTGGAGCTGACCATTCCTTGTGCCTAATTAGTGACTCTCGGAGCCTGGCCTGAAGTTTGGACAAGACCCTTTCCCCTTCTGCCATCCGCTTTCCACATCTGTAAAACGAGGAGGTCGGATTTCCAAATCCAGTATTTTCCACTTGTAAGTGCGAAAGAAGAGGTGGAATCCTGACCGCGGCAATGAAGATGTGCTGGGTGCCTGGTCCAGATCTCATTTCACCTGCCCTTTATAGCGGGCGAAACTGAGTCTCAGGAGCTATGGGACGCGCCCAAGGTCAAGTGCAAGGTCAAGTGGTGAGGGCTCCAAGCTGAGAGCTACCAGGCCGGCCTCTCTGTCTCTCTCAACCAGGGGGTGCGGGGCCCTTAGAGAAGGCCGCCACCACCGGAAGGAGACTCTCCAGTGCCTGCTCCCCCGGCCTCCGAGATGCTGCAGAGGGCTCTTGCTTAGGGGCCAGGGGATGTGGCTGTGTGTGGCAGGGGCGAGTTTGTTTCCTCATCTCTAAAAATGGACCTTCAATTGCCCAGAAAAGACAGGTAGATGGGTTAGGCTCAAGTTCAAGACGCAGAGATATGAATAAAAATAAGAGGTCCTAGGGCACCTGGGTGGCTCAGTTGGCTAAGCGTCCAATTCTTGGTTTGGGGCTCAGGTCATGATCTCAGGGTTTGTGAGTTCAAGCCCCACATCGGGCTCCATGCTGACAGCAGAGAGACTGCTTGAGATCCTCTGTCTCCACCCCTCCCCCACTCTCTCTCTCAAAAGAAATAAGCTTTAAAACAAAGGGTGGGGTGGGGGGAGGTTCTAGAGATGCTGATTATCAATGAGAATTGCCAGCATCCTCCAGGGTGTTTGTCTCACTTCAACTGTGCCCAGACGGGAGGTCATCACTACAGCCACCAAGAAGGGGAGGGGACAAGCAGCCTTGGCTTTACAATGGGGGAACCGAGGCCCAGGGAAGGGAAGTGACTTGTCCAAGGTCACTCAACAACCGGATGGCCAAAGCCAGGACCACGCATCAGGTCCTCTTTCTGCTCCCCCAGGCCAGGAGTGTAAAAACACCACTGTCCCTCCCCAGGGAGGCTTCCAGGATGGCATCGCAGATTATAACGCCTGATCCAATAACTTATATACTGAAGCAGAGGCTCTGATATCTCACCTCTGTGCCTTTGCTGGTGAGCTTTCCTCCATGTGGAATGTCTCCTCACCTCTTTCCTCATCCCAATCCCATGTCACCTCCCCAGGAGTCTTCCCTCCTCCACAGCACCTGGGACCCTTGACCCTGCCCATCTTGCTCTGCCTGGTATGATGGACCGGATAGACAGCCGTAAGCTCTGCCAGGGCAGGCGATGTGCCCGCTGTCACCTACTGCTTACAACCGCTCCATCCAGGGAACTCTTACTGTGGGCCATCCACCTTCCCGCGCTCTGTCATTTCAATCTGACAGTAGCCCTCGGACGCTGGCATCTGATCCCCAGATTTACAGGGAGGGAAACTGAGATTCAGAGAGATGAACCGATGCATCCAGGCTTCTGTGGCTGGCAAGTGGTGAAGCAGGATTCAAACGAGTCCCTCTGAGACCAGGGCTTTAGCACCCGGTGGGGAGTCAGGGGTTAGCCCCGGCTGGGTCAGCCTCAGGGAGCATTTGTGGAATTGAAATTAGTACGTGATCAGGGACCGATGGTGGATCCAGCAGCCACCTCTACAGAAAGCACAGCTGGGCACAGCTGTTTAGGTGGGAAGCCCCAAAGAGAGATGGGGGAACGTGGCAGGTGTTCCAAAGAGCTTTGGACTTGGTCTGCTCCCCCAGGCAGAGAACGAGCCTCCTCTCCCGCCTGAGCCTGCGCCTGGGATGGGAAGGGAAAGGCGGGTTCAGCAACTCAGGGCAGGCTGACCTAGCTCCTCGAGGGCCTCCGATTATTTACAAACTCTATAAACATGCCTACGTTGGAGATTTCTTTAGAGCTTGGCTCTTCTCTCCATACAGGGCCTGCAAACCATCTGCTCCCCCAGGCCGCTGCTGTCCCATAAACATTTTGGATGCTTTCTAACATGGCAGTAACCCTGGCTTCCCCAGTGGGGAGTGACCCATGAACTTTCCTAAGTCCTTGGGGATGGGCACGGTCCGGGGATCTGGGACCAGGGGCTCCCGTGACCTGGAGGGCTTTCCTGGGGGCGGGGCACAGGGCACCCACAGTGCACAGGAGCCTGGGGTACGGAGGCGGCAGGGCTGGGATTCGACCCAGTCCGTCTGACCCTAAAGCTTGGATTCTTCAAACCTGCTGTGCGTTTGCTCTGGAATCTCTTTCCTGTTCCCAAAGACTTGAAATACTTACAGGGTTTCCATCCAGTCCAGGAGGGCCTCTTTCCCCAAAGTCTCCAGGAAACCCCTGAAGGCAGGAGAGAGAGCAAACATCTGCAGATCAGTGTTTCTACCTGTGGGGAGAGGCTTTCATCCAAACCCCTGGGGGCACACGAGGATGCGTCCATGAAGCCTCTCACCCATTGATTCTGGGATCTGGGCAGGCAGTGGGGTCTCCGGCCACCCTGTGCCTTCAACGAACACCCCCACGTGAAGAACCCAAAGACTGGCTAATGGGGAGGGGCCCAGGGCTAGGGAACTTTCTTATCTACTTAGAGCCTGGGAAGAAGCTACTACGTGTTTCTGCAGCATGAAAATGCACTCCCTCCCCGCCCCCCCCCCACCCCGGCCCCGACCAAATCTGAAACCTGGACCGATGAGGAAGGAGAGACAAGAACGGAGGTCAGGAAGCTGAGTCTAGGCCTGAACCTACAGGCCTTGCTGAGAGTTTCAAGAACATCCATTGCCCCTGTGAGCCTCACTTTCCCCTCTAGTGAAGGAAGGGAAGGCCTCCTCGGCATTTTCCAGCTCAGACCTTCTGTGGTTGTGGCAGGCTCTTCGAAAGCCATCCTTTCCCCATTTTACAGATAAAGAAACTGAGGTTCCGGAAGGCTAAGTGGCAAAGTCACACAAGGTCACACTGTTGGTGAGTGTCAGCCCTCCTGCCAAAGGTGAGTTTTAGCAGCCCCGAGAGAGGCCAAGCCACCTGGCCCAGGCATGAGTGGCCCACTCATCCCATCCCTGACCCCACTCCGTACTCTCTGGGGATACAGGCAGCTGGAAAAACATCAGCTGTGGGGACACCTCTAGGGACCCGGGGGTGGGGGTGGGGGGGTGTGCGTAATTCCATTTTACTTCAAAAGGAAAAGAAAGTCCTCAAGCTTGGAATTTAGGGAAACCTGTTCTTCTCCCCTGCTTGAATTCAAATCATTGTTTTTCCAGGGAAATTTAATAAAAAACACAGCACATGTTTTTTTTTTTCTGACCAAATGGATGCCTGAGCTGTTCAGTGAAGATTCCTCACAGAGGGTAATCTGTGTCTGGCTTCTAACACAACTGAGGGAATCCAGTGAGTAGATTAAACCTGAGGACAAACCCCAAACCCAATGACAACGTCTGTCCTGGCCAAGCAAAGAGACCTTGAAATGCGTGTGTATCCACCTCTTTGTCCTTGCCCTGTCCAGCTGTCCTATGCCCCCTCAGATCCCTCCTCTGTCAGGGAGCCCTCTTGGACCAGAAGGGTGAGAGTTGGCATTCATCCTGCAGGAGGTGCGGCTTCCTTCAGACACCCAAAGGAGGACACGGGGATATAATCATGAGATTGCAGCCCAGCCAGTCACCTCACATGCAAGACTTCCTCTGCCTTTGACATCTGCCCTTGAGGAAAAGGTTACCAGTCCCATTTCACAGATGGGGAAACAGGCTCAGAGAGGAAGTGGCGAAGGCAAAGCAGAAAAGGAAAGCAAGTTTGTGGCACAACGGAGCCCAGGTCCCCCCTCTCTGAACTCCGTCATGTTACATTTGTAGGAGTTGGCCACGGGCAGATCACGACGCACAGAAGGTGCTCGAATGTGTGTTCAGCTGGTTTCACAGAGTGGTGGGGTTGTGTGCGTGTCTACGGGCCCACGTCCAGGTCAAGGCTTTGTGGGGGTACATCTGATCCTACCTAAGATTCCTCTCCTTGGGGTCCCCCTGGCAAATTCTACCCTCACCTCAATCCAGCCCGTCTTTGTTATGCTGTAAGGGAGATCCCTCTCCTCTCCTGGAAGAGGAGACATCGGCTGAGTGGGCTGTGGTAAGAGGAGCCTTCAGGAGGCGTTGAGTTTCTCCCTCCACCTCTGGAGGCAGAGGTTAGGGGCCTGGCAGGAGAGGAGGACCGTCCGTCAGGGGACAAGGGCAATGCTGTCCAGCCAGGTCCCTGGCTGACTCCACACGGCCCATGACAGGCAGCCTCGGGAAGTTCATGCTCTGCTTGCCAAGCCCAGGGTCTGGAGACTAGCACTGGCTTGCGTCCAGGCTGGCTGTGTGACCTTGGGCAGACCCTCACTTGACCCACTGTCCTGCTTAGACTGCGAGGATGCGATCTCTAAGCACACTTGTCCCAACCCCTAGACGAAGCCCGAAAGGAAGGAGCCTCTCCCCCTATACACAGGAATGCCACCCAGCCTGGGGACATCGACAGCATCCCCTGGGCACACATCGTGGCTATAATGCCCAATATATTCACACCCAGCAGCCACCAGGCAGGGGTCAATCTCCCGGGTCTGCATTTAGGGGCCACTTGAGGCTGGCTCGACAACTCCCCTTGGACCGAGTTGCCGGGCCAGCCTCCCCCGTGAGGCTTTGGAAGCAGAGCAGTCGGATGCCAGTCTTGGCGCCACCACCCACAGGTCTCCCCAAGCCTCAGTTTTCTCTGCTGTACAATGGGGATGATAAACAGGAGAAGCTGAGGTGTCTCCTGGAGGGTGACCCTTGCTGGCCGTGGCACAGCTCTGGAGTATAAGCAAGGGAGAGACCATCAGAAAGGTCAAACTCCCGAAGTGAGGCACTTCTGCAGCCAAAAAGCAGCCCGAGGACAGCCAGTGGGGGATGACAGCAGGGTCATAACGGTGGCAGTAAGAGCAAACTCCAGCCACCCATTGAGACAGGCAACGAAGAGCATGATGGTCAGAAAAGAAAGATGGGAGCTTTAGAGGTGCTTCAACAAATCCAAGATGGAAAGAGCCTAGCCGTTCTTGACCTTCACACCTCACTGCACCACTGGGAGACTAAGGCCCAGAGCGTGCCCGAGGGCGCATCACCCTCGAGCCCGCCTCACCCCTCCACTACTGGAGACATGCCCCATTTCTGGCACTTGCCCCAGGGCCCGGCCCCTCTGGATCTCAGAGAGGCGGCCGCCAAGCTGGACGTGTGGCCCCACCTCCCTCCCCCTCTGCTTTCCTCTGTCTGGCCGCGCCTCCTTGTGCATGGAGTGCACGCAGTCCCGGCCCGCCGGCAGTGGGACCTTCCTCCGCAGGCCTGAGCTGCTGGCTGCAGCAGCCTGGCCCGAGGCCCAAGGAATGAGCTCGGCGCCCTGCCGGGGCCCCAGCCACGTGGTGTCTCCACTTCCCCAGGTCGGGGCCCCCGGGGAACTGGACGCCTTGTACTTTGAGCAGAACAAGGCCCAGGAGGAGACAGAATCAGGCTCCGGGATGAGACTCCAAATTCTGTCTTAGCTACAGCAAGTCGGAGGAATAGATGCGAACAAAGGGGCTGTGGTCCTTGTCACCACCTCCGCGGCAGGATGCCAAGGTCTCAGGAGGCCTCTGAGGGCCACCTCAGCCACTCCCCTGTCTCCAGGCACTGTCTAGCCCAACTGTCTGCTCCAGAAGGTGGGCTGTAGGGGCAGAGGGAAGCCTGAAGCCTCCAGGATCCGAAGTCCTGCTAATGTCTCGAAGGCTCAGCTCCCTGACCTACAGAATGGTCAGTTCTGTCAACTCACCTGGCGTAGCCGGCCTGAAGAGCTGAGATGCTGTCATGCAGTCCCCGTACCTCTACTGCACCAGCACGTGCAGTTAGGGTTTGCATCAACAGTGGGAATACAGAATAACCTCTCGCAAGAGCCCACAGAAGGATCTCGGGGACCTCTTTACAACGTGGAGATTCTTCACAGTCGGGAAATTCCTGTATGAGCCTAACCTGCATCCTTCCTGCCACACTTTGAGCAGCCTGTAGTCTTTTCTAGAACACGTGTGCACCTCAAGGGTGCTGACTTAGACCCCTTGAGGTCACGATGCTGAGCATGTTTTCACCCTGCCCTTTTGGAATCCGCTAGGGAACCCATCCAGGAAGGGTCACCCCAGGGAACAAAGGAGGGGATAAGGGAGTCAAGGTCTCGCCAGGATTCCAGGGTCATCAACAGCCCCAGGGGGCCCTAGCTCAAGTATGGGACCCTGGGGACCACCCACCCCCCCACCCCCCCAGCTCATAGCACCACCGCAGCTAAAAACTTTCATCTGTTTTGGCCTCAGTTTCCCCCGCTGGAAACATGAGTCCTCAGTCACTTTGCTCCCTGCTCCCCACAGTCTGAGAACTGAGAAGACCCTGAAGCCAAAGTTCACCCCAGGAGAAGCCCTTCCCACCCCCGATGGGCGTGTGGCCTTGGGCAAGTCCCAGTTGTCCCTGAGCCACACGCCAAGGAGATGGAACCAGGCTTGGGCCTTTCCAGCTGTAAGCTTGGGGGTCTGCCGGCCTGACTCACTACATACGACCAGGCTTGCAGGCCCGGCCAGAGGCCACGAGGCACGCTATGAACAGCGGCCGGCCTTGCCAGGCGCTCCAGCAGGCTTGACGGTGAATTCAGAGCGCCTGCCCGACAAGAGGACTCACTTGCAGTGTCTTCCTAATTCCTGTGAGAGACCCTTGTCCCAGCTGCGAAGGTCCCTGTGCCAGACGGGACAGCCCAGGAGAAACCCCTTCAGCTCCAGCCGAGTTTGTAACATCTTAATATCCGGACCCCTCCTCAGAAAAACCACAACACATTTTTCATTCTAGCAGAGGTGAGGAGACGAGAGCTTTAGACTAAGCTTTCCTCTGGAGTTAAAGATGTGAGCACAGAGAGAAGTATGAGGTGAAGAGCAAGCAAGGGTCCTGGGGTTGAATCCTGACTCTGCCACTCACCTTGCTGTGTGACTTCGGGCAACTCACTGGCCTCTCTGAGCGATGTCTGTCTGACAAAGAGGTTGGGCCAGCTCATCACTAAGGTGCCTGTGGCTCCGGTCTGCTCTGACCTCTACTGTCTCTTTCTCGGCCCCCATCAGCAAAAGATTGCCACGCACCCTCCTTCCTGACCTGATGCCGAGGAGGCCGTGTGCATGAAGCCTGCTGTTCTGCTTGCTGGAGAGAGATGAACTGCAGCAAAATCATCACCGGCCCTGCCAGAAATGAGGCCAGCTGCGATCTGGCATGAGGGACTTCGGCTCATTCTCCCGACATTTCCTCTTGCTAATAAATACCGAGGAATCGCTCGGCCCAAAGCTTTGACAGGAGGAAATTTGCAGAAGGAGTTCCCCCGACCCCCAGCCCACCAGCCAGATCAAGGGCTCAGGAGCACAGGGGGATGGCCCTAAAGACCACTTAAGGAGCATATGGGCCGAGGGCATGGCAGACTCAGAGGCCCGGCACGAGCAGAGACAAAGCCCGAGGGACTCTGTGACATGAAGTCCTATTGCATACGTACCCAGTCAGATCTGATGCGGATCTGATTTGCCGGTCATGGTGGCTGGACCAGGACCAAGGGGCCTTTCACGGCCCTCAGGGGGACTGTGTGGCCATAGCACTATTTTGCTGAAGGAAGGGGGGGGGGTCCCTCCCACCCATGCCCAACACTGCCGTGCAAGGAAACACCCCCATCATGAAGGACGGGGCAGAATCCTAGGAAGCGAAAGGTGAGGAGCAAGGAAGAAGAAATGAGTTGTCTGTTACGGGAGCTCGAGGCCTCAGAGGGTCTCTGAGCAAACGGCTTTGACTGAGTCTTGGTTTCCGAGTCTGGAAAATGGGTGTAGTCCATCTAACCTCAAAGAATCGGTGGGAGAATCCTGTGTAGTTCAGCTACCATGCAAGTAAAAGGGCCTCAAAAAATGTTGCTTTTGCGGGGACCATTCTCACTATATGTTCTGTCGCCAGCGCCTGGCGCATGGTAGGTGTCCAATAAAGTTTTGTTGACCGAGAAATGAATGAGCGGCCTTGTCTCACACGCACGTAGGAAAACGGCACTGAGCACCTCAGACCCGGTGCCGCCTTCTCGGCCACGCGCGGCCCGGCTTTCAGCTCCAAGGAGCAAACAGGTACGTGGCAGGGAGAAGGGGCCACTAGAAGGAGGAAAAAGGGGGAGGTGGAAGGGGCAGCTGAGGCATGGCCCTGCTGGCGGTCCCTGTCGTCGTAGGGTGGGCGGGGTGGAGAAGAAGCCACAGCATGCCCGGGTTTTCAAGGGTCTTGCCTCCTCTATGCTCAGGGGACTCCAGAATCCATTCGCTCGATAGCAACACTTGGGGCAAGAGGGGAAGGCTCTGGTTGCCGCATCCCAGCCCAGCAATGACTCTCCAAAGCCCCAGACCTTGGCCACATCATTCACCCCCTGAGCTTTGAGCTCCGTATCTAGGAAGTGGCAATGCCTGGTCCTCTGTCAGGCTCCCGGGAGAGAATCTGAGCAAACTCCTCATGGATGGCTCTGGAGGCAGGCCTGGGCGATGGGACAGGGCCCAGCTGACATAATCGAAGTAAGTAAACTGGCCCTACCCTGCAACTTAAACTCTGGGAAAACAGGCCCAGAGAGGTAAAGCCATTGGCTCAAAGGGACACAGCGCGGAGAGCCTCAGCCACCCATGAAACTCCAAACAGGAACAATGGCTGCCACTACTGACGGAGCATTCACTATGTGAGGAGCATAGCATAAAGACCTCATGAGCTAGAAGCTATTTTCCCTATTTCTCACCTGGGAAAACTGCAGTGCAGAGGCTTTGAGCCAACAATGCCCCAGGGCCTTTGCACCTACTGTTCTGTAAAACTGGAAAGCTCTTCCCCAGGTAGCCACAGGGTTCCCATTCAGGTAGCCATTCAGGTTTCTCAGGAAGTAAGGATTCCTAGATCAAATTATCTAATAGTCTGTACCCCCATCTCCCTACCCTACTCTGTCTTAACACTAGGCACCATCTGACATTCATTCTTTCATTGTTCATTCTCTTGTTCAATCGTTGTCTGTCTGTCTGCCCATGAAAACGGGAACTTTGTCTTGCTCACTGCTCAGCACTAACTACAGTGCCTGGCCCACAGTATATACTTAATATTCACTGGATGGATGGATGGATGGATGGATGGATGAATGGATGGATGGATTGGTCTCCTTGCCCAAGGTCACCTAGCTTGAGGAGCAGATCCAGATGCCAGCCCAACCCTCACAGACATCAGGTCCTTGTCCTGAAGCCAGAAGCATCACGTGTTACTCCTTTGCCCAGATCCAGGTGTCGGGTGTGAGACCTCAGGGCACAGAGGGGCTGTTGGCCACAAGGAGGTCTACGTCTGAGGGTGAGATTTCCCTCTAGTTCTTGAGACAGGACCTGGATCTTGCTTCCCTTTATATACCTCACTTAGCCTCAGAGTGTCCAGATCCATACACTACAACAGGTAAGTTGCCCATGAACATGCACGTCAACTCCAGGGTCACAGATGTGCCCTTTCTGGGCACCACTGAGTGCTCCTGGCCCCCTTCCAGCCACCTGTCAAGTTCTAACCTCTTCCACAGTCCCTTCTCCATCAACCACCAGCAGAGGGAAGCCCAGACCCCAAGCTGACAATGCTTCTGAGTCTAGGGATTACACTGTAGGCAGCCACAAAGGGCCTTAAGCCGCCAACGGAGGTTAGTCTGAAAGAAATATGCCTCAATTATAGTCCAGGGTCTCCCTTAGTTGGCAGCAAGGACACCGGATATATCACTCCACCTCACGGGGGAGCCTCAGTTTACCCTTGTGAGTAATGGGGATCATTGGAATTAACGTCTTGCCCATCTGGTGAAGATTCTAGGGCATTCACTTTTTACACCATTACTACCAGCCAGTGAATCTGAGAAGCCGTCTTGATCCACCATTGACATCAGAAGCCCTGGAGACTAATGGAATTGTTAGAATCCCGGTTCTGTTGTTGACTGTGAAACTGTGGGCAAGTTACTTAACCTCTCTGGGCCTTGGCTTTCTCTTCCTGCCCCGCAGATGCCCTACGAAGGGGAAGACAATTTCCTGTCACAGTGGAGAATCCTGGGCAAAGCCGGTGAACTGGAGGTTACTGCCAGCCCCTCTTGGGGCTTGGGGTCACACCTGTTGCGAGCCTACCCACACACCCCACCGCCCTCTGGCCTTGTGTGCACACGAGTAACACTGGCCACCCCAAGACAGCCTGGAGACTGAGGGTTTTCCTTGACAGGGGCGCAGACACTGGTCTAGCCATGATCCCCCAGTCTAAGCAGGCCCATGGACACTAGTAAGCCACACAACAGAAGCTCCCAGACCCAGGACCACACTGCACAGCAACGGTTACACACATACACACAGATGCACCATCCGGGAGGGGCCCAGAGCCACGGCACCCCCCAGCTCCAGCCAGGCAGCAGCTGGCCAGTGTTTTGGCAGTGGGGACACAAGGCCCAGACAGCCCCACATGCTGGCCCACACACTCAAAGCAGAGCAGTGGCCGGGCAGACAGAAGCAGAGAGCGCCCACGCTGCAGGTGGACGGGAAGTCAGATTCACCCATAGAGTCTGCATAATAGACACGGAAAATCTTTACCGGCCTACCCATCTTGCCCCTCTTGCCAGGAACGCCAGGCAGGCCCTGTAGGGGAGAGACAGGGAAGAGATCAGAGCAGAATTCCACAGGGGACAACCAGTGTTGCCCCAAACTGGCCCCAGAGCCACCCACGAGAGGAAGTCGCGGACGACCTCGTGCACAAGGCCGCACACAGCAGGTGCCAGTTACATGCAGGTCAGAGGGATGGTCCTTACGCTCTACGGGGTTGGGGGCTCCATGGGCCTGGGCTGGGGAGATGCCTAGGAGAACACCCAGCGTTCCTGGTATTGAGCAGGTGCTCCCGCTGCCCTCCCGAGGTCTTAGTGGTTGGTGAGGTTACAAGTGGGATCCCAAATACGGGCTGAGGCTGGGAGGGACGGGGAGGAAGGTGCCGAGGCCTGCGGGCCATGGGGTCTCTGCCATTGCACCACGAGTGCACGTAACTGTAGACGACGGGTAACCATAGGAGTATGGCCGTGTCCAAGAACACTTTATAAAAGCAGACGGCTGGCAGGATCTGGCCCACATGCCCCAGTTTGCAGACACTTGGTCTGAAATATAAAGTGGGCCCATTTCTCGTTTGCTGAAAGCCCTTCAGAAGCTCTCCAGGCTCTCAGAATCGAGTCTCCTTCCTGACCTCGGCCCTGACCGCCCGTACAACTTTGCCCAGGTGCTCCATCCAACCTGTCTCCTACCACTCCGGCCTCGCGCTCAGAGCTTCGACTGTGTGGACTGTTAAACTTGCCAAGTTATCATACCTCCCCGGACTTTGCACACACCATCCCTTTATGTGTGGAAGGTGTCTGCCCTGACTTGACCCCCTGGAAGACTCCTATTCAACTCAAGGGCACCTCCTCCAGGAGGGACTCCAGGACTTCTCCCGGAAGAGGGAGCAGGTAGGTGACTGGGAGGTAAACAGAGAAGGCATACTCACTCTCTCTCCATCAGACCCCGGCAGGCCGAAGAGCCCTGGGAGTCCAATGTAGCCCTAGGAAAGAGCAGGTAGGGGGTCAGAGGGACCGAGCGGTGGGGTGTGGCTGGCCCGACCCGTCCCCGCAGCCCCTCACTGCCCTCCCACACCCAGGCTCCTCTTCCTCGCTGGTGGCAGCGGCGGCTCCCGTGGCTCCTCGATGACACAGGCCTTGAGGCAAGTGTATATGCCCATGGACTGCATGGTGCTGGCTTCCACGATGTAGTCCAAAGGCACATACCCTCACGCCAGGGAAGGGCGCGGGCGCTCGCGGCGGGGAGGCCCGCCCCGCACCAGGGCTCCCGGACCTGCAGAAAGGAAGCTCTTGGCTGGGTTAGAGGCGAGAGCGGTAGCAGGTTCCACCCGCTCTGAGGGACCCTGCCGTCTGCCCGTGGCTCCTGCGATGCCTCCTCCCAGGCCTCAAAGGCCCTGGACACGGGGCTCACACCCAGCCGTGGCTGCCTGAACGCCAGCAGTCCCAGCGGCTGCCACTCTGGCACGCCGACGTCCCGCCCGGCACACGTACGCCGCGGCATTCAACCCACCCAAGGACACCGCACACGGGCTGTCTGCTCCCCCAGTGGACGGACAAGGAAGCCACACAAGTAGTCAGTGGAGCCGGGAGCCCACTGCCCTGGCATGCACCTGATTTTCTACCTTCCGGCCTCTATTCCAGGCGCCCTCCACCTGCCCTGCCCACCCCAGGGACGGCAGAGCAATCCCTTCCAAGCCCAGCTCCAATGCTCTCTTTCCTCCGGCAAGCAACCCCTGCTGCCCCACGCCAGAAACCATCTCTTCCCTCCACCCACACACCGCATTTGCTCCTCAGTCAATAGGATTTACCACTTTCTCCGATGTATCTTCATTATCTGTGTCCATGTTTCATGTCCTCATTAGCTTGGGAACTTCTCAAGGGCAGGGGACCCAGCCCAGAGTTCCTATCATTATCTGCACTCTCTAGATGTTTGTGGAATGATTTAATGATAACACTAACAAAAGCTAACATTTGCTGAGCACAAACTACGTGCCAGGCCCAGTTCTCGGGGCTTTGCACGCAATGAAGCATCTACCGTGTCCTCACTACGCCCGCTCCCCGGAAGCAGGCATTAGCAGTCAGCCCCCTGTAAAGGTGTGAACAGTTAGACCCAGAAGTGAAATGACTCACCCAGGGTCACACGGCTGGACTATGATAGAACCGGTATTTGAATTCGAGTCAACTGACTCCTCCTGGGCAGGCCTCCTAACCCCTCGGCTACACTGCCTCCCACAAATGAGCAGCCCACACAGGCTCAAAGCCATCCCTTCTTCCCACGTAGGTCAGGAGGTCACTGAGCCTCCTTCCTGGCATTCTGGTAAATGTCCATCACTGTAATGAGGGACACTTATTGATCCTCCTGACCAGGGCCTATATCCCAGGTTTACAGACGAGAAAATGAGCTCAGAGAGGTCTAGCAACTTGCCCAGCACCCCACAGCTGCTGAGGGCCACAGCAGGTCTCAAAGCCAGCCGCCCGGATTCCAAAGCCTGCGTTCTATTTTATAAATATGGGGCCAGTGGTGGCAGGGTTGGGAGGGCGGCTTGAGTGGCCCCAGCGGATCCAGGCTGCCCAGCGCCCTGTGACCCAGAGAGCGGGGTGCTGGGGCCAGATCAACTCTCTCCCCACATGTGGTCTCAAGATGCCATCAGCATGGCCAACAGCAAGCAGCCCCAGATGTCATCAGCTTGCCCCTGGGGCCACGGTGCATGGGAACAGCTGGATGAAGGAAAGGAGACCCAGCATCCCAGGACAGGAGCCTCCGCGGCCCCCGCTGTCACCAGCACCATCAACATCGTCACCGATATCATCACACAACGAGGACCTTGCCCACCTCCCAGATGCTCTAACAGCCACATGTCAGCCCCGCGGATCAAGGTCCAGACTGTGGCCATAAATAGCTTTGGCTCAGGAGTGGAGGCCACATCACACCTGACCCGGCCTGACCGAGGGTTGTGTGACCCATCTGCTGAGCATTCTTTGAGAGGCAGCAAGTCTAGCCCTCAGGACACTGGGTCCCCATCCCAGCCCCGCTGTAGGCATGCAGAGTAAACCGGGGCGCCACGTCCCGACCATGAACCCAGTTTCCTTGTATGTAGACAATGGGATTCCAGCATATCATCTCTTCATCTTTCAAACTCCATTTGCCCTCATTCAGTGCACCCAGAACCTTCTCTCCATGGCCCACAGCCCACTTGGGAGCCCCCATCCGCTGCCCCTCTTCAGTAGTACTTGCTTCCAAATTCCTGGTATCTCCATAACTATGCTCGAGGTAGGAACGGATGTCGCTCCCATTGTAAAGATGGGCAAAGTGAGGCTGCTGGCTACTCAGGGTTTGCTCCAGGAGAGGGAGAGCAGATGTTCCATTAGCCTCCGGGCCTGAGCAGCATCACCCATCAGCCACCCCTGCTCTCTAAAAAAGGGTGGTCTCCCCAGACCTCAGTCGGGAGGGGAGCGGGAGAGAGGCCTCGGAGGATTCTAATGGCGACGAAGTAGCCCTAACTTGGGTCACCTAGCACTTGGGATGTGCTGGGGGGCATGGCCAGCCCGGGCCTGGTTGTGGCAGCTGGGCCCTGGCCGAGCACCCAGCAGAACCTTTGCTGCCCAGTCTGCCCGGCACGAGAGCCAAGCGGTTTACCTGGCTCAAGGATCCCCCATCACCTGCCCGCCCTGCCGCCCTCTGCTCTCCAGAGAGCACTCAGGTGCGAGGGCAGAGCCCCAGCCCCCCTGGCAGACACTGTGTAGAGACCCCACAGCCCTGACCTCCCATCAGGACTGCTAGGGGGGCGGGTACTGACCTCCCAGGGCCCCACCTGAGTGGCACTTGCCAAAGCCCACTTACCCGGCTGCCTTTGGGGCCAGGGTCTCCTACCGGTCCGGGTAACCCCTGCAACATAAAACACAGAGGGGCAAGGACATATGGAAACGTCCTACCTGCTGCCAACAACCCAGGGCAAATCCTGTCTCCTCTGGGCCTCAGCTGCCCCCTCCGTAGAAGGAGAGTGGGCTTAGACCTGCGGTCTTCACCCTGAGGCCCCCACCTCTTCGTCAGAGTCCCAGGGAGTGGCCGGAGTTGGGGGGGAGGGGGACTGAGTGGGAGGAGCCTCTGGAGCCCCACCCCCACAGCACCAGAGGCCTTTCTTCTGTTCTCTTTGAGCAACCTGTGCCCTACTGCCTTCAAAGAGAGGGTTCCTTGGTCCAGCCCCCTGAACAGCCCTTTCTTCAGTGCCCACCCGGCGGGCGCAGCTCCTCAGCCCCCAGCCTGCCGCCTCCCTCTGCCTGGGGGGGGGGCACCCGTGGCCATCTCCACACCACCATGGCCACCGAGCTTCCAGAAGCCATATACTGCACCTGCCTGCCAGGGTAACCTTTGGCCCCTGGGCTGCCCTCAGGTCCTGGCTGCCCCTGTAAAGGAATGAAGAGAACCATAAGGAAAGGAGAGGACCTTGCCCAGCTCTGAGTCTGGGGGGCTGTGGGAGACTGAGGCTTACAATGGACAAAGAGAAGGGCAGGAATGTGAGATGAATCAGGAGGAAGGGGAAGCCACCAGCCTGCTGCACAACCCGCACCCCCCCCCCCAGCCCACCCCTCTGTGAAACCGGTCGGACCAGCTCAGAAGGACAAAACCCCCTGTGCTAGCAGCCCAGGACTGAGAAAGCTCTGAGGAGCCCTGGCTGGTTCTCCCACGCTGGCAGGGGCTGCTGTTTGACTTGGGCCAGCACAGCCCAAATTCCTGCAAACCCCGTGGCGACATGTATAATATCCCCTAACATCGCCCGGAACAGGCCAGCTATTCATGGCTCTAACTGGAGTCGAGTGGCTCATGCCAACGCCAGGCCGGCGTGGACTCCAGCCCCTTCAGGCAGCTGTGGCTGGGGGAGAGGTGGGGTAGGGCTGGGGCCCCAGCAGGATGGGAGGCAGAGCTGCCTGGCTCTGGGGCTCACTCATGGAACGGGGCCGGGGGAGGAGGCCAGGGGCAGGCAGGGGCTGGAGCGGGTGGAGAGCAAACAGGGCAGAGCTGAGGCCGCGGCCCTCACCTGTTCTCCAGGGTGCCCCGCCGGTCCAGGATAGCCCTTGTGTCCCTGTGGGGGGAAGAAACGACATCAGCCCGGGGAAGGCACCCCTGGGCCTGTGGACCCGATGGCAGAGGCCCAGCCTCCCTGCCTGCCTTTTCAGCACTGCCTGCTCTGTGGACGTCAGGCAGGGGTGCAGTGTGTGTTCAGCGACCAGCGAATGGACATATGTCCATCAAGGTTGGTAGGTTGCTGCGGTTTCCTCTGCCACCAATGGCTCTCAGACCAGAAGCCATCAGTAGAGTTGTTCGCCCTTTTGGCGGGCTTTGGGAGCGGAACTGGGATACGGCACGTGTAGTGGAGTGATGCTGTATCCCAACCATCCTTTCCAAATCTGCACAGGGGTGAGCCCGTCCAAAGCCAGGGTAGAGTGATTTCTCAAGGGATGGATGGGCCAATTAGGACCTTCAGGTCTGGGATATGCTCAACCACCATGTAATGCTGGGATCTGGGTCAAGACCTGCCCCTCCTCACAAGCCCCCTATCAGAAAAGATCTCACACATACCGACCAAATACATTAACCAAAATACATTAACCCCCTGGTCCCAGCTCTCATTCCGGGGAGGAAGAGGCCACCCAAATGCCTGAAGGACTCCGGCAACGAGCGAGTACTAACCCTGACCCTCTGTCCCCGTGGTCCACGGCCAGGTGTCTAGATCGAGAATCAAACAAGTGTGTGCTTTCACGTGGCCCTAGGGATGAACCACTCGAGCCATGTCCTAAGACTTAGGGGCTCTCTGAAGGGAAACCCCAGACTTCAAGCTTCCATCGCCTTACAGCAGCTGTAAAATAAGACGAGGCAGGGGTTTCCATTTCAGAGAGGGCAGCCACACAGATCTCCATTAGGCCCCCTCACACAGAGAGCCCAGGGCTTGGTGCAGACACTAGCCCTCATCTGCTGTGCAACCCTGGTGGGTTTCTAGCCTTCTCTGGACCTTAGCCAAGGGTGTTAGCTCCGGTGTTTGAGAACTCCAACGTTCTGCGGCTCCCCCAGAGGGTGATAAACGAGATGAAGCCTGTGGACCCCCTCTGTGCACTCCTGTTTACCCAAGACTACACCGCCATGACCTCCTCTGACCCTTATGACAGCCAGACGAGGTGCGGGGCAGGGGGAGGCAGGGATTCCGATCTCCATTTTACAGAGGAGAAAACTAAGCCCCAAGAACTTGCTCTGAGTCCCACTGCTAAGAAGCAGAGGGTTCACACTCACCGCGGGCTCCTTCTGACACCCGAGGCCACCTCGGGCATGTACAGTTCATGCATTTACACACACACACACACACACACACACACACACACACACTCAGCACCACCCGCAAGCCCCCGGGAAGCAGGACTCTTAATTACAAACAGCAGAGTTGGTTTGATCCAAGACGTTTGGGGAGTTTACAAGCATTCCTCCTGCACCTACTCATACCTCAGGACTGCTCAGCGATATGATTACATCTCATTTGGGGCCCATGAGGTTGATGCAACATGGGAGAGTTTTCTACCCTGGGCACATGGTCTTTCCCCCATTGAGCAAACAGAAGCATAGGCTGCAGCCGGTGGCTCGCGTGCAGAGTGGCTAAGATCTCTCGTTTCGGGCTGATCTGGAACCATCCTGCCTCGCTACTGGATGGCCCTACGAGCCGGAGCCACTGAGGTCACCTCTCTGAGCCTTGCTTTCGTCTTTTGGAAATGGAAATATAAGGGTTGGCCTATGGATCACATGACACGTGTGGAAAGTACCCAGCACCGTGTCTGGCGTTGAATTCAAGGGCCCTGTAAAGACCAGCTGCTGTTACCATCATGACCTTCCTATTTCATTCATTTATTCAACGAACACTGAACTTCCGTGCACTGGTACCACTGTAGGCATGGGGTGAGTGAGAAGACAACATCCTTTGCCTTAATGGAGTTTATGGTCTAATTAAGGTGATATAAAAACAAATAAATATAAAAGATAATGTCTGCAGGAGGGGCAAATAAGGAGTTGTTGTGTCCGTGGGCGGAGAGTTTCAGTTTTGCAAGACCGAAAGGTCTGGAGTTGGGTTCCACCGTGATGTGAATGTACTTAGCACTACCGAACTGCACCATTAAACACGGTTAAGGTGGTCAATTTTATGTGGTATGGTTTTTACCATGATTAAAAATAAAAATTTTAAAAATGGTGCACCCATGCTCGTGATGAGCACTATGAAGAAAAGTGAGCAGAGTCAGACGACAGAGAGAGGCTGTGTTGGGGACAGAGTGGGACAGCAGGTGGGCAGCAGGGCAGGCTGCTCGAAGAGATAAATGAGCTGAGCTAGCTCTGGGCGGAAAGGTGTTCCAAGCAGAGGGAACAGCAGGTGCTAAAGACCTGAGGCAAGAATGCTCTCCGGTGGGTTTGAGGAAGAACAAGATCTATGTGACTGGAGCAGAATGGGTGAGGGGTGAGGCTGGGAGGTGGTGGTTAAGAAGAGGCCAGAAGCCAGAGCGCAGAAGGCATTCGGATGGCAGGAACTCACAGGGGGATTTGGAGCAGGGACGTGTCATAATATGACACATGTAGTCGCCTTTATTAGCCTCTCTCCACTTGGAACTTGCACACGAGGAAGAGCAAGCAAAGCCCTGCCCACGAAGAGCGGAATCGAGTCTTGAGCTCAGGCTGTGTGATTCCACTCAGGCAACTGCCTTCTCTGAGCCTCACTCTGCCATTCTCAGCCGGCCTCGGGTTGCTGCAAAGAGCCAGTGCAATCACGGGGCAAAGATCCCAAGAGAACCATGAAAGGGAACCAGGGAGTCCCTGAGCATCACCAGCTCTTTTGGCTTCCCCTGCAGCCAGAAAGAAATCGCCAGAAAGCAACACTTCGGCAGAGAAGGACCACCAGTGAAATCTCAGAAGATTCCAAGTAAACCCTTTACTCAGGACACAGAAAAAAGGAAATGAATGATCTTCAGGGACGTGGGCAGTGACCTGCCCTTTGCCTGGCCTGGTACTAAAGCCTTAAATAAATACATCCGTTCATCAACTCCTTGCAATCACCCCCTAGCAAGTAAGAATTACAAGGCACACTTGCCAGATGAATAAACAGACTCAGAGAGGTAAAGAGACTTTCCTGAGGCTACACAGCTTCCCAGGGGCAATGCCAGGCTGTGACTCCAATCTCTATATCCTAACCACCCAATCATGGGATAAGACATACTTACCGAGGCCCAAGGCCCACCTAGAAGAGCCACAGGGCCACACAAGGAAAGACCCCCTTACAGACCCTCGTCCCCGGGATAGAGCATATGGATCATTGCAGCATTACTAGGACAGAAGACGGTCATGGAACCCTGGAATATCTGAGGTGAAAGGGACCTAAGCCATCAATTTGACCACCTTTGTCATTGGACAGGCCTGAGAAACTTCCCAGGGGGAAGGGACTTGGTCAAGGTTATTTAGCAAGTTACGGCCAAGCCCAGACTGTTCCCTAGGACTCGAGACCCACTGGGCTGTGCTTTGTCCAAAAGGCCACGATTCCTAGGTCTGTCCCAATCATCGCACCCTAAAGGGCCTTGAACATTGTCGTGAACACCCATTTCTCCTGTCTGGCTGAGAGCAGCAGAGACTGAGCACAGCCAAGGCATGGGGTGAGGGTGGGGGAGGTTCCTATGCTCCCTGGAAGTACCTTGACACTGTTTACCAAGCTGGGGCCAGCCAAATAGCTTCAAATGACAGGGCCCCAGGACCTGGAAGAATCTAAGCCATTATCTTCTCCTGGGCCCCAGCAATTACGGGGTGGGCAGTAACCGCAAGGTGGACCCACGGGCAGTGATTTCCCCGTGTGCGATAGGTGCGTGGCTGGTACTAGGGGAGAGCAGATGCTTCGGGGGAGCTCCAGGGACCACGGAATCTGTAAGGGGCCTCTGGCTGCCCAGCAGGCGGGTCTCCACAGGACCCGTGTTTATAATAGAACTCGGTCTATATTTTGGTTGGGGAGCCAGATTAATCATTGCTTACAATGCACAAGGAGAAACCAGACATCACCTCACTGTTGCTGCAGACAGTCTCCCCGTCGGCCGGGATGCTATTTGGGCTTTGGGCAGGGAGGGTGGAGGCGGGGGGTCCTGCTTTTGCCTGGGGGTCCTGGGGAGCAACGCGTGCCTAGACCTCAGCCATTCCTCCGGGCTCCACCTCAGTGTGTGCAAGGTCCCAGCTTCTCCTGCAGTAAAATGGAACTCACCATACTTGCTTAGCACTCCGGCAAACTCCTCACGAAACTTCTCTATCGCCTCAGCAGACACAGCCCCATTTAACAGAAAGGATCAGCGAGGAAGAAACACGCCAGGAGGCAGAGCGACTCATTACGCGGTACTGGCCAAGTCCTTGCTCCTCTCTGAACCTCAGTTTCCCCAGCTGGCCTCTTAAAGCATTGCGTTAGGGTGCCTAGGTGGCTCAGGTGGTTTAGCATCTGACTTCGGCTCAGGTCATGCATGATCTCACGGTTTGTGGGTTCAAGCCCCGCGTCGGGCTCTGTGCTGACAGCTCGGAGCCCGGAGCCTGCTTCGGATCCCGTCTCCTTCTCTCTCTGCCCCTCCCCCACTCGCACTCTGTCCCTCAAAAATAAATACACATTAAAAAAAAATCATAAAGCATTGTGTTGGCTCAGAAGTTGTAAGATTCAAAAATGTGTGGTTTGTCCAAAAGCACAGTCCCTCATGACACAGCCAGGCATCTGACAGCAAAGTCTGCTCAGGGGGTACCTGAGACAGGTCGGGCAGGAAGACACAATTTCTGTATGGCTCACGCATTCATCCACTGGTTCATTCATTCAGCTAAGGTTTGCTGAGCCCCAAGGATCACCCTGTGTTACGCACTAAGAATACACTGGCGAGCAAAACAACCTCACTCCCTACCTTCTAGAAGGTAACAGATATTAAGTGGAATGAGGGAGAAGCACCACGTGCTAGGACAGTGTAGACGGCCAACTGAAAGGAGTGGCATTGTAAACGGGCTTGAAGGAGGCACTGGATTGGACAGCAGAACAGGAGTAGAGCAGTGGGCAGGGGCCCCCGAAGCCCAGGGCAGCCCAGCAGCAGGGGAGCCTGGAGAAAGTTCTTGGCAGGGGCTCTGCATGGAAGTGGCCAAGTTAGGGGGCATCAGGAAGGCCCGTGGGCAGGGTGACGGCTGCAAGAGGGAGCCGGGAGGAAGTTTCAACTGAGTACCAATTTTGCCATGAGTCACGTCTACGTGGGGCCGTGTGTTAAGAAAGATCCCGAGGCCTGCAGATGCGTGTGTCCGGCACTGTGCTAAGCCCCACACAAGGAAACAAGGATGAACAGGTCCTCTGTGCACTTGCTCCAGCTGACAATGTGCCAAGGACACCAGTGAGTCTCCTGCCGGAGTCCCAAAGGGGCTGAGAAGATGGGCTGGATGGTCAGAGGGCGGAGGCGTGATTTCTGCCTGGGGGTGCTGGGGAGGCGCTCTTGGAGAAGACGGTGCTTGAGAACAGGGTCGAGGGCCAGAGGCGTGAAGACGAGTGTGGAAGAGAGAGCATGCCAAGGGCAGGGAGGCAGGGAGGTCCAGGGCACGTCGTCGGATCAGGAGAAGGGCTTCTACGCCGCAGAGTTGCTCTCGGCCTCGGCTCCGCGGCCACTGTGGGCTGTGAGTCTCTGCCGTGGAGGCTGTGAGGCTGTCCTGTGCATCGTAGGATATTCAACAGCCTCCCTGGCTTCCACCCGTGAGTAGCCTCCCCCTCCCAGCTCTGATGACCGAAACTGTCTCCAGACATCGCTACCTGTTCTCCAGGGTGGGGGGCCACATCACCCCAGCTGGGAAGCGCTACTCTAAGGGAAGAAAGCAGGAGGGTCAGACAAGGGACGGCACAGGACTCCGCCCTCCCAAGGTGCAAATGGGGGTCTGGTAGCCTTCTTGACTAGCGGAGGGGGGTTACCTGGTAACCAGGCTAGATGATGGATGGGATCAGAGGGGCAAGACCCTCGGTGTTTTTCCTTCGTGGTCATCACGATCATTTGTTCCTTCAACAAATTGGTGTGTGGTGCCTACCGAGCACTGGCCCCATGCCAGATGTGACATCTCGTTTCATCCAGCCTCTCTCCCTGAATCCCGACCACTCCCTGACGCAGCTGAGGCCCAGACACGTGAGGCCACTTGCCCAAGCTCACACAGCAGGAGAGGGGACAGAGCTGGGTTCCGTCTGGGTCTCTCTGGCCTGGTCTGCCGGCCTGCCCAGCCCGTGGGAATTGGCCCAGCAAAGGCCTTCAGCAAGCTGGACAGCAGGCAAATGACCCTTCTCAGGTGGGGAGGTTCTTTGTCACTTGATGGTCCCACTCTTATTTGAGAAACTATTTCAATCAGCGTTGTGCAGACAGAAAGAGCTTGAAGGTCAGAGACCTGGGTTCAAATCCCAGCTCTGCCGCTTAGCGACCCTAGAAGGTATTTCCATTAAATCAGTGGCCCTCGGTCTCAGCTGCAGCTAGGAATCTTGTACCTGAGTCACATTCACACCAAATGAACCAGAATCCGTGTGGTGGGGTCCACAACCCCCCCACTGGTTCTAAGGCACAGTGGGGCTGAGAAGCACCGTTATAGACTTCATTCTCCATGAGGCCCTCGATGAGTTCATTCCCAGGGTCAGTATGGGGCCTGGTGCCTACATCTATATTTGCTAACCGATTGGAAGAATGAACGAACGAATGAATGAATGAATGTCTATTTGAGCCTCAGTTTTCTCAGCTGTAAATAGGCATAATACGGCTTTAACTCTTGGAAGCTATTGTGAGACATCAATATGACCAAGGACAGTCCCTCTTTGCACACCCTCTAATTTGTCACGCTATTGAATATGGGAACCCCCCAACCCAAACTCCCTTTCTCCTGCCGATTTTTGCCCATTCGCCATTTGTCCTTCTATTTTTACTGTTTTTCTTTTTATTATCTGTCTCCCTGTCACACACACAGGGACGCAAGCTCTGGGGAGGACAGGGATTTTTGTCTATTTGTTCAGCAACAACCCCCCCCCCCCGCCCCGCCCCATGCCTTGCATCCTGCCTGCCACGGAATAAGCATTCTACCAATGCTGTTAAATAAATGAATAAATAGGATAACTGGCGTCACACTGAGGTGACAACCAAATTTAATGTGCTGGTGAGCAAACAGAACGCTGACTTCACCCCTCACCCACTGATGTCCCCTCTCCCCAAGGCTCCCCACTCGAGATGATGCAGGAAGGCCGCGCAAGAGGATCAGGACGAAGTGGCTGCTGTTGTCACCAAAGACGCTCCTGGGAGGAGAGAGTGCTCACCAACAGTGACGTTTCTAGGTGCTATTCTAGCCCATCGGTCCTCCTCCCTGGCTCCCATCACTTGGTCGGGGTCCCTGCCTAGGGACCCGCGCTGCCCCATGCTCTGCCCACCTCCCTCCACAAGCAGGTGACCCTGGTCGGCCACAGACCAAACTCCTGCGTGTCAGCCTCAGCCGGGGCCTGAGGGGCTCGGCGTAAATGGCTTTGCCAGTTTTCCAACCGCACGGAGGCTCGTCCTCAGCTTAGAAAAGACGCCTCTCCCTTCTCGGGTAAGCTGGTCCCCCTCGGATGGGGGCTCTGGGCCCCCTCAGACATCTGCCGAGAGCAGGGAGCCCTGGAACCCAGGCAGGAGCTGGTCTAGTCTGCTTTTCCCATCTCCTGCCACCTCTACTGGACTCCCACCCCCACGCAGAGCGAGACCACCACTGGCTGCTTTATGAGCCGGTGCTGGAAAGAGACTTTTCCACTCACACCTCATCCATCAGAAAGTACTGGAGCATGGAGGGGAAGCGAGTGGGGAGAGGGAGTCCCTCTGTGTTCTCTGAGCCAGAAAATACCATGTTTCCCCAGCTCACAGACAGCCACGGACTCCTGTCTGGGTCTGGCCTTTTCAGATTTATGGCGTGGCCTGCTCTGGCCGCGGAGGGTGAAGGGGATGCAGGGGACGTGATACTCCAAGTCCCCCTGTGCCACAGGGACCCTCAGAGCAAGGACAAGACGGAGCCAGGAGATACCACATCTGTCCAGGTGAGAACCAGATGGCCCAGAGAGAGGGTGGCTGCAGCCACAGCTGGGAGCCAGGGCAGAAGCTGAAGACACGGCTATAGGCCGATGTGCCTACTGGAAACCCCATCAGCGATCTTGCAAACAGTAATGGACCCTTGACCTACATCATCCACCCCCACCACCCCTGTTTCCTGAACACCTGCTACGCGCAGGCCCCGTGCTCGGCTCATCAGGGAGAGTGACAAACCAGATTCGTACACCCTGGTCGGTGAGGCTAGACTTGGAGAGGCGGAAAATAACTAAGATGGGCCAAGGGTCCTGGAGCAGAGCGGAGGCTCCCGGCCTACAGGCTGGGGCTCCAGGAGGACTTCCTGGAATAGGCACTAGCATTGTCAGTCCCGGAAGATGAGAGAAGCTGAGAAGCTGGGAAGCTAGAGAGAAAACCCACTGGACAAAGCAAAGCGTTGAAACCAAGGTGTACCTTTCGTCCAAGAGGTCCTGGATTCCCAGAGAGCCCAGGCAAGCCCACGTCGCCCTGCAAAACACAGACAAAGGGGTGAGGCAGGGGACGGGAGCAGAGACCCTCGTGAAATTGCAGGTGTGCCCTCGTATGGCCAGCTGTCTGTGAACAGGATTCCTGGAGGCCCAGAGGCCTCTGAGGGGCGTGAGGGCGGCCGAGTGGGCAGATCCCCAGCCCCTCCCCACCAACCCAGTCACTCCACTTGACCTACTTCATACACTGGACTTTGGCACAAGCTAGCATTTAGGGAAAGGCGTGCTGCTAAAACCGTGTTTGAAAACCACTGCCCCAGGGGACACACAACTTGTCTGTCCCGTTCCGATCTGCCCTCTCTGCATTCCTGAGACACCTTCCCTTCTGCCCATTCCTCATCCATGCTGGGCAAGGTAGTCACCCAGTAGGGGACACTTCTGCCATGAGACCAGAGAACAGACAACCCAGGAGCAAGAGAGAAGCCCGGGCCCCTGGACTTTGTCAGACCCGGCTACAAATCCTGCTCTGCACCTGACCAGCTGTGTGACCTCCAGCAAAGGCCTCTGAGGCCTCTGTTTTCTCATCTGCAAGCTGGGCCCATCGGTCCTGTATGACAAGGTTTCAATGAGGAGCAAATGGGCATGGATGTGGATGTCTGTACCTAGTAAATGTTTGCTGAATGAAACAATTATCAGGGAGGGTGTGAAGGAATGAGCCACTGTTCTCTTGGGGAAATCAAAGGGAGCTGCCTCTTCTGTGTGGCCGAGCACAGGGGGCTGGGTTGAGAAGCAGTGTTCTGTCCATCAGGAGGGCTCCTGGGCTGTGTCCAGAAGGAAGCCAGACAGACTCGCGTGTTCCTTCCAAGATACGTATGTCTGAGTGCGGGGGGTCCTTAAAGTCTGGGTTCCCCTGTTCCTACCTGTCCTGTGCTCCTTCAAGCTCCTTAATCAGTTTATGGAGGGGAGTGCTTCAGGGATAGATGAAGTCCTCTGGCCTAAGTGTTCTCTCTTCCCCGAGAAACTCTGGTCTCATGGCCCCTCAGAGCTAGGGAGCCCTGAATCTCTGGCCCACCTCCTAGAAATCCACAGACCTGTCCACCCGAATTAACCTCAGAGGGGATTCTGAATGTCTGTTGGAAGCTTCCTGGCTGTATGCTCCCAAGAAGCTTCTGGATGCCAAGGGTCACCTGGAGGGCCCCGCAGAAATGCAGGGCATTACACAAAAGGTCACTCACCAAGGGTTTGTCCATAGGCCAAATCTTTTGTTGGCTTTATTGGCTGCAGCCCCAAAGAAGGTGCAGGGAAAGACCTTGGGTTTGGCATGGGGACAGCTGAAGGACTTCAACGCAAACACCAAACCCCACTCTTCCCTCGCCACTTCCCACCCCTGCCTCTGTCACACGGCGGTCTCTGCCAGGGCATGGCAGTTTCCCTACTGTCCTCTCCCCCGCTTCCCTCAATCCTGGGGTCCCTGGAAACCTACCTTTGCCCCATCGTGGGCCTTTCCTGGTGAGAGCCCTGGGTCCCCTTTCTGTCCCTGAAACAAAAACAATTCCACTTTGGCCACCAAGTCATCTAGAGAGGCCAGCTCCCCACAAGCTCTGCTCAAAGCCTTGCCTCCTACTAAAATGCCCTCCCATCCGTCCCCCCACCGCGGCTCACACACCTCCAGTGGGGTCTTCTCCAGTTCAGTTCCTCCCTGTGCTAACACCTTCCGTAGCTCCCTACTGACTGCATGATGACACATCCAAACTCCTCCTTGTGTGTCCCACATCTTCTGTCATCTGGTCCCACCCCTCCTCTGCAGACCTGGCTCTCTTTCCAGCAGCCAAACCCACAGACAGGGTCCCTCTTCTCCTCGTCAGACCACAGCCCACCCTCAGCCATGCCCTGTGCTTCCCCGCTGCCTGGTCATTGCTCAGGCAGTTACCCCCACCTAGAAAGCCAGTCCTCGACCCTCATTCACCAAGCCATTCTTCAAGACGCAGCCTGAACGCGTCCTCCCCAACCAACCGGTAGATCTCTGGGTGCCGAGTCCTTGCATGTGTGTATTGCTAAGACCGCCTCCGGGCTTGCTCCCCTGAGCTCTCAGACCGCTTCTGAGAGACACATCTAAGACGCATGACCGATTCTCCTTGAATTTCCAGTACACTCACCTCGCTATTCTCTAATTACCGAGGGTCAGTGCAGTAACACCCACTTACATCTGTGCATTGCCCTCTACCGTTTGCAAAGCCCTCATCTCATGAGATCCTCACAATAGCCTGAGGAAGCGGGCGAGGGAAGCGCTGTCACTCCCCGATACATTTGGGGAAACTGAGACTAGGAGAAGGAAAGGGACTGTCTGAGGCCCCAAGATGAGGCACCGGTGGAGCTAAGACCCCTGAAGTCGTCATTCCCAGGTCTGTGTTCTGGGATGTCCTGGGACCCGATGAGTTAGAAAAGATGGTAAACTGGGGAGAGGCCAGTGAGCAGAGGGTGCCCGGTCAGAGACAAGCACCCTTTGTGTCTAGCATACGGAAGCGTCCCCATCGTGAGGATCCTGGCTCCCAAGAGCCTGGGGCTGAGGGAAAGGGCCCGTGGGGTTCTCCAGCTGCATCTCCTACAGGGCTCCTGGCTGCCAGCCTCCTCCTTTGGCCCAACATGGCTAAATTACTCAGAAAACAGTCCTTTGGAGAGTTGGTCCACCCTGATGTCACCTTCCAAGAACCCCTGATCCCTGTCCCTCACGCTCACTCCCACGCTCCCTCCCCAGGCTGGGCCCTGAGTCAGAAGTCCTGGGGCGAAGGCACGGAATCCCAGAGGCCCCTCTGGCAAGTCACTTCACTGCTCTGAGCCTTAAAATGGGGGCTTCCCAGGACACACGCACACACAGACACAGACACACACGTGCGGGAGGGCACATGCACCCGCACTCAGACATGCACATGGGTGCACGCACATACGTGCACGCTTCCGTGCACAGGCATATGCATACACACTCTCTCGCGCACAGGTGCTCACACACACGCACACACACACACATATCCACCAGCGCCCTAGGTTTCCTGGCAAGGAGCCAGTGAGATAATGGATGTGACACATGGGAGGGGTGGTTTGGCCAACTTTAATTAATTCCCACTTGGCTCCTTTCTTCATCAGAACTCAGCCCTTCCAAATCCTGACTCAGCCACTCTCCACAAGACATTGCCACATTTGAACTGGACAGAGCCTTAAAGAGGGAAGAGAAGGTCATTCACAGCACACCTACTCCGTGCCCGGTACTGTGTCCATTAGACCTCTTAACACCCACTTGCTGCAATTCAGGATCGAGACACAGGTTCGGAGGGGCTGGGTCACAGCCTGCGGTGACACACAGGTAAGAGGCGAGGCCTTCCCAGGTTCAGCTAGCGCCCGGTCTGTCTGACTTCAAAGCACTCACTTACTCGGTTATGAATAAGAAGCCCGGATGACTCTCCCGCACTCCCTCTGACCAAATGGCAGCTGCCCCAGGCGGGAGACTGGCCCCTCCCGCTGGAACGCCAGCTCTCTGCCCACCTGGGTCCCTGCAGGTCACTTCTACAGATCCCACCCTCCGGGATCCCCCACCCCACACGGGCCACCCCTCACACACAGTCTCCCAGCCTTGGCTCCTCACGAGCCCTGCTCTGATGCCTTTTATGTCCATGGTGCAAGTGCAAGGCCAGGCTCAGGGCTACCAAGGATTCCAATGGCCAAAAAAGGACAGCAGCTTCCCCCACCCCGCCCTTGCCCACCTCAGTCTGTAGCTGGGAGAGGAGCTGGGCTTGAAATGCAGTCAGGGGTGGGTCTTCGTGTATCCTGTTGTGTCACTTCATAAAAGGTGGAACTGAGACCCCACGAGGTGACAGACCTGCTCCCTTGTCCGGGTTCCTCACCTGGGCCATTTTATAGATTTCTCTCTGCATCATGAGCAGCTAGCGCAGCGCTTGGGACATAATCCTTGCCCCAGTACAATAGCTACAAATATAGATACATACTGAACACCTACTCTGAGCCACGTCTTGGGGTAAAGACAGGGAAAACCGCAGTGGGGAACAAGACCCAGTTCATGTCCATGGGGGACTCTCGAGGGAGAAACCAGAGACGAGTAATGATAAAGAGTGCCTGTTATCATTACAGGCACTAGCATTTTCTGGGTGCTCTTCTGAGCCCTGGACACATAAATCTGTGAGCAACAATCACCATCCCCATTTCACAGATGAGGAAACTAAGGCGCAGAGGATAAGTGACTTGTCCAAAGTCAGACAATTTGTAGATGGGATTTAGACTCGGGCAGTCTGGTTCTTGAGCCCAAGCTCTTTACATTTTACTTCACTGCAGATGAAAACACTACCACCCAGTGCTAAGTGGAGTACAGGAGGAAGTCAGGGAGAACTTGACCCAGACTGACAGGAAATTCCTAAAGGGAGTTCCAGCTAAGCTCAGGCTGGAGGGAGATAAGGAGGGAGACAGATGAAGTTTTAGCTGCAGGGATGCTCGAGGCGTCCCTAGTCAGGTGCATGTGTGACTTCTGGGATGGAGAAGACTATGGCTTCCCAGCCAGACTCATGGAGATTCCCCAGTGAGAAATAGAAGGAATCTATAAAGTCTAATTAATTGCTTACCCATTGGTGAGGATGAGAGCCTTGTTGCCAACCCAGCTCTCCAGCCAACGAGCCTGTGTGACCTTGGGCAAGCCCCTTTCCCGTTCTGTGTGGGGAATAGTACTCCATCTGGACTAGTTAACAGAGCCTCTGAGAACTAGAAGACAGATGGAAAGGTATATCCTCACCCATAAATGCTACAAATATAGTGGGGGTGGTAACTATGTTGAGCTCCTTTTCTGCAGGTAGGGTTGGGAAGTAGAGAGAACAGAGGGCTCTGAGTGGCTGAGGTCTAGAGAGGGGCTGACACAAAGAAGGGACACATCACGAAGGACTGGGAAATTCTGGGCCAGAAATGCCCCATGTAAGTCATCTCTAATCCAAGTACCCAGCACAGGGCCTGGCCCAGAGGAGGCATCATAAAATATTTCACAAATGAGCACATGAGTGATTAGAATCCCAAGAGACAACTCTAGGGCTAGGGTTGGCTCAGACTGGCTTCCTCTAAAAATAACGTGGGCATCATGCATTTAGAAGTTCAGGCCAATGCAATAGGGCAAGAAAAACAAATGAGACAACTCGCCTTTGAGGAAAAGGAGACAAAAGTATGTCCCTTTTTTGCAAATGGTATGAGTGCCTGTCTAAAAAATCCAGGAGAACCAACAGAAATACTATTAAAATCAATAAGATTATTCAGTACAGGGCATGGTTATAAAATAAACACAAAAAGGACAAAAATACAAAAGTCAACAGTCCTATTCAAAAGCTGACAGCCAGCTAGAAAATAGAATGGGGAAAATATTTCATTCATAGCAGCAACAAAAATACAGAATTTCTACGCATAAACCAGAGCTGTGCAGGTCTTATGCAATAAAAGCTATAATAGTTTATTAAGAGATGGTTAAAAAATGCAACCAAATGAGATGGCATGTCATGGTTTTAGACAGGAAAACATGATATTTTAAAGATGTCAATTCCTCACAAATTAATAGACACATTTAACGCAATTCCAATAAAACCCCCAGGGTGTTTTTTAAGGAAATGATTAAGATGAGCATAAAGTTCATCTGACAGAATAAATAGCCAGAAATATTTTCAAAGAACGGGGAGACAGGGAGGAAGGCACATAGAGTAAAGATTGTAGATGTCACATAAAATAGTATTTAACCAAAACATATACAAGCAGAGCAATGACACATACTTGAATGGCCAAGGATAGACCCTGGTCTGTCATATAATAATCAGTAGAGTCAAGGTTACTTAATAAATGGTTAATATTGGGGGGGGGAATAAAGTTACAACCCCACCTCATACCAGCCCCCCATGAAGATTAATACCAGATGGTTTAAAAATTTTTTAAAGATACAAATGATACCATGAAATGACTAGGAATATAAATGAATACCTATCTGATCATGTGGTAGGAAAGAAATGTCTGCGTATAAAAGTAAAGAACAATATGGTGCGCCTGGGTGGCTCAGTCAGTTGAGCATCCGACTTCGGCTCAGGTCGTGATCTCGCCGTCTGTGAGTTCGAGCCCCGTGTCAGGCTCTGTGCTGACAGCTCAGAGCCTGGAGCCTGCTTCTGATTCTGTGTCTCCCTCTCTCTCTGCCCCTCCCTGACTCATGCTCTCTCTCTGTCTCAGAAATAAATAAACATCTAAAAAAATTTTTTTAAATAAAGAACAATAAATTTTATATATGGGTGGAACCCTCTCCAACTATCTGACATAAGTTCCTAGTAAGTGTGAGCTGTGATCGTTGGTCCAAAAAAAATAGATAAAACTTTTCTTCGTGAATATCATCATGAATACTCTGAAGAGGCAAGCAGCCAAACTGGAAAATATTTGTAAGGTAGATGAAACCTTCCTAATCTTAGCATGTAAATAGAAATAATTTTACAAATCCATAACAAAGGACAACATCCCAACCCTCCAGATAAACCACTTTGTAAATGATAAAATACAAATGGAAAACAGATGTAAGAAACACATTCTTCTCAATGATCAATGAAGTGAAGTGAAAACAAGAATAAATTATCTTTTTAAAATACCCTCCTCTGATGCTAGCAGCAGCATGAATTGGTTCAATCTTTCTAGAAGGCAATTGCTAGCAAAATAACAGTGGAACACATAAAGCTCTTGGGTACAGGGCATATTTTAAATTATTCACCTATATGTGTGTGTGCATGTATGTGTATGTACATCTATATCTTTGTGTGTGTGTATATGCAGTTTGATTAGTATATGTTATATATGTGGGGCTCCTGGGTGGCTTAGTCAATTAAGCGTACGACTTCAGCTCAGGTCACGATCTCACAGTTCATGAGTTTGAGCCCTGCGTCGCGTTCTGTGCTGACAGCTCAGAGCCTGGAGCCTGCTTCAGATTCTGTGTCACCCTCTCTCTCTGCTCCTACCCCTCTCACGCTCTGTCTCCCTCTCTCTCTCAAAAATAAATAAACACTAAAAAATAAAGTAAATAAAAAATGTATGTGTTATATATGTATATGTTAACATACATAATATACGTTAATCCACAAAGGAAGGACACAGAGCTAGCTGTGGAGCAAAATTGCCTCGTAGCTAAAAGTACATGCAGGCTTTGGACTTAGGCAGTAGAGGGTCCAAATCCCGTCTCTGCCACTTTTCAGAAATGTGACTCTGGGCAAGTTACTTAGCCACTTGGACCTTAGTTTTTTCATCTGGAAAATGGGGGTAATAACACGTATGTGAAGCTCTCGGCCAGTCCCTGGCCCAGTCCTCAAAATGAACTCAGCGCTTATCACTGGGCAGGGCCATTGCAGGGAGCTTACTTTCTTCTCGACACTTTCTAGACTATTCCACATTTTCCTTACTGAGCATGCCCAACTCCATCATCAGAGGAAGGGGGAAAGGCGGGAGCTGGGGCCTGAGAACGCTGTAGGGTTGCTTCCACCCCGGTTCCCGCCAGCTCCACCAGCAGCTGCCTGGGTCACCAGGTCTGCTCCTTCCTGCCCGCCTCTCCTCCCCCAGTGCCCGAGGGCCCATAATAATCCCAGGTAATCCACAAGAGGGATGGAGCCACCACATACCCGGAAGAGTGGGCCGGGGGCCTGAGCCTCTGGCATGGACAGCTCTAGTTTTCTTCATGGCTGGAGCCCCACCTGCTTTTTTCCCAGAGCCCCTCACCTGCCCCCGGCCCTGCATCCCACCTGACTGCACCATGGCCCATCAGCATCCCCAGCTCCAGACCTCCCCACCGGCTTCTCAGCCCTGCTTCTCAGGCTGCCTGAGTGGCCTTCACAGACCTCATCTGATCATGTCACCTCTGCCAAAACCCTGCTCACGGATTCCTATCGCTCCTTGGCTAAAGTCCAAAAGTCTTACCACCGCCTACCAGGCCTGCTACCCTCCCCAGCCACCCCCTGCCTCTGTGTCTTGTCACCCACTGCACCTCAGACCTGAGTTCAGCCCGTCTGCCCTCCGGAAAGGCACACCTCGCCTCCCAGACCAGACCAATCCCCACTGGGCTAGGCATCGGAGCAGCCCGTGTTTCTCACGTGGAACCCTGATCATGCCATAATTCTGCATTTACCAGTGCGATTAGCTTGTTTCCGCAAGGGCAGGGACTGCACTTGCTGTTGCCCCAACATTGGCCCAACACCTTGCATGTGCTGACAGCTGACCCTCCCGTAGCATTGCCACAGGCCAGCACTGCTCTAAGTGACTCGGTTACTCCTCATGACAACTCAAGGGGGCAGCTACTCTCATCATCCATTTGCTAGAGGAGGAAACTGAGGCACGGGAAGCAGAAATGATGTACCCAGAGTCACAGAACTAGGAGAGGGCAGAGCTGGGATGTGAACTTCGATCATCTGGCTCCAGAGTCTGTGCTCTTAATCACTGCCCTTCCCTGCAGCAACAACTGTGGGTTGGTTGGCTCCACGAATCAATCCCATGACTCAACACCGGGCCTCTAAACGTCAGCCAATGCCATCCTCCCAGGGTGCTGGCTTCTCTGCCTCATTCCCAAAGCCCTTGATCTCGACTCCATGTGGGGGTTGACCCTCCATCTTCTTGGTAGATTTGAGCGTGGGGTATATGGGTATATGGGCACATGGGTAAGCCTTGGGGCCTAGGGCAGGCGGGTTGGGCTGCACCTTGGCTCTGGCTTGCAGCGGCCCTGACAAGTGTCTTCCAGCAGGCAAACCCAAGGATCCAAAATATAGTCCTGTCCCTGCTGGTCATTGCCAGTAACTCGGAAAGTCACCTTGGCCCTTTGTGACCTCAAGAGGCATGAAGTCCTTCCTTTGCTCTTCTTCCCTTTCTTGATTCCGCTCAATCCACCTGACTCTCCCACCCCTCAGTCTTCATCCTACAAGACCATAAGCTCCTGACGGCCCCATCAACACACTGAAACAATGTATGCGCAGTGACCCCTCCAGACAAAGTGGAGGCTCCCTGTCACTTGGGCAGACCTTCCTGATTTTTCTATCAATTATTGAGCACATACTAGGTGCTCAATAAACGTTTGTTGACTGAAGGAAGACGAATGGATGGGTGGCCCCAGGGGCGGCTCTAGAAGCCAACATCATATGGAAGAGGAGGAGCCGGTCCAGGGCCTGCGGGAGGCCGGCCCCACAATCCCATCAGGTCACCTCCCAGGCCCAAGGGGGATCTGGGACACAGTGAGGACCCTCTCCCCAGAATCACACCCTTGGTGCAGATCCATAGCATTGTCTTCAGCTGAGTCGGGAATTCCATCCAGGGAGGGCCTCCGCTCTAACCTTGTCCTGGCCACACCACAGATCAAGCGCAGCCCAGGATCCAAGCCCAGCGAACTGGGGGCTCCCACCCAACTGGCCTGTCCTGGGGCCACCTCTGCTCACCCCTGGGCTCCAGGCCAGGTAGCAGGCAAAGGGCATGACTCCCCCTTGGAGTTTTACGCAAGCACTCGTGGAAGAAGCAGCCTCTTACTCCAGTGTATTTTCTGGAACCCACACCCTTAGTTGTTACGTGCAGAAGCAGGCTGGAATCCTGTCCAGGAGACCCTGAGTCCATTCATCCCAGCTCTATGTGGCAGGAGGCGGAGTCACCTGCTAGATACGAGCCTCACTCACCACACCCAGGGCTGCTTCTCAAAATGGAGGGAGAAGCAGCCGAGGGGCCCCCTCCTGCCTCAGCACACCTATCGGCTGGATGAGAGGGAGTGGGCTGCAGGCCAGACCAGGGCTGCCGTGGGCCTGGGGCTGAGGCCCTGCAGTGTGGGGTCAGCATGGGCCGGAGAAGGAGCCTCTGCTCCCATAGAAGCCAGGGATCACTCTGGAAGCTGGAGGGAGTGGGGAGGACCGGACGGTCCCAGCCAGACCAAGAAAAGCGCGTTCCTGAGCAGACCCGGTGATTTGGAACAGCTGTGGGTCCTCGACATCGCGATGTAGCCCATGGCCTGGGAGACCTGAGCCCTGTGCAAAGCAGAAGTCTCCACGGGAGCTGCCTCGTTCTGCCCGGCCCACTGGAGCAGGTACCTGCTACCATTTCCCAGACGCTGGCTTAAGGTGCCTGAGCCTTGGTTTCCCCATCTGTAAACGGGTACGGTATCTCCACCCATCTCCTTAGGTCTTTGTGGGGATCCAATGAAGACAAGTTACATAAAGTGCATGCATAGCGCCCACAGTAAGGTCCAATATATGGTGATTATTGCCGACAATAACAACTTTCTTTAGGCCACCCGACCTGCATGACAGGCTTAGCAAAGTATCACCTTGGCCTGGCCACCCTCGTGACCCGCGGAGGGCAGGCTGGGCCGGGCTCTGTCCTGACCGGGAGCCCCTCTGCCTTTCCAGCCTGCTTCACACTCTTTCCACACGGTCTCTGCGTTCTTGGCTTCCCTGACCTTGCAATTTCCTTCCCCCCCTCCTGTGTCTCCGGCCACTCCTGGAGACTTCTCCCCATGACCTAAATGTTGCTGGCCTGGCACACCTTCTGGTGCTCAGACTGCTCACTCCAAGCACAGCCCCGGACAGCCCTGTTCACTGCCGCAGCAGCAGGAATAGACCGAGGAGCTGCGGGGCTGTGGTTCCCAGCCGGCATCAGAGTACCGGTCACTCTGGTCTCTGCGGGCTCATCTTAAAGTGGACTGGAGCATTCCAGAAAGGTTCCCTGGGGGAGATGGCCACCACCCCCCCCCCCACCCCCCCAAGGCTCTATCTCCGGCTCAGCCTTCTGCAGAGTTTCAAAATGTCTGTCCACAAATGCTCTCCACCTGGCGGGGCTCCAGGGTCCCAAATGACATCCTCATTGGGTTCCCAGGTCTGGTCCCCCGGGTTACCCCCTGGGAGTCACTGGTCTCTTCTCTGTCGCCTATGGCCCCGTCTTCTCTACGTCCCCCCCACACCGTGACTGCAGCCGCTTCCCCTCCTCACACATCCCTAGGCTGGCTGGGCTAGCCTCATCCCTCCCCTGTACCACCCCAGGTCTCCCTGCCTCTGCTCTGGTCCCCTCCTCCAGTCAACGTCCATACGACACTGATCGTCCTCAAACACGACCGTGTCCCTCCCCAGCTTGAAAGACGGAAAGGGTAAGTCTTACGACCCATAAAACTTATATCCCTAGTCCAACATTCCGGGTCCGCCCTATTAAGCAGCAAATGACCCTTCTTCCTGCTCTCCTTTGAGGACTGTAGGTGGCAGCTGTCCTCTTCGCCCTAACCCCCCGCCCCCAGCCAGAAGCTCTACTCCCAAGTCCCCACTGTGTCACCATCCCGGCACTTGGGAGGCGCTCCGGGACTGCCTGTGGCACTGAGGCCCTCCCACCAGGAGCCCCTAAGAAGCACCCCAAACGTGGCCCCAACCCCAGCACCCACTCCCTGGCCCGACCTGCAGACCCCACTGCAAACACTCACTTTGGCTCCAGGAGGGCCGGGGAGGCCTGGGTTTCCATAAGGCCCAGGAGGACCCTGAAAGGGGAAAGAAACAAAGAAGTGAGAGAAAAATGGGTGTCACGCACCTCCCACAGCAATGCCCGGCACATTCCGCCTACCCTTCTGGGTCTTCTCACCGAGCCAAGCCTCAGCGGACTATCATGGCGGTCTACTCTTAGGGAGGGCCCCCTCAGTGCCTGCCCCTGCACTAAGCACTTTCCATGCATCACCTCGTTTTACTCTACTAACCTGCGAGGTAGAAGCTATCATTATTCCTATTTTGAAGACGGTGCTCAGAGAGGTTTAGAACTTTCTCAGGTCACTCAGCCGCTAAGAGGCAGGGCCAGAGCTCAACCTCAGATGTCCGGCTTCAGAGCGCAAGCCCTCAACCTCGGAGTTTTGCCGCCTCCCCCTTCTCTCCACCTGGCCCCGCAGCCCTTCCCAGGCTGGCTTCCGGGGCTCAAAACCCATTTCTCTATTTGCTTCCCTCCCCCATGCCTCATCACGTTTGCCTGTGCTGTTCCCATCACCTGGCATGCGTTTCCCATCCATCCCCAGCTGACACCTACCCCATCCTTCAAGGCCTGGCTCAAATGCTACTTCCTCCCGGGGATCTTCTAGGACTTCTGCCTAAACGAACTGCTCCCTTTCGGCTCCAACCGTGCTGTTGTGTGAGCCTTTGGAGTAGAGAACTCAGTGAAGGGAGTATGTGGCATTTCCCGAGCAAAGGTGCATCCCTCCGGAGCCACAGCCCAGCCAGAGAGCTCTCCCTTAGATTCCTACACACTCTGAGCTTACGGGTCCTCTGGGGGCCTTGGAGCAGCTAGGAAGACCGGGCCCAGAGAGTCAAAGAGTCTTGGCCAAGTCACACAGCAGAGCAATGGCCGAGCCAGGGCTGGGACCCAGGCCTGTTGGCTTCAGGTCTAAGGCTTATTCATGGCACTGGATTTTCCCAGGTCATATCTGAATCCCATGTAACAGCTGGAACCTGTTATGTCTACTTTCTCCAGCAAGGGCCCTGGGTTAGAGTCTTGCAGCCAGTAATAGAAACAGAGCCCTAAGAGTCAGGTAATTCCCGAGAGTCTCTGTCTAGGAGGAATAATCTGGGGGCAGTGGGGGTGGGGAGAGGCGCCTCGAGAGGCCCAGTGGTGCCCCACCACACCGGCTTCTAGACACACTGCCCTTGTCCCTGGCCCCTCTTGACTCATCTGGCTAGCTGTGTATGAACTTGCTTCCTTCCTCCCTCTCGGAGGCCAACTTTCCAGCTGCAGCCTGTCACATTCCAACCACGGTACCTCCCTCTTCCTCGACGCCTGAACGGGGACCCTCCCCTTCTCTGAACACGTTGAGAAGGAACAGTGTTCAGAAGCTCACTCAGCCTGAGGAATTGATAAGGGTGTCACGGGCGACCCTCTCCCTAAACTAAGCAGCTCTCCAGCCCTCGCAAGCATGCCCCCAAGCACCGCCTCCTGGCATATGGATGTGACCTGGCAGTGTCAGGACCTGGAACTAGCTGTGAGCAGCCCTCCCCCTCCCCAGCCTCGCTCTCCCCAAAAGTCCTATGAGTAACTAGGGCCCAGTGGTCTCCAAGGAACGTGGAGGACCTCAGATGTTCACCCCTGCCCAGGCTTCTGGGGTCTAACCTCAGGGCTCAGCCTGAATTGGGCCTAAGTTGCGTAAAGGCGTTTCAGGAGGGGCCCCCGACCAGCACTCCAGAACCAGGCATGGGCTGTGGGAGGCCAACAGTGGCCACTTCTCCCCAGTTGTGCCCCCCAGCTACCCCAAAGACGGTGGCCTGGAGCACTCGGCTACCCCATCTGCAGTTTATGAAGGTGGGGGCTTCTTCCTGCTTCCCCGCCCCCACCTCTCCTCCCCTCTCCAGCCACTGCCTTGCAGCGAAACGAAGCAGCACATAGTTGACTGGGAGCCAAGCAGACCAATTCTATAAATGCCACAGCCCAGAAAGCCGGGTGTGGGGAGGGCCCAGGGATTCCCCAACATCCTTCCGCGGGCCGGGGGAGTATGCGGAGGTGGGAAGGGGCATGCCACTGAGCTTTGGATGACCTCAGGTAAGGCCTTGCCCCTCCCTGAGCCCCAGAGCCACCATCTGTGGAGAGAGGAGCTGGGGTTGTCTAATCTTCACATTCTATTATCTCTGGAATTTTATGATCTATGGAATTTCCAGTCTAGAAACAGGATGATGGGGAGGGGAGCACACAGAGAGCCCAAGAAGGATGTCAGGAGAGCCATTCACTCACTCATGGAATTTCAGAGCTGGGAGGAACCTTGGAAATACCTTTCTAAGGAAATGCCTTGGAAAATCCTGGAAGGACCCCGTGCTTTAGAGATGGGAAAACTGAGGCCCAGAGAAGGGAAGAGATTTACCTAAGATCACACAGCTTCTGGGGTGAAGTGTTAACTCTCGGCCTAGAACTCTTCAGCAAACATTTGGCCAGCACCTGCTATAGGCAGGGCACTCTGAGAGGCATTGTGTAAGAAAGAGAAAAACAGGGCCTGCCTCTGGCCCACAAGGGCCCGACTGAGTAGAGAGAAAAATCAGTGCAATAAATCGTTACCATCATAGGCTCTGGGGTCACACTGCCCGGCTTCAGTCCTAGCTCTGACATTTACCCTATGGTTGACTTTGTCCAAAGTAACAACTTTTCTGAGGCTCGGTTTTCCTCACGTGTAAAATGGGGACACTATTGGAACCTATTTCTCGGGATGACTAGGAGGGTGAGGTCATGCATATGTCGCTCGGTCAACAGAGTTCAGCAGTCTCTGTGAGCTTTTCGGAAGTGATCTGTGCCATCCAGAAAGGCAGATAAATTGCCGCAGGAATTCCGAGAAGGGGACAGTCATCAGAAAACGTGGGGGCGTTGGATCCCTGCAGGGGATGGAGGAGGAGCTTGCAAAGAAGGGCACGCCAGGTCACCGGGGCCAGGTGGACAGAACAGCCCGAGCGAAGGTGCAGAGGAGCGGTTTGGATAGGTAGGGTGCCTGCTAAGTCAGAGGGCCTCCTCCTGGTCCCAGGCTGCAAGGCCCTGTGGCCAGCAGTATCCCAGGTACCTCTGTGGTCCCCAGCTCTGGGTAGATGCTCCATGGAGACTCTGGAGCCAGGAGGAAATGCTGCTTTAGACAGCAGATTCCAGAGCCCTGGGCCCAGAGAGCACAGGGCCAGGTCTGGAGGGAACTAGGGCTCGAGTAATTGCATAACCAGAACCATCCGCTGGGTTCAGAGCTAAAAATATGCCCCAGGCAGCTGTCTCTGCCAGAGCCTTGCCAGGCACCCAGCGTGGGAAAGGCTGATTCAGCCTAGGCACAGGTGCCAGGCGTCATGGGTCTGAGCCCTCTTGGGAAAAGGACAGATTTTTCAACAAGAGAAACCCCCAAGGGTCCCAGCATATGGTTAAGAGCCTGGGCTCCCATCCTGGGCTCTTCCATTTCCTACATGCTCAGTTTCCTCGTCCCTAGGAGGAGAACGATTGTACTGGCCCATGGGGGTCCTAGGGGAGAGGGGCTCAAACAAGGCAGCATTAAGTGACATAGGAGGTATGACACATAGGAGTGGTTTTTCACACCAAGGCTCAGGCTAGCTCATCTCAGCCACTGCAGCCCAGCCAAGCCATCCTCCAGCCTCTGATGAGACCTCTCAGCATGGGGAGCTCCCCCCCACCCCCCGACCTTGCCTATGTCGGTATCCCCACCCCAGGCCCTGCAGAGGTGCCTGCAGAGATGGATGTGAGGGTCATGTCCTCCCAAGCCAGCTTTTGTCCTGGACGGATGCTGAAACCCATCAGCTCAGGACGTGTGGTCTGCAGAAACCCCTTCTCCACTCCAGGCTGCCACGGGTGATACCCATAATGAACAACTGAGACCCCGTAAGAGGTGGTTGCTCTCCCACACCACGCCCGTCCACACGGTGCCCCCTAAGAGCCCTAAGTACACTCCAATGGGCAAAATGGAAAATGGGTCCTCACGTGGGACGGGGAACAGCCTGAGGACACACAGCGAGGCTGGAACTTGGGGGTTGTGGGATACAGGCCAAAGAGCCAACCAGAGCTCCCAAGGACAGTATGTGATCACTTACCCGAGGCCCCCGTGCACCAGGGGGTCCAGGGAGCCCAGGCAGCCCAGGGGGACCCTGAGGACAAAAGCAAGAAGATGGCATCAGTGTGAAGTGGCAGCAGAGAATGAGTTCAAGCAGTCATTCAACAAGCCTGTCCAGAGCTCTGGGCATGGAAACCCAGCGGCTGAGAAGAGGGGTCCTCTGAGGTCCCTACCTAAGGGACTCATGCTCTTTGAGGCTTTCAGGCCTTTGCAGCTGCTGTTTCTAGGTCTTTGAAGTTTTCGTCTTTTATTGCCTAGCTAACTTATCCAGGCTGTCACCTCTTCCAGGAAGCCTTCCCTGATCCCTCCCCCAGGTTGAGTCAAGTCCCCTCTTTCCCTCTATTGTAAAGGCTTCATATTGTTTGGGGAATTATCTGCCCAGAAGCCTATCACTCCCGTTAGACCATGGTCTCCTCAGAGGAACTATTTCTCTCTCTCTCTCCCCCCCCCCTAGGGTTCAGCTAAATGTTTGATAAGATAAAACAGCAAGGGACCTCAGAGCTCAGCCAAGTTCTCTGCAGAGCCAGAGCAGAGAAGGGACTTGTCCAAGGTCACACAAAGCCTCTTTGCACCATGGAGCGGCAGTGCAGCATAAACGGTATAGGCAAAGGCTTTTGCATCCGACAGGCCTGAGTTCAAACCTCATGCTGCCCCTTACCAGCTGGGTTTGGGCAAGTTCTTTAACCAGCCTATGGCCTATAAAATGGGGGCAATAAGAGCCTCTTCATAGGATCGTCACAGGGATGAAATGAGAGATGGTGAACATTTAACACGGTGACTGGCATATAATCATCACTGAAACGTTCTCTCTATTCCAGTGGTCACAGCCTGGTCCAGCCTTCACCACTGCTCCCCGAGAACCTGCAACCATGCCCTCATTTGTCTCCCCACCTCCACCCTCTCTCTACTCCTGTCCTCCTCTACACAGCCTTGTTCATCTTCCCAAGGCGCTCCGCGGCTCAACAACATTCAATGGCTCCCTATTTCCCACAAGAGAAAGGCCTAACTCTGTAGCACAGAAAGAAGGCAGCTGAGCAGACTTACTAAACAGAGGGCTGACCTTTGTTCAAATCCTGGTTTTGCTACTTATTAGCTGGAGACTCCTGAGGTCTCCACCTGCTCCCATTCACCATGGGCTCAATAGCTACGGCTCTGTCTACCCTGAAGGGATAAATGAGGATTAACTGAGTGCCTGATGTGAAGAACTGAACACAGAACCTTCGAAGGAAGCCTGGCTTTCGAGGATGTGTGAGGCCTGGGGAATTCATTTGTTTCAAATAACCATCAACGAGATTCCAGGTTTCCTGCCCGGAGTTAAAATCAGCGTTGAAAACCCAGTACGGTTTGGCTGGTAATTAATCCAGATCTCACGCTGGGCAGGCTCGGTTCACAGTTCTGGCCTGTGAACGCCACGTGCTTGCTCGTCCATGAATAAAAATCAGAAGAGAGATCCAGACAGGCAGATATGGGCACCAAGGCCCCAGAGGCACTGGAAAGAGCCCCGGGGGGAGGGAGGAGCGGGTGGCTGCGTGGCCTCAGGCAAGTCCCGGACACCTCGGAGCCTCCCGGGACCTCTGGCCAAATTGGCAGCCGTCTTCCTTGTCTTCCTTCCATCCAGAGCCCTTCTATGTAGTTCTGCAGGTTTGGGATTTCAGGGCCAGGCTCCGATCCACAACCCCGCCCACCGCTCCCCCCCCCCGCTCCCCGCCCCGGCCACCCGCGCCAGGGGAACAGTAGAGAACGTTGTAAGACTGGGGACCTGGGTTCACACCAGGCACCCCTGCTTACGAGCTGTGTGGCTTTCAGGGCCCCCTGCTTCCATTCTCCAAGCCTTCATTCTTTTAAGTGACAGATAATCTATAAAAAGTGCTAATCCTGGTGCCTGGCACACAGCTAAGGCCCCAAAAGTTAGCTGTTGTTTCTGTTAAGCGAGCTGCTGGATGCTCTCCAACTCCGAATTTTAAACCACCCTCCTTGGCATCTGTTTTTCAGGAAGAGCAAAGATTTCCCTTTCCAGAAGGCCCTGCTTGGCCCTGTTCTTCCAGGTGACCCGGAATTAAAGGGAAATGCAGGGGCTCAGTGAAGCACTGCTTCAGGCATCCTTATCACTGCAGAGCCCTCTTCATAGATGAGACACCACAAAGAGCCTCAGGGTGGCAAAATGCTTGCCCGAGGCCACACAGCTAACAGGCGGAACAGGGACTCAGCCCAGGACATTGGCTCTGTTCTCCTCTCCTGGGAGCTTCCACGCAGAGAATCTCGGCTGGGTATATTCTGACTAGGTGTGCAAACTTGGGTAAGGGCTTGCCCCTCTATGGGCAGCCGTGGAATGACATCCCAGAACCTTCCCAGCATGGGGTACTTCCTGAGTTGCAGGGTGGTGGTGACTTCCTTCTCCAGTTATCTGGCAGGAGAGGAAAGGAGGAGACCATGCCCATCTCACAGAGAAGAAGGACAAGGCCCAGCGAGGCAGGGCTCCTGCAGGGCTCCAGGGAGGGAGATTCTCCCTCAGGGACCCTGGTAGGGCTGCTGCTGTGGAGGCCCGGACACTCCCTCTTGGCATTTCTTCTGCCCCAGAAACAGGGGCATCCAGGCTGGGAGTCTGACCTCACCCACACATCTGCAGAGCAGACTCTAAGTGCCAGTTGGGACCCACGGCCCAGCCTGGTGATGTCAGTCCACAGCCCGGCTCTGTGTCATGGCAGCCCAGCCCCCGGCCACGGGCCTGGCCTGGCTCTCCTCTACCAACCCGGGCCCAGCCGCGGCCACAGGCCTAACCCTTCCCCGCTCAGTACTTACTTTGTTAGTTTGTTAGTGGGCAAGCGAGGGTGGGCGCCCCCTGCCCCCTCTCGCCTGATCCGAGACCCTGCCTGTTCTCCACGCAGTGGAAAAACGCTGCCATTTCTTTCCAGGGCCTGAAGCCTGAGCGGGTGACTCTGGGATGATTCACGAGGGCCGGGGTGGGATTTTCCACTCCACGCCGCAAACAACGGGGCCTCTGAGAGGGCCCAGAGCCGAGGGGGAGGGGAGCGGGGGCCACAGGCCTGCCTGGGGGAGGTGAGCGAGGCCTGGGCTTGGGGGCTCGCACAAACAGAGCCATGGAAACAAACAAGCAGCCGCTCTGGGCTTCCCCTGAGGGTCGTGGCCTCCAACAGCCAGACCTAGGGGAACCCCATCCCACGGAACAAGTCCACTCTGATGTCCAGCTGCAACCGCCCTCCTGCCAAGCCTTGCAGAAAGAAGTCCGCCCTGGCTGGCAGGGCCCCTGGCAGCGAGGATCTGGGAGACCCGAGTCCGGTCTCTCGTGTGCTGCTAACTGCTGGTGACTACGTGAGGACTCTTCAGTCTCTGTGCCTCTACTCAGTGCCTGTAGCCGGACAGGGAGAGGCAGGGGACCTCAAAGGGGCCTCCCATTTCCGGCCATCTGAGCGCACCGTTATTCCCAGGAACAGCGCTCAGGGCTCTGAGCCTTTTCCCCCAGTCTCTGTCCGAGGGAAGGGCCTTCCGGGCCGGGGCTTCTCAGTGTGGCTCTGCGCCGTGCCTCCGGGCCTCAGTTTGCCCTGCTGTAAAATGGGGATATAACACCCATCTTCCAACATACAACGTATGTGGGCGCTGGTTACTCTCCACTTGCTCCCCAGATCTACTTTGTGCCCCAGGAAGCTGGCTTTCACAGGCTGCACCCTTGGGCTTTCTTGCTCTGTGCCTTTGGCTGGGTCTGGCCAACAGGAAGCCCCAGCAAGAGACTGAGAAGTAGGAAGAGTGAGCGGGCTCGGCTATTTCTCTCCCTGCTCCCGTGGGGACTGGAGACCGCTGTTCACACTTGAACTTTCACCGGGCTCTGGTTACACCTTCCCCTCCCCTGGTACCTTCAGGCTAGACCTGTGTGCTTCGCCAGCCCCTGTGGGTTCCTCTGATGCCGCCCACACCTCTGTCAGGAGCCCCTTCCTTGATCTCTCCTCAATTACCTGCTCCCCACCTGGAGCTGCAGGACACGGCATGTGCACTGCTTAGCACAGAGCTTGGCGCAGAGCAGGAGCTCAAGAGCAAAATGCCAAAGAGAAAGCGAGACACCCCTCATTCTCCTGGGCTCTGCGTGATACTAGGGGAATGGGTGAATTTCTCAAGATCTAGCCCCAATTTCTAACCACCAACAGTATGAAGGCCCTCCTGGGTCCAGACGTCCCTGGTTCCCTTGGTGCAGCGATGCCCCCATCTCAACCATCAGCACGTCAGTAAACAGCCACGACAACCCGCTGGGACCGGGTGCTAGGTGCTGGGTGGCTTTACATCCCTCACCTCAATCCACACAACAACTCTGGAAAGGTAGGTAGCACCAGGTCCCCATTTTGCAGAGGCAGAAACTGAGGCTCAGAGAGGTTAAGTGACTTGCCGAAGGTCACACAGCAGCTGGCACCTAGGAGGCACTCGATCAACATTTGTTGAAAGAAGCAAAGGATAGCTGGGTAAGGCAGTGGTTGAAACCCGGGTCGCTCCAGATCCAAAGTCTGTGCTCTGTGCCTTCCTCCATGTGGCCTCCTGACCCACCAGCAGCAGAGATCTGTGTAACTTCAAGGAGCCCGGCCTGGGAGTCGGGACAACCTTATTTTTCCCATAAAGATCACATCCCTTCATTTTACAGATAGTCATGGAGCATCTGCTGCGGGCCAGGCCCTCATCCGGGTCTCCCTGAGGTGACGCTTGCAAAAAAGTGCAAGCCAGTGCAAATGCCAGCGGCCTGATCATGAATAAATAAGGCCTTGACTCGCCTCCTCCCAGGCGTGGGGCTTCTGTGCAGCTTCTGTGCAGTCTCTGTGAACCGCAGCCTCCCCGCCCCTACTCACCCGGAGCCCAGCTCAGCTTTTCCATGCTCCCCCCGCTGCTGGGGCTCCCACAGAGCTCCCTCACTCAGTGGCTACAACTGCTGGCAGGCCCGGGGCCCAGAGCAGTCTCCGCCTCCACCAGTGTGGCTCATGCCCCTCCAGAACCACGCAGAACCAGGCAGACCCGGCCACCCCTCTCTGGCCCTTGAAGTTCCCACGGCCACTTATTTCTAAGAAGGGAGCTCTTCCGAAGCTGTCACGGAGGGGAGACAGCCCTAGGGAGAGGAGAGAAGTTCCCCCAAAGTCACCCAGCAAAAACAGATCTCCAAGGGGCCTTGGAGATCACCCAACTTGCTTCCTCACAGGAGATGGGAGCTATTCTTAACCTATGTTCTGCGGAAATCAAGACTTAGTGTGGATCAGAGCTAGTAAGGGGCGGAGTCAGAATTTGAACCCGGGTCTGCATGTCCCCAGTATGGGGACAATTAAGCCCCCTGCCCAGGGCAGCACGGCTTCTGAATGTATATGGGAGTGGGAGGCAGACAAGAGAGGACAGGAAAAGAAGTTGTTACCACTGCTGCTCAAAGATGCCCCTTCAGTTATATAATGCTGGTATCCGGTGACATATAAATGACCGGTTTGCCACCTGCCGCACAGGGGGCTGGACAAAGCTTCTCGAAGCTTCGTGGCTCCTATTGGGGTGAGGCTAGGTTCCAAGCGGAGGAAGGGTGGGATTCAGGGATAGGGCGCGGCAGGAGGCGAGCAGGGATTCGCATGCACGTCCCGCCCTCCTGAACCAGTTCCTAGGATGTCCTAAAGGAAGATGCCACTCACGTAACTCACACATTTGGTGGGTATAGAAACAGAAGATTTGTTCAGACAGTGAGATCTTCCTTTGAGGCCAAGGACAGGGCCTGACATATCTTTGAAGCCCCCCAGCCTCCTGGCCCTAAGCCTTAGAGTCTCAGTGTGGACACTCAGGACACACATTCTTTGATCGTGGGGAAGTTCCAGGAGATCTGGAGTGAGGCCTCACCCCTGCGGATCCACATCACCAAACCCCAGGGGAATGTATGCAGCCTGGGCATCTGACAGGCCCAAAGGCAGATTCTGCACCCTAAAAAACTATTCCCTGCTCCAGTGTAGGCTTGGACACGGCTGTCCTTTCTCTACACCACACGTAGCCTTGGAGACAGGGTTGGCCTTCTCCACTGGATGGAGTGGAGACCCTGAGCCTCACACCCTCTCTCAGAGGGGGACAATTCACCCCCGTTTGACCTCGTGGCCAGTGAACCGAGCACCCCCACAGCTTGGGAAGCTGAACTATCAGGCCTCAAAGGCACCTGGTGCCTGAGTCAGGCTGAGCAGCCTGAAGGGCTGAAAAGGGGTCCCCCCTTCTTTTCTTGGCTCCCAACTTCCTGCCCTGACAATTTCAGAGCACAGGACTTAAGCAGAGCGTTGACATAATTGCAAAGCAATGCATACAATTTCCATAAGTTCTACAATATGGTTATAATAAAATCACGCTCTCAGTCCCCTTGGAGACAGGCTGAATAAATATTATTCCTAATCATTATTAAAACTCATTAAGTGTGTTTGTAAGGCCTGGGAATTCCCAGCATCTGCCACTGTCTCCACATTGTAGGGAGCCTAACCTCAAACACTAGAGCCTGGTGGGAAACCCGGCCTTAGGAAGGAGGAAACCACACAGTGGTCATCTCCAAGGCAGGAGAACAGAGCTGAGGCCTGAGCCTTCTGGAAACTCCATCCCACCATTCCCCGCCCAGAGGAATTGGCCTCCAGCTGCAGAAAGGTCGTTGCCCCTGGAGACAGTCCCAGGCATGCTGCAGGCATCGGCCCTGAGAACATCTCCTGCACGTGGAATGTTCTTTCTCCTTTCCTTGACTGTTCAGGCCCACCCTCCCCCTCCCCACCCCAAACTCGCCTACAGGGGCCACAAATCCAGCATCTATAGGATCCAGGCAGGTGAAAGAAACAGGGGAAAGGACTGGGTTGGAAGACCTGATCGGGAGACGTGGGGACGGGGGCACACAGGAGCAGGCCTGTCCTGTCGAAAGGGGCAGCTCTCACGGAGCCACAGCCCATGGGCCACTGCGTCTCTCCCCCTTCCAGGAGAAGCCAGTCGTCAGGTCTTTTATAAGAAATCTCTCACATTTTTAAAATGTTAGTAACTCGTTAAATATTTTTAAACAATGCCGCACGTGCCAAACAAAACACGTTCAGGACTACCCATGTGCGACCTTTGTCCAAAACGCCCAGACAAGCTGGTGGGCTGGAGGAGCTCTGCTCTAGGAGTCGGGACAGCTGAACTTCGGAGAGCGTGTGACCTGGGGGCTAGTCGGTTAGTGGTTTTCCTTAAGCCACTTGACCTTGACAGCTGGGTTAGCAAAGAATGACCTGGGGCCTGAGCCAAGCAAAGCCCAGGGGGGCTCTTTACCTGGTGGTGGCCACCAAACCCAAGTCTGCCCCGGTGGATCATGAATCACAGCAGGATGTGTAATCACGAGCACAGCAGAGGTAGACGAGCAGGGGACTCGCGTTCGAGTTGAGAGTCTGCCGATGACCACCTCCCGGCTCGACGTTGCTTCTCCTGGTCAGCCCTTGCCGGGAGTAGCCACTCGCCCTAACCGCCCCCTGCCACCCACTTGAGCTCCGAACAACATGCACACCCCTCCCAGTCTTACCGGCAAACCGCAGTCTCCCTTGGGCCCTGGAGGTCCCATCAGCAACGGGAAAGGCGTGGGTCCCGCCAGGTGGAAGAATGAATAGCTGTGACTTGTAGGCCAGGGACTGGAGGACAGGAATCGCGCTGGGGCAAATGCCGGGGCCGAGGTGGTCGGCCGGCTGGGCCGGGACTGTCTGGGGCTGGGCCGGGTTGTCGGATCATTCAACGGGACATCCCTGGCTGCCTTCCCAGGTCTGAGGGGGACGGGCTTCCGGGGGCTGCTCTTGGGTCTGGCTTTCCTTGTGGCTTCTGATCCAGAGGGTTTCTTGGTTCTGGTGGGGCCTGAGCCAGGAGCAAGGGTGGGCGGCAACGATGTGGCTGGTGGTGGGGTGGTCCCGGTAGAGTCAGGACGGGGGACAGGTGACAGGGACAGAACAGTGGGTTGAGGCGGTCTGAGGGTGCTGGTGTGGGCAGTGGCTGGCTCACTGGCATGACGACTCATCTTGGCCTCATTCTGGCCCACTGGGGAGAAAGGCGTTTTGGAGGATCCAGTGGCCAGAAGTAGGGTCTGAGCGTCGGGTAGCGGAGGTCTGGGCGTTACAGGGGTCCTCTGGATCGGCCTCACGGAGGGTCGGGAGGCTTTGGCAGGAAGTGGGTGGGAGGTGGATGGCACAGGCTTCTTGGTGGGGGGGGCTGACTTTGTGAAGGAAGGCCGAGCTGCCTTCTGCGTGGGGCGGGGGTTTTTGACAGGGCCTGTGGAAGGAGGAGTGGCTGAAAGCCTAGCCGGATGACGTCTGGGGCTCCCGGTGGCCGTGCTCTTCTGCAACGGCTGGACAGGTGTGGCGGAGGCGGCACGAGAGGCTGGGGGCACGGGAGGAAGCACTTCACCGGCTGACAGCTTGGCAGGTGGCAGCGGGGTCCGTGCTGGGCCCCTGGCTGCAGCACGCTGGTGAGGGTCTGTGATGCTAGTCCTTAGGGGCTTGGTGGGTGTGGCAGGCACCACAGTCCCCCTGGGATCCCTGCTTGCTGGCCGCGACCCCAGGGCTGGTGCGGCAGTGGTCAGGTTCCCCAGGCCTCGCAGGGCAAGGTTGGTCTGGAAGCTGAAGGTTGCGCCAGGGTCTCGGGGAAGGAGGGGTCCCAGCTGGGGCCGGTATGTGTCGGCCTGTCCACACTGCTTTCTCAGGTGGGTACAGTAATTGTGAGCGACCTGCGTCACAGGGTAGATACTGAACTGGCACAGGGCACCTTCAAACTGGACCGCGTGTGGGTTCATCTTCCCAAAGAGGAAGGAGCCCTCGGGGTCGAGTGCTGGGTCCTTGTGGAAAGGCAGCGGGACAGGCACCCGGTGCTGCCCGCAGGCCGTCACCAGGGTGACGGTGCGGCCGCGGAGCTCCAGAGCTAGGTGATGCCAGCGCCCGTCATGCACGTCGAGGTCAAAGGCCACCGAGCGCCGGGGCCCCAGGTGGAGGACCGTCTTGCCGGGGAGAAACTGCAGGCCCAGCTGCAGCTTGTGTTTCCGGCTGCGGACGGCGAAGAGGAAGGCATGGTTCACCTGGTGGGAGCAGAGGCTCAGCACCAGAGCCAGCTCTGTGCCCAGGGAGGCGGGAATGACGGCGGCTGTGGGGGTCTGGAGCCGGGTCCGCTGCGTGAAGATGAAGCCTGATTGGAACGGAATGACCCCCGGGGGCGGGGGGCTCCGGCCACCCCCTGCCTTTGTCCAGCTGAGGCCGAGACGCTGGAGGACGTCCACATCTGCAGAGGTGGGGGCAGAGGCAGGAGAGGGCACGGTCAGAGCCTGCTCCAGCCCCAGACCCCTGCAGGCGCACAGACACAGTGAGGACAGGTCACCCATTGCTACACTGTGGCCCGTGCCTGCGGCTGCGAGTACACAGCCGGAACCCGTTCCCTATCTGGCTGGACGATGATGCATATACTAGTTTAAGACACAGACCCGGGGCACCAGGGCAGCTCGATTGGTTAAGCGCCTGACATCGGCTCAGCTCACGATCTCGCGGTTTGAGCCCGATCTCGTGAGTTTGAGCCCCCCAATCGGGCTCTGTGCTGACAGCTCAGGGGCCTGGAGCCCGCTTCGGATTCTGTCTCTGTCTCTCTCTGCCCCTCCCCCACTCATACTCTGTCTCGCTGTCTGTCTCTCTCTCTCTCTCTCAAAAATAATTAAAACATTAAAAAAAAAAAAGACACAGACCCTGGAGCCAAACTTCCTGAATTCTCTTGTGACTTACTGCCTCAGTTTTCTCGCCTGTTAAATGGGATAATAGAGTCAAACACAGAAGGCTATTGTGAGGATACACTTGAAAGCAAGAGCCTGGCACAAAATAAGCACTTTCAAATGATAGCTATTGGTACCGAAAATAATCATCGCCAAATGCTAGCGCTAAGAGTATTCGAGACTGCCGAACGTGACAGGCTTCCCCTTCTCTCTGCCTCAAAAGGCATCTCCTCCAAGAAGCAGTCCCCTGAGTGAGGGAGCAGGGTGAAAGGAATGGATGTGTCACAGGAGTTTGGTAAGGATGTCCAGTGGGCCTGACTGGTCTCACCACCTTTAGGAACCTCCCCAGCCCCCTGCCCACCCCCTAGGTCTCTCTCTGGCCAGAGCAGGGTGGGGGGAGCCGCTATCTGCACGGAGGGAAGAGGATATTTCCAACGACTCCCCTCCTCCCTGTGCGGCTTTGGACAGAGCAGAGGAAGCAATCAAGGCATCCCTGCAAGCTCTGTCCTCTGGCGAAGCGTTTGGACATCTACTGTGGCCTGGCCAGGTCACATCCGCCCAGTAATTACATCGGTGGGGCTCGCCAGAGCAAAAGGAGGGCGTCCAGGGTGTTTATGGAAAGGCTTCCTGACCTTGCCTCTTGCCGGGTCACTCGACCTCCCTCAGCTGGCTGTGCTGCGAGCGTCTGCAGAAGCCGGCTCCGGAGCCCCGACCCAGAAAGGAGAGGCTGCCTCTGGAGCTGGGGTCTGGCTCGGGTGCTCAGCTCCCCTCCCGCCCCCCCCACCCCCCCCCCGAGCTCAGCAACCTAAACCCCGAGTGTGGTCCAGGGGGTGCCCATCAGGCTGAATGCGGCGCTCGGCCCCTAGTCCTGAGCTAACAACTGTGACGTGGATGGACGGATGGACGGAGGGACAAATAGATGGGCTGGGGTCAGAAGGCCGGGCTCTGGAGCCAGACAAAGCCACCTGTGAGTCTGGACTCTGGGCCTCAGTTCCCTCCGCTGTAAAACGAGGCAGGGGAGAACGCCCGCATCACAGGGTTCTTGGTCTTCCTCGCCAATCCTTGCACAGGGCCTGCACCAGACACCTCTGGGCAAGTCTCTTCCTGACCCCTGGGCCTCAGTTTCCCTGCCTGTAAGATAAGGGAAACCAGACCTGGAAGCGGCCACGACGTGCTAACGATGTTCTCGGAACTCTAGAGGGGTAGGCTGCTTCTTCGGGTTGGCTTGACTTGAAGACCCTTATTCGTCCGTAGGGCCTGCGGGCCTTCACTTCACTGCAAATTCCCCCTCTCTCCCATCTCCATCTGCCCTCAGACCCTAATCTGAAATAAACCACTGCTCAAAGATTCTCTTGGTAGTAGTGTATTTCACACCTTTTAATCACTGAAACGCTCTTATTATCACAAAATACTACTCACTACGAACAGCTTAAAAGCGAGCAGGTGCTTGCTAGGGAAGAGGTGAGGGCAGGAAGCCACCCCCCCCCCGCCCCTTGTCCCATCTTGGCAGCCCCCGGAGGACCCCAGGCCTGCACAGCATGTCCTCAAACACCGCAGCTTATGGCTGCTTTCGCTCACCCAGGGGAAATGACAGTTGGCCAGGCCAGGAGACACCAATGAGCTTTCCCTTAGCGTCCTTTCAAAACCCACACTGGCTAGTCTCCAGGCCACCCCTGCAGACTGTCTGTAGGTCAAGGGCAAAGCCCCGAACTCTGACACCTGGAGCTGGCAGAGGTGGTCACCTTAGGGAAGACTGACCACTGCGGGCTCCACAGGGGATAGAGAAGGACTGTTCTTAGCCAAGTTTTCAGGTAAATGATATAATCAACAACAATAATAAATGCTAGGATTTGTTGAGCACTTACTATGAGCCAAGTGCTTTACATGCACTATCTCTCTTGAGCCTCTCAATCATCTATGATGAAGGTACTGTTGATTATCCCCCCTTCACAGACGAAGGTCAGAAAAGTTCGCTATAATAACTAGCCCAAGGTCACACAGCCTATAATAAAAGGCACAGCTGGAATCTGAACCCAGGCCACCTGGCTCCAGGGTCTCTGTTCTTAACACAATGCTATACTGAGCTAGAGCCCCTCAGACAAGTGAGAACGTGGGGTGGAGGCACATCCAGGACCCAGGGGCGAGGCGCTAGGGGACAGGAGAATGAATACAGCCCAACGCCATGCTGGAAGGACCCAGCCAGCTGGCCGCAGCAAGATCCCTTTATTACATAAACCTGGCTCCACATAGCTCCGGCCTCTCCCCAACACCCCCCGCCCCCCATCGCCTGACTCAGGACTCTGGACAGCTGTTCACCTACTTTGTGGGGGAAACAGCAAGCTCGGAAAATATGACATTTGCACAAAATGTTGCCGGGCAGCAGAAGCCTCTTCCGGGCACGGCCCTCCCCTCCCGGGGACCCAATCCCTGCCGGCGGCCAGGTCAGGCCACAGGGGCTCTGAGAGTGCCCGGCTGCCTGTCCCGGCACACAGGCGGGCGTGGAGGAGGGGAAGGGCCGCTATTTTAGGAGGCGTCGTGGCTGTTTGACAAACAGATGTGGGAGAGGTTTCAGTTTCCACGGGCAGCTGTGCAGCCTGCCCACGGCCGCTCTGGCCCCCTGGCCGGCTCCTCAGGGATGGCAGGGATGAGCAGGATCTCACGGGAAGGGCAGGAAGTTGTGGCCTTCGTGCCTCCTCTCAGCAGTTCTTGGTACAACCACTGGACAAATCAGGACGACTGAGGCTGACTGAACCAACGTGATTTATTCCAATTCTGCCCGTTCCCCGACCCCCCGACCCTTGGATAGGAAAGAAAGGGTCAGCTTTCCACATTTCTGCACTGAGTCCTTCCTGCCCCTTACAAAACCCTAAATGTGATTCTTTCAAGCCCGGAGAGAATTTGCCAACGATGGGCTCCATTTTACTGATGGGAAAACTGAGGCAGTGAGTTCCAGGGAGGGGCCTAGCCGTCTCCTAGCCCTGTGTTCTCAGGTCCCTTCTGCCCTCCCTTGTCTCCCCCTGCACAAAGAGAAGAGAGGATTACCTTCAGGAGCTCCTTGGGTGGAGGCCAGGTGACAGACAAATGACACTAAGATCCAGGTGAAGAGAAACCCCCTAGAGACCGGAAGACACAAGCAGATGCGGCATCAGCTTCCACCCTCAGGCCCGGATCCGGCTGGAGAGATGGGAGGGAACCACCCAGGCCCAGTGTCCCCCAGTCTCGCCCATGGAAGGTGGAGGCAAGATACAGGCTCTAGGACCCCACGGTGTAGCCCACGCTCCCGGGTTTCCAGGCGCAACCCCTGTGGGCCGGACCTGCCTACGCAGCCCAAATACAACCTGGCTTTTTACACATCGATAACCCAAGGTCACAGGGCAGGAAAGAGTGGGCAGGAAGCCCTGCCCTGGGCGTCAGGAGACCCAGGGCCCGGCTTCAAATCTGCCGCTGACTCACCGGGCCGCCAGGGGCCCGCCCCTCCCCATCTCTGGGGCTCAGTCTCCCCATCTGTACTGTGGCCTCAGGATCTTGAGGCCCACTGGGCAGCAGAACCAGGACTGAAAGTTCAGTGGGAAGACCGAATTGATGCGCTTGGATGACTGACATCTCAAAGGACAAATGAGATGAGAACTCCTCTCTAGACGCAAGGTGGAGGAGGAGGAGACCCCTGAACCAGGAACAACGCGTCCTAAGGAAGCCGCCTACCTGGCTTCATGCCGACGGAAAAAGGCAGGGAGAGAAAACAGAGGGACAGAGGACACAGCGGGGAGTCAGGCAGACCCAGGTGCAAACCTGGCCCCGTTGCTTACCAGCTGTGTGACCCTGGATGAGTCACTCAGCCTCCCTGAGCCCGCCTCCTGCTTTGCAACACGGCCGACATGCCCGATGGTGCAGGCCAGGCATGAGGATTAAGTGAGCTCATGCATGTCAAGGGCTCGGCCTGGTGCCAGCCACAGAAGTGCTCCTAGACAGTCATTGCTGCCCCTGAAGTCTGGGGCCCGGAAGGGTTAATGCTCCGCTCGGTGGCTCCTGCCAAGATGGGGAGAGGCAGTGATCCGATTTCACCTTCCTGTGGGAGCAGCCACCAGCGACACCCGAAGCCACCCGGGGCATCTGATCCCTGAACAGGCCAAGGGGAGGGCAGCACGCGGCCAAAGACGGCCGGCCGGGATGCAGGCAGAGAGAGCCGAGACAGGCGGGTGCTGAGGGCTAAGGCTGGGATGCACAGGCCCGGGATCCGTTTCCAAGAGGAAGCTAGGATGCTGTGTTTCTGGGGAACCACGTAATCCAGGAAACCCATCTGCCGGAACTGATGTCTGGAGCCCCACGTTCTTCCCAGCTCCCCGGGCTTCCTTGGAAAACAAGTTTACACCCTCCGATTTAATAGCAATTGCTCCAATTTGATTGCAATTATGATCAATAGTAATCCTGACTGGCACTGTGAAGGACACTGGCGGTCACCTACCCTTCCCTTCTTGTTCAGGGAGGCACGGACTTCAGAGGGTACTGGATGAATCCGGGTAAGTCTAAGCCAATCTTGGGAATTTCTTCTGCCATGCCAGTGACCGGTTTAGGCACACATATGTGACCCAAATGTGGCCAGTAAGATGTGAGGGATGCCTCTTAGGGCCCCTGGAAAAGTGTTGCAAAGGGACAGAGAGGGTTCCTTCTAACCTTTGTACGTTATCGAGTGGGGATGTGCTGCTGCAGCCATTTTGGGCACATGAGCTTAACAAGCTCCGTGAGCATTTGAGGATGACCGAATGGAAAAATAGGAGACGTTTCAGGACACTTGAGATGCTGAAGTAGCCAAGCCTGTCGCTGCTTTTGCTTCAGATCTCTCGATACCAGAGGTAATAACTCCCTTTCCATAAGCCAGGCTGGCTTGGGTCTTCAGTGAGTTGCAGCGTAAAGCAAGCTGGCTGCGGTAGCCCTCAGATGCTGACGGTGGTCCCTTGGAAGCCTTCTCAGCCTCCGGGCCTTTCGCATGCCCGCCCTACCAAGCGCTCCCGACGCCGCTCTTTAGCCTGGCCAGTTCCCACACAGGCATTCGATTCCAGCTTGGGCCTCACCTCCCACAGCCCGGTGCCCGCACCTCACCGCAGCAGGTATCCCACGTGTGCTAATTGCCTATTTTCCTGCTTCCCTTTCCAGAAAAAGCCCCCGAAGGGTAGGAACCACATCTGTCTTGTTCACTTTTGTATTCCCGGCACCTGGTAAGCACGTCATAAACGTTCAGCGTATCTTTGTAGAAGGAATACATAGTACCTGGTATTCCAGGACTCTGGACTTTAAAAGCATCCCCCCCCCAAGGCCCTCCCCACCTCTGCCTTCTTCCAGGGTCGGTCCTGGATAAGCTTCCGTTCCCCCTCATCTTCTCCAATCTGCTGCCATTGCTGTGAAAATGCCTTTCTCACAGGGCCAGTCCACCGCGGACCTCGCCTCCAGCTCACCGCTAGCCATGACTAAAGGTCAGAGTGCCTAGCTGCCCTGACGTCGTCTGGAGGAAGGACAGAGGCTGGCCCTGCCGACACGACCTGCCCGCCTGAAGCCAATGGCAGCCTCGTCGGGCCTGAAAAGAAATGACAGGAGGCTTTGTTTGACGTGCCACAAACGGAGGCTCAGGGAGGGCAGGTACCTCTTCAAGGCCACCTGGGAAGGCTCTGGGGTCATAATTCTTCAGTATTGTTTCCCACTTGGCCAGGTAGACACTAGAGGAAACCGGGGCCGGATTCCCTGGGGAAGAGCTGCATCCCAGTCCTGCCGACTCCCGGGGCACAACTAACGGCATACCAAAGGGTCTGAGACGTCCCACAATGAAGACATTGACCGTGCTTTCTGTCCAGCAGCAGTCCCCAGACTTAGGGGACCAGTGAACTCATTTTTCCTGAGAATGGCTCCTCAGAGGACACTGCCCCTCGTTTTCCAGTGTGCCGACGAGCTCACTTCTGCCCCCATTTTCCCCCACCCTCTCTTGCCAGAGCTTTCCAGGCACGAGCCCTCACTCCTGGAGTCCCTCGCCGTATCGTGTCATATCCACCCTGCTCAAGATGCTTCCCAAGCTGATAGGGAGAGGCTGGGTGGAGGGGACAAGGTGCAAGAACCACACATGCCCTTAGTCAATTTTTATGGCTGTGGTTAGGCCAAGGTGACCACTTTGGAGAGACTGAGAATACACGTGGGGGAAATATTTTTAATCCCTGAAGGTCACGAGAGAGAAGACTCACAAGGGCGATGGGATCAGAACCTGTTCTTTAATTAAGCTTCCCAACACCATGGTTTCCCATTCAAGAAGTTCAACCCTGAAGGCCTGTTATGAAAGAATTTGCCCCTCCATCCGGTCACCTTGACAAATGCAGCTGACCTCCCAGACCTGGATTCTGTGCGCACTTGACTCATACACTACCAAAGCAAACAGTGGGAATAATACAGTGGGACAAGGTCCTTTGAGATCATCTAGAGGCCAGATTCTAGTCCCTCCCCCTCATTGTGAAGATGGGCAACCGAGGCCCAGAGAGGGGAAGCGATTTGTCTAAAACCACACAGCATGTCAATGACCCACATCATCCGACCCCGCTGCTTAGCAGACAGTCCGTCTCACTTGACTTGCCTCTCATGGAGAAGAAATGGGAGACTTACAGGGACTTCCTACTTGCCAGAGACCAGAGTCCCAGACTTTACCAACAGGAACAGAGATGCAGCCTCGGAAGCCAACAAGCCATCTAAGTAAGCTCCAGGCTTGGAAAGTTGGCTCCCGGAGGGAGGCCCTGCCGATCCTTTTGCTCCCGTTCCAATGCTGTTTAGGCTACTGCTAATAATGTTTCGTGCCTGTGCTGGCTCAGAGCTTTGTTCTTCCCAACTTCTGTTTTCACCACTGACTTGTGGTCCTTGGCTCGGTGAACCCAGGGCTCCAGAATGTCGGGAAGACCAGGGCCCAGGGGCCAGAGTGGGTAGGAGGCAACTGAAACAGCAGCCGGGAGTTAGGGAACCTGACCTTGGAGGTACAGCCTGGCCACACAGCCCTCCAAGAAGGGAACCCAGGTGCTCCTACCCCCAGAAAAGGCCCTCTGCCAGCACACCACATGTGGCTACTCCTGGACCACGAGGCTGCCAGAACCTACAGCTGGTTTGCATGGTGTTGTCTCTGTCCTTGTTACCTGGGAACACACAGAATCTTACAGACCCGTGCCAACTTGCACATCCGCTAAGAGCTCAGAGCTGAGACCGAGGGCACTAAAAACACACACAAGGAAAGCAGCCTGTGAACTCCAGGCTCGGCTGTGCTCTCGTGGGCTCAGCTGGGCCGGAAGCTGGCCTGAGGACCACAGAACAGCAAAGGGGGATGGACCCGTCCCACCTGCCTCCGTGGACCGGCCAGGCCCCACGTGCCCAGACAGCCACACCCAGGCCCCTCTCTTCACACCTGATACCTCTTCCATGGGAACACAGACAGGTCATCTGTCTGGACAGGAGGCGGCCCAGAATTTTCCGGTTGACTCACACATCCATTCAAGGTGAAGTGGATAATGATACAAATAACAGCTGCCATTTATTGAGCACTTATTACATGCCAGGCGCTGTTCTAAGCCCTTGACAAGCATGGCCCCCCATCAATCCTCACAAAACCTTGCTAGCTGAGAATTAAGATGCCCGTGGGGCGGGTAAGAAAGAAGAGAAGCACAGAGGCCAGGGGCTTGCCCGAGCTCACGGGGCAGTCAGGACTCACACTGGCCGATTGCAGCACTCCCTCTGCCCTGCAACCTGCTACCCACTAGTGTGAGTGTGTGAGTGTTTTGCCCCCACAGAGGCGGTCAGTCCTCCAGCACCACTGATAACGGCATGTCAGTGCACCGGGCCGGGTTGTAAGGGTACCAAGCAGGTCCCTGCACCCAGAAACGGGGAAGGAGAATATGCCAACAAAGTAGCAGGCAGAATGGGCTCCGAGAGAGACAAACAGTGGGTTACATGGGGAGGGCAGCTCCCCCCCCCCACTCCCCGCGCAGCGCACTATGAGGGGAGCTGATGGCTGTTGAACTACGGTTTGAGGGACAGCAGAAGACACACAAGCACCAAGAAGGGGACTGTTCCAAGGACAGGGAGGAAAGGGAAGGAGAGACGGGGCCAGGGATGTGCTCCATAGGGTCATGGAGCCTGGTCTGGGAGAGGCAAAGAAGAACAAAGCTGGAGGGCATGCCAGAACCAGAGGGCACAGGATCTGGGGCACCCTGTGGTGAGGGAGGCAAGGCAGAGGCTGGGCCTCTGAGCAACTTGACTGCCCATTTGCCCAAAGCTTGGGCCCCACCATGGGGTGCTCGCCTGGCACCACTTTTCTGCCCAACCGCTGGCATCTGCCTTGGCACAGGGTCTTCTGGAGAAAATGAGTCAGCAGTGTGCTTACTGGTGCTGTGTGTGTGTGTGTGTGTGTGTGTGTGTGTGTGTGGTGGGGTGGGGTGGGGGGGTGGTGGAATCTCAGCCAGCCAGCTTTTTCCAAGACATGGGAAAGAAGGGGGGGGGGATCATCCCCCTGATTCCAGCTCAGAGGGGGCGGGGCATGGTGGGGTCTGGAGGCAACAGCCCTGACCAGCCTCTTGGGAATGTCCTCTGATCCTGGGGGCAGGACAGAAAGGGAGCAAGTTCTGTGCTTCTCTGGGCAGTGAGCATGAGCCACAGTCCCTAGGGCCCTGAGGGCTGCTCCCATCCTCGCTCACTCCCACACACACCCACACTCAGGGATTCACTCTTGCACACGCTCACTCTTTACAACTACTCCGCCAGCCCCCGGGTCCCAGCTCTGCCACAGGAGATTCCCTGCCCCTCCCTGGCCCCCCCAGTCTCTGCCTCTGTGAAATGACTTGCTCATCTCCAGGGCCCCTTTCTACTCTGACATGCAGGCTCTCCCTTTTTCTCTCTCACACACGCAAAGTGACAGGAACCGAGACACCCTCCCCCCAACCCCCAGAGAAGCAGGGAAACACTGAGGCGCACAGACCCAAACATAGTGACACACACGCGGAGACTTCCAGAAGCAGGGGACGTGCAAAGCCACACAGACGCTGAGACGGGAGCAGAAGCGGAGACCCGGAGACCGAGAAGCTTGCGGGTAGTTTCACAAGAACAGACTGACTTACAAGCCCGGGACCTGTGGACACCGCCACCGGAACACACGGAGACAGCCCAACACGGAGACCCTTCCTCCCCCCGAGCACCCAAAAAGCCCCCCTCCGCCCCCAACTCGCCGTTCCAGGCGCCACCACCCACCCCGAACCCCGACCCCAGGGCTGGCTCTGCACGGACCCTCCCCAGCGCGGCCCCCGCCCCAACGCGATCGCAGAGCCCGGCCAGCGGGGCAGGGCAGGCAGCGCTCGCCAACCCTCGCCGGGCCGGGGGCGCAGCCCGCTCGTTAACCCTTGGTGGCCCGCTTCATAAGGGCTCGGGAAGGGGCAGGAAGCCGACGTTCCGGGGAAGCGTCCGGCGCGGCGGGGATCCCCAGCCCTCCCCGGGGCTGGGGCAGCAGGAAGCTGGGGAGGGGGCGTCCCCGAGCTCATACTCACCCCCCGCGCGCCGCCGCCGCCGCCGCCGCCGCCGCTGTGCCTCGGGCCCCCCGCGCCGATCCCGCTCCCATGGCGGGCCCCTACTTCATGCTCCCGAGCCCGGGGGGCAAGTGTGGGCGCGCCCCATGGGGCCGCCAGCCCCCCGCCCCGCCGCGCCAGGCCGGCTCAGAGCGCGCGGCCCCCGCGCCCCCAGCGCAGCCCCGCGCCCAGGGGCGCCCGAGCAGGCAGGCAGCGCGGCCGGGGCCCCGCGGGCGCCCGCGCCAGGCCCATGGTCCCAGGAGTCCCGGCGCCGCGCTCGCCCCTGCCTCGCTCTTTTTCTGCTTCTACCGAAAAGGAAGAAGAAGCAGGGGGGGAAAGAGAGATGATCAAACTTTTGGAGGCGGGCTGCTGGCGGTCCCCGGAGGCAGAGCGAGGCCGGGCGAGGGCGCGCGGAGGGCGGTGGAAGCTGCCTCCCCGCCGGCCTGGGGGAGGAGAGGAAAAGGAAGGATTTGGGGGAAATGAAGGCGATTTAAAGTCTCGGCCCGCGGTGGCTCTCCACCTTCTCTCCTCCCCGCGCCGAGCCGCCCTCTGCTGCCCCATGCTGCCCCCTGCCGGCCGTAGCCGAGTACACGGCCTCGGCCGGCCCACGACCGCCCCGCAGAGACACCCCCACCTCCGCCCCTCCCCCAGGAAAAATGGGGAAACTGAGATTCACAAAGAGGAAAGAGATGGCCAAAGCTGCACCGCAGGACGGGCACAGTTCGGAGATGTGGCACTTCTGGCTTGTGAGACTGGGGGTGGGGGTGGGGGTGGGGGGAAGGTCCCTCCGAGCTGGGGGTGGGGGGGTGGAGATAGAGGGAGAAAGGGGACAGACACTACTGCTGAAAGGAACCCGGTGTTTCAGGGACAGAGCTGGGACCAGCACTCAGTGTCCAGACTGCCACAACAGCGACAACCAGTGTCCTACCACAGACACACACACACATACACACCCCTCTTCTCAGATTCAGAGCGCCCTGGAGAACTGACTTCCCTGGACACTTACTTGGTGGGTGGGCTTGTTCAATGTTGGTCACCCTCTTCCCCTCCCTGTCCGTTCGGTAAGAAAAGGGAGCTTAACAACCCCTGCCCCCGACACACACCCCCAGGAGGCGACCAAAGATTCCTGAGATCCCACACTGGAGCGCACAACTGCACACCTTGAACCCGCCGCAAAAGCCCAGCAAATTCGCACAACCACCACCCCCGTCCGAACCCAGGCGTGAGAAGCCCCCTCCACCTCCCCCTCCACCTCCACTTCCACCACTTGTTCACCAGTGCGCACACACACTCCCACACACATCCACGCTCACCCCAAACTCAGACACAAATTCACACTCATTCACACGCAAGCTCAAGTCACACTCCCCCCGGGCTCACACAAACACACCCTGGGGTTATTGCACTCGAACGCTACCCGGACTCCACACACGCAGACGAATGCACACTGGTACTTACACGCACACAAATGCAGGCTAGCCTCCCGGGATCCACACCCCCCCCCCAACGTACACACCCGCACACACGATTCACACAACTTCACGTGCACACATCCCACATACACACCCCAAGTGCACATGCGCGCGCGCGCACCCCCGCTTGCACACTGCTCTCCGCTAGCGCCCACCGCAAGCGTGCACGAACGCACTCACTCCCCACACGTGCACCCCCCTCCCCGTACGCGCGCACCTTTACGAACACACACCGCTACCCCCAGAGCTCCAGGAGCCCCGGGGCACTTACTGGGTCCCTAGCTGCGAGGCTGGACGGTCGGTCCTTCCTCGGGCGCCTAACGGCATTTGTATTCATGGGTCCCCGCAGCCCCGGGCGCGGGCGCGGGGGCGGGGGTGCGGGGTCCCCTTCCCTAAACTGGGCGCGGGCGCTCGGAGCGCAGCGGCACCGGGAGGGGCATGGGCGCGCGGGGCTGCGCCGCCGGCCCGGTCCGCCTGCGCTCGAACTTCGGCCGCTCTGCGTCCTCGGACTCCGGCGCGGGCTCCGGGCGCGGGGGGCGGCTCATAGGTGCTGGGGCCGCGGCGCCCGCCGGGCCTTTTGAAGTCTCCGCTGGGGGCGGGGAGGGGGCGCTGAAGGCGGCCTTTTAAACCGTGGCTGCACGCGGGCTTGGTGGAGCAAGGTGTCTGGTTTCAGCAAACTTTAGGAAAAGTCCCAAGCCGAAGCAAGGGAGGAGGGTGGAGGGGGGGAGCCAAGCAAGAAAGAAAAAGAAGCGGCGTGCTGTGCGCTGCTTCCTGCAGGGGGCAGAGCACCCACGGCTGCCAGGAGGGCGGCCTAGCCGGGTGCTGGGGAACCCGCAGACAGCTGGCCAGCGCGTGGAACCACCCCCCACCCCTGTACCCCCAAGTTGACCCGGCGTTCTTAACCGCCACGTGGACGAGCCCCAGGGGTGCAGGAACACCCCCCAAAACGGCACAGATGATGCATGTGGGAGCATTCTTCCGCGTGAGAGGGGCCACCGGTTTCCCTCAGGTTTTCGGAAGACCATAGCCCTGGAAGGTTGAGAACTCCCAGTTCACTCACACTCATGGTTTTTTGGAGCTGCCCACTTTGTGCTAGGAGGATCCTGTCCTCATTTATATTTTTCGATATGTTGTTCATCATGGATTTTTTATTTTTTTTGGCATTAGTTTTGACATTTTTAAAGTATTGCCTTCATATATTATGTACCTTGATTAGTTAGGGGTTTTCTGGCAGCCCCTTGATTCTAAAACTCCACTTCTGAGACTTGTTTGGGGTCCTGCCAGCATGTGGCCCCGGAACCTGCCTCACCCTAGCCAGGTGCAGCACTGTGCTGGGTGTCACCATTTATGGGAGGCCCTGCTATCAACGTTTACAGGTGAGAAGCTGAGACTCCGAAAGACGAAGTAGCTTTCCTGAGGTCACCAAGCTGGTAGGTGGTGGAGGTGGGATTGGAACCGAGGTTGTCCCATTCCTGTCTTCTGCAGCTGAACGTAATGATCCCGACCTTAGCCTTTAAGGGGTTCGGAGCAGACCCCTGGCAGCCTCCCCGACTTCATGGTGTGCCCCAGAGCTCCAATCTTTCTGATGCCCGGACCCAGGCTCTGGACAGGCTGGGCTACTTCAAGGCCTTGTCTGTGCTGTTTCCTCCCAGTTTCCCTCCCCGCCCGCCCCCCCTTTGCTGCCTGTTCACAGCCTCTCTGTCTTTCCAGTACAGCTTAAGCTCTGCCCCACACCCAAGTCATAGCACACATCACATGGTGTTGTCATTGTCAGATCCATCTCTGTGTCCCCACACCCAGCATGGAGCCTGCGACACAATAGAGGCTCAAACCATTAATAATTTAAATGAGTTTCTTTAACTCCTACCGTGTACAAACCCCTGTACGAAACTGAGGGAAGAGGGTCTGCCGCCACGGGAGGGAAGACAAAGAACGTTGCACATGGTCCTGCTTTCTGGGCACACGTGCATTTGTAACGTGGACAGAAGACATGCCCAGCAGCTTGGGGCAGGTAAGAGGGCCTGCACGGGAGCTATCAGACAGTGCCATGCAATCACGTGAAGATAACACAAGAGGGGGGGGTGATAAATGCTATCGATTAATTGAGTTGTCAAGCAGAACTAAGGGGTGGGGGGAAACCAGAGAATACTCCCAGGAGGAGGTGGCCTTTGGCTCATGGAGCCATGGGGGAAGACAATTCAAGTGGAAGAGTCGCCAAAAGGCCAGGAGGATAGGAGTGGATTTCAGGCAGGTTTTAAAGGAAGAGTTGAGGGAGGCTGGTAGAGAAGCTATGTAACTCACTCCCCCCAACCCCCTGCACTGTGTGACTCAGTGGCCACAAAGCCATTTCCAGGCAAGGGGATGCATTTCCTCAAAGGTCAGGCAGTGGGTCAATGGCTGAGCACCAAGGTCTTTCCAAATCTCACTCCCAAATGTGAGTATGCAATGTTGAGCCCCAGGGAACCATGCTCCACTGAGGGCTGCTGGAAAGACCCATGGGAGACCTCTCAGAGCCCATAAAGATCGACGGTATCTTCTTCCAGAACCTCACTCTCTCCATCTGTAAAGTGGGCACATCAATCATAGTAATCTGCATGGATCCTTGAGCTTGTGAGTCTGAGACTATTGTTTAACAATAATTCAATTCACTAGATAATTACTGAGGGTTAACTGTTTTGCTAGGTTGGGAGGGAAGGGAGAGTCGTAGTCTTCCAGGAACTCATGGTCAGCTGGAAAGAGAAGTCATGGACACTGATAAGAATTCTTGGGGAGAGACCTTGCTGCCTGCCTCTGCCGCCTCTTCGCATCTAGTCTTTCTGCCAAGTAGGTTCCTGGCACCACACCAGTGACTGGGCGTAAACAGCTCTGATGGAAGTTGGGTCCAGAAGACACCGGGCCACTGCCTATTCTGTGAACAGAAAAGGGCACTCACCAGCCAGCCAAAAAGGGGCCATCTCTGTGGGGCAGAAGGCAGCGAGACTAGAAATGGGGCGGGCAGTGACCGCCAGGCCCATGTAGCATTTCAGGCACAAGGGAGAAAAATAGAGATTCCTGGCCTGGTGGGGCTCAGAGACCACATGGAATTTACGTCCTGCCCAAGCAGATCAGCCATGGACCCATTGCTCTCCAAGGCATATCTGCCTTGAGGAAAAACTCTTCATCTAAATAGTTTTGCTGGTGGACACAGAGTAGGTGCTCAGTAAGTATTTGTGAAGGAATCACTAGTGAAGTCTTAGCCTGCTGAACAGAGGTCTGCACACTGCCCAGGTAGCAATCCCTGTCCATCTATCCACCAAGCTTTTTCTGAGAACCCACTGGGCGCCAACCTGTGCCTCCTGCCCTCCGCACGTCTGGTAGAGGATACCAGAAGGAGAGACAGGCAGAAAATGCAGGTCAGGAAGGCCTGCCTGAAGTCATGCTTGCTCCCCCGGTCTGCGGAACTGGGAGGAGAACTCAGCTCCCTATTCCCCCGATGCCCTGCTCTGCTGGGCACACCAGGACAGGTCTCTCTTTCACACAGCAGGCAGCATAGGATGTGTGCACACGGTACGTGCCTAATAATAGAATCATTTAATACAGTCATTCATTCCCAGGTCACTCGGCCAATCAGGAGATGCTGCTGGACATCGAGCCCTGAGCGGGGCGCTGGTCACAGGCAAACAGAAGCCATGGTCCTCACTATGCGCACATCTCATTGCCATGCTGGCCTTCGGACACCAGCGTGAAGCACAGTAGGAGTAGCCCGGCATGTAGGAGATAGTCCAAAGGTGCCAAGTGAAGAAAGATGGAATGAATGAAGGAAGGAATGCATGAGTGAGAGTAAAGTTTGCCTGATTCCACCCAACGGATTAGCTTTCCTGCTACCTGCTCCCTCTCCTGTATCGTGGCCCTCATCCATCAACAAACATTTGTAGGGCACGTGACAGGCCTGATGCGAGGCTGATCCTGCTCCGCCCCACTCATGCCTGTGTTCCCAGCAGCGAGGATAAAGCATTTCACTAAAGGGAATTTCACTGCACATCAGGCTGGAGAGAGAGACGGCTTCCCGCTGTATCCCCTCCCGCTGCCCCCTCCCGGCAATACCAGCCCAGGGCCTCTCCCCTGGTGAGGTGGCCGGAGCCAATGCTGGCTGTTAGCGTGACCCGCCTGCCTCCCAGGGCTTGGGCTCTGCCTGTGAGGCCACGTCACTGTGGCCTGGTGACTGCCAAGGCCCCAGAAACAATCATTTCAGCAAGAGGAGGGAAGGCTGAGGCCAGGGAACCCCCTGGGTCACTATCCAGGAGGGCACGTCCTCTCGGCATGTGATCCTCTCATCTGGGCAGCCCAGACCATCTCTCAGGCCTTCTCCTCCAACCCCGGCCTGGCTTTATTTCCTTAGGCCTAGACCAGTGGTAGAGGCCAGTGAGCTATCCAAAGTCCACTTTACGGTGCTGAGACTAACCCACATGTGGGGGGCCAAAAGAAATTCAGGCCTAGAAGAGACCCTAGAGCTGCCCAGCCTAAATTCCTCATTTTACAGATGGGGAAACTGAGGCTCGGAGACATGGATGACACAGCATCAATGGGGAAGCTGGGGTAAGAAGTCAGGCCTCCCACGTCGATGCCTAACTGCAGAGTCTGACCCATCTCCTCCTTCGATCCATTCAGTCAGCCTTGGAAGAATTAAGCCCATTTTCCAGATGTGAGAGCTATGGCAAGTTAAGATCTCTGGACTCACCCTGAAGATGCGTCTGGAACCAGTGGCTTTACCAAACAGGCTACTAGTAATGGATTTGAGTCACCCTTACAGCCGAGAGTGGAGACAGCAGCTGAGGAGCTCAGAGAGCTCCGGGCCTTCACTCCTGTGACCCCCTCCCTCTGGGATGCACTTCTTCACTGGCCCCCTCGTATCCTCACAGCTGTACCACAGCCTGCCCCCCATCCTGCCTGGCATTTAGCACGCCAGGTCCCATCAGGGCATATATCTGCCTTACATGTCTACTCAACTGGACCTCCTCAAGGTCATAGCTATATCTTATCTTTGTAGAATCCCCAGGGGCCTCCCGAGTACCAGCCCACCGTAGGCTCTCAGTAAGTGTGGGATGAAGAGGAGAGAAGGAAGGAAGAAGGGAAGGTATACAGGCAGAGCCGAGGGCTAGCTGACCGTCATCCCGGGATGTCCCCGTGACATGGCAGACCACTGCTGTTTCATCTTTGCTGGCAGAATTCCGTCTTCCTCCACCGTCTTCCAAGTAGTCTCATCCTTCAGTGGAGACTGTGTCCTCCAAGCCTCCAGGACTGGATCCTGCTTAGACTGAGCTCACCGTGGCGGTCTCCTTCCCCTAGCCAGTGAGTGGTTTGGGTGTGGACGTAAGATACAGACCAGCCTCGGAGACGAGAGAGGAATTATATATGCTTGGGCCCTCTGAGAAAGTTTTCCTCACTTTTATAAGCGGACACACACCAATGATACACCCCATTTTTCTTTCTGAACATTGTTGAATGATGACGTGCTGTTGGAGAGGCTGCAATCATCTTGTCACAATGAAGTGACGATGAGGTCCGTGGCCCACAGACTGAGGATGGCAGAGAGAAAAGGAACTAGGGCCTTTAAGACATTATTGAGATGTAGGGGCACCTGGGTGGCTCAGTTGGTTGAGCGTCCAACTTCAGCCTTGGTCATGATCTTGTTGTTCCCAGAGTTCGAGCCCCACATCGGGCTCTGTGCTGACAACTCAGAGCCTGGAACCTGTTTCAGATTCCGTATGTCTCCCTCTCTCTCTGCCCCTCCCCACTCATGCTCTGTCTCTCTCTCTCTCTCTCTCTCTCTCTCTCTCTCAAAAATAAACAAAACATTTTTAAAAATTAAAAAAAAAAGACATTATTGAGATGCTAAATCAGGCACTTGGGGACAGCCCTTTCTCAAATCAATAGTGCTTCTCATTGTCAAGGCCACTTTCAGGTGCTCTTCCTGTTACTAGCAGCTGAAAACGTCCCTGCTGATGTAGCAGAGGAATAGGAATTTCGGTCTGTACCAGATAAACCAGGGGGTGGCAATGACAACAACAGTCACAACCTCCTCCCCCCAGGCACAACTTCATTTGTCAGTTTCCACTCAGCATCTCTAGTTTGGAGATGAAGAACCAGAAAGGACTTGCCCAAGCTCACCCAGCAGTAAGGACAGAACCAGGGCTAGAACTCTGGTCCCAAATGCTTCTTTCAATACACCAAGCCCCGCGTGTGGGGCAGAGTCAGGGGGAAGTTTCTTCACAGCTCAGGGAGCGGCCAGTCAGAGCCAGCTGATGGAGAGACACCCCCGCCCAAGCCAAGTAAATTTCAGCAGGTTGAAAATTTGTCCAGTCCAACGCCCGGTTCCACGATGTCCCCAGGTGGTACACCTGTTGTCAGACACAAGGGCGAGATAGCCGTGCTGGGAGTCATCATTTCCCCACAATCAGCTAAAACTTGCACTCCAAGCCTAGCTGCCTCAGTACCCCACGCCCAGACCATGTGATGTGCTACACTCCTGCTCGGGTGTGGTTCCCGGGAAAGCTAGCCAATGCAATGACTTTGGATGCTTTTTCTTGTCACAAAGTGAGGACAGGGGAGCAGCACACGCACCACTCTGCCTCCCCCATCCGAAAAAGCTTTTACAAAGAGCTCTTTACATGTATCTCCTTTACAATGGTTATTGAGAACAGCAACTCTGAAATCGTCTAAAGCCTGGCTCTGTGGCTGAAATCTCTCTGAAAGTAACAGCCCCAACCCCAAGGCATCCTTTCTCCAGACCCAGCCGTCTTACTTCCTCTCACCACTGCTCATCTGGTACCTATTTCTTATCTTCCGGCATTGTCTCCTCCAAAGACTTTGCAGTTTTTCAGTTACCTAACTGCTGCCAGTGACCACAGCAAAGCTCAAAGGTTCAGGTGGCATCTGATGAACAGAGAGTGGAGCAGACTCATCATCTCCCCTCATGCATATTCTATGCTCCTGTTAATACAACCTGGGTGCCTATTCGGTTTTTTGGCACTTACATAATAATGTTCACACTAAGTTTATGACCATCAAGAACCCCTAAGACTTTCTCATGTGCCTCCTCTGAGGCAATAAAGTTGTTTTTTTTTTCTTCTACTGAGTGGAGCCCCAGTTAAATATGCTCCACTTTTTCAGCTTCTCTGAATTGTTACTTGTTAGACATGCTTCTCTTGTCTTTAAGGACCCGGAACTACAGGACATTGATCACTAGTCATACTGATAGCCACAGTGGTTAATGGTGTTGCTCCGTACCCATGGAACTGAGGCATTTCAGTGTAGTTCATACCAAACTGTAAGCATTGTTTATGGTTAACAATGAGTCTAAAGATGGTACCTGCTCTTGGTGAAACCCGCGGAAGCCTCCGCTATCGGGGCTGGTTTCCCAGCAAGACTATGCCTATGTGACTCACCAGGCATAAGACACCCCAACCGAGTCTCCATTTTGAGTCCCCTGGTTTTGAGACGTTCTGTGGTCGGTCTCTGATCTGACAGAGGAAGTGAAGCCTGGTACGGCCCTGGAAAGGGATGACAGTTGGAGTTCATACCTGTCCTCTCCAGATCCCTTGCTTTGGCTGAGAAGAACATTCTTACCTGAGCGAGGCTGCTAAAGAGCACCTGCCATGAAGCACAGACGCGTGAGCACTGTCCTTTTGAGTCCTGTGAGTCTTCTTTAGCATCAAAACTTCTTTTGATCAAACCCTGTCTAGCCGCTGCCATTCGTGCGGGACCCTACTGCAGGCAGAGGCGTCTGCTCCGGGACATGGGACACCGTGGTCACTGCTCCAGTAGGTCATCAGAGATGGGTAGTTACCACTCTTGTCTTCTGGACATGGGCAATTTATTCACTGAGGGGTACTTTTCCATCTTTTCTGTACTTTCTCAACCAGATCCTTGTTTGGGGTCTCGCCTATCTCGATATCTGGGAATGGTTGTGATTTGATATGAACCCCAAGCCTGCCCGGCCCCTGAAGCTGGCTGCCCGGTGTGGCCATGTCGATACCCTGGGACTCATGTCACAGCTCCACCTTATGTGAGCACGGTGGGACTTCATGGATTCTCTTTTCCCTTCGTTGAACTCATCTGTGAACTTGGGGGGGGGGGGGGTTGGCATGTGCCTGCTGGGTAACTCCCTTTCTCCCAACCTCACCAGTCCTTGTGACATGAGCCACCTGGTTACATCCAGCTGGTCTTGGCTTGATGTTCCCCCCAAGTTCACGGAGTCTCCTGCAGTTGCCCTGGGCTGCAAGGACACACTCCTTCTCTCTTGTTGCCCTTGTGAACACGTTGGCAGTGGCTAGCAGCAAATCCCAGGTCAGATCCCTAGCCGCGTGGTTTGGGGTATGCCATTTAACCTCTTTGTGCCCACTTTTCTCCACCTTTTGAATTGTGGTAACACTAGCACCCTCATCCTTTAAGTTGGTACAATTCTATTGCCTACCTTGTGCCCCTGATCTGAGAATTGAATGAATGAGCGTGTACAGAGCACAGAGGCCAGTGTCTGGAACATGGCAAAAGTGCAATAAATATAAGTTGTTCGTATTACTGTTCTTTTACATGTATTTATACGTATGTATTACTGTTATTCTTTTATATTCTCAGGTTAGGTGCCAATGGTTTTATAATAAAACAGCGCTCTTGACGTGACGAGGATGCGGAATGTTGGCCTCGGGCTTTTCTTTTCCCAGGGCAAAAATCTCTCCGAGGATCTCGTTTGCTTTTGACTCTCTCGTGTCCCGGGGACTCCTGCCTTATTTTGGGAAGCCCCCTAGGGGCTTGGATCCATGTCCCCGGCCACAGGGGATCGGGACAAAGAGCATCTCATGATAAAGCTGGTCGGGTCTCTCAAGTTGGGAAAGTGAAGCCCAGGAAATCAGGCAGCCCCCATCCCCGGTGAACACGCAGCAAGCCGGGACCAAAATCTCTCCTCCTGGCGGCGTGCTGGAGTGGCCCCTACCTGCTCCTGCTGGCTCATGAGAGCAGATGGTTAAGTTTTCAGGAACTTTGCTGCCATTAAGCCATTATTAAAAATGAAATGGAATAAACTTATAATTGGATAAGTTATATGAAAAGCAAAAGCGGGGCCCCTGGGTGGCTCAGTCAGTTGAGTGTCCGACTTCGGCTCAGGTCATGATCTCGCAGTTGGTGAGTTCGAGCCCCGCGTCGGGCTTGCTGCCCTCAGCACATGACTCGCTTCAGATCTTCTGTCCCACTCTCTCTCTGTCCTTACCCCACTTGCACACTCTCTTCTCAAAAATAAATTTTTTAATGTTTCATTTATTTTTGAGAGAGAGACAGACAGACAGATTGTGAGTGGGGGAGGGGCAGAGAGAGAGGAAGACACAGAATCCGAAGCGGGCTCCAGGGTCCGAGCTGTCATCACAGAGCCCGATGCAGGGCTCGAACTCACGGACCGCGAGATCGTGACCTGAGCCGAAGTCGGGCGCTCAACCGACTGAACCGCCCAGGCGCCCCGAAACATTAAAAAAATTTTAAAGCAAAAGTAATTAACGCTCAAAACTCACCTCTTTCTAGTTACCTTATTACACTTTACTGTTATCTGTACCCTTGACGTTATTTATTTCTATTGTGAGTGGATGGTGGAGAGGCCGGCTGTACAATGGTGTGCTCGTCAGCATCTCTCCTCAGCGTTCAGTTACACCATGTAAGTAGCTTGAGATTGGCCATGGTGGGATTGGCCAATGCTGTAAATCAGAGCTCTTTCGGCTTAGAAATCCTGTTACGAAACGTTTATGGCCTCACCACTGCTGTCTCTTACCTGGTCTGGTAGTCAGGACCCTGCGGAAGTATGAAGTACCCTCCTCCTACAGATCTGCAGTCTTGTCCCAGAGCAGAGCCCCCAAGCTTGCTCAATCTCAGGGCATCATTTGGTGCCACGGCCTTCTCTGCCTTCTGGAAACTTCCTTCTTCTGCAACATCACTCATTCCGGCTACACTCAGCTCCTTGCTCTGGCGCTTTGCATACTGAGTTCCTCATTTGCAGGATGTCCTTTCTCTTCTTTTCTAGATTCTTATTCTGCAAAATTCAGAAGGCGTCTCCTCTGGGAACTCTTTCTTGAAGGCACTCGCGCCCCAGTGCAGGCTGGGTACAAGGATGCACTGATAAGTATTTAACAACCAGGTCTCCAGAAAGGATGGGGGGAAATCCTGATTTTTAGCATCTGCCCATCACCAGGGTGTAAATATTCCCATCATGGCCAGTTTCAACCTACCAGCATGCAGTCCTGAGCGAGGAGGTGGGAAGAGATGTGCGAGCTGATGTGAGTCAATTCCTGCACACGGCTGGCCGGGTGAGATGCCTGCCTTTCCTGTCACACGACAGCTTGCACACATCCCCATAACACAGTGCCATGCCAAGCCATATCAGAGCCCGAGGGAAAAGGAAGAACTCCGTCATGCTGATCCTGTCTTCGTTTGTCCGTGCTTTTCTGGCATTAATTTTTCAGTTTTAAACAGTACTGCAGTAGGGGCACGTGGGTGGCTCAGTCGGCTAAGCATTCGACCCTTGATTTCTGCTCAGGTCATGATCCCACAGTTCGTGTTTTGAAGCCCCATGTCAGGCTCTGCACTGGCAGTGTGGAGCCTGCTTGGGATTCTCTCTTCCTCCCTGCACCTCCCCTGCTCGTGCGTGCACACACACGCGCACACACACATGCGCGCGCACACACACACATTCTCTCTCTCAAAATAAATAAACTTAAGAAGATCTTAAATAAATAAATAGTATTGCAATCAATTACTACTTATTTCGGTTGCTGTGTTCTTTGACACTGCATTAAATTTCGTTCCTGAAATTCTGTTCACCTCACCCTGGTCTCGGCCCTGGCGTAGAAACACCTATCCCACCGTTGATATAGATGTCTCCTCTACGAGACTATGAGGCTTGGATACAGGAATTCATTTCCGTGTTCCTGAAACTCGGCACACGGTTAAGTGCTCAATAACTATCGCCCAGCAAGCGAGTGGATGAACCGATGGATACATCAGTCTCTCGGTTCTTTTTTTTTTTTTTCAACGTTTTATTTTTATTTTTGGGACAGAGAGAGACAGAGCATGAACGGGGAAGGGGCAGAGAGAGAGGGAGACACAGAATCGGAAACAGGCTCCAGGCTCCGAGCCATCAGCCCAGAGCCTGACGCGGGGCTTGAACTCACGGAGCGCGAGATCGTGACCTGGCTGAAGTCGGACGCTTAACCGACTGCGCCACCCAGGCGCCCCAGTCTCTCGGTTCTTTTGCCCGCAAAGTAAGACAAGCGGATGAAGGACACCTTCTGCTCTTTAATTAGGGCGGGTTTTGAGCTTTACATTTCAGCTCTCCCAGCTCAGTAAAAACTAACCCTGCCCTTGACCTGGTGAGCCAGTCTCTGGGCTGGGCATTTTCACCAGGACCAACCTGCAGGTGCCTCCCGCCTGGGGCAGCGAGGGAAGGAAGTTGAATCTGGAAAGTGGAGACTGTGCTGGGACCAAGGATGGAAAGTCACCAAGCGGCAGCTGTCTTAGATCCCGGGAAGGCTTTTCTATCGGTTTGTGTGAGCTACCCTGAGAAGTAGCAACGTTCTCGTCTCTGGACACGTCCCAGAAGACTGTCGTTTGGCCGGATCAACAGAAAGGAGATCCAAGCAGTAAATACTTCGGAGTAACTTCCAGCTCTACAGTTTGAGGGGTCATCTGCCATCTGAGGACACCAGGGCTTGTTCCCATATCCAGGCCCTTCCTTAGCCTGAGGACCACCAACAAGGGTCTTCTAGACGTACCCCATCAGTGGCTCCTAAGGCATCTCACTGGACTCCAGCTGGGGTGGAGCTGGGGTGGAAATGTGGGCTCTGCTTCTGTGAGATTGGCCGTGGCCTTCCATTTTTGAAGCACTTTATATGTGCTAGGCCCACTGCAAAGGGCTTCACATACCTTAACGCACTGATTACCTACAATCCCCTCCCCAAGAGCTAGGCATTAGTCTCCCCATTTTACAGATGCAAAACAGAGAGGTTGGCAACTCGCCCGAGGTGACACAATTGGTAAGTGATGGAACTGAAATTTTCACCTTGAGCCATCTGATTCTAAGAGGCCAGGATCTTAACCACATCTAGGCAAAGAAAGGGAATTTCTAAGATAGGCCCCTTTTGAGTACTGGTGCGAGGGAAAGTAAAAAAGGGGGTGAGGGGAATGGGCAGATGTAGCCATTTTTGTCCTTCTTCTGACCTGGCCTTGCTATGCTCAGACATGTTCGCTGATCTTCCAGCCCACCCATCACAGAAGCTCCCATGGCTTTCCACTCACCACCATGTCCTCCTTTCCGCCTGTCTCCAAAGAGGAGCTGTGTGTTCCCAAATGGGGAATCTCTCACTCCAGGACTCATAAACCCACATCTCCAGGGGGCAGGAGTCGGGAAAACTGAACAAGCAGTGAGCGTCTCTCATCGGGCTCTATACACACATCATCCATCCGTCTCACTGCGTGTCAAGGGGACAGGTGTTCTCCTAGCTTCACCTTCAAAGGCCTGCACTGTCCAATATGGTGGCCACCAGACGCATGAGGCTATTTAAATTGAAATTCCTTAAAATAAAAGATTTGTGTTAAATTTCTCAGTCCCACGAGCCATATTTCAAGTGTTCGCGGCCACGTGCAGCTGGGGGCTACTGCTGTATGGGACGGTGCAGTTATAGAACATTTCCATCCTCAGAGGAAGTTCTGTTGGACAGACTGTATCGAGGAAAATGGGGACTCTGAGAATGACTCACTGAAGCCACACAGCGAGTAGTAAACGGCAGGGATGGGACCCATATTTCTTGCTTCCCAAGCCTCTAGTCCCAGAGCCTGGAATATATTTGCCACCGCCTGGCTCCAGAACAAGGAGGATTGTTTGCCTGGGATGGTAGGTCGGCTTGGGAAACCAAATAAGAGATCAGAAGACTGTGGGTGAATACCAAAGTGGAGAAAAGGAGCCAGCTGTTCTTGAGGGCTATTTTTATCCTGCCCAGATATCCTGGGGAGCTGCCCCCCTCCCCTTAAGCTATTTTTATCTCAAGAGCTGGAATCCTAATGCTGTCTCCCTTGGATGGATGGGGCGATCCACTGACACATAATTCTAGCATCAGGACCTCCCTCTCGCCTGACAATTTCCAAGCGGGGTCACATCCGTTCTCTAATGCCATTCTCCTACCGATTTGGGAGGCCAGCACGGTAAATGGGGAGTGCAAGCCCCACATTATAGATGGGGGTAACTGAGGCTTCTTGGGTGGACACAGTGAGCTGTTTCGGCAGCTCGTGCATGGTACAGTTGGGATTTAAGCTCGGGCAGAGTCGGGTCCCTCCTTTCTGAGCGGGTGGTGGGTTTCACACAAGGGCTACCTGCTGAGTGCTGGAAAAACAGCCCGAATTTGTTGTTGAACCGCACACAACACCCCTTTCTGGATGCGTGGGCAAGTTGCTCAGCATCTTTGAGCTACTCTTCCCTGGTCCATGGTATAGGGAGTCCCAGCCTTTTTCCTGCCTCCTCCACGGTCTTGCTGGGAATCTGGCCAGTGAGAAAGCTTTTGTTAAATTGGAAAACACCCAATGCCCAGAAGAGATGTTTTGTTATCATCATCATCACCAGCAGCAGCAGCAGCAATGAAATCTTTAATTGTGTGCAGTCCTCCATCCTGTCCCCCTCTTTGGGCCTCAGTTTCCCTGTCTTGAAACCTGAGCAGTTTGGCCCGGAGGATATCCACGGGGCCTTCCTTCCAGCTCCGGCTTGCCATTTCTATGACCCATTCATTCAGTCAACAAGTGTTTATTGAGTTCGAGCAGCCTGACACGGTGGGGAAATGAAGGACTGGCTTCTCCAGAAGGCTCTCTGCCCAGGCTGTTTCAGCCACATACGCAAATTTCCTTGTGTTTTCAAAAGGCAAATTATGGGAAACATGTTATTCACCCTAACACACGCGCCCCATCTCTCAGGGAAAAAAAAATCCCTCCAACCCCACCAAGAACTAAGCTAACAGAGGACAGAAACCCACCCTTGTTCCTCTGGGCAACTTTCCAGAAGCTCACGTCCCTGTTGAAAAAGGGGAAACTGTATGCGGCCGCGTCTCTCTGGGACGGCTGTAGGCCTTGTAAACAACCTGTGTTTGCCCCAGCTCCCTCCATCCTGACAGCATAGCCATGGCCAAGGAAAAAAACAGCCCCGTTCTGTGCCTGGCCATCCCCAGAGTGAGGAAAATTGTCCATAAATATTTTTATCTTCATGGTCACCAAGGGAGCTGAGAGGAAAGCTTTGATTCTCCAAGCCCCTGGACCACTCCTTTCCTCTAGGGACCCCGTGGTCAAAACTGACCTGGGTGTCCCATCTCCCACCCCCAAATTACAGGCTGCTGCCCATGCCGCCTGCCCCCAGGAGGTGGTGGGATTAGAAGCGGGACCACATTGCACACCATGGCCAGCCCCGGGGGCTGTTGGGATCGCCTCTCCCAGCCAGCTGGTTTCCTGCCAGGAGCTGGGTGGTCAAGGCAAAGAAAGGCATGGGGTGGGGGCGGGGGTGGGGAGAGGGTCCCAGGGCTGGGGCAAAAAAGAGGCCCAAGGTTGACATCTGGATCTTGAGTCACCTTGCTTATCACAGGGCTCTTGTGGAAGAGGCCCTGGGAACGTTATTGACCTGGAAAGTAGTTGACGGCAAAGCAGATCCTTGGAGATCGAAGAATTTTCACGACTCAGAGAAAGAATGGCGAATGGTAGACTTTCAAACTCTAAAATGTGATACCGCTGACAAAGACGTTCAGGATCAGGAAGCCCAACCAAGAACTCCTAAAATCATCCCACCTGTGTCTCACCAGAAGCCTCCTGTATCCTCCTTCCTCGCTGGAAACCCCACGCCTATCCGAAGAAGACTGTTACCTTCTGGAACTTTCTAGAAGAGAACACTGCATCACTGTACTGAGGGAGTACATCAGATTCCCTAAGGGCCTAAGGGTCATCCAAGTGCAAGGTTCTATGATTCTGTGGTTCTAGATCACTTGAGCCATAAAATTTTGTGCCCAAAGTGCCAGGCTTCAAACGCCTTTTGATGCCAAGCTCTGAGTCTCTAAAATCCTGGAATCCTACCTGGCACTGACTTTTGGCTTCTATGATTCTATGCTTCTGAAGCTAAGATTTCTGCGATCCTTCAGTTCTGTGACCTACTTCAGGACAGACAAGGACCTCACGCAAGGAGGCATTCATGCCCAGCAGTGATTACATGTGGAGGAGGCCCTGTGAGGCCAGCTGACCTCTCCTCTGTCTGTCAAGGGCAGCACTCCATGGCTGGAGCCTCCTGGAGCCCAGTTTGCCTTCTGACCTTTCCCTGACCACACGCTCACGTGGCCGCACTTACTCCCACCCAGCCCCGCGCCCAGCCCCTCTCGGTCCTTGTCACCAGGTGCAGGCCAATGCAAGGGGATGCCACAATAGCGGGTGGCAGTGCCCTCCCGTCAGCACCCACTTCCATGGGTTAAGAGACAGTACACATGCTTGCTTGGGAGGTATATCCCCAGGGACTCAGAATCGGAGCGACCGGAGAAGGGGGCTTGTCCCTAGACCCAGTTCTAGCTGTTTCATCCTGAATTACCCAACTAGCACCAGAATGGCAGTGCCTGGGTGACCGGAAGTTCCCATCAGACTCAAAATATGTTTTTCCATGGCCTTCCTTTGTTGGAAATCACAACGTTTAGAGATGCTCCCTTAGATGAAGGTCTCTGGAAAGAGCGTGCTAGCTGGAGGGAAAGGGGTCCCCTTCATTCCTCTTTCATTGTCCAACATGCACAGAGGCTAAATCTCAGTCCACAACTGAGAGCATAAGAAAGAGGACCTTCCTTTATTTTCTTTGAATACGCTAAAATCCAACTTCACCATGCTGGCAGGAAATACAGTGTTTGTCATTACTGAGGCTCCCACATACGTCCCCCCATCCATGGTTCTGGTCATGCAAGAATAACATTCTGAGAGGCCTCTCTGTCCTGCTCTCATCTGTGGCCATTCAGGTACTCGCTGTCTGTGCCGGATGTCCCTTTACATCCAGTGACCTGGTGTCATGCTTTGCACACAGGAAGCTGTGACACTGATGTGTGGGGCCCCGCCTCCCTAGGGACACCCTCTTGAGGCTTTATCTGTTTCCCACCAACCTGAGGACTCACTAATGCCGGAGGACTTCGCCTCCTCCTTGCCTTCAGAGGCACTCGCCTCTACCCTTTCCCTCTGGGACCCCGAGCCTCGACCCCTCTCTAAGCTTACACAGGACTTAATATCAAGCAGCCCCAGATCTCAGCTTTTCCAAAACTGCAGCGACCAGAACGTCTTGAGGGCTGACCACCTTCTTGAACTGGGGATGAAGAAAGAAGCACACAGACCACAGTGCAAATTGGTACCTCACTGTCTCACACACATTTGTTTGCACCGATCTTGGAAGATTTATTGGAGCAGCTGGCTGACACTTTGCTGAAAAAGATGAGAGTAAGAGCATGGAGGAAGGACGTGGGTATGGTTTGTGAGGTCAGTGAGGAAGGCCCCCCCTGAGAAGTTAAAGCTGGATGTGGCATGTTGGGAGGGAGGGGTTTGGAAAGGAGTGTTTGGGGAGGACTCATTGGCTCCGTGCTCCCTTGGTCCTGGGAAGGGTCCTGAGAATAGCTGGGGAGAGAGAACAGCCACACCTTATGAGGAGACATCTGGCAGCTGTACAAAAAAGCCCCTGGCTTGAAATCTGGAGACCTGACCTCTGGCCCTGGATCTTGTGAGACCTTGAGCAAGCCCGTCCACCCCGCCCCCCCCCCCCCCCACCTTCAATCCACACCTTGGTTCTCTGTCTGAGAATACGAGCATTGGGCTTTCCCTCCTGTAGGGCCAGGTCCTGAGTAGCTCGTGCCGATGACTGCATATCTCCAACTGTGGGTCTAGAAGCATCCTTGACTTTGGTCTCCATTGAGCCCCTCCTGCCATCTTGAATATAGCTGGCGGAGGGCTGCTATCTAAGAGGAATCTGGTCTGGAATCACAGCTCAAGAATGGTTGGGGATGGGGTGGGGCCCAAACCCATTAGAAGTGACTGCATCTTGGGGCGCCTGGGTGGCTCAGTCAGTTAGGCATCCGACTTCTGCTCAGGTCGTGATCTCACGGTTCGTGAGTTTGAGCCCCCCGCTCGGGCTCTGTGCCGACAGCTCAGAGCCTGGAGCCTGTTTCAGATTCTGTGTCTCCTTCTCTCTCTGCCCCTCCCCAGCCTGTGCTCTGTCTCTGTCTCTGTCTCTCTCTCTCAAAAATAAATACAAACATAAAATTTTTTTAAAAAGGAGTGGCTGCAACTTTGTTTACAGTGGAATATTATTTGGCCACGAGAAAGAAGAAAATCTTGCCATTTGTGGCAACAGAAATGAATCTTGCGGGCATTACGCTGAGTGAAATAAGTCAGAGAAAGACAAATACTGTATGACCTCACTTACATGTAGAATCCAACCCTCAAAACTCATGGAAAGAGAGAACAGATCGGTGGTTGCCAGAGGTGAGGGGTAGGGGGGCAGAAGCGGGCGAAGGGGGCCAGAAGGTATAAACTTGTAGCTCTAAGATGAGAAAGTTCCGGGGAGGCCATGCACAGCAGGGCGACTATCGTTAACAATGCTGTATTGTATATTTGAAAGTTGAAAAGAGCAAATCCTAACAGTTCTCATCACACACACGCAAACTGGAGATGTGTGAGGTGATGGATATGTTAACCAAACTGACTGCGGTAATCACGTTGCAATACGTACATCTAGAAAAATCATCACTCTCCACACCTTCAACTTACAGAATGCTATGTGTCGGTTATATCTCAATAAAGATGGAGGGCGGGCGAGAAGTGGCTGCGTCTCCTGGCTCCTTTTTTGCCCAGCAGTGGGGGCCACGCGGTAGTCCCCTCACCTCCACACACACGCATGCACCCACATGCGCGCAGAGCCTGGGCCTCCGGGGAAGAACGTACATTGCCTAACAAGGAGGTCAGCCAAGGACATGATGCTACGGAGCCCAGAGGGCCACTGTCAAGGTATCTTGCTCCGCTATGGGCGGCGGGCCCTTGGTAGTCCTGTCACCAGTCCCTGCCTGTGGCTTCTAGCGGCCCAGCCACGCAGGGTCAGGCCCAGCTGGGGGCAGTAACAGGAAAGGAGAGAAAGAGGCAGAGAGGCTGAGAGACAGAGGTAGGAAAAGACAGAATTCGAGAGAGACAGAGACAGAAAGGAAACTGGGAGCGAGGAGAGAGGCAGGGAGAGGGACGCCAGAGTCAGACAGAGAAAGAGAGAGGGAAATGCATAAAGATAGAGAAAGAGCAAGACAGATGGCCCTGCGAGAAAGATTTGTTGTGAAGGAAAGAGAGAGAGAGAGAGAGAGAGAGAGAGAGACCCCAGGAGGAGAGCAAGACAGGGGGCAGATAAACTGAGACACAAGAAGAGAGACTGAAAGGGAGATGGAGATGTGGACCAAGGACGGGGAGGAGGACACAGTCGTAGATGCACACATATGCACACATACGGGCACACACGCGGTCACATGTACACGCAAACACATAGCCACACACACACAGTCACACGCATAGTCACACCCCCCCCCCCCCCCCCCGACCCAGGACCGGCCAGGAGAGACGCTAGATGACGCAGGGACTGAATCTCTGGCCGGAGCGCCCTTTGCACTCACCAGACCCTCGATGACTCCCGGAGGCCCCCGTGGAGCACCAGCCGCTGCAGAGGCCGGTTAGCCCAGATCACCTCACTGCAATGCCGCCCCCTTTTCCTGCTGTGCACCCACCCTGAAGCAACACGAGTCTGCTGGCCTGCTCCAGAGTGCTGTCCTCGGAGGCCAAGCCTGCTCTGCGGCTCCCGAGAAGCCTGCGAGAGCTCCCTGGGCCTCTGAGCCTCAGAGCCCACGTCCGCTCCCCTGGCCCTCTCCCACTGCCCTCACTGCCCTCGCTCCACCCCAGGTGTTATCAGTAAACCACACACATCTGAGTCTCTCTCTCTCTCAGGTTGAAGACGCTCACCTCTGGGCTTCAGCTCTTTCTGGAAATAGGGATAATCACACTTACTCCTGAGGGTTGTTCTGATAATTAAATGAAAGGTGATATGCAAATCACTAGGTATTTGCATAGCGGAGCCTGCATTGAGTGAGTCCTCGATAAATGCTTTTTGCTAGGGCCCGTATGGTAGGTCATCACCACCACCATCGCCACCACGGAGGGGTGTGGGGAAATGGGGAGACAGGCCGGGAGGGTCCCTCTGTCTCCCACGAACTCCCTACCCATCTTTCCAACTCCCCGCGGGTCTTCCCCAGCTGTCCCTTGGACACCACAAATTCAACCCATCCAAAAAGGAACTGTCACCTCTCTTACCCCAACTCGCTCCCCCACAAGTGCTCCTCTCCTACCTTCTGCCCCCATGAAGGATAAACACTTTGTCATTTATTGCTAACTGATGACAAGGGCAGGGTCTGGAGTAGAGGTGACAGTCAGTGCATCCGCGCTGAATGAATGAAGCGCGTACAACACGGGAAACATCAACAAGGAAGGACGTGACCTACCCCCAAACGCACCAGACGTGGTGCAAACGAACCCAGACCCCGGCCTCTTGTCACAGCCTTCCACAGGTAAAGCAGGCAGTAGGAGCTGCCGTGGAACAGCCTGAGGCAATGTCTGCCCCATCTTGGGCCCTTTGAGGCTCTTCCTGCCAAGGCCCAGCCTCCCAAATTATGGAAATAGTGAGCAGCACCAGCAGAGGCCCAGGAACGCTCACGGGGCTCCCCTAGGGGGCTGGCGGAGCACTTCCAGCCACTTCTGCCTATTCTTCCCGGGCACTGAACGCTCAGGTAGGCTCCCTGCAGGAGGGACCCGTCTCCTGTTGTGTGTCCTTGAGGCAGACAGCTGCTGGACCTCACCTCACTGGGGTTCCAGGGCTGGAGGACCCTGGGCCGCTCCCCATCACGCAGGTAGGAAGACAGAGGCCGGCGGGCTCTCCCAAGATCACCCCACGGGGTGGCACAGTGCTTTGTCAACCACGTGTCAGAAATAACACTGCAATCGGCGCTTTCCCTCCCCCAAGCACCGTGCTCTGGCTGTGAGATCCCTTCCTGGGTGTAGGTCTTATTACCTCCATTTTAAATACAGGGGCAATGTGGCCTTTCAGGCCGAGCGACTCACTCAAGGTCACACGGATTCAGGTTCAGGCTCTGGCAGCTCGGGGAGTCAGCTGTGACACAGGCCCTGCTCCCCGAGGACTTGGCCCTCGCCCTGGGGGCCTGGGCACAGGTACCCAGCTGGTGCTGGGTGCAAAGACTCTCTCTTCCACAGCCCTCACCCACCGGCCCTCAAAGCCCCTTTCATGGGCCTGCTCCACACCCCACTGGGGAGGCCAGACAAAACCGCTAGTGTTGGGATTATTTTTCTATTTCCAGATGGATCTGTTTGCTGGCTCCATCCAGGGCCTCCCATCACTGCGTGGGGGCTGGGGGCCCTGCGCCAGGTTAATATTAGGAGGCAGCAGGAAAAAAGGCAACCCAATGCAGCTCCTCACAGAGTTCTGGGCTGTTCTACCAGGGCAGCCTCTGAGGAATATTCCTGGGGCATTTAAGGGGGCCTGGCAGTCAGGCCGGCCACGAGGAAAAAAAAAAAAAAAAAAGAATTTAAAAAAAAAAAATGTTTTTCAAGGAAGCTTTTAAATGTCTCATTTTCGGCCGGGGGCCAGCATGGAGTCCCCAGGTGATCTGTGAAGCTGAGCTGGGCTCTCTCCCTACTCGTGCTGAGCTGAGGACAAGATTTTAAAATTCAACCAGTCAGTCATTCAGGTAACCAACCCTTTCTGAGCACCCATTATTGTCGGATGATGTGCCACACCCAGAGGAAAACAATAGATTGGACCCGGGGAACTCACTGGACACCATGATCAAAGCCGAGGGTATGAAAAAGTTATCTCCAAAGCTAATGAGCTATTTCTGTCTGTTAATCCCAGTCCCGTCCCCCTCTTGGTCTCCAATGCGCGGGAACAAAGTCAACAGATGTGGACAGACCAACGAATGTCTGGGTGGGATGTTCGGGCTGTGTGAGGGTCTCTGTCGTCTGGGTGGCCCGAGAGAGATTTCAGTCCTCGCCAGAAAGGAAGTTGTGCAGGTTCAAACAACGAAATGGCAAAAGAGGCAGGTGGTAAAGAACTGGTCCTGGGGCGCAGGGCACAGGAGAGCAGGGAAGGGGAAGCACAAGCAGGAATCGATAACTCCTTGGCAGAGAGGCTTAGGGGGAGACTTCTTGGCCTGGTCAGGGGACTGGATCAGAATCCAGGGCCAAATGAGGTCTACAGATGTTGTCATACTCAGGATCCTGGCAGGAAACTGTGCACACTAAGGGGGCCAACTGAGAGAGCATTTACTGCCCCAGGCAAAAAAGACCTAGTAGCTTATAAATACTGCTACTACTGATGATGATAATAATAAAAAAAGATTAGAACCCAACTTCTCAGTGGAAATACTCAAAGCAAGGCATCCGCAGAGAAGAGGCCGGGAACCAGCCAGGGCTGGTGAAGTCCCTTGGGCTGGGGACAGGGAGAAGTCTCCGCCATCCCAGCCTGAAGGGGCCGGGGAAGGAATAAGTTAGTAGAGCCAGGCAGGAGCTGTGGCCTTAGGAAAACAGCCATCGCTAAAGCAGGGCCGGGCAGGGCAGGAAGAGAACAAACAGCCCACCTTCTCTCCCCTCCTGCCCTCCGATCGCCTGGTGCCTCCCACACACCAAACCCATTCAGGGAGAGGGAGCCAAGGGAGCCAGGGTGGAGTCGTCCAGCCCATAAAGGTCAGTTTCCCAGGGCAAAGGGCAGGACAGGAAAGGGCAGAGAGAGGACAGAGGACCCAAGATAGAGAAGAGAATAACAAGAATAAATGTGTTATAATTGGTTGTCCAAACGTGTCCACCTTTAAAAAAAAAATGCCTAGGGTGGTAGGGTGTGCAATTTCCACTTGGCCACAAGCCTCAGCATGCCCAACTGCCTTATAGTTTCATTGGCCCAGTTTGGACATATGTTCCCAGCTGGCTCCTAGGGGTATCTGAGTATGTGACCTCCGAAAAAGACGAACTCAGAGGTGCCTTCCAAGCCCCCTCTGACCTCTTGTTTCTCAGGAGAAAAGAATCACTCATTCAACCTGTACTGAGCCCCTTCTCTGTGTTGGGGGCCTGCTGGGGTTCCAGGGACCCAGTGAGTGTCAAAACAGGCCAGTTTTCAACCTCATGGAGCTTACAGTCTGATGGGGAGACATGAATTTCTTCACTGAACAAATACCTGAAGGGCACGGTTAGGTGTTGTGGATACAGCAACAAACCTCGATTCTCCTGACCTTGTATTCTAGTTGGAAGAGACAGAAAATAAATGAGGAAACCCATAAATGCATAATATAATTTTATAATACTGTGGGGAAAAACAAAGCAGGCTAAGTGGTTTGACTAGCATGAGGAAGATGGGGCTTGTTAAAGCTATCAATTGCTGTATAAAAAGTGAACTGATCGGGCACCGGGGTGGCTCGGTCAGTTGAGCGTCTGACTTCGGCTCAGGCCATGATCTCACAGTTTGAACCCCGTATCTGGCTCACTGCTGTCAGCTCAGGGCCCGGAGTCTGCTTCAGATCCTCTGTCCCCCTCTCTCTCTGCCCCTTCCCCACTCATGCACTCTTTCTCAAAAATAAACATTAAAATTTTTTTTTAATAAAAAATTAAAAAAAAATTTTTTTACAATTTTATTTAAATCCAAGATAGTTAACATATACTGTAATAATGGTTTCAGGAGTAGAATTTAGTGATTCGTCACTTACGTATAACACCCAGCGCTCATCCCAACAAGTGCCCTCGTTAATACCCATCCCCCATTTAGCCCATCCCCCCACCCAACACCCCTCCAGCAACCCTCAGTTTGTTCTCTGCCTGTAAGAGTCCTTTCAGGTTGGTCTCCCTCTGTTTCAGTCATATTCTTCCTTCTCTTCCCCTATGTTCATCTCTTCTGTTTCTTAAATTCCACATATGAGTGAAATCATGTGATATTTATCTTTCTCTGACGGACTTATTTGGCTAAGCATAATAGACTCTAGTGCCATCCACATTGTTGCAAATGGCAAGATTTCATTCTTTTTGATTGCCGAGTAATACTCCATTGTATGTATATACCACATCTTCTTTATCTATAGTGCTGCTCTAAACATTGGGGTGATGTGTCCCTTCAAAACAGCACACGGGCATCCTTTGGATAGATACCGAGTAGTGCAATTGCTGGGCCATAGGGTAGTTCTAGTTTTAATTTTTTGAGGAACCTCCATACTGTTTTCCAGAGTGGCTGTACCAGTTTGCATTCCCACCAGCAGTGCAAAAAGAGATCCTCTTTCTCCACATCCTCGCCAACATCTGTTGTTGCCTGAGTTGTTAATGTTAGCCATTCTGACTGGCGTGAGGTGGTATCTCATTGTGGTTTTGATTTGCAGTTCCCCGATGGTGAGTGATGTTGAGGATTTTTTCGTGTGTCGGTTGGCCATCTGGATGTCTTCTTTTGAAAAGTGTCTGTTCCCATGTCTTCTTCCCATTTCTTCACTGGATTTTTTTTGGGTGTTGAGTTTGACAAGTTCCTTATAGATTTTGGATACTAACCCTTTATCTGATATGTCATTTGCAAATATCTTCTCCCATTCCATTGGTTGCCTTTCAGTTTTGCCGATTGTTTCCCTCGCTGTGCAGAAGCTTTTTATTTTGATGAGGTCCCAGTAGTTCATTTTTGCTTTTGTTTTCCTTGCCTCTGGAGACGTGTTGAGTAAGAAGTTGCTGTGGCCAAGGTCAAAGAGGTTTTTGCCTGATTTCTCCTCGAGGATTTTGATGGCTTCCTGTCTTACATTTAGGTCTTCCATCCGTTTTGAGTTTATTTTTGTGTATGGTGTAAGAAAGTGGCCCAGGTTCATTCTTCTGCATGCCGCTGTCCAGTTTTCCCATCACCACTTGCTGAAGAGACTGTCTTTATTCCACTGGATACTCTTTCCTGCTTTGTCAAAGATTAGTTGGCCATACATTTGTGGGTCCATTTCTGGGTTCTCTATTCTGTTCCATTGATGTGAGTGTCTGTTCTTGTGCCAGTACCATACTGTCTTGATGATTACAGCTTTGTAGTATAGCTTGAAATCCGGGATTGTGATGCCTCCTGTTTTAGTTTTCTTTTTCAGGATTGCTTTGGCTATTTGGGGTCTTTTCTGGTTCCATACAAATTTTAGGATTGTTTGTTCTAGCTCTGTGAAGAGTATTGGTGCTGTTTTGATAGGGATTGCATTGAATATGTAGACTGCTTTGGGTAATATCAACATTTTAACAATATTTGTTCTTCCAATCCATGAGCATGGAATATTTTTCCATTTTTTTGTGTCTCCTTCAATTTCTTTCATAAGCTTTCTATAATTTTCAGTGTATACATTTTTCACCTCTTTGGTTAGGTTTATTCCTAGGTATTTTATGGGTTTTGGTGCAATTGTAAATGGGATCCATTCCTTAATTTCTCTTTCTGTTGCTTCACTATGGGTGTATAAAAATGCAACTGATTTCTGTGCATTGATTTTATATCCTGTGACTTTGTTGAATTCATGGATCAGTTCTGGCAGTTTTTTGGTGGAATCTTCTGGGTTTTCCATATACAGTATCACATCATCTACGAAGAGTGAAAATTTGACTTCCTCCTGGCCGATTTGGATGCCTTTTATTTTTTGTGTTGTCTGACTGCAGAGGCTAAGACTCAATACTGTGTTGAGTAATACTGGTAAGAGTGGACATCCTTGTCTTTTTCCTGACCTTTGGGGGAAGCTCTCAGTTTTTCCCCATTGGGGATGATATTAGCGTTGGGTCTTTCATATATGGCTTTTATGATCTTGAGTTATAATCCTTCTATCCCTACTTTCTTGAGGGATTTTATCAAGAAAGGATGTGGTATTTTGTCAAATGTTTTCTCTGAATCTATTGGATCATATGGTTCTTGTCCTTTCTTTTGCTGATGTGATGAATCACATCGATTGTTTTACGGATATTGAACCAGCCCTGCATCCCAGGTATAAATCCCACTTGATTGTGGTGAATAATTCTTTTAATGTACTGTTGGATCCAGTTGGCTAGTATCTTGTTGAGAATTTTTGCAACCATGTTCATCAGGAAAATTGGTCTGTAGTTCTCCTTTTTAGTGGGGTCTTTGTCTGGTTTTGGAATCCAGGTAACGCTGGCTTCATAGAATGAGTTTGGAAACTTTCCTTCCATTTCTATTTTTTTGGAACAGCTTCAAAAGAATAGGTGTTAATTCTTCTTCAAATGTTTGGTAGAATTCCCTTGGAAAGCCACCTGGCCCTGGACTCTTGATTTTGGGGAGATTTTTGATTACTAATTCTATTTCTTTACTGATTACGGGTCTGTTCAAATTCTCTATTTCTTCCTGTTTCAGTTTTGGTAGTGTATATATTTCTAGGAATTTGTCCATTTCTTCCAGATCGCCCATTTTATTGGAGTATAATTGCTTACAATATTCTCTTGTTATTGTTTTTATTTCTGCTGCGTTGGTTGTGATCTCTCCTCTTTCATTCTTGACTTTATTTATTTGGGTCCTTTCCTTCTTCTTTTTGGTCAAACTGGGTGGGGGGTTATCGATTTTGTTAATTCTTTCCAAAAATTTGTGAGCTGCAAATTTACTGGCACGGAGCAGCAACCATTCTGGGCTTGCGGATCCTATGGGCTTGGAATTTGGGCAGAGCACGGAGGGGAGGGCACAGCGGGAGAGGCTTGTCTCAGCTCCGTCAGGTCTGGGGCCTCAGCTGGGAAGATTCAAATGACTACATGGGTGCTAGAATCATCTAGAAGTATCTCCATTCACGTGTGGTAGGCAAAAGAATGTGCCCCCACCCCACAAAGACGCCCTCATCCTATAGGGTCCCCAGAACCTGCAGATACGTTATCTTGCCCAGTAAAAAGGATTTGCAGATGTGATGAGACTGAGGATTTTGAAGTGAGGAGAGTATCTTGGACTCTCTAGATGGGGCTGATGTGATCATGGGAGTCTCTATAAGGGAAAAAGGGGAGCATGATAGTCAGAAGAAGAGATGTGACAAAGGAAGCAGGGGTCATAAGCTCAGGGCCTGCTTAGGATTCTCTCTCTCTCTCTCTCTCTCTCTCTCTCCTCTCTTTCTCCCCCTCTCAAAATAAATAAATAAAAGCTTTAAAAAAAAAAAAAAAAAAAAGGATGCTACTCTGCTAGCTTTGAAGATGGAAGAAGGTCAAGGAAATAGACTCTCCCCGCCAGGGCTCCCAGAAAGATGGCTGGCCAGCACCTTGTTTTTCGCCCAGTGGGTTTGGGGTAATTTGTTACAGCAGCAATAGGAAGCTCATACAACACGTCTTGTCTGGCGCCTTGGCTGAGGTAAGTGAAAACGGGGCTCAGCCAGGACCGCTGACCAGGCGCCCACACGTGGCCCCTCTCTCCGTGTGGCATGGGCTCCCTCACAACACGAAAGCCTCAGGGTGGTTGGACTTCTCACAGTGGTTCAGGACTCCAAGAACAAACAAGGCAGAGGTTCCACAGCCTTCTACTGTGAACCTCAGAAGTCCTACAGTGTCACTTCCACCATCCACGATTGGTCAAAGCCGCCACAAACCCACCCAGATTCCAGGGGAAGGGACAGAGGCACCGCCCCTTGCTAGATGGAGGGTCGGTGAATTTGCAGCCCCGTTTTAAGAATGACCACAAGGCCAGTTTACATAGGGTGGTCGGGGAAGGCCCCTCTGAGGAGATTTGAAGAGAGTCTGGATGAGGTTAGGAGGCAGAGCAAACCCAGGGGCAGAAAGTCCCAAGGAGAGGAAACGGGCCAGAGCCCAGGGGTGAGCGTGAGGCAGGCAGATATCAGTGACCCATAGGGGCTCAAGGGGCTATGGGAACGCGGGCTCTGGACCCAGCCTGAGAAGGTTCCAGAAGGAAGGGACATGTGAGCAGAAGGCTGGTGACTGAGGCTGAGATGACCCATGAGGGAGAACTTAACAATCCTTCTCAAGTAACTCCCTCCCCACCTGGTGGGGGATGGAAGACCGGCCCAGGAGCTTTCCACTCTGGTCCCACTGGCCCCGGAACCCCCATGAGCCCAAGCGGATCTCGGTAAAGGCCTCTACTCCCTGGGCCTCGGGTCGGCTCTCTTTTTCGTGACCCATGGGCCTCCCTTTCCTCGCAGATGTCCTTCCGTTGGCTCGACTACTTAAATTCTTACCCAGGGCTCGACAAGTACACTTTCTCATGAAGGTAAATAGAGCCAGTGGGGAACAGCGTGGCAGCGTGTTCCCGGGGTGCCTGCCTCTGGAACTGGATATCCCCCGGGCCCGCTCAGCCACCCACCTTTCGGGGCCCAATCAAAGCTTTCTGCCCTCTGCGCTGCAGCCGGCGAAGCGGGAGGGGGCCCAGGTCCCGCCAGTCAGGAAGTGGCAGGAGAAAATGTTTCTCTGTCCCTCAGGGTCGGCACCAGGATTCCAGCACCCAGCGTGGGACCTGGCACATAGAAGGTGCTCAATAAACAGTCCTCGAGGAAAGGAAAGAAAGGAGGGGTTTCCTCTCTGACACACCACAAAGGTGATGAAAAACACAGGCTCTTGTTTCTTACAGCCTTGCGTTCAAATCTTGGTTCGGCCTTTCACTGATTTACCGCAAGTCATTTTACCTTTCTGGGCCTCAGCTTCCTCACCTGGAAAATGGGGGTAATCGCACCAAGTTACAGGTTAGTGGGAGACGTCAACAGGGTGGTCTCCAAAAAGGACTGATGAAGAGGAGGAGGATGGGGGCTAGCGTATCTGAGCCCGCAGCACATGCCAGGCCCAGCTCTGGGACCACCCTACGCATCAGCGTGTCTCACCCTCACGACTCTAGAAAGCTGTTACAGATGAGGGTACTGAGGCACAGAGAGGTTAAGTAACTTGCCAAAGGTCACACAGTTGATGAGCCTAGTGGTGGGAATTCAAACCCAGGTAATGCGGGGTTGAGCCTACGCCTTGGCCGCGTTCTGTGGAGCCCAGTATGCAGAAGGAGCTCACCAATGGGCCCGTCACTCCTCTGCCTGTTGAGTAGTGGTTTTCTCTCCCTCACCGGGCCTGAGCGCCTCAAGGCTGCAGACAGCTGCTTTCTGCCTCCCAGCTCCCGCCACTGGGCTAGGCCTGGAGGAGTGTTGCCTGCATGAGGGTGTCGTCAAAACACCGTCGCTCTTTGGTGGGGAAAGAGTGCTCTCGAGTCAGGCTGCCTAGAGTTGAATCCTGGCACCGCCGTTGACTGGCCCTGAGCCTCAGTTTCCCTGACTGCCAGCGGGGAGAATCAGGATGCACGATGCTAAGTAGAGCAGGAGCTGAGAGCTCGGGGATGCCGGCCATCCCTGTCATCATTATCTGGGCTGTTGTTCCACACACCTCGCAGGCTTCCCGCTGGGCCCCTGGCTCTGCAGGGACCAGGCCACCCTCCCGGGCAAAGAACAGTTAACCGGCCTCTTTCTGGAGACAGGTAACTTAACTCCCATCTCAGAGGCAGAGGCGGAGGCCAACACAGAGGTGAGGCTGGAATGCGAGATGGGCCCCGGGCCGCGTGCTCCCCAGCGAAGTGGCCAGAGCTTTGCCGAAATTCTTTCTTCTCCTGCCTTCCAGAGCAGTGGTCATAGATACAGTGAAACGAGATCCGTCTCCGGTGGGACTGGGGTTGGGAGCGTGTTGGGAGCAGGTGGGCTGAGGGGGTGTAATACGATCCCTCTCCATGTCCGTTCCAGACAACACTGAATCTGCCCTTTGACTTCCCCCAGAGGCCCAGAGAGGTTAAGGTCCCAAGGTGATATCACACAGCTCATTTGGCAGCCAGTTGGACTTTCTGAATCTGGAGGTCCCTAATTCTAAAATTCTGGGACGCCCCCAAACCCAGCCCAGCCTGAGGTCACCTCTTGGGGGACAAGGGGGGGAATGATGGGGGTTCCTGGAACTTTTCACATGAGTCTCAGACAGGGAGCCGGGCCAGAGCCTCCAGCGTGGGGAGGGTGGGGAGCCGTCAGGCAGCAGGATCGAGTACCGGGCCCCGTTCCTTTTGGTCCCCTGGGAGGATCAGTTGCTCAGAGGATGGGAGGAGGGCTGGGACTCCAGAGATGGAAGGCACTGGAAAGCCATTTCTCTAGCACAGGCCGAGGGCTCTCCCAGCCTCAATATCCTTTGCCCTCTCTACCTTGCTCCTTGCTCTGGCCCTCTCTGTCTTCTGGCCTCCATCTCTGTCCCTGTTTCTGCCTGCCCTGCTCTGCATCCCTCTGTCTCTTTCTGTTTCTCTCTCTCCCCCTCTCTCTCTCTCTCTCTCTCTCACTCCTTGTGTCTCCATATCTTATGTCCCTGATCCCCCTTTTTTCTTCTTTCAGCCTCTCTCCGTGTGTCTTTCTGCTTCTGCCTCTCCTTTACTCTGACTCTGCTTTCTTCTCTGCTATCCAAGGTATCTCCCTCCCCTTTCCTGTTTCTCTCTTTCCTCCTCTCCTTTCCCTTCTGCCTTCACTGTCTACCCTCTGCCCTATCACCCGGCTCATCTGGGTAGAGATAACAGGCTTAGGGGAAGAGAATGGCACACCAGGGCTAGCCCGGGGGCGGGGAAGGCCAGGGCAACGGACAAGAGGCTACTGCAATGGTCCGGGCAAGAGTTGGTAAGGTCTGAGCCCTGTGAAAGCTATGGGGTGAAGAGGACAGGATGGCTGTGATAAAGACAGCAAAGTAGGGGCCATGGTAATGTAGGGCCTGGGAGAAGGGCCAGAGTCCAAGAACACTTCCAGGAGGGGAGATGAAAAAGAGCACCTCAGCGAGGGCATTTGCAAGGGGACTGTTTAGGCTGAACTCAGGCCTGTCAGGAGAAGGTGGAGTGGGGGTGGGCAACAAGGGACAGATGCTAAGATCTGGAGTTTCAGCTGGGGTCAGCTTGAGGAGAGCCTTGAATGCCGACCCCGAGCCTGGACTTCAGCCCACGGGGTGTTGGCTTTTTATGTGAATGTGATGAAACTCTGGAACTCTCCCCAGACAAATGTGTATGCCCAATGTTTGGCATGCCGTTCAAGGCTTCTGGGACCCTCTGAAGTTCCCCCATGAACCACAGACACCCCAGGGTACAAAGCTGGTTCCAGGCCCTGGGGAGCCATGGAGGGTTTTTGAGCTGAAGAGATAGCAGACTTGGAGCTCACTTCAGTTAGGTGAATCTACAAAGGTGTGGCCTTAATTTTTAGGCATAGAGGCCTCTAGCAGCCTGGCCCCAGGGGCTGAGGCTTCTAAGAGTGTCTTCTGGGTCCTGGAGACCCTGCAGGCCCACTCGGACCTAATGTGAAGGAGCAAGTCTGAGCCCTGAGCCGGGGGGGAGCGGGGGTTGCCCTGGACACCCGGCCTCAGAGGGAGGGGCTGAGGCCTTTCGTCACTGCTCTGAAGGACCCTTGATCCTGAGCGCCTGGGCCTGGCCCGAGAGGACTAGTTAGGCCTTCACAGCCTTTTGGATGATCAGCCTGGGGGGCCTGAGACAGTATCCCTGCTCCGCCAGGCCCAGCCCAGCCCCTTCCCTCCCACCCACCCACTCATCCACCTCTTGCCCTGTTTAGGTGGGGAGCAGACCCAGTTTGGGTGCTGTCCTGGCCTTGCCGGCAGGGCCAGCCTGGATTTGCTGCAGTAACCTCAGTCCTGCCGCCCCACACCCATTGAACAGATGGGGAACCCGAGTCCTAGAGAGTACCAACACTTGCCCAATTACTCCCTAGCAAGCCAGTGACCCGGGAAGGCCACCAGGCTTCCAGCTCCAGGTTTCTTCTGCCTGTGCTCAAAGGCGGGTCCTCCAGCTCCAGCGGCCTGTGCCCGTTGACTCCAGAGTTCGAGTCCCGTCCCAGCCAGGCCCTCCCCTCAGGCTGTCCTAGACAGTTGGAACAGAAATCGTTGCCATTGCTGTAGCTGCCATTTATTTTGTACCTACGACGCACCAGACACTTGACATCATGCGATCCTCCCGGTGACCCACCGCGTAGGTGATAACGTTTCATTGTAGAGGTGAGGAAGTCGAGGCTCAGAGAGGTTAAGGAACTTACCTGTGACCATCTCGTCAGTAACTGACCGAACCAAGACTGGGACCCAGATGGATGCGCCCAAGGGCAAAGTTCAGGCCTTTCTCCTAGGCGCCCGGAGGGCCACGCCAGCCCGAGTGCCTGCGATTCTTTGGCTGAAAGGAGATGTCTTGGTGCCCTCTGGGCAGAAGCTTTGCCAAGCGAAGGGTTTGGCATGCCATCTTTGCCTGCTCTGTTCGAGGGTGACTGTCTTATTCCAACAAGGAGCCACCCCCCGGGTGGCCCACTCCAAACCCCAGTGACTCACTTACGGAGTGAGGGGCAGGCAGGCGGGAGCTGTCTCTGTGGCTCTTGGCCTCAGGCTGAGCCCACGGGCCCACGAGCCCACGCCGGGCGGGAACTTGTCAACCACTGGCTCCTATAAATCGCAGGGCTGGGACAAGGTGGGACTGTCAGCCGCCCTCGGAGAGAAAGCTCAGCCTGTGTGCTCTGGGGAGGTGACCCGGGGGGACCCTGGGCCACTGCTCGGGGGCGTTAATGAGAGCTCCATCTGGTGCCATCCTCAACCACGGGCTGACGCTGACACAGCATTTCGGCGGGGGGAGAGAGAGCGTGTGTGTTCCAAGGCTAGCAAGGCTCACTTTTTCCAATCCGGAAAAATCCGTTCAAAGAGAGGAAAATTGAGGATGCGGAGCCGAAGATAGCCCGATTCGTGTTTCCTCAGGCCGGGACTTGAATGGTTCACAGAAGATTATCTCCCTCGAGGTCTAACTGGGGAGACCCAGGCTCAGAGAAGGCCGGGCCACATGGGCCAAAGTAGAAATGCGACCTCTTACCCCCCAGCCCGAAGGTCTGACCGTTCCACTGTCCTGCCTCCCTCGGGCAGAAGCCACCTCTGCCCCGGGCCCCGGTGCAACGTACACCCCGACTCCCTGACCCTGATTTGGACTCAAGGTCTCCCCGTCTCTGAGATCACAGCGTTATCCGACATTTTTGCCGGGAGGCACCCCAGGTGGGGCACCCGCAAGCCTGCCTTCAGAGGGCATATTGTCCTTTTCAGAAGACGGGGCAGTTTGGAAGTAAAAGCAGAAAAACAATGCTGTCTGGTACTTACTCTGCAGTGGGCACAGTCCTGTTCTAAGGGCTTTTCATGTTTTAACTCAGTTAATCCTCACAACAACCTATCAAGTACCGGCTGGGACCTACGTTACAGATGAGGAAACTGAGGCACCCAGAGGTTAAATGAATTCCCCTCAGTCACAAAGCGAGAGGGTTGTGTAGAAAGGCAGCCCGGTTCTTGAGTCCACACCACCAAAGAAGACATCATGTGGCAGGTGTCAGTACTTCCTCTGTGCCAGGAATCATCTTCGGTATTGGGGATCCCGTGATGGAGAATGAATAGACAAGGGGCTGCCTTCAAGAAACTTGTCATTCCTCCTTCGTTTACTCATCCATCTGTCCATCCGTCCATCCATCCATCCAGCATCTATCCATCATCCATCCATTTATCCATCCATCCAGTCAGCCAGCCAGCTGTCTGTCCATCCGTCCGTCCATCCATCCATCCGTCATCTATCCATCACCCATCCGTTTACCCATCCATCCAGTCAGCCAGCCAGCTGTCTATCTGTCCATCCGTCCGTCCATCCATCCATCCATCCATCATCTATCCATCACCCATCCATTTATCCATCCATCCATCCACTCATCCATCATCCCTCAATCGATGAATCCATCCATCCACTTGTGTCTATTTTTACTCACTTTTGGATCCCCCATGCTCAGCACAGTACTTGGCACATAACAAGCCCTGAACCAATATTTGCTGAACGAAGGAAGAAATGAAGACAGATTTGGGCCCTGAGGGCCCTGGGTTCAAGTCCCCTTACCCTCTCCCAGTCTTGGTGCAATGGGCAGTAAACACTGCCCTGGTCACTTCACAGGATTCTCGAGAGGCCCTGATGGTAAGTAGGCAAGTGCTCTGCAGACTGTAAGGGGCTGTGCAGGCACAGTCAGCCATCAGGCCGCTGAGCTGGTGTGCAGCCGCTGAGGCCTGCAGGACTGTGTCTCTCGGGTCTGGCTGGTGAGACCTGTCAGACACTTCCCCTCGGCCTGCCAAGAGGCCCAAAAAGGAAAGGAAATTGACATTTAATGAGCGTCCACAATGTGCCAGGGCCTTCACACACTTTAACTCTCTCTTCTCTTCTCTTGGACAGATCAAAGAAATGGAAGCCCAGAGAGGTCCATCATTTGCCCAAGGTCACACAGCCAGCGAGGAGCAGACCCTAGCTTTGAACCCTGGTCTGTGAGCCCCAAAGACCGCGCTGGTGACCAGACCCAACACCCCCTTCCACGTGGCCGACTTTCCCTTTCCAAATCTCCTGAAGTCCCCACTGTTCAACTCACACAGCAAACTCCTGGCAGAGTCTTTTTAAAAATGTTTCCATTTAGTTTTTGCATTGATTATTTCCTTTTTGCTTTATAGGAATTTTCCCCGCTTTTTATTTGCAAAGAAAAGCCAATGTAAATGTTCTCCCCGCACGCAGGTTAACCCTCGCCTGACAGAGGCGGGTTCTGTGCAGCCATCTGGGGAGCGAATGGAAGGTCAGCTGCCTGCCACAGCTTCCTGCAGGGCCTTTTTGCAGACCCTCGTGATAGTTCACACACCCGCGTGGCCGTGCCATCTAATGCCGCCGGCGGCAAAAGCCCCTGACCCCCAATTTACCAGCTTCCTATGACCCTCGGCACAGGCCAGACTTCAAGGACCCACGTAGAAACCACCCTCTGAAACCCACAGCTCAGGGAACAGTCTTCCTGGAGACCTTACCCTTGTGCCACAGGCTGGGACAGGAAAAGAAATCCCATGGCCACTGTTCCTGGGCCACCCACCAAGGGCCTGGCACGGCACTGGGCACCTCACCAACACGCTCTCACTGAGTCTTCTCGATGGGAGGGGCTGGTCTTGATGACCCCATTTTACAATGGAAAGAGGAGTTGTGGCTCAGAGAAGCAAAATCACCTGCCTGAGGCCACACAGCTGGCCGGGGGAGGGGTGGGGCGGGGGACAAACTGGTTTAAGACCAGACCCTTGCTTATAAGTTGCTCTAAGTCCGGGGCTAAAAATAAGACATCGTGCATGTGAAATGACAAGGTGCTTCCTCTGGGCCAGGCACCGTGCTCAGTCCTGGGGACCTGACCCAACAAGACATTGGTGGGAGCAAGTCCTAGTTCTTCTGAAGACTGGCTGAGTGACCTTGGGTTGGTCACTCTCCTTCTCTGAGCAGAGTTTACCCTATGTGAAATGAGTGGAGTTGACCATCTCATGCTCTTTCTTACCTGTCGTTTGGGCAACAATTTGCAAAACAGAACCTCGCAGCTGAGAGAAGAAGGCTGGGCTTTGGGGAGCGGCACTGTATGCCCGCTGAGAGTCACTACCAAGCCCTCCTACTGCTGCCCAGAGACCCCGTCACCAGCACCCGCAGGGGCAAAATTCGCGCGAGGAGTTAGGGTGCGCTGGGACTAAACGGCCCCGCAGCCTCGCCCTGCTCCCACCCCGCACCACTGAGTTGGGGGCCAAACCGAGGAATCGCAAGCCCTGGGCCAGACACCGCGGAGGGAAGGGGGGGGGGCGGGCACTGGGCCTTCCGCACTGGTGGCCGGGACTCTCTCTGAGCGCCCCTCTCGGGTGGCTCCTCCCCCCAGCCCTTCTCCCTGAGCAGCCCCGCGCCCCCAGCCCCAGCGCCTCCGTGCAGGCTCCTCCTGGACTTGGCTCCAGCAGGCCGGCCATTTAAGGCTCCACCTCACCCCTTTAAATTCTATTTTTTCAAACCACATTCTTGAACTTGGCAGATAACGTGGCAGCCCGACAAGAGCCCTATTTACTCGGAGAGCCGTGAATGGGCCCTTTATAACAAGCTTCATTAATATTTCTACCTATTGGCCAGCTCTGCGTTTCCTCCCCCTATACAAACAGATTCTCCACACAGAAAGACTTTTCAAATGCTCTTGTTGACTTTCCCCAAACGGGGAGGGCAGCCTGGCCGGCCAGGGGTGTGTGAGTGTGTGCGAGTGTGTGTGCAGGGGAGGGGGCGGCCGTGGGTGCGCGCCGCCCGCCCGGCCTGGTGCAGGAAGGAAAGAGGCCCGCTATTCATGGGCAGGGGCGGGCGGTCCGGGTGAGCTCAGGTATGCCGCACTTCACAAAGGCACACTGAGCCCGGCCTGCGCCGTGGATTCCAGAGCCCTGGCCTAGGGAGTCAGACGTCCCCCCTCAGCCCCTGCTGACTGGCTGGGTGACCCTGGGCCAGTCCCTTAGTCACTCCGGGCCTTCCTGCCCTCCTTTGTCAGTCGGGTCTGCACCCCGTCTGTGCACCAGCAGCAGCAGCAGCACCTGAGAGCCGGCGAGTGGTGCAGACTTTCTGCCCGGATCTGCTGTGCCTGAGTCTGCACCTTAAGATCCCTGGGAGATGCGTGTGCACGCTAAGGTTTCAGAAGCATCGGATGTGCCCCGTGGGCCCCCCTATCGCCATCGGGGCTGTTCTGCGGCTCAAAGGCCATCACAGGCCTTAAACATCATCCAGAAGGCAAAGCAAGGCTCTTTCGCTCCGCACTATGCGACCACAGGCCGGGCCCGGGGTTGGTGTTCAGGAAATAGATGAATAAACAGAAAAGCGCGTTGCCAGAGTCTGCAGTCTCATGCTAGTGACAGAAATCCGTCCTCTTCAGCGTGCGAGAAACTGTGCAGAACAGTCCATTCTGTCGTTCAGAAGGTCACAGGGCTCTGGAAGGGAGCTTGTAACATCGCAACGCACGGAGTGAGCTCCCTGTCCTCGGGAGACAGGCAAGCAGACGCCGAGGACTCGCGAGGGCAGTTGGAGAAGGCGCTGAGCCCCATGTGTGAAGGACATGCCTCTGGGCTGAGGAAGAAACACCGAAGGGAGTGTGGCGTCACCCCTGAGCTTGCTCACAGGGGGCATGGAAGCACCTTTGGAGAAAGGCGGGGCTGCGTTCCGGTGTGGACAGTGCCCCTTTCCACAACGAGGGTGTGGACGAATGCCTTCATTTTCCTTTCATTTGTTGGTGGGATAGACATTTACTCTATGTGTCAGATTCTCTGCTGGAGCTTGGGGACATGATGGTCCATAAAATAGACTTTGTCCTTTTCCTCATAGAGGAAAGACACAAACAAATAAATTAAAAAAAAAAAAACCGAAATGATGGAAAGGAAGCAGAGGAGGGTGACAGAGACAAGGTGTGTGTGTATAGAGGCCCTGGGGAACCCATTAGTCAGGGGAGTCAGGAAAGGCATCACTGAGAGGTGACTTTTTAAATTGAAACCTGAAGGCAGAGGAGCCAATCATGTGAAGAGCTGAAGAAAGGGCATGTACAAAGGTCCTGAGGCAGAAAATATTTGATGCTTTGAAAGGAGATCAGTGTGGCAATAGCATTCTTCATACAAGAGGGAAAGGGACCCTTGGGGGCGGTAATTTCCACCTTGCACACTTGCCGGGAGGTAGGATGGCACAAAGTAGGTGCTCAGAGCATAATGTGTTTGCTTTCACCTGACCTGCAGCCCCCTGTGGCTGCATCTGACCCCTATCGGGACAGCTGCCTGCTCTTTCTATCTCTCGGGAGCAGCAGGGAGAGCACCTCAGCCTGGGCCATGGCCCAGGACAGGGTCAGCTGAGCCGGAGGGGGTTGAATGAGCTGCCTGTGTGCATCTTGGCTACCTACATCATACCTTTTTGGGGAGGGGGTGGCCTGCCCTCTCCTGGGACACCCGCCCAGCTTTGGCTAGCCTAGGCGGCTTGGACAGATCCCTGACCCCCTGCCTAGCTCTCATCAGCCATACCCTCTTGGGAGCACAGAGTCCTCTGGCCAGCCCACACCCCACTCCCTGGCCAGCCCTTAAGTACCAGGCTGGAAATAATCAGAGCTCTCCACCCCTAGGGGTTGTGGGCTCGCCCACCACAAGGACCAAGGTGGCTGGGCAGAGTGGGGCAGGAGGGCTGTCCTAAGAGAGGCCACTTGGATTCCTCCAGCTGGGAGGCCCCTTCTCTCAGGCCGTGGCTGGGGAGGGGGATACTGTATTGGTTCAAATCCTAGATTTGTCACTGACTCCACGGGAGCCCTTCAAAATCTGCCTTAGCAAATTGAGCCTCAGTGATTTGACCTATAAAATCGACTTGATCACCTTTCCTGAGGGGTGTTGAGAAAATGAAATAAACTGTCACTATAAAGTAAATTGTGAAGCCTAAAGTACAACGCACATGCGAGAGTTTGTGGGTGGGGCGGGCGGTTCATGTTGTATTCGAGGTCACGGAAAGACAGTACTGGTGCACAGCCCCATCTCTGCCTCTGGATAGACCACAGCAATTCTGAGAGTCTCAGTTTCCCCCGCCGTAACATGTGGGTCCTCGTCCCGAGCTCGAAAGGTTGTTAGGATCCATTAATTCAAACACTGTATGTATTGAGCACCTATCATGTACATTGCTCATGACATTCTAGACATCTTGCAAAAGTCAGGTCTTCTTTCCTTTTTTTGACCTCAGGGAATCTCTTCCCGAGAACTCGTGATAAGCCGAGATTGTGCTCAGAAAACCAGACCGAGGACAGAGGGGGAGAAGGACTCTAGGTCTCAGGCGCGGACCCGCTTCCGTCTCTTACCATCCCTATGACTTTGGGCAAGTTACTTAGCTTTTGCAAGCCTCAGTTTCCCCGTCCCTAAAACAGGGAGAGTATTCGTAGCACAGAAGTCTGTTGCTATGATCCCACTGCATCGGTGAACAGAGACAGCTCGGTCCTTGGCTCACTTGTAATTCACAATGTCTGCTGCTATTAGAAGTAGCCACAGACAGTCATTCATCGTGGCTGTAGGAGCAGAAGTATGATCGTAGCTGTGTAAATACCAGGAGCAGCAGTAATGGCGACGGCGGTAGTGGAAGTAATGGGAGTACTAGTTGTCCTAATAAAGAGTGGTAGCGACAGGAGGAGGAGGAGGAGGAGGAGGAGGAGGAGGAGGAGGAGACATACCAGTATGACCACAGTAATAGCGTTGCCAAAGTGGGCACATGAGCCAGGGGCGAGGTAAAGCCAGCAGACTTCAGCCCCTTTTAACACTGGGAAGGAGGGACAGGGTCCTATTCATGGAAGTTGAAAGGAGAGGGGTCCCCGTAGATGGAGTCGGGAAGAAATGAGAGGGCGCAAAGCCCCAGAAACTGGTACCGACCAAATCCTTCTGGTCTTGGCGAGACTATGTCTCTGGGACTGAGTCTTGGGGTTATGGGGGCCGCATACCCCCCGCAACCTCTCCCAGGGAGGAAGGAACAGTGTTTGCTCCCAAATATCGCAGGGCCCCGGAGCAGGCAGGGTCCTGGGTGCCTCTGGTTCCCCATCCTCCTCACTTACACACGGGGACACGGAGGCTCTGGGTTTGTGCGTTCCGGGGGTGTCATCCCTGGGTCGCAGAACAGGGATGATGACGGACGCTTGGGAACGTGCTTTCTGTTGCTCCAGCGTGACGAGCTTGGCTTATGTGGAAGCCCCAGCTCCGTGTCCCAGCTCCTCAGCTGCCAGAGGGGCGAGTCAGCAGTGGGGCCTGGCACCCACCCAGGCCTTGGGAACTCAGTGTCCTCTCTGAGGATACAGTGGGCAGGGCTTCCTGGGAAGAGCCTGAATTATCACAAGGAGGGGACAACGGGGCATCCCCAGGCCCTGCTCATCCAAAAGAATGACTAAAGACAAGTTCTTAGCCAAGACTGTTGCCAAGACTTCCAAGGAAGCTTCTGTCTTCTGGCAGTTCGGAGTATGGTTCCACCAATCTTCCTGGCTTTCGATTCCACCAAGCAAGAGTCTACTCTTCAACTTGCTCTGCTCCTGGGCCTTTGCTCATGCCATTCCTTTTGCCTGAAATGCTCTTCCTCTTGCTTCTTTCTGCCCCAATTCCTACCCATCTTTTAAAGCCTGTCCCAATGACACCTCCTCCAGGAAGCCTTCCCAGATTCCCCAGCCCTTGCTCTCTGGTCAGGATTCACTTTCCTTGCTTGTGCTCCCATGCCATTTGGTTCTAGCTGCTATGAGTGTTCACTTTAACACACGTGCCCTGAGCACCTACTCAGATTCACTGATCAGTCCCTGCCCTCAGAGAGCTTAGAGTTTTCTGAGGGAGACAGCTGTTGACACCCCACCCCCACCTTAGCCAAATGGGTAAAGGTCATGGGGTTGGTAGGTGTGGGAGTCTGTAGGTCCTCAGAGGAGTCCTCCCAATCCAGGAGGGCTTCCCGAGAGAGGACGCAGACACTCTGTGTTCATTCCCAACCACACAGTGGATTGTTAGCACCTAGTCTGTGATCCAGCACATAATAGGTGCTTTGGGCGTGTTTCATTAACACTCAAATTGAATATGCAGCTGTTCACACATTGGCTAGCTCCCTGTCACCTGCATGGAAGAAACCTAGGAGGGAAGAAAAGTCTGGAAAACTCTTAACGGATCCCACAGGCCCTGCCTGCAAGGCAGTTCGGCTCTGTTTGGTTTATGATTTCTCAGTGGATTCCAACGTAGAAATGAAAAGAGGGAATCTGAGGACTGCAGCGACAGGGCTCATCAGGCAGTTTGGTCCCAAGAGAAAGGCGAGTGTACTAGAAAAAGCTAACACGAGGTCTCAAAATGCCCATCACAACCCGAGAAATCACTCTATCAGTATATAGGCCGACAGACACACGCATTAGATGGGATGGCTTTGGTCATCGGGAAAAACTGAAAGCAAACTTGTCAACCCTGCTGTGCGTTAGAATAATCGGGGGTGCACTACGACTGCTGATACTCAGGCCCCACCTGCAAACAAATTAATCCTGGGGGGTGGAGATTCTGAGGCCAGGGGCGGAGCTCCCCGGCCCTAAAGTAGCACTCGACCTTCCCCAGGGACCAGGGCAGAGCAACGTGAGAGCCAACGTGGGAGCGTGTTTCAGCAGAGGGGACTGAACGAAGGCGAGTTGTGTACTTAAAAGGTCAACTTCAGTTATCCAAGTTCAGCTTTGCAAAACAGCTCGAAGGAAGGAAGCTGCAGAGAGCAGAGGGCGGAACGCAAGCTCTGGAGACGGACGGATCCCCGCTACCCCGCTTAGCGGGCACGTGACCGCGGCAAGTTACTGAACATGCCTGAGCCTCAGTTTCCTCATCTGTAGCGCCAGTCCTAGAGGGTCGCTTTGAATCTGAATTATAAACTGAAGTAGAAAAAGTGTCCAGTGTTCAATAAACACTAACTCCCAACCCTCTGACCCAGAAGGTTCCAGACGCATGAGGCATCATTGTGCAACAGATGACACTTAGCGCCCCTTAACACTCTGGCATGTCGACATTACTGTTTTTAGATGAAAACATCCAGCTCATAGGTAAGTCATTCCTGGATGAACAGTGGGGTAGACTGACTCAGGGAGGCTGTTCGTTGTGTTTCAGGGAGAAGAGCTGGGGTCCTGGAGACGACAGGGCGTTTCAACCACCCTGGGTCCTGGGATTTCACAACTACCAATAGAGGCTCATCTTCACCAAAAGACAGAGCTTGGTTTCCGGGGGCTTTATTTCCTCTTGCTGGACCCTCATGTGAAGTTTCGGAGGAGAGGAGACAGGTATTTAAGGGGAGAGAGTGGTGGCCCGCGGGTGCCGGGGGGGGTTACTGTGAGTCTCTGTACCTCGATCTAAAAATCACCGTTCCTCACAGTGCCTATACTGGCCCCCTCTTCCGTCTTCCCATCTGTACCTGGGGTAGGGGGCCAGACAGAAGTCAATTCAATAACCTCTGAAGGTCCCCGCTTTGGAGACTTTTGTGGAATGAGTCCTATGGCCCACATTCACATCTTAATTAAAGATTACATCAAGCACTGTTTGGAAAATTTCACAACAGGCCTTGGACCCATCTGGCTTTTCCTCCACTGGGGGGGGGGGGGTTGGTTACAGGAGGAACAACGAAAGATGAGTGTGTCATGTGATTAAAGAACTTTCTTCCTCACCATCTTCTCACCTCTGGTCCACCTCCATCCAATGCTGATGCAGGGTGAGCCTCAGACCAGCTGGGCCACTTCTACCAGGGCCTCAGTCTCTGCACCTGACAAATGGGGATGAGCCCTCCTCCGTGAAATGCGTCAGAAAGAGCAGAGGGCGTTGACACTTGGGCTTCCCAGGGCCCAGGGGAGCCTGTCCCCCACCCTCCGGGAATTCTAAATTTGTAGCAGATGGTCGGGTCCGAGAGGCCAGCTTGGCAGGGGCTGAGAGAATGTCACTCGGCTTCTGGGCACATTTGAGAGCAGCTTTGTGGCAGGAGCTGATGATCTCCATGATAAATGAGTCCCTAAATGAATCCTTACATCGTGAAGTGGAGTGTTTGTGGTTAGCCTTGCTAGAAGGACGGGAGACACAGAGGTTAGGGAGAGATGCAGGGATGCGCCCAGCAGCCTGCGCGCCGGCCTCCCCTCCTCCTTCCCTCCCTTCCACCAACATTTGCTGAGCTCCCCTTGTGGGCAGGGCCCCTGTGCCTGCTCAGAGACCACAGGGGTGAAGCCAATACAGTCCCTGCCCCCCAGCAGAGAGTAGGGACAATCCAATGTGATTAGTACCGTAACAGCGGGAAGCCAGACCCAGGAGGCCGTGCGGGACAGGGTGGCTCCAACCTGACCTGGAGGGTAGGGGCCGGGGGAAGGCTTTCTCTGGTAAGACTTGCAGGACAAGCCCACCAGGTAGAAGTGAGCACTCCCGGCAGAGGGAACAGCAGGCGCAAAGGTTTAGAGGAATCAAAGGGAAGTCTAGGGAAGCTTTGGGCTGGAGTGTAGGAGGCAGGGGTGGGGGTGGGGGGGTGGAAGAAGAGAACAGCCAGAGGGGTCAATAGGAGATAGGGCCCGAATGGCCTTAAGTCCCAGCCTAGGGAGCTCAGACGTTATTCTGAGGCTCCAGGGAGAGTCAGGGTATTCCCAAAGGGGATGTCTAGGGCTGAAGTGGGGAGAGTGGATCCAAGGGGCTGGTAGGAGGAGTAGGGGTGTGTGGAGGAGGGTCCCTGATTGCTCAACACTGCTTTTATTTACTGCCCCAAGGAGCGCTTCTTGAGGGCCTGCTCACCCCCCTCCATAGCAGCAGGCCGGCTAGCCCCTCAGTGGTGCGCACGCTCCCCCCCCCCCCCCCCCCCCGCTCCGAGAAACGTAGGGAGAGAGCAGGGCCACGCTTGACAGAACTCCTTTGTGATGAGGCCCCCCCCCCCCCCCCCCCCCCCCCCCCCCCCGGTTGGCACAGTGCTCTGCTGCCCTCTAGCGAGGCCTGGAGCCGCACCCCTGCAGGGTCCTGCCAGCTTCTAAGATACTCTGTGTTCCAACCCCACTACCTCCTACCCCGCCACCCCCACCAGCCACCCGCCAGACCTTCCTTCCCTCTGTCCCTCCCTCAACTGCAAGAGTCCCACTGCTCCTGGGGAAAAGTTACAGTTCAGGACAGGCCCAGGACAGGGTGAGGAGGGGAGGGGGACAGAGACAGACTCAGCCCCAGCCGTGGGAACAGGCAGTGCCGTGGTCCGTGAGGGGTACCACTGGGTGGGGGCCAAAGCGTTGTGTCTTTAACTTTCTCAAATGAATAGACCGAGGTGGTATTTCCTCCTGTCACTAGCACGATGGTCACAGCCATGACGACGGTGGTGATGGTGGCGGTGTGGGCGGGGACGGCTATTTCTGCAGCTTTGGGTGATGGTGGTAGAATTTGGGTGGGTGACAGCGACGGTAACGAGGACACCGAGGGAGGCAGGAGCAGTGGTAGTGGTAATGGAGGTGGCTAATACGGCTGGATGTCCTTGGCCCTGGCCTTGGTGGAGTGTGCACTCAGCTCCATTAGGCACACACCCAGGAGGGGGGGATTCCGGACCACCAGATAAATACAAGTTTAGCTTACTAGATAAGGCCAGTCTTCAGAAAACTGTTTGTCTTTACACTCTTACCTGTAATGGGTGGGAGTTCCAGATGTCCCAGCTCCCCACAAAAACTTAGCAGTGTCTGTTCACTAATGTATCTCAAGGACTGAGAAGCCTAGCGCATAGAGGAGGCTTTATAAAAATCTGCTAAGGGCTCCTGGGTAGCTCAGTTGGTTAAGTCTCTGACTCGTAATTGCAGCTCAGGTCGTGATCTCAGAGTCATGAGATTGAGCCCCATGTTTATATATATGTGTATATATATATATATATATATATATGCACATATATATACATGTATGTATATGTATACATATACATATATACACATACATATACACATATACATATACATATATACACATATACGTATATGTATATGTGTGTGCATATATATATATATATATATATACACATATATATAAACCTGCCGAACGAACTCACAATTTAAGGCTAGCCACTGTGCTTACTCACTGTTAGAGAACAGAACTAGAACGTGACTCTTGCTTATGGACACTGAGTGATGTACACATTCTGACCCAGGTTGGGAACCCCTGTGCAAAAGTCACGCCAAACAGCCGATCACACCCCTTCCTGCGCATATCCCTTGTCTTGGCATTTCTCTCAAAATCCCTGCAGTGTGGCTCATCTCGGTCAAGCTTGAAAAGGGACAGCAATTTGATTAAGCCCAAAGCACATGAAAATGTGGAATGACTGGTGGTCCTTAACCCTTTTAGGGACATCTTTTTAAAGTTTATTTATTTTGAGAGAGAGAGAGAGAGAGAGTGAGCATGTGCGCAAGTGGGGAAGGGGGCAGAGGGAGTGAAGGAGTGAGGGAGAATCCCAAGCAGGCTCTGCACCATGAGGGCAGAGCCCAACACGGGGCTTGAACTCATGAACCACGAGATCATGACCCGAGCTGAAGTTGGGACGCGTAACCAACTGAGCCACCCAGGCGTCCCTTGGGGACACTTAAAGGAACAACTTGTTCACTTACCGCATTTACAGCAGGACCAGCGCCAGCCGGTGCATAGTTCAGGGTCGTACTCGGTCCCACCATTCACAGCTGCTTTCCCCTTAACACTGCTTCCCCTGCCCCCTCTCTCTTCTTCCATTTTCCCATCTGTAAAACAGGAGTAGTCATTCTTTTCCTATCCACCTCAAGGATTTTCTAAAAATGTAACAGATTAAGGAACTTCACAGTTGATAGAAATCTTGGAGATCATCTGGGGACTTTTATTTTTGCTCTTAGATAATTCTTTACAGTTTATGAATCACTTTCATTGACACTGTCTCATTGAAACCTCAGAACAACTGGGGCGTCTGGGTGGCTCAGTCGGTTGAGTGTCTGACTTCGGCTCAGGTCATGATCTCACAGTTCGTGAGTTCGAGCCCCGCGTCAGGCTCTGTGCTGACAGCTCACAGCCTGGAGCCTGCTTCAGATTCTGTGTGTGTGTCTCTGCTCCTCCCCTGCTCACACACTGTCTCTCTCTTTCTCTCTCTCTCTCTCTCAAAAATAAATAAAGATTAAAAAAAAAAAAGAAACCTCAGAACAACTATGGGAAATCACCAATCTCTTTCGATAGGGAGGAAACAGGTTAAGAAAGCGGGAATTACCTTTTTTTTCTTTTTTTTAGTGTTTATTTATTTATTTTTGAGAGCGATCCAGAGCGAGTGAGCACAAGCTGGGAAGAGGCAGAGAGACAGGGAGAGAGAGAATCCCAAGCAGGCTCTGTGCTGTCAGCACAGAGCTTGATCTGAGGCTTGAACTCGCCAACTATGCGATCATGACCTGAGCTGCAATCAAGAGTTGGCCGCTTAACTGACTAAACCACCCAGGTGCCCCGAAAGGGGGAATTACTTGCCAAAATAGAGCTGGGGGCAGTCGGTGGCTCTTTGCTCTACCTAAGTCTCCCTATAGATCCAGCTAGAAGGCCCTGTAATCAAAAGGTTGACTAGTTCTTGATTGTACTCCCCCAGTGCATGGGGAGCTAGCTCACTGCCACCTGAAGTAAACCGTTCCTTAGTTGGGTGGCATTGATAGCTGGCTATCACTTGTGGAACAGAACATGTTATGTTGAAAGGAGGGGGTGACTCTTAAGGCTTTCACCCTAACGTGTGCCAGACAGAAGAGAAGTTTACGGAAATAGTCAGAGAACATACAGAAACAGCCAGAATGGCAATAATAACAATGCCCACCTGATGGTGTCACTTCCCTGGTTATAACCCTTCAGTGGCTTCCTGGTTCCCTGCAGAGGGAGTCCGGGCTCCTTGATGTAGCCTCCCTGAGCTTGGCCCAGCCTCAGATCACCTCTACATGCCTCACACATCTTCCCACCCCACCCCAGCCTTCCTGCAATGTGCTTCCTCTGCCAAGAACACCCTCACCTACCACCTTTACCTCCCTGCTCCTACCGGCCTCTCAACTCCCCAACCCCAACCCCCAGAATCCCTGCACACTAGATTGTTCTCACTTGCCTCCCTAACAAGACTACAGGATTCCTTTGCGTGGGTGCCCAGCATGGAGACTGTCACTGAACTGGCGATTGCCCCACTCCGGCACCTACGCAGACCCCTCTGCTGCTCCAGACAGCCAGATCAGCAGAGGGTTAAACAACTGCTCTGGCCTTAAATCGGCCTTGGCACTGGAGAAGCAGGTGGCCCAATGGTTAACCAGATTCTTTCTGGGCCTGTTCTCAGTTCTGCTCAGGAACTCAATCCAGCCAGGTCTTCCCAGAGCTGAAACCTGGGCCCCTCTCACCCCTTCAGGAGCCCCCCCCCCACCAGGGCCCTCCGATGCCAAGTAGCTGGAACTGCCAGGGAGGGGAAGCGGGGGAGGCAGAGGACAAAGCTGGAGGAGGCGTAGGTGGACAGTAGGAAGGACCTGGCCCATGCTCTGCCAGGCTTGCCGCTCCCGTCCCTGTCTCCCTAGCCCCATCTGTGTACCCAGGAGGCTGGCCTGGGTGGTCGCTCCTGATAGGAATGGACAAGAGCAAGGGACCCTCAGACTCCAGAACCCCCTAGCTAGGGGTCCCCTTGCTGGAGAGGGACTTTTTCCACCACAGGTAGGGGTGGGTAAATCTTTAACTAGTTAGCCCTGGGCAGGCCCAAGCCTTTCCGGATGGCTGGATGCCTGAGAAGGGGAAAGGGGGTGGGGGGTGTAAGGCGTGTATAGCCAGTCCCAGCGTGGTGGAAAAGGGAGGGTAGCGGGAGAGAAAGGAACGAGACTCGGGCGGAGCTAACTCCGGGTGCGAAGCTGGCCATGGAGGAACGCGGGTCTCCCGACGGGTAAGGAGAGATTCTGGGAGGTAAGAGGAGCCGCTGGGCTCAGGGATGGTAACTCACGTTGCGGCCACAGGGACCCCGCGCGGAGCCTGGAGCAGGGGCCAGAGGGGCCAGGAACGCCCATCCAGGTGGTACTCAGGTAGGTATAGGTTGGTTGGGCGGGAGCGAGGAGCGAGGGCGATCAAGGACGGGGCCGATGGCGTCATCGGGATGGACCTCTGCCTTCCCACCGGACCCCAGAGTGCGTCCCATGAGCGCGGCGGAGCTGCGTCGAGGGGAACAGAGCGCGCTGCACTGCTCGGGGACCCGGACTCTGCAAGTGAGGAATCCCTCCCACCCACTGACCCCCCCCCCCCCCCCCCGCCCGTCAGAAACCTACCTGGAGACCCCTCGGTCCCTTCCGGGGCAGCTCGGTCCCAGTCGGTCCCAGGCCCCGGCCTCTGCCCCTCCACCCCGCCCGCCCCCGAGCCCCACCCTCCCTGGCTCCGCCCCAGAGTGCCCCGCCCCCTCCCCAGGTGAGCCCCCCCGGCGGCGGCCCCGACGTGGCGTTCCGCTTCGGCGCCGTGCTGGACGGGGCGCGCACGCAGGAGGACGTGTTCCGGGCGTGCGGCGTGCGGCGTCTGGGCGAGCTGGCGCTGCGCGGGTGAGTGAGGCCCCGGCAGGCCCCCCGCCCCCCACCCCCACCCCTGCGGGCGGCCGCCGGGGTCCAGCCGCGCCTCTGCCGCCCGCAGCTTCTCCTGCACTGTCTTCACCTTCGGCCAGACCGGCTCCGGGAAGACCTACACCCTGACCGGGCCTCCTCCGCAGGTGGGCCGAGCGCAGATGGAGTCCCCGAGGGTCGGGGATGGGGTCTCGCAGGCGGCGCGGACTCCCAGGGGGAAAGGCCTTCGTGCGGCCCAGCCCCCTTTATTTGCAGACAAGGAAACCAAGGACCGGAGAGGTAGAAGGCGCTTGCCCGATGCGGAGCTACTTTTGTCCTCCTTACTTAGTAGTTCTCGGTTTTCTTCATCTGTAGACGGAGGCGAATCGTTCTGATTCGATATTCTACGGGAACTTGGTTCCTGGCGCAGAGTAGGGCCGTCCTCCACAAAGGGTAGTTATGACTGGTTTTGTGTGGGTGTGCCGGGGTGATCGTGACCCACGACCCGTGACCCACAAGCTGTTTCTGCTCCCAGGGCGAGGGGGTGCCCGTACCCCCCAACCTAGCCGGCATCATGCAGAGGACCTTTGCTTGGCTGTTAGACCGGGTGCGGCACCTGGGAGCCCCTGTCACCCTCCGCGCCTCCTATTTGGAGATCTACAATGAGCAGGTGGGGGACTGAGATTGAATAGACAGCCCTCCAGGTAAAAGAAGTATTTCTCTCCAAGGAGCTGGGGTCAAGGGACAGAAGAGGCTGGGGGGCTGTGTCGGTAAGGTCTGGGGGTTGATGGAGCACGGGCGCAGGGCCCCTTCCCTCACCGGCCACCCTCCTCTCAGGTTCGAGACCTACTGAGCCTGGGAGCTCCCCGGCCTCTCCCTGTTCGCTGGAACAAGACCCAGGGCTTCTATGTGGAGCAGCTGCGAGTGGTGGAGTTCCGGAGTCTGGGGGCCCTGATGGAACTGATGCAAATGGGTGTGTGCTGCTTCGGGGGCGCTTTGGGGTGTGGGGGCGCCCGTTCCTCAGCTGTTCACTGATGGTGCACTCGGAGCCCCTGGCCGGAGCTGTGGGCTGAGATGACCCTAGTGGGGGAAAAGGGTCAGCAGACCACAATTCAGACACAGCCCAGGGAGGTACCCCGGCCCCACCCCAGGCCTGGAGGTTCTGCTGTCCGACTGCTGTTCGAACTCTTAGAATCCTGATGATGGGGTCATGATTGGGTAGAGCGGAGTCCGGGTCATGGTCTCCTCTCCAGCCCAGAGTCTCTGCCTCTGTCAAGCCCCATTTTTGCCCCTTGAAGAGGTCTCCCCGCCTCAAGGCTCTCCCCTTCCAATCTCTTCCCCTCCACACAGCAAACCACATCCCCCTGCCCCTTCGGACCTCCAGACCCTTCCAGCTTGTTGAAGGTAAAGGTCATACCTCTTAGGCTAGCCTGTGGTGCCCTTCTGTTCCAGCCTCGTTCATTTATTCATCAAATATTTATTGAGCACCTACCCTGTGGCAGGCTGCGGGGACACCGGGACTCTGGGTTCTGGCCCCAGAGTTGTACCATGCCTGGTAGCTGATCTTTCTGCCTGAGTCTCTCTCCCTCCCTCCACACAGCAACAGAAGAGATGTTTATAAAACGTGAACCTGATGGACGTTCTTCCCCTCAGTTCTCTCCGTCTTTCTTTCACCTGTCCGTGCTGGAGGCAGGCCTCTGTGCCTTTGCATGGGCTGGCCCCTCTCCCAGGATGCCCTCGCTGCTTTTTCTTTATTGGTGACCACCTGCTCCTCCTACCAGGTGCAGCTCCTGCTGTTTTCCCCCTCTAGGTCTTAGCCGTCGACGGAGCTCAGCGCACAGCCTGAACCAGGCCTCCAGCCGAAGCCATGCCCTGCTCACGCTCTACATCAGCTGCCAAACCGTGAGTGTCCCCACTGGGGGAAGGAGCTGGCCCAGGACCACCCGGCAAGGGTCTGCCGCCGGGTGTATAAACCAACCGGGGCGTGTGCAGGAGATAATAGCGGAAACCCTTGGCTTTGTGACTCCGATGGGGACAGCTCCTCCCAAGTCCCCATCGACCCTGATCCTCCTACCCCACAGATGCCTCCAGTGGACCCTGGGGAGCCCCCCGTTGGTGGGAAGCTGTGCTTTGTAGACCTGGCCGGCAGTGAGAAGGTGGCGGCCACGGGATCCCGTGGGGAGCTGATGCTTGAGGCAAACAGCATCAATCGCAGCCTGCTGGCCCTGGGTGAGGCCTGGGGCCAGCTGGACTGACTTCCTGAGTCCCTCCTCTGAGCCGGACCCAGAACCGTCCACAGTGGGGGAAGCCAGGGGAGGCGTAGGACGGGAGAGTCAGGAGCTGTGACCCAGGAGCCACACGCCTCCTCCTGGCCTCAGCTTGCTATTGACTGGAGCCTTCCCTCTTAGCACTTTATTCATGAGTCTGTAAACCCTGAGGGTCTGTAAAGGCACATTTTAACTGGGGGGGTAGAAACACTCAGGTGCAGAGTATGAGCCCTCAGACAGTCAGCCTGTCCCATGTGCAGTTGGGAAGACTGAGGCCCAGTGAGGGGAAGGGAACTGACCTTCCCACCCCCACCCCAGGTCACGGGGCCTTGGGAGCCTTCAGGGCCGGGACGCCAGCCTTCCTCTGTGGCATGTGTGGGGAGATTTTCAGGAACTCTTCTTCATTCAGCCCACTTGTCAGATATTTCCTGAGCCCCTGCCGAGTGCCAGGCCTGCTGGTCAGGTTCTTTGGTGGCACTGGGGATCAGGGGCGGACAGGGTCATCTGTGCCCTCAGGAGCCCCAGTCTGGTAGCAGAGGCCGGTCTGAGTGAGTGACGAGATCTTGGGAAGGAGAGATTTTCAAGTCACACAGGCCTGGGCGGAGATGCCAGCTCTGCGTGAAGCAGCTGGGTGGCCTTGGGCCACGGGTGTAACCTTGCTAGCCTTGTTGTCCCCGCCCAGGTCACTGCATCTCCCTGTTACTGGACCCACAGCGGAAGCAGAGCCACATCCCCTTCCGGGACAGCAAGCTCACCAAGCTGCTGGCGGACTCGCTGGGGGGACACGGGGTCACCCTCATGGTATCCGAGAAGGGCTGGCAGGGAGGGATGGCTCCTGAGGGACAGGGTCCCAGAGAGGAAGGAACGCTCAGCGGCAGCCCTCCCCAGGTGGCCTGCGTGTCCCCTTCAGTCCAGTGCCTTCCCGAGACTCTGAGCACCCTGCGATATGCAAGCCGAGCTCAGCGGGTCACCACTCGGCCACAGGCCCCCAAGGTGAATGGAGGGAGACCGGGCAGAGGTGAGGGTCGGGGAGATGGTTGGGGATCAGGCAGTAACAGGAGCCTGAGTCGGTGTCGTGGGAAGTCTGGGATGAGTCACAGTTGGGATTAGAGTCAGAGTCCTGATGATGGGGTCGTGATTAGGTGGGGTGGGGTCAGGGGTCATGGTCAGGATTAGGGCATGTCTAGGGGCGTGGTCTGATTTGGAATATGATTCAGGGTATAGCCAGGATCCCAGTTGGTACCGTGATTAAGTCTGAGTTGACTTGGGGTCTGACGTAGTGTCTTGTTTGGGGTCAGAATCTGGGCCAAGGCCTGGACAGAACTGAGTTTAAGGTTGGATTTGGAGCAGGCTGCCGCTCAGAGCAGGCCCTCCAGGCACACGGCTAAGGCTTCCTGGTACTTTGACACCATTAGGGCAGGGTGCCTCCTCCAGGTGGATGTCGCCTTGTGCCAGGATGCAAGGCTGGCACGTGAAGCATGGGCTAGATCTCAGGCTCTGCTCACCGCCCCCGGAAGCGCTTGTACAGTGCACAACTTGTACAGCCGTAAACAGCAGCTCTGGGCCTCTTTCTGGGCAGTCACCTATGGCAAAGCAACCCCAGCGTTTGGAGATGGAGATACGGCAGCTCCGGGAGGAGAACCGCTGCCTGCGGTCCCAACTGGGCCAAGTACACCCCAAGGGTATGAGCTCCCCAGGGGCAGGGGTGGGGTGTGGCTGGGGCTCCCATGGATCCAGCCACCGCGCCCTTCCCCCCCGACAGCCTCAGGGCTCAGTGGGGCCCGGGTGGCCTGGGCCCAGCGGAACCTCTATGGGATGCTGCAGGAGTTCATGCTGGAGAATGAGAGGCTCCGGTAGGCTCCCCCTCAGCCAGGGGGACTCTGTGCCCCGCCCCTCACTTCTATGCTGCTTCCGCCAAGCTGCCCCCCTCCCCGGGTCCTTGGCCGCCCTCTGTCCCCGCTTGTCTCCTGGGGCTTGTACTCCACTGCAAAGAGAAGGGCTGACCCGTCCCCCTACTGGTATCTCTGCCTCCTGTCACCTTCCTGGGGCCTGCTCTCCCCAGGAAAGAAAAGAGCCAGCTGCAGAGTAGCCGGGACCAGGCCCGGGATGAGCAGCGGGTCCTGGCCCAGCAGGTGCACGAGTTGGAGCGGTGAGCGCGGCTGCCAGCCTGGAGGCAGGCCCCGGGACGCAGGGCAGGTGGGAGGAGGTGGCTCCGTGAAGCGGTCAAGAGTCTGCCCTCTGGGTCCCGACCACCTGGGTTCAGAGTCCGGCTCTGCCGCTTACCAGCTGTGAGACCTTGGGTGACGTGTTTTACTTCTCCCTGCCCGGCCTTCTTCCTCTTCTACGAAATGGGGCTGACATGGGTCCTACTTGGTAGGGTTGTGTTGAAGTTTGGATTGAACGAGTTCGTACGTAAAGCACTGAGAACGTTGCCTGGCACGGCTGAGTGTTGGCTAAAAGGGGGACTCGGGGACCAGCCTCGTGGTTGGTTTTCAGACCGCAGGCATAGACCCCACCGTCCCTTCCAGGCGCCTCCTCTGTGCCTGCTCCCTTCACCTGCCAAACCCCGGCCCAGCCCCACCGTGTCCCTGTGTGATGGCACCAGCTCGCCCCTGCCACGTGAGTCTCTGGCCGGCCCGGTGGGGCGAGGCGCAAGAATGTCACAAAGCCTCTGACGTGCCCTGTTGCAGGCCCTGCCGCCCCTCTGCTCCTGCCCCTGCTGTCACCTGTGCCCCTTGTGCCGAGCACCGTTGGCCCACCGGGCCTGCCCACACAGGGGGCTCCAGCTGCCGCAGGTAGGAAAGGCCAAGGCGGGGGAGGGAAGGCTGGGAGAGCTGGAGACTGTGATCCGGGGGGTCCGTGGCCTGGGAGGCTCCAGAGCTCCAGGGTCCCCGGCCGGATCGTTTGGGTGAGGGGCTGGCTTTGGGCTCCCACCCAGGGTTCAGAAAGTCTGTTTGCTTTGCCCGCCCTCCCCCCCGCCCCCATCCTGCCTTCTTACGGGAACTCACCGTCCCGCTCGCTTATTCATTCACTGGCACGTTACTCATTTCCCTGTTCGCTTACTCACGCGTCCACTCATTCAGTACCTGTCCCCTGAGCTCCTAGCTTCATGCCAGCCTCTGTTCTGGGCACCAAAGATTCAGACATGACATGGGATTCGAATAGACATGGCTCCTGCCCCCAGGGAGTTCCTCATCCCCAGAGAAGACATTACAAGGCCTGCCCACTGCCCGCAGAGAAAGTGACCAAGACCCTGCACTTTGACGCCCACCTGACATTCTTGGTGTCCCGCGGGGCATGTGTGGCAGGGATGGTGGCGCCATGATGGCACCAGGAAGGTGGAGCACATAGAGGCAGGGTCGCCCAGTGCGGGCTCTGGTCTTTCCTGCAGGTGTTTGGCCCTAAGACCCCGGGTGGCCTGGCTCTGTCTGCCCAGCCCCCACCCTGGGCACCCCCATGCAATCCTGACTCTGCCGAGTTCCCGAGAGAGAGGTGGGCCCAGCCCTTGGGCACTGGGATGGGGGAGGAGGAGGCTCGCCTGGGGAGTCGAAGGCTCACCTCCCACCGCCCAACCCACCCCGGGCTAGGAGTCATAGCGACTGGACTAGGACCCGAGTCCTGGCGGAGATGTTGATGCGAGAGGAGGTGGTGCCCTCTGCGCCGCCCCTGCCCATGGGGCCTCCAGACGCGTCACCGGTGCTGAGAGGTGAAGGAGAGAGAGAGGGCGGGGCCCCTAGGGTTTTTGGTGGTCTCGGGCCAGAACTCACCCTGTCCAGACCTCAGTCTCCCCCCTTCTGGAACAGGGTGTGTGCTGCGAGGCGATCCCTAAGATCCTTACAGTTTCCAAACTGGAGTTCTCTTCCCAGGGCCACCTGGTTGTCCACACGCGTGCAGGAGCCCGTGGTGTTGGTCGAGGGGGAGGGGGACCGCCTGAGGCTTCCTCAAAGGGTGTTAGGGCACTGAGGGGTCTGGGTGGGGCGGGCCCGGGGGAGCACAGGCCTCGGGTCTCACTGTGCTCCTTAGGCGGGGCTGCAGTTCCAAACCTGGCCCGGAGACTGGAGGCCCTCAGAGACCAGATTGGCAGCTCCCTGCGACGCGGCCGGAGCCAGCCACCCCCCAGCGAGGGTACACGGAGCCCCAGCCGAGTCCTCCCTCCCTGCTGAGGGCAGAACACACCCCAGAGACCCCCGTGTGACCCTGGTCTGGGCTCTGCGCTCCTGGGTTTCAACCTCCCCATCTGTGAAATGGGAACAACGGCTGCCGCTTCCCTCTGCGACTGAGCTGGGCAGGGGAGAATTCCTCAGGGCTGCGGGTGGGGGCTGTGGGGCAGTTTGGGGGAGCAAGGGGAGGGTGCCACCCCAGACTGTGAGAAATGTGACTGGATCTTGGAGAAACCAGGCTGCAGGTGGTGAAATAGACGAATAAAGAGAGGTGTCCGCTCCAAGACTGGTCGGTCATGTCTCCGGGTGGCCAGGCACTTCCGTGTGGGGGGGTCACAGAGAGGAGGGGTTCTCAAGGGAATCTGAGGAGGAGGCAAGGACTCGTGGCAGAGGGGCGTGCCCCCTCTGATCAGGAATATTCCAGGTTCCCATCCCCTTCATATACAAGTTTTAATTGAGCTGCTACTACATGCTGCTGGGCAGATGTGGGGAGATCGGATGGAGAGTGTCTCCACGAAGGAGGCCTGAGGGACACTGGTTCAGGCTCACTCGGCTGTGTATGTGCCGGTGCTGGAGGGATCCTGAGGTCTGAGTTCTGATGCCACAGACTTGCTGAGACCTTGGGCAGACCCTGAACCCTCCTTGGATCGCTTTCTGGTGTTCAGCCAGTTAGATGGGGTGTGAAGCTCCTTGTCTGTTGAGTTCAAGTGCAGGTTAGGAGGTGAAGGGTATCAGGATTCCTGGCATAAGTACTCAGTAGGATGCAAAGGGGCTCCAGTTAGGGGGAAATCCATTTTATAGTTAGGGAAACTGAGACCCACAGGGCTCATTCCTTCCTTTGTTTGTTCGTTCATTCATTCATTCAGCACTACTGGCCTCAAGGCAATTCAAGGTGGTGAACAGGACTGACAAGGGATAAGCCGGCTTTGCCCAGGAAGCTCACAGGGGCCAGATGAAAGGCAGGACGTGTGACTGGGCATCAGGGGTGTTCCACAGTGGAGACTTAGTGGAAGGCCAGCATTCACGGAGGCAGAGTCCAGGACGGGGGGTAATAACCAGATGCCACAGACCCCCCGGGCTCCGCAGGGGGGGGCCGTGGTTAGGTTCACGCATAGCACCACACACGTTCAAATCTCGCCTCCTCACTTAACCACGAGTAATCCTGGGCAAATGACTTCACTGCCCTGAGCCCGAGTTGTCTTATCAGCAGAATGAACACGATAACAGGACCTCCTCACTGGACGGTCCTGGGGATTAAGTCCCCTGAGAGATGGCAAGAGTTAACAGCACAAGGCTTTGCCTGTTGCAGAGCACTTAGCCGAAAGCAACTTTCAGTCACTATGGTCATTTGATGAGATGGACACCCTGGGTTTGGAAAAAACTCCGTTCAACAAATACCTACCAAGAACCCACTTTGGGCCAGCCTTGAACAAAGCATGAGAATCCTTACCTTCATAGAACACAGGAAACAAGAAAATGGGCAAAAATGCGTGGGAACTCGGTGATCAGTACCATGGAGCACAATATAGCCGGGAGGGCCCTCTACCAGACTGGGTGCCGTTCTAAAAAGGGGGATCAGGAAGGGGCTCGTGCAGGGAACATTCATGCAGAGACCTGAAGGGGGGCGGGAAGGTGAACCTGGTTAATGCCGTGAAGTCACTTTTCTCTACTCTAGGTAATTTTGGTGCCACCTCGGCCCCGGGTGGCTCGGCCGGTTTGAGCCCGGGATTCCTCCCCTCCCCAGAGCCCTTATCTCACTCACTGTATCATCGGGGCCTGCTTGCTGGGAGGCCTTCAGCCCCAGGCGGGGAAGGCCCCTGGCACTGAGCATGAGAACCTTCCTCAGCTGCCTCGGGAGGGTGGACAGGGACCACCCAGTGGGACCCTGGCTGTTGCTGGTTCATTCACGTTTGGATGATTCCTCCTCCTGCTGGAGCCAGCCGCGGTTTTCCAGTCTCCTAGTCCAGCAACCCCCGCACTTCACTTTCCCAGAAATAGACTCAAGGGGACCAGTGTCCAGCACCCCATCGAATAGGCCACGTATCCGTCTCCCGGTCAATATCCTCACTGTAGAACTACCACTTGTCCAGAATCCCGAAACCCGGGAGGAATTTCAGAGGACCCCAGTGATGTGTCCAGACTCTTCACGTCCAGGGGTCCTTACTGAGAGCTTGAGGACTCCAGAGGGCACCTCTGGAACCCTGAAAGCTATAGGCCTTCCTCAGGATGCTAGAATTTGGGGGCGGTTCTCTGGCTCCATGAAATAGGGTAGTCATTGTCCAGAAGCTTAGAAGGTCTCTGGTACATCAGAATTGAGAGAAGCTCTTGGAAACCCTGAAGCACTGTAGGAATTTTCCAGAATCCCAAATCCTTAAATGACCCCCTGGAAATTTTAAAACTTTGTGTAGAAATTGGCAGGGATTCTCTGGACTCATCGGCTTGGGGTGGAGATGTTCAGCAGAGCTGGCAAACCTAGAGATCAATCTAGGTGTCTGGAGCCCTGGTTGAATTCTCCAGGTCCTTGGGGACCCCACCTGTCAGCCAGTGTGGGAACAGGAGCATGGCTGGAGGCATCACTGGAGGACAGGCTTTAGGAGGAACATGTCTGTGGGTCCTTGTGTTTCAAAGGCCGTGAGATCTCCTCTGGGCGATCCACCCCAAGATAGACCCCGAAAGGTGCAGAAGGCCTGAGAGAGTGTGAACGGCTTCTCACTCCTGTCTCTGTCTGCTTTGGCCACACCAGCCTCCCATCACCTCCCAGATGCGTCCTGCCTTGTCTCAGGGTCTTTCTTCCCTTTGTCTAATGACACATTTTCCCCATGCAGTTTTGTAACAGCAGGTTGATTTCGGCCCCTGTGAGGAGGGATATTTTGTGTTCCCGTAGGTGACTTTTTCCATCGTCCTCTCCTTGTTGAGCTTCGAAAGATTCCTCTTCTTTTGTTTTAATGGTGGGGCAGGGCTGTGCAGGTGGGGGCGGTCTGGCTATGAGACGAAGAGTGGCAGCCACTGGGGGTTGTAGACAGGCCCCGAGCTGGCTCAAGACCAGGACGGGAGTCAGGAGACGGGGTTTGCAAGCCTGCTGTGCAGCAGACCTACTGTGTGAGCCACACGAGCCCCGCCCTGGCCATCGCTGGCATCTGCACTGGCGGGCCAGCAAGGAGGCCCTTTGCAGGTTGGCCAGCAGTGTTGTCCTCGGGAGCCTTCATTCAGCCCGGGGCTCTGATCACACGGTCTGTCACTGGTCACCTTTACTAGGTCCTGCTTCAAGGTCGGGCCTGCTTTACCGGTGGCCAGGGTGGAGGTCCGGGCGGTCTCCAGGCTCCTGAGCATTGGGCAAACCCACCCCCTCTCTCCACTCCAGTCTGCCCAACTCGCAGCTGTGAGAGCCTGGGCAAGGTGGGTGGCCTCTCTGGACCTCAGTCTCCTCCTCTGTAAAGTGGGGATAAGATTGATTTATCCAGAGAGAAGTTAATGAGTGCTCATAGAGGAGATGATACGAGGACTAAACGAATCCATATAAACTGGGACAGAGCTCGGCACGTGGTCAGTGCTATGTAAATGCTAACGATTATTACCGTTATTATTAATAGTGGTTGCTCTCGGCACAAACATGCAACGTTCCTGTACTTGCAGGAGAGGAATTGTGTCAATATCTGCTCTCTGGTTATTTCAGACTCGTGAACTTGTTGATATTCGTTCTCCTGCCACCTTCTTACAAGGTGACCGATTCTTCTCACGTGGATTCTTGTAGGGAGAGGGTGGCCGTTCAGGACCGTTGCCCAGTGCCAGAGCCGGGGAGGAGTCCTTGTTGCCCCTTCCCGGGGGGAATTGAGAGAGATTCATTCGTCTTCATTGAGTAGAGTTCAGCTTGCCTCGAGGTTTCGGAAGAGAGCTATTTTAGTCCATCTGAGGACATTGGGTGACATCAGCTCAGTAAGCCGGGAGTCAGGGCAGGTCCCTGGAGGTCCTGCTTTAATGGACAGATAAGACCAGCCTCCAAAGAGCAGGAAAATGCCTGTGTCCTCTTCCTGGACACGGGCAGGCCTTTAGAAGTTCACTCCTTTGGGAAAACCCCTTCTTCAGTGGGCAGGCAGTGGGCCACAAACTGTCCCCTGGACCTCAAGGACACTCAGCTCCAAAGTGTCTCACTTTGCGAGCCACTTCTCCAGGCTAAGCCCACCTCCTCCACAAACGGGAAGCTAGGCTGACAACATCCGAGGGCTCCCTTCCCTCCGCTCTCTTCATGGAGCGAGAACACCACGTGTCCCCTATTATTTAATCTCCCACACCCCGTGAGCTCTGATCAACCCCATTTAACGGAGAGAAAAACTCAGGTCCAGAAAGGTGAAGTCACTTAGGACCGAGCAGGGAGGAAGGGGGCGCAGCCGTGACCGGAACCCAGGTCTGTCTGGGAGCACAGTTCACCTGCTTGACCACCACTCTGCTAAACAAAGTGATGCATGATACACAGACTAATTCAAAATCGGGGACACAAGGAAAAGCCACCACAGAGCAAAGGCTCTTTGCTTTTTGGACGGTGTCTCCCAGTCACTCATTGACCATTATTTAAGGACTTGGAGTAGTGATTCCAATTTTCCAGGCTCCCTCAGCTGCCTTCTGCTTGGGTGGTCCTTCCTGGGGTCTGACGTACATTCTCCTTCACAGTTTTAAGTGAGTCCCTCGGCATATGTTCACTGAGCACCTGCTTAGTGGCCAGCGTACTGCTAGGCCCCAGGGAGGAGGAGACGGGTCAGGTCTTGGTGTGGCAGGCACAGAGCATGCTCTTGGCTGGAGAAGGGAGAAGCAGGCTCGCGTGGGCCTGACTCCTGCAGTGAGGAGTCCAGTGAAAGGAGATGACCCCACCCCTCTGCTCCAAGGGTCTGAAAGAGCATGGCCCAAGGTCCTATTTATCAGGGGACGGGGTCTGGGAGGCCCTGAGAGTGATGGAGGTGTCAGGGAGACAGATCTGCATTTGAACCGCTACTCGTTGGCTGGGTGACCTTTGACACCTGTTTACTTGAGCTCTTAGCCTCAGTTTCCCTATCTGTAAAACAGCAACCATTGTCGTAAAATGATGGAACCTGAATAGGATTCGTTAAGATGTGCTCGTGAGACGCTCAGCATGGGGCCTGCTACCCCCATAGGAATGTAATCAGCCTTTATGGTCTAGAGCAGTGGTACCCAGGCTGGTTCACCGGGAGAATCTTTCAGGAACCGGTTTCTAAAAGGGCCCCACCTAAGCATCCAGCTCTATAGCTAGGCTGGGATGGGCAAGGTAGAAACTGAATGCTTTACACTCCCCAGGGGGGGTTAAGCGGCCTTGGGGCAAGGCAGGCGGGTTCTGGAGCTAATTCTGCAACTTCTGTGGGCCTTTGCTCTAGGCCTCTGGCTCCGGGTCGCTATGGAGCACACCAGGGTGGTCTTTCCGGAAGTTCTCTGCTGCCCTCTAGTGGACACGGGGCACTCGTGCCTTCCAGCAGTGTAATTCCTGCCACGTAATTCACTAACGCTGTGCTAAGCGCCTGTGACGACACGGGTCCCTCCAGTGCGTACACTTGGGGAGCAGGAAGGACTTTCACAAATGTCCGTCACTGAGCTCTTATTTCAGCTGTGTCAAGCGAGGTATCATCTCCATTTGCAGGTCTAGATGAGGAAGGTGGGGCCGAGGAAGGAAAGGACTGCCCCACGGTCACCCAAGCAAGTCACAAGGGCTGGGACTGTCTGTAGGTGGCCCAGCTCTTTGGTGGGGAGGAAATAACAAAGCCTAGAAATAGGTGAGCAGTGAGAACATCCCTTCTCCCGATGGCAGGTTCTGGGGTCCCGGGTGCTGCCCACCTCCAACTTCACCATGAATGGACAGGTTACACTCTGAGTCCAAGGGAACTGGATAGAGTCAGGTATCTGGGAAAAGGTCTGGGGCTGGATACCTCCTTGTGGGGAAGGAAGGTCACCCTGCCTTCCCCCGTTAGCAGAAGAAGGCCCAAACCTTGACCACGCCCTCTGGTCTGAGTCCCAGCCGGTGTCTCTGATGTCCCTGTTGGTCCAGTCACCGGGTCCTTCCTTCTTCCTGGAAAAGCTTGTAGGGAGTTGCTTTCTGGGCCTCCCCTGATTCTAAATCTGACCGGCCATTCCCTCCTGAAAACCTGCCAGCACTCCCCACACGCTCCAGACTGACAAGCAGACCCCTCGGCCAGGCATCACAGTCCTGCCTGCTGGGCCTCGGTCCCCTCCCCGGCCTCGCTCTCCCCACTTGTCTCTCCCCCCAAGCTCCAGCCCCGTGGTTTTGATGGTTGTGGGTTGGCTGGTTGTGTTTTGCTTTCCAAACGCATCTCTGTTTCTCTCCATTGGCCTCCTCTCTGGCTGTCGCCGTCCCTCTTTCCGGAACACCCTCTTCCCTCCTTGGGCCCCTGCGCGCTTTTGTCTGGCGAACCCCTCTCTGGGTTAGACTCCCCTCCCCTGGCCGCTGCTCCCCGATCCCTGCAGGGACCATCTGTCTCCCCATCCTTTCCTCCCTCCCCCCCGCCCCCACGGGGAGTGAGCACAGGGAGGTCTGTCATATGCTGCATCATACCCCCAGCGCCAGGCACAGAGTGCGGACCTGGTGAATGAAGGAGTAAATGAGTAAGTGATGGAGGAAAGCCTGGGCACTAGAGTCAGGCCCATGTGGCCCCCAGCTCAGCCGTAAGCTGGGTGACCTTGAACAAGTCCCACTCCTTCCCTGAGCCCCAGTGTGTTCATCTGAAAATGACCTTCCATTCCTGCTGCATGGGGCACATCTGAGGCGCTGAGGCCTCCTACGTGGGTAGGTCCTCCCCCTGGTTCCGGAGGTGGCCAATTCCTGTGCGCTCTTGGGCTCTGGGGCCCCAGGAGGGCAGGGGCCCCAGAGCCTCCACCCTCCTACCCTGATGGCCAGAGGCGGAAGAGGGGTCAGCACCCCCAGACCACTGCCGACCTTGCATCCTGTGGCCCAGGGTTAATTTTTAAAAAGCAGCTCAAAGTCCAGATGGGCTCTGGAAGAGTTTGCTCTCTCTATTTGCTCTGGTTAATAATCTCAAGAGGGTAAACATCCCCAGAGGCAGGCGGAGAGATCGACATCCAGGCCTCTGTCCTCCCCCAGGAGAGGCCGTGTGGCTGAATGAACAGTCCCCTCCAAAAGAGACAAGGATTTGTCTCTACCTTTGTGTACCCCAGCCTTCCCGGGGGGCCTGGAGGGTCGACAACCCTGATGCAGACCTGCTGGGAAGGTTAGATGAGCCATGATGGTGCTGTGGGCAACCTTCAGGGGAGGGCTCTAGTCCTATCGAGTCACTGTTATTTTTTCATTTTATACCAGCTTGGTTTCTCCAAAAAGACACCTGGAGCCCATCACGCATACAGGGCAGTTTACAGAGCACTTTCACACACTGCCTCACTTGACCTCTTGGCAGACAGAACAGGGACTGTTATCTTCAGTTTACAGATGAGGAAAGTGGGCTTCAGAGAGGGAAAGTCACGCACAAAGCAGAAAAGAAGCTTTGGGTTCCGGAAGCTCAGGGCTTCCGGTTCCCAGTTCTCTGCCTCTGAAGTCAGACTGCCTTCTTACCACCACCGCTGGCCAAACCATAAAAGACCGAGAAGCTTTGTGAACAAGAGGGAAGGTAATTGTCCCAGAAATCTAACCTGAGACGGTTGCTGTGACTAAACTTGTAACGTGGCTTTGAGCTCCCTGGCAGCCAAAGCAAAAAGGAAATGTCATCAGTAGCCAAGCTGTCAGTGATGGAGCAAAGGAGACACACTCGCTTAGGAAGGGAGACATCCTTGTTCCCGATCCTGGTGAAAGGAGAGGTAGTGGGTGGCTCTTACAGAGGGACACGACATACCATTTGTCGGTGCTACTGTGCGGGGAAGAATTCCCGGATTCTCACACAAGCGTGGGTCTTGCTTTTGGAACCCCCTGTCTGTAGGGGCCATGCCCAGCTGTAGCAGGGGGCCTAGGGTGAGTATGGAATGTTCTATGCCAAGAACAGGGAGGACGTGAGGACAGCAGCTCTGACTGCTGGGAAAGAGATCTTCAAGGAGAGGACCTATAGTATCACTGGCAAGAAAGAGTCTGAGCTTTGGAGACAAACAGACCTGGGTTCTTTAATACTCTCGTTTAAATGGTTTCATGAACCCTGTATAGTTTCCTAAGGCTGAAGTTAGAAGTCTGACACCTGATTGTCAGCGGGGCCACGTTCTTCCTGAAGGTTCAAGAAAAGAATCCTTGCTTGCCTCTCCCTGGCTTCACCCGGCCGTCTTCCCGGCGGGTCCCTCTGTGTCTGTGTGTCTGAGGCTCCCTCCCATGTCTCTTATGAAGACACCAGTCATTAGATGCAGGGCCCGACCCCACCTTAACTAATCACGTCTGCAAATGAGGTCACGTTCTGAGGTTCCGGACGCACGTGAATTTTGCAGGGGACGCTTGTGTTCAACCTGCTGTCAACACATTCAGCTCTTACCATGTGCCAGACACTGCCCTAGTGCTTTGCCAGGCGTAATGCCCACGCCCTCCCAACGGTGCTCTGAGCCAGGACCTGTTCTCTCCGTTCGCTGATGAGGAAACCAAGGCGCTGGGAGGGAAAGTCACTTGCCCAAGGCCAGCAGGGATGCAGTCTGCCTCCTGAGTCCGCGCTCTCGACCGCCAGCCGCTGCCTCCTGTCCCAGCAGCGCTGCGTCCCAGCAGAGAGGCCCTGGGCAAGGCACCTTCCCTCTTGGAGACTCAAGTCCCCCGTCTTTAAAGGGGAAAAACAGCACCTACTTTCTAGGGCTGCGGTGGGGATTGAGCTCAGTTCTGCGGTGTGCATGAAGTGTTGGAACAAAGACGGCACACAGCAGGTTCTCGGTGAGCGGGAGCTGCTGTCATCATCATTCCTTCTATTATTTGCTCGGGCTGTGGGAAGCCAGGAGTCAGACGGGGAACTCTGGGGCAGGATGCCTGAGTTCTAGTCTGGGCTGTGCCTTAGACCTCCCTGCGGTCTGTGCTACGTCATTTCTTCCCCCTGGGTCTCGTTTCTCACGTGAGGAAGGGGCCCAATCAGGCTCATCCTGCCGGCTCACGGGGACGTGAGGTCCAGGTGGGATGAGCGGAATGAACGACCCAGCGGGCGAGGCTCGTCTTCCCCTGTGGCAGGTGGGGAGGTCTCTCCGGGAGCCATTCTGGAGCCTGAGCCCGGCCCTGGGCTGCATCTGGGCCACGTTGTGTTTGGTCAACGCCTCCTCTGAAACAGCCTCCTTGACCCCTTGGGACTACTGACCCCGGGGCAGGGCGCTACAAGGGATCGATCAGACCTGGCCTTGGGGCCCTGATTGGTTCCAGCTGAGCGGGGCAAATACCAAGGTCACCTACAGGCTGCAGGCCCCCTTCCCAGTCTCAGTTCACAGCTGCTGCAGGCAGAGAGACGGTGGCCTCTCTGTCCCCAGACTGAGCTTGTGAGTGACACCGAGGCAGAAGAGCCCAGAACCATGCGGAGCCTCAGGGCTCTGTTTCTGCTGGTGACTGCCTGCCTGGCGGTGAGTGCCAGCCCCGTGCTGACGCCGCCTGATGACATCCAAGTGCAAGAGAACTTCGACATCTCTAGGGTAAGGCTGGCCTCTCAGGCGGCGATGGCGGGGTGTCTGAGCAGGTGGGCCTCGCAGGGGAGCCAGTCTCCCAAGCCGAAACTCGGGGGCTGGGTCCCCAAGGGCCCTTCCTGCTCAGACCGCCCGGGATTCGCCGAAACTACAACTTTGTGCACCTGCCATTCCGTTGGGCCTCTCGTCTGACGATCTCTGAGTCAGATGCCCTCACGTGTGAACCTGCCTTCTTGGGGGCGCAAGGGGAATCCGTGCTTCGGTTATAACCCAACCTGGAAAAGGCTTCGTGCTGTCTGCTGCCCCTGCAGCCCCCTCACAGGGCTTAGCTTTTCGTGACCTCCTGCCCCCCCCCTTCACCTTTCGGCCCCTTCCCCCCCTCCCCCAACCCCTGTTACCATCCTGGGCCCTCTGCCCTTACGGGCCTGGCTGTGGACAGAGGTCTGGGTGGCACGGGGCAGACGTGAGGGGTAACGGGGAGCAGAGAAACAGGACGGAGATCAGGCCGGTGGGATTAAGAGGGCCGGCTGTTAAGTGCTGTGTGGGGGAGCCCCAGGACCACTCTCCGACCCCAGTTCTGTCCCCAGTCACCGGGTGACCTTGAACAGGACCTTGCCCACCCAGGGCTCAGTGTCCGCATCGGTATGAGGGGCTCTCAGACCCTTCTGGCTGTGGATTTTGTCTGTGCTAGAGACAAGCAAGGGTTGTGGGTGGAGGGGCCCGGAGGAGCAGGGTCCTGGGGTCATCTGGGGTGGCGAGGCATAGGAGGCTCCCCGGGGTCTTCGGGGGTGTGATGGCTCTTTCCACCCTTTGCCCTGTGGGCGGGAGAAAGGGGCAGCAGGCTTGTCCTGAATTACTAGTTCAAGGAAAGGAGACCATTTCTAACACAGAGCTATGGGCTGCCTCCAAGGCGCCGAGCTCCCTGTCCCCAGAGGAGTGAAAGACGGGACTGCTGCTCTGGGGGCCGTGGTTGACGATGACCTTCAACCACGAGGATTTGTGCCTCATCCACGTGAGCAGCACAGATCCTGTGCCTAAGCAGGGTAAGGCCTTCCCCCCAAGCAGCGTGGGACCCCATGCACACACCCCCTTCCTAGGCTTGCTGTGGTAATGTGGGGCCACCGTTAGGCCCCATCCATCCTCGAAGCTGCGTGGCCTCCAGTTAGCTACTGGACATTAAAGCTTATCCTTGGCGTAGAGAGGAGGGAAGGGAGCAGGTGTCTGAATCCAGATCCTCGGAGCTTGTGGCTCTCTCCTAGATCTACGGGAAGTGGTTCCACGTGGCCATGGGCTCCACCTGCCCGTGGCTGAAGAAGTTCATGGACAGGATGTCCATGAGCACGCTGGTGCTGGGCGAGGGGGCGAAGGACAAGGAGATCAGCATGACCAGCACTCGTTGGCGGTGAGAACGGGGATGGGGTGGGGGGGGGGCGAGGGGGACCAGGGCCCATCTGCCACCCCTGCCCGGCTTCAGTCACCACCCTGTCCCGGAGAGTTAAGGTCTCTACCTCCAGCCGGGACCTTGCCTCCGAGCTCCAGGGCCCTCCGCTGCCCTCCACCACGCAGTGCCCTGACACATGCCTATTTTGCAGCCTGGTTTGCAACTCGATCCTGCGGTGTCCCTTAGCTCAGTCAGGGCCCTGCCAACCCCCAGGACCCAACCTGGAAACGTGGGTGGGAGGGAGGCATTGAGACTCCTCTCTCTGCTGCCACAGGGTGTTCAGTCCACCGTCAAGCCCTGTCCATTCTCCTCCTAAATCCCTCCAAGCTGCCTTCTGCTCCCTTCTTTACCTTCCACACCCTGCCAAGCCACCTGCCTTTCTCTCCTTGGGGTCTATGACACCCCGTCTCTACACTTCTCCCCACCTCTAATCTCCAACCGTTTACCCAGCAAACAAAAGACCTCTTGAAAACTCGCATCTGCTCAAACTTTTCCATAGCTCCTATTGCCCTGGGCATAAAGTTCAACTCCATTAATGGGGCCTTCTAGGCCCCTCCCAGGACTCACCAGGTATTCGGTGACCGACCCAAGTAGACTTTCAGCTCCTGAAACCCTCCACCCTCTTGCACCTGATGTTCCTTCTACTGGCGAAACGTCTCAACGTCTCCCCACCTCTCTGGGCTAATTCCTATGGATCCTTTAGGACTCAGGTTCTAGGTCACTTCCTCCAGGAAGCCATCCCTGACTGCCACCCTCACCCCCACCCCCACCAAGGTTCAGGTTACATACCTTCCTTTGTGCTCTTGGAGCACCTGATGCTTCTCCCCACTTGGTACACTGATTGCATCTGCCTCTGGTCTGCCCATGGGCCCTGGTCAGTCCTGAGGTCCACGAGGGGACAGAGTCCATCTTGCCCTCCTCTATATCCTCAGCCTGTCACACAGTGCCTGGCTCGGTATAGGTGCTGCTCGATAAATGTTGATCAGATAAATAACAATCATCGTAACAACAGCTAGTATGTGCGTAGTGCTTACTCTAAGCTGTTGTGTTTTTTTAATGTTTATTTTTGAGGGAGACAGAGAGCAAATGGGGGAGGGGCAGAGAGAGAGGGAGACACAGAATCCAAAGCAGGTTCCAGGCTCTGAGCTGTCAGCACAGAGCCTAACACGGGGCTCGAACCCACAAACCATGAGATCACGACCTGAGCTGAAGTCGGGCGCTTAACTGACTGAGCCACCCAGGCACCCCAAAGCTGTTTAATAGTATCCTATTGGATCCTGACAACGGCAGTTTGAGGTGTCATTATCCCCCTTTCACAGAGGGACCTGGGGCCAGAAAGACACAGAGTAATAAAGGAATTAAAGCATTCATTCATCACTCCCCCCTACCCGTGCGTCAGTCTGATGTGCAGATTTGGTTGAGGAAGCTGATGTTTAGGGCTGGCTTTGCCAAGGGGCAAGATTAGTCCCTTTTTCCTCTGTCCCTCTGTTCCCTTGTATGTGCGTGGGTCTCCTAGGACTGGCATGAGGATTAAACAGGATGTTTGGAAGTGCTACGTTCCAAATGACAAAAGGAAAACATGTGAAGAGGACCCCGCAGGAGAGTGGGTGTGGGGACCACGGTCTCTACCAGCGGTTACCTTTCTTTTGGTTTGTGCATCTCCAGGAGAGGCACCTGCGAGGAGATCTCCGGGGCTTATGAGAAAACAGACACTGACGGAAAGTTCCTCTATCATAAGCCTAGTAAGTTGAATTGGAGGCATCCTCCGCAGCTGTCTCCCCTTTGCTGAAAAAGACCTTGTGGTGTCTTAACCTGTTTTCCCTTCTGCCTCACCTCTCCGTGCCCCCAAAGCCTTCCCTCCCATTTTTCTGAGATGTCCTCTGGACTTTCTGTATGTATTCCTCCTCTTTCCCTTCTCCCGCCTTCTCTCTCGTGCCCTCGTGAGCATCCAGAATGAAAGGGGTGTCACTGAATTCTGAGGATAATATCGGGAGTTCGTCAGCATTCATGGTGGCCATCTGCAATCAGTTGATAAAAATTATGCTAAACATCTACCATGTGCAGGGTGCATGGTGCTGTCACAGAAGGAATTTATTCCTTCTGGACGTGAATTTATTCATTCACCCAGCAGATGTTTATTGACTATGCTCTATGTGTCAAATAACTGCGCTGGAAGTGGAACCTATGAATGTTTGGGTAGGTGGATGTTTGAATAAATAAATGAGAAAATAAGCAAATGATTGGTAAACGAGCGCATATATGGATGGCAGATAAGTGAGTTAATCAGTCCTCTAACAGATAAATCGATGGGTTAATGGGTGGAGGAAAGAAGGGGGGAGAGAAGGGAAGGAAAGAAGGAAGGAAATGGTTTGACATATGGAAAGGTTGGATGGATGGGATGATGGTGGATGAATTAATGATAAATATATAGAGGAGATGGATGGATAGATAGAAGGATGGATGAACAGATGATGTACGGGTGAATAGGTGAAGGAATTCAGGCTAGAGGAGCCTTCTGACAACCGATGCCTTTGGCCTCTTGCATCGCCCATGCAGGATGGAACATCACCATGGAGTCCTATGTGGTCCACACCAACTATGACGAGTACGCCATCCTTCTGACCAAGAAATTCAGCCACCACCACGGGCCCACCATTACCGCCAAGCTCTATGGTAACGGCCTGGAGCTAGAGATAAGTCCGCAGGAGTTGGGGGCGGGAGGAGGCCAGTGATTTAGGGACAGTGGAGTGGGGAGGAGTCGGGAGTTCTGCTCCACCCTTCTGATAAAACTGTAGTTGTGGGAAAGGTGGAAACATTTACTCCCCCTGGAGGAGGTAGAGCTCAGTCTCCCGTCTGAGGTAGAATCCTTTTCTTTTGGTTTTTAATTCCAGAGTTTCCGGGTCTGTAACAGAACCAGCAGAAAAAGCCACACGTGGGGATTTGGGAGACCTGGGGCCGGAGGGAGTCTGGGAGGGACACCTCTTCTTCTTGTGGAGCCAATCTTTCCATAAGTGTATTGAGGAGATCACACTGGGCTGATAGCTTCCAGCTCCTAAATGACAATCACAGGGCAAAATAATCCCAGGCCTTGCTAGCCTAGGCACCTGTGGTTCGAGGCGTCTTCTCTGCTTCCCATTGCAGGGCGACAGCCACAGCTTCGAGAAAGCCTGCTGGAGGAGTTCAGGGAGGTCGCCTTGGGCGTGGGCATCCCCGAGGACTCCATCTTCACGATGGCCGACAAAGGTAAATGCGACCCCGCCCCGCCCCACCCCAGCTTTCTGTCTCCTCCTCATCCTTCACGGTCCTCAGAGAGCATCTTCCCAGGCCCTGGGTCTTTCCTGTAACCCTCTGAGATACGTAGGATTATAATCCCCCTCCCCTCTTTATAGAGAAGGTAGCCGGGGCCCCCAGATTTGTTCCAGGTCACACAGCAAATGTGCTTGGTAGAGCTGAGACTAGAACCAATTCAGCATTCAGCCTCGTGCCACCTGTTAAACTGAGGTTATAGCCAGAATCCACAGGTAGCTCGCAGAAGGCAATCCAGTATTGGGGTCAAGAGTATGGGCTCGAGGTAGAGTACCGAAATTCAAGTTGAGCTGTGTGGCTTCTGGCTAGTCAACCTTCCAGAGCCTTATTTTCCTCATCTGTAAAATGGGGCATCATGCTGTCTCTCTTATAAGTTGCTGTGGGAAGTCAGTGAGAGGAAGCCTTTAAATACGATAGCGCTGTGCCCAGTGTCTAGTAAGTGCTCAGTAAGTGTTAGCCATTGCTGTTCTTCGATGGTGCTGCTGGCGATGATGGTGCGGCCGCCAGCTTGTCACTTTTCCAACGAATGACCTTCAGCAGGCCACGTGAGTGGAGCCATTCATGAAGTGGGCTAACGCACAAGACAGTTCCCAGCTGAGTGCCCACCCGGCACGCAGTCATTAGCATTATGACAGAAACAAAGCCCTCTCTGGGTCTTGGCCCTCTTACTCACCTCTCTCTTCTGTCCTGGCCTAGGTGAGTGTGTCCCTGGGGAGCAGGAACCAGAGCCCTCTCCACTCACGGTGAGCACCTCTTTTTCCCACCCCATCCCCACCCTGCCTGATTTTTGCTGCCCTTGCTTAGGTCCCCCTGTGGTGGTGGGTGGGGTCATTGAGAGAGGTTGAGAGAAGGCAGTGGTAGGCATGGGGTCTTGAAGTCAGAACCCTCCCCCTGCCCCCCGCAGGGCTCAATCTCAGATCTGCCATCTGGGCCAGTTGCTGCCCTATCCAGACCTCACTTTTCCTCATCTGTGAAATGGGGTAGTTACACTTACCTTCCATGGGCTAGAATTCAGTGACATATTGGAAAAATTCTTAGCATAATGCCTAAAGCCAGTGAAATACTCAATAACGAAATGATGATACCCAGTACTTAAGAAATAAAAGACAAAGTCAATTGATCTCCAAAAAACCAGGAAACCTGAGAGCAGGCAGCTTCTCAATCAACTGCTCTATCTACTATTCTGCCTTTTGATGTTCTGGGCTTCCTTACTCTTCTGCTTTATTTTCCTGCCTTTACCATATTGATTAAGCTTTCTTCGTTGTTTTTTTTTCTGTGATTATTTGGAAATTATATATCCAGATTTATTCTACCAACGTGTGTGTGCATATACATGCGTGTATACATGTATAAATTTTCAAGGCTATGTTTCTGAACAAATATATATTATAAATATATTAGAAACATAGTCTCAAAAATTTTTTTAAAATACAAGAAAGTAAGAAGAGTGTCCTTATTCCTACATAGAATCAACACTGTTAACATTGTTTGCTTCTGTGTTTTTAAAGAAAAATTATCATTGATTTTACGAAAACCAACAGAATTAAAATTAAAAACGATAAAAATAAATAAATGAAAATGAAGAATTAAAATCATGCTGAAAAGGATACAGAGTAAGAGTTTAAAAAAATGCCACCACCCAAAAACTACCAATATTCACATTAATCCAGCAATTTCGGCACGTGCACATGTGGAGGGAAGGACAGATAGAAGGAATGCACAGATTTATGCACAGATTCAGGCATACTGTTATTAAATGGGATGATATCACAGATGCTATTTTGAGTTTTAAAAAGCATTCTTTGTAGTTTTATTTGAATTAAGAAAAAAAACAACACGGTTGGACTTTTTGAACTTCAAATAAGCATCTGTCGTCATCCTTCCCAGTCACTTAGTAAAAGTTCTGGAATGGATTCTACACTCACTCTTGGTGAATATAACCACAGCGTCTCCATTCCTGAGTTAACTTATTTCTGTCAATCTCTTCATTAGTGCCTTCACCAAGTGGTGTTTACAAGGCGGGTTCATGGGTGTTTTAATCCTTGGATTCTTCCGTTTGAGAAAAGTCTGCCCATTTCCTTCATACTTGAATGGCATTTTGCTTGGGCGTCACATTCTTGGGTCATGTTTCCTTTCCCTCGGAATGTTGTCTGCACTGCTCTGTTGTTCTCAAGCGCTAATCATCACTCTGGGAAAGCCTGAGGCCAGCCTGCTGTTTCTTCTCCTTGTAAGCAATTTGTTTCTTCTGCCCAGATGCCAGGACAAACTTTATCCTTGAACTCTGTATCTTTTTTTTTTTTTCAATTTTTTAAAGTAAGCTTTAAGCCCAATGTGGGGCGTGCACTCACGATCCTGAGATCAAGAGTCACATGCTCTACTGACCGAGTCAGCCAGAACACTCCACAGTCAGTATCTTAACAAGGACATGTCTTGGTGTTGAGAATTCCATGCCAGAATTTCCTGGAATACAGTGTGCCCTTCCCATCCACAGATTACATTTTTTCTGTGGGGTTTTGCTACTTTGGGAACACTTGTTCTCCCATCCTGGACCATCTTTGTCTTCCACACATGCTAGGTGTTCTCAAGTTGCTTTCATCTGTATTCACTGGGCTTCTCCCGGGATTCTCACTCGTCTTTCTTCTGGGACAGCCATTCCATTTAGCAGCATCTATTCTGTTCCTTGCTATTTCTGACTTCCTCACTAGCTCTGAATGTATGTTGTCTTCGTTCTCAATTTTTTATATCTAGGCCTGAATTTTGTCTTTTATTTACCACTTTGAGTCTTGTTTTAATGAATATATGTTTTCATTAAGCAGTTCTATAGCTTGAGGCCACTGAAGGATTTCCTTCAGCTTGTTGAGTTGTATTTTCTTCTACATTGGTGTCATAGGTGGGGTTTCCTAGATCAACACCTGTAGAGCAGGTGTGAAGGAAGAACTGGGCAAGAGAAGCGGAGCTGTGATGTGGTCATGATGCCTCAGCCAACCCTGTGGGAGCTCTAGAACTGGGCGGGGTGGGACCTTTGGAGTTGTCTCATGATGGTGCCAAGGGGTGGGGCCTTAATACCCGGATTTTGATCATGTTCTGGGGATCAGCCTGGGGGAGGAAGCATGACCCTGAGTGAGAGGGGTCCCCTTAGCGGAGGCAGTCCCAACAGGGGCTGACAGCTCAGGCTGGGAATGTAAGCCCACTCCTCAGGGGAGGTCTAGGCAGTTCATGACAGGAGCCACCACAGTCGGGCTCTTTCTGTAGTGCGGCCTATTTACTCCTTCATCTCAGAAATGGGTCTGGATAGTCTCTGTGCCATTTCTTTTTATCTTGTTCCTGCTCAGTTTTAGCCTGTCTGCTGTGATATGGTGGGGTGGGGGGGGGTTCATTTATTCCTTGGTCATTTCCCCCAATAAAATTGAGCTGAGCCCCCTCCTACCCAAATGTAGTCTAAGGTCTGGGTATTTTGTGTTCCATCGACTTTTCTGAAGTCCGAGGAAAGGGTGGGAAGGAGCAGGGGTGGAAGAGCTTCCCTAAGGCATGCCATCTTGGCTGGAATACCCTTGCTTGCTTTCTCTTTTGAAGAACTACGTGGGGTTCATTCCACCTGGTCAGGGCAGTGACATCTGTCTGCCCCATGTCAATACCCCTGGTGCATTAGATCGTGTAGTCCCAGAACCTTCACTTAGAGAGAGAAGGGCTCTAGTCTGTTTCCTCTTTTCTTCCCAGAGGTCGTCTTCACGACTTCTCTGTCAGAAGAGGAAAAAGAAAAGGTCCCTCAATTTCCTTCTCTCAGGATTCGGGAGTCTTAGGGAGAATAATCAGAAATTTAATGACTTGGGAGTTAGAGGGCAGAGTTAGGAGTTGACCATCCTGTTCAGCTCCAAAATACTTGATTTCTTTCCTTGATCAACCGTTTTACTTTTTGCTTTCAACTATGCCCCTTTCCTTGACTGAGCCGTGCTGGTGAACATTTGGAGATTGATATTCTGAATTCATTTTTTTGCTGTTAGGAATTGGAAAAGGCGATTTTGAGGGAAATTTACATCTGCCATCTTCATCCCCATCTCGACGGAATCTGTATTTCTTCATCACTGTCAAGAATGAAACCATAACTGGTGTCTCCCCTTGCAGAAAAGAAAAATGGAGCACACTTTCCATTTCTTCTTTCCAGGCTTCCCACGTGTCTGTTTTTGTGGATGTAATCTGAGGTTGACATTTATATTTTCCACCCTTTGTTAAAATTTTTTTTAATGTTGATTCTTGAGGTAGAGACAGACAGACTGTGAGTGGGGGGAGGGGCAGAGAGTGAGGGAGACACAGAATCCAAAACAGGCTCCAGGCTCTGAGCTGTCAGCACAGAGGCTGACACGGGCTCGAACTCACGCGCTGTGAGATCATGACCTGAGCCGAAGTCGGATGCTTAACCGACTGAGACACCGAGGCACCCCTCCACCTTTTGTTCTGAGAATTACTTTTAACATTTACATTATGTGATCGTTGTAACAACCATTTAATCTCAACTCTGTTTTATTGGCTTTATAGTTTATCATAATTTCTTGCTATTGCATCATCCTTTTTTTTTTTTTTTTGTACTTAGATTCCTCTCTCAATTGGTGGGAATATTTTTGTAGGTTTAAGATTTTATTTTTAAGTACTCTCTGTACCCCATATGGGGCTCGAACTCACAACCCAAAGATTAAGAGTCACATGGTCCACTGACTGAGCCAGCCAGGTGCCCTGGAATATTTCTATAAGTAGTTTTTTATTTTTGTTTTTTCTGAATAAACACATGGGTGGCAAACTACTGGATCCTTGCGTGTTTGAAAATGTGTTTGTCACATGGTCAACAGCTTAGATGAGTACGGAATCTTTTCTCTCTTATAAACTTCTTATAAACTCTCTTATAAACTGCTCTGCAGTTTCTGTCATTTAATGCTGCTGTTTACTACACGGTCCGTTAGGCTCTTTATCCTTTGTCTCTAGGAAGTGTCCAGGTGGGGCTCTTCACTAATTTTACCTCATTCCCTTTGACCCCAACTTATAATTGGACAACTCAAGTCTTTCTTCAACTCAGAAAAGTTTTCTTCTATTATTTCTATATTGATTGCCTCTCCTTCTAGAATTCCTACTATGTGAATGTATTTCTTATGATCATTTAGCCAGTTTATTATCTCTACGGTATGGTTAAATTAAACAAAATCTTCCCATCTCCAGTAACTTCCTTCTTTCATTCTATTCATTTCCGTAACCGTTGGCCCCTGTGAAATTGACGCAGTGTCATCATGAATTCACTGATGGTTTAAGTTTTCTCCTGTTTCCTGCTGTCATCCTGCGTGTGATGGAGGTATTTCTCCTGAGCAGCTGCATTATTTCAGTTGTTCCATGATTTCTTCTCTCTTCCTGCATCCTCACCAAGGAACAAGGCCTATGTACAACCAGCTTGAGAGACGGTTGGGAGTCGCTGATCATAGCTTGAGTTGCACCTTAAAAGGAGAACATTGAAAGTTACCACAGATTTACTTTTTCAGATTCTAGTCTCTCCCATCCCTGCTGGCTGGCAGTTTCCCTGCTCATCCCTTTTTTAATGGCCTTGGGATCCTGCCTCAGGGGACTCTACACAGCCTGCCCCACTCTTTAGTCCCCACCACTCCCCACCACCACAGCTAAGAGTGTCAGGGTCAGTCTGGGGTCCCTTCTCCATACCTTCTAGGTGGCTTTTCCTTTGCGAGCGACTGACAATGATAGTCTGGTCAGCCCTTCCTGCAAATCATTCACACCCACACTCCACCGTGTAGAAACACCTTCAAGTTTCTGGCACGGAAATGCTGCTCTTCCCTGGTTTCCAGTTCAGATGATTTTTTCCCCCCTCACTATTTTATTCCTTTGGGCATTTCAACTAGAATTTGGATACAGGGGTGTTGTTCTACTCCATGGTTCTGATTTTCCTTTCAGACTAGAAACCTATCTTGTGGTGCCCATTCTGGGATTCAGGTTGATACTTTTGGGAAAACCAGTCCATTAACCAGTGTAGTAACTCTGCTTCTGTCTGCACCCTGATTCCCAAAGCAAATGGTTTTTATATATTCCAGGGGTACAGGTGAGCAATAGTGGCGAGGTCCCCACAACAGCTTCTCTTTCTCCCCACCCCAGAGAGCCCGGCGGGCTGTGCTGCCCCAGGAAGAGGAAGGATCAGGGGCCAGGCTGCTAGCAACTGATTTCAGCAAGAAGGAAGGTAATGACCGCTCACCTTTCCACCCGCTTCTGTCACACTGCAGAGAGGAAGGGCCCATGGGTGGCTCACACAAGCTGCCCTCACCACCACGAAGTCTTTCTTATTTGTCTGTTGGTCAAGGACTGGGACTAGGAAAGGCAAATCAAGGCCTCTGCGTGGTGCCAGGGGTCGTGAGGGGAGAGAGAGGAACATAAGGTGTGAGGAACTCTTATGTTCCTGGGCTCAGGAACTCTCCGCTCCATGATGAGAAGTGCGTTCTGGCCCTGTCTGTACCACTGTGTGGCCTCCTAGCCTACGTTTCCTCCTCTCCGCAGCGGATAACAGCCTGCTGTGCTCGCGATCAGGGCTTCTGTGGGAGCAAGTTGGAGCCGGACGTGAGGTTGCCCTGTGTGGTGGACAGTGTTCACGAATGACTCACCCTCCAGCTTGCTCAGCAGACGCTCAGCCCTGCTCCGCCCTGTGCTGGGTCCTGGGGGTCATCCAGACAAACCCGTGCCTTTTCTGAACTTGTGGTCTGGTAGGGGAGGCAGGCAGAGAAGCTGATGGACCCAAAAGGCAGGGTCAGCTAAGGGGGTGGGGGAACTCAGAGGAGGGAGGAGTCAGGGGATCTCGGAGGACTTCCTGGATGAAGGGGAATTCGTGCGGTGTCCAGGTATCCAGGCAGGGGTCTATGGAGGAAGGTCCTCCAGGGGCCGGAGCAGTGGGAGAAAAGGCATGGGTGTGGGACTTCAGGGGAGAGGTCAGGCCGGCACGGCTGCTGTCGCCGAGTGCACCGCCACCTGCTATTAGAGTCCCTGGATGGACAAGACCAACCAACACGGGACGGTGGGCCAGTGGGTTGCTGGGTTATGGCGTGGAATGGGCACGGATTTTGGAGCCCACGGGGTTTCGAATCTCAGCACTCTGTGATCCTGGGCAGGTCCCTTTACCTCTCAATTTCCTCATCTATAAAAATGAGTTGACAACCCTTCCTGTGAGTGTGGAGGGGAAAACTAAACTAGATGGTGCATGTTAAGCGTCCAGCCCGGTGACAGGTATACAGGAAGCACTCAGTAAGAGCTGCTGTTCTGCCCCTCTCCAGATGCCTGCCAGCTGGGCCACGCAGAAGGCCCTTGCCTGGGGATGGTCACGAGGTATTTCTATAATGGCTCATCCATGGCCTGTGAGACCTTCCAATATGGCGGCTGCCTGGGCAACGGCAACAACTTCGCCTCAGAGAAGGAGTGTCTGCAGACCTGCCGAACCGTGGGTGAGCACGGGCCCCTCACCTCCATGCATGCTGCACCCCACACCCTGTCCTCCCAACAAGACACCTGCCAGGTGAACAGGGAGCTAAGAGAGAGGAGGTTCCAGGGGTAGAATTCTGGGGCAAGCTTCCTGAAGTCACAGGAAGTGTGCATCTGGATGTGGGTGCCCCAGGCAAGTGACTGGTTTCCGTGGGTCCCAGCTTCCCAGTCCGGAGGAACCAAGTGCTCTGGACGAGCAGGGCAACCTGGTCAGGCCCTTTGCCGGGCGTCCCGGGTCGGCCGCGCAGAAGGACTGACGCTCCGCGCCCCCCCTTCCCCACAGCGGCCTGCAACCTCCCCATAGTGACCGGCCCCTGCCGAGGCTACAACCAGCTCTGGGCATTCGATGCCGTCCAGGGGAAATGCGTCCTCTTCACCTACGGCGGCTGCCAAGGCAACGGCAACAAGTTCTACTCAGAGAAGGAGTGCAGGGAGTACTGCGGTGTCCCTGGCAACGGTAGGAGGACCCGTGGGTGCTACTGGGTCCAGGCGGGAGAGCCCTGGTAGGGAGCGGGGGTCCGGAGAGGTGAGTTCTAGACTCCAGCAGATGACCGGCCCATCCGCTCTCTGGGCCTGTTCCCCATCTGTAAAGTGGGGCTAAACCCTTACCCCAGCCGGGACGGGGCACCAGGGAGGCACAGGCCAGGCCTGAGCCTGGCAGAGACGGCCTCTGCTTCTGGGGCTGCCACGTTCGGGCTGGCCACGTTGGGCGAGTACCAGTTTGAGCCTCATTTTGTTTTCTTCTGTAAAATGGGACAGAAGTACCCACTCGGATTTCACAGTGCCTGGACGGTGAGGACTCGGCTGACGGCAGCCGTCACCGGTCCTGATGGTCATGCTGTGATGACACCAGTAATAGCATGCCAGGGGAACAGCAGCCATTTGATTTCTGTGCCGTGTCTCCCCACTGGGAGAAGAGGCCAAAGACCAGATCATTCTGTGGGATGCGCTTTGGAGACACCAGGTCATGCAGCAAGCAAGCAGCGGTTTCTGGCCTCAAGCTCAGGTCCCAAGTCAGCCCAAGCTGCCTTCCCTCCTCCGTGAGGCATCCCCATCCCGACTGTCCCCATCCGCAGACGCCCTGGGTGAGCCCCACACCTACTTGCCGAGCTTCTGTGTGTCCACAGGTGACGAGGAGCTGCTGCCCATCGCCAGCTGATCGGCCCGCAGGCCACACGGTGGCGGGGAGGGTGCGGGCCGTGTCTGTTCCGGTGCCCCACGTCAGGCCGGGCCGGGTGACCCGGGTTCAAATAAAAATGAAATTGTGGACTCCTGAAACTCCACGTCGTGACTGTTCATTGTCACGATAAAGCGTAAGGGGTGGCAGGGAGAGGGGGGAGACAAAGCCAGGGCAGGCGGGAGTCACCCCAGCTTTCCCCGGAAGTGAAAAGCGTGTTGGAAGTGGAATAGAACTGTCCTCGGGCCATGAAATTGGCTGTGCAGATTGAGACCCAAATCTCAGTTCTGTTTACTCCACAACACTATCAAATGGGCCTGTCGTTTTAATAAACCCAGAAAAGGAGAGAAGAAACACCTCTGGGGACTTGTTTGTGGGTGAGGTTCAAATAGGGTTCAGAAGAGAGGACCGTGCCCCCTTTGCCCAGGTGCCAGGCGGGTCACGGCCACCGGCCCACCGTGCCTGAAGCAACAACCCCTGCCCTTTGCGGCACCAACACCCACGCCACAACCATGTGGCCGCAGCCATGTCCCCAGCACGAGCTGCCAGGGGCCAGAGAGCCTCGGGCTGCTTCTCCACGAGGCCCTGGAGGTCCTGTCTCCTGGGATCGTCACTCTGGCCCTCTGCCCCGGAAGGAGAGGGTTCACTGACCTCTGCATTGTGTCTGGGACCATCAGCGAGGCACCGGACCCGAGCCGGCAGCCCTCGGCCTGGCCTGGCTTGTCCTCCCTTGAGGAAGAGGACAGGTAGACCGTCCAGGGTGGCTCGGTCACCAACTTAGCAGAACATGACTCCCAGAGCTTCCGAGAAGAGACACGCTGACACCTGACCTATAAATCTCTCTTGCGTGCTCCATCCCCACAGAACCTTGACCGGTGCTGCTCCCGCTGCTGCCTCTCACGCCCTCAGCCCATTTGCTTAAGAGACTCATCAGGAAGGAAGAAGGGAGGGGATGGATCCAGATGTAAGGACTTGGCTGTAGGAAGCTTTGCAGCCCCCTTGGCCAGAAGACACATAAAGACCCCCGGCTTCTCCCCCAAAGTCCCAAGCTTGGGGCTCGCGGGTTCCAACAGAGAGGACCGTCCTGAGGGACGAAGTTTGTGGTCACGGCCCGGACTCTCTGGGCAGGAGTGGGTGGTGCAGGGGCAGGGACACAGGTGACTGTTCAGAGAGAAGGGACAGGCTCTCTGGCCTGGAACGAACCAACGTCATCGCGTCCTATGTCCGTATCTTGCTTCCCTGCACGCGTGCCTCACATACCAGGGCTGGCCACTCATGGCGGCTTGAAGAGGGCTCTTCCGAAGTGACCTAAAGGACAAAGGCCAAAACCAGAGGGAGCAAGCCGCAGGTAGCAAGGCCAGCTGCAGCTGGGGGATGGGATGTGGGCTCATCAAGTTATTTTTTATGAGCCACTTAAAAACAGGCCTCCCGGGGGCGCCTGGGCAGCTCAGTTGGTTGAGCATCCCACTCCTGATTTCTAGAACCCCATGCCACATTCGTGCCGACGGTGCAGAGCCCGCTTGGGATTCTCTGCCCGCCCCACTCACACACAGGCTCTCTCCCTCTCTGTCAAAAATGAACATTAAAAATGAGCCTTCCATTAAAAAATCCAGGATTTCTTGATCCTCTTGAAACCCACCCCATTAGCTCACCACGGGGCAGGCACTGAGGCGGGACGGTCCCTCGAGATGAGGCCTCCCCTGCAGTGCCCCTGCTGGCCTGCCAGGTCCTAGAGACAGGTGTGACAGATGCGACCGGGTTGAAGCACGTCTGTCACCCTGAGTCAGGAGCCCAGGGTGCTCGCCCCAGACGGCAGCACATTCTCTCTCAAGTGGCTGCCTGGAATACTCGGGTCTTAAATAGCCTCACCTCCAATTTTCTCCTACTAAAGATCCTGGTCACATCTGTCACGCGATCGACGTGGCTGGTCAGTAAAGAAACATACCCCCCCCCTTTAAAAAAAACTTTAAGGGCGCCTGGGTGGCTCAGTCGGTTGAGCATCCGACTTCGGTGCAGGTCACGATCTCGTGGTTTGTGAGTTCGAGCCCTGCGTCTGGCTCTGTGCCCGGAGCCTGCTTCGGATTCTGTGTCTCCCTCTCGCTCTCTCTCTGCCCCTCCCCCACTCACACTCTGCCTCTCTCTCAAAAATAAACATTAAAAAACAAAACAAAACTTGAAAACCCAGAGACAGGCCCTTGGGCTGTACGAAGGCTCTGGGCCATGCCTGGTCCCTCTGCGACCGTGACATTCAAAGCATGGGGGAGGGCCCTCGGCTACAGTGGACTCAACCAACTTGTTCCAGCCGCACGGAAAGTCCTCGATTAAACGTCCATCAGCCCCTCTGGGGAACACCTACGCGGTACACTTCACAGGCCGCTCCCACGTGACGGTTCTGAGGGCAGGGCCCACGGCCCAGCTCAGCAGCCCACTCGCGATGCTCCACAGGATTCGGCGGGGGGGGGGATTTGTTCGGCCAATCCGCGCGCCACCTCCTCTTCAAGGGCAGCACCTCGTCATCTGGTTGAAGCAAGGATAAAGCAAGACCACGTTTGCCTTCGAGCAGACCCCTCACGGCCGCTCACCCTTCTGGCTCACCCAGGCCACGCTGCTGGCCTCCTGCTGGCGTCCTCTCTCCTTCCACTCGCTCGCCCTCCGCCTGACTATTCAAGCGAAGCCCTGAGGCGCGGGTCTGGGGTGTGGCCTGCAGAAGTCCACCCGGGCCGGGACCGCGAGGCTGACTGTGGCGGGCAGATTCTAAGTGTGTGGACAGTCACACATGCCCTCAGGAACTCGGCAAAGCCACGGACACTCTTCCCCAACCTGAGGGTGATACAACACACAGTCACACGTGTCCCTGGGGAGGCCGATGTTGCCGGGCTCGGGGTCACAAGAGGCACACAAGTAACCACTGGACAAGGACACCTGGACGTGGCCCTCGGGCACTGGGCTTGTAGGACTCAGATGAAGTCCCTCCTTCTTGCGAGGGACAATGCTCCTCAAAGCAAGGTCCACACGAGCCCCTTCTTTCCCTCATTTATCAACACGTCTGCCGCGCTGGGTCTCGTGCCGGTTACGAGTAACGGACTCAGGTGAGGCGCTGACACCCCGACCTTACTCCGGCTGTGTCACCCCCGGGATCCTGCCTCCGGCCCATCTCTACTCACCAGGGCCCTGCTCCTCACCGGATGACACGGCCCGACGCCAGACCCAAGAAATGACACCACACACCGCCATCTTCCTAAAGGTTGTTTTATTGTAAAACCATAAATACAACACTGACATGAAATCGTTTAAGTAACTGATCCTCTCTAACCATTAAAAGCATGTCTTTTTGCCTTGGCATCAACCAACTGGGAAATAATGTTGCAAGAATTCGGGGGTAGGGTGTGAATTCTGGGCGGGGGCTTTTGGCGATTTAAGGAACCAAGCGGAACCTTCCTCTTCTTCCTGGGAATGTCCCACTTTTGGACAAGAACAGACAGGTAAAAACAGCAACATTGAAACAGCTCAGTTTTAAATTTTATTACTTTGTAAAAATCTTTTTTTTTTTTTTTTCCTGTTCCTTTCCTCCATTTCACATCAGAAAAGTTTTAAACATCACGAAACGGATTTGGCTGTAAATGGAGATACGGTACCAAAACAAAGTGAAACGAAAATCCCAAAGGACGAACAAAAAAACCCTAAATAAACCCTCAAGTTTGGTCTCGGGGGTTTACGTATCACAAGAACCGTCAACTCAACCCCCATGCAACGTGACTCCTTGGAGAGCTGTTGGATCCACACCAACGACACAGGAGACCGCGAACAACGTCTTTTGTTAATTAACACAGCAAGGGTGACACTAGGTAACTTTTTTTTAAATACAGTACATGGTACGCAGGGTCCCAAGATGGCCCTGCATAAACCCCTCGTGGAGACTGGAGCCAAGCACTGGCTGTTTATAAAAATATTGTGTTGCTACAAAAGTATAAATTAATGCTACCGGTATTAAGAAATATTAAACACATAAAACTTATAAGGATTAAGAAAAATATTCATTAATACCTGTAGAAAACTCTGGCCTAAAAAAGATATTTTTTTTTGTGTTTGTTTTTTTGTAAATTTTTTTTTTTTGTATTTTTTTAAGATGACTTGAGTTTCTTGCACTCGAAGAGAGAGACACAGTCAGATGTGCCTATGGTATTGCCTAGAACGTCTTAACTACTGAGAAAGGATGGGGTGCACGCACGTGGTTACTGAGCGGGGTGCAGGGAGGGAGGGGCACCAAGGCTTTCTCGAGATTTACCTGATGTGAAAGAATCACCGATGCGAAGTTGCAGGGAAAAGAAAAAGGCAGGATCAGAAAACAACTGAAAATAATTTACGCTTCTTAAAAAATATCTCTGCTTCGGGTGGTTGTACAAAATGATTTCCTGATGCTTGGGATCTGAATGGCCCCGGACGCGCTGCCCGGCGGGTCCTCTCTCTCCTGGCTGGCGAGTCCCAGCCCCACGCCAGTCCGCGAGCTGGCTCGCCGCCTGGGAACCCGGCCCCCCACCCCCACCCCCCCGGCTGGGCGGGAGGAAGGGCCCCAGGCGGGGACCGGCTGGCACCTGGGTTGTGGGAGGAGGCCTCCTTCCGGCTGGCCGCAGACCCCACGGTCTCTGCCGACCTGGACTTCAGGAAGCGCCACAGGGATCCCAGGCCCCTGAGGTTGCGGACAAGGCTGGGCTGTGCCCCTTTAAGGAACTTTGGTTCGAAGAGTCAAGGTGCCCGGTGGGGACGCACGGGTGGGTAGGACCCTCGTGGGTCCTGATGCTGACGCCCAACTGCAGACCTAGCGAATCCTTCTCTGGAACAGGAGCTGGATCTTTAAAGCGACACCCGTGGTGGTGGCCGGTGGCGGCCGTGGGGGCACGAACAGAAGCCAACGGCGACCTAAGGACCTTCCCCCTCATCAAAGCGGGAGCAGGTGCGTCTTCACACAGAACCCACAGGCCCCTCCAGGGAAAGGCAGGCCTCTACTGACCACCGTCCTCAAACCCGAACGAGAGAGGAAGAAAAACAATACCACCACCACCACCACCAAATCCTCCAGAAGACCCTGAAGAGGGGAAACCGGGAGGGAAACATAAGAGGACAAGACACTGTATCATTGGTTCACCATAACTGGCCTAGCAAACGTTAGCCACAGTGAAGAGAGGGGCAGGCCCCCTCCCAGTCCTCCCCGCGGCCCAGCTGGATCCGGGGGCCTGGGCTGGGGCCGGCAGGGCTGAGGCGGGAGCCCCCACCGACGGTCTCCAGGGGACAGCCGGAGCCTGACTCAGCCTCTCTGTTCTACCTAAACCAGCAGCCTTTCCGGGAGCTCCCCGTCAGGTACGCCCCGGGGACACAGACGCCGTGCTGTGAACTCACCCCAGCTCAGCGGGGCGGGAGACCGCTCCCGACGACGCCCCGTGTTACCTCCTCTTCCCGTCTCTGCGAGCACAGCCATCCTGACGACGGCTCCCAGGTACTGCCCCCGTCCTGGACGGTCGCTCACAGGAGCCCAGCTCCGTCCGCAACCCAGCTTTCCTTCAAGCCTTTCTCGTGAACGCGTGGCCCCCGAGAGTGCGTGCTGCATCCCTGACGTCTCCCCAGGTTGCCCCTCGCATAAGCACAGGGGCCTCCTGAAGACGAGATGAGGCTTCACAGTGGAAAACACGCCTTGCAGAGTTTTTCCCTGGTGTTTCTTGAAAGTGCAGGAGATAAAGAGCAAACTCAGGGAGAGATCGCTTGCCAGCCAATGGACCAGATGTAAAAAGAAAGTCCTTCCTCGGACGGTTCTCTCACCAGGAAACCTCTGTACCCTTCTCCCAGCCAAGGGCCGGTCCCCGGCAGCCAAGCCAGAGGCCGTCAGGTGGGGACGATGGCAAAGGAACCTCGCTGGCAGGTACGGCCTGCAGCTTTCTGCACCACGAACCCCCAAGGTGAAGTGCAGGCAGGAGCTCTGCTCGCGCGGCCCCTCCGTTTCGCTTCCCGGCTTTCAGCCCCCATCTGAGGGGGGCCTGGCTGGTGGACCCGGGCACAGGGAGGGAGAACGGCGTTGGGACAAGAGCAGCCATGCCCAGGCTACTCCATCGACCACCCGTGAGGCTGCAGTCCTTGGCCCTGGCTTTGGTGGTGAAGCCCAGTGGCCTCACGGGAGGGGAAAACACCCTGCAGAGGGGAGGCGCGTTCTCTCCACCTCCCCCCTGGGCTCCATGGATGTCAGCGCCAGACCATTTCTGTCCTGGGAATCGCATGGCTTGAGGCAGGCCGTGTCCGAGTCAGCACACGACCACCTTGAGCGGTCGAGAACGTGACAGAAATGGCCCTATTTCCTGCTCTGCCAGCAACCAAGGGCCTGTGGTGGAAAGTCCCAAAGTGGTCACAGAACGGGGGTGCAGAAGACAGAATCTTTCTGAAGGTCGATGCCAGGGGAGGTGCCGGGAGATGAACTGGAAGAGTCTACCTCAGTCCTTTGGCTAAACTAGAATGTGGGTAAGGTGGATATTGCTGGAAACGAGGGGCCAGTGGCTAAGCCTGTGAGATCTTTGGATTTTACTAAGCTGTTCACTGCAGCAAGACGTGCACTACGGGAATGGCCTGCGTGAGAAAGCCGACTGAAGGGGCACCTTGATACAGCCTTTCCTGTTCGCGACCCCAGTTTCTGAGGAACCAGTGGCTGCGAGAGAGAAAGGACCACCTGCCACCTGGTCACCATCCTGGAGGAGGCAGCCCCTGGAGACAGCGTTGAGAGTGTCCAGTGGCATCCACCTTAAACCTGCAGAGCAAGCCAAGCCCGAGGGTTGGAAAAAAGAACAGAACGGGGGGGGACACATAGGACTTCATACCTAAAGTTTAGTTAACTAGACTTCCTCGAATTTTCACTCTGGAGGGCAGATATCCCCGTGTTCCAAAGAGAATGTGGAGTGCTCTAAACGCATTATCTGGGCTTGGTCTCTGATGGCTTTGCAAGAGAGTAAAATGTCTGTTTTCTAACTAGCTGGCCCAAACACGGGGCAACGGTGTAACCACTCTGCCTTCAGTAGAGGGAGGACGGGCTCCGAGGCTCTGCTCCCACCAACCACACCAAGTGGGCAACTCTGATCCTCCTCGTGCGGTTCGAAGGGCCAGGTCGCGGACCCTCCCCCAGCAGCAAAGCAAAACCAGAGGGGCCTTCTGCTGCAGGATGCATCTGTCACCCTTCAGCAACCCTGCAGCCGCCTTCTGGAATGTCCTCAAAGCTCCGATCGTAAGGTCTGCTGATGCTCCCACGTGCTCTAGAAAGCGCCATCCGGTGACCGTCCAGTGCAGATGGAGGCTCTTCTGGTGACGTGACCCGATTGGAAATGGGGGGGAAATACCCAGAGCTTCTCCAGGAGAGGAAATGGCACATTGGTTCCCGAGACCACGGCTTGCTGGAGCGAAGCTTTGAACGGCCCACTTTGATGCGTTTTAGTATGTCCAACACTTGGGAGGGGAAAGCTGGGTTAGTTCTCATGAGGTGACGTGAGCGGGCTCGGTCCCCAGGGACACTGTTCTGGCCTATAATCCTAAGCCTTCTTGAGTCTCTGAACCAACTCGACTTCCCCATCTGCTACGGACCCGGGGATGGGGATGTTGTACAGTGCTTTTTGGAATCGAGGTATCTCACGGCTAAGTAATGCTTTATTAACAGGAAGGGACGGAGTGGAGTCAACCCTCAAAATGGTAAAACGTGCCTTTGCAAAGAGTCCTCCGTGATGGTGGTCGTTCTTCGCCCGAAGCCCTTGGCGTAACCATCTGTATCCTACAGGCGTGGGCACTGGGGGGACAGGCGGCCACCGGCACGTTACTCGTGGAGAGGTGGGGTGGGGGGTGGAGTACTGACCGTGACAGACCACCTCTTGTAAGGGCAAAGGGGCCACCCTCTTGCCATATGGACTGAGTGTGTAAAACGTAAATTCCTCATGGAGAGAAAAGCCATCTTTCACAGCCTCAAGGGGAATGTGGTCTGATAATGCCATTCTACCTTCAAGACATCAACTGTTAGGCCCACAAGGCACCGTGCTCAACTACTGTCCTGGAAGGAGGGCTGAGGCCCACGTGGGGAACCCCAGGCTGCGGGCAATGGAACCACCGGAATCCCTGGGGTCCTGGGGAGCGGGGAGGGGCCGTGGGTCCGAGGCGAGACAGACGTGAACATGGGTGGACTCAGGAGTCCCTGCGGGGCCGGAAGTGTCAGTGATGGGGCGAGTAGTGTAATGCACTCTGGGTATATAAATCAGACATTCGCAGTACCAGACACAGCGAACCAGGAGGGCGGGCCTTCCGCTTACATTCAGGAACACTCCCAAGCCACATGCTTCCCTATGGCTTCCACCGAACCCCACCTCTGTGAAATCCGTGACTCCAACCCCACTCCTGGTTCCCAAACAGCCAAGCCAAGTACGTTCATGGTCTTGGCTGTTCAAATACATGAAAATGGGACTGTACAGGGAGGGCTAATAAAAACCTTAGGATACTGAGTATACCACTGAGATGAGCTAGTTTACAGTGTGATTTGAGGAACAAAAAGGGCAACTGGGGAAAAAAAAAAAAAAAAAACCTCCAAAACATAAGTTACAGACATTCAGTGCCTCCTAGCAGAGTCTAAAATCAAATTTGAAAAAAAAAAAAAAAAGGTAAAAACTGCTAAAATGTTAGGAAAAACAATTATTAAGGAGTGGAGACAGTATCTATACTTCTTTAAAAAATGTTTTTTTTCTTATCTTATATTAAAAAGCAAAAAGTCAGCTTTATATTCTTAAAGTCTCCTTTCCTGATTTGGGGAGATAGATAGATGTGTTTCTAAGGCGGCTGCCCCGTGACACCCAAGGGTGTCTCGAAGACAACAGCTCAATGCCCTGAAGGTGAACGAGAACAAAGTCCAGTGCAGAAACTGTCCATCTGATGCAGTCTGGAGAATCCATGGCAGAGCAGCCGGGGAGGGGTGGGTGCGTGAGGGTCAGGAGGGCGTGGAGGGGGGAGGGGGGGAGGGTCGGGAGGGAGGGATGGCGGGGGCCACGGGGTCAAGGACAGAGAGCGTCAAGTCACTTCAGATCTCAGCTGCCTGAACGTTTTACGACATCAGCTTTCTACCAATCTGCACACCTGAAAACGGAGTCTTTAAAGCCCCCTCACTGAGAAAAGGAGGTGAAGCGTCTTCCCTCTTTCCCACTCAGCTTTCCTGACACACCCAGTTTAATGCACACGCGCCCGCGAGCAGGCACGTGCACATGCACCAGGGCTGTGTGTGTGTGCATGCGTGCACAGAGCTGCCGTGGCTGCGCAGACGAGCACGGGGCCCCCACGCCCCACACCCAGGGTGCACGTGCTGGGACACGTCCACACGTGTGCGGGTGTGCACACACATGCACACACACACTGAAAAAGCACTTAAGTTTCCAGGGGGCGTTTATAATGAGGTCCACAGTGTTTAGAACTTAAATTCCTTTTCTTTGTTTGCGACAGTGTTGTGTGTGTGTGTGTGTGTGTGTGTGTGTGTGTGTGTGTGTGTGTGTTTTCCTAATGTTTCTCTTCTCTTTTTCTTTTCTTTTCTTTCTTATTTCTTTTTGTTCCGAAGTCAAGTCTTAAAGCATGTTGGATTTCAGAAACATGAGTTTGTTCATATCTTCCGGACTGAGCAGTCGCCTCCTTTTGATTAGAAGCGCTTGCTCACACATATTTACACACCCGCTCCTGGCCCCCACGGCCGGGACCGCGAGCAGCCAGAAGGCCAGCTTGGCGAGTTTCGTGTGCTTTTGGGTAACGCACGACCAGTACTGGAAGAGATCAGGGGTGGCCTGGAAGAGGGGCTCCTGCAGGTAATCGTACACTTCATTTTTCCCAAGCCGATCGTCTTCCTGAGCTGCAGGGTTCTCGCCCGCGGCGGAGCGGGGCTTCTTGGCGGAGGGCTCGAAGTCGGCCTCCTCGGCCCAGGACTCCTTCACCTCGTTGATGAGCTCGCACACCTTGCCGATGATCTCCTCGTGCTGGTAGGGCGGGACGGGCCGCAGCTTCTGCTGCGGGTCCAGGATCATGGCCACCTTGTGCGCCGGGTGCACTTTGAAGTTCTCCTTGAGGGCCTCCAGGAAGAGGTGACACAGCTTGCTGACGGTGCCCGCGTCATTGGCCTTGGCCGTGAACAGCTTCTCCAGCCTGACGTAGGTGGGCAGCACGAGCTGCAGGGTGGGCTGGCTCTCGTTGCTCAGCTCGATGACCGCCTGCTTCACCGGCGTCAGGATGGCCGCCAGGTTGCTGAGCAGGTGCTTGTTGAGGCTCTGGATGAGGTTCATCTTCTTGGCGCGGCTGTAGAACTCGCAGATCTGCTCGTAGCGCTCGTGTACCAGCAGCAGCGAGTCCGTGACCGAGTTCCAGCAGGGCGGCGGCGAGGTCTCCTCGAGGGACCCGAAGGTCTCCTTGGCCAGGCCCGTGGAGCCCGCCAGGTCCTCGCACACGTTGAGCAGCTCGATGACCTCGTGCATGCTGCGGGCCTGCAGCGTCCGCTTGCTCAGCACGCTCTGCACCACCGAGTTCAAGGCACAGGCTGAGCAGCGAAGGCACATGCCGGCCTTGGAGAAAGCGGACGCGCTCACCCGGCAGTCGGTCACGTACACTGTCCTGATCTCGGACATCACGAACTCCGACAGCACGTTCTGCACCCAGTGGTGCACCAGGTCGCCGCTGTCGCGAATGTCCGCGCCCTTCACGCCCAGCACGTAGCTCTTGATGTGGTTGCCCTCGGCCTGGTAGGCCGTGAGGATGTAACAGGAGTCGGGGCCGACGCTCTGCGAGTGGCAGGTGACACCGATGCCCAGGCAGGCGTTGCTGCCCAAGGCACACGTCACCTTCACCTTCACCTGGTTGTACATGCGGGGCAGGTGCTTCAGCGCCAGTGTGTTGAAGTTGCCCAGGATCTCCGTGACCGAGAAGGCCCCGTAGCGGGCACCGCTGTCCACCAGCGTCTGGGCCAGTTTCAAGAACTCCTTCCCACTCACCACGCTCAGTGCGCCCAGGTCGGCGCACATGACCCTCAGCAGCCGCTCTGCGATATTCTGCCGCTCCTTCTCGGGGATCATGCTGTTGGCTGTTAAACCGCCGGTCATGGCTGGCAGGGGACACAAAGAGAGACGAAATTCAACTCGGCATCTGAGGTTCCTTTCCCTGGCAGCAGCCTGCCACTCTAGGCATCTAGTGTTTGGAATTATGAGTAGGTTTGCTCTGGTACACAAACTGGCAGTGCTGGTGGCCTTTGATGTGTGATGGGCTCACGGGAATAATGTCCTAGGATCGATTAGTAATGTCTGCTGTGAGCACGGGAACAGAATACAGCAGCATGTGTATAACACACGTGCTACATGTGTCATTCACCGAGACCTTCGAGGCCAACTAGTCTACCTTCTTCCTCGATACAGGAATTGCCTCCAGTAAAGGGATCTCTAGTGAATAAAAACAAGGAGGCCACGGTATCAGGAAAGAGCAGCCAGCAGAAACTGAGGCGACTGTGATTCCAGTTCTGACTCTTATCGCTATTATGTGCTCTCTGACCACAAAAAGATCACCTCCTCTCCCTGGGCTTCCTTCTGCCCATCCCGTGAGGCCACGATTCCCACAGATGAGGTCTGAGGTGTGTAAGAGCTTCGGATGCGGTCTTGCATCATCAGGAGAGGCACAGGTGGTGGGATGGGGGGCAGAGGGAAACGATGGGAGCGGGGACTAGGGGTGCCTGGGGCGACCTCCGCGAGCCCCTGGGCTCTGGCCTGGGAGACACCTACTGTTGTTGGCGCTGTTCCTCTGGGCCTGCGGTTTCCACTTCTCTTCCACAACAGCAGGTGGCGATCGAGACTGGTTGGAGGCGATGTTGTTCTCGTTGTCCGCTGCAGGCACAAAAGGGGACAGCGTGTGACCCTGAGGTGCAAGAGCCTCGCCAACTAACAAGAACTACAGCGTGGCGGGTGAAGTAAGTCCAAACCAGGCTTCTAGGACTCAGGCCTGGGTCCAAATCCTGGCTCCTGTCCAGACAATCATCTTGTTGTCCACAGAGCCTCGCAAAGCCTCAACTCCGTCACTTGAAACAAAGAGGATGAGCACAAGGACGTGACCCATGTACTGGAGGGACTAACCAGAGAAGACGCAGGGAGAGACCTGAGCACAGGGCTGAGGGCACAGCAGGTGCACAGTGGGCGGGAGTCTGTCCGGGAGGCCCCACACCCACACACAACACGCATTCGAGCTCAGAAATGTGCGAGGGCAAGGGGGCGCCTGGGGGACTCCGTCAGTTAAGTATCCGACTTCAGCTTAGGACGTGATCTTGCAGTCTGTGGGTTCAAGCCCCGTATCAGGCTCTATACTGACAGCTCACGCCTATTCTCCTCCCTTCATGGCTACTCCTTGCCATTTTCATACAATAAATTTTTTTAATCTTTATTTATTTTTGAGACAGAGAGAGACAGAGCCTGAGTGAGGGAGGGACAGAGAGAGAGAGGGAGACACAGAATCGGAAGCAGGCTCCAGGCTCTGAGCTGTCAGCACAGAGCCCGATGTGGGGCTCAAACCCACGAGCTGTGAGATCATGACGTGAGCCAAAGTCAGATGTTTCGCCGACTGAGCCACTCAGGAGCCCCTATAGGGTAATTTCTGAGTGGAAAAGGTCTGAGTAACATGCCTGTCATTACAAATGGCCACACAGTCTTCTGTCACATGATATACAATAGGTTGCTTAACTACATACCACATGCTGAGTTTCTGGGCTGTTTCCAATATTACTGTTCTGCTATGAACTCACCTGCCTAAACTGATATTCTAATATTGTTTCTCTGTGTTTTTGTTGTTGTTATGGGTTTATTTCCCTGAAATATCATGTTACAGGTAGAATCACAAATCTGAGGATACGAACGGGTCAGTGACACTTGTTCAAGGTTGCCGGACATCTTCCATCCTTCTCAATTAAAGGCATCAGGCCTTGGAGGCCAAGGCCACAATTTTCATACTGAGAGAAGAGGATACCCCAATATCTATGTGTTCAGCCCTGAAGGGCTAATTAGGAAACTCTAGGACATCTACTGGGAAGGAGCGTATTACAATCACTAGGGCAGGTGGATGTGAAGACTGTTAACAACAAGGGGAAAATGCATAATGAGAAGGGAAGATCTCATCACAGTTTTGTACACATTATTCATCTATGCATTTGAGACTTGCAAGTCAGGTAACAAACAAATCTATGCATCAAAAATAGACGGGGAGGGGACTTTCACTTCCACCCATTAAGGACGACCTGCTGTGGTGGTGGTTCATCAGCTACAAGCAACTGTGAATGCTCATACCACTGCTTTCAGACAGGTAAGCCGGAAAAAGAAGAACAACCGTGGTAAAGCAATAGGATGGCCCGGCTTGCCTGAACACCGTTCCCAAGCTGCAGCACAGGGACAGGGAACTGGCACAGAGCCCAGTGGTCTTGTGGATTTGAAGAGGCAAAAATCAATGTTTAGAAGGCCCAAGGGAGCTAGAATTTACAGGGAAAAGTACCAGAGAGGAGGGAGTTACACAGAAAGCTCCGGAGACCTTCAGTAGGGTTCCCTGGAGTCTGCTCAATACTCACCTGCCCCAGCATAGGGTCAAATTCCGTAAGACTGGGGAAAGAATCACTAGAAAGCAGGGAGTGGGGGGGGGGGGGGGAGAAGGAAACAAATTGCATTCTCTTAACCAGAAAGGAGACCTCAATGCATGAGGAATAATGAGGGTCCCCTCATTATGGGGCAACAATTAGCCATAGATTAAGGGCGGCACTAGACCTACCCTAATACGAGTCAGCCTCCAAAGTACCAAGGTGGTCCTAAGTGACTAAACTGTAAACCAGAACAAAGTTCAGTGCTTCTTCCAAATCTAATGCCTAACAATATAAAAATTCACAGTGTCAATTATCCAATGAAAAAGCATCAAGCATTTGAAACAGCGGGAAAATATGACCTATCGCCAGGAGAAAAACCAATCAGAAGCAGAGCCACAAAGGACAGAGATGATGGAATCATCCAGTAAGGAGCTTACGGCGGCAGTCACAAATATCAGAACTGTGCTCAAAGTCATGAAGGAGGACATGAATACCATCAGGAGAGCAATGGAAGATGTGAAACACCCCTAACAAAAACTAACCAACCCAAGTGGAACTTGGAGATATACAAATAAACTGTATAGTTAAAAAACACACAGTATAGGATCGGGGGTGCCTGCATGGCTCAGTCGGTTGAGCGTCCACTTTGGCTCAGGTCATGATCTCGTGGTTCATGAGTTGGAGCCCCACGTTGGGCTCTGTGTTAACAGCTCAGAGCCTGGAGCCTGCTTTGGATTCTGTCTTTCTCTCTGTCCCTTCCTGGCTCACGTTCTGTCTCTGTCTCTCTCTCAAGAATAAATAAGCATTAAAAAAAAAAACAAACATACAGTAAGAAATAAAAGATCAGATACCACAGAAGAAAAACTCAGTGAAGAAAGAGCAAGAGAACTACCCAACATGAAAAACAAAAAGGGTAAAAGGCTTAAAATAAATGAACGGATCATGGACACTATCGGTTTAGTATATATGTGTAATTGGGGTTCCTTTTCCTGGGAAAAGGAAAATAGATAGAAAATAGATAAATACAAAAGAGAAAAATAATGAAACTAAAAGCTGATTCTTTGTAAAAATAAAGAAAATGGATAAAATTCTAAGCCAGAAAGGTTAAAAAAAAAAAAAGAGGGCACCAATTATTAGTATCAGGAATGAAAGAAGGAGATAGCAATACATACACAGATATCAGAGGCATTAAAATGATTATGAACAAATTTATGCTAATAAACTCGACCACTCAAGTGACACAAACACCCTAAAAGATACAAAATACTCAAATTCACTCAAGAAGACACAGATAACCTGAAATAGTCCTATATCTATTACAGACATTGAGTTCACAGTTCAATAACCAGTCACAAAGAAAAATCCCATACGGGTTCACTGGAGAATCTGACTAAAGATTTAAGGCAAAAGCAATACAAATTCTACACCAATTATTCCAGAAAAAAAGATAAGAACATCTCTCAATTCATTCTATGAGGCTGGCATTACCCTGATCCTAAGCTAGAAAAAAACACTGCAGGTGAAGAACTATATATAACCCAATATCCCTCACAAACATACACATAAACATCCTTAACCAAATATTAGCAAACTAAATAGAGCAATATAAAAAATAATATATCATGACTAAGTGGAATTTACCCCAGAAACATAAGCTGAGGTTAAAAAAAGAAATCCAATCAGTGCAATTTTCCACTAAGAGAAAGTAAGAAAAGGGGCGCCTGGGTGGCTCAGTCTAGGTTAAGCGTACGACTTAAGCTCAGGTCATGATCTGTCTGTGGGTTTGAGTCCCGCATCAGGCTCTGTGCTGACAGCTCAGAGCCTGGAGCCTGCTTGGGGTTCTGTGTTGTCTCCCTCTCTCTCTGCCCCTCCCCTGCTTGCTCTCTCTCTCTCTCTCTCAAAAATAAATACACGTTAAAAAAAATTTTTTTTTAATTTATTTTTGAGACAGAGACAGAGCGTGAGCAGGGGAGGGGCAGAGAGAGGGAGACACAGAATCCCAAGTAGGCCCCAGGGTCTGAGCTGTCAGCACAGAGCCTGACATGGGCCTCGAACTCACAAACCGTGAGATCATGGCCTGAGCTGAAGACGGACGCTCAACCAACTGAGCCACCCAGGCGCCCCCAAATTTTTTTTTTAAAAGAGAAAGTAAGAAGAAAAACAGCCTCCATAACCTCCATGGATATACACGCACAGTAAAATGTGACAAAATTTAATACTCCCTCAGGATACAAACTCTTAGGAAACCAGGAAGAGAAGAAACTTCCTGAACCTTGATAAAGGAAATCTTAAAAAAAAAAAAAAAAAAAAAAGTTTGCTGACTTGATAGAAACAAAAAAGATTTTAAGGAAATACTACGAACAACAGTATTCCAACGAATCAAATAACCTGGATGCAACAGACAAATTCTTAGAAAGACTTAAACTACCAAAAACCAACTGAAGAAATAGAAAATCTGAACAGACCTAAAGAAGAAGTTTGATTTATAATCAAAATACTTCCCACAAAAAGAAAGGAAAGCAAAGTCCAGAGTCAGAAGGTTTCACTGGTGAATTCTAATCGTATGTTAAGGGAATTGGTCACAAATTCTTCCCAAAAATAGAAGAGGAGGGGATGTTTCTCAATTCATTCCATGAGGTAAATATTATCCTGATACCCAAATCAGACACAACAATTACAAGGAAAGAAACCAGAGGCCACTATCCCTTATTGACTACAGACACAAACATCTTCAATAAAATAGTGCAGACCAAATCCAGCAATATATATAACAGATTAAACATCATGAACAAGTGGGATTTATTTCAGGAATACAAGGTTGGTTCAGCATACAAAAATCAATGGAATATGCCACATCAATCCTAACAAAAAAACAAAAAAACCATCATCATCTCAAAAGATGCAGAAAAGGCATTTGACAAATTCACTACCCTTTCACGATGAAAACATTCAGCAAACTAGGAATCGAAGGAACTTTTTCAACCTGACGAGGGGCATCTATGAACAACCCACTACTAACATCATACTTAATGGTTAAACACTGAACACTTTCCCTCTAAGATCAGGGACGAGACAGGAATATCCATTCTTATCGCTTTAATTCAATTATGTATCAGAGATTCCAAACAGGGCAAGTAGGAAAAAATAATAATAATTTAAGAAAGCATCCAGATAAGGGGCACTTGGGTGGCTCAGTTGGTTGAGCGTCCAACTTTGGCTCAGGTCATGATCTCATAGTGCATGAGTTCAAGCCCCACATAGGGCTCACTGCTGTCAGCGCAGAGCCCCTTCAGATCCTCTGTCCCCCTCTCTCTGCCCCTTTCCTGTTTATGCTTTCTCAAATTAAAAAAAAACAACAACAACAACAACCAGCATCCAGATTGGAATGAAAGAAAAAAATACATCTCTATCTGCAGATGACGTGATTGTGTGCATAAACAACCCTATGGAATCCGCACACACACAAAACTATTAGAACCAGTAAGTAAGTTTAGCAAGGTTGCCGGCAACAAGATCAACATACGTGAAAAAGAAATCAATTTTATTTCTTTATACTAGCAAATGAGCACCCCCCCCAAAATTAAGAAACGAATTCCATTTTGTAATGGCATCTAAAAGAAAAAAAGTTAGCAATAAATTACAAAGGAAGTGCAAGATTTGTACACGGAAAACTAAAAACACGATTGAAAGAACTCCAAGATTTAAATAAATAGAAAGACATTCCATGTTCATAGATGGGAGGATTTAATACTGCGAAAATGGCAATACTCCCCAAACTAATCTAGATTTAACACAATCCCTATCAAAATCCTTGCTGGCTTTTTTTTTTTTTTTTTTTTTTTTTTTACAGAAATTGACAAGCTGAGCCTAAAATTCATGTGGGAATGCAAGAGACGCAGAAGAGCCAAGTCAATCTTGAAAAAGAACAAAGTTGGAGGGCTCACACTTCCTGATTTCCAAACAACTGCAAAGCTACATTATTAATCAAGACAGTGTGGTACTGACACAAGGACATAACGGACTGACGGAACAGAATTCGGATTTCAGAAATAAACCCTCACACATACGGTAAACTGAGTTTTGATAAAGGGTGCCGGGACAATTTAATGAGGGGAAGAACAGTCAATGGCGGTGGGACAACTGGATATCCACATGCAAAAGAATAAAGCTGGACCCTTCCCCTCATAACACATACAAAAATTAACTCAAAATGAAATACAGTCATAAATGTAAAAGGTAACACTCTGATTTCTTAGATAAGACACCAATAGCACACACAGTGAAAGAAAAAATAAATGGGGGCACCTGAATGCCTCAGTCGGTTAAACGTCTGACTTTGGCTGAGGTTATGATATCACGGTTCATGAGTTTAAGCCCCACATCAGGCTCTGTGCTGACAGCTCAGAACCTGCAGCCTGCGTCGGATTCTGTGTCTCCCTCTCTCTCTGCCCCTCCCCTGCTCTCTCTCTCTCTCTCAAAAATAAACACACGTTAAAAAAAAAGTGGACTTCACCAAAATTTAAACTTCTGTGCTTCAAAGGACAATATCAAGAAAGTAAAAAGACAACCCACAAAATGGGAGAAAATATTTGCAAATCATGTATCTACAGAGGTCTTGGATCTAGAATAATGTGTAAACAACACTGACAATTCAATACTAAAAAGACAAAAAATTTAAAAATGGGCAAGGGATCTGAATAGGCATTTCTCTACGGAAGATATCCAAATGGCCCATAAGCACGACAGAACGTTCCAGGTCATTAGTCAGCAGGAATATACAAATCAAAATCACAATGAAATACCGCTTCCCACACACTCGGATGGCTAAAACAAGGAGTCAGGTAACTGCAAGTACCCTGAGCAAATGTGGAGAAATCAGACCCCACGGTCTGGCAATTCCCAAACACGAGTGATCATGTGACCCAGAATTTCCACTCCCAGCGATATACCCAATAGAGATAAAAAACACACGTCCACACAGAAACGTGTATTTGAACGTTCACAGCAGGTTTGTTCACAATAGCCCCAAACTGGAGACAACTTCGATGCCCATCCATTGGTGACTGGATAAACAAACTCTGGCATATCTAAACAACGGTGTACTACTCAGAAATAAAAAGGAATTACTGATAACACAGAACATGGATTGAACTCAAAAGTACGCTGACAGAAGCCAGACACAACAAACGAAATGCCATATAATTCCATTTATATAAAATTCCAGTAAAAGCAAAACTCTGGCAAGAGAAGCAGAGAGTAGTTGCCAGGGCTGGGGTCGGGGAGGAAACTGGCTACAAGGAGGCAGGAGGGAACTTGGGGGGTGGATGGTGAACGTGATACATCTTGATAGATTCAATGGCTACCAGTTGTCAAAATGATCAAACCGCACTCTTAAAACTGGTGAATTCCATTCACGCACATTATATCTTCATAAACCCAGTTTTTAAACAACGGAAAAGAAACCCACTGAAAGAGTAACAACAGCGGTTAAGCTCTTGAGTAGTGAGATGATGGCTGATCCTTCACTTGCCAATTTCCCTGCCAGGTTCCCAATTTCTTTTAATGAGTAGATACTGCATTTAAAAGGGGGAAACACAAGTTTGAAAATGGAAACCAGCAGCTGTCCTTGTGGACTCTCTCCACCAGGGGACAGGGGTTTGAAGGCCCCGGGTGTGAACCCGGCTCTGCCACGGCTGTGGGGTGTGAGCTTCAGCTAGTCACTTCAACCCTATGGGCCTCAGTTTCCCCTCCTCTTCCAAAATGCTGAGGTTGGGGCAAAGCCCCAGGGTGACTTCCTCATTCTCTGCCTTTTTGCAGGACCTGGAATCGAGATTACTCAACCTAGCAGTGGATAACAACGTCTGGTACTAGTTGACTAAAAAAACTTTTTTCTCCATATCCCACCAATACTGCTCCTGACATGGGGGAGGTACTTGGCAAATGCCCCCCCAAAAGCCTTGATTTATAGCTTGAGCTGAAAATAAGGTGGACTCGGTGTGGCTATCCCCTAAGTACCACAGACACACACGCACACGTGTACCCGCATCTGCTCGTGGCCGGGTCCCAAGCCGGAATCAAGGCCATATCCCAGGGAGGGACCACTGCAGGAAGGAGAAAGTAGTTGTTCCCGGCAGAGGACGGGAAAAGAGACACCTGTGGTTGTTCGGTAGCCGCGAACGTACCACAACCCTCAATATTTGACATATGTCACACCTCCAGAACCCTCATGCAGCCTGTGAAGGCACTGATTAGCCCACTTCACAGATGAGATGCTTGAGGCCCAGGGAGGTGAAACACCTCCAACGGTTCCAGAAATCAAGGGTAGCCATTCCCAAATCCTAACCCCCCAACGGCCAACCTGTGTGCTGCCGGGGGACGTCCCCGTGCCTCTTCTGGCTTAGGTCCTCCTGAACTACTTTAAAAAGAGGCTGGCAAAGGTGACCTCTGAGAGGACTTCCATCTCCGGGAACCGTCCACGTACCCGGCTGAAGAGAGTGGTTGTCATGAGTACAGGCTCTGGAGCTCACCGCGAGGGTCACGATCCCTGTCTAACACTGTGGCTGCACAGCTCTGAGTAACTTACTCAGCTCTTCTGTGCCTCGATTTCCAGATCTCTTGAGTGGAGCTAATAGGGACACTTAACTCAGAAGGCTGTTCTGAGGAGTAAATGAGCCAACATGCGTGAAAGTCTTAGAATAAGGTCTGGCACCCAAGGAAGAGCTCAAATGATGTTACATTTTACAAGCTGTTCAACTCTGGGCCGGTGATTATGTTCTGTGAGCCTCAATTTCTTCATCTATATAGTGGGGATGATAACGTCCTCTTGTTCAGGAGATGGGATGAAGTCACCTTTTTGGACACATAGTAATTGCTCACTAAATGTTAGCGATCTCCGGTATTACCACTGCCAAAACATGCTCTTGAACTGTCACCAGGGGCAAGACAAATTTTCCTACAGCACAGAAAAGAAGTTTATTAGGGGGAATTACCCTGTGCCATTCAGCAGGCTCTTAATGAGATTGGTGTTATTCGAGGCTGATCCCCCTTATCAGCGACACTGTGAACTGCACAGATCATGACGCTTAATTTTTCTCTATGGAGTCAATCCTTTAATCCCGACTCAGCCTGGCTGGGATTCAGGCTGGCTTTGCACCGGATTGCCAGCGAGGTATTCTCTGCCAGCACTGGACCAGAACAAAGCAGCCCAAAGCTCTCCCTAGAAAACAAGTCGGGATGCTTGGGAGACACAGGGCCACAGGGCACAGCCTTGATTTGCATTTTAATGGCCTCCACCCAACTGCCTGAGGAATAGGGAAGGGCGGCCTCCCAGACTCTTCCCTAATTAGCCTCAGCTTCCCAAAGTTGGTTGGGGGTGGGGTGGGGGGGCAGGTGGAGGGTCTGGGTTTTAGAAGAGGAATACACGGACCTTGGACTGTGGGAGTCTCAGGTCCAAAAGGTATATACTGTTACTGATTCACACAGGGTCAGGTCTGAAGGCCTTCAGCTGGCACTCAAGACCTTCCACGGCCAAGGACGGTTGATGGTAAAGGCAAACAGGAGACGTGAGGCACCCGAAGACTTCCAGGAAGGCAGCCGGAGATCACAGGTTTGCATGCCCTTGTTTTTGAGATGGAGAAGGCTCAGAGAGGGGGACGAGTTTCCTGCCTGGGTCACGTGGCAAAAGGAGGCACATCAGAACTTTTGGCTCACAGGTCCTAGCTGCCAATCCAGCTCTGTCTGCTTTTAGAGGAGTTCACCAGAAATAAATAGTAACTCCCCCCACCAGAGAGCATATGAATGAGCGCCTGGGGGACAGCACACACCCAACGAAGAAGTGAAGAAATGAATAAATGCCAAAAAACGAGAGGTCTCACCAAGAGAACAGTCCCTAGCCGACATGAGAGTCCAGTCCTGTGTTCCTCTGCGCAAGTCAGAACAGACCTGAGAGATTCTACGAAAGATGTGCAAACCCAAGAGAGGTGCAAGCAACGGTAATAACTGTCGAAACAACAGCAAACTACCGTCACTGAAGCGGCACGTCAGGCACTTTTCTCTCAGCGGTTCCAATGCCTCCCGAGGACTACCTGGGGCAGGGGCGGCAAGGACAGCTGGCTGCCTCCCTCAGGTTCATGTTTCCCTTTGCAGAGTGCCAGGCTGTCCCTGGACAATGGCTCTGGGCGTGCTCCCGCCTCTGGAATTTGAGCACATATGACATGTGTCACTTGTGATCCAAAGTGGTAAAGGAGGAAGTGTTTCTCTCCCCGCCGCCCAGTCCGAGAGAGAGGCTCTGAGGAGCCAGGGGAGGACAGAGCCATGCGAAGGAAGGAACTCTGCTTCGGTCCCAGAATCACTGTGTTCAAGGCCACCCCACCAGGCCACTTACATTAGGCTGTGATGTGACCCGAGAAGCAAGTGATTATGTTAAACCACTGAGCATCTCCTTAAGACAGGAAGTAGAACAGAAGTGAAGGCGCTACAGTGAAAAAACCCTACAACGGGAGGCTTGGCTTTGAAGGCAGAATGGTTTAGAGAAGGGGGTCAATCCCACGAACTTGGAAGGTGGCAGAAGAGCTGAAAAAAACGTCACCTAGACAGCAAGTCACCAGCCTGCAGCCCCGCACCACTGGTTCTCCATGTACTCCCTGGACACGCGGCCTGAGGACCTGTCACAGGTGCTGAGACCAGGCCCCGCCTGGGACCTGCAGACCCCGAAATCAGGGTGGGGCCTGTCAATGTGCACCCTCCCCGCCCCTCCAGGGGACCGGGGTGTGCTCCATCAGGACGGCGGCCGTCAAGTGTGGGACAGTGTGACGGCGAATGCACCTCTCCTGCCTCTGCTCGCCCGAGATCTCAAACCACACCTTGACGTCTCTCATGGTCAGCTCCTATCTGGCGTTAAGGCTCAGCTCAAGAGCTACAGCCTCCAGGAAGCCTTCTTTAGCTCGTGCCCCTCTCTGTGCACTCACCTCCCAGGTACACACCTCCCCTGTGAGGCCCCGGGGCCCCCTGAGGGCAGGTCCCATGTCCTGCAGCCACTTCCACTTCCGGGAAAGGGGGCCTTCGGGCAGGCCATGAGGGAGGGGACTAACGGGGACAGCACCCGGGGGGAGGCGGCTGTCGGTTCCCTTACCTGCGTGGGACTGCATGTGCTCCAGCAGGTTGTTGTAGAACTGGAACTGGATCCCACAGGCGCCACAGGTGTAGGGCTCTGGGGCGGGAGGGGGAGAAACGAGGCCGTGTTAGGGGCAGAACCACCTAGGATGCCCTGGAAATGGGAACCCAGACACACACTGGGGCTCTGGGCCCCGCCTGCCCGCCCCCGTCACTGACTAGCGAGGGACTGGCTCGGGGGCAGAAGCAATCCCGAGGGGGACTTGCGGATAAACAGACCGTCTAATCCAACCAGGCAGACATTTATTGAGTGCTTACTGTGTGTCAGGCACTGTTCTGGGCACTGGGGACGGGGAGGGGGCGACACTAACGGACCGAGTGCTCTCCGGGGGCAGAGACCATGTCTCGCGTGCTCCACAGCCCACCCTCTGCACAGACGTCGCCGTGAGCCAACAAACGAGTATATGAATGAATGAAAACAAGGCAAAGAACACAGAGGGCAGTAAAGGGGGTGGAAAATAAGCGAGAGCGAAAGGCGGAAAGTGGAGAAAGCCACAGAAGAGGCAAGAGCAAACAGGACAGGGTGAGGACCGGGAAGACAGAGCAGGCGGGCGGGAGGGACAACAGCACACGCGGGAACGGGACCACATAGGCGGGGGGGGGGGGGGGGGGGGGGCCTGAGCTTCCACCTCTGTGTCCCCAGCACTCAAGTCAGCGCCTGACACAGGGAAAAGAGGGAGGAAGAGGAAAGAAGGGGGAAGAAGAAGAGTGACGAAGAGACGCACGGGGAGGCTGAGATGGGCTCGGAAGAGGTGTCCTGAGGCTGCCCCCCGGGTTCCTGCCAGGGCCCGGGTGGCAGAGGCAGGCTGCTCAGGGCTCCGCCCGCCCCGCATCCAAACTCCCCCTCCCCGCTGGGGCTGGGCCCTCCTCCTGCCTCTGCTGGCTGTCAGGTCTGCCCGAGGGCAGCCTAAAGGGCAGGTGCTCTAGGGAGGTCCAGAGTGTGCAGCTGGGTGCGGCTGGCTGAGATCATTCCCTGCCCTGCCTTGCCCTCTCCAGCCCCCCATGGGACCATCACTTACTCTGTAGGAGAGGGAAAGGATTGGAAATCAGGGGACTTGCAGTTTCTGCAAAAGAGAAACAGTTTAGCTAAGTCTCTTCCCGTCCCAGTGCTCTCAGATAACTGTCATCACTTCTGTTCTTAATAAGCAGTGAGCCCACTGGGGCGCTCAGAGGAGAAGGAATATCTGAGAGCCAGGCTCACATTCGGGGCTGGTGCCGGGGCACCGGGCAGGGCAAGGTCAGCCAGGGCCATGCCTCGACGACGCCCTCAACTCCCAGAAAGTGAGCCCACAGCGCGCGAATGAGAAAATGTCCGTATGTGGCTGCTGCAGGACAGGGAGCTGGGAGCTGCTTCTAGATCCTGGCACTGGACACCCGAGCAGCCGCAGGGAGGGCTGTGCTGTGCCTTGAAGGGTTCTGCTTGCTGGAACTTTCCCCTGCTTCCTGGTGTTGTCAGGTGAGCCTCAAACGCAGAGGGCAGCAGGGGAGGGCCAGCGGGACTAGGCCTGGGATCCCAGCACCACCCCTCGCACACTGGGAACCTGGGCCAATGATCAACCTCTCCTGAGCCTCAGTTTCCTCATCCAGAAAATGGGGATCACAATTACACTGACCCTCCTCCCCCAACACCCAGGGCTGTGGTAAGGATGGAAACAGATAAGACACATACAGCTCTGAACACACGCCAGGCACGTAGTAAGCGCTCAATAAATGCTGGCTGCCGGCGGCAGCGATTCACCCGTCAGTCCCCCGCCCCAGTTCTGAGAGACTGTTCTGGAAGATGGAGAGGCAGGGGGTGCAGCCTGACTGTGGAGGAAAGGCTCCCTGGGAGGTGGCGGCTCCAGTCCTGGCTCTACCTCTTCCTGAGTGGCCTGGGGCAAGTCACTCTGTCACTTCTGGGCTCACCTTTTGGAGACTGGAGGCCATGTCCCAAAAGGGTGAGCAGCTCTCCAGGGTTTAGGGGATCACGGTGATCTTCTCGGGCTCCCACAGCACACCCCCCTCCTTCTCCTCAGGGCACCCCATGTACCACCTGGTTCACTGAAGACCACCGCCACCACCCCACCCTACCACGTGAGCGCGGAATCTCTGTGGGGCACTGACCGTCCGCCACCACAGGGACGTGTGCGCGACTGATTCCGCCTTTACAGCGGAGGAGAAATTAAGAGGCTGGCCCGAGTCACCAGCTCGCAGGTGGTGCAGCTGGGGTTCACACTTGGACTACAGGTCAAAGCTGGAGCTCACTGAATTGTGCAGAAGCCTCTGCGTTCTTCTGGGCTCCTGGCTGTTTCATAAAGGCCCGGACTGACAGTCACCTGGGCCTCGGTGGTGACAGACCAACACCTATTCTGGTGAATTCAACTTCAGCTGAGCAAGAAAGCAAGGAGGTACCCTGCCTTAACGTAACCAAAGGATCAGAATTCTTTTCTCATCTTGCCCTGGTTGTCACTGTGCAGGCCGGCTTGCTGTGCCTTTTTTTGGACAGGGGCTGCTAGTGACCACCCACGGCTCTAGCTAGGCTTCCTGTGGGTCCACTGGGGGAGCCTTTGGCTGCTCTGCTTTAAGGTACTTCGGGGAAGCCACCAGGGGGCGCCAAAACACCACCGGGAACCTCAGACAAACCTCCTGAGGGGTACCTTTGGAGGGCCTCTGGTCTAAAATGGGGCCAGAACTCAAGAGTCTCTGGCTCTCAGGCTATAGTTCTAACTGCACCCCCATTGCCGCTCCTGGAAAGACCACGTTCACCCTAAAAACACAGCACCAGCGGTCTTACTCCTCCGGGGCCATTGGAGCCAAGGCTGTAGTCTCTGGGGTTAGGGGGAGGAGGGAGAGACAAAGAGTCACAGACCCCTGAGATGCTCCTGAGGCCCAGAGGGAGGCCCCTGGAAGAAAAGGTCCTTCCCACTTCTGCCTCACACTGACCCCCTTCTGATTCCCTGCCCCCAATCTCCTCCCAAGAACACCAGCATGGACCATGAGGAGCCCAGCCCAGAACACCTGCCGCCACCGTGGGCAGGAGGGTTGGGCGCCACAGTGCGCGACAGCCGTCACAGGGCACACTCACCGCTGGAGTTTTGGGAACTGCTATTTGTCTCTTCGAAGTGGTTTTGTGCTTTGCCTTCTACTCTCCGACTGAAAGCGCTTTCTGCTGGGTAGGGACAGGAGAGAGCGAGAGAAAGCAGCGGTGACTGGTTAGTGCTACGAGGGCCAAAGGGAAGGGCGTGACAGGGGACGTAGAGGCCAGGGTACCTCGGAACCGCCCTGGCACGAGGGCTGGCAGAGCCCGGGGCTTTATGCTGGGAACCTGCACGCTGAGGGGCCCCAGGAGCCCAAACCAGACCCCAGCTCCTCAGGCTCACCTGAGTCACCTGATCCCTCGTCAGGGCCCCAAGAGACGCCCCCCCCCACACTACCCAGAGGGGGCAGAGGGCCAGGCACGGGGGCGTGCGTGCGTGACCCGTCCGAGCGCGCACGGATGAAATCCAGCTGAGCGGGCACATGGCAGGTGGGCCTGGGTCTCCCACCTTTGGCTCCTTAGGAGCCACTCTGGCGACACTGAGTAACTTGGACCTGCCGCCCACCACTCGTTCTGCCAGGTTCTGCTGCCTCAGGCTCCACACACGAGCAGGCAATGTGACAGACGGTGTCCTGGTGGAGGCCCTGGCAGAGGAGGAGGGCCAGATGGCCGACCCCAGCTCCCCAAGCCAGGCGGAGGGCATCCTTAGAGAGGAGGTGTGTCGGGCAGAGTGGGGGCAGCCCCACAGCCCGGGAGCCCAAAGACAGGTGAGGCCTGGTCAGAGTTCATCCCGGGGAAGGGACTGGCTCCTCCAGTGATTCCCGGGGCACCTCCGTGTACAGGTGGCGCCTTTCCGGTGCTGTCTGGACACTCTGGGGTGAAGACACGGGGTCCAACCAGGAGGACACATACCAGAGTCTAGTCCCCAGCCCCACCCCTGAGACAGAGTATCTGAGCCAGAAGGTAGCTCTGCTTTTCCCAGTTGCTCTTGGCACTAGGGCTGCTGGACGTTCCAGGAGATAAAGGCTCCTGAGAGCAAGTCAAGTTGGGACGAGCAGCTGACCCGGTCCTTAAGGGGAAACAACAGAGGCTCTGAGAAAGCTCCACCAGAAAGAGACCCATTTAGCTTTGTTTGACCCAACCTTCCCAAATACATTTAGCCACCGAAGCCCATTAAAAAAAATAGCAGGTTTCCTAGAATCCCTCAAAAGTGGCGATCCCCGGAACCCACTTTGGGAAATGCCAGTCACCCAGACCACCCTATGTCAGGAGGGCAAGTGCCCAGACCCTGGGGTCCAGGGTTCCCGAAGATGATGGGGTAATGGGGAAAGAAGCCACAGGTGGCTCCTACGGGCCCTGTCTCCTGAGTCCAACGACACTTCCTGAGATGGCCTCCTTTCTGCGGAGGCTATCGGTAACATCACAAGGGAGACCCACTCTTCAGAAGGTATCCGTAAAATGCCTGGGCTGACAGCTCCCCAGCAGCCCATCTCAAGGTACCATCTGTACGTCGGCAAAGACCCTTAAGTCTTTGTCTAGCGGACCGGGGTGGGGGGACTCTCATTTACTGAGCACCTGCTACGCACCAGGCATGGTCCGCACACCTTACGCCTGTGGTCTCCCACAGTCCTCCCGACAGCCCTGTGAGGTTCACATGGTCATTCCCACGCTATAGATGAAAAGACAGGGAGGTGAGGCCATCCAGTTCCGGGGCTGGGTGTGCTCCTCGCTTCTCCGATGGCAGAATAAGGAGAGTTCGTTCCTGAGGCAGATGCATCGCTCTCTTTAAAAAGATCTGGGGGTAAGGAAGTGATTCCTTTCTTCACCTTCACCCTTATGCACTCAATGGCTACCCATCTGTGGAGGAATTTCACGCAGCCTCACCAAGGTTACACACTCCTACAATTAGTCCCCTTTACCGCTCAGCCCATACTGCAGATGCAAATTTTGACCAGCGATCCCTGCGTCAGCACCTCTGGCCTGGAAACCAGAGGGTGGCGCTGTGGGTCAAGTCTCATGCACAGGCAGGCACGTACACAGAGCACGGCCTTCTACCATGGTCAAGGGCGAGGACAACTTCCAACTCTGACATGCAGATTCCTGTTCACAACCTGACCTCCTCTGCTCTGTGACCTCCACCGCAACTCTCCCAGGTCACACGAAGGCAGCCAGAGGCACATGCCATAGCTTGCTGGACACTTAACTCTGAGGCACTGAGGTCTGAGAGCCGACATAGACCACGCGGCCCTTGCAGGCAATTTTCTGCAGAAACCGCAGGTGTAAAAACTCCCAGCCACAAGGTCAAGAGCAAAAGCAAGATCTACCTGAAAGCCAGGATCCCATTATTGAGTTGAGCCAATATTTATCATCAATGAGCCCACGATGGCCAGTCTGTTTCCAACCAATTTATGACTACTGCTGCAAAAAATACAATGGCTATTGGCTTTTCTCAGCACTGTACCTGGAAAACCATTACCTTCAAGGTTGACTGACTGCTTACTCCTCTTTTGGAAGACCCTAGGCACAATAAGCCTATTTGCAAACGTTTTTAAGAACCAAATCTTTGCCCAAAATTAGCCTCCTGAATCAAAGAGTAAAGGCAAAGGACAACCACTTGGCTATTTCGCTCATCCAAGCTACTGGTTCGCGTAACAAAGTCCTGTTCGGTCGCTTGTGTATTTAACTGATGGCTTTGGTCCTCTTGTGGGCAATGAAAGGCCCATAGTCCCAGAAGGACCACATCATCATTCTATCCTACACCCCACACATCCTGGCAGTCAGTCCAAGGCTCATTCCACTCGGATACGAATCAGGAGTCCTGACAGCCACTACTCAGCATCCAGTGTGTCTTAATCCATTTTCCCGGGAGCAGTGGCTGCTGTGTATCTTTCACTGCCTGTCCACCTTCTGGACCCAGCGCCCCTCTCTGCATGGACTCAAGAAAACACTGCAGCTGGCATCCACTGGTTTCCTGCCAGGCTATGGCCCAGGGAGGGGCTTCCCAGGTAGTACCAGGCAGGGGGAGGCTAAGAGAACAGAGCTTCTGGTCAACCACTCTGCTTCAAGGAGAGCAGCTCTTCCTAGAAATGAGCTTTTTAGATTGGGTTTTTCAGAAAGTCGGGGGATGCAAATTCATGCCAGGAGGGTCCAGGCAGGCAATGTAGATGGATGAACCGGGCTGAATGCAAGACAGACAACAGTGTGATCACAATGAGGAATGACACCTGCCACGCGGCCACTGTGTTGGGGAGGCAGGAGGGAGTGGTAAGGACTGCGGGATACTGGACAGCTCTATTCAAGGGGGCCGCTGTGGCTCCGCCCAAAGCCAACTGTTGCCCTCCAGGGGAGTGGGTCCAGACCTTCTGGAGGCAGAGCCCCTTTCTGCATGGACTCAAAAACACTGGAGATGGCATCCACTGACCTTCCAATGTCAGCTAGAAATCAACCGCCTTATGTAAAATCTCCTAATGCTCAAATGTTGGCAATTAAAAAACAATTTAACACCTTGGGCCATGACTTTGGGAAAAATATTCTCCTACTCAAAAAAAAAAAAAAAAAAAAAAAAAAGCTTGCAAACCATCATATACAAACCCTCTGATTTAGGGTAAAAAAAACCTAGCCTCAGAGAGGCTAGGTGGCTCACCAGGGTGAGAGCCAGCCAGAGGCACAGCTGGAACCCAGATCTGTCCCAGAGAGCCACGGGACCGCCACTCGCTCTTGCAAGGGAACAGTGACCTCGGGCACAGCTGTGGCAGGTGGAGAGAAGGGCAGGGAGTGGAGGAAGTGTGAAGGTAACATAGGCCATTGGTACCTGCAGTTGCCTTGCTTGCCGGAGATCCCGAATTTGGAGTGCGGAACGTCTGGGTTTGGGTGGCTGGAGGGGTGCGGTGTAAGAGGGTGGCGCATCGGACCACGGAGGCCGGAGCTTTTTTCCCCGACTGGTTCGTCTGGGTCTTCGCTGCCACGAAGCGTGGAGATGGGGAGACCTCCGGATGTGAACACTCAGAGCCCGTGTCTGGATCGTCCGGTGGCTCCCACCCAGGGGCGGTACCTGAGAGGGTCATGCTCTCAGTCCCCGTGGGCCCTCGGAGCTGGCTGAGTGAGTGGCCTCTTGGGCCACAGAACCCCACGCTCAAGGTTCAAAACCTCTTCTTCGTCCACCGGGTAGAGGACGTCCCTTCTACTCAAAAGCCTAAGAAAGTCCAAGATTCTAGAACCTTCCCCAGCTTCTCCTAGAGGGAAGCCTGATCACCAGCTAACACTCAGAATTTCCCAGAGGCCACTGACCAGCTCAATGGGAAGTTCACCCATAACCCTTGGCTCACCCAAGGCTCTCAGCGTCTATGAACGCAGCCTATGACCTGCGCTTGGGGGAACGTGAATTAGTCAACCGGGCACGAGAGCATTTTCTAGAACGTTGGCTCCTAAGCCAAGGCAGCCTGGCTCAGAAGTAATGACAGAAAGCGAACAGGCAGGGACATGCTGGAGTTGACTGGTGGTGGGGGGCGAAAGCAGAGGGGTTCAATGTCGCCTCAGGATTTTAGGGGAAGAGGCTCTGTGGTGCCTCCTGGGCACTGACGGTATTGTTGCCTTGGGGACACCACTTAAGTGTACCCTGCCGCTTTAATTCAAGTAAGGGCAGCAGTTCCCTGGTGGTGTTTTGGGAAGTCTGGGTCACCATTTCCCAGAACCCCTGCCTCCCTCACCTGAATTCTCTGCAGGAGCTGGAGTCACTGAGAACCGGGGGCTGACCCCTAGGTGGTCTACGACTGCCTTGGCCGTCCTGGGCAGGCAATGGTCTGCCTCCTTCGCACTGCCCTGCCCGGGGCCATAAACTACCAGGTGGCCAAGCCCTGAACCTGGCCACACCCCCACATTTAAAACGGACAGGAACAGGGGCGGGGGTCTGCCCCTGCAACTCTTCCTCCGAAGGTGAAAAGGGGACCAGGCAGCATGGGAAGGGACTGCTTTGGTGCTGGCCAGGGGGCTCATAGATCTCACAGGAACTGGTACACACAACATCCCAGCCACAGCAGAGCTGCCCAAGAAGGCCGCTGTCACCACCCCCCTGCATCTGGGGGTGCAGGAGGGGCTTCATTATACTCCTGCCCGCAGGACAGTATCCATCCATCCTGGGCTTCAGCCACTCCACCCACTGCTTTCAGAGCCAAAAAATAAAAAGGCACTTCCTGGGCCTCCACCGTCGGCCATTCCTGGCACAGATGAGGAAGCCCAGGCCCAGAGAAGCAGGAAGCAGGACTTTACCCAAGGTCACAAGGGAAGCCAGTCTTCGGTGCTTCATTCACCACCCTGAGACACTGAGACGAGCTCAGAGGATGGAGGCTGCCCCCTTGGAGGGTCACCTCCTCCTTCGTTCAGTGGTGGCCACATGCCAGGAGCTGGGGGACCCTCCAGTCACAGCCCCCTAAAGCAGGCCCTCACCCGCCCGTCCTAGGAGGAGTCCCCAAGGCCGCAGCCCGCAGAGGACACAGGTCTGTCCACTCTCTGTACTCCCATTCTCCAGAGTCTGGCTTCCTTAATCCCAAACTACAGAGGTCTGGGTAGGGAACGACACTTCTTTAAGTTTCCTCCTTCTCTCTCTCCCTTTTGGAGTCAAGGACCTTGGAGGTCCTGGAGTCCAATCAAAAGAGCGGCTCATCTCACGATTCCCAAACAACCTACACATCAGACTCCATGGCATGTGTCCAGAGTCGTATCACGATTCCCAAACAACCTACACATCAGACTCCATGGCATGTGTCCAGAGTCGTATCTCTGAGTTCCCTACTATCTCCCTGAAGCAGTTTGGGGACTAAGTATGGAGCAAAGCGAAGCCCCCTCTGGATCCCAGGTCCCTCACCTTTGGCCTCTGAGGTCTTGGGACTCTTTACTTGCCCTCTCTTGACCTTTGTACCCCACCTGTTCCCCTTATGTCCACCAATAAAAGTGAGACACCCACCTCTGTGCGACCAGCCTCACAGGGATTTTGTGAGGATCCAAGAACACACAAAATCACAGAAGTACCTTGAATGGTAAATGGCTCTTCAAATGTGAATAGCTGTTACTCACATTTTTTAGGAATAAGGAAACCGAGACCCAGAATGTTTAATAAGTTTACAGTGGCATAGGAAGTCCATGCCAGGATGGGACAGGAGCTCATGTTTGCCAGCTACTCAAGGAGGCCTCTGCACAAGGCCGTGTGGTCCCCTTTGGCCTCAACCCACACATGCTGGGAACCTGGACACAAGGAACAGAGAATTTCTGAGCAATACACTTGCTTTCTTTCTTAGGCCCCAGACTGTACCCTGAAGGACTGTTTCTAGGAGACCCTCTGATCAGACCTTTCCATGGTCTACAATTCCTGATGTCAAAATCCTGGCCATTTGTGTGAGAGACCCCTCGTTCCCTGTGGCAGGGAGCTCAGGGACACCCACGAAGCACATGACATAATAAATCTTCAGGCCTGGGACCTGCTCATCTCTTGTTTTCCCATTCTAGGACACCCTCTGTGTCTTCCAAGCCTCATGGCCTTTGCACATGCTATTTCCTCTGCCTGGAATGATCTTCCCTCCAATTTTTGCCTGGGTAACTAGTGCTGGTCCTGCATATTTCCACATGAGCATCACTTCCTCTCGTAACCGTCCCTGACACCTCACCTGGTCATTTTCAGTCCCCCGTCCACTTCCCTTCTAAGAACTGATCACCACCTATGATAATGACACAGGCTGTGGTCTTTTGGTTGGGGTCTCTTTCCCCATTAGCCTGAATGCTCTGTGAGGACAGAGTCTGCCAGTTAGGCCCAACCATGTACTCAGGACCAGGCACATTCCCTGATACACAGGAAGTGCTCAAGAGGTATTATGGAATCAGAGAACCAATGCCTCAATGTCCAGAAAAGCAAAACTCAGAACCACACTTAAACAGACCACAACAAAGATGGGATGCCCAGGAGGGGACAAGAGAAGCTACCTCATGTGTTACCCTCTGGTTGGCCACAGGGGTCTCTCTAAGGCAGAGGGGCACACGGAGCTCAGAGAGGTATAGGCACCACTCCAGGGTCACACAGCAGGTACGGACCAAGCAGGATGAACTTCCCAGACTCCTAATTCATTTCACTCAGCAGTTTGCTCCATCTGTTGACCTTCTCACATGGAATGTTATCAGGCTGGAATTCCTACCTGAGCCCTCACTGGGAAAAGAACAAAGAGCTTCAGACAGACTGGCTGACTGCCCTTATGAAGAACACACGTGAGATGTTTATATATAGGAGATATTTAAAAATAACAGCACGGGGGTCTCCCCTTTCTGTAAAATGAAAAATTCAATGGGAACAAAAAGATTCAGAGAATGTAAAGATTCGAGAAAAGTTAACCACATAGACCAGGTGGTCTCCCTGAAACCTTCACCAGGCAGAGGAGGGTGAAGATGCATCTGAGGCAAATGGGAAGAGCATGCTCAACGGCCGGAGGCGGGAATGAACGGACGATGTGGTGCAAAAGGAGTCTAGGTTGGAAACGCTTTCTCAGGGATTTCCGTCTTCGAGACAGAACCAGAGAACTTACACTTCCGGCCATGATGGACTACCTGGTGTAGGGCTAGTTGTCCTCCTTCAACTATAAAGCTGGACAAAATACATAAAACAACAGTTTTCAGACGCGGAACAGGAGGCAGTGCAGGGTCGTGATTTACGACAGAAGACCTGATGTGAGATCACTCCAGTCTCTGCCTGGAGACCTTCTGGACCACAGCACAGGGGTGGAGCCCAAAGAAGGCACTGCAGTCTGGGTGAACAGAGGAGACAGTGATCAGGTTCAGGGATTCTGACAATGGCTGGAATTGGCAGGACAGAATAACAAAAAGGGATGAATTAAAAAAAAAAAAAAAAAAGATCTCCAGAAATATGCAGAGGGGCCTCTTAAAGCGTCTGATGGGTGCCAAACTGATTTGTACAGAATGAACCTCTGCACAGCCTGGAAGGTAACAGCTTCTAGGGGGGGAGTGAGCCGAGAACAGATTCAGAAGTCTCACGAGAGTAGGAGATGTCTGAGCTCCCACCTGCCAAAGCAGAGAGACCTTGCTGAACACCTCAAGCATTTAGTTGAAACCCAGAAAGGTCAGGCCTTAGGATTACTCTAACCCTAGAATAAGAACACTCTAGACCCACCCTAACAGTTTACACACAAGCCTTTGAAGTATGAAGCTGATCTGTAAGTAAATTAACTGCCTGCCAGAACAAAATTTAACACCTTTCAAAGAAAGATAACAAAATCCAGATGCTCAACAAATATCACAATGCGCAGCACAGAACAAAAAATTACTTGTGAGGCGAAGCAGGAAAATGTGACTAAATACTCCAGAGAAAAATACCCATCAACAGAAACATACAGAAATGACAGGAATGATGGAATTTGTGGACAAGGACCTTTCAACAGCTTTCGTAAATATGCTCAAAGATTTAAAGGATAATATGCACATAATGAGAAAAGACATGATATAAAAAGGAACCAAATGGAAATTACAGAGATGAAAACTAGGATAGCTGAAATGATAAATTCACTTGATGCTTTTCTAATAAAACAGACTGCACACTAGAGAAGAAAAGATCAGTGAACTTGAAGACAGGATACTAGAAACTATCCAAATTGAAGCTCGAAGGGAAAACAGGGATGATAAGCTGAACAGACCTTCATCACCAAACAGTTTAACATATATGTAAACAAAATCTCAACAACAGAGAAAAGAGAGATTGAGTAATAAGAATATTTGCAGAGGGGCACCTGGGTGGCTCAGCAGTTGAGTGTCCGATTTAATTTAGGCTCAGGTCATGATTCCAGGATCATGGGCTCGATCAAGCCCTTGTGTCAAGCTCCACACTCAGTGTGGAGCCTGCTTAGCATTCTCTTTCTCTCTCCTTCTGTCCCTTTCTCTGACTCATGCTCAATCTCTCTCTAAAATAAAAATTTAAGAAAATATATTTGAAGAAATAATGGCTGAAATTTTCCAAATTTGATGAAAAATATAAACCCACTGATTCAAAAAATTCAGTGAACCCCAAACAGGATAAACACAAAGAAAACTACACGCCATAATCAAACTGATAAAAAAAAAAAAAAAAAAAAAAAACAACCAGTAATATGTAGATATATTTAAAAGCACCCAGACAGGGGTGCCTGGGTGGATCAGTCGGTTGAGTGTCCGGCTTCAGCTCAGGTCACGATCTCGCGGTCCGTGAGTTCGAGCTCCGCGTCGGGCTCTGGGCTGATGGCTCAGAGCCTGGAGCCTGCTTCCGATTCTGTGTCTCCCTCTCTCTCTGCCCCTCCCCTATTCATGCTCTGTCTCTGTCTCAAAAATAAATAAACGTTAAAAAAAAAAAATAAAAGCACCCAGACAAAAAGACACATTAAATATAGAATCACAATCAGAATGATCTCTGACTTCTCACCAGAAACATAAACCAGAAGATAAAAGAGTGACACTTTTAAAGTGCTGGAAAAAAAAAAAATCTCAACCTAGAATTTCATATCCAGACAAAACATCCATCGAAAGAAACAGGTAAAATAAAAACATCTTCAAGTAAGAGAATCTTTCCCCAACAGACCTACAATAGAAAAAATGTTAAAGGAAGTTCTTCAGGAAATAAGGGAAAATGATTATAGATGGAATTCAGATTTATTATACAAAGAAAGGAAAAGCACAGGAAATGGTAAATATGTTAGAAAATATAAAAGGCATTTTCTCATTTCTTAATTAACAAATAATAGACTGTTTAAAGCAAAAAAATTATTGGGCTTATAACTTATGTAGACATAGATGTATGGTAAAAACATAAAGGACAGGAGAGTAGTAAATAGAAGTACACTGTTATAAGGTTCTTACGTTACGTGTGATGTTATGAATTAAATTTATGATAGATTGTAATACATTAAAGATGTATATTACAAACCACAGAGGAACCACTAAAGAAAAAGGGAGTACAGCTAGAAAGCTAACAAAGGAAATTTTTTTGGAAGTTCTTGATTAATATTAAAGAAGGCAAGAAAAGAAGAAAAAATGAACAATAAGAAGAGATGGGACAACTAGAAAAAATATAAGGCAAAATATACAAAGTATAAAAAATATGAACTACAAAATACAAAAATCCAACCATATCCATATATAATATTAAATGTAAATGGATTAAACACTTCATTTAAAAGGCAGGGATTGTCGGACTAGAGAAAAGAGTGAGAACCAATTATACGTACATACTTCAAATAGACACAGAAACATTAAAACAAAAAGATCGAAAGAAATACACCATGCAAACACTAATTCTAAGCAAGCTGCAGCAGCTATATCAATATCAGATAAAGTAGATTTCAGGACAACAGGTATTACCTGTTAAAGAAATTAAGAAATAAATAAAGGTACTGAACAATTTTTAAAGGGTCGTCAAAACATAATGGTCCCAAGTGTGTGCACCTAAAAGCAAGGTTTCAAAACACATGAATCAAAAACTGACAGAACTAAAGGGAGACACAGCATATCCGCAATTACAGTTGCAGATTTTAATGTCTCTCAGTACTAGATAGAACGAGTGTATTTTTTTTTCTAAAGCCTGAAAAGGTGTAGAGATTTGATTATTAACCGGCTTAACCTAAGTGACACTACACTCAGGGAATATTCTTCCCAACTCATTCTAAGAGGCCAGTTTTACCTTGACACCCAGCTGAGACCAGGACATTACAAAAAAGAAATGTACACTACTGGTTGGAATGTAAATGGCATAACCACTTTGAAAAACAGTTGGCTTCTTTCTTAAAAGTTAAATACACATGTATCATATGATCCAGCTATTCCACTCCTAGGTATTTATTCAAGATTAATGAACGCATTTGTCCATACAAGGACACGTACACCAACGTTGAGAAGCTTTATTTGTATTAGCTCTAAACTAAAAACAACCCAAATGTCCATCCGTAAGTGAATAAAGGAAACTGTGGTATCTATATCTATCCAATGGAAAGCTACTTCTCATCAATTAAAGGGAATGAACTACTGATAACATGTAACCATGGATGAATCTTAAAACAATCCATGGTGAGTGAGAGAAGCCAGACCCTCCCCCCACACATAAAAAGGGTACATACTCTAAGATGCCACATATGCAATATGCTAGAAAATGCAAATTAATCTATAGTAACAGAAAGAAAATCAGTGTTTGCCTGGGGATGGGAAAGTGGTGAGTAAGGGATTATACAAAAGCACAAAAAAACCTTTAGGGGTGATGAGATGCTCATTATCTTAATGGCAGTGATGGTTTTGTGAGTGCATACATAGGTCAAAACTTATCAAACCGTACACTTTAAATACAGGCACTTTAGGGGTGCCTGGTTGGCTCAGTCGGTTGAGCGTCCGACTTCAGCTCAGGTCATGGTCTCGCAGTTCATGGGTTCAAGCCCCGTGTTGGGCTCTGTGCTAACAAACAACTCAGAGCCTGGATCCTCCTTCAGATTCTGTATCTCTCTCTTCCCCTCCCCTGCTCATGCTCTGCCTCTGTCTCTCAAAAATAAATAAATGTTAAAAAAAATTAAATACAGGCACTGTATTGTGTAACGATATGCCTCAATACTGTTTAAAAAAACTTCACCAGAAGAATTTTATTTTCTTGATTATGATGATGATCATCATCAAACCACGGATTGAACACGGGGCTCTGCTAATTCTAGGATTGTAGCTCCCTATCCTTGAGAAATCAGTTGCGGGAGTGATATTAAAAACCAGGTGAAATCCTGGGGAGTTTTAGATAGGAGTGATCAGAAAATATGTTCTTGAGATCAAATAACTCTACAAACTACCCCAGGTCTTAAAATAATTCAGATGCCTTTCCAAGAAAAATAAGTTTCAAAGAAGAAAATCACTCTCCAAACAAAGAGGAAACATTCCAACATTTTAAGTTTCTTCAGTTCATTTCAGAGTTGGACTTTCTGATACTCTTAATGTGTTTTAATAAAGTATAGGCATTGTGACTTATTTAAGAACAATGACAATAAATCAATCCATGTAATACACATTATCAGAATAAAAGAGGAGAATCATAGAATCATCTCAACAGGTACAGAAAAAAACGTAAAACACCTATTTATGACAGAAGAGTTCAGTAAACTAGGAATAAGAGGTAACTTCAACTAATAAAGGGCATTTATAAAAACCTACTTCAGCTAATATAATACTTAAAAATGAAAATGATAATCCTTAATGATAAAAAACTGAACCTTATGATTATGAAAAAGGCAGAAATACTCACTGAAGTTTTATACTCAACATTGCACTGGAAGATCCTAACCAGTACAGTGAAACAACAAAAAAATACAGACTGGAAAGAAGCAAAGTTATTTATTAGTAAATGATATCAGTATGTATACAGAAAACCCTAAGAAACTCGTAAAAATGTTATTAGAACTAGTAAGTGAATTTAGTAAAACTGCAAGATACAAATTCAATATACAAAAATTATGTCTTTATGTAATAGCAATAAATAATTGGAAAACTGAAAATCATAACAGTGTCAAAAAACATGAAGTACTTAGAGATAATTTCATGAAATATGTACAAGATCTCTACTCTGAAAAATACAAACTATTGCTGAGAGAAAAAGACCTAAATACATGGAGAGATATACCACATTCATGGATTGGAATTGCCAATATTATGATGATGTCTATTCTCTCTAAATTGGTCTGTAGATTCAGAGTAATCCTAAACAGAATCCCAGTTGGATTTTTTGGTCGAAATTGGGAATCAGAAACTCCCCTAACATTTATATGGAAGAGCAAAGTTCCTAGAATTGACAAATATTCTTTTAAAAAGAGCAAAGTCGAAAAACCGAGAGTACCTGAATTTAAGGCTATAAAACTCCAGTAAATGAGACCATATTGGCATAAACATAGATAAATAAATCGACAGAACAGAAATAAACTCATACATATTTATGCATTCAACTGATTGTCAATTCAATGCAATGCAATGGGGGAAAGGACAATCCTTTTAACAAATGATGGAACCACCAGATATCTGTATGGGATAAAATTAATCTCAACTCCTACCTCTCACCATTCACAAAAGTTAACTTGAAAAGATCACAGACCTAAATGCAAAGGCTAAAATTTTAAAGCTTCCAAAAGATAATTAAGGATGCTCACAATCTTGAGGTAGTTAAGATATTCTGGGTAGGACCCAGAAAGCACTAGCCATAGAAAAAATTGGTAAATTAGACTTTATAAAAATTAAAAACCACTCATCGAACGATACTGTACGAAAATCAAAAGGCATGTTGAAGACTGCAAGAAAATATTCATAGTACATATACCTGATACAAGACCTGGCTCTACAATGTATAAAGAACTCTTACAATTTAAAAAAATTTTTTTATTATTATTTTTTGAGAGAGACAGAGAGAGAGAGAGAGACGGAGAGAGAGAGACGGAGAGAGAGAGACAGAGAGAGAGAGAGAGAGAGAGAGCAAGCAGGGAAGGGGCAGAGAGAGAGGAAGACACAGAATCTGAAGCAGGCTCCAGGCTCTGAGCTCTCAGGACAGAGCCCAACGGGGGGCTCGAACTCATAGACCGCGAGATCACAATCTGAGCTGTAGTCAGCCGCCCAACTGACTGAGCCACCCAGGTGCCCCAAGAACCCTTACAATTTAATAATACAAACAACCCAACCACAAAATGGGCAAAAGACTTTAGACAATCTCCAGAGTAAAATACACACATGGCCAATATGCAGAAGAAAGCATGCTCAACATCATTGGTCATCAAGGAAATACAAATTAACACCACAATGACCAGTAAGCACTCACCAGAACAGCTAGAATTAAACAGCCCATCGCCTACAAACTCTGGCAAGAATGTGGAGGAAGTGGAACTCCCATATGTGGCTGGCGGGAGCGTAAGATGCTACAGCCATTTTGGAAAATGGTGTGTAAGTTCTTAAAGAGTTAAACACACTCTCCCCTATGACCTAGCAATTTTACTCCTTGGTATTTTACCCATGAAAAATAAACACATATGTCCCCAAAAAGCCTCCTACAAACACTTTCATAGCAGGTTCAGTCATAAGAGCCTAAAATGGGAAACAACTGAAATGAACAAGCAAATGGCTAAACAGGGGTATTTTCATACAATGGAATACTGCTCAGCAGTAAAAAAAGAAAGAATAACTGATACATACAACGTGTATGTGTCTTACAGACATTATGCTAAGTGAAAGCAGCCAGGCGCCAAAGAGTATCATCAGATGAATCCATTTGTAAGGACTTCCTCTGCAGTGAGCACAGATCCTTCTGGACACTCTCACCAGACCCAGGGTCCTCAAGCCCTAGCCCTGGGTACCACCTGATGAAGCCATCCAGTTCAGCCCCTAATTCTACACAGAACCCATCGGCACCCAAATCTCCAGATCCAAAGCCCACTGGAGGGGCTGTTTCAACCTCAGCAAACTAATCCTCTGTTGGATCTAGCCTAAATCTCTCATATCCTCCTAGCCCACATATCTGGGGATCTAAGGATGGAGCCCCCTCTGACATCCAGGAGGGAAGCTGGGAAGTCAATCAGTGGTATCAGGAGAGTTGGAAGGCTGGGATGTCCCAACGGAAGGGCCCTTAGAACTCTTTTCCTCCCAGGCCAAGGGAGAAGGGAGAGATGGAGGGCCAGAAACAGGATGGGGCCCGCCCAAGGTCCCGCAACCCTGCAACCCAGCTGATTAAACCCAGGGCTTCTGAGTCTTGACTTAGCATCCCTTCCCCCTTTTTACCTTTTCCACCACCGAGGGCAAAAACGGAACTGTCCTGTCTAGTTGGCCATCGCCTAGCCTGGGTTAGGCCATGCGTTGGTTCAGACTGAAGCTGTATCACGGGTCACTGGCTCCGGAGTGGGGGTCTCAGGAACCACAGGATTCAGAGGTGGTTAGGGGTGGGGCCACTGGAGGATTTGGATGAATGATGCCCACCCTGAGTCTACCGAGGGAAACTCAGGCTTTCTTGGCTGAAGGGTGGGGCTTTCCCAGCTAATCCAGCTACTGCGGTAAGGTGGCCCGGGTCAGGCCTGGACACCTGGAGGCTGCCCCAGGCCACGCCCACCTGTACATCCACCCTGCCCTGGCAAAGCCTCGGCCTGTGGCTGGCCCGCCCCTCCCTCCAACTCCTCCAGGCCCCAACCAGAGAAGGTACTCACTGATGGGGGCGTGTAAGGCCACGTGCTCCTGGTAGGGCGTGTAGTACTTGTACTGCTTTCCGCAGAATTCACAGGTGTAATTGCCAGTTTCTGTCCAAGGAGAGGCAAGTGTGGGAATGGGCACGTGACCCCCAGCAAGCAGCAGCAGCATGCTCCCTCCCCTCCGGCTCCCCTCATCCTGGGACCAACTACAACCCTGAGCCCACTGGACTCAGCCTGCCTGGGTTCAGCTCCCAGCTCCTCCTCCATGTCCAGCCGTGTGACCTCGGGCAAATCTCTTAACCTCTCTGTGCCTCAGTTTTCCTATCTATAAAACGGGGGTAATAATTGGACCACCTTGTAGGATTGCTGTGAGGATTAAATTTATACGTCAAGTGCTTAGAACAGTACCTGGCACACGCCGTTTCTCCGTCCACACTCCCCCCCCAGACCCTGGTGCTCAGGAAATGTGTGGTGACCAGTGCCAACCTTTCGCTCAGCCCCTCTGCGATGGCCACGCTTGGGTCCCCTCGTCTCCAAGACCTTCCCCGCCCCCAAGCACCCTCACCCCCCCGGCAGAAGGGGTCACGTCTTCCTCTCAGGCCCCACCAGACTTTATCTTTACCTCTCTTTGGGCACTGCCTAACTTCTTTCTTCTTAAAAATTTCTGATGTAATATTGTTCACTGGGGGAAAATTATAAAATACTGATAAATACAAATACAAAACTTAAAGAGTACGAGAAATTTCAATCATCTGTCACCCCCAAACAAAGAGCAGCAGCTGCCCCCTGGGGTGGAGTGTGCAACCTTGCCATCCGCCCCCGGGGCCCACCCCTCACTCCCATCTCCTCCGGAGCCGGCTCCTCTCCCTGACATCAGCTGTCTAGCTCCGGTGGGCCTTGAATTAGCCAGCCCTGATCCGTATCCTCTTTGTAACCCGGTGTATTCAATCGACGATACTTTGTGGACATCTTGCTCAATCAATAAACATCGATCCCTACTGCCTTTATTGGCTGTATGGTTCCCTCTGGACTTTGAAATCTGCTGAGCCAGTCTCCTGCACCAGGGGATGTTCAGATCGTTTCAAATTTTTTTCCCTTACCAAAAAAAAAAAAAAAAAAAAAAAAGCAGCCATCCACATCTTTGTAGAAATGTTTGCACATTTGCTCATCATTTGTCACATCGTTGCAAAGTAAAGATTATTGTGCATAATCTTTGCTCATTATTTCCTCAGGATAAATTGTGGGCATGCATTTTTAAGGCTTTTGATAACCACAGCACCAACTACATATCAAAAGGTTGGGCCAATTTTTATCCCAATCAGAAAGCTGTGCCTTATCGGGAGAATTCTATTGCACTGCTGGTTTTATTTTCCATTTGTTTTGAGTTCTAAGGAAATTGACTATTTTTCATGTTTAATTAACTGTAGTTTTTCTTTCGTGACTTTCCCATTTGAGTTTACAGCCAATGTTTCCATAGGCGTATTTACATTTTTTTAATTGCTAAGAACTCTGCAGATTAAGGACATCAACATTTTGCTATGTCACAATTTTTCTCAATTTTTTAAAATTGTTTGTGGTCTTTCTCTTTCAATACGGATTTAAACTTTTTCATAAATAACTTTTATAACTGATTCATGAACACTGGGAAAGATAGACGATTTGCTATTTACAGGCTTCGAAGTTGTTAGTTAGATCAACCGTATTAATTATATTATTCATGGGGCGCCTGGGTGGCGCAGTCGGTTAAGCGTCCGACTTCAGCCAGGTCACGATCTCGCGGTCCGTGAGTTTGAGCCCCGCGTCAGGCTCTGGGCTGATGGCTCAGAGACTGGAGCCTGTTTCCGATTCTGTGTCTCCCTCTCTCTCTGCCCCTCCCCCGTTCATGCTCTATCTCTCTCTGTCCCAAAAATAAACGTTGAAAAAAAAAATTTTTTTTTTAAATTAAAAAAAAAAATTATATTATTCAAGCCCTACATGATCCCGTTTGTCTACCTGCTCTCTCCAAGACGGTCATGATCAACCTTTCCATTTTGTCATATTCCTAAATGTATTTTGTATTTTTAGATGTGATGTTGTCTGCCGCATTTAAGGCTCACGAAATCAAAACTGTCAGTGTTAACTAACTAACATGACACGATTTTCTAACATGGTGCTTCTCAAAGGGTGGTCCCTGAGCCAGCAGCACCGGTATCGTCTGTCAAACCGTTAGAAATGCATATTCTCTGAGACTTATCTAAGACGCTAAAAGCAAAATTCTAGGAATGGGATCTAGCAATCTGGGTTTTAACAGTCCCCCTAGAAAACTGTGATGCAGAGGAAAGTTTAAGAACCACCGCTCAAACTTCTAATTATACTCTTGTATTAGTCTGATGGACATTAATTCCGAAGTTACTTTCTAGGATCTTTCTTTCTACTTGTCTGCATGTGTCTGAAAACACTTCCCTAAACTGTCTTGGGAAAATTCATTAAAAAGATACTTTGCTAAATGTCAGCCGAAAATGATGAGCAAAAGCAGTCATGGTTCCTGCCTTCAAGGAGCTTACAGTCTGGGAAAGGAGACAGAAAAATCAAATAATCACACAAACTTAACACTGCAACCTCAAGAGGGGCTCTTAAAGGAGACACTTACAGTGCTATGAAAATCCTAACAGGGAACGCAATTTAGTTAAGGAAGCGAGAGTGAGTTCCCTGAGAAAGATAAAAGATGAGGAATTAACTAAGTGTGTTGCTAATAAACCATTATTTCAAATTAACCTGAGAATCTCTGTCTTCTAATAAAAGAGATTATGCCATTTGCTTTTATTTAAAGCTATAATTGACTTGGTTTTACGTGTTTTATATTTTGTTTCTTTTTTTTTCGTGTTCCACCTTTTCTGGTTTCCTTTGTTTCAGTTGTTTGATGAATGAAATCTTCTCTCTGCCTTTCCATTATTCTCCAATATTCCATTATTTTCCAATATTCTCCTTTGTTTTACATAGCATGCAAGATACATCTGTCTGTTACAGTTAAGCAGAAAATGGTATTTTCAAGTCTATTACCATTGAGAAAGGCAGTTTAACTCCATGCTTCTCACACTTTTGCATGTTTAAGAATCATCTGGAAAGATGGTTACAACACAGATTGCTGGGCTCCACCCCAGAGATTCTGAATCCGTGGCTTGGGGGTGGAGCCTAAGAATTTACATTAAAAAAATTTTTTTTAATGCTTATTTTTGAGAGAGAGAGAGAGAGAGCACAAGCGGGAGAGGGGCAGAGAGAGAGGGAGACACAGAATCCAAAGCAGGCTCCAGGCTCTGAAGCTGTCAGCACAGAGCCTGACATAGGGCTCAAACCCACCAACCACGAGACCATGACCTGAGCTGAAGTAGAACACTTAACCGACTGAGCCACCAGGCGCCCCAAGAATTTACATTTCTAATAAGCTTCTATGAGATGCTGCTGCTGCTGGTCTAGGGCCCACACCATGGGAAGGGCTGGTTTAACCTACCTCTACTGTATCCTTCACCTATTCCTTCCTTCTCATGTTTTTAAAATTCATTTTTAGTATTTTACAATGATCTTTGTCCTTTGCATTCAATTTTATAATCAGAGTCCAACATTTTAAACTTAGCTTCTAGCTTATCTGGTTTGACCATTTACCACCAGTCCTCCCGAGCTAGGACTTCATTCCTGACAATGGACTCTTCAATGTGCTCCACTGCTTAGTTCCCTGGAATGTGTTTTTTAAATTTTCGGAAGATGGGTACATAGGAGAAATAGTGGGTTTGGGGGCCCTCACTTTCCCCTTTACTCCTAAATTGTAAGCTGTCTAGATACAGAATTGTTAAGATTACCACCTTTTCCCTTCAAAACGTAGTGTCGTCTTCTGACATTTAGTACCGTACCCAAGTCTGAGGCAAGTCCCCCTTGGGTTCATCTTGGATAACACCTGGCTTTTCTTATGTCTAGATGCCTGTGTATTTCTTCTTTATATTTACAGTTTAAAAAATCACTAAGATCTATTTAGTTATGGGTCTCTTTACATGGAGACAGGTTACACCACAATCATCTGTCATCACCTGAAATACAATGAGCCCTTAAATCTGCACACACAGGTCTTCCTTTAGCAAAATTTTCTTCTATTGTATCTTTGGAGTATTGCTTCTGTCCCACTGGTACAACACCACTAATTATCTGAAACTGGCTCTCCACGCTCTGTATTTAGCTTGTTTTCCTTTCCCCTGGTTATCTTGATCCGTTCAGGTTTCTCATCCCCGTAACTATTCCATTTCTGCAGATCAATTCTGCTCTTTACTATCTATACTGTAGGTTTTAATTCTGCGCTTCTATTCTCTGTTTCTCTGCAGTCCTTTACGTCATTCTTTTCTCTCTGCCTCTTCGTTCTATCCTGCTGCTCTGTCACCACACTTCAGGATCCTCTTTCACACGGGTCATGCTGTGGACTGAACCGTGTCCCCCTAGCTCTCCAAATTCAATTGTTGACGCCCCACCTCCCCAGGTGATGGTGTCTGGAGACAGGGCCTGTGGGAGGTAACTGGGTTGAGATGAGGCATGAAGGTGGGGCCCTCACGACTGGATTGGTGCCCTTATTACAAGAGACACCAGGGAGCTTGCTTCCACTGGTCTCCCAACATGTGAGGGCACAGACAGAAGGTGGCCATCTGTGAGCCAGGAAGAGGGTTCTCACCAGAACCATGACCAGGCTGGCACTCTGATCCTGGACTTCTAGCTTCCGGAACCGTGAGAAAATAAATTTGCTGAAGCCATCTAGTCGGGTATTTTGCTAGGACAGCCCAAGGAGAGTAAGGGAAGTCATATTTTCTTATACTTGATTATGGTTGTCACAGAATGTTCTTCTAGATTTTGTAGTAGGGTCATCTTCAGAGGGATGCTTGTCCTCAGAGTCTCCTAAATTCTGTGGAATTTTCACAGATTCATGGTTTGGGGGGTTTTTTTAATTTAAAAAACTTTTCAAGTTACTCTTCCTTATCCACATTTAAAAAAAATCAAGTAAACTGCAGATGAATTCAGACTTACTGTTTTCGATAGACATCAGTGAACTGTCCTTGACCCTCCCATTATCATCGTAGTCATGAGCATGGGAGACCACTGCCATGGTAGTATTTCTCAGATCTACAGCAGGAGAGCAGCTGACATGCAAGGCCCCTAGGACAAACTCTCTCCTTCTAGAAGGATTCCTCTGCTCTGTCATGGCTCCAGCTTCTTCCTCCCTAATTCTCCAATTTGCTCAGATGATGCGGATATGGAAGGTGTACTTCCCAGCATGCACTGCTTCAGGGTCTCTCCTCTTCCCGGACCAACAAAACTCTATTCGTGGTGCGGCGTGCCTCTCATGGCTCCTCTCACTCTATGCCTTCTCATTTTTAGAGTTCTGTGGCCTTGGCCTGCTTGAAACCCAAGCAGCAGCGTTCTTACCTCATAAGGCAGCTCCTGAGCGGTGACGGGAGATGGTCACACTATTTTAGCAAGCTCCGCTCCATAACGTCAAGCTGGGAGCATTCAGGGAGCCAAACCCAGTTCCCTTTGCTCAGTGCAATTCCCAACTGCCTATGGCGCGCGACAATTCCACCGGCCGTCTGTCTGACTCAGTTACTGATCTACAGAACAAGTTTCATCTAGTTCTGTACCTTCCGGGGTAATAGGCACCACTTATTTATTAATGCCTTCCGTGTGTGCATAAAAGACTACGCTAATTCCTGTGCAAACATAACCTCATCTCATCTCCACGACAATCCTGAAAGAACTGTCACCACCCCATTCTCGAGTTAAGGAAAGCGTAGATTAGGGAGATTATAGAGCATGTACGCCCTCACGCAGGTATTAAATGTAGAGCTGGGGTTCATAGATGGGGTGCTCTAAAGCTCTTACAATTGGCCGTCTCTCGACAACACCACTCATGTGTTGAGCCCTGGATGCGAGCCAGGTGCTGGGCCAAACACTTCCTGCAGGCATCCTCCAAAAGCCTTACAGAACAGATAGACGCTCTCGTCCCCAGCTTACAGACGAGTCAAAGGACACTCAGAAGGGGGATAAGTAGCTGGTAAATTGGAGATGGCAGCATTCAAATGGGGGCCGGATTCCAATTCTACTTTCCTAATTATGATGCTGCAGACAGAAGGGCAGTGCTACCCCGGGGCGGCTGGCAGACAGTACTAACATGGCAGGTCACAGACCCCGCTGTCCCCGTCCTGTATCTGTCTACGAATGTCCATCATAGAACGTGTCTGATTCCCATGTAGGTTTCCCCACGGTTTAACTTATAGCGGTTTCAGTGTTGAGGATTTCATCGTTTTCTGAGGGAAAAAGAAAACGTGTCATATGCACGGTAAACACATGACAAGCGCTATGCTAACCGCTTCGCAAATACTGCTGCCTCTCCCGTTTCTGGAGTGCTTTAAGAGTTAAAACAAAGCAGGCTCATCCTCTACCACGGAGGAGGAAGGAGGGAGAAACAGGATGGGGACCGGACCAACGGCTTCCAAGGGTCAGGGCCAAGCTCCACCCTTTGAAGAGCATCCCCAGCTTCCCTGCTTTAGCTCCTCGACTTTCCTTGCCCTGGATTTCCTCATCCTTTCATTCAGTGTCTGTGTGTCTATTCTGCAAGCTACCTTCAATCCTTATTGTAGCGAGGCAGAGTCGACAAAGGCCTTTTCCTGTTGGGTGGTAAGCAAGGAAGGGGAATGTGAATTCCTGAAGGGCTGGGCCAGACCCCTCTCACTCGTGAGACTCTAGTCAATCCATTCTTCTAGAAACAGCCAAAACAGTCTTCCTAAAGTGCAAATCCGACCAAGTCTCTTCCCCACGTGGTAAACTCTCAGGCTCCTTGTCCCTCAGGATGAAGTCTAGATGCCTTCCTCTGGCATTCAAGGCTCTCTCTCAAGACTTCAACTCAGAATTGATTTGCCTTTCAATTCCCAGGAGAGGCGCTGCTCTCCCACTTCCGCCGATGACGCAAGAGCTCATTCCCCACCCTCGTCCCCAAGCAGAAGCCTCCAGGATTCCCGAGGCTGGCCAGGTACTGCGCCGGCCCCCATGGCTCCTTGCACTTCAGGTTAAGCTGGAACTATCTGCTACTGACCCACTGCCCCCTCCCTGTACCCAAGGGCAGGGCCACAAATGCCCCGCCCACTGCTGTGTCCCCACCACACTCAAAGCAAGTATGCTGAGAACAGGCAGGCCGCTGTGTGACTCCTGCCCTCAGGGGTTTACTTGGGACAAGGACAGAGTGTCTACATGTGGCTCCCCTGGACAGCTTCATTTGCTGAGGAACCCCTTCAGATGACGAGAGTTATTTTCCGAGCACCTACTATGTACCAGGCACTGTGCTAATAGGTGATTTACATTCACGATCTCATTTAATCCCCCAACAAACCTTCGGGGAAATGTCATCCTCATTGACATGTAAGGAGCCGAGGCTCAGGACGGCTAACAGACTACCAGGGCACCAAGCCTGTGCTACTTTCACTGCCCTGACCATGACCCTGTGCTGTTCTGCTGCTCCTCAAAAGCTAAAGTCCTAAGACTGGCCCATTTGACAGGTGGGCAAGGTGAGGTCTAAGGAGGTCAGTGGTCACTGGCCAGCACCACTGTTTCAGGATAAGTGATGTCACCCTCTTCCAATGGCAAGACTTAGCCCTCAGCCAGTCTCCCCCCACCGGCCCAGCCCAGCCCAACCCCAGAGAGAGGCCCGCATACTTGGCCCGATTTTCTGGAACGGTTCCGGGGGTTCCTCCTTCACTTCGTCAGTGGCCACGACACCTTGGTCGAAGGGGTCTGTGGGAGAACACACAGCCCTTAGCGCCCTGGCAACCAGGTCTTGGGAGTCCAGCCGGGCACAGGGAAGTGGGCAGCCACCAAGGACTTACCTGCCCGATTCTCAGGGGCCCCTTCCACACTAAATACTGCACCCGGGCAGGAGGCAGCAGCCGCAGAAGGAAAGAAGCAAACGGGAGGCCTGTTAGTCCCTGCCCACAGCTGCCTCTGCCCAACGCTCCCAGCCTCTGGGGCCCAGGAGAGCCTACCCTGGCCAGCATGGAGGCCCCGGAAAACCAGGGGCCACAGGAGGGCACATCCCAACTGGGACACAGCCTGTGCCTCCACTCCCCATCCACCCCATGGGCTAGGGTCCAACCCAGAGGCGGGCAATTTCTGCCTGGCCTGTTTCTGGGTCGCCAACAGCTACTTGAGGGGCCAGGGCAGGAGAAAAAAAGGAAGAGACCAGTAGGAAAAAAGAGGCGACGTGAAAAGGACAAGCCAGCGGGAGTGAGTGGCAGGGCCTGGTTGTCACAGCCTGCGACGGGCCGGGGATGTGGGGCTGGAGTGGGAGCCCCCCTCCATCCTTTCCAGGCCCAAGACCCTATTTCTAGGATTGAGATTCTAAAAATAAATTACCTAAATTTATTGTTCCAATTTCTAACTCTATAACTGAAGACACTAAAATACCATCATTCATTTTAAAAAACTGGTTTAATTTCATCAGAGCATGTGAATACTCAGTATGAAACTGTAAAATGCATCGATATGAAATTGCTAAAATTCGACGGATTTTGACCTACAAAATGCAATTTCACTTGGGTTACCCTAATCAGAAGTATGTATGGAGTAGGACGGGGACCTTCTCTCTCCCAGAATCCTCAGGGTTCGGTCACTGCCCTCCTGGTCTGACTGCCCTCTGACCTTCCTCTGGGTGGGAGGAGGGCGGGGACAGCTGGTGGGCGGGGTGGCAGGGGGACAAGCAGCCCTGGGGGCGGTGGGGGGGGGGGGTGCTCCGCTTTATCTGACTCTACTTCCCGGCAGTGAGGGGCCTCACTCACCATCCACCGCGTGCAGGTCCCGGTGCTCTTGGAAGCAGCTGTAGTATTTGTACTTCTTCCCACAGATGTCACATGTGTACCTGAAATTGTCTGCGGGGGACAGAGAGACACGTGTAGTTACCAGGACTTCGGTCACTCGGGTGGGGTTTCTTTGGGCCAGCTCATTGGCTTCACCACCCAAACATGAGACTAGCCCAGACTAGCCCCAGCTGGTGAGCCACGGAGAATCAGTGCCGGGGACGTTAGGGGTCCTCTCCACAAGGAGACTGGAGGGTGCTGAAGCGACTTTCAAACCAACCCGCAATCCCACTCTGTGAGCTGAGACCTTAAAAGGGCCTGACCCCACCTCCCTTCTCGAGGCTCTGCATGTGCAAGGTGCCAGACCAGGCACTTCCTGTCTTTCCTCCATTGGTTCTTGTGACTGAGGGGGAAGAAGTAAGCCATTAAAAAAAAAAAAAATTTTAATGTTTGTTTATTTTTGAGAGAGAGAGAGAGAGAGACAGAGCATGAGCCAGGGAAGAGCAGAGAGAGAGAGAGGGAGACACTGAATCCAAAAGCTGTCAGCACAGAGTCAGATGCGGGGCTTGAATTCAGGGACTGAGAGGTCACGACATGAGCCAAAGTTGGACGCTCAATCAATCGGCTGAGCCACCCAGGCGCCCCAAGAAGTAAGCCATTTAACACACGGGTAGGCTGAGGTTCAGAAGGGACCTGTCTGTCCCAAGCCCCACAGGTAGGAGGGCCTGTGGTAGGCAGCTTCCCAAAGACCCTGGCCTCCTGGCGTTTACCCCCTGTACGATCTCTTCCCCTTGAGTCTGAACCGGATCTAGTGACTTGCTTCTAATAAAGAGAAGGGAATGAAGTGATAAGATGTCACTTCTGAGATCAGGTTACAAAAGCCCGCGACTTCTGTCTCTCTCACACCGCCTGCCTCTTGCCAGCTGCCATGTTGTAAGCTGCCGCAGAGAGAGAGCCACACAGGAGCCTCTGGTGAACAGCCGGGGGGGAGTGACACCCTCGGTCCAACAACTTGGGAAGGATCCTGCCAACAGCCATGTGCGTGAGTGTGGAGGCTGGGCCTTGAGAGGAGACCGCAGTCCTGGCCAATGCCTCACGTGCCTCATGAGACCATAAATCAATGTTTGTTTAAGTCATTCAGCCATGGGGTGGTGTGTTCCACAGCAATAGATAATGCACGCAGGGCCAGAGTTCGGATGATCCCTACCTAGGTCTATCCAAATTCTGGGGCGGGACTCCCTCAGGACATTGCTCTCCCCACGCACTAGCACAGACGTCCTGTGTGTCTTCCTTGGGCAGATCTCGGGATGACCCGCCCACCTCACCTTCCGGACTATGTCCAGCACAGGGAGACAGAGTGGCTTACTCAAGGCTGCACAGTGGGGGGAGGCACAGCCAAGATTCAAATATTCACTCAGCTCCATGCCGCCATAGCTGGATCAGGGCACATGGCCTCTCTCTGCCTGGATAAGCCCACCTGCCGCTCCTGACTGAGGCACCAGCCTTCTGGCCCTCCTTCTGCTCCCCAGCACTCAAATACAGGATTGAGGAGGCTCCCTCCATCCCGACGTTGCAATGCCAGGAAATTCTACGGGAAGGTTCTGGTCCCTGCTTAGCTGAACTCAGGGGCACAGATGACATCGGCCATCTCCCTGCCTCTGCCCCCACCTCTTAGACTGCACCTGTGATCTCCCAAAGTGCCCTGGCATCTGCCACAGAGCCTAACTGGTCCCCAAGTGAGACGCACACAGCGTCAGCACACACAGTCACTCTGAGGGTCTGGGGACCCGGCATGCCACCATCCCACCAGGCCCTACCATTTCTGTGCCCACACCTGAACCAGCCAGGCAGTGGAGGGGAGTGGGGGGAGAACAGGTGGAGAGCAGAGGAGGAGAGGCCTGGTCCTGCTCTGCCTCATCCAGACTGCCAGCAAGGGCTGACCCCACCTCGGGATTTACCTTCTGCTCTTTCCCCCCTAATGTGAGGGGACAGGAAGGTAGTAATGAGCCGATTCCCAGGGCCTCTCCCAGGCCGGCCATTCTAGGATCCCAAGCCTGGCTCAAGTTCCGATCCAGCCTCGACAATAACCTCCCCTCTCCATGTCCCATCTGGACCACAATCCTCTCTCAGTGCTGGATACTGGGGAGCAGGTGGAGAAGTCAAGGGCATCCAGGATCTGCTGGTTCCAGATGGGGCTCCGCCCCAGAAATTCCTCTCCCATACCGGCCAGTGCCAGTCGCACTCCGCAGCCGCCGGCCACACTCGTCTCACATCTGCTCACATGGCCCCTCCTACCACCTCCAATAAACGGTGACCCCCCCAGCTTTCTGCCACTGAGACGCGCCTTCGCCCTGCTCTGTCGAATCCCATACCGCGACCTCTTCTTAATGCGGGTGGGGACCACAGTGCCAGGCCTACCTAAGACAGGAGTAGATGAGAACCAAAGAGTTATCCCCACAGGAAGAAAGGCCAAGTAATTTTCTGTCAATGAAACACTTTCAGAGCCTCCAAGAGAGCTCAGAAATGTCTCCCGGAGGGGCACCACGAATCCATCTGGAGAGACAGACTCTGCAGTGGGGCTGCATGACTCCAACCCGATTCGGATGCCAATAAGCACAACTAACGCTGGACACACTCCCCAACCCGAGCGCCTTGGTCTTCTCGTCTGCAAAATGGGAATGAGACGGTTCCTTCATCTCCGAGTTGTAATGAAAAATGAACAGAGCACAAGGCCCAACCGACAACAAATACCTGGTAAATGTTGCCTAATATCGTTTTGGAAAGGGAATCAACGTAACGGCCGCGACAGAAGTAGACATGGAGTTAAGCTTTTCTTTTCTTAGTTAGGATATGGGGGAGCGCATATGTGCCTCCATTTATGATGATATAATTTTTCTAACAGCTAAATGAAAGACGCCTGGACTAGAAGGCATGAGGCCTGGTTTCTATGCCCACCTCCATTACTAACAAGCTGCATGAGTTCTCTCTGGGACTCAGTGTCCCCATCTGCAAAATGGGTAGGCTGGACTTGATATTCTCAACATGATGCTTTTGGCTCCAGGACTCCACGGTCAGGCTCCTGTCACGAGGCTGGTGTTGTGAGGATGCCAGGCTTTCTAAGCAGGCACTGCTGGCTTGGGTCAGGATAGGGGTGCAGGATTGAGAATAAAATAAAGCACAGTGGCCATGGGGAGAAAACTCCCTCGGGAGGAAGGCAAAAGTAATGGAAGGACTAAAAATACCCTTGGCTACAGAGTCCTCAACAGCCAGGGGGCCTCCGGGAACCACGGAAGCCAGACGGAACACAATGGATCATTGAGGGGCTGCCGGAGAGGCCAGGGGCCCAGAATAGCTAAGGAAGGAAAGACAAATAGAGAAGATCTTTAAATGTGTGGCTGACCACAGGCAGACCATGGGAGCCGGAAGAGAAGGAAGCTTTTGAAGAGGAAGGGAGCCAGGGGCCAGGCTGGGGCAGGGCTCGGAGAGGAGGGACAAGCATTCACTACCTCCTAGCCGTGGCCCTCAGGCAGGTGTCTGACCTACCTGAGCCTCGAATGTCTGGAAAATGGAAGCTTAGCCTCAGCACTGCCTGCCTCTCACGTGCTGTGGGAATCCAAAGAGAGAATGGATGGGAAATGCTTTTTGGACCCAGTGCAATTAAGGCCCTGCTTTAGCTCATACACCTCCTCAAACGGCTTTGTTTTAGACTTTTTTTGTCATGTCTAGAATTTAAAAAAATAACTTTTTTAAGCTGACTTATTTTGAGACACAGAGAGAGTGAGCAGGGGAGGGGCAGAGAGAGAGGGGGAGAGAAAGAATCCCAAGCAGGCTCCGCACTGTCATCATGGAGCCTGATGCGGGGTTCAAACTCACGAACTGCGAGAACCATGACCTGAACCTAAGCCAAGACTCAGAGGCTTAACAGACTGAGCCACTCGGGCGCCCCTGGGCATGTTTATTATTTTTAAAAACCTTTTATGGCAGGAGGAACAGGCTGACGAACTATGGGCTGCCCACCCTCTGTTCTGGTGAAAAATTCATTTCCGTCTGTCTCTGGCTGTGTTCATGCGGCATGGCATAGCTGAGTGGTGGGGACAGAGATGCATGGCCCGCAAAGTCTAAAACATTTACTATCTGGTCCCCACGGAAGGGTCTACTGACCCCAATGCAGAAACCTGTTCAGCTCCTCCAATTTTCATAAACCAAAAACGCCTGTGCCATGAGCACCCAGAAACCCCTGCCCACGATTTCTTCCAGGACGAATTACTTTCCCCGATCTCGTACTGCCCGTGCACAGACGTTAGAGAAGGAACTCTGTGTCGGGCTTCTTTTGCTGACAGTGTTTGTGGGTAATCTGTGTGGCTAGGTGTGGCTGTACGTCTTTCTCCCTCGTTGCTTCACGTGAACACGCCACGACTTATCTGTCCGCTCCGAGCACTGGGCACTCGGGTGGTTTCCAGTGTAGGACTGTTGCAAACACGGCTGCTAAGAATACCCGAGTCGCCGTCTTTGGTGGCCACGTGCACACAGTTTGGTTGGGATACACCTGGGAGGGGAACTGCTGGGTTCTGGACCTCAGATTTGTTGGCTGGGGAGAGGTTCCGTACCAGCCTACACTCATCTGGCTTCTTACCAGGCCCGTGGGTTTAGACCTGGGGGCAGGGCGAGCAGGGCCCACGAACAGCAAAGCAGAACACTGTCCTCAGCTGGTGAGGCCCTGTGGTTCCCCAGGCGCTGCTGGGATGGCACACCCCAGAGACGAGTGCCCGTGGGTGTTCGTGAGATAACTCTCCGAAGTAGCATTTCCCAAACATCAGCCATGAAGCCCCAGGCCCATCCAGGAATTGGGAGTCAAAAGAACAGAGGAGGAGATGATGCATACACTAGGTTCTGCACGTGAGTGCTTGCCCGTGAAGGGCCCCGAGAAGTCCACAGCAAAGAAACGTGTTCATCTGAGTGGAACCCAAGGCTGCCCTGGGTTATCTGGCCAGAGAACCCTTTGCTGATCAAACACCTATCTGCCGCCCTAGGACGTGGGCCGTGGGACACACCTTGGGAAAGAAAGGTTGTTCTGAGGTTGCTACAATTCCATAAAGACCCTGTGGCCGGCCCCACAGCCTGAACCACAGCAAAGTGTCTCCCAGAGGGCAGTCCTGAGGGACAAGAGCGAGGGGAAATACTCACTGCCTTGGGAGGCTCCCTCCCCTGAGGTGGCTTCAGTGTCTATAAGAGAGAGAAAATGAGAGGGAAGTGAGCGGACTGGACCCATGGCCGGACCGGGCCAAAAGAGGGAGAAGAGCAAGGGCAGGCGGTCCACCCACCACCGTGTGCCCAGGACGCTCTCTGCGCACTCAGGATGCAGCGCACACAGCCTCACAGCCCTTCTCCGTGCCCCCTGACCCAGCGCCCTTCCTCCTGGACCATCTCTCCCGTCCCCTCAGCCCTCTCATCTTCATTAACGGCCACAGCGCCCCGCCCCTGCTCCCGGGGCCGCCTCGAAGAGCACACCAGATGGACCCGCGGGCACCTTCCCTGCAGGGGCCGCCACACCAGGCGGCACTGAAGCATCCTGGGGGGAAGTGGGCCCGCGTGGGGCAGGCAGGGGCACTGGTGACAGAAGTCTGGTGGCATGACCTCCTGTCCCCTCTCCCCCCACCGGCCCTGTGTGCTCTCCCAAGTTAAGGAGGCCTCTCCTGTCCGCCTGGGTCTCCCGCCTGCTGCAGAGAGAGGGAGAGGACTGCAGCTCTGGAGGAGGGGGGTCCGAGGTCATCCCCAAGGGGGCCCAGGGAGAACACCAGACAGAGAACAGGGAGGTGCGGCCCTCAGCCCTGCCCCACTCACCTCGGTGTGCCCGTACGTGGGTCTGGAAACAGTTATAATATTTGTACTTCTTGCCACAGATTCCACACTCATAGGATCCTGGACAACAGAAAAGGAAGGGACAGGTCAGTCGGTACCCAACATGTGCAACCATGAGGTCCCAGGACCCGCAGTGATGTCCCCAAGCAGCATGAACTCTGTGACAAGGGGTCAGGGGTCATCCAACGGGCTGTCTAGTCCCCGGCAGGCAAAGGGGCAACAAGGACCAGCAGAAACAGCACTGAGCCGGAGGTTGGGAGGCCAGGGTCTCGTTCACAAGTTTTTGCCCCAACTCTCTAAGTGAACTTGGGCAAATCACTTCCATCTCTGGGCCTCGGTTTCCAAATCTGCAAGGCGGAGAAGGCAACTCTCATACTTACTCCTTGAGAGGAAAAAGGAAATGAACGTAAGTGTTCTTTCAGAATAAGGAATAAATGGCATCCACGGAAGGAAATCAACACGCATTCAAGTAACTTCTACCTCCGCTCCCTACCGGGATGGGACAGAGGTTAAGAGGACAGTCTTCGAATCACATGGATCTGGTCTCTGTCCCTCTTCTGCCATCTACCCACACCATGACCTTGGTAATTCCCTTAGACACACTAAACCTCAGTCTGCTCACGTGTCAAGGGGCTGTAAGTACCCACCTCACAGGGGTGGCCCCACGATCCCCCTAGGAAGCGCCCAGCCCTCCCACGGATGTGCCCTCCGGGGAGAGCACAGAACACCGGGAGGCGGAGCAGCTTTCTTGTTCTCTCGGGCATGCGGACAACGACACGGCATGATTGCCTGACTCCAGCCCTCTGCAGGGCCCTTTTCCGGGGAGTGGGTAGACTGAAACGGCCGAGTTGCCAGCAGGCATTTCAGACAGGTCAAAGTGGAGCCCACCCACACGGAGCACACGGGAAAGGCCCATGGCAGGAAGCCAAGCAGAGCCCCTCAGACCTAGCCTGGCAGGGGCCCCACGAGCAGAGGCCCTGCCCAATCCCTCACATAGGCCCGCTAGCACCTGGGCTCAGGCCGCATCCTTCCCAACAGAATGGCCAGGAAGCTCGCACCAGTAGAGGCCCTGGCCCCACTCCGGGTAAGTGCGCTGGAATGGCTAGGGCTAAGGGCCTAGGAACCTGCCTTTTTCAAAAGGGTCCTCAGAGGATTCTGACTCCCAGCAACGAGGTACGGGAAGCACTGGTTTCAGAGTAAGGCAGGCCTGGGAAGGAATCTCCACTCTACCATTTACTGGCTGAGCCTTAGTGTCCTCCTGGGTAAGGTGTGGACAATGCAACAGCATCGAGTGAAGACTGAAGAAACCTCAAGTGTTCGGTGAGTGTAGGCATCACCAGTTCCTATTGTCTTCAGCCCCTCCTGGGGGCAGAGGCCTGTTTACGTGTAAACGCCAGGTATTAAGTCACAAGAGCACTGAGCTTGGAGACTGTCAGCTCCGTTCCGCCATCCACACCCCCCCCCCCCCGCCCCCCGGCTGATCTCAGGCACATCCCTCTTCTGGTCCGAGCCTCAGCTGCCTCACCTGTAACACAAGACCAAGATTCCTACACCTCATGACTGAGGTCAGGATTAATAAGACACCACATGTGAGCCGGCTACCACACTGACAGCCTCGCCACCGCACTCCTGTGGGTCACTAAAGGGGACGCTGTCATCCCAACACCAGCATGGAACTTAGCAGTCTGTCATCCATTGGTTTTCTATGTGTTACCCTGGTCTCACAGGGGAAAATACACATATGTGGAGCAAAGATCCAGTTGTGTATTTCTTCGTTTTTAGCCCCGTGATTGGCACACAATGGGGGGGGGGGGGGCTCAATAAATTCACAGTGTCCTGCTGTTCTCCTCATCTGTCCCCGAGTAATAATGACCCTGACTCCCCTCCTATGGCTGGCTATGACCCACTCTTCAACAGTTTCTGCCAGTTTCCCTTCAACCAACTGAGAATTTATGGAGCATCTTAAACATGCCCGGCACCGGAGCCCCAGCCGTGAGCGAGAGTGTGAGTGATCGCTGCCCTCTGTCTGCCAAGAAGCAGACAGGCCACTAGGCAAGGGGACGGGCAGGGTGATGGGGTTACCACAGTCAAGTGCAGGACGTGGTGGGCCCAGTGCAGGACCCTAGGTCAGGGGAGTGAACAGAAGAGGCGGAAGGAAAGGGGGAGATGGATGAAAGGTGCCCCAGGGAAGGTGGAGTCTCTCCCCAGAGGACTGAGGTCACAGCCTCTGACAAGGAAAGACTTGGTTCAGACTTAACCCGCTTCCAGGTGAGGTCTCTATGCCCCAGCCCTGCCACAGCCCTGGGCCTCAGTTCCTCCAACTGCAGTCAATGACCTAAAGACTTTTTCAAGCTGTGTAATAACTGCAGGCTGCAACGGGTCCCCCCACTTGCCAACCCCCTTTGATTCTGTTCACAAGCAGGCCAGGTCCCAACCGGCTTCATGGGGTTTTCCCTCAACCCATAGAGGGAGCTGAGGATCTGTGCAGCCTTGCTCATGGATCTCAACCCACACAGAATCACAGCGGGTACGGTCATCAGTCTTACATCCTCGCCTGGCTCCCCAGGGCAGAGCGGGGCCCTCGCCCAGTGCACTCCTAGGACTGAGTTCAAGGTCCTGCCTGCCTCCTCACCGCCACTCACCCTAAGACCTCAGGCTTCAGGTGCTGTGTCTGCAGAGAGGCTTGGTGTGCAGACAGCTGGAGGGTGAGTCATGAGGCAAGGGCACCAGAGTGGCAGCCCCACTGGGCAGTGGTGCCAGCAAACCTGGGCTCAAATCCTGGCTGACCACATAAGCAGCAAGAGGCCCCGGACAAGTCATGGAAACACTCACGCCTCGGGCTTCCTCTCTGAACACAGGAAAATGGCACCCACCTCGGGGGGCGGCTATGAGCAATAATACTGTGGCTACTTAGAGCACAGTACCCAGTACAAAGCCAGCATTCAGTACAGAGAAACTGCTGTGACGATCAGCATTTTCCAAAGTTCTTTACAACCCAACTTCCTGAACGCACCCCGGGAAAGAGAGACCCACAGTCAAGCTGGTGGGAGGCATGGCCGTCTTGGGGAGGTGCAGTGCACGGGAACTTGGGAGAGGTCCTGCACTAACCTGACGGTTTAACCCAAGCTCTTCTAACGCATTTGGCCACAGAACTCCTTTATACCCCTGGCCTGTTTCAGAGTTGCAGCCCATAGCAAGTGCAGCCAGAATGTTCCCGATTTCCCGATTTCCACGTGCTCTGTCGTCCCTCTAACGGCCAAGTCTTCCAGGGCCCCTGGCGGGCTCAGATTTGCTGCCCTGTGGCAGCGACAGGGTGGAGGAGGGCGGCCCCTCACGGCCCTGCAGATGCTATAGCAGGTTCAACTTATCAGGGGTCTGCAGGTGGCGGCGATGTCCAGCCGTGCCCCCACCCTCATGCCGGCCCCAGTCAGGTCCTCCTGCCCCTCAGCCCTCACGTACCAGATGCATATCTCAACGCTTGGTCAAAAATCCAGGTCCCTGAATAGCGGCTTCGCACAGATCCACCGTGGGGGCTGCCTTCGGGCGCTTTTCCATCTGAATTACGTAAGAAATCAGAAAGAGCCCTTAAAGTTGGGGGTGCCTGGAAGGGTGGGGAAGGAGCCAGGTGAGGAGGGGCTCCAAGTCTCAGGTCAGCCAGTCACCTGAGCTCCCGGGGCCTTGGCTTCTCCATCGGAACACGGAAGGGTGACCACGATCGTGCTGTCTACGTTTTCACTAAAGAACTTGTCCTGGCAGGGGACATCCACACATTCCGCTGGGAGGCTGGCCTATGGCAGAAAGCAGCGGCTACAGGCCCAAATCCCCCCAAAGTGTTGTTTTCTCTATTCTCTGACTTAATATAACATAACATTATTCGCAGTATGGTTATAATGCTTCTCCCCAGAAGCTTTCCAGCAAAATGAGCCTACAGGGAGACCATGCCCCGCGTATGCCGTGGTCTTATGTCCCCCAGCCCACAGCCACTGCATACCCCAGTGTGGCGCATGGGGCCCTGACCAGCCTTCCGGGGGATTCTCAGCTCAGACCGTCCTGGCCAGATGCCTGACTCTCTGCCAGGTAAGCTTCCTCACTCTGCAGGTTCCCCAGCTACCCTTTTGTCATCACCATCATGGTCTACTAAATGCCAGGTGCTCTAACACTTTTCATTCGAGCCTCTCTCACGTCTCCGCACAGGCTTGGCCTCTGAGCCCAACGCACAGGTGAGGAAGCAGAAGCTGGCCGGGTGTGCGGCGACGTGCCCAGCTCACACAGCCAGAGAGGGCAGGGTGTGGACTCCGTGCCTCGGCACACATCAGCTCAGCTCCCCATCACACACCCAGTAAGACAGGTGATTATCATCCCCACTGTTCAGATGAAGGAAGCGAGGGCTGGAGGGACACATACGGCCAAAGGCTGCCCAGATCGACCTTGATCCAGAACCTACGTGTGTGACCACCACACCTCTGGGAAAGCACCAAAAAGAAATGATGCCTGTTAACATGCACCATTTGCCGACTGCAGTCAGGTCTCATGCCCATCCTCCATCCTTCCAGAAGTCCTCGTGTGGTTGGGACAACTCAATACCCATTTCGGTGATGCACATGAAAATTCTAGGGACCAGATGGCCCACGGTCGGGGCTACCCACAGCTAACGTCTGGCCAGCCTTCAGGCACGACACCAGGTCACCTCCAGACGCCAAGGTGATTCCCCTTCAGTCCCGGGGCTCCCCCCAAGTGCTGCCGGGAAGCAGATCCCGCCCCCACCCCCACCCCGGCGCCATGTCTGGTCCTACCACAGGACCCCTGGCGTCCCCTATCCCCTATCACGGCTGCCAGGAGCAGCTGATAGAGCATGCCAGCACGAGGGAGCCAAGCCCCTACCTCTCCCCAACCCTGCTGTTGCTACTGACACAAGAAGCCACAGGTGCCGAATAATAGCACCTTTCCAGCATTTTCCAGAAGCACCTGGCAGAAAGCCTGGTTCCTTTCCCGAGAGGATGGGACAGGTCAGGTGAGGCCAGCTGAGACCAGAGGGGTCTCAAGGGGGTGGGAGTGCCAAGGAACACCCAGCCCTCTTGGTTCCGGGACCCAGCATGAGTTGGGCCCACAGCCTACTGGGGGACAAAGGACCTGAAGAGGTAGTAAATCATGGACAAGTGGGTTTCCTGAGCCTCTCAGGGCTTGGACTCAGACCAAATGTCCTTGGGTCCGGGGTCTTCCAAGCAGAGTACAAATCACCTGGGGATACATGAGCAGTCAGTTTTAAGAGAGTCAATACCCCAATCATCAACTTTCAAATGTATTCTTCCCTAAATTCAACGTGCTGGAGACGTGGCAGTGGCTGGGGAGGCCCCACGCAGCTGGCCCTCCTTCCTACTTCCCTCCTGACCCCACCCTTATGCACTACAAACAAGGTGGTTCCTTCGTCCCCCATCCCACCATGGTGCCCCCCCCATGGGGGCTGCCCACCTCAAGGCTCCAAGCAAAGAGTTTAAGAGCAGACCTAGAAAGTGGGTGAAATCTAGGGAGCAAGGCCTTCGGTGAATCAGGTGATTCCCAATCCTTTGCTCTTAGCAAAACTGAAGAAGCATCTAATGGGGCTGTCAGCAGAGAAACCATGAACAACAGCGTCTGATGACAGACCCCGTGCAATTTTCAGTACACAATTTGGAAAGAGTTCCAAAAATTGAGTGACGCTCAAAACTCCATCCATCCCTGGTGCCTTATGTATGTGATTAAGCTTTCTAAGTACTTCCGCGTATGGAAACCAAAACAGAGGAGTTAAATGAAAGCTGAATGTTGTCTCGTGCAACAAGAAGAAATACTAATTCACTGAAACAGCAGCCAATTGAAAAAGAAATGAAGCCCCATCCATTTCATTAAGAGGTGCATTTTCAATTAATTGTTTATTTTTACATTTACTGTTTATCTGAATTTGTTTTTGACAAACTGTATACTAATAATAACTCGATCGGGGGGGGGGATGTTTTAAAAAGTACAGTTTTATGACCCCAACAAAATTTTTAAGAAATTTCTATTTCAATTTATGTACATCTTGTTGTGGGAGATGACTGTAAAACAGTGATCAATAAAAGACTCTCAAGCATAAAAAATATATTACATTAGGATAAAATCCTGCGAGGGAAGTGGACTGGAAATATGAGTTCAAGGAGAGAAAGGAAAGATGTAAAATTTCTGACTGTTAAAGACGAGCTTGTTCGTATGTTTTTAAAATGGATGATGGCAGATATCAAACCGCAGTGGGTTTGGATTCTCTCGGATACATTTAAAACAATGGTTTCACGGTTATATTTCCAAAATGACACTTTTTTTTTTTACACAATACTCCAGAAATTATATCCTTTGAAATTATCTAAACTCTGGATAAAAATGTGAGACGTCAACTCAAAAATATGAAAGAATGTACGATTTCTCAAAATTCTTCTGGGAGGTAATGAACAAAAAGAAGCTGGAAAGCCAGTGGCCTTTTTGGTTCCTGTCTCTCCAGATGTAACCCCAGGTATGTCAATGTCCTGAGACTTCAGCTAATACTGCTGGTATCTGCTTTGCATTTTGGGTCTCCCGCGTAAAAACGCTTTCATACCTATTACTTCACTCTGCCCCCAACAAGTCTACTGGAAAGACAGGCGGATGTCACTACACCCACCGATCGATGAAGACAGTGTGGCCCAGAGAGGTTAAGGATCCTGTCCAAGACTCCACAGCGGGGCAGGTCCTGGGTCTCCTGGATTATAGTCCGGGGGCCCTTTCCCACGGGGACGCTCTAACTAGGACCCCTGCCCACCTTGAACCAGCAGATGAAGAGCCAGTTGCAGAGATAAGACGTGCCCGGGAGGGCAGCCAGAACTCCCCTACTCTCTGCCCCGCTTCCCTGGTGGCTGTGGCAAAGAGCTGAGTGTTGGTTCTGGCAGGCTCAGGTACAAAGCCTTGCCAACAACCTACTGAAACAGGAAACTATCAGCTGGAGCCACGGAGCGGGACCTGGCACCCCTGCCTGGGTTTGTCACAGACCAAAACCCGTATGGCCGTGTCTGAACGATGGCCTGCTCCTTCCAGAGCCGTGGCTGAGCCGCCGCCTCCTTTCCCTGCGCCTCCTCCCCGGGCAACCCTGCACGTGTGCAAACACCTCTACCCCTTGATGCTCAAAGCTCACTGCCTAGAAACATCCATGTAGTCCCCCATCTGAGCCTTCACTGTGCCTCCTGCATCCCGTCCAGAGATTTCCAGGACAGAACTCTCTCCCTCACAGGCCTATAACCAGTTCTAAACAGTTCCCACAGTCACAGACGCCTTCCTTTTACAGAGCTGAAATCACCTCCTGGTGACGGCCCTGTATCGGTTGGAGCTCAACATTCTAAAGAATGTGTCCGCTCCTTCCCCTCCCTCTCAAATGCTTCAAGTTGTGAATACTTATCCCCCATCATCTCCCCCACACCCCCACTGGCCCTGCTCCCAGTCTCTTCCTCCCCAGGACAAAGAGCCCTTAGCTCTTCTTTGGGGCTCCTCCCCACGCCAAGAATGAACTCTCTGGATATAATCTGGTTGGCCCACACCCCGTATCTGAGGAGAGCCCATCGGGGTGCTTGTTCCCTTCATGGGCTCCTGCACCTGCTACTCCTCCTGGGCTCCCTCATGTGCAACTTCCCCAGGATTAAGGGCCGATGCTCCCACCCCACAGAGAAGAGCACCCACTGCTTGGTAGTACGTTCTGACCACGAAGATCATGGCATCTGAGCATCCTTATCTCTCAGGAAATGTTCCGGGGACTGAATGTCCTGGCTGTTGTAAACTCCGCTTGCCTCCTCTTTACCATCTAGGACAAGAAGGGCAAGCAGGTTTCCACTTCGTAGTTTTCAACTCTGGCTGACTGGCAGTGACGTCTTGGTGAGCACTGTGTTGAGAAGGATTCTGAAGTGCACTGTTACAGTGTGCAGGGACCAATTAGCAATGCCTGCCACGACTGTGGACCGAGGCGTAACAACGGGAATACCTTGTGTTCAGAATTCTCCATGGTGTTCTTGAAACCTCAAGTGTGGCTCTACCATTCCTCGGGCTGCTGTGCAGAGGTCCGCATGCAGCTTGACAGGTGGAAACGGGAATCTGTTGCCTCACTTCCTTTCACTTCTGGTCTTATCCAATAAAGTCATCAAGTTCAATATTACGATCTCTGCTCTTCTTGCTGAAAACCCCCGAGTTTCCCCACACTGGCTCCAGTGGCAGTGGCGTTCTTTCTAAGAGTGAGAGATATCTTTCTCAGCACGGGGAACTTCTGGGCAGCTGGGAAACGGCAGCCGACACTGCAAGCTTGGCAGCCAGCCTCCTGGGCACGGATGCCCCTCCCGACTCTCCCAGCCTGGGAAGCTGCCAAGTGCCACGCACGTGTCCAAGCCCCAGCTCCTCCATGGGAAGTGCCTCAGATGATGTTTGTGTCATTGGGAACACTGTTTGTTTGATGGCAGTTACAGGACCAGTGAGGACCCGGGGGTGGGGACAAGGGGGGATGGAGCTCAGAGGAAAGGCAAACGGGAGGTTCCCGCATGGCACAGCACGGAGTGACCAAACAGGGACGCTATTCTATTCGGCTACAGAGGCCGGCTCTGAGCCCCGAGCGCGGCTGGGTGAGCAGGGCGCTCCGGAGGCCCTTGGCTCTGCAGAACCTCATGCTTCTCTGCCAAGTGCCGGGGGAACACGTTAACTCCACGACACACGGCCACCGGGGCACGGAATGCACGCCGTGGCAGGTGCACATTTAAAGGGATGGCTCTAACCGGCATTCTGCCCCTGGCCACATCCCTGAGAGGGCTTTCCCTCCTTGTTTTCCTTCCAGGTGGGAGGGGTTTGCTGTGAGGGGGATGGACCCTTCAGGAAGTGGAAGGAAACATCACTGACTTGCTGTGTGGCCCAGGGCAACTCTTCCTTTCTGTAGAATTGTTTGCCCCTCTATAAAATGAGGGGATAAGGAGGGTCAAATCTATGGCACGTCTACCCCCCTGACCATCTCCATGTCCATGGCAGACATCAATAATCAATCATGCCACCCTTTAGAATGGTGAATACAGGACTCCTTATAAACAGCAGCAATTACTTGGCCCACAAGACAAAATCTAGTTGTTGTCTTGAGAGGAGATGAATTCAAAAAGCTCAATTCTAACTATTTGATTTTTTTTTAATGCTTTTCTTTCCTGGCACTGAGGCCAAACCAGATTTCTCTGAGCCTGACCGTCGGTAGAAACTACACCCTCGAGGAGGAAGGTCTGCCTTGATGGATGCGAGATGAGCCTCCGTAACGAGCAGGAAGTGCTCCCAGGCCCTGCGACAGTACAGGCTCCAAAATGGCGGCTCCACTCCCGACTTGCGGGAGTGGCTTTATTCCTTTTTCTCTTTTTTACTCCTCTGACTTGTGACTTTACTCCTTTTTTGTGAAGAGTTTGCCAAAAGCAGGTTACTTAGAAATGTCCCTGGATTCTAGGGAGGGAGGACTAGAAGGGGCCCCAGGGATAGGACAGATTGCCCTGTCCAGTCCTCAGATGAGAAAATGGAGACTCAAATTAGACGCTCAGTTAGAGCCCATGTCTTCTGACACCTCATCCAGTGCCAGCCTTTTTCCCCACCCCATTTTTTTCTTCTACACCACACTGGCTTATTTCTTAGGCTTTAGAAAAAAGCAGAAACTATTACCACTCTTCCCCCTTGAAGTGGTACTTCAAAGAGGTACTCTTCCCCCTTGAAGAGTCACGCTAATACTACTGATAATAATAGCAAATCATTTACGAAGTACAATGCTGAGTGCTTTATGTACATCATCGTATCGAATCTTCACGGAACCCCAGGAATTTGCAATTGTGAGAGCTGAGGCACAGAGAGGTCAAGTAGCCTGCCTGAGGTCCGACAGCTATTAGGTCAGAGAGCCCGGATTCACTTCCAGACTGAAGACCCAAGCTCATTCTCTCTGCACAATGCTGTCCTCCTCCACCCGCCTCTTTTGATTTGCACACCCATGAGGTGGGCAGGACAGGGAGCATGCCTCACTGGATAGAAGAGGACACTAAGGCACAGCAAGGCCAAGGACCCTGCTGCTGAGCAGCCGCTGAGTTGGAAATCACCGTCAGAGGCTGGCACGAGGCCGTGGGGCCTCTTGCTATGCAGGCAGCTGGCCCAGGGAGGACTCCTCCCAACACTTGCCTAGCATGGCTGCTATAGGCCTTCCCCACCAAATCCTGGCTGCTGGCTCCAGCCCAAGATTCAGATACAACTACCCTTCACTGGCCGTCTCCGGGTGAAGACACATATATATATCTACTGGGCCCCATGAGTCTCAAAACACACATCCCAAAGTGAGGAAGGGCACACCCTCTCTTGGGGTAGCTAACACTAGTGGCTAACACTGGCCTTGGCTCTGGGAGAGTGAATACTGAGGGAAGAAGGACATGGGCTCCTGATAAGCCCCTTCTTCCACTGGGCACTGAGCTAAGTTACTCCTGCTCTTCACCAAATACTTCTGGTTCATTCCAATTCTGTCATGAGGGATGATGGCATTTCCCGGCCACCTGAGATTGGGAGGGGCCATGTGACTAATGAGGCCAATGACAGGGAGGGAACTTAACTTTTCTCCTTTCTGGGCTGTAGCAGGTAATAGCTAGTGTGAATCTCTCCAGAGCTTTCTCTCCCTCTGTCCCTTGGCTGGCAGCATTTCATACAATAGCTGCTTTTAGCCTGGGTCCAGAGCAGAGGCCCCAGATGACCCACAATGGGCACGTAATATGACTTAAGAAATAAACCTTTGTGGTTTTGAGCTACTAAGATCTCATCACTCTCAGGCTCGTTTGTTACGGAGGCATAACTTAGCCCCATCCTGACAGTTATGGCCCCAATGTCAACACTGCTCCCTAGAAGCCAGTACCTACTAGGCATTGTGGGGTGGGAGCAGGGAGCACAGAGGCACGGGTCAGAAAAGTCCAGGGGCTCCTAGTCTCGTGGCAGAGGTAGGCACAGGCAAGGCCCCTCTAATTTAAAATAGATAATGGGAAAGCCGCCTGGGTGGCTCAGTCGGTTAAGCATCCGACGTGATCTCGGCTCAGGTCATGATGTCCTAGGTTTGTGGATTCGAGCTCTGCGTCAGGCTCTTCACTGACAGCGCAGAGCCTGCTTGGCATTCTCTCTCCACCTCTCTCTCTCTCAAAATAAGTAAATAAACTTAAAAAAAATTTTTTAAAATAAATAACGGGAAGTACTCACGTGAGGGGTAGGGTATAAATGGAACTCTGACCAGAAGAGATTCAAGAAAGTTTCTGGAAGGTGGCGGCACAGGAGCCGGCCTTCAAAGATGGGCTGGATTTGGGCATGTGGAAATGGACAAAGGCTTTCCAGGGAGAGGGAACGGTATGAGCAAAGGGCAAGAAATGCTGCATAAAGGCAGAGTGTGCTAGAACGAAAGGTCCAAAAAGATTGTAAATAGGAAAGAGGGATCAGGTTACAGAGGATCTCGATACTATGGCCTTGACCTGACACAGCGGAGTGGGAAACCCCAAGTTTATTAGCAGGGAGTGACATGGTCACTGATTTGTTTTTGCCAAGGCCCCTGGCAGCCAGAGTAGAGGGCAGGTGAGGGCAGAAAGACACACAGGCATGGCTGTCAGTGGGATGCCGCAACGACCCAGATGGGGCTGACAGGGTCACAAGGAACCGCAGAGAACAGCCGGGAAAGGGAACACGAGGTTGAGCCTCGGCAGCTGGGAAGAAAAGGCAACAGGACTTGAGCATAAACTTGGGGACACGCAACAGGGGAATCTCTGCACAAGGCCCTGTGTGCCAGACATGGGACGTGAGCCAGAAGTCAGGAGGAAGTGAGCCAGAGCTGGACCAGGAAGGACAGGCAGAGGGGAGGGGGGGGGGGCAGCGTCTAAGAACACACCGAGCACGGGAAACGTGGAGCAGCGCGGATGCGAAGGGAAGTCTGGGAACAGGCGAGACAAGTCCTCCATGGCAGGTGAGGCACGCGGACTTCACAGACCAGGGTTTGCAAACCTGTGGCCTCGGAGTGACTCCGACCCACAGACAGGTTTGTTTTGCTTGGCAGATTTCAAAAGTCAGATTAGTTGCCAACATTTAAAGCCAAAAGAATTCACCTCAGATTTCTCACTTCTGGCGTGTGGCACGTCTACACCGAGCCCGTCTCCCACCCAGTTCCGGCGGCAGCTGAGGACCGAGCCCCTCTGTGTGTGTTTTGGGGGAGGCCTCGCGGGCATCCGGGTCTGTGAGCCCCGCCGGGTGCAGGTGGCCCTGAGGGGAATCCCCTGGCTCCCGCTGGAAAGTGAGGGGGGAGAGAGAATTTCTAAGAAACTCATTTCCACAGAGCTCCTCTGAACCTGACCCAGACCAGAAGAGACAGGGGAAGGTGCCAGTCTGTCACGAGTCCGGTCCCGAGGGGGCCTGTTCCAAGCAGGACGTGCACTGGGAGCTGCTTGCAGGAGCCCGCGGTGAAGCCAAGGAGAAAATAAATGCAGACAGGCATTTAGGACAACGAGCAACGTGGCGGTGCTAGACCTACCTGGGGCACGGGAGCCCCACGCCATGAGGGATCTGCCACACCTACAGAAAGTTCCGGGCATCTGACCCGAGCAAGTCTTAAAGCACGGATAGGGCTCTGCATGTCAGGGAAGGAAAGAAGAGGTCCAGACTACAACTGTCCAAGCAAGAGGCAGGTCTAAGGAGCCTACGTCCTTCCCCAAGGGCAAAGCAGAGCCACCTAAGGTTCTCTCAGCCACGGACAGGCAAGACTCTTCTCTCCAGGACTCTGACCCCACGCCCGGGTCCCGGCCCTGACCCTCACGGAGAGGCACTCACCGAGGGTCTGCTGGTTACGAACGCCACCGATCACCACGCAGATCTCGGCGGGCACGTCGCCTGGCCCGTCCTTGCCGACCACCTTCTTCTCCTCCTTGGCCTCCCCCTGCCAGATCACCTCCTGGATGTAGTCATCAGGTAGCTCTGTCTTCACCTTCACCTCCGTCATCGTTCCCTGCTCGGCACTCAGGGAGGCCTCGGCCGGCGCGGGCTCGGGCCCCTCCACCTTGGTGCTCTTCTGGCTGCGCTTCAAGCGCTCCCTGGGAAAGAAGAGAGTCTGTTCAGCGTGGACCCCGTGCCAGCCCCCAGACCTATCTGGGAGCCCACCAGCCCAGGGGGTCGCAAAATGTTTAGTGACAGACCCACTTCTCCGTGAATCTCACCTTGAAGCACCGGCACCCATGGCGGCCCTTATGGGTCCTCCAGGGAACCCCAGGGCTCCAAGGAACACCGTTTGAAAATCATTGGGCTAGTATGGCTCCAACGCCACTCATTTCACAGATCTAAAGAGGTCTAAATGTGCCCAGTAACTCCTGTAACTGGGGTTAGAAAAGACCTACGAGGGGCGCCTGGGTGGCGCAGTCGGTTAAGCGTCCGACCTCGGCCAGGTCACGATCTCGCGGTCCGTGAGTTCGAGCCCCGCGTCGGGCTCTGGGCCGATGGCTCGGAGCCTGGAGCCTGCTTCCGCTTCTGTGTCTCCCTCTCTCTCTGCCCCTTCCCCGTTCATGCTCTGTCTCTCTCTGTCCCAAAAATAAATAAACGTTGGAAAAAAAAAAAAAAAACCTACGAGGGCAGCTACGGGTGGTTGAAATCAGTTCTTCTCCAGGTTTGATACGCACATCAATCAGCAGGTCTGGGGTTTAGCCTAAAACTCTGCTGTTCTTGCTTTCTCTCTCTCTTTCTTCTTTTCTTTTTCTTTCTTTCTTTCTTTCTTTCTTTCTTTCTTTCTTTCTTTCTTTCTTTCTTTCTTTCTTTCTTTCATGTTTATTTATTGTTGAGAGGGAAAGAAGAGCATGAGCAGGGGAGGGACGGGGAGGGACGCGGAGGGAGGGAGGGAGGGAGGGAGAGAGAGAGAGAGAGAGAGAGAGAGAGAGAGGAACCCAAGCAGGCTCCGAGCTGACAGCAAAGAACCTGACACGGGGCTCAATCTCACAAACCGTGAGCCAGGCGTCCTGAGATTCTGCTTTTCTACCAAGCGTGCAGCAAGGCCGATGCTGCTGGTCTTCGACCTGCACTTTGGACAGCAAGGGTTTAAGTGGCTTGATGGGTACAAAGTGCCCAGTGCTGTTCCCTTCCCTCCTTGGCGGAAGGGCTGAAGAGTCATCCAAGCCCCTCCCTGTTCCATCTCACGGACGGGAGACCACAAGCCAAAAGCCTCACTCAGACCTTACCATTCTGGCTTCCACGTGGCTCTGCAAATACCAGAAAACATTCTCAAGGCAATGAGCTCAATACTGAGGTGGGGAGGGAGGGCACAGACCACCGAACCTCCTTTATGGGGGGGCACACTGTGGCCCAGAGAACATCTGGGACTTGCCCAGGGCCACACACAAGACAGGTGGCAGGCCAAGGCATGAAGCCTTGACATCTCTTGAACAGAGCGGTTCAACGTGCCTCTCTGTGTTATCATAAGGGGGAGCCTTCTGGCAAGGGGATCATCACGATCACTCCCACCTCTGAGGTACTGAGGCCAGGGTGTGCCACACTGGGAGATCACATCACGTGCCAGCCCAGGGATGCCACCCTGTCACATCCGGCCCTCTCCACTGCTTCAGAGAAGCTTCTGGACTGAACTTGAAGGCCCACACTTGAAGGCACACTCAGGCAAGCCCACTAGCATGCCAACTGAGCTTCGTGGAGGTGCCAGGCTGGGAGGCAGGGACCCGGGTTCTGACCCTGGATCTGAAGTGGGCTTGTTGTAGGACTTTGGACAAGACTTTTCTCTTCTCTGGGCTTCAACAGCTCCATCTGTCACAGGAGCATGAGTTTTTATCACATTCACTGTCCCTCCCAGCTCTGAACTTTCTCTCAGGTTGGTGACTGAGCAAAGAGAGGAGGAGGGTCCCAGCTAATGAGGAGGGGACAGCAAAAGGCCACTGGGGAGGTCCTAGTATGGACTGAACTGTGTCCCTGACCTGCCCAATTTGTATGGTGAAATCTTTTTTTTTTTTTAATGTTTATTTATTCTTGAGAAAGACAGAGAGAGAAAGAGAGAGCAGGGGAGGGGCAGAGAGAGAGAGAGACAGACAGAATCTGAAGCGGGCTCCAGGCTCCGAGCTGTCAGCACAGAGCCCAACGTGGGGCTTGAACCCACGAACTGCGAGATCATGACCTGAGCCAAAGTCGGACACTTAACTGACTGAGCCACCCAGGCGCCCCTGTATGGTGAACTCTTAATCCCCAACACAACTACAGCTGGACACAGGGTCTTTAAGAGATAATTAAGGTTAATAAATAAAGTTATAGGGACCTAATCTGACAGAACAGGAAGAGAAATCTCTGTCTCCCCACCACGTGAGGACACAGAGAGAAGGTGGCTGTCTGTAAGCCAGGAAGAGGGTTCTCACCAGAACCCAACTGTGCTGGCACTGTGATCTCAGACTTCCACTGTTCAGGACCGTGTGACAATATATTTCTGTTGTCCAAGCCACCCGGTCTGTGGTCTTCTGTAATGGCAGCTCGAGCTGACGACTGCTCAGGACTCAGATGGACCAAGCCAGAGTGAAAAGGTAGGCTGGGAGTGACCCAGGTGACTCAGTCAGTTGGACCTCTGAGTCTTGATTTCAGTTCAAGTCATGATCTCCTGGTTTGTGTTCAAGCCCCGCATCGGGCTCCGCGCTGATGGCACAGAGCCTGCTTGGGATTCTCTGCCTCTCTCTGCTCGCTCTCTGTCTCTCTCAAAAATAAATAAACGTTAGAAAGAAAATGTCTTAAAAAAAGGCAGGCTTGTGGGGAACGAGCCAGGAGCCAGGGCTGTCCGGTCAGGCACCTCCTTGCTGTGTGACTTGAGCCACCAGCTGCCCAACCTCCACGCCCCAGTTTTCCCATCTGCAAAATGGAGCTAACAGGATTGGCAGGCAGATTTCAATCCACTAACAAAACACTCAGCACAGTGGCTGGCCTGTAACAGCTATCAAGACATGGTCATCATTACTGTTCTTAATAATGACAAACTGTTACGGCATCCTTGGCACTCAGTGGGCCCAGTGACGCCTCCTCCTGGCGTGTGCCACATCAGGGCCACCATACACTCTTTGGGTTCTTACCCTTCTCTGCATCAGGAAACATAGATCGGGATGGTTCGATCGCCTCAGTGTTCATTTCTTTTATTTACTGAAGAAACACTGAAGTTGCTTTTTATGTGCCGGGACTGTTCTAATATACGGACTCTTTTCATCTCTTTCATCTCGGTTAACAAATGGTGAAGAAGTCCTGGGATTATCTCTGCTTTACAGATGAGGAAACAGAGGCACTGAGAAAAGTGACCTGATCCAAGTTACACGGGTAGTAAGACATGAAACCAAAATTAGACGTAGGCATCTTGGGTCTTAGCCACGGTGCGCTGAGACTCGGGGAGAAACCTACAGAGGGAAGCCTGCCCATCTGCCGCTGGCGGCTCCCACACCACCCACTCTTTGACCTTCTGCATCTAGAACAGTCCAAACCGTGGTGCTAGTGGGTAAGCCAGAGGAAGGCAGACTGCCTGACCTTTCTGGCTGCTGCTTCCTCCAAGGGGGTATCTTGAACCAGAGCCCCCTTGCTGAGGACCAGTGCCCCTGGGAAGGGATAAGCCTACCCACTCCCTGCTGTGTTTAAGAGTCATCACAGGACAAGGGCACCTGGGTGGCTCTGTCGGCTAAGCATCCAACTTCAGCTCAGATCATGAGATCATGATCTCACAGTTTGTGGATCTGAGCCCTGCGTCGGGCTCTTTGCTGACAGCTCAGAGCCTGGAGCCTGGTTTGGATTCTGCGTCTCCCTCTCTCTCTGCCCCTCCCCCGTTTGTACTCGATCTCGGTCTTTCAAAAATAAATAAATGTTAAAAAAAAAAAAGTCATCACAGGACAAAAAAGCCTCTTAGTTCAGTGAGGCCCCAGGAGCCACGGGAGCCGCAGGTCTAAGAAGTGACCAGGGAATAGCTATGGCTTCAGGAAGGGAGGACAGTCTGCAGCCAGCCACAACAGAAGGGGATGTCCTGGGAGCGAGGTCTCCCCAGTGCTGGGGCACCAGAGCAGAGGCGGGCAGAGAGCCTGGCAGGAACCCCATGTGACGAACTAAGATGGGAGGTTCTGAAGCTGGATGGTCCCACGGCCAATTTTGGAACCGCCACCACCAAGCTGTGGGTTCCTGCACAAGTGACTCCAATCCCCTAAGCCTCAGTCTTCACACCCATACGATGGGGATAAACACAGCACCAACCTCACAGCGCTGTGAGGCAGAGACAAGGCAATGTCTGCAAGGTGGCCCCAGTGGAGATGTCCTACACATATCTATGGTCTTATGTAGGGGTGCAGGGGAGGGAAGCATGCAGAGGACACAGGGGAAGGGTCTTACATGGCACAGACGTGCAGGGGCTGTGGAGGTAAATCAACAGGGGTTTAAATCCCATCACCATCACATCCCAGCTGGTGACCCTGAGTGAGCCCCTGACCCTCTCTGAGCCTGTTTCCACATAAGTGATGTGGGGAGCCCCGTATCCGCTCAAAAGGTATTGTGAAGATCAACCACAAAAATGTAAATCCAGGACCTCATCTAGAGTGACTCATACAGCAGAGGTGATCATGCCCATGGGAACCGGTGACAGCTGCTGAAGTCGCTGCTCCCTGACAGAGACGGACCACGGGGATGCTAACCACCAATCCTGCTGGCTCACTGGGCACAGGGGTGGAGCTCGGGGACCCTGTCTGAACCCGAATGCCAGCCCGGCAAGAACAAAGCCCACGGGTCTCAGGGGGGCTGCTAGGCAGGCTGGTAGCTGAGGATTCCCTCTGGCTTGGCCCTGGCTGGTCCTGAACCTGCCTGCACAAAGGGTTAAGCCCCAAGCACAGGGCAGATGTGTTCCCCAGGATAGCAAAGAGGCCCAGTGGAGATGAAGGGTCCAACCTGCTTGTGCTCCCCACAACTGAGGTCACGGAGAGGGAACAGAACAGACCCTCCCCCTGAAATACCCTCAATTCACTGCCGACACCTGGAAGCTCAGCCTGAGAACTACGAATGCTTGTCCACCCACCCAAACAGACTCAGAGTCCTTTCCTGCTCTCAGGCACCCCTGCCAGCATCAGGACGTCCTGGTGGGAGGGAGGAGTTGCTGGAATCAGACAGGCTGGGCACTCACACGCCCTGTGACCTCGGGCTGGGCTCCCCCTCTGAACCTCAGTTTCCTTGTCTGTTCAAGAGGGACCATGATCCTTGCCAATGTGGGGGTGAGAGATGAGCCGGGGAGCTGGGGCAAAGTAGATTTCCATATATGGCACCTGCCATGATGATGACATCACTGATTCATGAGGACATCCTCACCTCTGGGAGGCCTTTCTTATCTGCTGGAAGTGGAGTCAGACCCCCTTTCTGAACGCCCATCCGCCCCCACACAGGAGACTCTTACTCTGCGAGCTACATGAGCTATCCTGTCCCCCAAAAGGCACTCCCTTACATGGGATATCCCTGAGCCCTGGAGGTACCAAGGACACTGGCAACTTCTCCCGGCTCCATGCTGTAGATTTACAAGCCCAAATGTTGCTTTTCTCGGGTGCTTTGCATTTAATTAGGTGTCCTAATAACAATGGAATCACCGAAGTACTTATATCACTTTGAATTAGTGGTGTAGCATCTTCTAACTTCTTTAAAAAATTTTTTTTCATATATCATTTTTTAAAATAGAGCTCATTATTTTAATTATATCCATTTAAATGTACAGTGGAGCCCTTGGATATTCTCAGCACGAATCATTAGGTATATTAGTGAAAAAGCACTCGGAATCTATCTACATGCTGACACTCCATAATCTATTCTATTTGTGTCGCTGTAAAATAGATTTATATATAGATAACTACAAAATAGTTGCTCAAGATATGCTATGAATTTTATATTTAACCTGAGTCACACTTCAACATAAAATCTAAAGTCAGGCACTAAAAGGATATTTCTCGGTAAGAATATACCGTCTGTGGTCACTGGTTACTGCGCATGCCAGAAGGCCAAGAGAGAAGCCAGACCAAGCGGCCTCCTTGCCCCCTAAGAACGGTGACCCCTCATTAGAGCAATGGTTCTCAAAGTGTGTTCCTTGGAGGATTAAGGGTTCCACAGCAATGGTCCAGAGGACCGAATGAGGCCTGAATGAAAAGAGTGGTGTTGAGTGGGGCTCCAAGACCCCTACTCTCTCTTTGATTTTAGCCTGATGTACTACATATACGTGCTTCTTTCTCTCTGTAGTGGGGTAAATGGTGCCCTCCCCCCCCCCCCCACCTAAGATATGCCCACATCTTAATCTCCAGAACCTATGAATGTGACCTGACTTGGAAAAAGCCTCTTTGCAGATGGATGTATTTAATTTTAGGACTTTAAGACGGGATCATTGTGAATTACCTTAGGTGGACCCTAAATGCAAGGACCAATGTCCTTGTAAGACAGACAGAAGAAGGGACAGTGCAGACAAGAGAAGGCAACACGACCACCAAGGCAGAGATTAGAGAAATGCAGCCACAGGTCGAGGGAGGCTACAGACACGAGAGCTGCAAGAGGCAAAGAACAGATTGTCCCCTGGAGCCTCCAAAAGTGTGAGAGAACAAGCTTCTGTTTTAAGCTCCCCAGCTTGTGGTAATTTGTTACAGCAGCCGCAGGAGACTAATACCCTCCCTGTGTTAGACTCTGAAGAACCCGCTCCACCGCAATTAAGTCTGCAAACCACCGCCCTCCACCACCCTCAGCCTTCTTCTGCTTCGTTCTTACTCATCCCCAGCGCCGCGTGCGGCCGGTCCAATGTGCCCGCAGAGCCTGCCTGGGAAAGTTTCAGAAACAAATCTCTTCCTCTGGGTTTTGCCAGATGGCTCTTCAAGTGCTTGGGCCCGCCCCTCCCCATCTGGCATCCACAAGAGCCCTGCAGCCAGACGCAGACACTGAAGCACAGAACGAGGCCCAGCCCCGGCACCGCCGCCCCGTGCGCGCGGCGGCAACTCAATCAACACTGTGAACGAAAGGGCATGCGCGAGGTCACGCACCTTCCAGGGACCAGAAACAATTTTCCCGACTCCTATCCGGGTGCTGTTCCCACTAAACCCTGCATCAGTGGACCGGGGACCCAAAGGCCATGCCATTTCTGGCCGTGTGGGAGGAGGAGTTTCAGATGACGTCATGTGCCCAGGAGTCAGACAACTTTGCTTGCTTGCGGGTATAATTTCTTCATCATTCCACCAAAAATGCTAATGCCTGAAGCTCTGCCAGGTCACGGTACTTACGAGGGATCCTCAGCACACCGGAGATCAGTCCTACCCCTGCCTGATTTGGTTTTCCCACCTGCATGACGAGGGACTTGGAATCTAAGGCAGCGGTAGAGGCTGGACCTCCACCCAGCAGGGTAAGGGTCTCCTCGCACAGGGCGGGGAGCAGTGAATCCGTGTGCCCTGAGGCTCTGCCTGAGGACCACCCACCTCCTGCAAAGGCTACTGCCTCTTCACTCTGGCACTTGAGCCACCGGAAACAATGTTAAGGGTGGTGGGGGAGGGGGCGGATCTCTAATCAGTGTGTAAATAATGACTTAGTTAACTCCCTCTAGAATAAAACTTCATTAAAAGACTCCGCTCATTAGGAATGAGGGTTAAGTAGCCTCAAGCTGAGCTTAAACACACTCTCCACAAATGCACGGGGTGTTAAAAGAATTAATGCACATCCAGCCATGACTTCAGGGTCAGCATTTACCCTGATGCACGGGCTGACCGCTGACCAAGTCCTCCTGCGCTACCCAAGTGCCTACCTACCGATGATCTAAGAGCAAAGGATTCTTCCTATTCGGGAGTCAGCAGGGCCCTCCTTGGCAATGCTTCCAAGTCCAATGAGGCTTCCGCCTCCCCTGTTCCACCAGGGCTGTTCTTCCCAAGGCCCCTGGTGACCTCCATGCTCCTAGAGCCTATGGTCCCTTCCCCCCGTCCTCAGCGACCTTGTCCTCTGTCAGTAGCCCAGGACGAGCTCCTCCCTCTCTCCTCTGTCCAGCTCTTTGTTCCCTTTGGCTCTGTGCTCGCCTGGTGGGCCCCTCCTCTATCTTCTGCTAATTCCTCTTCACCAGCCCAACCCTTATATACTGACATGCCCCAAGGATCAGTTCTAGAACCTCTTCCATCTTCATCCACACTCACTCCCTGAAGTGATCTCATCCAGACTCATGTTTTTAAATACTAACAATGCGATGATGAATCTCGAATTCTGTCTCCAGCTTGGACTTCCCCCAAACTCCAGACCTGCACACACAAAACTGCCTGCTGGACACCTCCTCCTGGATGCCCCACAGGGACCCATATTTAACAGGCCCCAACTGAGCTTGCCCCAAGTCAAGACAACTATCCTTCTGACTCCCATCCCACTACAGCTTGCAGTCCACGATGCCACCGTCAAATAACTGCAGACTTTATTTCAGTTAGTAGCAATTACATCCCTCCAGCTTCTCGGGCCCCGGCTCTGGAACTAACCTCTGTTCCCTCTCTCTCACTGCATACTAATGAATCTACTGGCAGATCCTGTCAACTCCCCCTTTAAGGTATGTCCAGAACCTGGCTACTCTTTCCCAGCACCTGCCCACCCCCGGGTCCCAGCTGCCCTCCCCTGCCTCCTGTCTTGCTGCCATAACCACACACAACCACACCCCCATACCTCACAGCCGGTCTCCTGCTCCTACCCCTGCCCAACGCCCCGATGTCGACGTTCAACAGAGCTGCCAAGGCGACCCCGTCCAAACAAGCCAGGTGATGTCACCTCTAGGCCCAAAACCCACTGTGGTTCCACATCTCAGCCAGAGTAACAGCCAGAGCCCTCGTCCCAACCCTCAGGGCTCCCTGCGACATGCTCCAAGCGCCCGCTGGCCTCATCTGCTAACACACCCCCTTGCTGGCCACACCGGACTCCCTGCTCTTCTCTGAGCACGCGGGGCCTCCAGTTTTGTTGAGATATTGCTAACATAGAAGACATGAAAGTCTAAGGTGCACCAAGTGATGATCTGTACTGCAAAATGACACCTGCTCTTGAGGCTGCAGGGCCCAAGATGGGGCGCTGGGCTCCCCAGTGGCTGCTCTCTCTGACATCCATCAGGGAGCCTGCAGCCTCAGCCCTGTGGTTTCTGAGAGTGCCCCCTCTGCTTCTAAACGGCTCCTGCTCTGAATGTGCTCTCTGATTCCACGTGCTTGGGAGAGACCTCCAGGGGTAAGGGCTCTACCCCACCGCCATTTTGTATCCCTGCGCCCGGCTCCCAGCAGATGACAGCTAATGTCTGCTGAACGACACAAGCAGACAATCATCGGAGATAGATACGCCAGCGTGAAGGTGGAGGTGAGAACGGCAACGGTACCATGAGGGAGCGAGGACAAGGGCCCCTGTGGCGTACTGGGTGGCTGTGACATGCCAGGCATGGTGCTTCACACCGGATCCATGCACCGTCCCACTGATGCCAGGCATATCACAACGCCTGACAGGCTGGGTAGTTTCGCTTTAAGATAAGAAAACTGAGAATCAGAGAAACAGAGTGACTTTTTCATGGCCACACAGCTTCCTAGTGACAGAATGGGATTCAATCAGATCTGCCCAACTCTAACGCCTGGGCTTTGAATCACCTGGAGGACTTCTGTTTCTCTTCTCAAAAGAAGAGACGACTAAAAACAACGACAACAAAACACCTGTTGAATGAATGAACAAATTAACGACCGATGGACCAGAAATTCCAAGAGACGAGTACATCCCCTCATCTCCTACTGTATCCTCAGCATCCGGACAGACAGGGGCACATGCTAAGATGCTTCAAACAGCAACATAGAAACGCGACAAAATTAAGGAATGAGGAGTTCCACGTCTGCCACAGAGAAATGTGCTTGGGCTTTTTGTTCACTGTTGACCTCTAACTCTCCTTGAAGTCTTCTAAAATGGCTGCTGTTCAGATACGGCCTTTGGACACAGGGTCTCCTGCTTTCGGTGACAAGGACAGGAATCGCAACCAGGTTAGAGACTGTGGCTTCCACCAGCCAGGAAGGACCAGGAGAGAGACCCCTAGAGCAAAACCCCAGTTTCCACAAACCCTGATAACGAGGCCCGTGTGTTTACTATTCCACCCGTGTTTCAAATCTTCACATCGCCCATGCCTTAATAACCCTCAGAATTATCTGTGCTTCCATTTGTCATGTATCACTGATATATTTTAATAAATAGTCAAGCAGAAAAGATTAGATTAATAGATTAAAACTATTAACCTATTAAACAACTCTTAACAGTCTAGAAATTCAAAATAACCTACAATGCATAAATATATCATTAGTTTGAGATAATTCGTAGGCACTTAATTTTCTTCAATGTATGTTGTCAGTCAGCCACGACGCTGGGTAATACTGCAGTTCCGAAAGACAGCATGAAGATTTAAATATTAAGAGTTAATTCCCTGGCTAATTTAAACCTAAAATAGAGAAAAGCAGGAGTCTTGAGCAATGCTGTCAAGACACCAACTCCGACATTTAGCAGGATGGGGCCCTCCGGGGACAGCTGGGAACTTCTTTTACGGGTGTCATGGCACAGGGAAGGTTGGCCCAGGTCATTAAAAAGAATTACTGCTAACAGCATTTTAAAGAGACACGCTGCATTCCTCGCCCAATGGGTGTAGCGATGGTACAATTCAGAACCGTGAGCAAGGTGCACTGCTCTCCCAAGACTCACCTTTCTGAGTTTCTCCTCAACCCAACTGTCGGGGACACTGCAGACTCAGGATTTCTTACTCGGACAGCTTTCCCTCCGCTGGCAGGTGGGGAAGGGGGGGGGGGTCACAGCAGAGCCCCTGCCCGCAGTCCTGCAGAGACCCTCTGGGGCACCTGCGGGGTCCCATGCAGACCCCAGAGAGCAGCCGACTCAACCAGCGAAGACCGAGACGACTCCTGAGTTGGTCGTCACGCTGGCTGATGTGAAAACAGAGAAAAATTACGCTCCCTCTGCCACCAATATGATTCCCTACTGAGGCTGAGACTTAGCTACTATCTCTCTCTCTCTCTCTGACACCCAGCTCCTCCGGCCACTTTCTCCTTGGAATGAAAGGTAAAGAAGCTTCCCAGCAGGACCCCTCTGCTCCAACATCCTGCCCACACTGACAGCTGATGCCCGGAGCTGCCCTGCGGCCGCCAATGTGCCCCTAACGTGGTCCACGTCTTCCCAAGGTGTTCGGGGGTAATAAACTAGACGCTGAGCCGTTGCCAAGCTTTCTAACCTACTTACGCCCCGCTCTCCTCACATGGAAGCTGGTGAAGTTAATGCGAACCACTAAGAGTTGTTTAGAAGATTCAAGGACAGAGATGTACACGAGGCACCCAACACAACACCTCACACATAGTGGGGCTCCATAAATGTTAGTTCTTTTCTCCCAACCTTACCAAGTACTTGCCAGACAAAAACATGGAAAGTTTGGCCAAACTATGAAAAATATCAGCTCGTAGGCCAATGATGGAGTACTCCTAACAGAATGCAGAGGGGCGATTTTTCAGCCCCAGAAAACAGAAGTGGTGGGCATGGCCGCCCCCCTCCCCAGGCAGCAGCGATGAGGAGGGGGAGGAGGACACACTGCAGCCAAGTTCACTGCAGGATGCGAAGGCGGCAGTGAGCAGGAAGGTAGGTTTGGAGCATAAGGGCATTCTTAAGCATCACGCTTTGCATGGAAAGCTGGAGGAAGCACAAGCTGAGGGTGAGAATCTTTCTGTTCCGTTAGCAGAGCCAGACAAACGGTGAGGCTGTGGAAATTTCCTGAGCTGTTTTCTCAGATCGAGGGCCTTTGACATCAAGGGGCTCAAGAAGCAACCGGGTTGGACGATCCGAGTTACCCTTCTCAAGATGGCGCCTCTTCAGGACGAGGCGAGACTTCTGAATGCCCTGAACGGGTTGGGTTGGGTCGGTGCAGGGGCGCCACTTGCTGAATCTGTTCAGACTCCTTCTGGGAGTCTGAAAACTCCTGAAAACTCCTGGGTGCATGCACTGAGCACAGGGCTCCCTAGGGACCCCAGTCACCTCCCTCTGCTCGACCACCGCAAGCCATTTGGCAAAAATGATTCACCGCTTTCGATGTGCATTAGTTTGCATTTCTGTGGCTGTCTCCAGAGGGCAACCTAAGGACATGCCTGAATTTTCCGGAATCTGCCCTATCTGCAGAGCCTAGGTTTAACAGTAACTGATCAGGCAGACAGGAAGCCCTGCCCACCAAAAAAGCACTGGCCTCGTGGAATGGGTACAGGGTCCCCAGAGTCAGCCTGCAATTTTATGGCATTTTGTGGCCCGACTTCGCCCCAAGTTTTGGTATGGTGAGCATACACATTTCTGGAAACCAAATCCGAGCTCCAATAACTGCACCATAACCCTAGAATCAAGATAAAGATGTGCCCTGGCTAAAATATACCCAGCATGCTCCAATAATCCATTCTGTTAATATCGTACTGGTCAGGGACCACCATCGGGGCCAACTGCTACTGTGAGTTTTTTGTACAAATGAAGTTAATTTGTTCAGGGATACTTTGATTTTACTGCTGAAAACCAAAATGCGAAACAACAAGGTATTCTTTTAAAAGTAATAATAATAATAATTATGCGGCTGAACACACGTGGTGATCCGATTAAGTAATGCTCCACCAGTGAGAAAGCTTGGCCTGAAGGACCAAGACTCAGCTACGTCCAAAGCTATTTTACGACGTGTGTGACCCTGGACAAGCCTATTCCTCAATTCCCTCTGAGGAGGAGGGACAGTATCACTACCTCAGAGGGGAGGACCAAAGGAGATCTGTGTGTGACCGGATGGGGGTCAGCCCTTGACAAATATGAGCTCCACCCCCACCCTCGTCCCTGACTCCAGTCCTCTCTCCAGGGTCCAGACTCAACAAGAAATCAATCGCCATCCCTCTGTCATCTCCTCCTAGGAAGGGAATCCAGTACGGTGATGATAAAAATAAACGTTTCCTGAACACCTACTATGGGCCAGGCATTGTGCTAGGCGTATGCATATTACTATTTCACTGACAACACTATGAGGGAAGGTCTAATATAATTCCCATTTTCCAGATGAGGAAACTGGAGATTGTGTAACTAGCCCAAGGTCACACAACCAGGCAGTGGGTAGCCCCGGGACCTGGACCCAGGCAGTCTGGGCTCCTCACCACGGTGCTAATGAGCTGCCTGGCCCTCAGCAGGGCTAGAGAGAAGGTGAGGAAGTGACCTGGCAGACCAGCCATGGAGAAGTGTGCATTATCTGGATTCAGAACTCACACAATGCTTTGCTGAACTGGATTCCCCGGGCCTGAGAAGATACAGCCTTTGGAAACTCACTTCCAAGGCTACCTTTTAAGGTCCTGCCTGTCCTGAACTCTTGGCGACACCTCTTTAATCCTGCCTCTTGCTGTTTATTCACCTTCTGGCAGCCAGAATGATCCTTTTAAAACCAAATCATATCATACCATCCCTCTGCTCAAACTCTCCAGTGGCTCCCCACACCTCACGTAGGGTAATGGCCAAAGTCCTGATGACAGCCTCCAAAGCGCTATCTGCCATATCAGCTTCCTTGCTCCAGCTCCAACACAATCTACACACCACTGCCCCAGGGCCTTTGCACCTGTTGTTCTCTCTGCCTGAATGTGTTTATCCCCAATGACGGCTTGGTTCAGTCCCTCATTTTCTTCAGATCCTTTCAAATGTCACCTTCTGGTGATGCAATACTCCTTCTGGCTCTCCCAATCCCCATTCTGCTTCTCTCTCACTCCCATCACTGTTTAGCCTATGACATACCACACATTGTATGTATTGATTACATCGCCTCCACTCTCACTAGAAAACGAACTCCACAAGGCCAGGGATTTCTGTTTTGTTCACCACTGTATTTCCAGCACCCAGATCAGATCCTGGCCCTTTGTAGGCGCTAAGTATTTGCGGAATGAATGCATGAGATTTGGTCTTATCACCAACCCCCCACTCCCGACCAAATCTCTCTGTTTACAAGATCCTGATTGCTTGTTAGGCAACCGGTCTACACAGCAAGGCAATGAGTCCCTTAACCTCTTCTATCCCTGGTTTCCTTATCTGAAAATGAGACAGTTACTCCAGATTATCTATAGAGCCCTATCAGCTCTAAAAACCTTCAACTGACAAAAAAGGCATAATTCTTCATTACAGCAACCCTGTAGCTACGTTTACTTGGTTACAAAAACGGCATTTCCTTTAGAATTTTCCACAGTTAAGGCCCCACAGCCCCCACGCCTCTCAGAATAAGTGAAGTCTGGCTACAGTTGTGCTATGTGGTTTGTAACCTGCACACCAAGTCAGCACTGACCTCAAGTGCAGGGATCACCAGTCCTGTAAAATCGACCCAGGTTGGGTTACAGAGAAGTAAACCAAACCACATTCGGCTGTTTCTTAGGATCAGAAACACCACCTCTCCTTGTCCCCCTCAATTTAACACTAATTCCTTAGCAGTCCGTGCTGTTGGTTTTGGGGTTTAGCCAGAGGCCCTCTGGAGAAGTAACAACATTAGGCGTTCTGGGCCAAAAGACAGGCGCTGGGAAGAAAGCAGGCCTTGGCATAATAACCGAGTGCGCCGGGACCCGGCCGGGAGCTGGGGGAGGAGGCCCGTGTCAGAGGGCCGGGGCTCCTTCTAGGTCATTCCTGGCCAGGGTGGCATAGCCTAACTCTGACTTCAGGGAGCCTCGGGCCTTTGTTTCTCCATCTGAAACAGGGACTAAATGTGTCTTTGCTCTGCAAAGTGCCGAGGTGTCCAAACCCCACCTGGCCGATCTAATGCAAGGCCAGGGTCAAATTCGCAAATAGCCTCAGCTATGGCCTGCATTAATATTCTCCTGATATTTAACGCATAATTCACTTCTCAGACTGAATGCTGGGTCACTATACAACAATACTGTTTGGGTCTCTCAAAGATGCTCTATTAGCTTTAATTATAGAATCAATATAAACTCACTGGTTGAGCTCCTTCCAAGTCCCTGGCTTCTTGACAAGCACCTAGCCGATGGCACAGCCCCCAGCCCCTAACAGGCTCCTCTAACATCTGTTAACTGACCGCTTCATCCTCAGAAGTGGAAGTGAGACCATCAGAGAAGTGAGACCTGGGTGGGCATCCCGGCTCTACTGCTCACTTCCAACTGGGCAGCCTGAGGCCCGTTAAGCGCTCCATGCCTCAGTTTCCTCTTCTGTAAAGTGGAAATAATAAGAGGACCTCCTTCATAGGGCTATTATGAAGATTACATCAGTTAACAATAAACTAATATATGTGAATCACTTAGCTCAGAGCCTGACACAGAAGTGCTGAATGAATGCTAGTTGTTACCACTAGAAATTTCTTCTTTAAGTCACACATGACCCTAAGACTTGAGCTGGCCCTTCCTGGTGCATATTCTGACACTGTGGGGATACCACGACGCTCTGTCACAGAGTATGTGCAAGCCCAGGCTACTGAGGCCGGGCAAACTGATGGTACACGTGCCATCCCCCCCTCCCCTGACCAGGCCAGGCACCTCTTCTCCCTCTGACGGCAGCCTGAGGCTGGTAAGACTCAATTCAGAATTTCAGGCAGCCATTGCTGTTATGGGGAAACCTGCCTGTGGCCTTCTGACCTGGTGTGGGAGAAACTCACGCATCGGAAAGTGAGGGCAAGAACTACACCTGCATGAAAGTCCTGAGAAACAGATGGAGGCTCGTCCTCTGTCCACACTCAAGAGTCTGCTGGATGACTACTTTAGCATCGAATCCGTCTGACTTCTAACACACGGCACTGGGCCTAGCAGAACAGCTGCTCAATAAACATGGGGGTCAGTGGGAGAGAGTGAGGCCAGACCCTCACTCCAGCACAGCACTGTTGAGTGGGGATAAGCACCCTGCTTTAGCAGGTTCGAGGCCTGACATCACTTATTCATCACAAGACCCCGAGCAGGGCCGTCCCTCCCCAAGTGTCCAGGGAGAGGGTGGGACTGGACAAGCTCCGAGGCCCCTTCCAGTCGTGACAATCCAATCCAGGAAGCACTTCCAGGCACCCCCAGTCTAGGGACTGCCGCTGCCCCATGTACTGCTCTTACACGAAATCCCATGACCAGGGCCCCAGCAGCCAATCACAAGGCGCTGGGTAGCTGCCGGCCACAGGTGTCACTGCCAGCGTTCACAGGCCTGAGCCTGGTGGTCTACCCCCCACCCCCACATCATCCCCACATCTCCCATCTCATTCAGGATATCCATCCCCCAGACACTGAGCGCCTGATAGGGGTTTCTGCCTATGATCTGGTACCCTAAGGGGAGAGGCAGAGAAAATTACACAAATATGTGGGATAAATACAGAGCATGAACAGCCTATGAGGGACACAGGCCACAGGCCACAGGCCCTTGAAGGAGAGGTGCAGGGAAGGTTTCTCCCAGGGGAGGATGGAGTCAAGACGTGAAGGAAGATCAGAGAAAAGTACATTCCAGCCAAAGGGAACAGCAGCTGGAAAGGCTCTCAGGCAAGAGTCAGCTGAGGCCAGGGGTTGGCAAACCACAGACTGGGTATTTATGGATCACCTATGGTGCTTTCACAGGCACTGATGGGACAGAGAAGTTGCCAGAGAGACCTATGGTCTTCAAACTGTAAAAATATTTACTATCTGGCCCTTTACAGGTAAAGCTGGTTGACCCCTGGTTTAGGGGGGGTAGATAAACTGAGAGGAGGTCAGGGGGAGCAAGGGGGAGCCGGACACATGAGGAGACCGGGGAAGTGGCTGGGAGCCGGGCCGTGCTGGGTGGTGTGGGTCACGGTGACCTCCGGCCCGGTATCTCTGCCTCCATTCTAGCCGCCTCCAATCCACCCTGCACACGGTTGCTGGGGTGATCTTCCCAAACCACAGAGCCAAACATGTGACTCTTTCTCAAAGAGCAATGGCTCCCTGTCGTTTCCCGAAGCGCGTTCCAAGGAACACTTGCTCCACAGCCAAACTTTCAATAAAAGGGTTCCACAGTTAAACAACTTGGAGAAATACGGAATTCTCATCCCAGATGTTGTCAGGCGCACACATGAGCAGGTGAGAGACTGAAAAGGACCCACAGCAAAGAAATCTGTTGCCTCTGTTGAACCCGCTGTCCTTCACACTCACTTGGCCACAGACCCTCTCTTTTCTACAAAAATCTCTTAACGTTCTAAAGAACCAGTTGTGGACTAAAGGGAAAGTTCCTCTGCCTGGCGTTCATACTCTGACCCCAACTCCAGTAGGTAATCCTACAGCCCGGTCCAGATCTGGTGTGTGTGGCTTGGAGAGCCAACTCTCGTTGGTCCCTTGCCTTCCTCCTATCTCCAGTGGCCCCCGTAAAGGTCATTTGGCCACTCCAGCTCCGCCCTCCCTGAGGGAACACGGCGACAGCAGAAACAGCACTGACATGCACCAAGTGCCTGCCCGTGCCACCACCAGAGGCAGACATCTGCAGCGTGGGCCTATCCAGCATCTCTTCCCGCCTTCGTCGGGAATGACCGCCCAGCTTTCCTTGAGGGACCCCCCCCCCCATCCAAACTCCTGCCAGCTCCCAGGGTGAGGACACAGCCCTGGTCTGGCTATGCAGAGTATCCCCTCCCCCTGCTGTGGGGCGGGGGGGAGCGGTTCAGGGAGACGAGCACAGGACTCAAGCTGGGCCACGAGTTCCAGACTAGGATGGGATGGGCAGGCTGCTCTGGAGGTCACTGCACGGCAGCCGAGATGGGATTCGAGCCCGGTCCTCTGCGCAGTCTCGTGCTTCACCATAATTCCCCCCAGCTCGAGCGCCCAAAGGCCAGTTCAGAACCCAGTCATCCTTGGTCCATTCGTGGCTGCTCAGAGAGGGTACCGGGGGCTAACCACGACCGCACATCCTCCGGGGAAGTATGGATACTTCTCCGCAAAGGGAGCTGGCCTGGACCACCCACCCCCTTTCAGGGGAAGGGAAGGACCAGAGAGAGGTGGCTGTCAGCTGTGAAACAGGGAGGGGGGGCAGGGAAGGGGACAGCCATGGGCACGGGGAGTGTACCTGCTCGCCGTGCTTTTCCTTCCAGCTGCACTGGCTCCGTCAGCCTGCAAAAGAAACCCAAGACACCTCCATCAGCCATGGGGGAAACCACAGACCCTACCCACTGATGCCCCACCAAGCTCCCCCTCGACACCCGCCTCCAGACGGAAGGGAGAGCTAGCACAAACCCCTGCTCCATTCTTCCAGGTGGGGAAAATCTGCCCCTAGTGGTAAGAGGGAGTCAGACCACCCACCCCACCCCCGGCCCCCACCCCCACCCCCGGAATTTGCTTGGCCCTTTAAATCCAGAGGAGCACCCATTGCCAACACAAACCCAGCAACCACAGGGCCCTGGGGACTCAGTGAAAAGTAAGTAACCAGCTAAATCTGAGATTGAATTGCACCATTTTTATTTTCATCTGGGATTTCCAATAAAACAGTAGCCGCAGATTTATTCCTACCAACCGGAGGGGGAAAATCCTATTATGTTAAAATATTCTGTCCCCCAACCCTCCTAGCAGGGAGAGACAAGAGAGTACTGGTTCTTAATCTCTTTTTATTTGGGGGTGGGGGTGGGGTAGGGGTGGACAGGGAGATAAGGCTGACCAAATGAAAATTTCAGAAATCGTAAAGTTCTGGTTCAGATGGAGAGACCCAGGGCCTGAGCCAGGAGGGAGCTGCCTGAAGTCTCATGAGGACGGAATGACCAATACCTGGGGTTCCTGACCACTAGGCTGGTATTGGGGGGACCTCTATGCAGAAGCTGAAGTAGGCTGCAGAAATGGGAAGGACGCACTGGTCGAAGATGCGTTTTCCTGGCTTTGTCAAAGCATTTACAATAATAGTAATCACACTTAGAATAATGCAGGTTCAAAACTCTGGCACACATGTGTTTCCAAATTCAGAATCCTTCCAAGTTTAGGAAGGTAATGTAGCGCACGTGTTCTGTATTTTGAAACACCCTGGCAGGGTCTGGGGAGACACCCCACCCCCCCGACCCCGACTCAAGCACACAGTGATACTTCCAGAGTGAAACGTATGCGGTCAGCCCTACAGAGGCTCAGTGAAGACGCAATGAGTCTCTTCTCCCTTCAGGCCAACTTGTGCCCCCTCACCGATTACAAAACATCTTTCTGCTTTCAAGGTTTTTGAATTTCAAGATTGTGGACCTAAAAGAAAGACAACTGCAGCCACCTTTGGATGAGCGTGCTTACAAGAAGTTGCAAACTGGCAAAACCAGGCGGTGGACTTCAATGCGGTCAATACGTAAAAACACCAAGGATTTCACCCAAAGAAGGCCGGATTTCAGCATGTGAAAGCAGCACACAGGCCCACATGACCACAGCCAGCTAGGGCTGCCATACCTGGTTTTCCAGTGCCCGCTGCTCCGTCTTGCCTTACGCTCAGCTCGGCCTTCCTGCCTCGCCCCCAGGGGTGTCCAGACTCCCTCCCCCAGCTAACTTCCCATCAGGCGCCAGTGTCCGCACATTTAATGCTTCTTATTCAGTCCTCCTGAGGGGTCCCCCAACATCCATACACAGTATCCCCATTTTACAAGTGAGGCAACAAGAGTCCAAGAATGTAAGTCATTTACCCAACATCCCACAGCTACAAGCCTAGGTCTGGGTCACTCCGGTGCCCTCTTCGCTCAGCTCTGGAATATTTTCTCTCCCGCCAACATTCAGAAGAAGAGCCAATCGGGAAATGAAGGAAACCCACACAGCCCCCACTGCCCCGACCAGGGAAATGCAAAGATGAAGGACAAGTAAGGAGGTAGAAACGTGAAGCCTGGGAGGGAGAAATTAATGGGATGCTGGTGTATTACTTCAGTGGAAGAAACAAGGAAGCGGAAAATGGTTTGCATATTATTTCACTGGGAGCAAAAGAATAGGATCAATTACAGCCTCTTTCCGACATGTTGCATTCCCCAAAACTTCTACGGAAAGTGAATGGGAAGAACTTGTTTTAATCTTCATATCCTAAGAGGCAGAAGTGGTAAAGGGTGGAAATTCTGCCCCAGAGAGCTTTAAAACATTATAAAATCCCAAATGATCTCTCATCTTTCAGACTCAACTCTAGGCCATGTATTTCTAGCATTTCATACATATTTTCATGTTGTCTTTTTTTTTTTTTTTTTTTTTGGTCCTTTTCCTTCCCCGTTTCACCCAGGGTTGATCACATGAGGACAGTGAACATGACACCAGGTAGGAGAAAAGATTCTGTCTCTGGCACACCTTATCATCTCCACCTACGTTTCCCTTTTAACGTTTGTGTTACTTGTGCTTTTGCCACCAATAGCAACTCTCAGTTTTGTTTTCTACCAATTTTTATAAAACAAAGACAAAATGCTAAAAATGTTCAGCGGTCCAAACAAATCCCTGCACAGAAACTCGGGCGGTGCGGCAGAGGAAACGCAGCCGCTGGAGGGCCGAGGGCCACCTGGGCAGATGTGACACGGCCGCTTACCGGAGCTGATGCGGGTGGGCGCATTGGTGGACGACAGGCGCAAGGCAGAGATGTCCGAGAAAGCATGTGTTCATATCACAGCTCCCGTCAATCATGGCACTTGGGCCTGGCTGAGTCCAGACCAGCCGTGAGGGGCCCTCCCAGCCCCAGCGGGAGCCCACAGTGCTGAGGGCGCCGACCTTCAGGTGGAGAGATCTGTGAGATGCCAGGCGAGCTCTGCCTGCATCCTCACAACTACCTACTGCTTGAATTAAGCTGAACCTCTGAACCTCTGACAGTCATTTTCCAAATGGTCTAACACCAGCCATTTCCTAAGATTCAACCTAAACCACCAACTAACTCACTTTTACCCAGAGTAATCTGACCTGCTTCTCAATTTGCATTGAAGGTGAATGGCACAGGGTCTGGCGTCAATAGACGGTCTTGAGTTTGGAGCCCCGCTTTTGCCATTTCCGGGCTGTATGATTCTTGGTAAGTCACCTGCACCCTCAAGGCCTCAGTTTCCTCAGGTGCAAAATGGCAATATGCCACCCCCAGGACTATCTCCTAGGACTGGCGAGACTTCTGATAAATAAGGTAACGCGTGTACAAGTACCTAGCACGGACTAAGTACTGATTGCATGGCAGATGAGCGAGGGGCAGGGCCGACCTGCTCTGCTCCAGGGGTCTACCCGGCCTGTCTCAGGGAGTGATCCAAATCCCATGCTACAAGCCAGCATCTCATTAGCATCCACTAGACCCCACAGCTCTGAGGCTTCCTCTGAAGGGCTGGTCAAAACGATACCAAATACACTGAGTAGTAAGTACTTAGTACTTGTTAAGTACTAGGTACTAAACACAGGCCAGGTATCTGTAGTACCCGCTTAAGCAGTGGAAATCCAGCTGCCAATGGACCATGTGCTCCTATAGATGCAGCTTCTGTCTGGCTCTGTCTGGCTCCCACCTTGGGCAGGCTCCTTCCTTTTCCATGGACCTGAGGTTCTCATTGGTAGAAACGGGACGGGAGGCATGAGAGTTACATCAGGTCTCCTGCCACCCTTCATCTCTGTTTCTCTGTATGGAGCTGATCCAATCTTAACCAAGCCCCTCTATGGCAAGTGAAATGGGGCGGGGCACAGTGGGTGCATGAGAGACCCTCCTCCTCACGCTTACAAGGTGGGGGTACAGGCATCCACACCCCCCCCCAGCTCTCCACAAGGGCACCTGGCCCCCTTTGCCCACCCCATCCATTCCTTTTACACCAGTTTCCCCTTAGGACCCGGGCAAAGCTATTTTCGGTTTCATTCGACCCTCCTCTTCCCTCCCAAATGAATGTTAAGTTGTTCTTTTCCATTCTCTTATTAAGGATTTTCTTGGAAAGAAAATATTATTCCAAACCCAGAAATTTTATTTCTGAATTTGTGCAAATGTAAGTTGTAGGACATTAGCTGCATTTCACATTTTGTGCAAATGGCAGAAACAGGCAATTCGTGTGCTACGGGATGGGGGCTGGCCAACGATTTCGATAAAATAAACCCTTTTTTAATTTAAATGCTAATGCACTGAATTAAAATTTAATAACTGAGGAAATTGAAAAGCCGAGCAGGAATATTGGAAATAAATCCAAGCAGAAACAGCTGAAATTAAAAATTCTAGAGAGTAGGAGGATAGCAGCTAAGCTGTCTTATATGATTACATTTTTTTTTTCAGAATGAAGCAAAAAAAAAAAAAAAAAAATCCTATCTCTCGCTGGCTCTAGGGCAGTAAATCCACAGTGCTGTGATTTATTGCTCAATTTTCCTGAGGGAAAAAGGCTTTCTTTCATGCTGAAATATTTCATAAATTTCAAGCCAGCATAAATTCTTAATTTAAAAGTTATGGAGGTCACATTTAGTGCACTGGTACGGTTCCAAAATCTTAAAGGAATAGCAGCAACCCAGAAAAAAAAAAAAAAAAAAAAAAAAAAAGGCAAAAAGGAGGGGTAGAATTTGCTCCTTTTTTTTCTCTTTTTCTTTTTTTCATTTTGGTTTTAATTCACGAGTTGAAATTTCATTATTAAAGATTCCTCCTGGATGGGTAGAACCCAAGCACATGGGGAACTGGTATGTGTTTGGAAATCTGCTGCAAAAGATAAAGAGATAAAGATTTAATTCAATTATAAAAAGGTATTTTTTTTTTTTTTAAAGCCACTTGAGGAATTTCTGGTAAAAATTTCCTCCCTTCATTGCCCGGGAAGGGGTGAGGGTGGGGGAGGGTGGCCAACGTAATTGCTTCTCTTAGATCTCCAATCTTTTGTGCACACTGATATATTCATTTGTTATACAGCTGTTCAGCGGCAGAAAGAATGCTGGGGCGCCCATAATTCTAAGCAAATCAATCAAAAATTAATGATTTGTCATGCTTGCACAATGGAGGAAAACAGCTCCTTGGGTCCTGGCTGCCTGATCTCGAAGAATGAAATGCCTTTCTGCGATAAGAGAACCAAGCCAGAGGCTCAGCAAGGCTGAGGTACCACTGCGAATGTGGGTGCTCATGGTCCCCTGAGCCCTGAGAGGATGGAGGAGGGCCGCCATCTTGGAGAGGGCATCTCCAAAATGGTGCCTCAGCCAGTTAAGCCCAAGACAGACCCGATACAGCACATTCCCATGGTGGTATAATTAGGATCTTGCCTTCTCCCTCCCCTACTGCAATGCAAAAACTGCTTCCTCTTGGGAGACATCAATGACTCCCCCCATCTCCCCCGCCAGATTTGACGTGTCCCTATTCACTGTTCCCCCAACACTCCTAACACTCCATCACCAGCACTTCTTATCAACTCTATGGGATGGGATCCACAGTTCCTGGAGCACCAATGTCCCCCAGGCCGGGCGCTCCTTCTGGACAAAGACCATATCCCACACGTGGCCATGACTCCAGCACCCAGCTCGGGGCCTGACACATGGCAAACGTTCAGCAAATATGGTTGAATCCATTAGGTTATTTCTCGGGAAACAATGACAATGAAGTTGCTTAGATGAGTAAATGATCTGCATTGGCAACTAGGATGGAGTATAACAACTGATCTTAAATAATCACTCACTCCTTTATTCATTCAACAGATATTCCTTGAAAGCCTACTGTGTTCAGCTTTGGGTGGACAAACTCAAATCCAAATGATGGACAATTCCAAATACCCAACATTTACTACTTCTTGGCTTTCTCCTCCCTTGGAAGGGAAAAGTGAATGTGAACTCAGGAGAGAAAAGAAGTTCCCCACATGCCCAAATGCCTTTCAAGTCTCATCGTCTCTCTTAATTCACATGAATGTTATATTCACAAGTATCAAATGCACATTACTCCAAAATAAGCCTGTGTACTTCACACGTGCATATGTTTGAATATAAAAATACTGTTTTATATTACTAACAGGTACAACTGACCCTGTAGGAAGACGTTCAGCCTCAGCACTGAGGGAAGCCAAGTGCACTCGACCTGGAAGCCTGGAGGAGGCACTGCACTTATGAGTGAGAAGCAGACCCTGCCTAGAGGATCATTCTACGTCTCCTACCATTCCGGAGGACAGAAGGACAAGTGGGTTCCAAACAACTTGAGCCTCACTTACACACCTCTTTCCTTTCCAGCAGCTGTGGATCCCCAAAATTTAACTTGGAATTTCCTGTCTGTCCCACTGAGGCACAAGACTCAAATCAGGAGAAAGTCATTTGTTCACCCTGTATTTAATGAGCTCCTTCTATATACACCAGACATTGTTCTAGGCAGTTGGGGTATATCCCTGCCCTCACGGGGATTACATTCAACTCGGAGGAGACAGAAGCATTAGGTGTAATCAATTAGTAAAATATATCATATGCTCGAAAGGAATTAGTTCCGTGAGGGGAAAACAGAGAAGGGGAAGGGCAGTCAGAATGCTGGGCCAAGGGAGGGGCCACAGGCTGCAGTTTTAAGTAAGGTGAGAAGAGCAGGTGTCATTAGGCAAACAATGGAAGGTAAGGGAGTTGGTATCTGGGGCAAAGGGAATGACCAATGCAAAGACCCAAGGGCAGGAGTGTGCCTGGTGTGCTCCAGGAACAGCAAGGGTGCCATGAGCAAGGACTAGAGGAGGAGAGGTACGGGAGGCTGGCCCATGTGGGGTCTTGGTGGCCACTGAAGGCCTCTGGCTTTTACCCTAGACTGCCACCGGAAGGTTTTGGCAAAGTGACATCATTTGACTTCCATTTTTACAAGATCCTTCTGGCTGCTAAGCTGAGAATGGACCAGGGGCAAAGGTCAAAGGAGGCAGGAGGCCAGGTAAAAGATGGTGTGGCTGGGACCAGGGGAGTGGCAGCAAGGGGGTAAGGAAGTGGGTTCTGAATATCCTGGAAGGTAGAACCAGCAAGACCTCCTGACGAACTGGATCTAGGCTGTGACAGAAAGTAAAAGTCAGGGAAGACACCAAAAATCTTGGGCCTCCACACCAAGAAAACAGGAATCGTCTCTCCGGTACATGAGAAGATGAGTCACACGCCTGACACGGATCGTCACGTAACACCAAATCCTCCCCCAAACCCTGCTCGGGAGACACTTCAGTTTAACTATCCCCCTTGGCCCAAGAATGAGCCAACGACCCAGGGGGGCCAAGTGACTTGCCCAAGGCCACACAGCAGGTCCCTGACTTGGCCAGGGCTCACACATCTTCTCACCCCAGTCAATGGCCATTTCCTCTACACACTTGGCCCTTCAGGTCTAGAAGCAACAAGGCAAACCTGGCCCAAAACAATGTAGATCAACTATTCACCTCCTGAACCATCAGGCCCCAATTCAAGCAAAGGCCACCCCTGCTTTTTCATTCTTGAAAAACATCTATGAAGGGTGACTGTGCCAACACCAAACAACAGCTTTGCATGTTACAAAGAGGATAGCGCTCCCAGGAAACGAAATATATTCTAAATTCCCTAATTAGACCCTGTTTCTGACATCACGTTCAGTGATACGCTTCTAGCACGTGATGCCTGGTTTTTAATTCTGTATTTGCTTTCTACCTGAACGTGGTCACTCAAAGCCACAGACCACTCAGGGATCCGAGCTGGAGGGGTGGGAGTTGGCTGCCGGAGAAGGCTCTGAGTTCAAAGAAGTGCATCTTTCAATGGGTATTCATAGAATGCACAGCAAACATGTGATTCTGAGAAAGGCCGTGGGAAACTGATGCCGAATCAGACCTCATTCCTCATCATTCACCCCGATACGAGCTATTAAGTGCCTGTGTGTGCAGGACACCAGGGTTGTTACTGGGGACACAACAGCCACAAGAACGGTCAGGGAGATGGGCGGTGATTGCTTAATTATTTCACACTATCAACTTATAATTCCCAACCGAGATATGTGCTCTCAAGAGAAAGGCCTAGGTTCCCCAAGCATCTTTGACAACAGGATCCAAGGAGACTGCAGGGTCGGAAGAGCTTCCCTGAGGGAGGGAGGCTGGAACAGGGCACACAGAGCTCTGGCTCAATAGGGAGAATGTACAGTCTAGATGCAAATGAAGCTAACACAAGTTGAGTGCCAGAGGGCAAAGAGAAGGGCCCCATGTTGCCCAGCAGGGAAGCCTGGGTCACTGAGGCCTGCAGGGCCACAGCCTTCTCTGAAGGCCTTACCCCTGGACAAAGGGATCAGCCCACTGACATGCCCAGGTTCACATAGGGAACTCCTGATTAGACCCCGGTCCGGAGCCCAGAGGCCAAGGGAGGCCCAGACATGTCATCAACTGGCCAAGTTTCCAACCACCAGGGAGAACAAAGAGAAACGACCAATGTCTTTATTCCTCTTCGTTACAATGCCCTTCTGCCCCTCCCCAAGCCCTTGTTGTCTGAAGTCATGTGGTCAAGAAATAAATCAGATTTCCTAGGAATGGAACCAGTACAGTTTTGTTCCTTTCACAGTCATTGCCAGGTGTAGGCAGGTTCTTCTCCCTCTGGTGGACAGCCAGATGGACCAGGAGAGGACCCTAATGCTGACATCGTCATCATCACTGCCACCACCTCGTCATTACTGTCCCCGTCATACCATCAACAGCTGGTGATTACTGAGCACATGCAGACCAGCCACAGGGGTTTGGGCTTCTCTCCAAGGCTCACGGGCTTTCCTGAAGGTTCATGCACCTCCAAAAGCAACCACTGGCTGCAGGATGGAAGCAGGGAGCCCAGCATGGAGGCCACTGTCATCTTCCAGGGAAGAGATGGCAACAGCTGGGGACAGCAGTGGAGGAGAGAAAGCTCTGGGTCAAAGGATTGCTGGGAGCGCCAAGGATCACCTAAGACAGTGTGTGGAGAGCATGTGGGGCAGAGCTGGCACACAGCAGTCACTCAATAAATGGCAGGTTTAAAAACACACAAATAAAGGCAGCCATTGAGGAACCCTGGTCTGTCTTCGACTGTGTGCAGAGGACCTGATCTCTGTGCACAGATCTGGGCACCCGGGAGAGACAGAAGTGGGGCCTGACCCAAGGACCTTAGAAGGAGAGCGGCGTCCTGACGTCAGACAGGAGAGGCCGCAGCCTCCCCCAGGCGGCCATGCGGGACTCATGCCAGACCCCAAGACTCGGTCTCATCCCAGGGCACTGGTGCCAGCACAGCTGGGGCCCACAATCCACACATGGATCTAAAGGATCCATGAGAATTCCTGGTTGTTTAATGTATGCAAATTCTATTCATCCAGCGGGGGCAGATCACAAGTTCTAAGGCCACATCAAAAAAGGTGAAGCTGTTCCTGGGGTCAGGTCCAGCAAGGTTATGGTTTTTTTTTTAAATAATTTTTATATATTTTTATATTTTTTATATTTTTTTAATTTTTTTATATTAAAATAACCCTGTAGGGGTGCCTGGGTGGTTCAGTCGGTTAAGTGTCCGACTTCGGCTCAGGTCATGACCTCGCAGTTTGTGAGTTCAAGCCCCGCGTCGGGCTCTGTGCTGACAGCTCGGAGCCTGGAGCCTGCTTCCGATTCTGTGTCTCCCTCTCTCTCTGCCCCTCCCCCGCTCACACTCTGTCTGTCTCTCTCTCTCAAAAACAAATAAACATTAAAAAAAATTTTTAAATAACCCTGTATTTATAGGAAAGTTACAGAGAAACTATGGGGAGTTGCCTTCCACCTCTCACCCAACACAAAGAGCTTTAGGCAGGGAGAAACATGGTCAGAGTTGTGTCTGCAGAAGGCAGCTAGAGCAGGCAACATGGAGGCATTAAGACCCGACAGGGGGCTGATGCCAGCATCGAGGGAGGGTCAGCTGAGGCCTCAGCCAAGGCCAGATGAGGCCTGGTCTCTCCCCCCAGGACCAGCAGTCAAAAAAAGCCTTCAAGCTCCAAGACTAAATTGTGAAGCAAAACATCAGCAGCAGTGGTGGCGGTCACTGGGAGTCAGGTGGGACACAAGCCCTGCCACTTGCTAGCGGGACCCTCGCCTCTCAGTGACTTGACCTCTCAGTGCCTCAGTTCCCTCCTCCGTAAAATGGGTGTGATGCTGGTGCCCAGCTCATGGGCCATTCTAAGGACTAAGTGAGCTAATCAGTCACATGCTTAGGGGAGGGCCTTCACAGCCACATAGCGCCAGCTTGTACTATTAATCCAGCATAAAGGGCCTCCAACAGGGACAATACTAGTGATCCCGGAGCAGCCAGCGTCTATTGAGCACCTCCTGTATTCCAGCCCTGGGCTCAGGCACGGGGTATACCGTCTGGAGTAATCTCCACAACCACCCTGGGTGGTAGGGACAGTCCCCAGTCCCGTGGGCCAGGTCAGGTCCCAGAGGCTTGCAGGGTGCAGGGACCAGTTGAAAGACGCTCGGCCAGGCCCCAACGCAGATGCTCTGATTCCAAGTCCGTGTTCTCAAACCCTATGCCATGCTGACTCGAAGGCCCGGCGGGGTGACCTTGGCGAGTGACTTCCCCGTCTTTAAGAGTGGACACGCTCCTCTGGGTGCATAAATGCTGCTCTGTTTGTTTTCTTTTCAAAAAAGAAATGCGTCTCAGTTCTTTACAGTCACACAGTTAATCTCTCAATTTACAAAAGAGTGAGTCATGTGACTGGATTCCACAAAAATTCTCTCTCCAGGTTTATGATTTTACAGAAAACTCCAGGGAAAACCGCCTGGAGCGAGTTAAAACCAGATCAGCCATAAACCATGTCCTGGTACAGCCTCACCAAGCCAAGACTCAGATTACTCATTAAATATGTGATAAATATTCGCTTCAGATCAGCAGGAAGTGGTGCGGGGGGGGGGGGGCAGTTAAAAAAAAAAAAGAAAAAAGAAAGATTATTTTGCTTCAAGAGAGGAAAAAAAAAAACTATTATAACTAGAGAGAACTGCAAGCTCCAATTATTGAACCCAGAATTGGGGGACAGGGTTTTTCAAAGTCACCTCCTTAGGTATTTTTAAGTAAGTCAGTAAAGGAAAAGGCTATCCTCAAACCTCTTCAAGGAGGACCAAAGTAAAGGGCTTGGGCCTCCTGTGACAGGGCCACGGTGACACTGACATGCCCAGAATAGCAGCATCCCCACACCAGGAGACCCCTCCCCCTGAGTGCTGGCATGGGCAAATTCTGCCCTCCTCCCTCTGTCCACCTGTCCAGGGAGGCTGCTGGACTGATGGCCTCTCAGAAGCCTTCCAGCTCTCACATCTGGAGGCAGGCAGCCTACGTTCAAATCCTGCCAGGATGTAGCTCCGTGACCGGGCTCAAGAAACATCACCTCACAGCCTCGGTTTCCCCCAATGTAAAACAGAAGAAAAAAAATCCCCATGAAACACAACTGCTGGGTGGATAAAAAGGTATAAAGTCTGTAAAATTCTCAGCTAGTGTTAACAACGCTACCTGAGCCACAGATCTGGATGATGTCATTATGATTACCCTGATGGTGGTGAGTAAAATTAATACATTCAAGAAACAAAGAAACCCAAACATATTCTGATCCCTTCAGCAGAATTTACTTGGCACAGTGCCTCCCTGCATAGAATCTGGAGCTGGATGGCCTGGGTTCAAGTCCCAACTCCACCACTTACAAACCACATGACAGGGAGGAAGTCACTTAACCCTCTGAGTGAGACTCAGTTTCTTCATCTGCCAAATGGGGATCATGATACTACTCACCACACGAGGATACTTTGGACTAAACCAGTTAACATTTACAAAGCTCCCAAAACAATGCCTGGTAGATAGTAAACGATATATAAATGTTTATAATTAAAATGACTTAGCATTTATTGAACTTTAGGTATCAAATTATCATTTATTAAAATGTGGGCAAGTCCTGTTTTCCTCTGAGCCTTAGTTTCCCTACCTATAAATTGGAGAATTTTGACCAGATGGGTTCTGAGGACCCTCCTACTTCTGAAACTTGCTGATTCTGGTGTTTCTGTCTTTGCTCATGCTGTCTCACCACACAGACTGCAGCCGACTGACCAGCTGGGTCCCAGGCCCTGCCCCACGAAGCCATCCTTGGCCACAGGGACAACCTGCCTGAGAACGCACCTGGGAAACATCACCACTCTCTGCAGCTTTGTTCCCAACCAAAATTTCCACAAGGCAAAACTTCCACAAGGCTAGCTGTTCAAGGCTCCTCTGTGGCTCCACAGCTCCCGGGGCTATGCTGCATACAGAAGGGGCTTAATAAAGGTCAAGCAGTTGGTTTAAAACATAAAGGAACCTTATTGCCAATAATCAGAGAACCATGGTGATGAATGGGGTCTAGGGAATCATCTAGTCCAAGAATGGCAAACAGGTTGTATTTTCAGTGCCAATTCTATTCAATTAGTAGTGGCCCCTGGGGGGCAACGCGTTGAGGTGGATTCTGGGGCCACATCAGAGCTCAGGTGAAGACAGTACTGTGACTGATTACAGATGTCTGCAGTGAGCATGGTAAAGCTGGGGATGGTAACTAGCTTCCCCCCCCCAAACTATTCCAACACCCTCCCTTTAGAGAGAAGCTGGGGTCTCCTGGCCCCCAAAGCACCCTTTATCGGGTACCACGTTCCCATTTGCAAAACAATCCCTATATGAAGGAGGAGCTGTGGCCTCTTAAAATTCAGCGTAAAGGGATACCAAAGAAGACAGAAGACCAGAAACAAAAGAAATACACACAAGAAACTAAGAAGGAAGGAAGGAAGGAAGGAAGGAAGGAAGGAAGGAAGGAAGGAAGGAAGGAAGGAAGGAAGGAAAGAAGGAAGGAGAAAGAAAGAAAGAAAGAAAGAAAGAAAGAAAGAAAGAAAGAAAGAAAGAAAGAAAGAAAGAAAGAAAGAAAAAGAAAAACTGCATAAAACACTGAACTTACTTTGGTTGTGAAACAAAAATAATTATAGGAGGGCAAAGTGGATGCTCCAAGAAAGACTTTTCTCTTTTTAAAGAAAGAGAAGTCTGGAACACATGCTCGAAGTAGAAATCTTACAAATTCCTATTGCAAAATAACTCCTGGTCAGCCAACCACAATCTCTATAAATATATCACAAGATCAACAGCCCAGGCAAATAGGGGGAGGGGGAGAATGACTGCATGAATTTTTCAAAAATCAAAATAGTCCCTCACATAGTTGGAAAGGAAGGAGCTCATGCATTTTCCGACCAAATGAAAGGCCCATGAAGAAAAGAAAGATTGTAATTCCTCACATCCCAGTGGGTGCCTACTGAGAAATCTACACAGCCAGATTATTCTGAAATTATTCTATAATTCTGTTTTCTTTGCAAGGGGAAAAGAAATCTGGTACCCTAAATTCATCAGCACAGCCATGATCTTACAATGGCTTCCATGGGATTATTCAGAGTGGAAACAGTCAAATACTCTAAGGGACCTGATCTGGGTGGTAAGGTAGGTCCTACAGGGTCTGACCCAGAAAAAGAGAAGGCCATCTAGGTATTTAAAATGGAGGCAATTTAATATAGAGATTTGACACAGGTGATGAATGGGCTGAGAAGTCAAACAGGGGACAGGAAGGCAACCAAGGACTATCATGGAGAGAGAAAGGGAAGAGATGGTGTTACAGAAGTCGGGGCTGTTCAGCAAGGGCCGCCCATTGGGAGTGGATCCCAGAGGTAGCTACACAGAAGACACTGCAAGAGGCAAGAGCGAGTGGGGAGAAACAGCCTGGGCTTGGCCCTTCTTCCCACCTTCCAATCTCCTTGCTGGGCATCCTTCTGGCCCAACTACTTGAGGTCCGGAGGGCGAGGGCACCTGGGAAATGCGGCTCCTTATAATTCAGAGCACAGCAGGGGCAAGGAAAGGATGGAGTCCGGGTCAACCCAACAGCTGAGCAGCTCAGATCAGGATGCTCGTGGAGGACACACAGCTCAGCAAGGGGTCTGTCCCTGAGTCTAGCTTCCCATATGGACTGTAACTTCCTCAGGGCAAGGACTGTCTTCCCTTGAGTTGTGTCATCTTCTGCACTAGCCAGCAGAGTCACAACTCAGACCTGAAGGGACCCTGAAAGTCTGAGAAATGGACGTCCAGCCACCCAGTCCCAGACTCCCAACACGTGGGATGTTTGGGTGGCCTTCCGGCATATTTTTACTTCCAGTCTTTGCTCAGGATCTACAATCGACAGCAAATTTATGATGTGAAGGCTAGTTTTTCCCAGCCCATCACTCAGAAGACCCAAGCAACCAGGAGACACTCCAGAAGCATCTCCTGACCAGATCTGGAACAATGCTCACGGGGGTCAGGAGTGGAGGCTCTGTGGTACCGAAGTCTGAGGCCAGCTGGAGGGCTGAGATGGAAATGCTCCTAGGGCACCAGAACTTTCCACCTTCAGGGCCTCTATTCGAAATCCACACTGGAACTTCATGGTGTTGCTTTCTTAACCATATCATGAAAGACAAGAGTGCTCCTGTTCCACAGGGCACAGACTCAGCCTTACGAACCTCTTTGTCCTGGCTGTGGCCAAAGGCTTCCTTTCAAAGTACATTCTGCAAAGGAAGAAAGGGCCCTTCCCTTTCATTGATGGCTCCATTCCCGCCTCCCCCAAGCCACAGGACCAGTCTCCCTCCCCTGTTTTCTTAAAGCACTTATTGCCTGGGCCATTCAAATGGTATTGATCAACCAGCTGGTACACTCAGTCATCTTTTTATGACCTGTCTTCCAGGCTGGAGCATACATCTTCTTCGGGTAGGAGCCATGCCTCTGGATTCCCTAGTGCCCAGCACACGGCCCAGCACAGAGAAAACATCTACGCAGCATCCTTAATGGGGAAAATGGCTCAGGTTCCCAGAAGCCTGCGTCTGGGGTGAGGTAGGAATAACACATCCTATCAACGCCTCACATCTGTTTAGTGATCAACAGGATTTTTACATCCATTACTTCATTTAATTCTTTACAATGCAGGAGTCATGATTTCCATTTCAGAGGAGAGGGGGCAGAGGTGAAGGGACTTTGCCCAAAGTCAGTAGTTGCTGGCGGGGTCAGAAGTCAACCCCGTGACTTCTGCTAAGACAAATAGTAAGTTTCTTCCCCCTCCTGGCTCTCATCCCCCTTTCCAAGATTCCATGTCTGGCTTCTCTTTCCTGAAATGAATTGATTTAATGAAATCATGAAGTGGTAAAAAGAGGTAATAAATGTAAGGCACTTAGAACAGTGTCTGGCACAGTAAATGCTCTGTAAGTAACGGCTGCCACTGCCTTCATGGTCACTGTCATTGCTCCATCACCACAAAAGTCATCTCAAAAAGTCGATGCACCAGAGTACCAACAGTTAGCAAACCTCACAGCCAAATATGGATATATGGAATATGGAAAATGGAAAATGGAATATGGAAAATGCCTATATTTAGTTAAAACAGAGAAATTCTAGAAAGTCAAATGACTTATCAGTTAAGTGGAGACATGTAAAGATATCGCACCATTCTCAGAAGTCTACCCAAAGCACTGACCTCCCCTATACCAGACAACCACCACCATTTTATTCAGAATTAGGCTAGACTCTCCCTTCCTGACTTCATAGAGAACATCTGCAGTACATAACACACAGTACTTTCTCATCACTGCACAGTCTTTTGAGCCAGAAGTCCTGATATACGGAGGGAAAAGAAAGGTCGCGGTGGAAGGAACAGGTGTAAGGTCACGTGTGTCTGAATACAATCAACAAGCCCCTTTCATGAGTGTTGGTCTTATCGCTCCTTTGTTGGGTCCGGCGTGGGGTTTCGCAATCATGGGGCTGAATGTGTATTTTAGGCGAGGCACACACAGATCAGTATTCCAGCTTCCAGCTCATGACTCGGCCCAGAGTCTTTGGGCAAACGAAACAAGCAGCAGCTACAAGCCTCGGCTAAGACAGAAGATGCGAAGGCAGCACTGTGCATGTCAACTCTCCCAAATGGGGTTCTTCTACAAGAATCTCCAGAGCAGCCGTGTGCCCTCAGCTGTCACGTCCGCTGCTGCCTTTGTCTAACTGTGTTGCCAACTCTCATATCCTTTGACCCAGTAATCTGCTTTGGGGAACAGATTCTATGAATATCATACAAAAGAAGGAAGAGAATTCATGCCCAAAGAGGTCCACTGCGCTATTTATAATAAAACCCGGGAAACGCTCTATACATACAATCTGAAAAGGTAACTATTTACAAAGCCATCAGAACAGATGTTCATGAACGATGGAGAGCTGTAAGAAAGATACTTAGGTACCGAAGCGAAATGCCAAGAATAGAACCAAAACTCTCTGTATAACTTCACATACGCTAACATGACATACATATATGGTACTTCCCAAGGCACTTGCTCTGCGTGGCTCCAAAAGGTTTCCTCCTTTCTGCTTAGCTTTCTATCATCACTGCTTTTGAGGAAAAACTCATCGTACTTGACACATGCCGCACATCTATGAAGGAAGGTACTGGGAAAAGGTGGGATGCTATCCTTCCCCAGAATGAAGATGTGTGACTCTGTGAAGACATCGTTTACAGTCTGTCCTCGAGGATGAGATCACTTGCATAGACGTGGTGGCTAAACCCAGATACACACCCATCCCCTGGGAAGTCCAAGCTCCCCCTGAAGCTGCTCAGCCTACTGCCTCTTTCGTAGAGCAGACCCTGAGACTGAGGTTTTTACGCTGTATAGAGCTGCAACCACAACACCCCCACGACTGCTGCTGTGTACTGAGATACTATTATGTGCCAGCAACTCTAAAAGGCTTGTTAAGTATGTTTGAACTCCTCCAACATCCTCATTAACTGGGAATTATTCATCTACTTTACAGCTGGGGAAACTGAAGCCCTGAGAAGGGCAGTGATTTGCTAGGCTAGGGAAGGGATCCAAGTGAGAATGTTCAGAGGAGCAGTCCCACCACATGGCACGGTCTGAAATGTGCGTGTAGGCCACGGATCATTAGTAAACCAACCTCTTTTCTCCTCACCACTTAACTGTGCAGTGAAGAATACTGTTGCCATTTTTCTGGGTCTTTCCCAGAGTTCCTGATACTATTGCGATTTTATACATCAAGACACTGAGGCCCAGAGAGGGGAAGTGACTTGACCAAAATCACACATCTAGTTTAAGCAACAGGGCCGGTATTTGAAATCAAGCTTTTGTAGCCCCAAAGCCCACACACTCAGCCATCCTGCCGCACCTAACTCTGCCAAAAGGAAATAAAATGAGAGAGCTGTAAGGAGTCAAACCACACCACCATATAAGAAGTATGTTCACAGCCAGAGTTTGCCCAGAAGTGGTGGGCTCCCATGGGGAGGCATGCCATAAGAGGGTGAACAGCCCCCTGGTGAAAAAATAATCAGCAGTTATAAGGAAAAGATGGATGAGCTACTGGGGGTGGGGGTGGGAGGGCTGAAAGAGGTGTTCCTCCCCACCAGGAGATCCCAGTTCTGGATCCTTCTGGAAGATACAGCACTTCCTGACACTTCTTCAGACTGGCCTTAATTACCTAGCTTTTTTTGTCCTCCGTATTTAAGGGCCACCATCTTTTAGTGAAACGTTGAGGACCAAATATTTCATTTCCTTTATTCCCCTCTTCCTGGCTTCACAAGTGTAGTAAAAAGTTAATGAATCTATAAATTGCTCACTGGCTTAAAATGAAAAAAAAAAAAAAAAAAAAAACAGTTAATGGAAATTTTAATGAAAACGCCCCATCCGCATAACTGATGGCAAACCCAGGCCCAGAACACCTGGCACGGCATGGCCCAAACCGAGTGCCACAAAAGCTTGAAAACATTTACTGGAAGAAAGTCTATCAGCACCGGATAGGAGAAAATCAAACAGTCTCCATTTGCACATGACATGAGTTTACATATAGAAAAGCTAAAGACTCCACCAAAACACTACTAGATCTGAATTCAGTAAAGTTCCAGGATACAAAATTAACAGACAGAACTCAGAAGCATTTCGGTAAACTCACAACAAATTTTCTAAAGAAGGAAGAAATCAATCCCATTTATAATAGCATCAAAAACAATAAAGCACTTAGGAGTAAGTGTTAACTATGGCATAAAATAAAATTTATACTAAGGAATAAACTGAACTCAGGCAGTGAAAAACCTCCATTCTGAAAATGACAAGACACTGACGAAAGAAATCCAAGGAGACACAAATAAATGGAAAGGTATCCTGTGTTCGTTGATGCGAAAGAATTGATGTTAAAACACCCACTTTACTACCAAAAACATTCCACGGATTCAACGCAATCAAGATTCTAATGACATTTTTAACAGAAGTAGTAAAAACACTCCCAAATTTTCCACGGAACCACAAAAGACCCCAAATAGCCAAAGAAATCCTGAGAAACAAGAACAAAGCAGGAGCCACCAACTTCCTGTTTTCGAGCTGTATTATAAAGCTATAGTCATCAGAACAGTGTGGCACCAGCATAAAAACAGACGAACAGGCCAATGGAACAGAATCAAGAGCCTAGAAATAAACCCAAGGATGTACAGTCAACTAGTATTTGACAAGAGAACCAAGAATACTGAAGAATAGAAAAAAAGACAGTATTTTCAATAAATGGTGCTAAGAAAAGTGGATATTCATACATAAAACAAGGAAACCAGACCTGTATCTTATACCAACCACAAAAATTGACTCAAAATGGATTAGACTTAAAAGCAAGACTTAAAACCATGGATCTTCCAGGAGAAAACATACATAGGATAGGAATAAAGCTCCTTGACACGGGTGTTGGTAATGATTTTTTAGTGAGGATACATAAAGCACAAGCAACAAAATCAAAAACAAACAAGTGGGATGACATCAAACTAAAAACCTTCAAAACAGAAAAAAAAAAAAAAAAAACAACACCAACAAAGTGAAAAGACAACCTACAGAATGGGAAAAAAATATCTAGAAAACATATGTCTGATAAGGGGTTAATATCCAAGACATATAAAGAACTCCTATAATTCAACAGCAAAAATAATAATAACAATAAATAATAATCCAATTTAAAAATGGGCAAAGGACCTAAGAGACATTTCTCTAGATATACAAAAGGCCAACAGGTCCAAGAAAAGATGCTCAACATCACTAGTCATCAGGGAAATGCACATTAAAACCACAATGGGATATCACCTCACATCTGTCCAAATGTCCACCATCGAAAAAGACAAGAGATAACACATGCTGGCAAGGGTGTAGAGAAAATGGAACCCCTGTGCACTGTCGGTGGGGATGTAAATTGGTACAACCCCTAAGGAAAGCAATATGGAAGTTCCTCAAAAAATTAAAAATAGAACCACCATATGACCAGCAATTCCACTTTGGGCAATATATCCAAAGGAAATGAAAACTCTAACTCGAAAAGTTATTGGCACCCCATGTTCACTGTAGCATTATTTACAACAGCCAAGACATGGAAACAACCTAAGTGTCCACTGATGGACGAATGGATAAAGAAACTGCAGCATATACATACAAGCGAATATTATTTGCCATTAAAAAAAAAAAAAGAAATCCTACCATTCATGACAACACAGATAGACCTTGAGGGTATTAAGCTAAGCAAAATAAGTTAGAGAAAGACAAATACTGTATGGTTTCATTTATATGTGGAATCTGAAAGAAAGAAAAGGAGGGAGGGAGGGAGGGAAAGAAGGAAGGAGAGAGGGAGGAAGGGAAGGAAGAGAGGGAGGGAAGGGAGAGAGGAAGGGAAGGAAGGGAGGAAGGGGAGGAAGGGGAGGGAGGAAGGGGAGGGAGGAAGGGGAGGGAGGAAGGGGAGGAAGGGGAGGAAGGGGAGGGAGGAAGGGGAGGAAGGGGAGGAAGGGGAGGAAGGGGAGGAAGGGGAGGAAGGGGAGGAAGGGGAGGAAGGGGGGGAAGGGAGGGAAGGAAGGGAGGAAGGGAGGGAGGAAGAGCCAACCAAACTCAGAAAAAGAGATCAGATTTTTGGTTACCAGAGCTCTGGAGGGGAGGGGGAGAAAGAATTGGAGGAAGAGGGTCAAAAGGTACAAACTTGCACTAGTAAGACAAATAAATACTAGGGATGTAATATACAACATGAGGACTATGGCTGACACTGCTATATGGTATATAGGAAAATGAAGACAATAAATCCTAAGAGTTCTCATCACAAGAAAAAAAGTTATTTTCCTTTTTTTCTTTTTCTCTTTATTGTATCTATGTGAGAAGATGGATGTTGGCTTGAACCTATTGTGGTAATCATTTCACAATGTATGTAAATCACACCATCACGCCGTATGCCATAAACTATACAGTGATGTGTGTCAACGGTTTCCCAATAAAATTGGGGAAAAAAAAACGTAAAAAAAATTAAGAAGGAAGTCAGGTTCCAAGCTCCTGGATGTCTAAAAGATGAGAAAGCCTCCAGGCTTCGAAGTGGCATCGTGAGTTACAATTACCCTAAAGGAAACGTCGTCAGCAGATTCGATCAGCAAACTGGGAAACCCTGTTTCTGAGAAAAAGAAAATGGCACAGATCCACGCTTGTTCTGAGGCGTGAAGCCGGAGCCTGGGACTCAACTCCAAAGATGGAAAAAGTCACATAACTGAAAAGCCACCTCCTATTGCTGGGATTCCCAAGAGAAGTCCATCAACACAGGACCGCCCGAGGTCCCCTCCTTGGTGACTTGCTAGAGTTGACAGGAGAAGGCACTGTCTGTTTTGGAAAAAGGGTGCCCGGCCATCCAGGTTCCCTATTCAAAAGTACTGTTTTGATGTCTGTTCTATGTCGGGCACTGGGCCAGACCTTTACACATTTTGTTTCTGATATGCCCCCTACAACGTGGAATATAACTATGACCATCCACACTTTACTCTGGTAAGGAAAGGGGGCTCAGAGAAGTCAAGTGACCACCCTGAAGTCACACAGCTAGTCCATCTGTATCTTGACAGGCAGATCCTCAGGCAGTCAGCACTCCTGAAAAGCCTCCAAACAGACCTCCATCCAGCCTCTATTTGAGGCCCTCGGACCAAAGAACCCCCACCCATAGCCTATTTGGTCTTTCTAGGATACAAGTCCGACCCTATCATTCCCCTCTTTTGACCCTTCACTGACTCCCCTCCTCCCGCAAAGGTAAAAACCATGCTCCTTCTCAGCTCCCGTTACTTACTGCTCCGGCCACACCAGGGCTCCCTTGCTCACTGCCTGTTCACTCTCCCCCCCATCTGCTGGGGCCCATCTTAGAATCACTTGCACCCAGGAAACTTCCTGACATCCCCAGCCGCCCTCCTCCACCTCCCAGCTCCACCCAGCTACCCAAGGCAGAGTCAGATCCCCTCTGAGGTCCCCCACTGCCCAATGGCCCCACTGTTCAATTACCTGCCTGTCTCTTTTCCCCAGGCCGTGGGTGGCCCCGAGGCAGGGACGAGACCTGTTTACCAAGCACAGGGCCTGGCCCAGAGAAGAGACTTAGAAAACACTGAGAACAGGCAAGGTGGCAGGAGATGTCTCCCCGCAGCACCCTTGTCGCAAAACACCCTCGAACCCCGGGACCAGGTCCGGCTCTGCCCAGCCTTCCCCAGCACCCCCCACCCCCGAGGGAGAATGCCACGTCACTTCCTCTAACGCTTTCGACCTCCTCGCCTGTTCCCTCTTCTCTCAGCGGCTCTACCAGGATAAATGTGGTTGAGACACGGAGTCAGAGAAATGAGGCCCAGAAGCAGCACAGAGGGACAAGGAGCCACGGCACGGGAACGGGAGGGCCACAAGCATGTGCTCAGGGGAGCGGAGACGGGCCCGCGTCTGTCCGACGGGCGGTCTCGGTCAACGGCAAAGCCACGCGGATGCTGACGCCAGCCCGCCAGCCACCCGGGCCCTCGGGGACAAGAAATACCTGGAAACTGTAAAAGCCGCTTTTCATTTCCAGAGATTTTTGAAGCCTCTTTCTCTTTGTTTTTCCCCTAAACCAGTTACAATTAGCATTGAGGGATATAATTACGTTGTTAGTCTAATTGGCTGTTTGAAGCAGGATCTACGGGGGTTTAATGGAAGATTTGAGGGGGAGGGCAGATAAAATAAAAAGTCGGGATAATCACAGAAGAGATGCGTCATGTGACTTTCTTCCCAGGTAGAGACGAGGCCTGAGCTGCGTCAGAGGCCGGGGAATTGCCTCCTGCGCCAACTCCCTCGCACGGCTGGGCGGGCAACGGCACTACCAGGCGGCGCGACTCGACTGGAAATTGATTTCGGAGACGCTGACCTAATTAATCAGGAAACGATCCTAGAAAGGCCCTCGGATGTGGAGCCTTTGCACTATTATTGTCACTGACACACTTACACGTCGCCGGGCAGTATTTTCCCAGGTGGAAGGAGTGTGGTGGCAGCTGACAGGGCCGGGCCGTTCGGAGCCAGGAACCTGCCCTTCCCTAGGGAAGAGCGGCCCTGTGCAGGCGGAGCACACGCCTCTGGGTCCTGGGGACAGAACGCAGGGGGAGGCAGCTCCGAGCTCGGGATGAAGAGGAACATTCTCCTCTAGGGAATGAGGACGACTGAGAGGTAGTGAGCACCTTGACAACAGAGGCATCCAAGCGGGACGATCTTGGGGTGAGGAGGCAGAGGAACCAGCTATGAGGAGAAACCAAATGCCTCTGAGGGACTGTACAAACGGCTCCTGTCTCCAGACCACAGACAGAAAGGGGATCTGGAGGAAGCGTGGAGGGAAGAAAAGTCCTCTCCGTGTCAGAGGAACTTCCCGCCTTCCAGCACTGACCCCTCGAGTTATGGGACTTCTACTCTGAAGACCCAGCCCTCATATCTGGGTGGCGATGGATATGCTCCTTCTCTAACTGCTTTTTTCCAAATACAGGCAGCCATTTGCAGGAACCAGAAGCTACCTCCACATGAGGAAAGGGAAACTCCAATGCCTAAGTCAAGAGCAAGGCAATCTCGAGGGCAATTATGGCCACCACGATGGCCTTACACTTCCAGGGCCTTCTCCTCGCCATCCTGTTTAATACATACACAACATCCAGCCTGGGGACCGAGGATCCCCAGCCTGTATCCAAACCTCATCTCTGCCACTGTGAAGTTGAGCAAACAGACAGAGATGCTTCCCTACCACGCTGGGAACTACAGAGATAACTTCACCAGACGGGTCTGACCTCGTGTACATGTCTCATCAGTAAGAGGGCACTGCCCTTCTAAAGGTGTTGCCCCTGTAGCCACCACAATGCCAGAGACTCCCATGCGCTCACCCCAACCCGGCTGGCTCCTGGCACGATGCCTGGCACATCACGGGCACCAAAATTATGTGGATGGATAATGCCACAGAGGGGACACTTAACTGGCCGCTCCGAGGTCGGCTTGATGAAATGACACGGGTCCTTTTAATCCAGTAAGTGTTGGTCTGAAATATCTCCGCTTCAGGTTCAGAGAAGAGGGCCTCCAGATTCCTTCCAGAACCTTCCACTTCCCATGGCCACACGCCCCTCCTCTGAACTGACAACGGCACAGCTGTAAGCCCTGGGCGCCCTCAGCAATTCTCTTTAAGAGTAAAGTGTCAGGATTTGGGTTTCCAGGCGAAGATGGACACTCGGGTGCCACGGAGTTGGGCGAGGCAGCCTCTGCTTGCCTCCCATGCCGCACCTTCTGACTGGCTTGTTCCCGTAAGCAGAACTGTCATATCCCAAATCTCAGGGCTGCCTGGGAGAAATGAGTTCTACCAGGGTTTCCGCATTTTCCTCATTCAGGGTTGACAATGGCCACGGAGTGTGCTTGAGGCCCTCAGTACAAAGGAAGTGAAAATTCCACTGTGCCATTTATGAGCCTGCACTGCACATATGACCCAGAGCAGAAAGACTCATTGAAATCCAATAAAGATGAGGGGCGGGGGCGGCTCCTCCGTTCCTAGAGAGGCCCACAGCATCTCCTTCCACACAATCCGCCTGGCTCCGCCATTGACTGAGGGAAAAACAAGCTGCCATTCTGACGCTCTGTGTCAACAGCAACAAGATGGCAACTAAGGCGACTTCCTGGACTCGCCCTTCTCCCCCACATTCTTCCAGGCCTTCGATTTAAAGGCCTTCAAAAGTCTGAGGCGGCCGTGGTTTTCTTGGGAGGGAGTAGGGGGAGTAAAAGTTTATTTACAATAAACATAAAAATAGAGCCGTGGAACTTTTTTTCTAGCAGAGACCATCGCTGGCTGCCTTCACATTCTAAAAGGCTGACAGACCTCGTACCTGCTCAGAAGCCTCCACGTCAGGGCTGCTTCCAGCCGCAGACAGCAGCCAGGGAGGTGTGGCCTGGTCCCAAATGGGGATTCCCAAGGGCCTGACCCTGAGCTTTGTAACACAGGCCAGAATTCTCAGTTCAGTCTGGCATGTGGTCACGGGAATCAGAAGGTTCCAGAAGGAGTTTATGTGTCAAGCCCTGCTCTGGACTTGATGGATACCTCAAGGAACTTGCCATCTGGGAGGGCCAAGATGGTGTCGCATGGAACACATCAATGTCGTGAGAATATTATCATCATTTGTACCACCTGCGTGTTCGCTGGGTGTGCAGCTGATGTAGTAAGTATTTTACACGCATCACCTCTTTTAATCCTTACGATAATGCTGCGGGGTAGGTATTCTATACCTCAACTGTCCAGATGAAGAAACAGAGATGACGGGGATTGAGGCACTTGTTCAAGCAGAGGAGCCCAGGTTCAAATTCAGCTCTGTGTGATTCCCAAATTCCCTGAATGATCCCAACCAACCACTGGAGAAGGATTCACTAAAAGGTTCCAGGACAGATTCTTTGTCAGGAGAGCCAAATGGGCATGAACTTGCCTGCTTCCTTCCTTCCACAAAGGTGCCCTGAGCCCCTCCTCTGAACCAGGCACCCTACCCACATGACCTGAGGGAAGAGAGGTGTGGGAACCAGCAGGCCTCCACTTGGAAGAGGACAGGAGCAAAGCCACTGATGTAATCCTCAACACAGAACAAAGACGGGAGAACCAAGCCGGCCAGGAGGAGGCAGGCCTTTCCAGAGCCATGAGCAACAGAATGAATGGGCTGTAGGGAAGAACTGGAGATGGCCCATCGCCGGAAACCGGCAGCTCCTGGTCAGGAAGCCTGGGGCACCAACAGGTGCCTGGGGAGGTTCCCCCAGATAACCCGTCACTGGTCACACCTTCGGTTCTGTGAGTACAGAAGAGCGTGAGGGCGTGAGACCCCCCCCCCCCCAGCCCACACACTGTCACTAACACGGCACATTCGAACACCCTGTGCCATGCGCCCGGTCCCCACCATGCCCCTGCAAGGGGTATTTTCACACCCCACTCCAGAGAGGAGGGCCTGAAGCTCGCACACCCTCCCTCCTTGGCCCACCATCGGTAGAGATGGAAGGGGCTCTGGCGATGATTAACATCCCAGCCTGCCCCCACCTCGCGTAAGTAATTACACGCTGGGTCAGGTCTGCAGTCCCTCCCGGTAGGTACCGTGTCTGCAATCAGGGGAATGAAGGTGGGGCGTCTTGAAGGAGTGAAGGGCTGTCTGTCTCCGTGAACTCGCGTGAAATCCCAGGACTCCCTGTTTCCTTGGAAAACAGTTTCTACACTTGTCACCTATAAATTGCCTGAATCTTTTTTTTTTTTTTCTTTTTAGAAGGTTTCCCCTACTTCACTAATTGCTTTCACTGCCTTTTGCTCCGTAAATTTAATTAACCTGCTATGTGACCTTGGGTTAGGCAGGCTACCACCCCTCTTCAAACTCAGTTTCCTGCTCTGTAAAATAAGAGTGGGAACCTCTCGGAGCCCTGACAGTGCAACCATCCAGGATTCTGTGACCTGGCTCGGGCTAAGCACGTGACCTTGATGCTCCTGGCTGCTTTGGCCTGGAGCTTCCCAGAGCGCCCGGACCATCCTGCTCCAAACTTCGCCTGGCCCTGAGTCAGTGGCGCTAGCTCTCAAGGCCTTGCATTATCCGAGATGAAAAGATAGGACGGCCTAACTTGGCAACGTCCCCTCTCTGTCCCCGATGGACCCCCAGAGCTCAAATTTGCCTCTAGCATTTCAGCAGAGCTGCGAGTCCCTGGGTGTAGGAGAAACTCCAGATCAGGGGCTGGATCAAGAGCAGAAGCGTGAGGCTGAAATTGTAATAATAATAACTGACATTTATATCACGCCTTTCATCCCCAAATCCCAAATTAATTAACTTTTTACGAGACATTTTTAAACTAGTGCCATTTAATAAAATTCTATTAGGAGAAGTCTTTTTTTTTTCCCCCAGCCCTATATTTTTATTAACAGCCACCAAAAATATAATTTACAGCCAACCTAAAGCCAGTCAAGAGAGAGACAGGGAGTGGCTGATTCTGCCAGCAAGAAAGCAAGAGAGATCTAGCACGGGCCACTGGAGCTGACCCCTTGGCCTCGCCGTTAGGGGTCTGGGTCCTTGGGGGAGGGGGGCCAGTGCAGGCCCCAGTGACTCTACGAGACTGAATCTCAGCCCTGCATCATTCATCGTGTATTTATTGATCATCTATTTTCTGCAGCCACTATAGGAGCTGCCATGCATAAATCAAGCACACAAAGCACTCTGGTCCATGCATTCTTGGGGCTCACAACCTAACAGGGTAGAGAGACATGAAACAACATCTCACTGATAACTAGATAACTGTAACTGTGCCAGGTGCTAAGCAGAAAGAGACCCTGCTCTTCCTCCCTGACAACATCAAACAGGGAAACGTAATCTAGCCTGGAGCTGGGGGCATGAGGATCAGGAGAGACCCCCCTGAACAAATGATGCTGAACCTGAAAAAATGACTTGGCATCAGCTAGGCAAAAACGTGGGGCTAAGGGAGGGGGGCACAATCCAGGCAATGGGCACGGGACGTTGTGAGGGCTCAGAGGCTGGAAGGTGTTGGCATGTGTAAGGAAGGAAAACGAGGCCAGCCTGACAAGGCAGAGGGAAGGAGGGTGCGAGGTGGGGACGGAGAGATGATAAGGCTGGTGGGACCCCATCCTGAGAAGGACGGAGAGCTGACCAAGGTTCAAGCAGAGGAGACACATGATCAAATATGTCCTTTTAAATAACTGGGTCACAGCTGACCTGTATACTCTCTTGTCTGAAGAATACCACCTTTTTATGTGCCCTGGTTGTATCTACACCATCCAATAGGCTTACCACCACCCACATAGGACTGCTGAGCATTTGAGACATGGCTAATCCAAAAAGAGATGTGCTACGCATGGAAAATACACACCGATTTTGAACGCTCTGTATGAAATTTAAAAACTGTATGGCAGATTAACAGGAATTTTTATATTGGCTATGTGCTGAAATGATAACACTTTGGAAATACTAGGTTTAATAAAATATTAACATTCATTTCATCTGTTTCTTTTTCCTTTTTTTACTGTGGCTACCATTTTCTAGTACCCACAGTAAAAAAAAGTTTAAAGTTATATACGTGGCTTGTGTTCTATTTCTGTTGGACATCTCCATGTTATGTATTTAAGAACAAAGGATTTTAAATAAAATATTCATCTACCTTGGGGCGGTGGGGGGCGCGGATGAGCAATCATGGCTACTATGGTTAGTGTGGGCCCAAGAGTGTACTTATCTGATCCTCGCTCCATTCTCCAACAAAGTAGAAAAGGAGGGATGGAAAGGGCAGGGATTCCACATGGGACCAGAACTGTGCAGGGTGGGAGCAGAGGACAAGAGGAGGCTAAATTCTAAGAGGCCAACCACCCCAACTATCACCATCACATTCCCCATCCAGATTCAGTTTTAGATTTAAAAAAAGGAGTTAAAAAAAAAATATCTAAAAACCCAAAGCTCGTGGGACTCCCCACTCCCCAAGTCACAGTAAAATAAGGTCAGGAGAAGGTCAAGGTTCTCCAGGGTCACCACCTGGACTCTCAGAACTCAGGACCAAGCTCTCTTTCCTGACACTGGCAAGGAACGGGACAATCAAGGCCGGGTCGGGGAACCTAGGCCACTCTTCATCCTCGCTTCTCTCCATCCTCTAACTAAGTTTCACAAACTAGTGACCTGGAATGGCTGTTGGGGGGAGGAGGGGGTTCACGTTATTTAAAATCATTTTCTAATTAGTGGCCATAATTTGAAATTTAAGAAATCTTCCACAAAACTCCAGATTCAGAAGGTCTCTTGAAAAAAAGAAAGAAAAAAAAATCTCAAGATTTGGCCACACCGGGCCCGTGTTCTGACACGGCCACGATCAGCTGCCACGATCAGCTGCAGCTGAGTGGCAACAGCTCCCGTGAGATGGAGGAGAGGGGCTCCCAGTCCTGCAGCATGCTGGTCTGCGCCCCGTCCAGATGCACCTGCATTCTCGCGGCAATCGAGCTGCTGAGCACATCACACATGCCTGGGAACCCCTGTACATGCGACGTCTGTTGTTCAGAACACCCTTCCCTCTCCCATCCACAGCCAGCTCCTTATCCAACACTGTTCTCCCAACCTCAGCGTCTCCTGACGCCTCCAGGTCTCCTGTGTTGGGCACGGAGTTCACACTTCCCATACGCTACTGCAATAACGCATGCCCATCCTGCTTCTTCCACCGGGGGCTGTGACATATGAGGGCAAGGATGGCATCCTGTCTCATCAGCGCCAGGCAGAAAAGATGCTCAAAAACGTTCGCTTTGTGAACCATGCCAAGAGGAGAGGAAACACACTGCAAATCACACCCTACCCCTGTCTCCTCCCCAGCCGCATTTCTTCTGGTGACGTTTCCAGATACACGTGGGAGAGCCGTCAACCTGGTGAAACCAACCTACAACGCCCCTCTAAATAAATTATACTTTCACCAATTACCTTAGAGGCCAAAAAATTCATTAGAAGTTGGAAATTATATGGAGTCTGGAGTGACTTTGAACCCAGGTAACCACCCTAAATAGTTCTTTCTGTTGAGCAAACAAGAATTTCTTGATTGCCCTTTTTGAAGTTGCCAGAGCCCTGTCTTGTTGCTATTAAAATGAAGTTTCACAATGGTCCTAAACCAGTTCTTCTCGTTTTCCTGAAAGAATGAACTGTCATTCAGCCACACATAAAATCTTTTGTAAAACAGCAAATGCAAGGGGACCTGCCCGGTGAAGAGAGAAGCAATCCTTTCTCCACGCAGGAAAAATGGAGCACTGGTTCATCTGCTACTCCATAAGATTTCCCAAGCAACTACTGTATGCGAGACCTGGGGATGCATGGTGAGTTTATAACCCAACAGAGTGGCAACAGACACAAAGGAGACATCAGAGGACATGCCAGATCATGCACAAGGACATCTAACTTCTCATTTACTCCATCAACACAGACACACGTAGGCAAGTATGCAGTCCATTCTCATTAGCAAATTAAAGGCTTTCTGAGCCCCTAGATCCTGCCTGCAACAAAGTGACATCAATCAGGAAGACAAAATACAATGGAAAAAAGAAGAGACTTAAGATTCAGATGTGAGAAATGATCTCCCAAGCCATTCCTTTGTGTGAATTTAAAAAAAGAAAATACACAAGAAAAGTTAACTGTACCTAAAAACTTATCAAGATCCATCAGCTTGAGTAGGAGAATGAGGCTCAGAGAAAGTCCTATACTGTCTGTCCTCAAAGTCTCACTCAAGAGACCACTCATTCCTCCATCTCCGATACCTCCAAGGGTTCTAGAAACAGAAGCTCCCATTACTGACTACTTACCCCATGTCGGACACTGCGCTATGTGTTCTACTAGCTGTCTACTTCATTTCCCAAACGGTTCCTACCACAGAGGAGCTGTTCTCCTCTGCTTCTTCCAGATGGCTTGAAGAGGGTCGACCGGCTGTCCGGATGCATCTGCATCCCAAGCAATCTGGTCGCTGTGGCCTCGGTGGACACCCAACACTGGCTCGATATTCACTCATCTCTCCAGAGCCAAGAACAGAACAGAAATAAAAACTGGAGTTTTCAGAGCATAAGATCCAAGGGCTGAGGAGGAGAAATGAAATGAGACCCCTAGATACACCCTGATCCAATTTCCCAGCCCCAGGAACAAAGAGGAATCCTAAATGTTTCCACAGCGGGGATAGTGCAACAAGGCGGTCTAGCACTACACTGCTCATCTGCAAGGGCCAGAAGGAGGCAGAAGCTGCAAGGTTCTGGGTAAAAGGACCCTGAATCTAGAACTCAACTGCAAACCACAAACCCATCATTCAAGGGCGAGGAAAAGCGATGACCTCTTTCAATATACAAAGATTTGGCTGCCACCCCAGCACCTTTCCTGAAAAACATCACGGAAAATGAATCCAAAGAAGATGACGCTGGAGAGAATTTGAAAAAGAGAAAGAAATCCAACAAAACAGGGTTACATCTGAACAACGAACACAGAGCTGTGATGCTCCAGGCAACTCTTATGAAATACCCCAAAACAGAATGCATATTTTCTTAATCTGGAAATAAAATTCCATATCATATTAGCCAAGAACAGATTATGGAGGGAGGTTAAGGAATGTATAAGTGCATTTAGGGACCAAATATTTGGGGGGGGGGGTGGGAGAAGCAAGGAGCAGAGAGAGGGATTCTTTGAGGGTAAAGATACGAGTTAATTCTTGCCCGTTTAAATGTTTGTTCAAATTTAAGTATAAGTAAGAAACGAGAAATAGGATCATGACTTCTAAATCAATAAGGGGGAATGACAAGCAGCAGAAGTAGGAATTTAAAAATAGAAAAACGGAAAAGAGAAAACTAAAGAAAACTCGGGCAATCCAACAATAAGAAGGAAAAAACATGGAAAACCAAAAGCAGAATAAGGTGGCAGAAAGAAATTGAAACTTAAACAAGCAATCACAATAAATGTGGATGGTATATAAATCCCCTCACTAAAAACCAAGGTATCACAAATGGGGGAGGGAGGATGCAGGATAGGTCTGGATGGAAACAAAAAGACCCAGAAAGGCTAAAGACAAAAGGGAAGCGAACGTAAGATGTTACCAATGAGGAAGCCGGGCAGCGGGCACACGGGAGCAATCCATATTGATCTTTATTTAACTCCTTGGGATGTCTTAAATAGTTGCAAAACAGGAAGTTTTTCAAAAAATAAGGGATTCACAAAATGACACCAGGCACATGTCAATAAAAAGCAGAAATGGCAACAAACTCCAAGAAAAAAAAAGACAAAGAATTACAAAAGACAGAAAGTTTTTTAATGGATATAAAATTCCACCACCAAAAGGATGTGCAGTAATGACCTTTCACATAGCCATAAAGTACACAGAGCAAAAATTGCTGAAAATACAAAGAGAAATGGAAAAAAGAATTGGTTATAACAGGAGATTGCAGCATACTTCCCCAAAATGAAGAGATCATAAGGATTTAAGAAAAAAAAAAAAAAAGAGGCAATAAAGGACTTGAAAGACACAATAGGCCAGTTTGATATATTTTTATGTGTAGTTACAAGACAATGTGCGTCTTTTCAAAAATCCATGAAACAATTACAAACTGATCACATGATTGGCCACAAAGAAAACCTCAATAATTTTTTTAAATTAGAAATTACACAGGCCATATTCTCTGACCACGAAGCAATAAAACTAAAAATTAAACAAAAAGAGCCACAAAAAGTTTAACCACTTGGAAATGTAACCCAAAGGTTATTTAGAGGAGTTTCTTTTTTTTTTAAGGAATTAAAACAAACTGCAGACTGTTTAAAAAATGAACAATGAGAGCACTATATAGCAAAACCCATGGGACACTTCCAAAGCAGTCACTCAAAATAAAAGAAGAAAAAATCAAAATAAACCAAAAGAAAGTAGAAAATGAACAAAAATAATTAGAAGCTAAAGAAACAAGAAAACAAAAGACCTGATAATAAAAGCAAGAACCAAGTCCTTTGAAATTACTAATAAAATAGCTAACACTACCCCACCCCACACACCCATGCGTCCAGCCAAGAAAATTAAAAATAAAGTATTAAGAAATGAGAAGGTGGCTGTAACTACAGAATAAGAAGAAGGGACAGAGGAAAGGGGAGAGAAAGGAATATGTTATATATTTTTAAATCTTACAATTATATCTTTTAATGCATACAAAAGAGATCAGTTTCTAAATAATGAAAATTACCCAAAATTGACCCAAGAGGAAATAGAAAACCTGAATAGATCAATAATCAGTGGAAGGAATTTGAATTATAAAGTTACTGGGTGTATTCAAATAATTTTACTGGCAAATCCTCAAAAAACAGATCACATCTACATTTTCTAAATTGTTGGGGGGACAGGAGCATTTCAATTCTTACTACAAAGGCAACATACTTGTCCTATTAAAACTGGGTAAGGATATTTTAAAAGATAGAAATTTGCAAGTGGGGCGCCTGGGTGGCTCAATTGGTTAAGGCTCCAACTCCTGATTGCTGGTCAGGTCAAGATCTCACGGTTCGTGGGATCAAGTCCTGCACTGGGTTCTGTGCTGATAGCACAGAGCCTGCTTGGGATTCTTTCTCTCCCTCTCTCTCTCTTCCCCACCCCCACCACTCGATCTCTCTCTCTCAAAATAAATAAACTTTGAAAAGATCATTCTTTATTTAAAAAAAGAAAATTATAGATAAATCTTAAATAACTACAGATGCAAAATCCCTATGTAAATGTTAGCAAATAAGAGAGGGCACTAAATTACAAGAGTAATCAACTTCCAAAAATAAACATCAACCTAGGTAGTGTGAGATAAAAGAAAAAATATATAGTTCACTAGGAATTTTTTAAAACCTCTGCAAAGGGTTCTCTCTCTCTCTCAAAACCCCTCCTCAATCTTAATATAATGCTAGCACTACCCCAATTACAGTTAAGAATCATCAAGAATGCTCAGTGTCACTACCATATCATTCAAAATTATTCTGGAGATCCTAGTCAATGTAGAAAGAATGGAAAAAACAACCAAGAAGTAGAATTACTGGAAAGGAATTACTGGAAACGAACAGACAAACCTATTCTTTGCAGATGTGATGGTCTACATAAGAACTCCAAGAAAATCAACTGAAAAACTATTAAAACAAAAGAAAACTTAGCAAAGTAACCAGACATAGGATAAATGTTCACATCAATGGCTTTCCTACACACCAACAATAATCAATTAGAAAACATAAGGGGAAGGGGCGCCTGGGTGGTTCAGTTGTTGAGAGTACAACTTCGGCGCAGGTCATGATCTCACAGTTTGTGAGTTTGAGCCCCACGTCAGGCTCTGTGCTGACGGCTCAGAGCCTGGTCCAACTTCAGCTCAGGTCATGATCTCACGGTTTGTGAGTTCGAGTCCCGCATCAGGCTCTGTGCTGACAGCTCAGAGCCTGGAGCCTGCTTCGGAGTCTGTCTCCTTCTCTCTCTGCCCCTCCCCCACTTGTGCTCTCTCTCTCTCAAAAATAAATAAATGTAAAAAAAATTAAAAAAAAAAAAAAAAGAAAATATAAGGGGAAGAGTCCCATACCCACGAGCAACGAAAGTCATAAAACAACAAGAAGCAAACGTAATATGGTCTGAAGGTATAGTAGTTAAAATAGCTGGAAAAATGGCACAGAATTAAGTAGACTGACCAATGTAAAACAATAAGGTGTCTAGAAGCAGACCCACATATACGTGAGCATTTAGAAAATGGTGACTGTGTCATTTTGGATCAGTGGGAAAAGGACAGACTATTCAAAAAGGAACGGGGCCTTATGATTTGACGTACTGGGAAGGTTGAGCGTCACTTCTAAGTATTCCTGCAAAATACACTTAACCTGGACCTAGCAATAAGGAAACATCAGATAGACTCAAATTGACGGTCATTCTATAAAATAACTGACCCACACACAAAAAAAATGTCAAGGTCACAGAAGACAAAGGAAGACTGGAGAAGTGATTAAGATGCAGAGACTAAAGAGAAAGAACAAATGAATGCAGCTTGTGATCCGGGGTTTTCTCTTCTTATAAAGAACATTACAGGGCGCCTGGGTGGCTCAGTCGGTTGAGCGTCCGACTTCGGCTCAGGTCATGATCTCACAGTTTGTGAGTTTGAGCCCCGTGTTGGGCTCTGTGCTGAGAGCTCGGAGCCTGGAAACTGCTTCCGATTCTGTGTCTCCTCTCTTTCTGCCCCTTCCCCGCTCTGTCTCTGTGTCAAAAATAAATAAACATTAACAAACAAACAAAAAAAAGAACACTACTGGCAGGAGGCCTGGGTGGCTCAACATCCAACTCTTAATTTCGGCTCAGGTCATAATCCCAGGGCCGTGGGATCAAGTCCCAAGTCAGACTCCTTGCTGAGCATGGAGCCTGCCTGAGATTCTCTCTCTCTCCCTCTGCCCCTCTCCCCCACTCATGCACACTCTCTCTCTCCCTCTTTGAAATAATAAAAAAGAAAAATTTTTTTTTTAAAAAAAAAAGAACATTACTGGAACAGATGGTGAAACAGGAATAAGGTCTGTAGATTTGCTAATAGCATTCCATCCATGTGAAGTTCCTGATTTTGATCGCAGTACTGTGATTACATAAGTAAACGTCCTTTTTAGGAGGTACATTCTGAAGTATTTAGGGGTAAAGGAATAGCATACCTGCAATTTTGTCCCAAACGGCTTAGAAAAGGAATTACATAGAATTGTCTATATATACAACTAAGAGTGTTGCAGGGGCAGAAAAGAGACAGGGAATGTGGAAAATGTTATTGTTTGGGGAATCAGGGTGAAAGCAATACAGGAATTTTTTGCACTATTCTTACAAGTTTTCTGTAAACCTGAAATTATGTCAAAATAAGTTTTTAAAAAGGAAAATGTGAGTTGCCAAGATCCCTTGGGATAGTTATGGTTTCATCCATATACAGCATTATTAGAAAACACGTCTTAGAATTATAAACACCAAATTCTAGATTGTCGTTACCTCTGGAGAGGGAGGAGACTGAGCCTGGGGAAGGGGGTTTCAACTCTCTGTAAAGTTTTATTAAATAAAATCACATGTGGCAAAACCAAATAAAGAAAATTTATAAATATGAGTGAGACACCTGGAAAAATACACAAAAATAAATGCCAGATGGATTAAATAGCAAAATAGGAAAGAAAAACACTAAAAAATACTAAATAAATATAAAAGAATTTTTTAAAAAAATATTGGGATGAAGAGGTATTTCTATGCATCTTCAGAAAACAGAAAGTAAAATAATGACAAAAAATAATAGTTACCAATATGCCAGTTCCAAGCATTTTATATACATATTATCTCAACTGATCCTTACAACAACCCAGTGATACAGGTTCTATTACTCCTAGTACATAGATGAGGTTCAAAAAGAACTTTGTCACAGGCCCAAGACACCTTCCAGACTCCAAGTTCTGCACCAATTCCCATCCTTCTTTGCAGCTCATGGCAGAAGGTCCCCAGTTCTTCGAAATTCCCGCAGAGTAAACAGAAAATTACCCAGGAGCAGCCAGATGCTAGAAGATTCCCATTTGCTCTTTCAAGAAATATTTACCACTCATTTTTTAAAAATCTCCTTTTTGGCACCATAGTCGGCACTTCCCTCGTTTTATCTATTCCTCACACCATCATGAGGTAACTTTCCCCATACTTATTTTCAAGCTGAGAGAACAGAAGCTTAGACCCCGGGTTGTTACTCAAGGTAACAGTTGAATCAGGAAGAGCTGGGATTTGAACCCAGAGCCTGGTCTCTGACCATTAAGCTGCGTCCCTTTTTCTACTGCATGCTCAATATGCCAGGCTCTGCAAGAAGCTTCCTCTGGAGAAGGAGAAAGAGCCTACCCTGTGGTTTCAAGCCAACAACCCCCGCCCCCGGGATGCTGGAAAGAACAGACCCAGTCTGTTTCTGCTGCAGCAGCCCAGCCTCCAGGTGACGACGTGCACGGAGCTGCAAGTAAGCAAACATCTGCTGAGCAGCTATTATGTGCCAGGTCCTGGGCACACCGTGGGGAGTAGGAGAGACTTCACCCCATTATCAAAGAGCTTGCAGTCCAGAGAACGGAATATCCAACCGCCACAGCTAAGGATGAAACCAATCAGGAGAGGCTGGGGGTAGGGCAGAAGGGGGAAGGAGGCTTCACAGAGGCCCCCATACTCCTTCTAACGAAGGCCCAGAAAAAAATTATTTGTTCAGAGGTCACACAGCCAGGAAGCAGAGACTCATATTCAAAGTTTCCAACTCCAGTTCCGGGGCAATGCTCCTTCTCTGGGGTGAAGTAACACAAAGACACTCAGGGCACAGTGCTGTGTGTTTCCAGGGCCAGGCAGAGAGTAGTGGTGCTTCTGTCCCTGTGAATAACTCATCCCAACGCAGCCTCATGGGAAGCTGGCCAGAGGGCATTGGCTGTGCCCTCTCCTGGACCTGCCCCTCGACTGGGAAGCTCCCACTTTAGCTCCCAAAATGGCACCATTAACCTCGAGCCGGTGCTCCATTTAGTGAACCCGCTGCATTTGGCCACAGTGTAGTCTGAGAGGAAGGGTCCGTCTGTTTCCATGGGGTCACGAGCCTGAAAGGTCAGAGCAGCCACGGCGAGTCTCTCCATCCCAGGGCCTGGGCCACAAAGCAGCTTCCCACCCAGCAGGGGAGCCTGGCCACAGCCCCACGCCAGCCACAGGGGCTCCAGATGGGCCACCCGTACACCCCGTCATCCCTGACCAGTCAACCAGCCTGGTGGCCATTCATAAAATCAGGCCCTGGGTCTCGGGCCAATCGCGCCTGCACTTGGGGAGGGCTTTTGAGCATAACTCAACCGCTTGGAGCCCCATTCTCCTCCACTGCCTGCCACAGCTGCACGGAGTTGCCGTGGCAAATGAGCTTAGACAGCATAAAGGGCCGTACAAATGGGATCCTCCAGCAGCCCCCCGCCTCTCCACGCTCCGGCCAAGGCCAAGCATGTCCTCATGCCCAAGGTCTCCCCGACTCCTCACATCTGCCCGGAACACACACAGCTCGGGAATTAACGTAATCCGGCTTGTACCATTTATCTGTCTCTTCACTCTGTGCCCCAAGACCGGTGCTTAACCAACAGGCCAGAATGCGTATGACCCAAAGGATGGGTCCCCTTCGGAGTGCCCCTGGGGAGGCTGTGTGCTCATTCCAGCAATCCCGTTTGGGGGAAGACATCTGCAAATCCTGATTTAAGGATGGTTCGGCTCTGGTGAGGAGTTACGAGTCTCTGGGTGCTTACCATAAGCCATGCTCTGGGCTTATGCGTGCTCCGTGCATCAAGTGGGTGTCCCCCTCACTACTCTGCCAGCTCCGAGCACTTTCCCTCTGGCCGCCTTGGAAAATGAGAGCAGTGGAATGAGCAACCCATTCCAGCAGCCCCCCTGGGGCACCACCTACAGACGCCACCCGCTGAAGAGTTCACCCCCGGTTCGCCGTCCTTCCCTCGTCCTTCCCTCCACCGTCACTCTGTCTTCACTTCCAGCGACAGGAACAGCTCCCGTGACTCTGGCCACTCAGTTCTTGGATCTCCTTTCTTCCAGCGGCCTTCCTGTCTCCTCCACGCCACCTGCTCAACCAGCCACTCTCATATTCACACCTGGACCCCGCCCTCGCCAATGACACAGCTCCCCCATGACCTCCACCTTGAACACCCCGTCCCCAGCCCTCTCCCCCTCTCCCCTCCCCGCTACCCTTCACCACCACTCCCCCTGGTGCCCTCTGTCAACTCTCCAGCTCCGCGATCCTTTTACTCCCTGGCAAGACCCCAAGTCAACTCCTTGCCTACGTCGTGCTGGAGGAACATACGCAACCACGCGGATGGTCTCACTTTAAATTTACGACCACAAACCTCAAGTGGGCCCTTAGTACAGCCCAACCATTTCCCTCCTCCATTCCCTCTCCTAGGTGAGTATTTGAGACTTTCCCCTTTCCCCTCAAACCTCAAACAACCTGCTCTCCGCTGACGGCTACTTTCCATGAGAAAATAAAAGTGAACAGAAGAAAGCAATTCACCATCCCCTGCACCCCCCACCCCAAATCCAAAAGCCAACTCTGGCTGTACCAAGGAGGCCCTCTTCCTGCAGGTCACACTGCCCGAATGTAACCCCCACCCAAGCCAATGCTTCTCTTGGGCGCTGGGCCCCATCCCCTCTTTCCAGCCTGAGGTTATTGCTCTGGTGAGTCCCCCCTCCCCCACCCCCCCCAGCATCATTTTCCCTCCTCCACTGGATCCTTCCCATGGCAAGAACAGGTGGCTGTTCCAGCACCAGGGCCAGGGCCCTGTCCACGCACGTCGGATTCCACTCCACTCCAGCTGGCCAACCCTGTCCCTGCACAGCACACAAGGTCACCAGCGACCCACCCTCTTGCTGCCATACCCAGTGGACAATCCTCAGTCCTCATCTTGGTTGGCATCCTTGATCTCTCCTTCCTTCCCGAGACTCCCTCTTCCTGGCTTTGAGGACCCCTCACCTCCTGAGCTCCTCCCACCTCGGCCCCATCTCTTGGTGGGGTCTCCTGTCTCTTCCTGGGTCAGGGGCTCATGACAGGACTCCTCTCTACCCACACTCACATCCTGGGTGACCTAAGCAAGTCCCACAGAGCTGAATGCCTTCTATGTGTTAATGATTCACTGATGTAATATATTCAAGCCTGGCCACGGCTGGCCTGGGCTCCAGAGTCTCGACACCCAACATCCCACTTACCTTAGAGGCATCTTGCGCCTCGCACGTGTAAAGTTTCCCACCAGCTCCCACTCCTCCCTGAGCCTTCCCCTATCTGGCAAAAGTGTTATCAATCGATCCCCAGGGCTCTGGCCAGCACCTAGGCTACAGAAGCAGTGACTCATTCTGCCTTCCCCACACTATACGGCCAACCTGGTGGTGGGTCCCATTGGCTGTGACACTGAGCCCACATTTGATCCCTCCTTACTGTCCCTTCCTCCCAGCCGGTGTCACCTCTCTCCTGGACCATCCCTAAGTTTCCCAAGCATTTCTTTCCTTTTTTTTCTCCTAACAGCAGCCGGAATCCTTTTAAAACATCAATCGGCTTCTGTCAACACCCCTGCTCAAAACCTTCTAAAATCCTCCCCCGCTTCACAGTGGCCTGCAAGACCCTCCAGGACCCGGCTCTGCCTCATCTCACTTTGCCCCTCCCTTCATCCAGCCACCATGGCCTCTTACCATGCCCTTAACACACCAAGTCCACTCCTATCTCAGGGCCTTTGCTCTACTATTCCCTCCACCTAAAATGCCTTTCCATTTCCCCCACCGAGCACGAGGTATGTTTCCTCATTTCACTCAGGCCTCTGTTTGCCAGTGGCCTTTCCTGACTCCCCATCTCAAACAGCCCTCCACCCCATTCCCTCTTTTTACCACTGTATCCCAACTATGCTTCCTTTATGTTCATGACACTTAACATTACTTAAATTCCATTACTTGTTTAGTTGTTCAGTCTCTGTGAGGCCAGGGGCCTTGTCTAACTCACTCCTGTATTCCCAATGCCCACAACAGTTCCTGGCCCACAGCAGGCCACCTATAGTTATGTGCTGAAGAAACGAATTCACAAATGAACGAATCAGTCACTATACTAACTAGCTTTCCATCTGCCACAGAGTGGAAAACAGCACAGTCGAACAGAAATGTATTGTGAATCCCATACGTGATTTTAAATCTTCTAGTAGCCTCACTTTAAAAAGCAAATCTAATTTTGTTAATATATTTTTTATTTAACCTAACATATCCAAAACGTTAGCTCAACATATCCATATTGAAAAAAGTATTAATGATATACTCTACCTCTCTTTCTTACCAAGTCTTTGAGATCTGGTGTGTATTTCACACTTAGAGCATGTCTCAATTTGGACTAGCCACCAGTCAAGGGCTCAAAAGCCACACGTGGTGAGTGGCTATAGAACCAGAGAGCACAGATGTCAAACGTGAACCTGTCCAGGTCTCTCCTGAACCAGAACGCTGCCCTGACACCTCCCCGCTCTCAGGATAAAGTCCCAACTCCTCCGCCAGGCATGAAAGGCCCCCAGTGACCGGCCCTGCCCAGCTCTCAACAATCCCCCCAGACCAAGAACACCCTCAGATCTCTGAACGTGCCAGCTGCTCGCTTGCCTCTGAGCCTTGACCCACGGTGGCCCTTCTGCCTCAAAGGCTCCTTTCCTATTCACCTGAAGACCTCCCACTCTATCTTCAACACCCCTTCAGTCAGCATGCCTTCACTGGCAACGTAAGCTTGGGAGCACTGCCCTCCTCTGTGCTCCCAAACCGCCCATCCGCCCAGAATGGGTGTTCCCCAAGGGCTGGGGCTATCTTGTTCATCTGCGCTGAGCGCATAGCAGGTGCTCTGTGATTACCTGTTGAATTAAAGACTGAAGAAGGCTCCCTCCCCATCAGGTCATACTCCATTCCCACTTCTGCACCCCATCCCTCACTGTCTCTCTGCCCTTACTCACCAAATAAAAAGAGAGCCACAGTCCTGTTCCCAAGTCTACAACCTCTCCCTATTTCTTCTAAACTCAATCATTTTCCTTGAGTCTTATCCTCAGAAAGCAAACTTCCATATACTTCTCCCAGGATTCTGATTGGGGGGAAATGATGAACACGCATTTTAATGTAAAATATATGCATGGGCTTATTTGGCTTTTCCTTCCCTTGATCTCTCCTTCCTTCCCAAGACTCTCTCTTCCTGGCTTTGGGGACCCCCTCACCTCCTAATCTCCTCCCACCTCGGCCCCATCTCTTGGTGGGGCCTCCTGTCTCTTCCTGGGTCAGGGGCTCGTGATGGCACTCCTCTCTACCCACACTCACATCCTAGGTGACCTCAGCAAGTCCCACAGAGCTGAATGCCTTCTATGTGCTAATGATTCACTGATGTAATACATTCAAGCCTGGCCACGGCTGGCCTGGGCTCCGGACTCTGATATCCAGCTTCCCACTTAACTTAGAGGCATCTCATCCCTCGCGTGTGTAAAGTCAAGTCCAGGCAAGAGAAATAATTTTATGGGAAAACTGATCCTGCCGGGTCATTATCAGTCCTGAACCCAGGAAGGCGCCGGTTCAATACCGACATCAGAGGCAAGGCGGCCACCACTGTTGCCCACAAGGGGCACCGTGACTGTCACAAGAGAAAGATGAGAGGTCTGAGCGAGGAAGGCAAGGACTCAGAGCCTTCTTTGCTTGTGGGCACGTTCTTGTCAAGCTTTGATGGACAGAAATGTAGACCTGTTCCTCCACTCACTAGTTCACTCAACAGATACTAACGAGCACTTCTCAGGCACAATGCCAGGTGCTGGGAAACGGTGAAAATTACACCTGAGTTTGTTTTTAAAATGGCAGTAATTTCTTTTCCATTTAAAGACCAATCTGCTTCTTTTGAACAGGATTCAAAGAAGGAAGGAAGGAGAGAGAGGAGAGATAGAGACAGAGACAGACAGAGAGAGAGAGAGAGAGAGAGAGAGAGAGAGAGAGAGAGAGGAAGGAAGGATGGATATCCCTGAACCCACAGAGACCAGCACCATGAAATTCAAGACATGTCCAAAATTATAAACATTTTTGAAGGAACTCGCGAATATATCTGTGATAATGATTTAAACTGTAGTTTTAAATGTATGAGCCTTTTTATGAGCAAACAAAACATGTGCAATGCTTTTCCTGCCCCTAAATAACTGAAGTGACATCCTATTCAGGAAAATAAACAAAAGATAACCCCAACGTAGATTTCAGCTCCCCCCCCACTCCCCCCCCCCCCCGACACACACACATTTTGGTTTCCAGAAGGAAGGCAGTTTCACAAAGTTTTGGCTTCAGAACCTACAGAGGACGGGTTACTGGGTCTCCTCTGCAAACGAGGTTGAATGAATGAAGGCCGCTGGTTTACCCCACCCTGGGAACACTCTACTCTTCTCACAACACGTGGAAGTCCCGTAACCCAGGCCTGGTATCAAAGGAAATGCTTTTTTTAAGACGCACTCATCCTGGGAAGAAAAGTCCAAGATAAACACACTCTGGGTCACTGACTATTCATTTGCCCTCACGTGACTGCCATTCCCACTGTTCCTACTAGGAAGCCATTTTATTATTTAACCACATCAACAAAGACGGAGCTGGCATCTGGAAATACTCTCATAAAACACAAACTCATTACAGAATCCCTCCCTCATCTCTGATGAAGCATCAACTTAGTGTGGTGGTATTCTCCAAAGAGCACAGAGTGCTGGAAAAGCTTCCACTCCCCCTCCCCTACGCACAGATGGAAAAACTGAGGCCCAGAGAGCACAGCGTTGACCTGAATGCAAGATGCCCAGCCCAGTTTGGTTCACTCATTCCATCCCCCAGATGAGAGGCAGGAGTACCACAAACCACAGACGGGGACCAGTCTGGCCAGCCAAGCGGGGAGGGGGAAGGCAGCAGACATTAGGATAGGCCCACACCCTGGCTGCGTCCCCATCTCCTGGAAAAGCGAAGGGCGCCAAGCCCCCCGGCACAACCAAGAAAGAGAACACCAAAACGCACCAGGGTGAGGACTCCCAGTTTCCCGTCTCACACACAAAGAACACAGAAGTCATCACTCCAGTCCTCATGACAAAAGAGAGCTGAATAAACTGATTATCAACTTCTCCCTCATGGGAGAATGGAGGTCACAGTCTGAAAACTGGAGAGGCCAGTGCAGAGAGCAGAGCTTACTGGGGACTAGGGCAGAGAAGCTGCAGCCAGCAAGCTACTGACAGGTAGGAACACTTAAACCCTAACTGCCCGGGTGTGAGAAGCACAGCGTGGACCAGCTTGAGAACTCGCCACTCCTGGGGACCCAGTCTTGGGGGAGCCACCACCGCACTTTGTGGGAACCTCAGCAGGTCTGGGCTTCAGTGTGGAGGGGCGGGGGGGGAGAGGGGAAAGTGACCAGTCCAAAACAGTGCAGGGCATTCTGTTCTCCAGAACAGAAGCCTGGGCTCAAGGGCAAACATCTTATCATAGGCTAATCTGACCTGGGGAAGAAGTAACTGGAAGCCAGCCCCTCGAGCTTCCCCTGTCTCACTCACATAAGACAAAAAGAAAAAAAAAAAAAAAGGAAAAGGCTCAGAAATGCTTCCATGGGTCACATCCCGGGGACTCAGGCCCACTGAAAAACCCTGAGATTTAATCGTAAGAGCACAGACCAATTCCTCTCCCTACTATGCTCCCACCACATGAAAAAGGCTAGAGTGTAACAACAGCGGATTCTGACCCAGAGCTAGCTGCAGGACACGGATTCTGTTTAAGAAGGAGTTCTTAGGGAAACCCAAAGACAACAGGGAGATGGAGGGAACACAAAGGAGGAAGCTGAAGACCCGACACCTACAGCCATAGCTATTTAATGGCTCTTAAACGTGGCCCGGAAACATAACAGACACAGAAACACAGTGCTTCACAGTAAAACCCTCACAGCCTCGTGTCCATTGCTAACATCATGTCTGACTTCCAACAAAAAATTACAAGGCATGCTAAAAAGCAAAAATAAAAACCAAAACAAAACAGAAACAAAAACAAACACCACACAGGCTGGAGAGATGAAGCAAGCAGATATGACCAGACTCAGATATGACACAGACTTTGCAATATAACTTAGAATAACTATGACTGATATATTAAGGGCCCTAGCAGAAAAATCAGACAACATGAAGGTGGGCAGCATACATGAGAGAGAAACTCTAACAGAAAAAACCAGAAGGAAATGTCAAATATGCAGCAACAGAAATGCAGAATGTTCTTGATGGACTTCTCAGCACAATGACCACAGCTGAGGACAGACTCACTGAGTTGGAAGAACAGATCAACAGAAACCACCCAGAAATGCAAAGGGATTAAAGAATGACGTGATATGAACTAGTTTCCACTTTGACATGCAAAGAGTTTGGAGGTCATCGTTCCCATTCTCACAACAAGAAACACACAGGACAAGCCAAAAATCAACAATCTGTGTTAGGCCCATGGGAGAATTGAGGTCACAGGGCAAAGCACTGCCCCCAGAACTGAAAAGACAGGTGAATAAAGAAAATCACCATGAGCGGAAGTTGCCAGCAGAGCCAGTAACTGGTAGGAACACTTAGGGTAAGTGCTGGAGAGAGAATAAAAACCCCTGGGTGTCTAACTCTTTTGTAAGTTTGACTTCTGGGAGCCTCCGTAGCTTCTCGAGGTTCTATGATGGAAGAAAAATCTCCCCCTGGTTCCAGCGGGGGGAAGGGAAAGTAAAAATGTTGAAATGCACCCAGAGTGTCCTGTTCTGTTCAACAAAGACCAACCCTCAACGGAAACTATGTGCCAGAATCTAACCGAAAGGGGGGTTAGACACAGCCCAGAGGCACAGGTCCACTAAAAGACTCCGAACTAATCATCAGACTCTAAAATGCTTCTCCTCCCCTGACACCATACTATCACATCAATAGGGCTCCTGGGTAATGACAAAGGACTGGAGCAGAAAGACCTGTAAGGGCTCTGACTCTATTTAAGACTTCTTGTAGGAAACCCCAAAGACCACAGAAAAGACAGGACAGCAGAAGAAATTTTAGCCTGTGACACAAATGGCTACAGCAAAATGTTAACACAGCTTAACTCCTAGCCAGATAAACATCAAACCTTGAACAAAACTGCCGACTACCTCAGTTCCTATTTCTAGATGTATCAGGTCTGGCTTTCAAATTTCAAAAAAGTTAGAAGGCATGCTAAAAGGCAAAAAACACACGGCCGGGAGAGATACAGTGGCATCACAACCAAACTCAGGTATAAAACACAGGTTGTGGAAATTCCAAACCAGAAATTTAAAATAACTGGGCTTGATATGCTAATGCTCTAATGGAAAAGGGGGACAACACGCAAAACCAGATGGTAAATGTAAGCAGAGGGATGGAAACTCTACAGTTACGAAGGTGTGACTATAAATTATAAAAGGGGCAAATTCTGGAAATACCAGAAAGAGGAGGAGGGAGAAAAAAAAGGAACAGAGAGATGTTTGAAGTAGTAATGGCTGAGAATTTTTCAAAATTAATGACAGACACCAAACCACAGATCCAGGAAGCTCAGAGAGCACCAAGCAGAATACCAAAAAAATATACACACATCATATTCGAGATGCAGAAAAAAAAATCAAAGACAAAGAGGGAATCTTGAAAAAACCAGAAGGGAAAAAAAAAGTATACCTATCAAGGAACAAGAATAAGAATTACATTAGATTTCTCTCCAAAAACCATGTAAGCAAGAAGAGAGTGGAGCAAAATATTTAAAGTGTTCAAAGAAAAAAAAAAAAAAACATCAACCTAGGAATCCACATCCAAATTATTCTTCAGAAGTGAAGGATAAATAAATAAAGACAAAATTTGAGGAAATCTGTCACCAGTTGACCTGTCCTGCAAGAAGTGTTAAAAAGTTCTTCAGAAAGAAGGAAAATTACATAGGTCAGAAACTCAATATACATAAAGAAATGAATAGTGTTAGAGATGGAATAAATGAAAGTGAAATGCAATCTTCTATCTTTATTCTTAATTTGCTTAATAACAGTCTATTGAAAACAGTAACAGAAATATACTCGATGATCACAGCTTATAGGTTAAGTGAAATGAATGACAGCAATGTTATAAGTAGTAAGAGGGAACAATTGAGAATACTCTATTACAAGTTTCCTGCACTACCTGTGAAGCAGTATAGTGTTATTTGAAAATGGACTTAGACTGTCTATGGCCATGCCACCCTGAATGCACCCGATCTCATCTGAAAATGGACTTAGATTAATTGTTCATGTATACTGCAAAGCCTAGGGCAATCACTAAAAAAGTTTTTTTTTTTAACTTTTTTTAAACTTTTTTTTTTTTTTAATTTTTTTTTTTTTCAACGTTTATTTATTTTTGGGACAGAGAGAGACAGAGCATGAACGGGGGAGGGGCAGAGAGAGAGGGAGACACAGAATCGGAAACAGGCTCCAGGCTCTGAGCCATCAGCCCAGAGCCCGACGTGGGGCTCGAACTCACGGACCGCGAGATCGTGACCTGGCTGAAGTCGGACGCTTAACCGACTGCGCCACCCAGGCGCCCCTAAACTTTTTTTTTAAAACTGAGATGCTATGAAAGGGGAGAAAATGGAATCATATAAAACACTTACTTAAGACCAGGGAAGGCAGAAAAAGAAAGTAGAAGACAAAAAAAAGAAAGAATAAGAACAGCAAATAGAAAACAGTTTCAAATATGGTAGACAGTAACACAACTATATCAATAATCACTTTAAATGTGAATGGTCTCGATATACCAACTAAGGAAAAAGACTATCAGCGTGGATTAAAAAAAAAAGAGCAAGATCCAACTATATATTATATACAAAAAAAATCCACTTTAAATACAAAGACAGATATATCTGGATTAAAAGTAAACATATGGAGAAAGATATACCATGCTAATGCTAATTATAAGAAATCTAGAGTAACTATATTAATTTCAAAGTAGAACTCGAACCAAGAAAAATTGTCAGAGATAAAAAGTGGCATCACATAATGTCAAAGGGGTCAATTCTCCAACACATAACAATCTTTAATGTGTATGCACCCAACAACATAGCATCAAAATATGTAAGGCAAAAACTGACAGAACTGCAAGGAAAAATAGACCAATCCACCAGCAATATCCTCTTACCAATAACTGACAGATCCAGCAAGCAGAAAATCAGTAAGGATATAGTTAAACTGAACTGCCTCATCCATCAACTGAATCAAACTGACATTTATAGAGTCCTTCATCAAACAATGGCAGAATACACATTCTTCTCAAACTCACATGGAACATTCACCAAGATAGATCACATTCTAGGCCATAAAACACACCTTAAGAAGCTTTAAAAAAGAGAAACCATACAAAATATGCTTTCAGATCACAATGATTTTAACTAGAAATAAATAACAGAAAATTGTGGCTACATTTCAAACTATTTGCAGGGCGTATTGCTGGAGAACTCTGAAGTATTTCAAAATTAAACAACACACTTCTAAATAACACAATGATCAAAGCAGAAGTCTCATGAGAAACTAAAAATATTTTGAACTGAAAGAAAATGAAAATACAATTATTAAAATTTGTAAGAAGCAGTGAAGGCAGTGCTTAAAGGGAATTTTTAACACTGAATATATATATTAGAAAAAACAAATATCTAAAATCAATCATCTATACAGCCACCTAAGGAGGAAAAAGAAAAGCAATATAAACTTAAAGCAACCAGAAGAAAAGAAATAATAAAAATTAGAAATTGCAAACTAGAAATCAACAGAGGAAATAAATGAAACCAAGGGCTGGTTGTTTGAAAAGATCAGTAGAATTGATAAAGCTCTAGCCAGGCTAACCAAGACAAAAAAACCAGAAAACACAAATTACTAATAATATCAGAAGTGGAAAAGAAGCCATCATGACTGATCCCATGGAGATTAAAAGGATAATAAAGAAAAAACAACACAAAGACAAAAAAAAAAAAAGGACAACAAAGGAATATTATGAACAGCTCTTTGTCTACAAATTTAAGAACTTAGAGAAAATGAGCCAATTCCTTGAAAGATACAATCTACTAAAACTCACACAAAGAGAAACAGATCATCTAAACATGCCTGCATATCTAAAAGAAATTGAATCAATAATTTAAAACCTTTCAAAAAAGAAAGCACCAAGTAAAGGTGGTTCCAGTGAATCCTAACAAACACTTAAGGATAAAATGATACCATTTCTCTACAATCTCCTCCAGGTAAAATAGAAGCAGAGAAGATATTTTCTAACTTGTTATATGAAGCCAGCATTACTCTAATACAAAATCCAGATAAAGACCTAACAAAAAAGGAAAGCCACAAACTAATATCTCTCCTGAACACTGATACATTAACAAAATATTAGCAAACCGAATCCGACGATGTATAAAGAGCCACGTACACCACAACCAAACGGGATTTATTGCAGGCATGTTAAGGCTGGCTCAACATTTGAAAATCAATTTATAATAATCCATCATATCAAGAGGCTGAAGAAGAAAAATGAAGAAGAAAAATCACATTACCATATCAAGAAATACACATTTGACAAGATCCAATACCCATTCACGATAAAAACTCAGAAAACTAGGAATAAAGGGGAACTTCCCCCACTTTATTTAAAAAGTGTATAAAAAAAACCCTACAGCTAACATCACACTTAATGATGAGAAGTTAGATGCCTTCCCCCTAGTATCAGAAACAAAGCAATGTCCCCTTCTCACTACCCCTATTCAACATTATATCGAAGTCCTAGCTAATGCAATAAGACAAGAAACTAAGGGGTAGACAGATTAGGAAGGAAGAAATAAACAATGGTAATAAATATGACCATCTATGCAGAAAATCCCAAAGAATCGATAGAAAAGAAAAACTAAAACTAATAAAGTGATATTAGGAACGTTGCAGGAGACAAGGTTAATACAAAAAAGTGAACTGCGTTCATATATAACAATGAATAACTGGAATTTTAAATTAAAAACACAATACCACTTATATCAGCACCAAAAAAAGCAAGCAAGCAAGCAAGCAAGAAAGAAAGAATTATTTCAGTACAAATCTGACAAAATATGTACAGGCCAGATGAAGGAAACTACAAAACTGTTGAAAGAAATTAAAGATCTAAATAAATGAAGAAATATTCCATGTTCATGGACGGAAGACTCGACATTGTTAAAATGTCAATTCTTGCCAACTTGATCTATAGAATCAACACAATCCCAATGCAAATTCCAGCAAGTTATTTTGTGGATATTAACAAACTGGTGCTAGAGTGGCCAACACAATATTGAAGAACAAAGTCGGACAACTTATACTACTGACTTTGAGACGTTCTTTGAAGCTACAATAATCAAGACTATGATGTTTTCAAAAGAGAAGACAAAGAGATCAACAGAACAGAGCAGAGAGTTCGGAAGAAGATCCACACAAATACAATCAACAAAAGACCCACACAATACAATCTTTAAAGGGGAAAAGGCAATTCTGTGAAGAAAGACGGTCTTTTCAACAAATGGTGCTAGAGCTGGACAGCCAGCCTGCAAAAACCTCTCTGGACCCAGCATACAGATGCCAATCATTACCCCTTTCCTTGGGCAAGATGTGTCTGCTCTCCCGGCCGGCAGCTTCCGACTTAACCTTCCCTCTTGCCCCATCTAGCGCGTTTCACGCCTGGGTCTGGTCAGAATTCCCAGAGTCTATGGCAACTTTCACTATCAATTCCAGGCCTTTCCTCAGCCCTAGTACTACTCCAGTATCTTCCCTTCCTTTGGTCTATATAAATTCCATTCTGGAGGAACGGAGTATCTGTTTTTTGGTCCCTGATTCCTCTCTAGCATTGTGCACACAGTAGGCACTCAATAAACACTTCTTACGTGAATAAGCTTTTAAGTTATGTCCATGTCACATGTCTATTGAGTACATACATCAAAATAACAATGTATCAATTATCAACACCCAGAGTGATTATCTCTGGGTGGGAAGGTTATGGGCGATTGGGGTTTTTTATTCCTTTTTTGCTCATCGGGACTTCCTAACTGTTCGAGAGTGAACATGAACTGCGTTTGATAATAAAAATAATAATAGAAGCAAAAAAAAAAAGAGCAAGAAAACACAACACAAGAAAGGTCAGGTTTATACACGGGAAACACCAGGAGTGATGATTCACTATATGGAAGTCACTTTGGGCTTTGTAAAAAGCTTTGTCATAAAAAGTCTTTTATGTGAGGAGTAGTCCAAAAAAAGGATTTGATTTGCAGGAAACTTTTCAGGATTGTGTGAAGTTCAGAAAGTCCCCTTTCCCCTGAGAAGAATGAAGAAGCTCTTCCTTCTTCCTTCTTTCTAGCCTCTTCTCATCAAGGGAGGTCAGGGCATTTTCCCAGTTCTTCAGTTCTGAGCTCGGCGACTCCTGGCACCATCAGCCTCTGGGGGTTTCTCCTTCAGAGTGCGGGTGTTCTGAAACTCCAGAAAGAGACTGGATTCTCAGCTGCTATAACCAGGAAGGGGCCTTCAACCAACTGGAGGGAGACCGAACACCCTCAGCCTGACAGGTGAAAGGCCAGAGTACTTCTCTGCACCTCTGGCCTCAGAGCAGAACCCACGTATGTAACACTAACCCGATCTGACAGAGGAGGAAACAGACCAGAGAGGTGAAGTAATTTCCCTACGGTCACCCAGCTGTTCACTGGAAAATTCAAGACTCAAGCAACTTTTTTAAATGGCAAAGGAATTGAGTGCCTGATCTGTGCCAGGCTCTGAGCCAAGGCCGCCACGGAGAAAGCCACTGTCCCTGCCCCCAGTGGAGTTTGTATGCTAACAAGGGAAACCCAACATACAATGCCTTTCAACCACGCAACTGACTTCTGCCTGTGAAAACGGGCTACCCAGGTAGAGCCTGTGCCTTCAGCCAGCTGGAATGCGAATGCGTTGACTGAACAAAACTACAACCAGCCATGTGGCAAACGGCAGAAATCTCCACTGCTAAATCTTACTAATACTACCACACTGTCACCGTTGTGGCTCGTCCCAGGTACCCGGCACTGCACTTCATATCCAGTATTTCACTTAATCCTCATGACCACCCTGTGATGTTAGCTCGCTTATCCCCATTTTATAGGCAGGTAAACTGAGAGTCTGAAAATCAGGGAAAAGTCAAGAGCTACTTCTCTTACAGTATGTTCTTATAGTACCTTCTCCCAGCAGAGAGAACCGCCCCAGCAGTGGCTGCGCCCTGCACGAGCCCCCCCCCCCCCAACACACACACAACACAGCCAAAGAGCCTCCTAGCCTCCAAGGAGCTCCACACTAATGTCTTCTCTTGAGGCAAAATTCCCCAATAACCATGAGGTTAGTTCTGCATCTTCATGGCAACTGGCTGACCAAGGCCTGTCAGGAACATGATGATACAAGGGCTCGCTCAAGGAGGAGAACCCCAGGCCTGGGAGCTCTTCCGGCAGAGATTCTCCATTCTGGACCCAGGAGCTGCAGAGAGGCCCCCAGGCCCAGCCCAGGGCCCACTGGCTCCCCAACTCCAACCAGGTATCAGGACCCTGCCCAGTGAGGATGAGACAAGACCCTGGCCACAGGCCCTTAACACCCTCGTTGACTCAGATCTCAATAAGACTGGATGGCAGGGGGTGATGGTAAGGTTTTGGCCCAGCTCTGCCACGAACTGACCATAAACACTTGGCTGTGCTGTCCCTCACTGTGACATCGGGCACATTAACTCCAAACTGGCTCTGCTACCCGTCAGCAGAGCAACTTCGGAGCCTCAGTTTTCTCATCAGTAAAATGGAAATAATGATAGCACCGACTTCATGGAGTTGTCCTAAGAAATACATATACAGTAGGGACAAGGGGCACCTCCTACACAATGACAGCACGTATCCTACATAATGTACAAGCACCTGTTTGTTTACCTGCAAACCCCACAGGGCAAGGGACCAGCTGTCTAGTTCAGCCCAGTGCCTAGAACAGCACCTGGCATACAGACAGCACTCTGTGAACACTTCTCAGACAGGCGGAGGAATGATGGGCAAGAATGCAGAATGGGACCCTATTCTGGGCTGGAGACCCTGGAGAGGTTGGATATGCAGAGTGCTAAGCTGGGGCATCCCAGGCCGGGCAAAATGCTTGGCTCGGCTGACGGCTACATCCCCAGGCTGAGCGAACAGGCCTCACCAGAGACTACAGAAGGTTCCTTGTCCTTGGCAGGTGGTCTCCCAACACCTGTTGGAATCTCTCCACGCCCTTGCTCCAGTAAGTATCACACAGTAAGTGCTCACCAAACACAGGTTCAGGATAAGCTCACACTGCTCTCTCCCTCCCAGGTGGCCTGGTGACCTGTCCCAAGTAAATGTGGTTCCTCTTCCTGCTCCTCCCTCTTCTCCACCAGCCACATACACCTTCGCTGCTGCCCGCTGAGGGGCGGGCAGCTGGTGTTCAGGTGTCCCCTGTGGCTCCAAGTGCTGTGACTTCTGTTCACAATTTCTAGACCCCTCAGCAATAATGGAAAGGCACTCTCCCCTTTTTCTGGGCCTCAATTTCTTCTTTGCAGCCTGGGACAAGCATGCTTGCCTGGCCTGCTCCCATGGACCACCACACAGAATCAGCAAGAATGTCAAGACGTCAAGGTGCTCTGCGAATCTGAACTGCTGAATCAAGGAGGTATCTGTATCTGTATCCATAACTCCTCACAGAGAAGGTTCCACCTTGAGAAGGGGCCAGTGCCATTCTCAGAGGACACCGGCATCAGCAAGCCAGGAGCCAGCCGGGCCCCTCTGGACTATGAAAAGGCTGCCCTCGCCAAGTGTGCCTGGCATACCAGTCTGCCGGAATGGATGGCAAGAAAGCCTGGCAGCCAGTTTTCCTCTTCAGGGGCGCACACACACAATTCAACTCATAAATAAAAATCTGATTATCACAGGCTTTTCCAAAGCCAATGTGACTGAGTTTTAATCTTTCATAAAGAAAAACTCATAAAATATTCAAGCGAAGCCTGCGTGTCTCAGGAGACGAGAAGAGGCTCTCAGCAGCCCCCGGCCACAGACATGCCAACGGGGACCCCAGGACCTCTGCCATCAACCACTGGAGAGCACCTTGCCGGCCACGGCTGGTGTCCAACCAAGTCATTAGCAGTGAGCGCGTGAGTCCGGGCCCTTCCAGCTCCAGCTAACTCTCCCGCCAGCCTGCTCTCCTTGGATGCTCTCCACGCTCCTGGCTCTTTCTACTCTATGAGATCGGGGATGCCCTGGGCTCCTTTTCAGACTGTGCCATGCTGAGAATAGGCTGAATGGGACAAAATGCGACTATCAAATCTTTAAGGTGCACGAGGAGAGGAAACAGGGAGGAGAGGTTCCCCTCCTATCACTAATTCAGGCTCACCGGGTGGGGGGGGAGGCTAGTACCAGCATGAACTTCAGCATCTGTAAGCTGGCCTAAGGAATCTTCCTTTCCAGGGTTCATTCACTCATACATTCAACCAAAAATTACCTGCTGTGACCTTACTATGTGCCAGACACAGTGAGCACTAAGAATCCAACCTCGTGATGGATACAGACAAAAAGCCTTGCCCTCCTTCATGGAGTAAGGGTTGATTCCAGAGCCGGGGCAGGGGCAGTGCAAGATGAACCTGGAGTATCTTGTAGAGCATAAGAAAGTGCTCGAAGAACGATGGGGACCGATCAAAAGGACAGAGGACCCTGCACGAAGGGGCTGCCACTGGCCAACTCCGGAATAATTTGAGCAACAGAATGATAGTGATGGATTACAGCCCGTAAAATAAGTAGCCAGGGGTCTAAACAGATGTAAATAAATAAGGGAATAAATGAATAAATGGGGGAGAAAGGAGAGTTGTTTCTACAGTAGAATTCAAATTAATAAACATAGACGGAATGATGGAAATAGGAAATCAATATCTGGCAAACACCACAGTGGTAACTGTTGCAGGCAAGAACCATCCGTGGATGCTAAAATTAGTATGATGAGAAGCAAGAGATCTGCACAGTTGCAAAGTGCCTCCCCACAAAATACGTATTGGTGCAAAAAGGAAGGGAATAGAAACGGGACAGGTACCACCTTCACCAAGTGTTCAAAATTAACATCCCCAGTGAGAAAGTCCCAGCAACACCCAGTAGCCCCTGCTGAGATGCTCTGGGGAAAGTTTCACCTCCAGGCTCCTACTGCCAGAAACGCAGAGCCTCAATCAGTGATCCAGTAAACATCCGACACGCCCCAAGGGGCATTCTAAAAAATAACTAGTCAGGACTCCTTAAAGGGGTCAAGGGCATGGAGTTCAAACAAAGGCCAAGGATCTGTCCCAGATGAGCAGAGACTAAGCAGACAAGACAACCAAATGCAATGTGGGATCCTGGGCCAGAAAAAGGCCATGAGTGGGACCAGTGGTGAAATTTGAATAAGGTCTGTAGATGAGTTCATACTATTGCATTACCATTAATTTCCTGTATTAATATCAATTTCCTGGTACCATTTGGTCATGATACTATGGCTATATAAGGTGTTAACACTTGAAAAAGCTGGGTGAAGGGTAGATGGGAACTCTATAATTTTTGCAAATTTTTATGTCTGAAAGTCTTTCCAAATGAAAAGTGGAAAAAGAACTTTTTTTTCATTTTTTTTTCTACGTTTTATTTATTTTTGAGACAGAGAGAGACAGAGCATGAACGGGGGAGGGGCAGAGAGAGAGGGAGACACAGAATCGGAAACAGGCTCCAGGCTCCGAGCCATCAGCCCAGAGCCTGACGCAGGGCTCGAACTCACGGACCGCGAGATCGTGACCGGCTGAAGTCGGGACGCTTAACCGACTGCGCCACCCAGGCGCCCCGAAAAAGAACTTTTTAAGCCCTGTCTTCACAAAGTTTAAATTCTTGGAAAGGAGGGTGGGGGAGGGAAAGGAAGTACAATTTTTTAAAAAAGGTAAAATATATACTGTTAGATGGCAAAATAGTATGGAGAAAAACAGAACAAAAAGGGGGATGGGATGGCAAAGGGTGTAATTTTTTTTTAAGTTTCTTTATTTTGAGAGCCGGAGGGCGGGACAGGGGGTGGCAGAGAGAGAGGGAGAGAGAGAATCCCAAGCAGGCTCTGTACTGTTAGTGTGGAGCCTGATATGGGGCTCGATCCCATAAATCATGAGATCACAACCTGAGCTAAACCAAGAGCTAGATGCTTAAGCAATGGAGCCACCCAGGCAACCCGCAAAGGGTGTAATTTTCAACAGTATGGTCAGAGAAGACCTGCTGAGGAGGACATATCAAAGAGAGGGAATGAGCGAAGAGAACAACTGGGGAATGAATTATGTGCAGAGGAACAGTCAGTGCAAAGGCCCCGAGGTCACAGCCCCTGGTGCGGCACACGAAAAACAAGGCCAGAGTAAACCGGAACAATCTCTCAGCTCCATCCCTGCTTCCAGGGGAGCCAGCCACCTCATTCTAGCCTCTCCATGCCCCAAGTTCCTCCTGAACAAGCTGCCAGATGGGCTACCTGAAAGTAAGGCACAGTCACATCTGCGACAAGGTTAAGTCCTAAAGCAGTACGTAAACCTGAAATCTTACAGTTTAAAGTACCAATCAACTACTCCTTTGGAAGGCACCATGCTGGAGAGTCTGTCCTCCCATTTTCCTAGAATCCCAATGGCCAGTTTGTCCTCCAGAGCTGGAACAGAGCAATGCTTCTCTGATGGAGCACTAAACGAAGATGTTGGCTTGTATCACGGGATCATGTTGTGCAAAAGACACACAGCCTTGCATCACGACAATCACAGTCAGCCAGGCAAGGTGCTCTCGTTGTGAGTGACCAGAGAAAGGTAGTTCTCACCTCCCGGTCATCGCCCCCCAGGGCACCTGCTACCTGCACAATTCCTATTCTCCACAGTTAAATGCACATCTGGTGAGATATTGTTGATTCTCTTTCCTCAAATCATGTCCCTGCTTCAAAACCTCCCCATGGGACAGTTTCCAGGCTAGACTGGTACACTTTACATCTACAACTAAACACCTGTGGGCATGTCCTAATGGCAAGAGAACTGCAAATTGGATTTACCGTTAGGCTTCTCGTCTATAAATTTTCTGCTGGGACCTGCTACCTCCTACCTGCAGCTGAGCTTCCCACTGGTACCACGAAGGAACAAATAGCAAGGAACGCTAGCAGAAGGACAGAGAACCGACCAGTCCTGCCTCCACTGTCAGCCTTCTTCGTTTTCTGGGCTGGCTCATGGCTGTGATTTTTTATTGCAGCCATATAACATGGTCATATTTTCTGCTAGTAAAATTGTCCCTGGGTCATACAATGGAATCAAATTGATCAATATTTCACGGCGCTGTTACAAAAAAAGCTTTCTGGCATCCCTGTGCCTCCCTCTAACACAATACACACACACACACACACACACACACACGCACGCACGCACGCGCGTGCGCCCAAGAATGGCCCATCGTCATTGGTGCAAGAGGACAATACTACCTCCTCATAAGGCTGTCATAAAGATAAATGTGATAAATACCGACTAAGTGCCTTCATTCACTCACTCAACACATATTTAATAAGCATTTACTATGTAAGGCCCTTGCTGGGAGCTGAGGAAACAGCGATCACAAGAGATACGGACTCTGCCCTGGCCGTATTCACTTCCGTGGTTAGCAAAATTCTCCACCTGGTTTTTAGGGTCCTCCACAAAGACACCCAATATCTGCCTGTCCATCCGACCATCCATCCGTCCGCATCTTTCTCTCCCTGTTCCCCCCCACACACCCCTTCCATCCCACCACTCCCAAATACTCTCTGTTCAAGTAGACCACCTGCTATTTTCAGCCTTCCTCAAAAGATATTTTTAACCACTGTGAAATAGCATTTGCATATAAAACCTGTGCTAATTATAATCTTTCTACCTCTTTATTAGTGCCTGGGATAGCCTCTCCTTTCCCCTCCGCCTTTCTCAATATTAAGCACATCACAAGGTCACACTCCTCCTCCAGCAGGTGTCCCTGACCCTCCCCGCGCCCCACCAGTCCCCCTACCCTTTCCCCAGACACACACCTCGGCATCCTCAAAGCACAAAGGACTTCTCAGGAGCTCACCTCGCCCTTCATCTCGTCTCTCGGACAACACCTTCACCATTCTGAATCCTCTGCCCCAGTTCAGCACAGGACAGGCATGGCAGAAGCCCTGGATGACACCTGGAGGGGGCTGCAAAGCACCCCACGATGGCACCGGGGCAGGCAGCCAGCTCTGGAGGGGTAGGGATGCGGTTTTCCTCAGCACCAACCAACTTCCAGCACTTTGCACAGAGCCCGATGCATAAAATAATGGCTGGCTGGTGTTGAAACTGCTAATCTCTGAAAGTTTTGCTGAACAAGGCAGAGCACTTCCTCTAAGGCCAATGGAGAGGAAATGAGTGATTATATGCTAACTGTGCTCTTAAAATATTGGGGAGAATTATTCTTAGAAAGGCAGGAGCATGCTCTGCAACAGGTCAGGGGCCATGAGAAGGTCGCTCTCACCAGTTCCTGCAGACTGTCACCAACGGGAACACACGCCCGCCACCACCTGCGTGTCCCGCCTGTCAAACCGGGAAGTGGGAAAAATCTGAATTTTTAGTGTTGTGGCCGGTGTTTCATCCCAGGTTTAGCCTCTGCTCAAACACTCCTTCCCCTCCTCCACCGAGCCCATCGTGTTTACACAAGTTTTGAACAGAAAAGGTGTTTTCATAATTAGCATCGTGTTTATATTCCAAGAGGAGTTTTCAAAAGAATTAAAAATAGACTGATTCCTTACACACCTTAGAGTTCCTCTCCCCACCGGAGATCTTGTCTACACGAGCATTTTCCTTCGCAAACCTTCTTTTGCAAAGGTCAGCCGCAGTTCACGAATTCTTAAAGTGGCAGCTCCGAATTACTGGGATTTTGTCCTACTCGTTTAGACAACTTGCAAGCTGTACCACGGGTTCCTCTGCAGCATGGTCTGAAGTGCAGAGGATGGTTTCCCCCAGGATTTGCAAAGTGCTCACCAGGGAACCCCAAGCAGGGTGTATTACAGACCTTGAGGACCTCGCTACTGAGAGCTTCTGGAAGCAAGAGAGGCTCCTGGCACTTGGCCAGGCCTCCAGGAGCCTAGAATAAACATGGACTTTTTAGCTCAAGAAAACCCAACTTTGGGGATTCAGACACCGCTTTGCTAAGGGCTGGCTTATCCAAGTTACAGAGAGGGTGTTCTCGCGACAGAAAGCACCAGCAAAGCGACCACCTTAAAAGGCAGGTCTCCCCGAGGGTAACATTTAAGCTTTTCCATCTCTTCACCTTAGCCAGCAGGTCATTAAACAGAAGATGTGCTTGGAGAGCGAAAGAATGGCCGAGTTGGGGGAGGCTGGGTAAACAAAATTAATCTCTCTGCTTTACTGAGGGACTTTTCAGAGCCTGTAAAGGTCCAGCGGCTGAAGACAGAGTATGCTCCGCTCACAGGTTGTATCTGGTGCTAAACTCACGCTCTCCCCCTCCCTTCTGCCCCTCGCCCTGCAGAGCACCCACGGGGCACTGCCTTAGCCACCTTTCAAAGATGCGGGGATCGAGCCTAACTTCTAGGATTAGGAAAGTAGGAGCCACACCTGATTAATGACTGAGGCTGCTCTGGAACCCAGGCTGGCGTAGCTGAAGGGGATCTGATCTGTCACAAGACAGTAACCCCAGTGCACCAAGGAGCATTCCTGCCCATTTCCCCGCCGGCTCTCATCACAAACTGATGCTTACATACCTCCAGCGACAAGGACGTCACCCTGTCTTTTGGGTTCCTCACGTCTGGATACTAGCTAGAGAAAAAGAACATGCCTGGTGTTTTCTTTCCCAAGACTGCAATGTTGCACACTGCAGAGTTGGCTGGGGGGGGGGGGGGGGGGGCGGCTTCATTTTAAAGACATCTGCAGAAGAAAGCGGTCACCCACAGGGACTCTGAGGCACAGCAGCTCTGAATTCAAATCTCGACTCCACCAGTTACTTGTGGGTAGATCGCCCCGATCCTGGGAGCCGCGGTATCCTCACCAGTAAAAGCTGGGGACACAACACCCAGCCTGGATGGGGTTGTTGCATGAGAAAGTACACGGCTGCTGGGTGAAATCGGCTCTGCTCACTCCCATCTCCAGAGCTTGCACCTCCCCTTGGGCTCACCTGTCCGCACAGCGGCCTCAAGAAACTGCCCAAATGAACTTGATGTGGAGGGAGGGTAGAGACCGGGCAGCGCGTCTGCAGGAACAGCTGCCCTTGACCAGAAGGGGCTGCAAAATCCTCGTAACTCTGGTGCCAAAGGGGTGTTCAAGATACAGTCCATCACTTAACGGTACAGATGGGGAAACCGAGGCCCAAGGGCAGTGGATCTGCCGCAGCACGCACAGCAGGTCAGTGGGGGCACCAGTGGGGCTCCAGCACCCATGCTTCCCTCCTCTGGCGCATCCGCTCCGGGAGGGGGGGTGGGGACGAGGGGAAAACTCGAGAAAGGTGATGCAGCATCCCCAAACCCTCATCACGTTCCACTGGGTTTTTAATAGACTTTAACAATTTACTGACACCAGCGGAGCTTATGAAGGAGTTTAATTGAATTAATTAGGCAGTCACGACTTACTCCTGAGTTCCCCCTTTGGCTCCGGGGAGGCTGTGCCAGCCGCCTGCTTAACCCCTTGCATCCTAGGGTGGCTGTCACTCGCTCTCGCTTACACAACTCACTGTGGACTTCACCAGTATCGTTCTTCCAGCAGCCCTTACCCTAGGCCCGCGTGCATGCCAACGCTGGGCATTCTGTCCTCCTGTGTGGCCAGAACATTCCGATGGGCCAGGTTCCCTCAGGTGGGCGAGTGCTGCCTTCCCCCACAGGGTTCCCAGGCAACAGCGGCGGCAAGGGTGGGGGGTGCCCCATCCCCAGCCTGGCCCAGGCCACGGCCAGCCTGCCCCCCCCCATCTCCTTAGCCTCAACTTCCCCCACCACAAAGGAGAGGCTGGTTGATGGCACTCTGTTCCCCGAACACCAGCAGCAGCCCACCCCGGGGCTTGTCAGAATGCAGATTCCAGGGCACCGCCTCACCCCCCCAATCAGGGCTTGGGGGGCAAAGCCTGAGAGCTGTGCTAAAACGCCCTCCAGGTGATGCTTAGCACATGCTGAAGGAGAGAAGCGCTCTGGGTGATCCCTGAGATTCTGGAAGAGAAAGTCTGGGAAACAATCCAAAACAGGAAAATCAATTCACTTACAAGATATTCTTCATGGCATTATTTATAATAGGGGAGAAACAGAAATAGCAAAAGATCCCCAAACAGGGCACTGCTGGGAAAACCAGGATACCGCCACGTCATGGAACACCGTGCGGCCCAAACCACAGGGTTTACAAGAAAGTTGGGAAATGCTAATCTTGCAACGTCGAGCCTTTTTTTTCCTTTTAAGCAGGAGAGAACTGTATCTACGAGGGCACCTGGGTAGCTCAGTCAGTGAAGCGTCCAACTTTTGACTCAGGTCATGGTATCACAGTTTGTGAGTTCGAGCCCCACATCAGGCTCTGTGCTGACAGCTCAGAGCCTGGAGCCTGCTTTGGATTCTGTGTCTCCCTCTCTCCTTCTCCCTCTCTCTCTGCCTCTCCCTCACTCATGCTCTGTCTCTCCTCTCTCAAAAATAAACAAACAGTAAAAAAAAAAATTAAAGCACGTGCACGCATGCACACACACACACACACACACACACACACACACACACACAGGACACCTGGGTGGCTCAGTCGGTTAAGCATCCGACTCTGGATATCGGCTCAGGTCATGATCTCGCAGTTTGTGACTTCGAGCCCCAAGTCTGGCTCTGCACTGACAGAGCCTACTTGGGATTCTCCCTCTCTCCCTCTCTCTCTTCCCCTCTCTCTGCCCCTCCCCTACTCATGCTCACACTCTCTCTTCAAAATAAATTAAACACACACACACACACACACACACACACACACACACACACACCAATTAGAAGGAAAAGGATCAAAATGCCAAAGGTGTAGCATCTGCTAGGGGTCTACAGGTGACTTCCTTTCTTCCTTCGTACTTTCCTGCATTTTCCAACTTTTTCTAGAAAGAGCATTTGCTGCTTTTTACAATGAAGTAAGACAAACTGCTTTAAAAAATTTTTTAAAAAGCAAAGATTCTATGAGAAAACACTGCTTGGAAGGCAGAAGGTTGCACACTGACTTGGAATTCACTCAGCATTTGGGCTTATCCCTCACGCCAGACTCTCGATGGCTGGGACAGGAGTGGTCCTGCTCTCGGTAGGTGTGAAGGGAGGGAGAATGGACAGATGGATGGAGGGAAGTGGTTTCCCATAAAACACTCTATGAAACGGACTTTTCCCCTGGCATATAACTGGATGAGGTATTTAAGTGAAAATGTAATGGTGACGGGGCGCCCGGGTGGCTCAGTCATTTGAGCGTCCAACTTCAGCTCAGGTCATGATCTCACTGCTCATGAGTTCAAGCCCTGCTCAGGCTCTGTGCTGACAGCTCAGAGCCTGGAGCCTGCTTCAGATTCTCTGTCTCCCTCTCTCTCTCTGTCCCTCCCCTGCTCACACTCTCTCTCTCCTTCAAGATAAATAAACATTAAAAAAAAATTTTTTTTTAATGTAACGGTGACAGAGAAAACCCTGAAGAGCCAGACCCAAGAGAAAGGAAAATTCATCTGTGCCCACGAAGATGTCCTGTCCAGCCCCCCCCCACACACTCCCACTTTCTCCTGCACACCCCTGGCAGAGACACACTCATTAGGCCAGCAAGAAGTGACTGTTTCCAGAAACTTCTAAATCCCTGAAGCTGGCATTTGGGTGGCAAGTCCACTCCAGCTGGCTCATAGTAAGTGGACGCGGCAGGAATCAGTAATTACAAAGCAGAGAGCAGAGGCCAGGTGAGCAAACGGCAGGCGTGGGCCCGAAGCTGGTTGGGCAGGACGCTCCCCCATTTAGAGGCCGTGACAGGGACTCACCCTACACCCTCTCTTTCTGTGGCCTGGGAAGCCATCACACCAGAACCCCGCAGGAGAGACAACATGTACCAAGTGCAGGGGGCGGAAATCACGGTGTGCTTAGGACTGCCACTTAGTATGGCAAGGACAAGAGGTGACATGGAGCAGTCTTAAGTCATAGAGCAGCCAGGCTGGGCCCTGAGCACCATGGGGGCAGGGTATGGGATGAAAGCACCCCTTGACCAAGTACCAGAGCCTAAGGAGGCTGGACCAGAGGGGAAAAGGGAAGAAACAGTCCCATTTTGCTGTGCCCAGGCCTTGGGGACAGCAAGCCCCAGGGAAAAAGCAGGTCACCAAGCTGAACTTGCTAAGCACACAGCACCATGAGGGCACTTAGACAGCTGGCCGCTGAGCTCTGGGACAGCCAAGTTCGCCTAATCTCAGGAACAATGAGCAGTCAAGTGGGGGACAAGGACCGAGCGATCATCCAAAGCCACCTGAGCGGTCCCCTTCCTCACCCCACACTTCCTCCACGTCTGTTGTCAAGGTGTAACAGGGTCTCAGTAGGGGGACAAGCAGCCTCTGGCCCCTGGCCTCCAAGCAAGAGCCGACAAACTCTCTACCCCGAGCTGTGGACAGCACCTGCCGAGGACATGCCTCAGTTTCCCTTTCACATCACACACTGCATGCATGACAGCACCATCACATCCAACCCACTCCTTTCCCAAAACAAGGTACCTCAAGGTCAGAGAGGAGAGTGTCCTCGTGCAGCCACACAGCAACAGAGGGGCAGCACTGTACCTCAAACCCCAAGCTCCTGGACTCCCTTCCCAGCTTACCATGGCTCAGGCCCTTCAGGACTCACTGGCTTAAAGGACAAATAGCGATCAATCCAGGAGCTCACTAGGTACCACAAACTCCTACAGAAGTGGACCAGAATGGAGAACGAACACAGGGTAATGAGTTCCCTGTCCCTAGAGGGGTTCGAGCAGAGGCCAGACAATCACGTGGCAGGAATGACACTTACGAGACTTTAGGACAAGGGGCACCTGGGTGGCTCAGTCGGGTGAGTGCCCGACCCTTGATTTCAGCTCAGGTCGTGACCCCAGGGTTATGGGATCGAGCCCCGTGTTGCTAAGTGTGGAGCCTGCGTGAGATTCTCTCTCTCTTCCTCTGCCCCTCTTCCCTGCTCGAGCTCTCTCTTAAAAAAAAAAAAAAAAAAAAGGAGAGATATTGAAGAACAAGTCCTGGGTTGCAGGGAGGGGGGATGGGGACAGACAGAAATGACTTTGACATTCCACCCTTAAATTGGGATACCTTACGATTCTTCTTCCCCGGGGAGGCTGGACAGTGTCTGGTAAGATACAGGTGATGAGTCTAAACAAAGTCTTCAAACTGGGTTCCCCTCTTCCAGCCTGCCTCAGGGGGCCCCCCAGGAGTGGCCACACAGGTGGGGCCTATTTGCTCAGGGCTGACCTCCCCATCAGGCAGAGGAGTCATGGCGCCCAGGCCCCACATACCTTTAAGGGCCCACAAAAATATTTTCATTTATTTTTAATGTGTATTTATTTCTGAGAGAGAGAGACAGAGTTCAAGCAGGGGAGGGGCAGAGAGAGAGGGAGACACAGACTCCAAAGCAGGCTCCAGGCTCTGAGGGTTCAGTACACAGCACTACACGGGGCTCAAACTCATGCACTGTGAGATCATGATGTGAGCTGAAGTCAGATGCTCAACCAACTGAGCCATCCAGGCGCCCCAATACTTTCATTTCTTTTAAAATCAGACTAAAAAGGTTAAGCGTCCGACTTCGGCTCAGGTCATGATCTCGCGGTCCATGGGTTCGAGCCCCGCATCGGGCTCTGTGCTGACAGCTCAGAGCCTGGAGCCTGTTTCAGATTCTGTGTCTCCCTCTTTCTCTGACCCTCCCCTGTTCATGCTCTCTCTCTGTCTCAAAAATAAATAAATGTTAAAAAAAATTTTTTTTAAATAAATAAAATCAGACTAAAGAAACTGAACCCTCAGGATGGAGAAAATGCTGAACATATAATATTAATATACTCATCTTCATACCAATGCAGCCATAAAATATAATTTTTAATATTTCTTATGGAAGAAGGTGCCCACAAAGGCAAAAAAGTGCCTAGGGCTCACCAAAGTCATAAAGTGGCCCTCCCTCCCCAATTAAAAAAACTGCCTTTATCTCTTCAATATACTGAGCTCCCATATAAGATTTCATTTATGAAAAGGTTCTTGGCCTAGAAAGAGTTTTGAAATCTTGTAGCAGGTGAAAATCATGCTTTATCCTCCAGAGTTTCAGGGTCTTGACTTAGGAACAGATGAAATGTGGAGTCAGAGTAGTCAACTGAGCTTTTTCAAGCCAAAGGCTCCATTTCTCTGACACATCTGCACCTCCCTGCTCTCATGACCAATCCTGACAGGTCACTGGCACCGTCACCACCTCCTGGTAAAGGAATGTAGGGGGGACGCCTGGGTGGCTCCGTGGGTTGAGCATCCAAACCTTGGTTTCGGCTCAGGTCATCATCTCGCAGTTCATGAGATCAAGCCCTACGTCGGGCTCTGAGCTGACAGCTCGGAGCCTGCTTGAGATTCTCTCTCTCCCTCTCTCTCTGCCCCTCCCCGCCCCCTTGCACACGCACACTTTCTCAAAATAAGCACTTTAAGGAAAAAGTAACGTAGGCACATTGTGTGTTACCCTTCCTTTGCATGCTATCTCCAGTGGACGTCTCGAGACGTGGAAAGTGCCAGATGGAAAATAATACTGCTGAGCTCTTTAGAAAGGGATCCCACACATCAGATTCAACCCCAAGCTCAAATGGTGACGCTTCCTTTATCCCGAAAGGAGCAGTTCGAACCTGAAGGAGGGAAATCCTGGAAACTGGATAAGCTTATTAACCAGTCCCACAGGAGAAAGGAGAAATCCTGAAGGAGGGAAATCCTGGAAACTGGATAAGCTTATTAACCAGTCCCACAGGAGAAAGGAGAATCCTTTAAAGAAAATCCATTCAAGGAAAACAGCGAGTTCAGGGACAGTTGGTCACCTAAGTGAGGCTCTCGGCACGTGGCATGTGTCAGCAGCACTCAGGGAGACAGCTGGAACCTCGGACAGGGAGACAGTTGGAACCTCGGACTTCCGACCTCCCCCTCCCCCAGGACTCGGAACCAGCACGTCTGCTGATGGGGATTGCACCTGTCAGCTGCTCTAGTGACAGAGGTCCTGGACCACCCTCGGAAAAGTGCTCACCTACTGCTGGTGACAGATGGGGCTCGGGGGTGTCCCCAGACTGCTGGGCCTTTGTTTCTGGGTACCAATGCCTGGTAAGGTGTAACCTCACAGGGCGTCTTGTGCAGCAGCCTCAGAAGTAGAATGTGCCCATCGTGGTGGGCTTCCCTCTTTTACATGCAACACAACCTACCCTCCCCCCGCCCCACCCCACACACAATTCCTCTGTTCTCCCAGCCTCAACCACACCCCCGATGGCTCATCCCCATCCTTGTCCTCACCTGCCGGACACGCTAACAGAAGAGCTGATGGTCAGAACCTAGGACGGCACAACGCCACTTCTCAAACGAAGGTCAAACAGGAGAAACCGACACTTCTGTCTCTATCTATTCAGCATCCCTTCTTCCAAAACAGAACTATTTTACCCTTTCCAGAACCCATAATCGAAGTGGCTTCAACGGGCTGTCCCCAGACCCCAACTCCAAGACCCACATCTGTCCAATCCAAAGAAAACAATCCTCTTGGCACCGTGACTGGCTCAGGGATGAGCCTGTGGGCCAGTGGGAGCCTTTCTTGGGCCTTTTCGGTTGAAATCCTTGGGAAACAGGTACTCTCTTTCCGCCGGGCTTAGAAATCAGCCTGAAGATGCTACCACCACCACCGCCACCACCTGGGGAGGGGCTTGCATGAAGGGTAGGTTAACCCCGGGAAGGAAGAGCTGAGACATGGAGAGCAATGCATTTCTAATGCGCCTGGATCCAGCCCTGGACTCTTCAGTAGGCACGCCAATAAATGTCCCTTTGGGCTTATACAAATTTGAGATGTGTTTCTGTCACCTGCAGCCTAAGGGGTCTTGATAAAAAGGGTGGTCTGTTTTACGAACTGGCAGACTTGGTTTAAAGGCAGAAAGAATCCATGCTTTGCCGGGAATTAGCTGTATGACACTGGGCCAACCATGCCACCTCTCTGTTTCCATTTCGTCCCCAGCTCCCACGGTTGTGGGAGAGAATGAAACTATATCACAGTGACTGCACGTAGCACTTGAAATGTTATTTAGCGTCTGTAGGTGCTCAACAGACATCAGGAAAGAAAGTAGCAGCCTAGCAGAAGATCCCCCCCTCCCCCGGCACCCCTGAGGCTAGCTTGGCAGAGCAAAATGGCCATCAGACACCCAAGTCACAAGAGGAACAGCTAGGGGAAGCCCTTTTTTAAGAGCCATAACCCTTGGCATGCTGCCAACCCTTTACAGGGCTCAAAGTGATTCCCTATCATCATCTACCCCCACAACCCCTGCTACTAGAACGAGACTCTCAAAAGCACAGTGGCACAGCCCTTACGAAGGCCAATTTGCAGTATCATTAAAATGCTGAATCTCTGGGGCACCTGGGTGGCTCAGTAGGTTAAGCGTCCGACTTCAGCTCAGGTCATGATCTCGCGGTTGGTGAGTTCAAGCCCCACGTCGGGCTCTGTGCTGACAGCTCAGAGCCTGGAGCCTGCTTCGGATTTTGTGTCTCCCTCTCTCTCTTTGCTCCTTTCCCACTCACACTCTCTCTCTCTGTCTCAAAAATAAACATTAAAAAATTGTTTTTAAAAACGCAGACTCTCTTCATGAAGCCTCTTCCAATATGCTATCTTCCAAAAGTACTCTCATAAATGCAAAATAATACAATGTAAGTGGCTTCTACTCCTGACCGAGCAAGAGGGACCAGATTTACCGCCCACCTTAAACAACCAAGTAACTGGACAAAACATACAAAACAATGATCTCTAAGCACTGGACAAAAGGCAGCACGGGACAGTAATCCCTAGGAGAGGAAAAGCAATTTCTGGAGGATTTTAGGCTGGAGAACTTCTAGGCTGCAGTGTAGGGATGGAGAACCAAAGCACACAGAGTTCAGGGGATTTCCCCAAGCTGAGGGGACAGTTTAGAAGTGGGGAGGGCAAGGAAGCTGTGATATGCAGGGTAGAGTCAGAGAAGAGAGAGGTGCCCAGGGAGTACACTCAAATTCTTCCGTTGCTTTCGTACAAATCAGCACACGCACACACGGAAACCACCTGAGGCCAGGCCAAGAACCACCAGAAAGAACCAAGTAGAAAAAGTCTCAGGGCTCACATAGAGCTAAGAATAGTTCCCATTCCCAACAGCCAAAGTAGGGAAAATATGACAACTAATGGCACTGGGTTGAGTACTCAGAAAGGTATGATGACCCCCCCCCCCAGACCAGGGGTCGGTACACCTTAAAGGCCACTCAATATTTTAGGCTTTGTGGGTCACTGGGGAATGAAACTAGCCATAGACAACACAAAAGTGGATGAGCATAGCTGTGTTCCAATGAAATTTTATTTACAAAAACAGGTGGCAGGCCAGATTGGTCCCATGGATAGAGTATGCCAAACCCTGCTCTATGGTAAAGAGTGCTCTGGTGGTCCTACACAGTGTAACAGCTGTAACCAGAACGATGTGTCCCCCTCAAGGTCTCCACATCCGAATCCCCAGCACCAGCATATTATGTCCCAGCGGTGGACATAATATGTTAGGATATAGGCAAATGGAATTAAGCTTGCTAATCAGATGACCTTGAGGTGGGGAGATTACTGTGGATTACGTGAGTGGGTGCAAGGGTCCTGCTAAGTAGAAGACAGAACCAGAGAAAACGGCAGCACGAGGACCGCGCCCAACACTGCTGGCTTTGAAGACGGACAAACGGAGCCACAGCCCAAGGAATACAGGCAGCCTCCAGGAGCTAGAAAAGGAAACAGATCCTCCCCTAGAACTTCCAGAAGGAACACAGTCCCGCCAACATCTTAACTTTAGCCCGGTGAACTCCAACTTGGACTTCCAATCTCCGGAACTATAAGGTAATAAATCTGCGTGGCTGTCGGCCACTAAGCGTGTGGTAGTTACGGCAGCAATCAGGAGACAAGTACAACAGCAATAATGGAATAAACCACAAAAATACTTAAAGGGAGACTAAAACATCCAGCAAGGAGCAATGCAAAATTCACAACGTCTGTCAGTCAAAAATCACTGGGCATGAAAGAAGCAGAAGAACTCATTAATAGGAAGAGACCCAGAAACGACCTAGACGACAGACTCGAAGGACATTAAAAGAGCTATCATAAACATACCCCGTAAATTCCAGAAGGGAGGAAAAACATGAGCATGTCAGAAAGAGACACAGGAGATTTAAAGGAGACTCCTTCCAGAGATGAAAACTACAATGCCTGGATGAAGAACAGATCGGACACTGAAGAAGGAAAGGCCTGATGAACTTGAAGACACAACAAGAGAGACTGCTAACAATGAAACAGAGAAAAAACAGGGACAAAAATAAACAGGGCATCATGAGCTGTGGGACAACGTCAAAAGACCTAAGACATATGCAACTGGAGTCCCGAAAAAAGAGGCAAAGAGAGGGAGAGGAGAGAAAAGGTTATTTGAAGAAATAATGCCCCAGAGTTTTTAAGCCGGTGCAAAGTACAAACCCACAGAACCCAGACGCTCAATGAATCCCAAGCAGAACAAACACAAAGAAAACCACTCTGAGGCACATCACAATCAAACTGCTTCAAACCAGGGATAAAAAGAACATCTAAAAAGTGGTCAGGAAGTTTAAGAAGACATAACGTACAGTGGAACAAAATAAGAATTTGTCACCTCCTCACCAAAAACGTTAAAACATAAGACAGTGGGGGTGCCTGGGTGGTTCAGTCGGTTTAGCATCCGACTCTGGATTTTGGCTCCGATCGTGATCTCACAGGTTTGTGAGTCTGAGCCTGGCATCGGGATCTGCACTGACAGCATGGAGCCTGCTTGGGATTCTCTCTCTCCCTCTCTCTCTGCTCCTCTCCAGCTTATTCTTCTCTCTCTCTCTCTCTCTCTCGCTCTCTCTCTCCCCACCCCCTCTCTCAAAATAAATAAATTTTAAAAATGTACAAAAATAAAAATAAAAATAAGGGCATCTGGGTGGCTCAGTCACAGTTTAGTTCTGACTTCAGCTCCAATTGCGATCTCACAATTCCTGAGTTCGAGCCCTGCGTTGGGCTCTGTGCTGACAGCTCAGAGCCTGGAGCCTGGAGGTTGCTTCAGATTCTATGTCTCCCTCTCTTTCTGCCTCTCCCCTGCTCACACTCTATCTCTCTCTCTTTACAAAATAAATGAACATTAAAAAAACACAAAAAATAAAATAAAACATAAGACAGTGGAGTAACATCTTTTAAGTACTGAAAGAAAAAAAAAAACCCGTCAACCCAGAATTCGATAGGTAGCAAAAATATCTGTCAAAAATAAAGGACTGTATCATCAGCAGACCAACATCACAAGAAGTGCTGATTTGGGGATTATAAGGGCCAGAAAACTGGTAACACCCAAAATACCCATCAGAAAGGGGCTAGTGACATAAACTATGGCAGACCCTTAAAAGAGAATATTGAACACTGATAAAAACTGCAGCAGACCTATTAGGGCTGACATGAAACGGCGTTATGACATCCTACTAGGTGAGCAGAGCTACGTACGACAATATGAAAGGTTCACATCTGTGCCTGTAAGCGTATAAAAAAAGACCAATATGAGACACTCCACAGTCACCAGTGCTTACCTACCGGAAATGGGGCTGAGGAGGATGTGGGGTCAATGCGAAGGGGCTCTTTCCATTTCGTTCTTTATACTGCTTACTTCTGCGTCACCTGAATTGCTTTCAAAGAGCAAGTTCAAATATAAAAAACAAAAGCGGTCCTCAGCTGGGATTCAAGGCAAGCCCAAGAGACAGTCAACTTCTTGATTGGCTAAGTACTATTCATGATTTACTCAATTTGGGGTATGACAACATCTATTCCTTTTGCTTCTTTCAAATATCCTCTTTTTCATTCTATCCCAAATTCCACACCTGGGTACACATCGTAACGAAGGTCTCACTGAAGTCCACGTGGGAGCACGGACAAGGATGCTCGTCGCAGCTTTATTTGGGGTGGGGGCATCCGTCCCTGAGTGGAGGATGGGTAAAATCCACCCAGCGGCTCAAAGTAACACGGTGGAGCTCAAACACTTAGAGCTGAGAGGCAAAAGTGAGAAACAGAATGAGATCTGGACACTAGAGCGCTGATGGGACACTTTTTCAACATGCACACAAACGACAGCACACATTTTGCAAGAACACATAAACAAAAAAGAAAAAAATGCATGTTAAATATATAGAATATTGGACAGAGCAGAGGAGCAGAGCCAGGAGAATGGATAAGGATAGAAAGAAATAACTAAATAAAGCACGGGAAGGATTGTAATGAGCCAAAAACGATCATGCGCCCTAAACTGAGTATATTAACGTGCTACACATAAAAGATAAGGGGCAGGGCAGATGACATTTGAGCGACCGCGTGCCAGTTGCTTTACATGTATTAACGCGTCATTATTAACTCTCTCATAAGGTTCTCTGAGCTCCAATTTATTTTTTAAAAAAGTTTTAATGTTTATTTATTTTTGAGAGAGACAGAGACGGAATGAGAGTGGGTTAGGGGCGGAGAGAGAGGGAGACACAGAATTTGGAACAGGCTCCAGGCTCCAGGCCGTCAGCAGAGCCCGACGCGGGGCTCGAACTCACAAGCTGTGAGATTGTGACCTGAGCGGAAGTCGGACGCTCAACCGGCCGAGCCACCCAGGCGCCCCAATCCGAGCTCCAATTTATAAAGAAGAAACTGAGACACAGAGAGGTTCAACAACTGGCCCAAGGTCACACAGGGAGGAAACAGCAGAGGCAAAAGACTAGAATCGAGAATGGCTGGCTCCTGAGCCTACGGTCTTCCCCCCACCGGGCAGCCACAGCTGCTCCCGACCCGACTTACAACGAGAAAACAGAAGCCCGGCCTTTTCTTAGAATCCAGGATATCAGAATTAGAGCCTGTATCACACCTTATCAGACCCCTTTATGCAGATGCAAAACAAGGCCCCAAAAAGGCATTGCAGGAGCCCCCCGGAAGCCAAGAAAACCCAGGCCAGTTTCTTCCTGCTGGGGCACACTTCCTTAGTCCCACTGCTTCTAGATCTGCCAGGAAAGCGAAGAAATGAAACGAAACAAACTTTATCTGTAGAATATCAGCTTGGAACAAAAGACCTGAAAGGTTAGAGATCAAGGGAGGGGCAGGAGAGAAGACAAAACTCACTTCCAGGTCTGTGACCCAGCCCTGAGGACACCCAGAGAGCCTGGGTGCAGCACCACACGAGGTGGCATTTATGAGCCACGAGAGCCCACGAGAACCCCGAGCCCCGGCGGGGCCCGCCACTCGGCCGGGACGGGGACTCCGGCCAGGGAAGAAGGGACCTCGCCGCGCCGGAGTTTTCACATCCCGGAAAAGCCCGTGAAGCCCTGGCACAGGCGCTGATGTATCAGCTAATGTCTCACTCAAGTTGTCAGCATTTTGTTAGAGCCAATTCAGCGGGTAATTAAGGAAAAAGTTGGGACCAGATGGGGAAGCAGATGCTCACTCAGCCGCGAGTACACTTCCCTGCAAGTGTCTGCGAAGCACCGGGCCGGCCACGGCGGGGAGACAGGGGCTGAAGCGACAGCCCCGATACGAGTGGGAGAGAGGGGAGGCCCATTTTAAAGGTGAAGAAACTGAGGCCCAGAGAGGTCAGGGGACTTGGGGCTGCTGGAAGAACGGCAGGCAACAATGAGAGGAAAACCAGAAGACTGAAAAGAAGGAGTGTTTCTACCCTGAGGCAGAACTGCACACAAGGCAGGACCCCCCCCCCCCAACAAGCAGAACGAAGGAACTCCAGAAACGGGGGAGAGGGCCTGGATCCCAGCCTCAACCCTGCCCCTTCCTTGCTGCCTCCCCTCAGATAAGTCACTTTTCCTCTCTTGGGCTCAGTTTACTCATCTGCAAAATGGAGGAAAAGATCCCTGTACAGCCCACTCAAAGAAATGACGGAGTTAATAAGCACTGGGCACGGGTGTTGAGGACGGGAGTCGGGATGCCTGGGTTCGGTTTCTGGCTTCCCTCCCCATCAAATGTGTGACTTGTTTCACTCGGCCTCAATTTCTCCACCTATAAAATGGGAGTAACAGTGCATACCTCACAGGTACGGTGTGAGGACTTAAAAACAGGAAGACTTAGAACAGTAGAAGGCACAGTGTAAGTGCTCCTATGACCCCCCTACTACCATGGAGCCAATGAAAAATGACCACCAGACATTCCTGCAGCTGGCCAAGAAAATACTGACGTTTCAGTGTTAAAGGGAAAAGGCAGGGCATAAAACTGTATGCACTATGATGATAGCTATATTACACAAAGGATAAAAGGCCACCTAGAGAAAAGACAAAGTTAACAGAGAACTGCTAATCGTGATTACAAAGCGATAGAACAAGGGATTTACTTGCCTCTAATTCTCTATATTTCAAAATTTTCATATATGGATAACCGCTTTTGTAACAAAAAGGAAGGGCTGAACACACTGAGTTTTAGTTCTTTTTAAACACACTGAGCTTTCAGTGTTGGGGCTTTTTCACGGGGCTCCTAATGTAGAACACTGGCTGGGCAAATGAAAACAAAGACCAAGGGCAGTGGCCAGCTAACCTGACAGTGAACTCCAGAGCCGCAAAGGGGTGAAAGGGGAGAGTCCTGTGTGGCAGAGGGCGTAGGGACCACCAATGCCTCCTCTCCTCCCCACCCTGAGAGACTGACCACAGGGATATAAAAATAGGAGGCACTATTTATACAAAGGTCTGGACCAGGTAAACCAGTCTAACGTGAAGGTGATCACAACAGCCACTGCCTCTTGGGGGAAGGGGTGGCGACCGACAAAGGACCCAAGGAAACATTCTGGGAGCTGGAAATGTTCCACGTGGCAACAGGGGTAGGAATTCCGTGGGTATATGCACTTACCCAAACCTTCAGCTATGACTGTCCCTGTCCATCTTCCTTATGTGAGTTTTCCTGAAACAGCTGTCATGACATGATAACCAGCATCCTCGCGGAGTGGGAAGTCGGTGGAGGTACAGGTAATAAAGGAAGAGCAACATGTCGATGGCGGCTGAAGCTGGACCATGGGACGTGGTGGGGCGCGACACAACTCTGTTCATTCAGCATACTTCTGAAACTTTGAAGTTTATTTTTACCTACTCTGAGACAGAGAGAGAGAGAGAGCAAGCGGGGGAGGGACGGAGAGAGAGGGAGACAGAATCCCACGCAGGCTCTGTGCTGTCAGCGCAGAGCCCAACATGGGGCCCGATCTCACAAACCGTGAGCCCATGACCTGAGCCGAAGTCAAGAATTGGGCGTGTAACCACCACCCAGGTGCCCCCATATTTTTTTTTTTAAATAGGAGGAAAACAGTTATGGTGGCTTATCAAAAAATCAAACACGTAATTACTGTACGATCCAGTAATTCTACTTCTCGGTATAGACCCAAAAGAATGGCAAGCAGGATCTCGAAGAGACGGTAGTACACTCACGCTCACGGGAGTATTCGTGATAACCAACATGTAGCAGCGGCCCAAGTGTCCGCCGACAGAGGAGGGGATAAACAAAATGACATCTGCACACACAGTGGAATCTTATACAGCCTTGAGAAGTAAGGAGACTCCGACACGGGGTACAACATGGAAGAGCCCCGAGGACACGATGCCGGTCACAAAGAGACAAATATGATATGATTCCACTTGTAGGAGGTACTTAGAGAAGTCAAGTTCAGAGACAGAAAGTAGAATGGTGGTTGCCAAGGGCCGGGGGGGGGGGGGTTCTTTACGGAGAGTTTCCATTCCACGAGATGAAGTTCTGAAGATGGGCAGCACAGCAATGTATGCGTACTTAACACGACCTAACCGAACTGTATACACAAAAATGGTGAAGACAATCAAGTTTGTTATACACTGTATTTTAACACAATTAAAAAGTTAAAAAAAAAAAAAAGAGGTCCTGAAATCTAGAAGGGGATTTCACATACAAACCCACCCGCCAAGGAATTTCTGTTAGATGTTAGGGAGGTAACGATACATGGAAGGGCATCGCGATGACCCATCTCATAGACGTCATCCTTGAGATTCTGACACAGAACTGGTAAGATGAAAATCAAATATGTCACCCCTGGGGGTGGTGATAGGACCAATAGGGAATCCCAGACATCACAGTGGTGGCTTACCTTCTACTTTCCAACTCAACCCTGACCCCATCAGGAAAGCATCTGGGCAGAACCACTGGGCACTTCACCGTGGAGCCTCACAATGATGGAACCCAGACTGAGAAAACCTATAGCCCCGGCCCGGCCCCCTCAAACTCTGGCCGCCGTGTCGCCCACCCATCCTGTACACGGACAACACCTGGCCCTCCCCTTTCAACCCAAGACCCGAGGAAGCTGCTGCTGATATCACTGTAGGGTCTACACCACACTAAATCATACCTGCCTCCGTTTAGAAGGATTAAAGGAAGCGAGCAGGGGAGAGGGCAAATGCAACAAAATTGCGTAATAAAAAAAGGAGAAAAGCGTTCTACTCGAGATTCAGGGAAGGAGCATGTGTAAGTTTTACTCCAGGAAGCTAAAATAAATTTTAGACAAATTCTCCTTTGCATCCCCAACAAAATTAAAGAAAACAAGAACAGAATAAAACGAAGGGTTAGCTCAAGGAATTCAGAAGAGAATACAAGGAATCAAATAATGGCACAGCGGAATTATAATGAGCATCAGGAGCAGGGACCAGCAGAGTCGTCAGCACAGAAAACAGAGTTAAGGCATCCAAAGGATACACTCGAGAAGCACTTACAAACCTCAAAAGAGAGAAATAGAGGCTCAAATAATCAAGACAAGAGATAATGCAGAAAACAAACAATAGGGATATATGGATATATATGTGGATAACTGCCATTCCAAGAAGAAATGAGCCCAGTGGGACACAATGGAACAAAAATGTTCCTATTATTAAGAGCTAAATCTGTAGACAAAGTACATTCCGTGCACCTCGCAAACTAATGAAAAGACACCAAAACGTGGATATTGCTTGGAATATCCCTTGAATTTCAAGGGGGAAAAGAATACCACAGGCATTCAGGAAGGATGAGGGTGAGAGGGTGGGGGAGTCGACCATCAAAATAAAATACCATGTGGCCTCTGAATTATCCAATATTAACAACATAAGACTATAGAGCATCTACGGAGTACTGAGTGATAAAATACGTAACCCAAAATGCTCTATTCATCCAAGCTGCCATTCACATGAGAAGGAATCAAAAATACCTTCTCAGTTATATAAGTACTTAGAAAAGAGAACACTATAATTAGATGAAAGAAGTTTAAAAAAAAACACATTAGGTATTATAATAAATATAACTTGGGGTAAGCTCCATATTAAAAGACACAGGCACTCAGACTCTGAATTTTTAAATATAAAAAACCTACACGCTATCTGAAAGAAATACAGCTATTTTTCTAAAGGGCACAGAAAAGTTAAAAGAAAAAGTAAAATAAGAACTTAAATGTAAAATTATACCAGGTAAACCCCAACAACAGAAAGCAGAAAGTACTTTAGAAAAATCACTGGAATTAAAGGTGAAATCAGGAAATGCTTTATAAAAATGAGAAAAACTACAACTGAAAGCAGAAAACATAGAACAGGTCAAGGAGGACCTATTTTTACAGATTAGGAGTACAACCCATAATAAAATGTGACCAGGCAGACATATATTTCTGTTAAATAACCCAGCAATAAAATATATAAAGTAAAATAAAAAAAGCAAAAGCTAACACCGAAAGAAACATTATACTATTGGAAGACATTAACAGATTCTCAAATTCTTGAAATAATAAATGGAAAAGCAAAATTATTAGGGCTCGTGAGGGAATCTGAAAAATGTGATTAATATCCATGATATCTGAAATGGAGAAACAGACGTATATGTAGCAAACAGTAAGCCCCAAAACGGAAATGAAATATTTACACAAACTGATATTTGAAAAAAGGAATCCAAAACTTTCTATAAATTAACAAAAGCAAAACCATCGTTGGCAACAGTCTCTCACAATTAACTAAAAATGAATAAACATAAATACTAATGTAAAAAAAGGAATCACAAAGATTTAATACTTTTAAATCATCTTTAAAGAAAACATCGGGGCGCCTGGGTGGCTCAGTCAGTTAAGTGTCCGACTTCGGCTCAGGTCATGATCTCACGGTCGGTGGGTTCCAGCCCCGCGTTGGGCTCTGTGCTGACAGCTCAGAGCCTGAAGCCTGCTTCAGATTCTGCGTCTCCCTCTCTCTCTGCCCCTTCCCTGCTCATGCTCTCTCTTTCTCTCTCTCTCTCAAAAATAAACACTAAAAAGTTTTTTTAAAAGAGAACATCAAAACTAAAACTAAGGTATGGAATATTTAGAGGAGAAAATAGTTACGATGCGTCAGAGTAGGTTTATAGAATGTGACCAAAAATGTACTCAGAGGAAAATTCATTGACTAAGCACTTTCATTACTAACCAGAGAAAAAGAAAGAGCTTAAGGACTCAATTTTTTTAAACATCTCAAGAAAGCGAAAGGAGGGGGTTTAACATAAACATAATAATTTGGAAACGTTTTAAGTAGTCAGAGGTGACAAATTACTTCAAAGTATTAAGAGGTGGGTAAAATAGGCCTGGATGTTAGTTTTCAACCAAAAAACATAAGGGAGAAAAATCAGATTAGAAAATATAACCAGAGGACATTTTTTTTAAGTTGTACTCTTTCTATGCAAACATGGTTCAAATTCTTGATGAAATGAATAGATTTCTAATAAAATACAAATGACTAAAACTATTTTCAACCAGAGCAAGAGCAAAAAAATTACTGAAGAAAGGGTTACAGTGGAAGAGAATCATCTCCAAAAGTATAACAAGACAAGAGTTTTAAAGGCTAGTCCTTTTAAACTTTCAAAAGACAGATAATTCCCATGCAATATAAATCATTCCTGGCAGAGACTACAAATAAACATCTGGCATGCATGCTGAAACTCTCATTTCCTACACTCGTACAAAACACTAAATTGTTTACACATGACAGGACCTCAGAATCCTTCTCAACACGGCCATCTCAGCAGCTACCAACAGGTACACAATTTGCAGTATATTTATCCACCTTGTTCCAGATCATTGAAAATGATGGAAAGCTTCCCAATTTGTAACCCACTGTACTAGCATAATCCCCATTTTAAAAATGACAAAAAGAGCACGCCAAAAATAAAACCACAAGACAATTTCACTAACGGAGATGGACACAAAATGCTGCAAAATGGATCCACAGTATATTAAAATAATGGGACACCATGAACAAATGGGTTCCTTCCAGGATGGTTAATATTGGGAAATCTATTAATGTAATTCACCGCATCAGCAGATCAAAGTTAAGAAAACCATACGGTCATCCGGGTATATAATGAAAGGTATTTGTTTAAAATTCATCATCCTTTTCTCCCCTCTTATTACGAACCAGTCTTACAGTGGGGGAGGGGATGATTCACACTCCACTGCAAAAGAAAAATTCAAACGCGGAAGAGCGAAAAGCACCCCTAAATCGTACCACTCACCTCCATCTTGATAAAATTAAGAAAAATAAAAATAAACTTAGCAACTCAGAAGATGCTTACTTAATAATAAAGAATATGTAACGGGGGGTGCCTGGGTGGCTCAGTCGGTTAAGCGTCCGACTTCGGCTCAGGTCATGATCTCACAGTCTGTGAGTCTGAGCCCCACAAAAGACTCTGCTGACAGCTCAGAGCCTAGAGCCTGGAGCCTGCCTCTGATTCTGTGTTTCCCTCTCTCTCTCTGCCCCTTCCCTGTTTGTGCTGTCTCTCCCTCTCTCTCTCTCAAAAATAAACATTAAAAAAAAATTTTAATAAAAAAAATAAAAAAGAATATGTATCAGAAACCAAAATAAAACTTCAGACTTAACTAGAAAATGCTAACATCCTTCCTACTAAAAGAAGAAACAAGACAATACAAGGATACATGTTATCCCTGCTACTATTCAAACTGCCTAGAAGGTCTAGTCAACCTATAAGAAAAAAAAGGACAATGTTGTAAAAGAAGGGAAATGAATATTATCTGCATCTATTACAATCTATCTAAAAATCACAAGAAACCACTGGAATTAAGACGACAATATGCGGCTGGGGTGTGCCCGGGTGGCTCAGTTGGTTGAGTGTCTGACTCTTGATTTGGGCTCAGGTCATGATCCCAGGGTCACGGGATCAAGCCGAGCATCCGGCCAGCTCCATGGAGACCACTTAAGATGCTCTCGCGCTCTCTCTCTCTCTCTCTCTCTCCACCCGCAACCCGCTCCCATCCCCCACTGGGGCTCGCTCGTGATCTCTCTCTAAAAATAAAAAAATTAAAATTAAAAAAACAATATGGTAAGTTATCCACTAACAAAACAGCCACATAAAATCCAGTAGCTTTTCAATGTACTTGAATTAATTAGGCAAAGTAACACAATGAGGAAAATTATCCCCCTTGGTCAAAAATACCAAATACCCAGGAATATACTTAAAGATACATGTCCAAGGGGTCCCTGGATGGCTCCATCAATTGAGTGTCTGACTCTTGATTTTGGCTCAGGTCATGATCCCAGGGTCATGGGATCAAGCCGTGCAGACCACACTGGGCACAGAGCCTGCTTGGGATTCTCATTCTCTATCTCTCCCTCTGCCCCTCTCCCCAGCTCGCATGCTCTAAAACAAAATAAAGTAAAATAAAAGTCCAAAACTTAGGTGGAAAACTTTAATGTGGGTCATTTAAGGGAACACGAACAAAGAAAGAGACAGACCACAACCTTAATGGACAAAAAAAACATTATACTGTTAAGAACACCCTTCTATTCAATTAAATGCATACATTTAACACGATTACCATCACAAGGCAATTTTTACCTTTAAAAATGATTCCAGCATTCATCCGCTAGAATATGTGTGAGACTAATGAAAATTTTGAAAACAGAATAATATGGAAAGACATTTACTAAATATTACAATATTTTTAAAGCAAAAATAACCAAAACAGGGTGGTACGGGAACTAAAGTTAACACACATAGTTGGATGTGTTGGGTCTGTTTCTGCACTGTAATCGATTAAATCTATCTGCCTGTATATGCCTATGCCAGGTCAACCCTCATTCAGTTACTATAGCTTTAAGATATTTTAATACCTGCATTTAGAAAATACACACTCAAATCCACCCAGCTCTTGGTGGCAGCACTAGACAGCCAACTTCTCAATCCTTTATAACCCTTCAAACCACCCAGCCATAGATTAAGTGGGGCCCACGAAGCCATCCAGCCCAGGAGCAGCAAATGTGAACTAGGCTACCACCACATTGCCTTCCCAGTGGCAGACATCACTAATCAATCTCAGTATCTTGCCCACCATGGCCTATCCATGGACCCAATAACCAACCACAACTGGAATTCATAAGAAAACATGGACATCTGTGAAGTCCAATCTCTTCATTTTATGGGTAAATGAGTTTCCATCCTCATGACAATTTTGCAAGGCAGACCAAAAAAGCTCATTATCTCATATTCTAGACAACAGTGCTTCCAAGAGGGAAAATGACACGGCAAACTCAGCCCGGGCCTGATAAGGGGCAGACCATACAACGCCAGGTCTCTTGCATCCAGCCCTACGGTCCTTCCATCCTCCATGTCCTATAACCCAAATGGGCTCAGACACAGGCCTAGTGAGCCTACAGGTAGCTGCCATTTTCTGTGCAAGAAAAAAAAAAAAAAAGCATCCAGATGCAACTGGCCAGCTAACCCTTACATAGGACTTGCTATGTGTCAAGCACTGTGCTAGTATTTTTAATATTAACTCCGCTAATGCTCACTCTACCCATTTTGCAGACAAGGAAACCGATGCTAAGTCATATGCCCAAGGTCATGTGGTCTGAAGGAGGCAGATGTGGGTTTCGCATCCCGGAAGTCTGGCTACAAAGTGGACATCCTTAGCCACTTTGCTGTCCCACTTTTCAGAGCAGCCATGTAAGGACTGTTTTTCCTGGGGGCATCACGTGTGCCACAGCACCTAGACCCACCCTGCACGCTCCCGCCAACTCACGCTGGGCTTTGGTAAAATTACACCATAAAGAACATCTTCATATATAAGTATTTTTATATTTTAAAATCCTCTCCTTTAGATATATTCCCAAAGAGGGATTGCCGGTACTAAGCTTTGGGAACCTCTGTTGATTTGGAAAGGAAATAAACTCTTTTAAAAAGCATTTTGTTGACTCACTTTGTTATTATAAAAGAGGTTCGTGTTCCATGAAGAAAACTTACTATATGCAAAAAAAAAAAAAAAAAAAAAAAAAAAAAGACCCATAATCGCAGGCCTCTCCAAGTTCATCTCCATTAACAGTTTTGCTCCCTGGGTGTCACTGGAACCCCTGAGACCTCCAGTCAGTCGTCTGTGGGGACTTGCTCCAAGCCCACGTCCAAGTTGAGTTCACCAACTGGGGAGCTCCATGGCTGCCTGCTTTGTGCACTCGTTATCTTCAATGGGAAGTAACAAAGATCACTATTTATCACGAGGATGAGGGAGCCAAGCAGGCAGGACATTTCTGATCTGTTCCTTACCTGCTAGACAGGAGGTTTAGGTAAAGGGGCTCTGGGTTCCACCTGCTCAGGACAGCTGGGAGGTCCTGGCAGGAAAGTCCAGTAGACAATTTAATGAATCATAGCCAGCAATTTTTTTTTTAATAAAAAAAAAAAGAATTAAAAAGCAGCAGAATACAGGGGTGCCTGAGTAGCTCAGTCAGTTGAGCGTCCAACTCTTGGTTTCAGCTCAGGTCATGATCCCAGGGTCGTGGGACCAAGCCCCATGTTGGGCTCCTCAATGAGCATGGAGCCTGCTTAAGATTCTCTCTCTCTCTCTCTCTCTCTCTCTCTCTCTCTCTCTCTCTCTCTCCCCCTCTGCCCCTCTCCCCTGCTTGCATGCGCACTCTAAAATAAAAAAAAATTAAATTAAAAAATTAAAAAACCTGGGGCGCCTGGGTGGCGCAGTCGGTTAAGCGTCCGACTTCAGCCAGGTCACGATCTTGCGGTCCGGGAGTTCGAGCCCCGCGTCGGGCTCTGGGCTGATGGCTCAGAGCCTGGAGCCTGTCTCCCTCTCTCTCTGCCCCTCCCCCATTCATGCTCTGTCTCTCTCTGTCCCAAAAATAAATAAACATTGAAAAAAATTTAAAAAAAAAAATTAAAAAACTGTATCAGAAAGCATCACAAGTGGTTAAGTGTAAATATTGTTCTCTGCTTTTGCTTTACCTTTGTGAGTACATGCATATGAGACGGTGATATAAAATGTGTTTCTTCCAGTGGGTCAGTCATGAACATTTGCTGCTGCCCAGCAGGGCACAGGCCCTGCAGAGGTCAGTTCTGTCAGGACACCAGGAGGCAGGAGTGAGATCGCATCTGCAAAAGCACTTTACAGCATTAAGCACTGTTCTGACTTCAGACCAGATCACCGAAGACTCGCTTTCTTCCTCTCATTTGCCCTAACCTTTATTCCCCTCTAACTCCCCACCTACGTGCACCCCCTCAGAGACAAGAGTTCCGATACACTGAATATTCTGGTGGGCTCCCATGAAGGATAACGACATTTGGGCAGAATTTTGTGAGTCATCAGCTTTCAAGGAATTAGATTTATAATAATAAGTACTCAACGCTAAAAATTCACTGTTCATCTTTCTTTAATGATTCATCTAATTTCATCAGCCCAGAATGCTCTATTCCAACCATTTCCTCCCACAGACCCATCTTTAGACCCTCAAATCCTATCTGTCCTTCAAACTCACACTCAAATACCACTTCCTCCAGGAAGTTGCCCTGGATTCTCTTTACCAGGATTCAACTTTCCCTCTACTAAATACCCTCAGCAACCGGTCTTAGAACACTGAACATTTTCTACAGCACGTTGTATGTGACTATGAACAGAATCCGTATTGTTTCATCACCTTGGTGCCTATCAGGAGTCTCCAGCCATAATTAGGACAATTATTTAATGGATAAATAAATTCAGAAGGTGTTTAGGATCTTGAAAGAGGAAGGATCATCACCCAAAAATGTTTTATCAGCATAAATGCAGAAAACCAAGTTATTAGAGAATTCTGGCTAATAAAATGAGATTAAAAATAATTTCCTGAAAAATTAATACATGTGTAATAAGTAAAATATATAAGAACAGACGTGAAATTAACACAGCTATCTCGGAGAGGTATGCAATTATGAAGTCTTTTTTACATATATGTTCTAGGTTTCCTCATTAAACATGAACCCTTTTCATAATAATAAAGTCAATGAAATTTTTTTTAAAGAATCTGCTATATTTCTTTTCCAAATCAACAGAGATTCCCAAAGCCTGGTACCAATAATTGTCCCAAAAGGGGCAGGATATATGGAAATGTATTAAACTAATATCTACCCTTGATCCAGTAATCTCTCTTTGGGAATATATCCAAAGGAGATGGCTTTAAAATATCAGAATACTCTATTTATGAAAATATTCGTTACAGTGTAACCATATTAAAGAGAAATTAGAACCAACCTAAATGTGCAACAATAGAGTATGGGTTAAACAAACTACATTCTTTTCTGTGACTATTATGCAGTCTTTAAAAATGACAATGAGGAAGACAAAAGATGGGGGAAGGAAAAGGCAGGAGGCGAAACTAATACGTTATGATTCAAATAATAAAAATATGCTTGTAAAATAACTAGAAGGAAATACACCGAAGTTTTAATAGGGAATATAAGAGGGCTGGCATTTATTTACCATAGTCTTTTTATTTCCTTACTTTCTGATTTCTCTGTAATATCATTAGGTTACTTTATTTAAAAATTAACTTATTAAAACAAGTATCAGCAAACATCTAACTGCGACCAAGGAATAATCTGTTTAGGAATATCTGTTTTGAATAAGCCATGACTACTGCTTCCCATCCCATTCAACAAGCACCTATTAGCACTGCTCTGTGCCAAGGTACGCATGGTCCCTAGGGAAAGATACCTGAGCATCCCTGAGATACAGCGCATTGTGAAAAGTACTCCACAGCCCTAACAGTTGGACTCAGGTTCTGTCACCTCCCAGATGTGGTGAATGAGAACATCAATTAGACACCCACAGCAAGTTCTCTAATGTCACTGAACTTCAGTTTCTGCCACTGTAGTGGCATTGAGGTCAGTCTGGATAATAAAGAGCATCTGCCCGGTGAAAAAAACACACTAGAAAGCAGCCCAACCTGGTGAACAACATACATGCTATTCTACAGGTCAGTTCTGAAGACATGATTCCAGTGCTCAGGTTTATCTGTAAGTGATCAAGTCAAAAAGAGTGTTATACCTGTACACTCAGATAACATCAGAGTCCAGAAAGAGACCTAAGTACATGGAAATTTAATATCAGAGAAAGACAGCATTTCAAATCCAGAAGGAAAAGGTGGATTATTCAATTCTTGGCGTTACAGCAAGAAGCTAGACATGTGGAAAAAAACAGAGCCTAATCTCTATGCCCCTCCTGCAAAGCAAATATATTCCAAAGAGATAATCAATTTAAATGTAAGAAAAGAAAGCGTATACAAAATGAAAGAAGAAGTAAGGATGAATTTTTTTTTTAATGTTTATTTATTTTTGAGACAGAGGGAGAGAGAGCATGAACGGGGGAGGGGCAGAGAGAGAGGGAGACACAGAATCGGAAACAGGCTCCAGGCTCTGAGCAGTCAGCACAGAGCCCGACGCGGGGCTCGAACCCACGGACTGTGAGATCGTGACCTGAGCCGAAGTCGGCCGCTTAACCGACTGAGCCACCCAGGCGCCCCAGGATGAATTTTTTTTAATTCTTTTTTTGTTTCCAGGTATTTGATCTTACAAATAATTGTGAGCACTCATGCGTGTTTCACATGGTATACAGACACACCTATTCCTTCTGTGAATGTTCCTGGAAGACGAATTGTTGACTTGTTCAATAACATCAATGTTCAACTTGGTCTTTTCCCTGTCACGGCCATTTTTTAAGCATACAGTTCAAGAGTGCTAAGTACATTCACGGTGTTGTGCAACAGATCTCCAGAACTTTTTCATCTTGCAAAACTGAAAGTCTATACCCACTAAACAGCATCTCCCCATTTCCCCCTTCCCCTGGCAACCACCCTTCCACTTTCTGTTTCTGCCAGTTCGGCTACTTTCGAGGTCTCACGAGGAGCAGAATCAGACAGCATTCGCCTTCCTGTGACGGGCTGGTGTCACTCAGCATAGTGTCCTCGAGGTTTATCCATATGGTAGCATGTGACAGGATTTCCTTTTTTTAAGGCTGAATAATATTCCATTTGATGCACAGACCTTATTTTGTTTACACCCTCATCCGTCAATGAACCTGAGTTACTTCCACCTCTTGACCACTGTAAATAACACTGCAATGAACATGGGTGTATAATCATCTCTTTGAAATCCTGCTTTGAATTCTCCTGGATATACACCCAAAAGTAGGATTGCCAGATCATATGAGAATTCTATTTTTAATTTTTTGAGAAACTGCCATACTGTTTTCCATAGCAGCTGCACCAACAGTACACAGGGTTCCAAATTTTCCATGCCAACACTTACTTTCTGGGATTTTTTTTTTTTTATAGTGACTATCCTAATAGGTGTGAGTGATTTCTCATTGTGGTTTTAAATTACATTTCTCAAATGATCAGTGACATTGCGTCTATTTCCATATGCGTCTTGGCCATCTGTGTACCTTCTCTGGAAAAATGTCTGTCCAAGTCCTCTGCCCATTTTTAAAAAATCAGGTTATTTGGTTTTTGTTGTTGCACTGTAGGGGGTTCTTTATATATTCTGGAAACTAACCCTCATTCAGATATATGATTTGCAAATATCTTCTTCCATTCTGTAGGCTGCCTTTCACTATAAATTCTTAACGTGGGGAAGTCTTTTTAAGTGTGACACCAAAACAATACAGTCAGAATCCAAAACACAAAAATGTAAGCATTTTAAAAGTAAACATTTTATTGAACCACCACTAAACGGTGCTTTAAAAAAAAAAAAAAAGTCCAGGAAAAGAAATACTTGAAATCTAAACAGCAAACAAAGAGCCAATATCTCTAAAATCCAAAATTTATTGAAAAAATAAAGGAAGTGTGCCTTGGCAGCTCAGTCAGTTAAGCATCTGACTTTGGCTCAGGTCATGATCTCACGGTTCGTGAGTTTGAGCCTCTCATTGAGCTCTCTGCTGTCAGCACAGATCCTCTGTTCCCCTCTCTGCCCTTCCCTCTCTCTCTCTCTCAAAAATGAATAAACATTCTAAAAAACAAATAAATAAAGGAGCTTCTGGGTGGCTCAGTCAGTAAGCATCCAACTTTGACTCAGGTCGTGATCTCACGACTCCTGAGTTCAAGCCCCGTGTCAGGCTCTGTGCTGACAGCTCAGAGCCCGGAGCCTGCTTCAGATTCTGTCTCCCTCTCTCTCTGCCCCTCCCCCAACTCACGTGCACGCCCTCTCTCTCTCTCTCTCTCTCTCTCTCTCTCTCTCTCTAAAATAAACATTAAATAAACATTAAAAATTTTTTAATAAAGAATAAAATAAAGAATAAAAAAAAATAAAAGAAAAAACAGACCACCCCAAGCGAAAAATCAGCCAAATGCTTGAAGAGACAATTCACATAGGAAGAAATGCAAGTAGTTAATAAAAGTATACTAAGAAATGTTCAACCTCATTAGTTTGCCCATCAGGACATCAATGATTAAAAAGTGGCAATACGACATGATGGCCACAATGTATAAGATGAGCACTCACAATCTCCTAGTAGGAAGGAAAACTAATACCACCTATAGAATGCAAATATGTTATGATTCAGCAATCCGCCTTTTAGAGAGTAATGATAAAGAGATGACCACGTAAGCTAGAAACCCTGCATGTAAAAGGTTTAGAAATAACCAAAATCCAACAGGGCACTGAGTTTAGGGACATATATGCACAATAGAAATACAACGTAGTTGATAAAGTAATAGGGACACATATACAATAGAAATACAATGTAGTCAATAAAGTAATAACAAAGATCTCTATTAACTGATGCAGGAAGATATCCAGGAGTTTAAAAAGAAAGCTGACTCGGAACAGCATGCAGAATATAATCCCATTTGTATAAAACTGTAATCGTATATATTTAAATATGCCGAGGGATGACTTACATAATGCTCATCAAATGTGAACAGTGGTTGTCTCTGGGTGGTAGGATTTGGGGTGGTTTTCTCAAATAACAATCATATTTCTTCTATACTGCTTTAATGTTTTATGTAATGAATGTATTATTTTATAACTGGGGGTGGGGGGGGGGGGGAAGAACCTGTTTTCACTTGGAAGAAAAATAAAAGTGGAGAACCAACTCTTGGACAGCCATCTCACACTCAGAAACCAGAATGGAGACAGTCTAAAGAATGGAGTCTGAGTGAGGACTCTGACACTAATTAGCTGAATGACCCCTGGGCAGGTTAGCTTCTCTGCACCCTGGTTTCCTCACCTGTAAAATAAATATGATGAAAATTCTATGTCATGGAGTTATTTGGGGGGGATAAAGAAACTAACACTGGGTAGGTTCTCAATAATAATTAGTTTCAGGGCGCCTGGGTGACTCAGTTGGTTCAGCGTCCAACTTCAGCTCAGGTCACGATGTCGCGGTCCGTGAATTCGAGCCCCGCGTCGGGCTCTGTGCTGTCAGTTCTGAGCCTGGAGCCTGCTTCAGATTCTGTGTCTCCCTCTCTCTCTGCCCCTCCCCCACTCATACTCTGTCTCTGTCTCTCTCAAAAATAAATAAAATATTTAAAAAAATTTTTTAAATAATTGTTAGTTTCATCCTTCCCTTTGAGCTCATTACTAAAAGCACCCTAGCTGTATCTAACCCATATTAGGTACTCAAAATGTGTCAGGTGATTGAATGGGGTAGATAGATGGATGAACAGATAATCCTAAGAAAGACATCTGAAGGATAGAAAGATGATAAGGGCACATGGGTGAGTGGGTAAAATGGGTGAGATGGACGGATAGGTGAATAGCTAGACAGATGGAATGATGAGCAGACAGATGGAATGGCAGCTTATATTTTCAAAGATGACCACGCTAATATACACACCCTCCAACACGTTTGATGTCACACTGACACAACTCCATAGAGGAGTGGGGCTTACGGCTCTCCTCTCAAAATGGGACATGTCTTTGTAACTGCCTCAACCCACAGATTGCGGTAGAAGTTACGCTATATGACTTCTGACACTAAATCATAAAAGGAGACACTGGGTCTGCTTGACTCTATCTCTGTTGGGACATGTGCCTTGGGAGACTCAAGGTGCCATATAAAGTCAGGCCATGTATGAAGCCTCCATGCTGGAAAGACCCCATGACATGGATGGATGGATGGATGGATGGATGGATGGATGGATGGATGGATGGACAAATGGATGCCCAATGAGTTCTAACTTCTTAAGTCTTCCAAATCCTGGCACCAGATATGAGAGTAAAGAAGGTCTGAAGATGACCCTGGCCACCATATGACCACAGTCACAAAGAAACCCTAAACCAGACCAACCGATGGACCTACTCCCAAATTCCCGACCCACAGAAACCATGAGAGACAATAATCAGCGTTGTGTTAAGCCACTAAGTTTTGAGGTGATTTGTTACATGGAAATTGGTACCTGAGACAGATGGTGAAAGGAGTCTGAGGCTGAATGCATGACCTCTCTATGCGGAGCCCCGGAAATCAGCCACATCTTGTACTAAATACCAGGTCTTGTACACTTCTGCTGTTCCAAAAGCCTCCCGCTTACCTTTCTATTCCAAGCCTTTCTCACCTCCACTATTTATACTTCCAAAAGCCAGCCCTCCTCCAAGCTCTGACTTGGATCAACTGCCCTCCTGCCCCTGAACAAACTAACAGAACATGCTTTCTGAGCAACTAGTCCAAGCCCTGACTGTGTAATAGGGCAAATGGAGGCCCAGAACAGGGAAAAGAGATTACCCCAGGCTCTGGCTGAGTTGGAAGCAGGGCTCAGACTTGAGACTATGGTTCCTACCGTGAAGCCCAGAGTTATTTCTCCTCCAACAGCCCGTGGGCTCCAGGTATCCCCAAGTTTGAGCTGTGCTTCCACTGCTTACTGCCAGTGATGGTAGTCCCATCGGGCAGCCAGCATCGCCGCAGGCCCTGGCTGGGACGTGCCAGAGCTCCTGGCTCCAAGCATACCTTACATCTGTCTGGGCATAAATTTGCATTCTGAATCCAGGAGGCCCCGGTTCCAAGTATGTCAAATGTAATTAATTACAGCAAACCTTCTGCAACTGTTTTCAAACGCAGTATTAAAGGCTCTGTGAGCATGAAACACACAAGCCACCGGCCGGCCGAGGAGCACGGGGAGCTGGGGAATGGGGGACTGGGAGTCCCAGATCCAGGCCCCATGGAGTGGGGAGGGCAAGTTCCCGAGACCCCAGGGTCCAGCTCAGCCCCACTGCGAAGGGGAGGGCATCCAAGGGAACTGGCTTCAAGTCCTAGCCAATCACCGATGCCACAACTTGGACAAGCAACTTCACCTTCTTCGACCGGAAGCGAGAATGTTTAAGACTCAGCACCTCAAAGGGCTGCTGTGAGCCTCGTCTGTGGCCACCATCTGAAGTTGGAGCCGATCACCACTACCAGCTGTGTACGCTTTCACCTCTGATTCTCAATTCCCCAATGTTTAATAAAAAAAAAAAAAAAAAAAAAAGCCTTCCTTTCCAGGGTGACTGTATTCACTGACGTATTAATAGATGTTAAATGATGAGCCCGGTGCCTGGTATGTAAGAGGCACCTGGCAAATATGCCATGATTACTATATTTTGAGGCAGAAAAATTCTATTTTGCAAAAATCAGGTGAGATGAAGAATGCTCAACTTCAGCCTTTTGACAGAAACAGATCCTGAATAAAAATCAAAAATTTGTAAGGTTGAATTTCCAACACATGGCTCAAACTCCTTTCAAAACACTGACAGCCAGAGAACTAAGTTACAAAGGTGGAGACTTGTGTTCGAGCCTAGCCGAATCTGCCGTCCTGTCCCGCCCCCCTGCCTGTACCAGGTTGGAAATCAGGAGAGCCGGATGACCTCCTCATCCTGCCAGCTCCATCCACTACTACAGTGTGCCCTCTGGTCTTCCAGAAGCCTTGCTTCCCAAATCTCTACACGGAGCACACATGACTTAGCAAGAGAATGACTTGTGGCCACTCGGGTCCCTAAATCCATAGCCCCTAATGTGACCTGGGTTTCTAGGCCCAAGCCAGCCCACAACTACGCTCTGATTCATAAACCCTGGTTCAACCCCAAATTCTAAATAGACCGGAATTTTCTGGCAAGTGGCGAGATCGCCAGGGGTAATCTTTTAGATTTGTTTTTGCTTGTCTTGTTAGATATACTTTCTTCCAAAGTATTTAATTAACGTTTAGGGGAATGGATAAGCAAAGTGGAAAACAGTTTAAGTTTTCCTTCCTAAATTACCAATCTCTTTCTCTCTCTGTCCTAAGTTCCCTCCATTTAACCACCTAGTTATACTGATGCCTACACCATTACATCATCCTTCTTCCCAATTCCAAACTCTGCATTCTTCACCAGTTACCTGATGAAGCCGGGTGGGGCGGGGGCAGACTTTTAGATCAGCACTGTCCATTAGAACTGTAATACCAACCACATAGGCAATTTCAAATCTAGAAGCAACATTATTTTTGAAAAAAGTGAAATTAACTTTATTAATATATATTCTTTAACCTAGTATATAAAGGGCTATCATTTTACCTTGCAATCAATATTTTAAAAATTATTACTGAGGGGCGCCTGGGTGGCTCAGTCAGTTAGGCATCTGACTCTTGACTTCGGCTCAGGTCATGATCTCACGTTCATGGGTCCAAGCCCCGCATCGGGCGCTGTGCTGACAGCTCAGAACCTGGAGCCTGCTTCGGATTCTGTCTCTCTGCCTCTCTCTCTCTGCCCCTCTCCTGTTAGCACTCTCTCTCTCTCTCTCTCTCCCCCTCAAAATAAATAAACTTACAAAAAAATTATGACTGAAATCTTTTACAATCTTTTTTTCCCTATGAACATTTCAAAATCCGATGCGGACTTTACACTTACAGCCACATTTCAACTGCTCAACAGCCACAGGTGGCCAGTGGTTACAATACACACTGGATGGCACAGACGTAGATCATCTCTACAAACCTTTTAAGCCCTAGACTCCCCAGATCCAAAAAGACGACTAGCCTTACAACAAATTCCACTTCTAGCCAGTAGACCCCCAGGGAAGTGACCCCGTCCCTGGGGCCTCGTTCCAGGCCAGTTTCAGTTTTATTTCAGATCAGTTTCACTTTCTGCTTTTTGCCAGTATACATTATAAGAAACGCCCACATAAACACACTTAAATTTTTACTTATTTTTCCCTGTTGATGAAATTAAAAAAAAATTTTTTTAAATCTCCGGCATCCAAAGATGTGATCTATTCCAAGTACCCTGGCTATGTCCACTTAGCTAACAAAACCCTGAGCCCAAAATAAAAGAAATGCAAACTCTCCACAAAATTTCACCTGATAAAAATCCCCATCCTTAGTTCTCTACAAAAATGCCGGGACTGGTGAGAATTAGTCCAGCAGAGGGTCAAACCTGAGTGATAGAATGGCTAGCCCCTCGGGCATGCTGTCTTGGACAGTAACACATCCACTAAGCTTCTGACTCTGAATGTTACCAGTAAATCCCAAGCCAGGGGCTTGCCCAGGGACACTCCAGCCTCCTCCGCTCTGCAGAAGTCATTCCTACCCATGGGGTGGAGATGGCAGACTTCTTCCTCCCTGGATCCCCCAACTCCCCCAAAACGAGGGCTGGCCCCGGGGAATTCAAGATTCCATCCCTGACACAGAGCTCAGTTCGCTAGAAAGCAGGTTTTTCTGGGTTTTCTATAGCAGACTAGGGGAACCAAGCATCACCTGACTCCATCTATTCTCTTTAGCTCACAGATGAAACCTCCTTCTGCTTTGTCAGCCAAAATATTTATATCATTTTTCTGTCGACTCAATACCATCCTCACCTTGGCCTCCCTCCTTTCCTTTTTCTTTCTCCCTCTTTTCCTTTTTAAGAAAAGAAAGTTGTCGCTAACATGTTTCTCCAGTTCTTCACTGTTTATAAAGCACTTTTAAATCCATTAACTCACATGATGCTTGCAGGAAGCCTATCAGGGAATATACAAGTGAACTGTTCTCCCACTTAACAGATAAACAAACAGAGGCTCAGCGCCCAGTGCCTTCCGGGGCTGGGCAGGTCACATTCATGGGAACTGTCTGGAAAGGCAGAGTACATACCCTGTCCAAGGCCTACAAATTCCAAACTTTTTAAACCTGCAGCCGGCATATAAAATGAAACAAGATAAGGTGCCTTTGTGGGCACCCATCTATGACTCTGGGTTTCCACAATTTCCCAACAGGGCACCTACAAATAATGACTGGTGCTAGTTATAAAAATCCATATGTTAAAAAAAAATAACACATATCTAGGGCTTCAGTCTCAAAAGCATTTTCAAGGAGGCCTGGGTGGCTCAGTCGGTTAAGCATCTGACTTCAGCTCAGGTCATGATCTCATGGTTCATGAGTTCAAGCCCTGCAAGGGGCTCTGTGCAGACAGTGTGGAGCCTGCTTGGAATTCTGTCTTTCCTTCTCTCTCTGCCCCTTCCCTGCTCCCTCCCCACCCCCATCTCAAAAATAAAGTAATAAACTTTTAAAAAGATACTTTAAAAATAAATAATAAATAAAAAGTATTTTCAAAAAAAAAATAGAGACAGCATATTCAAGAATGTCCTTTCATTTGATGCTTGTGGAGGATTATTTCCATCCCATTCCCCAGATGTAGAAATTAAGATTCCTCAGGGCTGAGAAACTTGCCTGTGGTCTTAAGTATGTGCAACAGCAAACGTGTTACATACCTAGGTCTTCATCCAGGAACCCGGGGGCCTGCCTTGCCCCTCTGCCATGTCATCTATACTACACGAGTGGGGGACACTGCCCAACCCAGTGGCCCAACCACCAGCATCTCCCCCTTTGAAATCTGATCACTCCGGGATCAGGCAGAGAAGCAGGTCACCCAGCCCTGCTTTGATGAAAACCCCAAGGGTATCTAATTATAACAAGGAGGGAAGGGAGGAGTCAGAATCCTCTATTTCTCAAGACCAAATTAACTTTAATTTCATTTGACACAGTGTATGTGCTAGTAGGAAAGGCGATGGTTGAGGAGTTAGGAAATCTAAGGCCTGAAGTTTCATCTCTGCCTATTCACTGAGGTTCTGGGCAAGTAACTCCACCTCCCTTCCTGTGTGTGTGTGTGTGTGTGTGTGTGTGTGTGTGTGTGTGTGTGTGTGTGTGTGTCTGAGGAACTAGATCAGCAATGACAAATGACAAATTGGCTTCATGTCCCATACTAAACTCAAGGGCTGGTTGCATCATACTAAGAAAGAAGGACTCTGAGGTCACTGGCCAGACTCCATGGAAAAGACTGCAAGATCGATTAGCAATGTCTGCCACAGGCTTGCAAATGGCGGGCAGCGGTATGTAGATTACTCACTTACCGGCCCTGGACTAGATAATGAACAAGTAACATGTTGCAAGTGAAAAACAACTCTGCCCTTTGCAACTCTTTCTTCTCACAACCCCTCACAACTTTTTGTAAGGACCCAGTACTGCGGGCATCGTCACTATCATCCCCACTTTACATATAAGGAAACAGCACAGGTAAATGAAGAACTTTGGCAAAGATAAACCGTTAAGCAGCAGAGCAGGCAAGGGAGCCAAGCCTTTTCCCTTCAATTGCGACCTGTTTGCTCTACCCTTGGAAATGTCAAAGTGGTGCCCCACCACAGGTGGAAGATACTAAGCCTCCCTCCCACACACTACTTTCAGCTTTTAGACAAGGGGCACAGCAAAGTTACGAAACCCATCCAAAGACATGGAAGGGAAGGGGTGCTAATTCAAAGTTCCAGATGCTTCTTCCCAAGGCCAAGTCCCACCCTCACTGTACAAGTGGAGAAGCCAAGCTCAGAGCTAAGTGAGGTAAGCAAGAGAATTGGAAGTCCCTAATGTCACAGCCCACCCCAGCAAGAATATGACACCCTATCTCAATTCCAAGATGCCTTCTACTATTAAATACACCATTGCATCGACAACAGCTTTCAGTGACGAAGAAAATGAAAGGGAACGCACTGACAGAAAACATGTATTGTTAAGACCACCCCAATTTCAGAAAATTTGAACATGTGCAAACATAACATCAAGGAAATACGGTGTCCTTCAACCTGGGACCCTGTGCTCCCTTGCTGGACACCAGCATTAAAAGTGACTGTTTTAGGGGCACCTGGGTGGCTCAGTCGGTTAAGTGTCCGACTTTGGCTCAAGTCATGATCTCACAGTTCGTGAGTTCAAACCCCGCATCGGGCTTGCTGCTGTCACCCAATCAGCACGCAGCCTGCTTCGGATCCTCTGTCCCCCTCTCTCTGCCACTCCCCCACTTGCACTCTCCCAAAAAAATAAGTATTTTTTTTAAACGACAGTGTTTTATAAAGCTTAAGAAAAAAAAAAAACAAGCAAATATAAAGAATGTCCTCATATTTCTCCCGTTAGGTTTTCCTTGAATCTTTGGCATCTGCAAACCATCATCCCACCACGGATAAGATCTGACTGAACATCAAATCACACATTTAGCTGCCACTCATTTAAGGTGTTCCAGGTGTGCTACAAACAGCCCCCCGGTGCCCCGTTCCTGGGCCCATGACCAAGACAACCAGCCCCTAGAGCAAACACACAGGGTACCAGGGTACTACCCAGCCCTTCTGCCTCAAGGCTCTCCCCATTCCCACCACCTCATAACTGAGTCCATTCGCCATACCTGCCCATCAGCCATCTGGATGATAGCCCCACCTGGCCCCCCATCCATTTTAAAGAAACAGTTTCTACCGGAGGAGTGAAGAGGGTGGAAAACTCTTTCAAAACTACCCAAAACGTGTAAGGTCAAAGGAGCGTTATCACTTTCCGAAGAGTCCCTCCGATGTATTACTCCGTATGACTCCAAAGAAGGCACGGGCTTCAGCGCCAGCTCTAGGAACATGTGCTTAGCGCATTTCCTAGTAAAAGAGTGCTTTTGACCCAATAGCCAAACCCAAACTGGGCATCTACTCTTCACTAGACTCAAATCCAAGGGATCTGAGCTATTTCCAAAAAAGTCAAATTAAGTCATCAAATCTTTATTGAGCTGCTGCTCTGTGCCAGACCCTAAAATGAATAACCCATGCTCTCTGCCCTCAAGGAACTCGCAAGCTGGCTAGAGAAAGAGAAAGGCAAACAATTAAGTCTCATCTGTGGGCCCACGGTGTTTGGGGAGTACTGCGGGGTGGGCACAGATAAACTCCCCCTGGGGTCGTGTGGGGACTCCACAGAAGGAGAACGTGCCAGTGGTCTTGGGGGTGGGGGGGTTTGGTTCCTCGGAGCGGAGATGAATGAGGGGAGAGGCACTAGAGACAGGAGGCCCAGCAGAACAGAAGCTCGAAGGTACACAGTTCACCCGGGATTAAGATTCATCCCTTTTAAAGACTGTGCCACAGGCTTTGAAACGAATCCAGAAATATTCAGAGGAGCTAGAGCATCCCTGGAATGAACGCATTAAGAACACTTTTGACAAGAAAGACACGCAAGGTCTAAGAAATGTCTCATCCCCGTGTTTTAGAGCAACGACCAAGAAAGTGGACCTTTTCTAATGTTACCTAACTCTGCCCAGTGAAGATAAGGCCCCAGGTTTCCAGAACCAGAAACACTGTTGTCACTGCAACTCAGTCTCCCCAAATGGAGACCCACTGGCCACTGGGTCAACAGATAACTGACATGTATTGACCGCCTTCTAAGGACCACCTTCCTAGGACTGGTGGGTGTTTTCACATGTGCTGCTTCACATCATCGTAAAATGGCCCTTCAAGGTCGAGAATGTTACCCCCCCTTTCCAGATGTAGAAGTTGTGGTTCCACAACCAGAAGTGACTTTCCCAAAGTGACACAAAGCTAACCATGCCATAAGGCTGGATTCCAAACTCTGGTCTGGTTGATTGCAAATCCCGCTTTCCATTTCACCAACTGGGAGGATGTCAGAAAATGTCTAGCTTCTGACCTAAGGCCCTGAGGTCTATCTGGGGCAGTTCTCTGGCAGTCCCATGCTCTGCTCGGAAACGGACCCCACTGACAGACCACCTTTCCCCCTAATCCCCCTCCTGTCAGATCCCAACCCTGGTCCTACACACCTGCTGTCTTCCGATACCTTCATCTTTCTTTCAGGCAATACTTTATTTAAAACCCATCTACGGGGTGCCTGGGTGGCTCAGTCGGTTGAGCGTCCGACTTCAGCCCAGGTCACGATCTCACGGTTCGTGAGTTCGAGCCCCGCGTCGGGCTCTGGGCTGATGGCTCAGAGCCTGGAGCCTGCTTCTGATTCTGCGTCTCCCTCTCTCTCTGCCCCTCCCCCATTCATGCTCTGTCTCTCTCTGTCTCAAAAATAAATAAACATTAAAAAAAATTAAAAAAAATAAATAAATAAAACCCATCTCCTACAACTGTCTCCTGCACTTGTACTTCTCAACTTCAAGGGCACACATGCTGAGACACATCATCCTGGGGTTTCTAGCCGTCATTTGTCATTTTTAACTAAAGCATTCCGGCCTAATCCTGGCAGAAGACTGCTTGGGGACAAATAAAAGAGAGGTGTGGACCACTTCAGCCAGAAGAGGCTAAATGGTGGAACTCATCACCACTATAGGCTGAAACACCGCAGAGCATCTAGGGCTCAGGAAGGAAGTCCCACCAAAAAAAACCAAGAGCTTTGAAAGATGTGTCACTAACCTTCTGAGGCCACCCTGTAACAACAACTAGATGGAACACTGGTCTGGCCCTGTGCTGTCCAAGACGGAAGCCACTAGCCACAAGTGGCTAGTGAGCACCTGAAATGTGGCTAGTCAATAAAGACTTAATACCTCCCGAAGAAAGGATATAAAATATCACATTAGCAATTCTTTATATGAATGAGATGCTGGAATGATGGTCTGGTGGATACACTGGGTTAAATAAACTATATTATTAAAATGAATTCCACCTGTGTCCTTTTACTTTGGGAGGGGTATCACTAGAAAGCTTAAAATTATGTGTGTGGCCCACATTTGTGGCTCAAATTGTATTTCTACCGGACAGTGCTAGTCTGACACACGTTAAAAGATGAGAAGACAAAGACAGCAAATTCTGGCGTTTCTAGGAAGCGCATACACAAAAAGATACTCCCAGAGTCCGATGAAAATTCAAGTACGGCACCAACACAAAGTCTGCGGTTCCAGAAACATTCTTCTGGCAAGCTGAAGTAAACGTGCGGAATAAAAGTAAGCGTGGCTGCTCTCCCCCGCACCAAGCCAGGTATGCCGCACTTCTTGAAAGTCTCCTTTCCGGCAAGAGAACGTGCCAGGGATGCTGCCTTCACCCTGGCGCCCGTCTTTCCAGGCTTCTCCAGGGCCAACAGGCCGGGGTGTGTGCCCGACCACCAGGCAGCTGAGACTTCTTCACGGGGCGGGGGGAGCGTAAGGCAGGCTCAGCCAGGGGACAAACCACACACCTACTCCGTATATCTACTCCACAGGGTTCAGGTTAAGTCAACTGGGATGGTAAGTTAGAAAAGCGTTAAGTGGGGAAGTGCGGGCTGTGTGCAGCGTATCCAGATGGATCTGCAACACTGGCCCAGTACCTTGCTGACTCCTTTAACTGTGACTCACAGTTGGGAAATTACACACATAGGTGCACACACCTATCGGCAAATACAAATCAAACCAAGTTTCGCGAGACCACGCTTACCTTCCACATCGCACTCTGCCTCTGCTATTTTGTGTCCTCCTATACTCGCTTCCATTCTTTTCTCTAGGTTTATGCCAATCGCGAGCCACTAATTTCACGGTCATGCTTCACAACCTAGCCTGGGTGTGGTGAATAAAAGCGTACTCTTCACTCTGTGATGGACGCTGCACCCCTCTCTCCAGAATACGCGCATCCAGATGTGACCCTCAGGATCCTTCTCAACACAGTGATCCAGGCAGTTACAGCCAATCACTGAAGTCAGAATCAGAGATGAAATCTATTTTTGATTATTCTTGTTCTGATCCAAAACTCTCAAAAACTGAGGCTCAGGAGGAAAAAGTGATTTGTCCAAGGTCATATGGCGAGACCTTGGATGAGCCATGGCACCTGGGGACCCACAACGCCACCTCACTTTACATCACCAGGGAGGAGACACAACTGACACAAAACATTATGAGAACGTGGAAAAAATTTAAATTTTCACCATGACCATGAAAAGTCAGCTTATACATCCACTAAAGTACGGCAGGGAAGTTCTTATCCCCCCACCAAGAAGAAGACATGAGGATTCTGAGGTCAGAGGAAGCAACATGCCAAGAGCTGAGTCAAAGGTTGGGGGAAAATCTGTATGTGACAATGGAAGAGTTTTGAAACTCTGTTTCTCAAATGAAACAAACCATTGGCTGTTTATTTTCTAGAACCAGAGAGAGGTCAGCCTTCCACTGACCAGCCATCTTTGTTGCTTTTCTTCTGCAAAAGCAAGAGCCCTTGTTCAAGTTCACCTCTGTGCAGGGCTGAAAGTATAAGCAAACCCTTTTTCCTAGCTTGGTCCAAAGTCAAGCTATAAAGCAGGCCCTTGAAATTTCAAACCTTATTAGAAAAAAAAAAAAAAAAAAAACCTCCTTAGGCAGAAAAGCAAAACATTAAGTAATAAGAGTCTCTACTGTGAAACAGTATAAATGATCCTTCACCAAAATAACTCAGCCCATCATCAAATTACCACCCCTCAAGTCCAATTTGCCAGATTTTTTGCCCAATATTACAAGAGAGTTTGGTGAACAGACATAGGCTAATAAAAATTAACTCATATATCCATTCTGGTCACACTTCCATCTAAAATAGGAGGTGAGAGAGGCAAGGCCTAGGTCAGATCTCAGTCCTGGGAGACGCCAATAGAAACAAAAGAGAACTGACCCCGCCCCCAACAGTACCATCATGCACCTCTATTTCCTTTACAACAAACATGATCAGAATAACCAATTTTTTTAAAAAAGGAAAAAACAAGTCTACAAAACAGAAATGATTTTCAAGTCCTCACCAGGGGTTCCCTTTAAGCCATAGACAACACGTCGAAATTTCAGCAGAATGGAACTGAAAATCTGAGTTGTGTGTCAGGAGACCCAGGACACACAAAGGACGTGCTGCAATATTTTTATTCCTTGCACCAGAAAGAACCTGTTATCTACAACCCTGACTTTTTCTCAGATGCCCAGTAGGGGTGCCCACCTACCCCTCCCAGCCTGGGGTACAGCTCCCCTCCAACACTTGCTGAACTCAGGCCTACTGTCTCATGAGGCCTCCAGAGCCCTCGGAAATTATAAATTCTTTGACCGTCCTAGGCATCGGCCTAAATAATTCAACAGGAAAAAAAAATTTTTTTAATTATGCTACTTAAAAAAAAAAAAAAAAAAAAAAAAAAAAAAAAAGCTCATTCCAAATATGTCAGAATGTGGCCAGTCAGCCCTGAAGGATTTCGTTACTAAAAAAATAAAATCTCCTAAATGCAATGGCGATGATGGGAAGCGTCGAACCTCTGCCGCTGTCAAATCTATTTCACAGAATTCACATCCCCTCAGAAATTTGAATCTCCACAAAACGGGGTAGGAATGCATGAACTGGGGCCACCATTTTTTCCAAGACCAGCTGGTGGCTGGCGAAAGGGACACAGGGTTTCCTGTCCTAGCCCTGTGTGACCCACCATCAGCACCCACGCAAGGTCCCACCAAGATTCCCCCCCCCCCTTTGGAGAGAAAAATTAAAACTTTTTTTTTTTTATTCAAAATCCCCAGCAAGTTCAACCAGATACTAAACCATCACAAATAACCCTTCAACTTTGGGTAGGTACCTTATTTCCATCTGTTAAATTTTAATTCAGTCAATATTTGTCTTCTAAAAAAAAATTTTTTTTGTTTTTGTTTTCCCCTTCATGTGATTTCATTTTAAGGCCACAAAACTACATCAAATACTGTTTGCATTTGCGTTCCCATGTTCCAACATGTTCCAAAGGCAAGTACGTTTGGGTTTAGCTTTTGTGTGTATTTTTTTTTTTTTTACCTTTAAAAAAAATTAAATTTTGCAGCTAGAATCAGCCGAATTGGTGTTTTACTCCATTTTTTTTCAGCAAACTTAAGTGTTCCACTAGAAAAGATGGATAAGAATCAGAATTTTGATCTCCTCTCTGTCCTTCCCTTCTTTTATCTTTCCTTCTTAAGTCAGTAAAATTTGTGTTTTTAAAATCACAACCCCCCCCCAAAAAAAATGATCAAAGCTAATGGATTTTCTTTTCCCCTTTGAAAGTAATCAAATTTGTGAAAAATACCAAATGCTAATAACCTACCAACCCCACATCACAATCAAAGAGGCCTAAAACCAATCTGGATTTTTTTTTTTAAATAATAAATTTTTCAAATTGGAAGAGTAAGCAAGCACAGAGAAGGGAAAATTCTCTCCTACCAAGGATTCTTCAACCCTTGTCTTTATCAATTGATTCAGTTGCATGTCATAAAAAATGAGCTTCTGTGAATCCACTGTTAGTTTTTTCATAATAATGTTAATTATGCATATCTTATTTTAATGGCGGTCTCTCCTACAAATCTGTGGGCTACTCAATTTGTATAATGTGATGAATTTACATTTTTTTCCCCCACTGAATATTGCTAAAAAAGGTTCCTGACATTTTCTGGATAAAACAACAACAAAAAACGAAATGCCTAGACCTTTCAGGAAACAAAATCAGAAAATAGTCTTAATTATTCCATCAAAACAAAAAACAACCAAAAAAAAAAAAACAACAACAACACAAAACCCAACAAATCAGGGAAAAAAGACAGGATTTCACTAACTTTTCCAGTTTCTGTTTTTCTTTAGAACCTTGGGATTTAAATGCAGGAAAATGTAAATGCGAAATTACAAAAAAAAAAAAAAAAAAACTACAATTTTTGGGTGTGTCCAAAGCCAACATTTTAGGGTCTATTTTCTCTTTGAAATCCTTCCCCCTCGAAAACAGAAAAACTTTACATATTACCAAATGGTGAAATTAGTCTTTTCTGCCCGCTGGGCTAAACAAGTTCCAAATTACAATGAAGTACAATTTCTAATTGCTTCATAAAGCCAATTCTCCCAGTTTTCTCTAAACTCAACAATTTCCCTCCTTTCCTCATTCCAATTAGTTTTTTTCTCAAACTAAAAGGAGTTGGAAAGCCAAAATGACTTCAGTTTTAGGAGGCTTTCTCCTTTCTCCCCCTCAAAAACTGAATTCATTCAAATTCCAGCTTAATTTTCATTTACATATTATCTGGATTTGGCTTCAGAAATAAAAATTGTCTCCATGCTCCCAGAAAGATCAAAGTGAAAATTTTCACCCCAAAAAAGAAAAAAAAAGAATCCTTTCCCCCTCCGCTGCCTTAGAGTGCAAACTTTTGAAAAAATAAGAAATAAAAAATATTTCTTTTCAATTTTAATTTCTTTTTTTTTTATTTACAAAATAGTATCCTCTAGGTGGCGTCGTTTTAATGGGAAAAAACTACCGTTTGAAGAAAAATTAGAAAAAAAAATTGAGAAAGGGAAATATGGCCTAAAAAAAAAAGACTGTTGCAAAGATGGGGTGCCAGAGGGGAAAGACCTCCCGGGGGGGGTCATCAGGGACCCCGAACGCAGAGGGGGTCAGGGGGAAATTGCAAATTTGGGGGGGAGGGGGGAGAGCTGGAAGGGGTTGCATTTTTGCAAAATGTGAATTGTCCAAACTGAAATGGCTGCTCTGTTCTCTCGCCGCTTTGTTTTCTGGGCTCCGGTCCGAGCCCGGGGCTGGAGGGGGCGCTGGGTGGGGGCCCGAAGAGACCCCCGCGTCACCCCCAGCCTCCTCACGCCCCGCGGCGTCCGGGGGGGGCCTCCCCAGACCCCGACCCCCCGGTTTGCGCCCACAAAAAGCCCGCAAACGTGCCCAGGCACTTTGCATTTTGCAAATCTTGCAATGAAGTGGCGCAGCGCCCCGGGCCCCGGCCCCCCGGGGTCCCCCGCGCGGTGCATGCCCCCGGCCCCCCGTCGTACCTGCGGAGCCGCCGCGCCGCCCGGCTGGTTCATGGGTCCGTGCGGGAGGAGGCGGCCCCGGCGCGTCCTGCTCCTCCCGGGCCGGGCTGCTGGTGCGCGCACAATGCCGCCGCCGCCGCCGCCGCCGCTGCCGCCGCCGCCGCCGCCGCCGCTCCCTCCTCCGCCCGCCCCGCTCAGGCCGGGGGGGCGGGGGCGCTGGGGGCGCGCGGGGGGGGGCGCCCGGCCCGAGCCCCCACCCCCGACCCGCACCGGCCGCCGCCGCCGCCGCCGCAACCGAGCCGCCCCTCGCGGGGCCGCCGCCGCCCCCCGCCGCCCTGCCCGCCCCCGGGCCGGCCTCGCCGCGCGGCCCGCGAGCTCCGGGCCTCGGCCTCGGCCTCCGCGCCGCCGGCCTCCGCGCCGTACACAAAGCCGGCCGGCCCCCGGGCGCGCCGCTCCGGCCCGCCCGCCAGCCTCCCGGCCGCGGCGCCGCCGCCCCCCAAACTTTCCCGCGCCGCGCCCTGCCCTCCCCGCGCCCCCCGCGTCCGCCCCCCGGCGCCCCTCTGCCCGCCCCCGGCTCGCCAGCCCCTCGCAAAGGTCATGTTCGCGGTTGAAAAAAAGTTTGGGGAGCCGCCTCTTGACGGAACACAAGGGGTTAATGGGAACTCTTCTGCTCCCCCCACCCACCCCCCAAAAATCAGATTGATTTTTTAAATAAAGTTTGAAGAGCTGGCCTTATGGAAGAATCGCGAGGCTCGGCGGGGATGCTCTTCTTGCCCCTGCCTGCCCCCCCCCCCCTCCAAAACCCTCTAATGTCATTTAAAAATACAAGTTTGAAGAACTGGCCCTGGGTCAGACAAGAGAGGTTAAGGGGACTCTTTCTAGCCCCCCAATCAGATGGATTTTAAAAATAAATATTTGAGGAGCTGCTTTTATGTGAAATGCGGGATGAAGAGAATTATTTCTGTCTACCTTTGTCAACATCTTTTTAAAGAACAGATTTATTTTAAAAATAAAAGTTTGAGGGAACTGGCCCTGGGTGAGACACTAGGGTTAAAGGTTAAGGGGGGCTAGCCCCCCTCCCATATACCCTACTCAAGTTGATTTTAAGAAGAAAAATTGGAGAAACTCTATATGAAGTCGATGGTGAACAAGAATGTTTCTGTTCAACACTCTAAAATACCAGATTTTTTTTTTTTTTAATTTGAGGAACTGCCTCCTTATGACTTGGGAAGGTCTAAAGGGGATTTTTTTTCTCACCCTCCCCCCCAAAAAATCTGATTTTTTTTTTCATTAAAAGTATGAAGGACCTAGCCCATAACAAGACAAGGATTACTGGATCCACCCTGCATCTTCCACAGATGATTGATTTTTTACAATAAAAATTGAAGATTTTACATATATGAGATAAGAGAAATCTTTCTTTATGCCTCTTAAGAGAAAAATACGTAAGGATACTTTTTAAAACATACAAGCACTGGAAATTAAGAGTAAACAGGTGTCTTTTCTCTGTCCCTACCTTAAAAGATCAAAAAAGTTTTTCTAATGTTTAAAGACTTGAATCGATGGGAGATAGGAGGAGTTACAGAATTTTTTTTCCCTGCACCCCCAAAGCTATTATTTTTTGAATGTCAGGAAACTAAGGAACTTTATAGGAAGACGATTTCTCTCCCTGAAGAAGGAAAATATGGAAATGTAACCCTACAGAGGAGGCAGAGAATTAAGAGACGCAACCCTTCCCCAGACCAAATACACAGATGAAGTTAAAAGGGATCTTCCAACCGTCCTCTCCTCCATGAAAAGTTGGAGTCATTAAAAATAAAAAGTGGCCATTTCCCTCCCAGCCAGCCTGGCAAGTATTTTCCTGGCAGAGATTTGCCATCCTCTGCCAAGGCTGCTGTAGGGCAGACACTGAGGGGGGCAGGGCAGCCTGTGAAGTTTGGCAGAACTGGGCTCCCATGAGCCCTGGACATATGTGATGGCCAGGCAGCCCCCTGCCCGCCTGCCCCTCATTCGCCATGTGGTTGAGGCCTTGCTACCCAGACAGATGCTCCAGGTTTGATGTGTCTCTGGCTCCATCCCCGTGTGAAGATCTCTGGGCACCTGCCTCAACCCTAAGCTGCCTCCTCTGCCTAGCAGAACCAGGCCAAACTTTAGACCCTGGAGTAGAAAGGAATGGGACAAAGAACGTGAAGTGTCAGTCACCACGGCTCAAAGCTGTAGGGTGCCAAAGGAAAAAACAAATTCTGCCCTCTCAATCAGGAAAACATGATGCAGAAGCATTCACTGAGCACCTACTATGTGCCAGTCATGTTGCGCCTAATAAGGCAGACACACCATCGGGAAGAGGATGGCTTGCAGCTGGTCTTCTCAAACTCAGACAAGCAAATCACCTGGAGGGCCTGTTGAAACAGATATATTGAGCCCCACTCAAGTTTCTGATTCAGTCAGTCGGGAGTAGGAACCAAGAATTTGCATTTCTAACAAGTTCCTAGGGGATGCCGATGCTGTTGGTCTAAGGACCGCACTTTTGAAACTCTGGCAAAGTGGTGACAACAGAGAAATGCACAGGTGCAGGAGAGAGAAGGGCTCAAACCAGCCAGGCTGAGGCAGAGGGATGGAGGGGGTCAGCAAAGATTCCAGGAGAAATTAACATCCTGCTGGAAGGGTGGGTAGAAGCATCCTTCCTCTCCGGATCTTAATCAGATGGCATTGTCTCTTTAGGTCAAGGATTCTTAAATCCTTGGATAGCTTTGGGGATCCGTAACTAAGCAATTTTATGTATTAAGCACATTTATGTCTTTATGTGCTTTGGGGGGGACAAAATCTCTGTTCTTCACCAATTTCTCAAAAGGGTCAGTGACCCCAACCTTGAATGATCTGCAAACCTAGAATGATTTCCAGGTAGAAATGCCTGGAAAATCCTCATGGGTCTTTCTCAGCCTTCTCCTTCTGGAATCAGCGCAAGCCCTTTCTGCTTCTCTACTACCCCCAGACCACAGGAACTGGGCTTCCTCTCCCATTAGCACATCCAGACAGAGAGCCCATAGTGCACTGAACACCACCTAGAGAGGCATATCCTCAACTGGGGTACCAGGTCTGGAGGGGCTGCCCCTTCTTCACTCTGTCTCTGCTGGGCCATGAAGGGTATGCTAAGAACGCGAAGATTGAGCCTGATGCCTTCCTGACAAAACCCAGTTTCTAAATGAACACACAGTTTTCCCAACCCTTAGTGGAAACTACATGGTCACCAAGAGCTCTGATTTATCCTTGCTCTGAAGGTTAATTAAGGGTAGACTCACCACAAGCAGTGATGGAACAGGTGCCATGATATCACAGAGAAGGAATGGCATGAACATTGGTCATAGCTGCTGAAAAACACATACATTAGTTGGCAACAGTCCAGTGGGATCTCCAAAGGCTTACCCATCCTTAAGTCCGTCATTCAATTAAAATCATGTGTTCCTCAATTTCTGAACACTTCTGACCCCATCCATGCCCAGCCCACTTCCTCCAGAATCAGCATTGCCACACCAACACCTATACAGCATAATTATTCAAAGCCCAGGCTGTGGAGTCAACTGCCTGAATTCTGAGCCAGGCTCTGGCCCTCACATGCTACATGATCTTGAGCAGACAACTCAGCCTCTCCTGGCCTCCAATCCCCCATCCTTCAAATGGTGTTGACAACAGTACCTGCCTCATGGGGGCGCTCTGAGGATGAAATGAGATGAGACATGTAAAGTCTTTAGGAAGTGCCTGGTGTAAAGACAGCACCCCATACGCTTCTGACATTGGAATCACACAGACATGCTTCCCACTTGTGCCACCAACCAGCTCTGTGGTCCTGGGCTCGTGGCTTCATCTCTAAATCTCAGTTTCCGGCTCTATAAAATGGGGGTCCCCAAACTTAAACCAGTCTTATCAACACTCTTTTAGTTGTAACCAGAAGTCATGAAATAATGCTAAACTTAACAAGGGGGTGGGGGGATTATCTTATTAAGTTAGGAGATAGATCATGGTACCCAAGGGCAGGAAATGAAATAAAGCCCAAAAAGGATTGGAGCCAGGAATTAACTCAAAAGTCATCAGGGACTGGGCTTGCTTTCTCCCTCACTCTGGGCCACAGATCTCTCATCCCTAATTCTTTCTCTCTGTCTCTCTCTCTCCCTCCCCTCCTCCCCACCTCTCTCCAGGTGGGTACTTGTGGCTTCTCGGAGCCCACAGTCAACTAGGTGCCAATAGGTGCTGACTGGTATCTCTGTGCTCCAGCCCAAATTCTCAGGGCAGAGAATGCGATTGGCTCAGACACGACCAGGAACCAAGCATCTATGCCCAAAAGGAGCAGGCTCACATAATGCCCATAAACTTCTGGGACCCATCCCTGAGGGAAGAGCGTGTGGAGGGTGGGCCGACCCCTCGAATGTTGATCTTCTCAGAGGGCTGTGAGGATTTGCTGAGATCAGGAGTGTAACGGTGCCCAGCTCAGGGCCCAACAGGCAGAGACACTCAGAAGGTACGCTTCCTCCTGCTGGAGTCTGGAGACACTTGGGAAAACCAGGGGTTGAGGATAGTGAGATTTTGTCAGGTGTCAAGTTTTTGTTATGAGCAGCTGAGGGGAACAAGGAAACAGGAATTTTCCCAGACATGACCTTTGGGTCCCAAACAGAACCTGATGCTTGACTAAAATTTTGTGGATAGATTTTGGTGGAAAAGATGATTTTAGAGTGAAACAGTAGGTTCTCAAGTGCGTAGAACAGAAGAAAGGGAGGGACTTCACGAAATGGTGTCCTCTTCCCCAAAGCCTAAACAATGCAGGAAGTGCTCTTTTGTAACAGCCCAGCCAGGGAGACCAGGGAGACCCGGGCTCCCTGAGTCTCTACTCTACTCAGTGGGAGAGAACCACACAATCCAGTCGTATAAAATCTCTTAGCAATGTATCAAACAAGACGGTAGCCTTATCTTACTTGAACTGCTACTTCTCTGGAATGGGCAAGGAAGGTACAATCAGCCCCATTTTATTTTCCTAAATTTTATTTATTTTTTAAGTATGCTTCATGCTCAGCTTGGAGCCCATTGCAGGGCTTGAATTCAAGACCCTGAGATCAAGATCTGAGCTGAGATCAAGAGTCGGACACTTGGGGCACCTGGGTGGCTCAGTCGGTTAAGTGTCCAACTTTGGCTCAGGTCATGATATCATGGTTTGTGAGTTTGAACCCCACATCGGGCTCTGTGTTGACAGCTCAGAGCCTGGAGCTTGCTTCGGATTCTGTGTCTCCCTCTCTCTCTGCTCTCCCCCACTTGCCCTCTGTGTGTTTGTCTCTCTCTCTCAAAAATAAATAAACACTAAAAAAAAAAAAACCAACAACAACAACAAAAACAGATACTGTGCTCGCTTCGGCAGCACATATACTAAAAACAGTCAGATACTTAACCAACTGAGCCACCCAGGGCCCCACCCCCATTTTAAAGATGAGAAATTTGAGTCTCAAGTCCTTGGCCAAATCAGCCAGTGGCAACCCGGTCCGATTCTCATGCAGTGCTCTCCCCATTGTGTTCCGCTGCCCTCTTTGGAAGTTTCTGGTGAATGGGATCAAAATCAACGGATTCTTTAAGTCATCTTGCCTCGGCTCTGGAATTTTCCTCTCTTCCTTCCTTTCATACCTCTCTCACCCGTCCCTCAAGTTGAGAAGCTGTGGCAACCATCTGCTTTCTCAAGAGAGGTCCTTGCAAACCATGGTGAAGCCTCCGGAGAGGTGGGTATTTGAGGCCTTGGCAATCCCCCAGGGTGGTGAGTCCAGGAGGGAAAGTCAGAGAGAAGGAGGACCCGGGACAGGAGACCAGTGAATCAAAAGAAAGAGAGATCATGCTGATGGCTCAGACCAAGAATCAGAATCGGGGCCAAATAGGAGTGTTCCGACCCCGGATTCAATACCAAATGTTTATTATGTATCTACCATGTCCCGGCATGTTTCATACACCTGTTCCACGGAGCCTGCCCTTCCACAAAGCCTAGAGGTAGTCTAGCATCCTAGGGAAGATGTCGCCTCATCCCTGCAGTCAGACCTGTAGGAATCCCTGCCCTACGCTCACCAGATTGTGACCTTCGCCACCATAAAAGCTTCAGTTTCTTCATCTGCAAAATGGGTAAAATAGGGTACCTCACATGGAGGGTTATTTAAAGGATTAACTCACGTTATGCACTAACCGCATGGTCGTTTTCTTGTTACTCGTCCCAGCCCATTTCCACTCTAACATATATAAGGAAATGCAGGCACGAGGCGGGAGGGAGGGCAGAGTCACCCTACGGGAGCTTATTGGTTATCCAGCCGAGAAGAGAACAAATTCCGTTTTGGAGGCAGCTGTCCCAAGGCCAGCAGGCTATGGCCCCGAATATGGTATCAATCCTGATTCCAGTTTGCTGGATCTCAGAACGGAGAAAGACCCAGCCGGAGGGAAGGAAGGGGGAGGAATGAAGACGGCAGAAGGCGGTTCATCTTGTTTTCTCCTAATGCCAGTTGGGGCCCCCCAAAGGAGGCTTTAATCTGTCCTTTCTGCCATTAGGGGATTAGCAGACAGTGACAGGCTCTGGACTCAGATCACAGCGGGCTCAAATCCCAGCTCAGTTCCTTTCCAGCCGTGTGAGCCTTGGTGCCTCACACGACTATCTCTGAGCCTCCGTTTCCCTTTCTGGCAAATGGGAGTAACAAGAGATACACACACGCTTTCTATGAAGCTTAGGAGAAAACAATGAATGCCGGCACGCGGTAGGTGTCCTAGATGTTAGTGGTGATGACTCATCACGACAAGACCTCAATGGCTTGGATCTGCACAAATGTCCAGTGGGTGGGACGAGTCTGAAGCGACAGCTCAGCCACGACACCATTCAGTTCTGCTCCTCAGCTCCGTTAACAGACGAGGAGAGTGAGGCACGGAAGGTAAGTGGAAAGTACTTTTACCAGTAAGTGGACAAACGGACGTGATGTACCTCCTGATGTGAGACACCGGGAAGAACCAACAGTGCTTCCATCGAATTCCTGCCAAAAATGCATAACCCAAACCTAATCATGAGGAAACGTCGGACAAACCCAGATCAAGGGACATTCTGCAGAACAACTGGCCTGTGTTTTTCAATAATGTCCATGTTCTGAAAGACAAAGAAAGGCTGAGAGACTGTTTCAAATTAAGGGAGCCTACAGAAATATGACAACTAAATGCAAAGAGTGATCTGGAATTGGACCCCAGGGCAGAGTGAAAAACGTTGCTACAAAGGACATTGTGGGGACAACTGGTGAAATCTGACTATGGTAGGATATTAGATAGTAATATTTGTGTTAAATTTCTGGGTTGGTAAATGTTCTATGGTTGCATAAGAGGATGTTCTTGCCCTTGGGAAGTACACAGTTTTGTTGTAAGGGACATGATGTCCACAACTCTCATGGTTCAAGAAAACAAATTTTATATCTATGTATCTTTGTATCTATCATCTATCTACCTTACTATCTATACCTACATAAAAGTATGTCATATACCTATGAGATAAAGCACTAACATAGGACCACATATTCACAATTAGTGAATCTGGGTAAAGACAATGTAAGAGTTCTTTGTACAATTCTTGCAACTATTCCATATAACTTTGAAGCTATTTCAAAATAAAAAACTAAGAAAAGTCATACAGTGGGGCACCTGAGTGGCTCAGTCGGTTGAGCGTCCGACTTCGTCTCCGGTCATGATCTCACGGTTTGTGGGTTCGAGGCTGCATCGGGCTCTCTGCTATCAGCTCAGAGACTGCTTCGGATCCTCGGTCTCCCTATCTCTCTGCCCCTCCCCCACTCGCGCTCTCTCTCAAAAATAAACATTTTAAAAAAAAAGAAAGAAAGAAAAGTCATATATCTGAAATGTATGAAAAAGCCAGAAGCCTACACCGAAATTACTTTCACCAGAACGAACTCTTTTTTCATTGTATATTTGACAACAAAATTTCGCTCATTGATCACTGGTTTGTCCACATCAAAATCTGCCGATTACTTTTTTTCTAACAACGTGAGTTTTCTTTTGTGACCATTATTCGTACAGGTCCAATTTTCCCAGGCAAATTTTGTGACCTAAATTTTGTCAGCCAGACTTAGGATCTTCCATCAGTTGTTAGTCAATAGCAACTTTTACCACGTGCAGCATCAATCTTGGTCAGTTTTTTTCCCGTTGCTTATTTCTACTAAGTGAAAATTTTTCCAACGTTTGCGATTTTCAGTGTTATCGAAAAGATTTAATTCTGCAAACAGCTTTTTTTCCTCCGAATATTAGTTTTACTCTGTGTGGTTTAGTGGGATTCTCAACCTTGGCTAGGCATCTGATCACCTGCGGGGCTCGTGAACAAGACAGGTTTCCCAGCCTCTAACTCCAGCAACCCCAAGATTCTGAATCAATAGGTCTGGGATGGGACCCAGATATCTCTATTTTTAACTGGCCCCCACCTCCCACGTTTTTAGCAGTCAGTGGCCCATCGCTTTATCGCGGGGCCCCGCTTACCTTGTGTTATCGGTAGTCCAATAATTAAACTCTCTGGGCCTGGCTAACCTCATTTCATAATCCCATTACCCTAACTTGACTGTGAGGCTCTTGAGGAGAGGGAACAGGCTCACGGTTTCTGAATGGCCCGCCTAGCCCATTACTTGTCAGGTTAGGCAGCAAAAACATTAACTGAATTATTGGCCTCAACCCAAACCTTGAATATCAGCAACAAGAAAAGGAACTTCTTTTTCTTACTGTAGTAAATGTATATAACATAAAATTTACCATTTCAACCATTTTTAAGTGTGCAGTTCAGTGACATTAAGTGCATTCTCATTGTTGTGTAACCATCACTCACCGCTGTTCATCTCCAGAATTTCTCATCTTCCCAAACTGCAATTCGGTACCCGTTAGACACTCTCTCCCCACCCCTTGGCTTTCCCCCAGCCGCAGATGAACCATCACTCAACTTTAGGTCTCTGTAACTTCACAATTCTAGTTACTGCATATAAGTGGCATCACACTGTATTTGTCCTTTTGTGTCTGACTTATGTAGCAGGTGTCAGAACTGCATTTCTTTTTCAGGCTGGATAATATTCCATTGTATGGATGTACCATTCTCATTTATCTGTTCACAGTTTAGTGGACATTTGGGTGGCTTCTACCTTTGCGCTGTTGTGAATAATGCTGTTATGAACGTGGGTATATCATATATCTGTTCAAGTCCTTGCTTTCCTGTCTTCTGGATGTACATCCAGAAGAGAAATCATTATATTGCCACTCTACATTAATTTTTTGAGGAACCATCATAATAGTTTCTACAGCAGCTAACAAGAAACATTTTTAAAGCTGCTTTATTAAAGGTAGAACAATGATTAATCCTTTCTGATGTTTATTCCAAGTCTATTGAGAAACAAAACCCATATATCTAAGCTTTAGCAACTGCAAAGGATCATGGGATGCTACATTTCCCCTTTCGTTCTGTGGTAGACTGATTCCAGGAAAAGCCTTAACTCTGCACACCTCTCTGCGCGTATCCCTCTCTGTCATGTGACTTTGCAGTTCGTCTCACCCAAAACCTGAGGTCTATTTTCTGATCCCTTGAGTCTGGATCTGATTACGTGACTTGCTCTGGCCAGTGGGATGTTAGCAGATTTCATGTACGTGGGGGCCTGAAAAGTGTTTAAGAACTGAGTTTGCATTTGTTCTTACACTTTTGCCTTCCCCATGAGAATATGCCCAAGGTAGCCTGCTGGAAGAACAGGAGAGAACGGTCACCCCATCTGACCACCGAGATGTATGAGTTCCAAGCCTACCACTAGCCACCGCCACCTCCCAGAATGTGAGAGAGCTCAGAGGAGATTAGCAGAGTCATCCAGAGTGAACCCCCATCAGCCCACAGACTCATGAGCTCAACAGATGCATATGGTTTTATATCATGGAGTTTTGGGGCATTTTGTTACACGGCAGTATTGTGGCAACAGGTAACTGATACATCTCCCCTCCTCCTCTGTCAACCTGCTGCAGGTTCTGCATCATCAAAGGGTGATGAAATGACTGCGTTCCCTGACTTCACAGAACTAACATGAGAGGTAAATGCCAGAACTGGAAGGTCTAGCATCTGACAGTTACAATCTAAAGGCCGATTTCTCTTCCCTCTTGAAGATTACCCTCCTCTAGTTTATTGGGAAAGAGAGCCATAGAGAGCATCTCTTCTCCATTGCCCCTCATTCTAGTGATGGGATCTCAATGTTCCTTGGAGAACAAGATTTCTGCCCTGCTTAATCTATGTATTCTGGGTAGAGTCGCTCTATTCAGCCCTGAGTACCATCAACAAATGACCCAGGCCTGGCCAATCGATGTATGCCATCCCCTTGGCCCCGCATTGATTCGGGGATGGTCACATGGTAGGCCAAGCCAATGAGATTCAGTCGCAAGAATGTCAAAGCAAAGTTTCCTTTCCCACTGAGATTACTGAGAGGGTATAGGTTAAGTCTAGAGGAACTGACGAATAGCATGCGGAAAAAGCTTGCCTAAATATAGCTAACACAGAGAAAAGCAAAATCCAGAGATGGGAAAAAAACAGAGCCTGATGACACAGTTACAACCCCTAGATCCAGCCATGCCTGAAGCTGTCTTCCTTTGAATTTTTGGTTACATGAGTCAATAATATTCTTGTTTTGTTTAGTTAATTTGAGAATGGACTCTGTCCCTTGTCACTGAAAAAAAAAAAAAAAAAAAAGATTTTTCTTGCATTTCTCCTGGATCACCTCCCTGACTTCATTGATCCCGATCACCATGGGCTCCTCCACGGTGCTCTTAGCCCCACTGCTGTGAAGAGCCACTGGGCTTATCACTGCTAGTCACCACCTGAGACTCCAGGAAAAGTCTACCCAGTAGAGTGATATTTCTTCCAAACAGGCTCCAGGAGCAGGGAGAATTAAGGCAGGTCTGGGCTGACCTGGCATCCTCCTTTGCCCTGAACAGCTCTGATTTATGCCTGTTGTCCCAGCATGATTACTAATAGCACTCCCTTGCTGTTGATAGTGTCATCGTTTGGATAATAAATTATAGGGTTCCCTTTAGCAGGTCACACTTCTTTTTTATTGTGTCGTGCCTTTATTCTCCACTGCCCCCCACATAAAGCTGAACAGTAGTTTCAGACTTTACCAAAAGCTTGAAATCATAGCACAGGAGGTGTGGCAGAATCCAAAGATGGCTACAATATCTGCCATCCCAGTGCTCTTCTACAATGTGACCTCGCCTCTCCCCTTCACGAGCTGCAATCTAATTCTCCTCCCGTTGGATTTGGGCTTATGACTGCTTCATCTAGTAGATCACGGTACAAGCGATGTTGAGTCGCTGCTTAGACTGAAGCACAGAAGACAGGGTAGCTTCCGTCTTCTTCATGAGGTCGCTTCTACTTGGAGCCCTGAGCCATCATGTAAGTAGTCCAGCTTCCCTGGGACTGCCACGTTGCGAAGAAACTAAGCCACACTGAGAGGCCATGCATAGCCACTCTAGTAGGCGGCCTGGTAGACAGACTCGAAGATGGCACCCACCTCTTGGTGTTCGCACCCTTGCATAATCCTTCCCCCTGGAGTAAGGGCGAGACTTGCTTCTAATCAGAATACCGATTAGGGGTTGGGCTCCAGAAATGGCTTTGTTACAGAAGACTGTAGCTTCTGTCTGTCTGGAGGACTCTCCACGTTGCTGGCTTCGATGAGGCACGTTGCCGTGTTAGGGAATTTCATGTGGCAAAAAACTGAGGACAGCCTTCAGCCAACAGCCTTCAGCCAACAGCCACTTAGGAACCTTAGCCCTCAGTCCAACAACCCAGAAAGAATGGAGTCCTGCCAACAGCCTTGCGAGTGAACTTGGAAGTGGATCCTTCCCCAGTTGAGCCTTCACTGAGACGCCAGCCCTCGCTCGCAGCCTCACGAGAGACGCAAAAGCAAATCCCTGACCCACAACAATTATGAGATGATAAATGCATGTTGAGAATTGCCTCCCCGTGCGGCAAGGTTTTAATTCCAGTAATTTGAAGTGGAAATCCTTCCCAGCTTCTTAAACAGCGGATAGCATCATTCCTGCCTCCTCTCCTGAAATCTCACATCAAGCACTGCCCCAAGCCTAGTAAGAGCAACTAACTGAGCCGAACATATATTTGCACAATAGAGTTTTCCAAAGGAAATCAGTTGTTTTCCAGATTTTGGATACCTGTTGAGTGTGCATTCGGTTCTTTAGAAGTCATTCTCTGACTGTATAAAACGAGAAACAGCCGGCTATGATCCAAATGTATCCTTCTACCAAAAGACAAAGGTAATCCCTGAAGTCCCCCAGGACTCACTAGCCTGTGGGGATACATGAGGTCACACTTTATTTATTTATTTAACAAATACTTTCCTAGGGCTCGTAATGAGCTATTCTAAGTGCATTGAAACCATCGGGCCTCCGTGACAACCTGATGAGGTAGATGCTATTTATTATCCTCTCTGTTTTACACATGAGGAAACTGAGGCACAAAGAGGTAAAGTAACTTGCCGAGGAACATAGAGCTTCTAAGCGCATCTGGGCTTCGGGCTCAGGAACCTGACTGCAGAGCCTGCACTTGTATTTACTTTGCTGTCCTGAATCTCCCTGAGTCTGATCCCCCACCTGCATGGCGGAAGCATTTGAAACTCCACAGTAGGGTTCCTTCCTTCCTCTGTCAGTTTCCAGAGGCCTTGGGAGGTGGTGCAAGTGGGCTCAGTGTTCCTTTGGATCCTGTCCCCGGAGGGCCAGTCTGCCACTAGCTTAACCTCTCAGCTATCAGTTACCACGATAACTACATCACAAATGGCCCACGACTTCAAATAATAAGCATGAATTTAGTACACAAGTCTGCGGGTCAGCAGAACCGTTCTGATCTTGGCTGGGCTTGTTCATATGGCTGGTGTTGGCTGCCTCTTACCTGATCTGTGTTTGGCCACGGCTGGGACCACCCGGGCCACACGACGCCGGTCTACCCATTTCTCATCCTCCGGCAGGCCAGCCTGGGGCGCGTTCATCTGGCAACACCAGGGTAGAAGAGCAGATAAGCCCAAGGGTGCAAGCACATTTGCAGCTTCTGTTTAAATCCCACGCTGAACATCCCGGTGGTAGGAGTAAGTCCTGCCCCGAGTCCAAGCAGGAGAATACGGCACCGTTGTGTGGCACAAGGCCTGGGGACAGGGAAGGATAAAGAACTGGTCATTAAGGCAACCAGTGTACCACCCTCGGCACCGATTTTCTTTCTTCTCCAAAAACGTCAGAACAGAATTAAATTTCAAACTAAAAAACCATTTCGATGAAGCTGCCCAAGACTCCATAAATTAAAGTTGTGCTCTGAGAGGCGGTGAAGAAGGGATCCAAACCAGGGGCAACGTGCACAAATGGTTTCTTTATGAAGGGAAAACAGCGGCGTTCCTCTGTATCAATAGGAAATGAAACCGAGAATTCAGAACTCAGCCAGGGGGGCCCACATTCTAGTGGCAAAGTGGCAGTCGGCAGGGTAGGCATTGTGCGGGCCTGGTGTCTGAGCGCTAATGTGAGCACAAAAGTCACATCAGAGCAGGCCTACAGCAAAATTGACTCAGTTAGCAGCTTCTTAGCATATCAATGTCTTATTTTGTTTCTCAGGCAGAAAGCTCAAATATTGGCTTGCCTGATTCAAAATTGGCCCGTAGGCCACCCCAGTTTTTTCCAAGAGAGTATAAATGAATGTATACTTGATTCCCATTCCTGGAAAGCAGAAGCTGTCATTTTCTGGGCTCACACAGCCTGCACAGAGCCTGGTTATAATTATTTCTCTGAGACACGGAGGAGCTCTTGTTAGACAGCCACACTGGTCTCCAAACCTACCATTCCATGGCCCCTTTCTTCTACTGTAAGAGTGCCCCGGAAATATCAACCTCCCTGAGGTGGCAAAGGTCAAGGTCTGTGGACAAATATCAACTGATGCTGTTTTGGAAACATCCGAGGAGACTCAATGGACAGTAAAACTTACCAAAAAGAACAGACCTAAAGAGCCTGGCGCATTCCATGTTCCGTTACAGAGACATCAGGACTTCTGCGATGGCCTTAAGATGGGTTTAATGGTGGAAAGCAGATGGTACCCAGCAGGTCCCCCTTCCCAGACTGCAACCCTATGAATCTGTTCTGGATACACTGTTTGCCATACGCCGGGTGTTTTTCACACATCGCCTCAAGTGATTCTTAAAGAGCGGTACACATCCCTATTTTGCAGATGAGGAAACAGAGGCACAAAGCTTCAGTACGTCGCCCAAGTCACACAGAATGTTAGCGTTGAGGCGCTGTGACTTGAGAACCAGCCCTCGTAGACACGACCCTACGAAAGCTGTCATTCAGTACCATTCAGATACCATCAAGCCTGTGCCTTCAAATTAAGAGGGATACAATTTCCAAGTAGTTGATGCAGAGTTTTATGAAAATCCATTTCTAGGTTCTTAACTGCCATATGCATTACTTCCTTGCATGGACAACTTTGGGTCGGGGGCAGGGAGGAGAGGGCACCGAACGGAGGGACGTTTCCAAATATTGGGGAACGGAAGTTCCCTTGAATAGGACACCACAACCCTTCTCCCATCCATCTCATTAAGAGGCAAACTCTAGGGGCACCCGGGTAGCTCAGTCGATTACGCGTCTGACTCTTGGTTTCAGCTCAGGTCATGATCTCACGGTTTCATGAGTTCAAGCCCCGCACTGGGCTCTGCACTGACAGCGTGGAGGCTGCTTGGGATCCTCTCTCTCCCTCTTTCTCTGTCCCTCTCCACTCACACTGTCTCTGTCTCTCTCAAAATAAATAAATAAACTTAAAAAAATTTTTTTAAAAAGAGAGACAAACTTCTATTACTTTTACCTTTTATGTTTAACAATTATAGAAATTGTGATCGACAGTATCCTAAAATTAATCCAGAAACATGCTTATTAACCCATAGTGCCTTATGATCACTGGAAATAGAAGTATTTTTAGATTTCCACCTATAATGATATTTTCGATTTAGAGACTATTCTGAGATGATCTGTATGAGACAAGCAGAAAAATATATCACATTCCTGTAAAATTCTGTGGGGAAGTGGAATGGAAAAAGTGATTTAAAGGAGAAAAAGGAACATTGCAATATTTCTAGCCGTGAAGAGTCTGTTCTATTTTTTTTAATGGATGACAGTGGGTATAAAATCACTACTTTAAACACTAATATTTACAATATGCAGGACATTACATCCTTTACAACTATTTAAAACCGTGAGAACAAATTTTTTATTTATATGATTATGTGAATTTTCAGAATTCTTCTGGAGGTATATGAGAAAGAAAGAAAGAAAGAAAGAAAGAAAGAAAGAAAGAAAGAAAGAAAGAAAGAAAGAAAGACGGAAGGAAGGAGAAACAAAGTCCTCTGATCTTGCCCAAGATGAGGCATTTGTAATCCAGAGAGTAACAAGGATTTACCCAAGTTCACACGGAAGAACAGCACCTGAGCTAGGACCAAAAGTAAAGCCTCAGGACCCCCAATACCTCCCCTTTTCCTTATCCATGCTGACTTACTGTGCCATTCAGAGCCCCAGCAGGTCCCAGAACATGAAAGCAATGAAAGGCAGGAAAAGTTGATCAGGTGTCTATTGACAGAGGTGAGGGCAGGGCCAAGGGAAAGCCACAGGGGCTGGCGAAGGACCAAGGACTAGCAAAGGTGCAAAGCCATTTCCACCCCTGGACTGGAGGAGCAAAGAGCAAGAGACCCTACCTGGACCCTGCGAGGCCTGTAGCTGGAGGGGAAGGCTACCAAGGGGAGGAGCATGTCTTAAGCAGAACGGGGTCTCGGGCACACCACAGCTAGCAGGGAGAGAGCTGGGGGAACAAATGCAACGATCTCTCTTCTCCTGCATGGCTTTCCTGCTGGATCCTCTCGTTGGTCGAATCTATCAGAAACCAGAGGGCAAGGGAACTGGTTGACACATTTCTTAGAGGTCAACCTCCTAGGCACAGAGCAAAACAGAGGAGGGCAGAGTGTGGGTCCGGAGGGGCAACCAGAAAACGTTCACCACGCTTTCCATTTTGAACTTGACATTTGTATTTGAACAAAAAGATTAGGCTTTCCAGTCAAGGTAAGCCGCAGCAAAATAAAGAGATCTGTCCCCAGAAGATTCCAAAAGCCTATATTTATGAGGCAGGAGGGATTTCAGGGACGTTTAGAAGAATTTATATTTTTCATTTTGTAAATATGATACACAACAGATATCTACTTATTTTAGTACAATAATTTTTTTTGGCATCTCTCTTCATTGGAAACTGATCTTTATTTCTCTAACAATTGCCTTGTTAAATCCCCATTCATGGATGCTTTCATAGACTGCTACTAGTTCCAACTAAAACCTGGGAGTTGAGGGAAAGTCCCTGAGAAAAGTAATGCAAGTGGACATTTTAAATAGAATTATATCATTAAAGATAACAATGTAAATTATTAACAGTCGTCTATTAAAGACAGATTAATCCCGCTATAATCAGATTGAAAGAATGCATGCAATTGCCATAATCCAAAATGCTATAAATTTAAATCACCTTTCACAGGCAACCTGTAGAAAGAGCAGCGCCATCTAGGGGCAAGGAGCTTCAATGACCTAATGCCCTTTGACCTGTGTTTTTCCCCCGTTTTCAAGTAAGGCCATCAAAGGAGGTGTAGTGGAGGGACGCCTGGGTGGCTCAGCATCTGTCTGACTCTTGATTTTGGCTCAGGTCGGGCTCAGGTTATGCTCAAGTCATGATCTCACAGTCAGTTCATGAGATTGAGCCCCACATGGAGGTCTGCACTGACAGTGTGGAACCTGCTTGGGTTTCTCTCCTCTCTCTGCCCCTCCCCTGCTCACACACGCATGCGTGCGCACTCTCTCTCTTTCTCTCTCTCTCTGTCTCAAAATAAATAAACATCTTTAAAAAAAAAAAAAAAAAAAAGAGGACGTGTTGGAGCACCTGGGTGGATCAGTTGGTTAAACACCCACTTCGGCTCAGGTCATGATCTCACTGTTAGGGGGTTTGAGCCCCATGAGATCATGACCTGAGCCAAAGTCGGAGGCTTAACCACCTGACCCACCCAGGCACCCCTGGATCAGTTACCAGGTTTAAAACTATGGCTACAAATTTAGGGTTTTTGCCACAACTACATAAAGAGATGAAGAAATACATATATTTGAAGAAATGATAGCAGTAAACTCCAAATTTGAGGAAAATATTAACCTAGACATCCTAGAGACCAAATGAACCCCCAGTAGAATAAATACAAAAGATCCATACCTGGACACGTCATAGTCAAACTGCAGAAAGATGAAGACAAAAGAAACATCTTGAAAGTAGTGAGAAAAATGAATTGGCACAGACAGGAAAGCATCAATACCTTGAATTACTGACTTTCCATGTGAAATAATGGAGACTAGAAGGACATACGAAAAGCACTGAAAAAACAAAACAAAACAAAACTGTCAACCAAGAATGCTATGTTAAACAAAACGATCTTTCAAAAATGAAAGCTAAACAAAGACATTCCCAGATTAAAAAAAAAAAAAAAAAACATGGCCAAAAGAATTCATGACTATCAGATTGCCTTACCAGATACTATAAAAAGTTCTTTGGGCCCAAAGGACTTCATACCAGAGGGCAATCTGAATCTACAGGAAGAAATGAAAACTACCAGAAAAGATAAATATGTAATAAGAGTTGAAATAAGAGAGATAATATAAGAATCCATTTTTTCTTATTCTCTTAATGTTTTAAAAAGACACAAAATTGTATAGAACAATACAAACACTGTATTGTTACGTATATAATATATATATGACAATAACAGCATAAAGGAAAAAGTAGGAATAGAGCAAAGTTTCTGTATTTCATCAAAATTAAGCTCATATTAATTTTAAGTACACTTTGATGAGTTAACATGTATATTATATTCCTAAGGCAACCAAAAGAAAATAACTATAAAAATAAGAGTTCGAATAGCGCATGGAAATATTTAATACAAGATACGAACTAAAGGAGAAAGAGAAGAACAAAAAAGATAAGAGATCCATAGAAAGCAGAATGGGCAAACATAAATGTAAATGGTACAGTCACTCCAGTTAAAGGAAGAGATTGTCAGATCACGATCCAACTACATGGTTTCTAAAAGAGACATACAAAAATACGACACGCACACAGTAACCGAAAGAGAGCTGGAGTGGTTATATTAATATTATAAAAGTAGACTTCGAGATAACAAGAAGTATTAGCGACAAGGAGGTACATTTCATAATAATATAAGGGCAAATACATTAGGAAAATGCAACGGTTTTATATGTACCTTGTAACACAGCCTCATAATACATGGCACAAAACTGACTGAATTGAAAGGAAAAACAGACAGTTCAGCAACAATAGTGGGAGAATTCAATACCATGCAAGGCCCAATCCATTCACTTGGAAACCTTTACCCCAGCCCCATCTCCTAACTACCATGACCCCCCCAAACCAGTCTCCTTCCATTGCCCCTCTCAAGTCATTTTATATACCACTTGGGAACCTCCCTCAATTTCTCCAGAAAGCTTCACTATGTGAGTAATAAACCTTTTCCTACCCTTGCTGGTGCATGTGTGGCATCATCAGATTCAAATGCAAAAATCCTCAATGAAATATGAGCAAAGTGAATTCAGCAGCACTGTCAAAGTATTAAATACCATGACTTAAGCGGGTCTTATTTCAAAAATGCAAGGTTGGTGGGGTGCCTGGGTGGCATAGTCGGTTAAGCGTCCAACACTTGATCTCAGCTCTCAGGTCAGGATCTCATGGTTTGTGAGTTTGAGCCCCATATCAGACTCTGCGTTGATGGCACAGAGCCTGCTTGGGATTCTGTCTCTTCTTCCCTCTGCCCTTCCCCGACTCATGCACACACACACACACACACACACACACACACTCTCTCTCTCTCTCTTTCTCAAAATAAACAAATAAACTTAAAAAAAATGTAAGGTTGGTTCAACACACAGAGGTCAATCAATGTGAAGCATCTTATTAATAGAATAAAAAGAAAACAAACACACAACCATCTCCATAGATGGAGAAAAATCACTTGACAAAAATCTAACAGCTGTTCATGATAAAAACCCAACAAACTAGGAAGAGAGAGGCATCTACAAAAAACCCGCTGCTAACATCTTACATAATGGTGAAAGACTGAATGCTTTATCCTTAAAATCGGGAACAAGGGAAGGATATCTACTTCCTCACAACTCTTCAGCATTGTACAGGAAGTTTCCACCAAGTGCAATAAGGCAAAAACAACAACAACACAACATACAAATTGAAAAGGAAGAAATAAAATCACAAGTGACACAATCCTTTATGTATACAATCCCAAGGAATCTACAAAAGAGCTACAACAGCTAAGAAACAAGTTGAGAGAAGTCACAGGATACAAGTTCAGTGTGTAAACAATTATATTTCCATATACTAGAAATGAACCATCCAATTAAGTGATTCCATTCACAGTGAAAAAGAATAAAATACTTAGTGATAAATTTAACAAAAGAAGTGTTAGACATGGAGACTACAAACTATAAAATATTTCTGAGCTGGGTACTTGGGTGGCTCAGTTGCTTAAGCATCTGACTCTTGATTTGGTTCAGGTCATGATCTCATGGTTCATGGGATCAAATCTTGTGTCAGACTCCATGCTGACAACACAGAACCTACTTGGAATTCTCTCTCCCTCTCTCTTTGTCCCTCCCCTGCTTACTCTCTCTCTCAAAATAAGAAAATAAACATTAAAAAAAAAACATTTCTGAGAGGAATTCAAAAAAGGGCTAAAATTGGGAAATATCCAATGTTCATGGATTGGGAAACTCAACATTGTCATCAATTCTCCCCAAATTGATCTGTAAATCCATTCTCTTTTTGAGGAACTTGCCTAATCCCTTTGAGCCTCTTTCCTCATCTGCAAAATGGACACAATAATCGCTTCTTCACAAAGTAGTCATGTTTATTAAATGAGATAATGTATGTCAGGTGATTAGCATAGTATCTGGCATAGAATAGGAGCTCAATTAAATGGGAGGGGAAAGACAGGGATATCCAGATGGTACTTCTGATGGAGGTCTGAGCTATTTTAAGGAGTTGTCTGCATTTCTGTTTCAATTTTTATCACAACTTTTGCTTTTGCTAAACTTTATCAGATGATTTTCATTTCCCATTTCACAGAGCCCATCGTAATCTGTACAACCAAGTTGAAGGTACACCGATTGGCTAAGAAATTCACGTCTTATTGAAAGATATTATCTCAGACCACTTTTTGGTTGACATCCAGGAAACTTTTCTACTGAGAGGATGGGCACTGAATTTGCTCTTCTCTTTCTAATTTTTTTTAACATTTATTTATTTTTTGAGAGACAGAGAGAGACAGAGCATGAGCAGGACAGGGGCAGAGAGGCAGTCACAAATTCTGAAGCAGGCCCCAGGCTCTGAGCTGTCAGCACAGAGCCCAACGCGAGGCTTGAACTCACAAACGGCGAGACCATGACCTGAGACGAAGTCACATGCTTAACCAACCGAGCCACCCAGGTGCCCCGGGCACTGAATTCTCTTTCAGGAATGTTCATTTATTCAGCAGCATCTATTGAGCACCTACTAAGTGCCAAAGACTGAAAGTATAGCTTTAAAAAACATTTTCCACCAAGGAGCTCACAGTTTAGAAAGGGGAACAAATGGTAAACAAATACATATTAAAATATCGTTCTATAAGTATGTAAACACAAAAACAAATGTGTTTGTGGTAAGTGTTATGAAGGAACACAAAGCAGGGTGAAGACACAGAGAGATATGGGGTGCTATTTTAGCCAGGGGAACAAGGAAAGTCCTCTGAGGAGCCAACATTTCATCACAGACCACACAGAAGGAAGGGAACCAACCACCTCAATGGTTCTTTTCATTCATTTTTATAAGGTTGTATTCCGTGATCAAATAAATTTGGAAAATGCAAGGTCAATGTGAGTTGACAGGTTCCCTCCCAAGCATTTCTCAGGGGTTTTACGGTGTCCGTTTGCCACGAACATCTCTGTGAGGGGAATACGGTTTGCCCTTCCCAGGGTTCCCGCCCACGGCCATCTCTATCCCAGAGTCTCTTGCGGAACCACCTTTCCACCGGGCAGGGAAATGCTGGACCAGGAACCTCAGAGGATGGGAAGCAATGATCCTTACCAGCTGCGGCTGTGGTTTTGCTGGAAGCAGACGCTGGTATTCTGACACCCCAGCATGCTGTGCTCTGGGTTCATAAGCCACACGAAGGTGATGGCAGGCTTCCAGCCGAGATGCATCTGTTTCCTGCAGAGAAGGGGAGCCCGCCTCTGCCAGCTCTACAGCGAGCCCATCCGGGGTGCGCCCGTGTGCGGCGGCTGAGCCGAAGTTAGCCAATGTAAAACACGCATCAGCGAAGACCAGCCGGGCCTCGCCACCCACTAATGGTGCAAAGACAGCTGTGCCAGGGAAACTTCAGGCAAGAGAATGGGGGGCATCCCTTCTGCTGGGAACTTAATTTTTTTTTTTTTAAAGGCTCAACTCTTCTTCAGAGAAAACATGTGGCTCAGTGGAAGGAGGGGCCTGGGAGTCTTGATGGCCACAGCAGGCTCACTGGGTAGGTTACACAAGTCCTCTGCACCTCAGTAGCCTTGCCTGGCATATGGGAGGTCTCAGGGCCCACCATGACGCAAGTCTGTGGGAAGGGCAGGTAGTGGTAGGGTCTCAGGAGGTTCTTCAGTCTGACCAGAGCCGACCCATCTAATAAATACAATACCCAGGAGGAAAATAACACCAACAATGAGGACTCCACTACGAAGCCCAAGTCTGTGACCTTTATAGACATTATTTCACATAAAATCAAAACAATTCTGTGAGGTATGCACGATTATTAGCCGCACGTTTACAGGTGACTAAACAGCTTCAGAGAGGTAAAGTCAGTTGGCCAAGGTCACACAGCCTCTAAGTGGTTGAATTGTTATCTGATCCCCAAATCGTGCCTCTCGGAATACTCTGTCCAAATCCTTGGCTCGCCCCTCTGGGCGAGGGAGCCAGGTGGAAGGAGTAGGAGCAAGGCAGCCAGCTCATTCTCAGCCCGTGCCAAAACCTCAGTCACTCTGGCTTCTCACCAGTCACTGAAAAGGTTTTTGCTAGCTGCCGGTGGGCACTGCTTAGGCAGAAAAGCAGGTGTGTGCCAGGCACAGAGATGTTCCTCGATGAGCACTTGTTGAATGAGTGAATGGTATTAGGAACAGCAGGCAAAATGAGATTTCATCCCAAATTTTCACAGGTCAGTAAGGGGTTTACTGCATCTGGCCAAGTGCCGGGGCCTCAGCTACAAACCAGGTAGGTGTTTGGGCTGGTGGAAGCCAGAGTCCGATGGAAGATACAGGTCCCTCAGCACGCAATTACGTGAGCGACCAATCCCGTGGCTGTGTTCTGAGCAACGGGGGGTTGGTGACCGTGGAAGACGTGACCGGTAAACCAGGCGTGGCCGTGTTCGCCCTTCTCAGTGGCACGGTGAGACCTAAGGAAGAGGGGTGGTCGGTCATCCGGGAGACAGAGAATGGAACCAGAGAGGTGAGTGGGCGGTGTGGAGCACCATGCACTCGGAACTGGCGTCTGATCCCCTGGCCGAGGGGACAGAAGCTGCAGATTTGTGACATGGGGCAAGGCAACGCGCAGATGGCTCCTCACTGTCCGAGAGTCTGGGGCTTTCGAGGGAGCTTTTCCTCCAGCCCGAGGAAGATGCGCACGGGCTCCAGCTCTCCAGACACCCACACAGCTTGGCAGCCTCTTCTCTCCTCGTACGTTTATGCTATTTGTATTGGCCAACAACAGACGTTCAGAGTCTTCGCCAGTCCTTCACGACCAGTCCCCTGGATTTCCCTCCACGTGGAGCTGACAGAGCGTGGTCTCTAAAGTATTTAAGGACCAAACTTATTTGGGCGCCAGCCGAAGCATGCTTTAAAAGAAACACTATTGGCGAAAGTCGGCCATGTCTGGTGTTGAAAAAAGCAGCAAAAACGGAAAAAAAGTAAAATCATTTTTAAGCCTCCCACTGAAGCTAATGAGTGCTAGTATTTCCTCATACAGCCTGACACATACTTTCTACATTCATATATAATACGGGTATGTAAATAGTAAGCTTTTAAGAACAATGAAATCAGATTCTACGTGCTGCCTGGGATGGTACTTTTACAACTGTATCATGAACCAATCATTGGCTTGGTTTCCAAGCCAATATTTATACCATGTTAATGGTAGCATAAAATTTCATCACATGAATACGCTGTACCCTTATTATATGGTACATATGATACAATGCATGGTATACCAGAATATGCCAAACCCTTATTATATGGTATATACAAATATTCCAGACCTTGATTATTGACCATTTAGGTTGTTTCTGATATTTTCATCGATAGAGACAGTGTTGTGAACAGCTTCTTGAACATTCCTTGTTATGAACCTTCCTGAATAATTTTTTTAATGTTTATTTATTTTTGAGAGGGAGAGAGACAGAGCACGAATGGGGGAGCGGCAGAGAGAGAGGGAGACTCAGAGTCCGAAAGCAGGTTCCAGGCTCTGAAACGTCAGCACAGAGCCCGACGTGGGGCTCAAGCTCAGGAACCGTGAGATCATGACCTGAGCCGAAGTCGGGCCCTTAACTGACTGAGCCACCCAGGCGCACCCTGAAAAAAATTTTTAATGGAATTGCTGCATCAAAATTATGAACATTTGAAGAATTTACCTAAATACTTCCAAATCCACCTCCACTCCGTCCCAAACCATTGCCCCAGCTTCACACACTAACCAGTAGATTGCGTGATTCATTTAAACTCTTGACCAACGGGAGAGGTGAAACTGATACCTTGTTCTTATGTTCCATCTTTGATTACAAGCAAGTTGAGCATCTTTTCTTGTGCCTCCTGGCCACTCCTGTGTATTCATCAATCTGCTATAGCTGTCCATGTTTCTAGCAGAATATTCAACATTTTCTGACTTTTTTGGTATTTATTTTTTACTCATTATTTTAATGCGATTTTTAAATTACGGTGTGGTCAAATTTTTTCTATGCTTAGAAGAGCTTTTTCTGTTTCAAGATTATATAAATATTTCTTTGCATTTTTTTCTAACTGCTCTAAATATATCTCCTTGATATTTAAATCTTCAATGCTACTGGGACTTATCTCGGTGTGTGATGTGAGTTAGGCATCTAACTTTTCCCCCCCAAATGACTAGCCAATTGTACCACCATTTATTTATTGACTAACCCTTTTTTTCCTATGAATTTGAGATGTCCCCCTTATTACATATTAAGCTGGTATACACCTTGGGTGTTTGGGTGACTTTCTACTGTTTCAATAATATGCTTATTCTAGCCTCAAAACAACATTATTTTCATATGTTCATACTTCAAATTTCACTGCAAATTTTTTTAAGTAAGGTCTACTACAGCCAACATGGGGCTTGAAGTCACAACTCTAAGATCAAGAGTCACACGTTCTATCAACTGAACCAGCCAGGAGCCCCATACTGCACATTTTTAATGCATTATTAATGTTCAGTCAAACAGACCCAATACTCCCACCCTTCTCTTTTCCTCCAGATTTTGTTTTGCTCCCCTTGCACATTTAAATTTTTTTTTATCAAATTTAAGCCTACATAAACACTTTCAAAATAATTCTATCAAGTTCAGTGTTAATAGCATTGTTTTGATAGAGGTATGTTGAATATATACATTAATTTGGGAAGAGTTACAATATTGAACCCTCTCATTTAGGGTAATAATACAGCCTCTTTTATGTCCCCAGTCAAATTCTGTTCTTCATATATGTTCTACATATATTTGGTAAGTTTGAATGGTCCTTGCTGTATAGGAAAGGTAGATATAGACGTAAATCGATATAAATGTTGATACACACACAGATATGTATGCATTTTTACTTTGCAATAGGTTTTCTTACAGAATGCCCTAATTACTGTCAATGTTTTTTTTAATTTTCTTGGCTTTCAGATGTCAATACATCACCGACTGGGCGCCAAGGTGGCTCAGTCAGTTATGTGTCCGACTCAGGTCATGTTATGTGTTTGGCTCAGGTCATGATCTTGAGGCTCATGGGTTTGAGCCCCACATCAGGCTTGCGGCTGTCACCCTGTCAGCATGGAGCCGGCTTTGGATCCTCTGTCCCCGCTCTCTCTCTGCCCCTCCCCTGCTCATGCTCTCTCTTAAAAAATAAATAAAACATTAAAAAAATAAAATACATCACCAACCAAGAGTGACAATTATAACTCTCCATCTAAAATATGTATAATTCACGGGGCACCTGGGTGGCTCAGTCGGTTAAGCGTCCGACTTCAGCTCAGGTCCTGATCTTGCACTCCGTGAGTTCGAGGCCGGCATCGGGTTCTGTGCTGACAGCTCAGAGCCTGGAGCCTGCTTCAGATTCTGTGTCTTCCTCTCTCTCTCTCTGTCCCTTCCTGAGGCTCGCGCGCACGTGCGTGCTCCCTCTCTCTCTGTGTCTCAAAAATAAATAAACATTAAGAAAAAAAAATTTTTTTAATGTATAATTTTTAGCAGAGCTAATATTCCGTGGTAGGTACCGGTATGATCTACTCATTTTCAAATTTTGAAAAACATGCCTACCCGTTGGTAAATAGTGTATCAGCAACAGCAAGGTACAGCAAAATCAGTTAATGATATAGATTCCAATGTAAATCCATTAGTTCACGCTGATGGCTGTAGCACGTGATAACTGCCGGTAGGCGGGTCTCCCGTCACAGTGACATCTGAGCAATTTTGGAGCATTCCCTGCCAGTTTGGCCTGTTTCGTGGAAGGCAGTATGACTTCACGGCACACGCTCTCAGAAGCACTCTATACTTGAGGACAGTGGTTCCCAGCCTGTGGGTTAGTGACCTCTGAAGTTCTCTGAGACCCCTTCAGGAATCTCTGAAAAGAAAACATCTAATGACACCAACACATCATTTGCCTTTTTCACTCTTGTTCCGTGAGTGTAAGTGGAGTTTTCCAGAGGCCACGTGATGAGCGATATCACAACAGATTGAAGGCAGAAGCGGCCCTCAGCATCCAGCTGAATTCTATTAAGCCAGACATTAAAGAGATTTGCAAAAATGTATAACAATGGTGCTCTTCTCACTATTTGGGAAAACAATTATTTTCATAAAAAATTCTTTGTTAGCATTCCCCAGGCTATTATTGTTATTTTTTTTACTGAATAAATACACAAATGAAAAGTTCTCAATTGTAACTTCTAATACCGTAAGTATTGATAAACGTAACCCACATAAACAAAAGATTTAAGGCTGCCCTAGCTAATTTTTAACTCTGTAAAAGAATTCTGAGACCAAAAAGTTTGAGAACCACTGTGTGGGGAGAATTCAAAATTTATTATTACGCCCAAATTATGTAACTGCCCCTGCCTCTAAATATTTCAGTTTTTACTTCATTTTACAGTTAGTATACTATAATTCTTTGTGTCATAGTGCACTGTTCCGAGGTTTATAAACCTAATAATAAAATATTAAAAATGAAACCCAGAGTGAAGACACAGTAGAGCTTGGATAAGTTTCTTCATGTTCTTTTAAAATATTATAAACAAAGGGGTACCTGGGTAGCTCGGTCGGTTGAGCATCTGACTCTTGCTTCCAATGCCTGGTCCCAGCCAGGGTTGTGAGATCGCACCCCAAGTCCGACTGTGTGCTGAGTGCGAATCCTGTGGCTTAAGATACTCTGTCTCCCTCTGCCTCTCCCTCACTCACACGAGTGCGTTACCTGCGTTCTCTCCCTCTAAAAGATAAACAAACAAACAAACAAATAAATATTATAAACATGAATCTTCACTGTGGAAGAACAAGGAAGAATATGTTAATATGTTAATGTTAATCACGAGCCGTCCCTGGGATAGCTTCTGATACCAAGTGGAAACCAATACCCGGGACATCTTTTGATGCTGCGTAAGAAACAAAGCAAAATAAAACAAAGAAGTTGTATACATGGAATGAAAACAACTCAGTTATTCCAACAAAAGTAACATGAGTGACTCTCTATAGTTAGCATGTAAATATTACTCAGATGATCAGGGTACAAAACTTGTTTACAATTAAACCTTGAAAGTGCTATACTTTCATCAAATGTTTTATGTTCTGTTAGAACTCATGGTTTTTTGTTTGTTTGTTTGTTTGTTTGAGAGACAGAGTGAAAGCAGGGGAGGGGCAGGAGTAAAGGGAGAGACTCTTTTTTTTTTTATATGAAATTTATTGTCAAATTGGTTTCCATACAACACCCAGAGCTCATCCCAACAGGTGCCCTCCTCAATGCCCATCACCCATTTTCCCCTCCCTCCCACCTGCCATCAACCCTCAGTTTAGTCTCAGTTTTTAAGAGTCTCTTATGGTTTGGCTCCCTCCCTCTCTAACTTTTTTTTTCCTTCCCCTCCCCCATGGCCTTCCGTTAAGTTTCTCAGGATCCACATAGGAGTGAATACATATGGTATCTGTCTTTCTCTGTATGACTTATTTCACGCAGCATAACACTCTCCAGTTCCATCCACGTTGCTACAAATGGTCAGATTTCATTCTTTCTCATTGCCAAGTAGTATTCCATTGTATATATAAACCACATCTTCTTTATCCATTCGTCAGTTGATGGACATGTAGGCTCTTTCCATAATTTGGCTATTGTTGAAAGTGCTGCTATAAACATTGGGGTACAAGTGCCCCTAGGCATCAGCACTCCTGTATCCCTTGGGTAAATTCCTAGCAGTGCCATTGCTGGGCCATAGGGTAGATCTATTTGTAATTTTTGCAGGAACCGCCACACTGTTTTCCAGAGCGGCTGCACCAGTTTGCATTCCCACCAACAGTGCAAGAGGCTGCCCGTTTCTCCACATCCTCTCCAGCATCTATAGGAGGGAGACAGACTCTTAAGCAGGCTTCACACCCAATGAGGAGCCCGACACATGGCTCAATCTCACAACTGTGAGATCATGATCTGAGCTGAAATCAAGAGTCGGACGCTTAACCGACTGAGCCACCCAGGCACCCCAAAATTCATGGTTTAAATAAAGAAAAAATTTCTCTCATCAATGAGGAAGATTATAAAAAAGGTTATAAATCAGTTCATATAAAAACCACTGGCAATAGTAAAAACCTCTGAAAAAATGCATCACAGTATTGATACAGCAAACGAAAACACCATCTGTATGGTTAAAAAATAATTGAACATTGTCAAACATAAAATATTTAATAGAACTTAAAAAAAGAGCAATATCAATATGGGCTTACTGTAGCAATCTAAATTTATGGAGTTGTTTGTTGCAAAATATTTATCTGCTCATATGAGAAAACAACTTTTTGGAAAATGTATAAATCAAGGCAGTAAAATTTCAATCATTATTGATGAAGCTTCAACTGTTTCATATAAACTAGTTTTTAATAATTTACTTAAAATGTGAAATTCAAGACTTTGAGGATAATTTAATGGTTTTTGTTGATCTCATGAAGCAGGAAGGAACGACATCTGAAATAATTTATCAAAATTTATTGTTGACACATGAGAAAAATGGTTTCAATGAGAAATATTTTCATGAAAACCTTATTTGATTTTATACACGCAGTGCCTGTGATTAGCAAGGGAGAGAGTCTGCAGTTTCAGCCAAAATTTAGGGAAATTTTTGAATGTTTTAATTTGGCACTGTCCAAGTCACTGAATTCAATTACCCTTGAATGATGCAATAAAATATATAAACCAAGTAAGTAATTATAAAGGTTTTCTTAATTTATTACCATACATCATGTAACATCAGGAAAAATTTATAATATATCTGAAGATTTGGGAATTGAGACCATGAAAATTAGGATGCTTGGCTGTAATGTCAGAATTACAAAAGCGGTTTGAAATTCATTTCGAGTTTATCAATTGAACAAAAATTGTGTCATAGGAGCAAAAGGTTAAAAATTACTCTTTTTTAAAAAGAGATTTTACTTTAAACTATCCATTAATTTAAATATCGATGATAGGGATGCCTTGGTGGCTCAGTTGGTTAAGTGTACGACTTTTGATTTCAGTTCAGGTCATGATCCAAGGTCATGAGATGGAGCCCCCCAACAGGCTCCATGCGAGGAGCCTGCTTAAGATTTTCTCTCTCTCTCTGCTAAATATAACATATATAATATAATATATAATAAATATACCAATGATATATTTAGCTTAATAGAAAGCTTTACTAAGTATATGGGACAATTTATGTTCCCAAATTAAAAACGAAATGCTCCCAAATTAAAAATGTTTAAATATATAAAACTAAAGAAAAATTGAAATTTTATAGAAATAAAGAGTATACCCTTCTATTATTTTTTAAAAAATTTTAATGTTTACTTATCTTTGAGAGAGAGAGACAGAGTACAAGTGAGGGAGAGATAGAGAGAGAGAGGGACACAGAATCCGAAGCAGGCTCCAGGCTCTGAGCTGTCAGCATAGAGCCCGATGCAGGGCTCAAACCCACGAACTGTGAGATCATGACCTGAGCTGAATTCAGACGCTTAACCAATTGAGCCACCCAGGCGCCCCACGAGTATACCCTTTTAAATAAGATAAAGTACTGATTCAAAAGGAAACTATATTCAATTGGTAAATTATCAGAAATATATTTGTTATTTAATGACAAAAGTAAAAAGTAATAATTCTTAAATTTCTTTTTTCTTTAATAAATTGTGTTCTTTAATTTATTAAATAATTAATGGTGCTTTGGCCATTATTTGACCAAAAATAGTGTTTATGAAGCCCCATGGATTGAAAGTAAATGAAGACTAATAAATGACTTTTAAAATTAAATACATTATAGTAAATAATTTTGTCTTATTTAATAGAAATTAAATATATAAAATCCCAAATATTTTAAAGGCCAAAAAATTCCAGCAGAAGCTGAGAGGTGAGTCAGCACTGTGAACAGTGTTTTGGACATTAAGAGACATGCATTTAACCAAACCACTCACTGACCACCAAGGAATGGTAAATCATTTAAAGAATCTGGTACAATTCAGGTGTTAGATCACAGTTCAGAGAGAGGATCATTTAATTAGGATGCCTATGTTTTACAAAACTGTACCGACAACTTCTAAAAATCAACAAATGGTTTGGAAGTTATCAGAATGATCTATCTGAGGCATGCCTGGGTGGCTCAATCAGTTGAGCATCCGACCCTGGCTCACGTCATGATCTCGTGGTTTGTGGGTTTGAGCCCCACATCGGGCTCTGTACTGACAGCTCGGAGCCTGGAGCCTGCTTCAGATTCTGTGTCTCCCTCTCTCTCTGACCCTCCCCTATTTGTGCTCTGTGTCTCTCAAAAATAAAGAAACATTAAAAAAAATTTTAGAATGATCTGATTAAAAAAATTAACTATAACCTTTATTAATTGGCAATTTTATGATATATCTTAGTTTCTTAGAAAGCAAAAGAGACTAAATTCTAACTAATGAATGTATTAGTTTATATCACTATCTCCTTGTTAAATATTTTAAATGTTGCCCATGGGTTTGGTAAAGTTTCTTATCTAATCGTGTTGGCAAGCACTTATATAATGAAGTTAAGTAACATTGATGGTTGAGGGTCTTGTCTTCTTTCTGATTTTAATTACAATGTTTCTAGACATTTGATTTGATGTAGGTTAAAACACATAAAATTGTGTAACTATTATCTTTGGTATGTAAAGAGCTTAATATGGTTTCCCATTTTTGACATTAATATGATTAGTTAGAATAGTGGACTTTTAATATTGAATTGACCTTCTATTCTCATAATGAGCCCTATTTGGTGGTGGTGTATGATTTTTTAATGTACATCTGGATCCAATCATTCTTTTATTTTTTTAAAGAAATTTTATATCCAGAACCCAAAGCATGGCTCGTTATTAGTTTTCTTTTCTGTGTGTGTATATAAGTGTTATCAGACCTGAGTTTGAGAGATCTACTGATGAAATAATAGAGACTTAATGCCTTTTGGTACAATTCTCTGACAACCATCTTGAATTCAGCGATGATTTATAGTCTATACACATTCTCTATTTCTTTTTGAGTCCCTTGTGGGAATATATATGCTCATAAAATCATCTAGTTCATTCAAATTTTTAATTTTGGAGGGCACCTGGATGTCTCCATCAGTTAAGCAACTGACTCTTGATTTTGGCTCAGGTCATGATTTCACGGTTGTGAGATTGAGCCCCACATCAGGCTCCATGCTGAGCATGGGGCCTGCTTGGGATGCCCCCCCCACCCCTTAAAAAAATTTTTTTTTAAACTTTTTGGAGCATAGAGCATTTTTGTAATTTCTATGTAATATGTGTTTACAAATAACATTTTTCTGTCTAGATCTTTGGTTAAAACTCCTTCATTATTCCCAACGTTATAAATTTTTGTATTGAGATATAATTCACATATCATAAAGTTCACTCTTTTAAAGTGAACCATTCACTGATTTTTAATATATTTACAGGTTTTACAACCATCACCACTGTCTAACTCCAAAATATTTTCATCACTCCAAGAAGAGATCTGGCACCCATTAAGCTGTCACTCCGTCCCCTCCCTCTCAGCCCCTGGCAACACTGATAATACTTTCTGTCTCTATGAATTTGTCTCATCTGGACATTTCATATAAATGGGATCACACAATATGCAGCCTTTCATGTCTGGCTTCTTTCATTTAGCACAATATTTTCAAGATTCATCCACACTATAAAATGTATCAGTATTTCATTTCTTTTCATGGCTGAGTAATATTCACCCTTGATGAGTGTTTGGGTTGTTTCCATTTTCTGGCTATTATGAATAATGCTGAATATTCAGGTACAGGTTTCTGTGTGAACACATATTTTCAATTCTCTTGGGCATATGCCTAGAGGTGGAATTGCTGGGTCATAGGGTAACTCTATGTTTATCCTTCTGAGGAACTACTGAACAGGTTTTCAAAACGGCTTTACTATTATACACTACTTCTAGCAGTGTGTGTGAGAGAGTTCCAACTTCTCCACATCCTTGCTAACAGCTTTTATTGCCTATCTTCTAAATTATGGTCGTCCTAGGGGGTGTGGAGTGGTATCTCATTGTGGTTTTTATTTACATTTCCATAAGGCATATATATCCTTTGCCTATTGGGTTATCTTAAATTATTTGTCTTTTTATTGTTAAGTTGTAGAAGGTCTTTATATATTCCGGATACAAGTCAGTTATCAGATATATGATTCTCATATAATTTGAAAATATGTTCTTCCATCTTATGGATTGCCTTTTCAGCTTTTTAAATTTCTTTTTAAAACATTTTTATTTAAATTCTAGTTAGTTAACATATACTGTAGTAGTGGTTTCAGGAGTAGAATTCAGTGATTCATCACTTATATACAACACCCAGTGCTCATCACAAGCGCCCTCCTTAATACCCATCACCCATCTAGCCCATCCCCCACCCACCTCCCTCCATCAACCCTCAGTTTGTCCTCTGTCATCAAGAGTCTCTAATGATTTGTTTCCCTCTCTTTCCTTCCCACTTCCCATATGTTCATCTGTTTTGTTTCTTAAATTCCACATAGGAGTGCTATCATATGATATTTGTCTTTCTCTAACTGACTTATTTTGCTTAGCATAATGCACTCTAGCTCCATCCACATCATTGCAAATGGCAAGGTTTCATTCTTTTTGATGGCTGAGTAATAGTCAATTATGTGTATGTATTTATTATTGTATTCCGTTGTGTGTGTATATGTATGTATATATGTATATGATTATATATATATGTATATAACATGCATGTGTATATATATATCATATATATATGATATGTATATTTATCCATTCATCAGTTGAAGGACACTTGGGTTCTTTCCGTGGTTTGGTTATTGTTGACAATGCTTCGATTTCTTGATAGTCTCTTTTATTTTTATTATTTTTTAATGTTTATTTTTGAGAGCAAGAGACAGAGTGTCAGCAGGGGAGGGGCAGAGAGAGAGACACACACACAGAATCTGAAGCAGGTTCCAGGCTCTGAGCTGTCAGCACAGAGCCTGATGCAGGGCTTGAACTCATGAACCTCAAGATCATGACCTGAGCCAAAGTCAGACACTCAACCGACTGAGCCACGCAGGTGCCCTGATAGTCTCTTTTAAAGCATTCAAGTTTAAAAAAAAATTTTTTTGGAACATGAAATTTATTGCTATCATGTTTTCACCATCAAAACTCATGATCTTGGTCTTTCCTTCTTGCCTTTGTATAAGGCCAAGAGAGACACTGGCTACTTTGACAACCTTAAAGTGAACTCCAGGAACATCACCAACAGCATGGCCTCTGCGATCAAATCCAGCAAACAGAACTTCATGATTCTCCTCAATAAAATTCAAACAACCATAATTGGGTACAAAGGCTGTGATTTTTTTTCCCCATTCTTGATCAGCTGGACCTTAACACACTTCCTGATGGCAGAATTTGGCTGTATGGCTTCCATCTCTACTTGCCCAGCACAATTCCCTTGGTATGAAAAGTGCCCCCAAGAGGGTTGGCTTCCAGGGCTGCACCCAACTGGGCTTTCTCGTACTATTCATCATGCCACGTCTAGTCTCGTCAGTGGCTACAGAACTTCCTGGCAGTATGAAGACCTGGCCACTTGCCCATGCTGCCGGCACCATGTGTCTGAGCAAAAGAGGAAGTTTTAGGTTTTGGGAAAATTCAATTTATCTCTTTCCCCCTTTTGGTTGCTTGAGCTTTAGATGTTATATCAAAGAAAATAATGTGTAATTAAAAATCCAAATTAAAATTTAGTTTTCTTCTAAGGGTTTTATAATTTTAGTCTGTGTTTTACCTTTGATCCACTTTGAGTTAATTTTTCTATATGGTGTGAAGTAAGAGTCCAACTTTATTCTTATGCATATGGATAGTCAGTTATTCCTGCACCATTTATTGAGAAGACTATTCTTTCCTTATTGAAGTTTCTTGGCACCCTTATTGGAAATTAATTGACTGCCCATAGATACATGGCTTTACTTACTTCTGGACTCTCAATTCTATACCATTGATCTACATGTCTCTTCTTATGCCTTTACCACACTGTCTTGATTACTGCAGCTTTGTACTAAGTTTTAAAATTGGGAAGTTGGTGGGTGCCTGGGTGACTCAGTCAGTTAAGTGTCCAACTTCTGCTCAGGTCATGATCTCACAGTTCATGAATTCTAGCCCACTTTGGGTTCTGTACTGACAGCTCAGAGCCTGGAGCCTGCTTCAGATTCTGTGTCTCCCTCTCTCTCATTCTCTGTCCCTCACCCACTCATGCTCTCTCTCTCAAAAATAAATAAACATTAAAAAACTTTTTAAATTGGGACATTGGAGTGTTCTAACTTTTTCTTTTTCAAGGTTGTTTTGGCTATTCTTACTCCCTTGTACTTTCATGTGAGTTTTAGGATAAGTTTGTGGATTTCTGAAGAAAAAAAAAGCTGAAATTTTAATGTAATTTCAGAGATTTTGCAAAGCCCAATGCATATCTCATTCCCCAGATACTTTTTTTTTTTTAAGTTTATTTATTTATTTATTTTTGAGAGAGAGCGAGAGAGAGCACACAAACAGGGCAGGGGCAAAGAGAGACGGAGAGAGAGAATCCCAAGCAGGCTCCATGCTGTGAGCACAGAGCCCAATGTGGGGCTCAATCCCACAATGGTGAGTTGGACGCTCAACCAACCAAGCCGCCCAGGTGCTCCCCCAGATTCTTTCATTAAGCTTTTTTGTTTTGTCTATTGCTTGGTCCAACTAGTTTCTACCATCTCAGGGAGTCAGGAAGTTAAACAATTGCTGGTAATAGTTTTAGACAAACACCTCTAGGGAAGAGGTTTCTCGCACTGGGCAAGCACTCAACCAGGTCAAATGAAGATAGCATTGAACATGGAGTCTTCCAAGGATGCACAAGATAGGTCAGATCATGAAAAGTGATGGGAAATAAAACTTTGAAGGAGGTACAGTACTGTTCTGCTCAGTCTATTAGCCACCAGGCTACTGTTTTTCACCCCAAAGGCAGACTCTTAGTTTTCAAGTATACTGAAGATCTGGAGAATGGTAGATTGGATTAAATCAATTAAAATATCACAAAGTTTTATGTTCTTACTGAGATTCAGCTGTTTTCCTTCCAGAGTTCTGAAAACGTTGATTTTTGACCACTTTTGCCAGTTTTCTCATTGTTTTTATGAAGGAGGGAATTTCTGAATGGCCTTGCCTTGCCATTTTCACTGATGTAACCCAAATATGTTAATTTAGTTTTTCTTTCTTATCCCTCTCTATTTATTAATTTTGCCAGAATTCTGTCTTATTGTTACTATTTTTTAAAACAAAATGTAGGCTTAATTTTTCGTTTCCTTTTTTTTTCCAATTCATCAACTTTAACCTTATTCATTATTTTTAAGAAAGTCTAGTAAAATTTCCTTTTTTACTTCTTGAAATGAATGTTTAGTTCATTTATTTCTAGTCTTCTTTGTTTCACAGTAAATAACATTAAAAATTATGAATTATCCTCTGAGCATTACCTTAGCATCTCATAAGTTTGATACAGTGTTATCATAATTATTTTCCAGCCTATAGTTGCAATCTTATTTTGTTTTCAACTTAAGCTTTATTTATGAGGGCATTTTTAATTTTCCAAGTGATGTTTATTTATTATTTTGCAATCCATTTCTTATTTTATTGCATTTCAGTATGTGAACATATCAATGAAATCCTCCTTCTATTGGATTAATTTTTTTCTTGGTAACCTATGAGATCATCAATTTAAAAGCTGTTCTGAGAATAATATATGCATAGAATATTCTATTCATTTTTCTCTCATCTATCATAATTAAATATATTATTCACTTCCTCTATTTCCTTCTTGGATCTATCAAAGGCTGAGAATTGTTTCTTTTAAGTCAATTTTATTGATTTAAACAAAACCTAATTGTGTATAAAATAAAAACATACATTAAAATGTACTCATTTTAAGTATGCATTTTGTTTAGTGTGACCCATGCTCCAGTCAAGATAGAGAACATCTCCATCATTCCAAAAAGTTCCCTTGTGGCCTTCCCAATCCAACCTCTCCCCTCTCCCCTCAATGTTGATCCAAAACAGCAACTCTTCTGTTTCCTGTTACCAGGAATTGGGTTTGCCTCTTTAGAATTTCATATAAAGGGACTAATAGATATTATACTCTTTTGTGTCTGATTTCTTGGTTTGCATAATAGTTTGAGATTCATCCAAGTAGTTGCTAGTGTCACTAGTTCATTCCTCTTTGTTACTGAGTTGTGCTTCATTGTATGGATATACCACAATTTGTTTATCCACTCACCAGTTAGTGGGCATTGGGATTTTTTCCAGTTTGGGCTACAACGATTAAAGCTGCTATAAATATTTGTGTACAAGTCTTCATGTGGCCTATAGTTTCATTTCTCTGGGTTGTATTCTAAGTGTACATGTAACTTTATAAGAAACTACTAAACTTTTTTTCTGTGGTGGCCATGCAATTTACATTCTCATCAGCAACATAGGAGTTTCAGTGGTTCCACATTCTCACTGATATCAGTGTTTTAAATTCTGGCCACTAGAATACTACTTGGCAATGAGAAAAAATGAAATGATGCCATTTGCAACAACGTGGATGGAACTGGAAGGTATTATGCTAAGCGAAATAAGTCAGTCAGAGAGAGACAGATATCATATGTTTTCACTCATATGTGGAACTTTAGAAACTTAACAGAAGACTGTGGGGAATGCAAGGGGAAAAAATAGTTACAAACAGAGTGGGAGAGAAGCAAATCATAAGAGACTTTTAGCTGCAGAGAACAAACTGAGGGTTGTTGGGGGTTGGGGAAGAGGGGAAAATGGGAGATGGGCATTGAGGAGGGCATTTGTTGAGATGAGCACTGGGTGTTGTATGTAAGTGATGAACCATGGGAATCTACCCCCAAAACCAAGAGCTCACTGTACACACTGTATGTTAGGCAATTTGACAATAAATTATATTAAAATAAATAAATAAATAAATAATAAATCCCCCCAAAAAAGAGAAAAAAAAGACATGATTCACAATAGTAACAAAATCTATAACATAACCAGGAAATAAGCTAATAAAGAAGGCACATTCTTCTAAAGGCAAAAAAAAAGAAAAAGAAAAAATTTGGCCATTAAAGTGAATGTGTAATGATATCTCATTGAGGTTTTGATTTCCATTTCCCAGATGATTGATGATACTTGCGTATTGTCACTTTATATCATCTTTTGTGAAATTATCTGTTTCAATTTTTGCCAATTTTAAAAGTTGGGTTGTTTTCCTTCTTATATTTGAGCTGTTAGAATTCTTTATATATTCTTTTTTCTTTTTTTTTTAGGTAGGCTTCACATTCAACATGGGACTTGAACTCATGGCCCTGAGATTAAGAGTCACATTCTCCACTGATTGAGCCAGCTAGGCACTCCACTTTATATATTCTTGATACAAGTTTCTTGTCTGATTTAGGTCTTGATTACTGTGTATCTTAAAATTCAGTAGATTGATTCCTTCCACCTCCTTTTTTTCAAAATTGTTTCAGCTATTGTAGTTTTTTTGCCTCTTCATATAATTTTTAAAAACTCTTGTATATATCTACAAAAAAATCTTGTTGAGATTTTGATAGAAATTGCATTAAACCTGCTTATCAATTTTGGGGACAATTGATATTTTACTATGTTGACTCTTCCAAAACATGAGCATAATAGGTCTCTCTATTTATTTAGAACTTCTTTGATTTCTTTCATTAGCATTTTATAGCTTCCAGGATACAAGTCTTGTATATGTTTTTTAGATTTACACCTAAGTTTTTTATTTTATTTTGAGCAATTGTAAGTGGTATTGCATTTACAATTTTTGTGCCATGTTTATTGTTATATATTTAGAAATGCAACTGATTAACAATTTTTTTTTTTATCTTAGAACCTGTGACCTTGCTGAACTCACTTATTAGTTATAGGATGTTTTTGTAGATTCCTTGGGATTTTCTACATAAACATTTATGTCATCTGTAATGAGGGACAGCTTTATTTCTTTCTTTCTGAGTGATATCCTTTGTATTTTTTCTTGTCTTATTGCACTGGCTGGGCCTTCCAGCACTAAGCTGAATAAGAGTGACATAGCAGGCATCCTTCTCTTTTCCCCAGACTTAGGCAAAAAGCATTCATTCTTTTACCATCAAGTATAATGTTAGCAGCAGATTTTTTGTATATGTGCTATATCAACCTGAGGAATTTCCCTGTATTCCTATTTTTCTTAAAGTTTTAATCATGGATTGGTGTTGGATTTTGTCAAATACTTTTTCTGCATCACTTGATATGATCATGTGATTTTTTTCTTTAGCCCATAAATATGGTAGATCACATTGATTGACTTTTATTTATTTTTTATTTTTTAATGTTTATTTATTTGGGGGGGGGAGAGAGAGAGGGAGAGAATGAGTGGGGGAGGGGCAAAGAGAGGGAGACACAGAATCCGAAGCAGGCTCCAGGCTCAGAGCTGTCAGCACAGAGCCTGACATGGGGCTTGAACCCAGGAACTGTGAGATTATGACCTGTGCTTAAGTCAGAGGCTTAACTGACTAAGCCACCCAGGTGCCCCTTGATTGACTTTTAAATATTGCACCACCCTTTTTTTTTTTAATTTTAACCATGTTTATTTATTTTTTTAATTTACACCCAAGTTAGTTAGCATATAGTGCAACAATGATTTCAGGAGTAGATTCCTTAATGCCCCTTACCCATTTAGCCCATCCCCCACTCCTGCAACCCCTCCAGTAAACCTGTTTGTTCTCCATTTTTAAGAGTCTGTTATATTTTGTCCCCCTCCCTGTTTTTATATTATTTTTGCTTCCCTTCCCTTATGTTCATCTGTTTTGTATCTTAAAGTCCTCATATGAGTGAAGTCATATGATATTTGTCTTTCTCTGACTGACTAATTTCGCTTAGCATGATACCCTCTAGTTCCATCCACATAGTTGCAAATGGCAAGATTTCATTCTTTTTGATTGCCAAATAATACTCCACTGTACATATATACAACATCTTCATCCATTCATCCATCAATGGACATTTGGTGCATCAGTCTTCATTTTAAAAACAAACTCCTCCTGATCATGGTGAATAATTCTTTTAATATGTTGCTAAATTCTGTTTGTTTGTTTTTTTTAACGTTTATTTATTTTTGAGACAGAGAGAGACAGAACATGAACGGGGGAGGGTCAGAGAGAGAGGGAGACACAGAATCGGAAACAGGCTGCAGGCTCTGAGCTGTCAGCACAGAGCCTGACGCGGGGCTCGAACTCACGGACTGCAAGATCATGACCTGAGCCGAAGTCAGACGCCCAACCGACTGAGCCACCCAGGCGCCCCAATTCTATTTGTTAATATATGTTAAGGGATTTTATAATTCTGTATGATGACTGATATCAGTCTGTAGTTTTCGTTCTTTTTTTATTTTATTTTTTGTACTTCTTTGTCTGGTTTTGGTAGAAGAGTAAAACTATCTTCATAAAATGCATTTGAAGTGTCCCCTTCTTTTCTCTTTTTGAGATGAGATTGTACTAAATTTGTGTGAAATCTTTATATGTTTGGTAGAATTTTCCAGTGAAGCTCTCTGGGCCTAATGATTTCTTTGGGATGAATTTTTAAGTTTCAAATTAAATTTCTTATGTTATAGGCATTTTCAAATAATCTATTTAATATTGGGTTGTGGTAGGTTGTGTTTTTCAAGGAATTTAGTCAATTTCATCTATATTTTCAAATTTATGTGTGTAGAGTTGTTTTAATATTCCCCTAAAACTTTTGATGTCTGCAGTCTGTAGTGATTCTTCTTGTTTTATTGCTGATATTGGTAAAGATGCTCTCTCTCTCTCTCTCTCGCTCTCTCTCTCTTGCTAATATAGCTAGATATTTCTCAACCAAATTGATCTTTTCAAAGAAGGAGACCTTTGCTTCATTTATTATCTCTATTGTTTTTCAATTTAAAATTTCATTGATTTCTATCCTTTTATTTATCTCCTTGCTCCTTGCTTTGAGTTTCTCTCTTTTTCTAGATTCTTGATGTGGGAGCTTATATTATTAATTTAGGACATTTCCTCTTTTCTGTATGCATTTACTGTTATACATTTTCCTCTTAGCCCTTCTCTAGTTGTGTCTTTCAAATTCTGATATGTTGTATTTTCACTTTCATTCACGTCAATTGTATTTTTTAAAAATTTTTCCTTGAGATTTTCTCTCTGATTCATGGATTATTCAGAAGCCATTTAGTGTTGTTTAGTTTCCAAGATTTTTGAGATTTTCCTATTACCTCTCTGTTATAGACTTCTAGTTTGATTCCAAGTGCTTGAAGACCACACTATTATTCCAATTCTTTTAAATTTGTTGATATTTCTTTCATGGCCCAAAATGTGGTCTATCTTGGCATATTTCCTGTAGGCACTTGAAGAGAATGTATGTTCTTTTCTTTTTGGATAGAATTTTCTATAAATGTTGATTAAATACTTTTGGTTGGTGGTGGTGTTGAGTTCTTCTACATATTTGTGATTTTCTGTCCAGCTGTTCTACCAATTGTTAAGAGAGGAGTGTGGAAGTCTCCAAGCAGAATTGTGGGTTTTTCTTTTCTTTTTTTTCCAAAGATAACCTTTTTTTAAAGTTTATTTCTTTATTTTGAGAGAGAGAAAAAGTGGAGTGGGGTAGAGAGAGAGGGAGAGAGAATCCCAAGCAGGTTCCACACTGTCAATGCAAAGCCTGATGTGGGGCTCAAACTCATGAACTGTGAGACCATGACCTGAGCCAAAACCGAGAGTCAGAGGCTTAATCAACTGAGCCACCCAGGCACTCCAATTGTGAGATTTTTCTTATTTCATCTTTAAGTTCTACCAGTTTTTGCTTCACATTTTGCAGCTTTTTTTTTTTTTTTGTAAGTAGTGTCCATGCCCAGTGGGGAGCCGAACACAGGGCTGGAACTCACAACTCTGAGATCAAGTCCTGAGCTGAGATCAAGAGTTAGACACAACCAACTGAGCCACCTAGGCACCCACATTTTTCAGTTTTATATTTTAGTGCATACAGATTACGGATTGCTGTATTGTCTTTGTGGATTAATTTTTTATCATAATATAATGTCTCTCTCTGTCTCTAATAACTTTCATTCCTCTAAAGTCTACTTTACTTGATATTAATATAGCCATTTCTGGTCTATTTTGATTAATGTTTGCATGATATATCTTTTCATATATTTTTACTTTCAACTTGTCTATATTACTGTATTTAAAATGGGTTTCTTGTAGTTTGGTCATGTCTTTTAATCAATTTTGTCAATATCTGTCCCTTAATTGATATATTTAGACCATTTACATGTAATGGAATTATGGATATATTAGGGCTTAAGTTTCCCATTTTACTTTTTTGCTTGCTGTTTGTTCTGTTTTTCATATCTCTGTTTTCTATTTCCTATCATCTATGGGTTACTTGAACATTTTTGGAATTCCATCTTGACTTATCTTTCGTATTGTCTGTAGTGTATATCTTTGTATAGATTTTTAGTGGCTGCTCTAAGCATTACTTAGCTATCTATAGGTATTTTGTATATATAACTTATCACAGTGTACTGGTATTCTCATTTTACCAGTTCAAAATCTTACTTGCCTTTATGTCTCTTTATTCTCCCCTCTTTATGTATCATTGTCAGATATATTTCCTCTACAGAAAATTCAAAGCATTTCAAACAGTGCTATAATTTTTCTTCAACCATCAAATACAATTTAGAAGATTCAACAGAAGGAGCGTCTCTTGTATTTACCCATAGTTTTGCCTACTGTGTTCTTTATTCCTTCCAGATGTTCCAAGATTTCTTTTTTTATTGTTTCCTTTCTGTTTAGAGAAATTTCTTTAGTCTTTCTTTCGTGTAGGTTTTCTGGCAGCACATTTTCTTAGTTTTCCTTCATCTGAGAATGTCTTGATTTATTCTTCATTCCTGAAGGATATTTTCTCTGGATACAGGATTCTAAGTTGATATTTCTTTTCTTTGAACAGTTGAAAAATATTGTGTCACTTCCCTCTGGCCTCTATGGTTTCCAATAATAACTCCTTTGTCACCCTAATTGTATTGCCCCTAGATAGGTGTTATTTCTCTTTTACTGCTTTCAAGTTGTTTTTTGTTTGTTTGTTTTGTCTTTAGTTTTCAGAAAGCTGACTATGAAACTCTTGGTGTTTTGTTTAGGGTTCATTAAAGCTTTTTGAATCTGAAAGTTTATATCTTTTGCCAAACTGTCCAGCTATTTTTTTTAGTACTTTTTCATCTCTGACCTCTTTCTCTTCCTCTTCTGTCACTTTGATGACAAAAATATTATATTTTTTGTTAAAGCCTCACAGGTTCCTTAGGCTTTGTTCGTTTTTTTTTTTTTTTTTCAGTATATTTTCTCTCTGTTATTCAGGTTGGATAATTTCAATTGATGTGACTTCCAATTTACTGATTTCTTTCCCATATCCTCTCCATTCCACTCTTGAGCCCACCCATTGAGTCCTTTATTTTGGTTATTGTATTTTTCAGTTTGAATGTTTCATTTGGTCTTCTTTATATCTTCTATTTCTTTTTTTTTTTAATATTTATTTACTTTTGAGAGAGACAGAGCATGAGTAGATGAGGGGCAGAGAAAAGAGACACAGAATCTGAAGCAGGTTCCAGGCCCTGAGCTATCAGCATAGAGCCTGAGGCAGGGCTCAAACTCATGATTCATGAGGTCATGACCTGAACCAAAGTTGGACGCTTAACCAACTGAGTCATCCAGGTGCCCCTATATCTTCCATTTCTTTCTGAGACTTTGTTTCTTGGACATCCCCAGTTTTTCATTTGTTTCAAACATGTTTGTAATTGCTCATTGGAGCATTTTTCTTTTGACTGCTTTAAAATTTTTATCAGAGAGTTCTAGCATCTTTGGCATCTCAGTGTAGGGATATACTGATTGTGATTTTTCTTTCAGTTGGAGAGTTTCCTGGCTCCTGGCATGATGAGTGATTTTTATTAAAAGCTGGACATTTTAGGCATATTATGAGACTTTTATTTTACCTGAACTTTATGTTTTACCTGATTTACTCTGATACTGCCTTGATATTGCCAGGTAATAGTAATCCAAATTTCCTACTCACCCTCTTTTGACACCCAAGGTGGGGCACTTTTCATTACTGTTGGGCTACAAGGGAATTCCACATTCCCACTAGGCCTCCACTAATACCTTCCTGGCTGGAAGAGTTAGGAATGCCTTCTTCCTGCTCCCCACATGACCTCTGTTGGCACTACAGGAAGGGATGGCCCTGTTATTGCTGAGTAGTGGCAAAAGTCCTTGCTTCCCACTCAGCTTCCTCTGACACTATCCTACTATGAGAGGACACCTCATTACCTCCAGGTAGGGGTGGGAGTCCAGGCTTCCTATCCACTGATGCAATGGAGGGGTGCCTCTTTACCACCTGACAGGGATGAAAATCCATCTGAGCCTTTTCTGACACCACCCTGGTGGAAGTATTGAGGTTCCTCATGACAGCTTGACAAGGATGGAAGTCTAAGCTCTCCACTTGTCCTTCCTTAGACTGTGTTACAGTGGGGCTTCAGATTTTTCTTTGATGTTGGGATGTAGTCAAGTAGTAATTTTCTAAAAGTTTTCTATCAGCCTAGGCTGCCCTTTTCCTGGTCCTTTGGCTAGAGAAAGAAAGTTTTTGTTGTGGCCTTTTTTTGTCTGCTTCCATTCATGTTTCCACATTGCCACCTACTCCAGCACCCAGTCTGGTGTAGATGTGGCAAAAAGAAAACTGAGGGAACTCACTGCTCTCTTGTTCTTTGAATCTGAGATCTCTTGCCACTCTAGAGCCTTTCAGAGTCTCCTGACTAAAGAAAACAAAACTAATTTTCTGATTTAATGATTTAAGATAATCTCAAAATAATACAAAATGATTTCTTATGGAATTTGACAACATGCATTTAAAAATAATTTTGAGGGGTGCCTGGGTGGTTCAATTGGTTAAGTGTCTAACTTTGGCTCAGATCATGATCTCATGATTGGGTTTGTGAGCTCAAGCCCCACGTTGGGCTCTATGTCAGCACAGTGCCCACTTTGGATCCTCTGTCTTCCTCTCTCTCTGCCTCTCTCTCTCTTTTAAAAATAAATAAACATTAAAAACATCAAAAATTAGGGGCATCTGGGTGGCTCAGTCATTTAAGCGTCCCAACTTCAGTTCAGGTCATGGTCTCGTGGTTCATGGGTTTAAGCCCTGCATCGGGCTCTGTGTTGACAGCCCGGAGCCTGGAGCCTGCTTCAGATTCTGTGTCTCCCTCTCTCTCTACCCCTCCCCTGCTCATGCTCTGTCTTTCTCTCTCTCAAAAGTAAATAAATATTTTAAAGTTTTTTAATTAAAAATTAAACATGATTATAATAATTTTGAACACTACAGGCAAAATAATAAAGGATATTCTTTTTAAAAATATTTTCACCAGGAAAGTAGCATTTGAATTTATTTATTTTTAATTAAAAAAATTTTTTAAAATTTATTTTTGAGAGAGAGAGAGAGTGCATGAGTGGGGGAAGAACAGAGAGAAAGAAGGACAGAAGATGTGAAGTGGGATCTGCACTGAAAGCAGCAAGTCAGATGCCCAGGTGCCCCACAAAGGATATTCTTGAAAAACAGGGCAATAATAATAGATGACGTTTAAACAAGTCATTAAAGGACAATAACTAAAAAAATAGGGGTACTAGAGGAAATACGATCTAGAACTTGATGAAACCAAAGGTCCAAAAACATGATGGCATAAGAGAATTTAATATATGAAAAGGATATCACAAAATAGGAAAAGGAAACACCATGGAATAAAGGGTTTGGGCAGGACACAAGCAGAGAAACTAAACCTAAAAAATAAATTCCAGATTTAGAAGATTTAATTGATTTAAATTGATTTAAGACATTAGAGGACCCAATGAAATACACAATGGTGGGGGCGCCTGGGTGGCGCAGTCAGTTAAGCGTCCGACTTCAGCCAGGTCACGATCTCGCGGTCCGTGAGTTCGAGCCCCGCGTCAGGCTCTGGGCTGATGGCTCGGAGCCTGGAGCCTGTTTCCGATTCTGTGTCTCCCTCTCTCTCTGCCCCTCCGCCGTTCATGCTCTGTCTCTCTCTGTCCCAAAAATAAATAAAAAACGTTGAAAAAAAAAATTAAAAAAAAATACACAATGGTGTATTTATCATATATATAGTTTATAGATATAGATATAATGTCTAGGGTTTTTAGTTACATTTAATGGAAGAAATAAGGAAAACTACATCTATTCCATCTTCCCCACCTTCTACTTACTCTTTGTGTTTCCTTCTTGATAGTTTCTATTGTCACGTCTTCAACTCCATTAATCTTTTCCTATACAATGGCAAATCTGCTGTTAACCCCAACCACTGTAGTATGTTTCATCCCAGATATTGTAATTATCATCTCTAAGAAGGTCTATTTGGGTCATTTTTTATATCTACTGTGTCTGCACTTAAATTGCTCTACCTTTTCTAGCTTCTTGAACATATGAAATACTATAGTACTGTTTTAATGTTCTTGTACATACATGTATATTATTTCTGGGTCAGTTTCAATTGATTGATTTTTCTCTTCTTTAATTGCTTGTATTTTTCTGTTTCTTTGTATTATTGGTAATATTTTAAAGTTTTATTTATTTTATTTTTAATGTTTTTATTTATTGTTGAGACAGAGAGAGAGACAAAGCATGAGCAGGGGAGGGGCAGAGAGAGAGGGAGACACAGAATCTGAAGCAGGCTCCAGGCTCTTAACTGTCAGCACAGAGCCCGACGTGGGGCTCGAACTCACAGACTGAGGTCATGACCTGAGCTGAAGTCAGACGCTTAACCGCCACCCAGGTGCCCCTTATTATTTTTAAGTAATCTCTGCACCCAATGTGGGGTTTGAACTCACGACTCCAAGATCAAGAGTTACAGGCTCTTCCGACTGAGTCAGCCAGGTGCCCTCATGATTGGTGATTTTTTTTTTTTTTTTTGACCTCAGACTTGCCTGAACTCAGTTGTCTCATGTATTCTGTTCACTTTTCTAGATATTTATGGAAGGAGGGCTGGTCTGATTCCAGTTACTCCATCATGGTCAGAAATGAAAGTGTCGGTAGTGTTTGTAAAGCCTCTCATTGTGAATATTCGCTTCATCTACTGTAATGTCATGTTATTTTTAGTGCCTAAAGTTCATGATATCATAAATGAGAATTTTACCTTTATCAAAGCAATTTAACCCTATCTTATTTAAAATTTTGGTTTGAATTTAACCGTTTATATTAATATTGTCCCTGTAGTTCTTTTGCAGACCAACAGTTGCCTTATATCTTTTTCCTCATTCTTTTATTTGAAACATTATCATTCTGAGTTTGCTTTTAGACTCAATATGATCTTAGTCTTTTGATAGAGAAGTTGGGTCTGTCGATCTATTTATTGTGATGACTAATATATTCTTAATTCTGTCATGGGTTTTTTATGGTGTTTCTTATTTTCTTCCCCAATCTTTGCTTATAGTGTTCACATTTTTCACTTTCTCAGTTTCTACTCCTTCAGGAGTCTTGTGTATTTTCTCATTTTTTTTAAAATTTTTTATTGGGTATTCTCTTCTTTTTATTTTGGCTGATCCTATTTTTAAAATTCAAATTCTATTCGTCTTCGACTCCTTTCTTGTTTGTTTGACATTTGGAAATTTCCCCAGGATGTGTCTAGATGTATACCCTTAATTAATTTTACCTGCTCCTGGTGGGTGCTTTTTTCTCAAACCTTTATCACCACTTAGAGATTTGCTCTGATGTTTTTTTCTCATCTTCCTTCATTTCACTATGCTTCTCTCAGAAATCTAGGAGATTTTCTTTTTTTAACAGACAATTTAAATTATTAATTCCGTTTTCTTCAATGTTTAATATGCTCTTCACTGCCCCTACTACATTTAAAAATTCTGTAATCATGGTTTTCATCTTAAAGTAAAATTGTCTTATCTCAGATGATTATCTTTTCATAAATATAATATATTCTACTCTCATGGAAAATATAAATTTTATTTTAAAAACTTCCCCTTCTGTTCCTTGGAGTAAGTTTGTTTCATAGGGAAACATTTGTTCAGCTTATATATCTGATTTAATTCTGGGTGAAAGTAACAATTTGATGCTTGCCCTTGTTTTACTTACCCTTCGGAGGCAGGTCTGGGTTTGCAGAGAAAGTATGTCAGAGGAGCAGTATGTCTGAGATCTTTTGATCTCAGACAAGGAGAAAGAAAAATTTCATGTTCCTTAAGGTTTGGTTGGCTAGTCAGGGCATTCAATTTACCACACGGTGTAGGTTGTAACTGTTTGTAAGACAAATAGCTTCCCTACTAAATGAAGCTCATTTCTTGTGGAGCATGTCCTTTCCTCCTCTCTGAGTGTGGGCACGGGCAGACACAGTAGCCCAAGTCATTCTTGGGATTGAGATTAACTCTCCTCTCACTGCCTCTTGGCTCACTCTCAATGCCAGTCCCTAATTCTATGCATCTGGGTGAAGTCTTAGGTCCAGATGCCAGTGAGGATTGGAAAAGGTCTCTACTAAAGAGCCCTACAGATCAGGGACATTCAGTGTTCACTTAAGCATATTTTGCTTTTACCATTCAAGTTAGTGGGGGATACAGGCTTCTTCTCTAACCAGTCTGACTATCCCTCTTGACTTAGTGCACCACCTTTTAGTGTGGCCTATGGGAAAGATGGAGGAAAGGCTGCAGCCAAGCGCCCCGAGTGTGGGCCTGCAGCAATTCCAAACATCTTTTGACTTGCCCCTCTTGATCACCATGTGGTCCTCCATAACAATGGTTTGCTCAGTTTTAGGGTTTTCAAGCTTGTTTGTCTTTGCTTCTTAGGTGGGTATTTTTTTTTGTCCCATCCATCTATCCATCCATCCATCCATCCATCCAACCATCTGTTTTTTTTTTTTGAGCAGTTATGATGTGCCAAATATGTTCTGGATGCTTACTTAAGATTCAGAGGTGGAAGGGGCGCCTGGGTGGCGCAGTCGGTTAAGCGTCCGACTTCAGCCAGGTCACGATCTCGCGGTCCGTGAGTTCGAGCCCCGCGTCAGGCTCTGGGCTGATGGCTCGGAGCCTGGAGCCTGTTTCCGATTCTGTGTCTCCCTCTCTCTCTGCCCCTCCCCCGTTCATGCTCTGTCTCTCTCTGTCCCAAAAATAAATAAACGTTGAAAAAAAAATAAAAAAAAAAAGATTCAGAGGTGGAAGAAGACAGATATGGAGCTTGCATTCTGGAGAAGGGTTGCATTATATGATGTGGAGACTTTTATCTCCCTCAACCTGAGCTCATGTACATCACATTACTTTAAAATATCTTTGTATCTAGTGCTGACACAGATGTTTTGAATGCTTTATGAGTTTGACAGGATTTGGGGAGGCAGAATCTCAAACCATGATTATGAAGTAAAAGAATCACCCAGTTGAAGGAAAGAAGAAAAAGGGGGAAAAGAGAAAGGAGGATAAGGAACCAAAAGTTCATCACAGAAGTTCCTAGGACCCTACTTTCCCAGGTAGCTCATGTGTACAACTAGACAATGTTGGAGGTCCTGGATTTGCATGGCAGCCCCATTCATCTCTATAATCCCTCCCTTTCTCATATTCTACTGTAGTATGATGCCCTCTCCATAGTTAGCATAAATAAAACTTTTCATGTAATAACATTAAGGGCAATTAAAAAAATAAATGTATCATCCACCATCATTTTTGTAATAAAAGCTATACAACTTTATTTTACTTCTTAATTCAACATATCATAATCCTTTTTAGATTTTCATCACTTTTATTTTAATGGCCATATATCATTCCATTATGTTGCCTCCCAAATTGTTTAGCTGTCCTCTGTCCTTTCTTTTACTATTCAGAGAGTTCTACTTTTGCACTCCCACAATTCATAAATGGTGCGATGAAAGTCTTTGAGGAGATTTATTCCTGAAATTTATTTCATGAATTCCCAGAAAAAGGACAATTAGGTCAAAAAGTATTGATGTTGTGGGGTTCTTGTTAGATATTTTAAATTACTTTTCAAAAGGGACCAGCAATGTGGCAATTTTCCTGAAACCTCATCAACATTAGTTTGCTTTTAAAAATCAGTTCGTACCAATCTGATAATTTAGTAGAAAAAAATTGGAGCGTATTTTATGCCTATTGATCATTTGTCCTTGAGTTTACTATTTCCATCTCCCTTTAAGTGAATTGTTTGGTCCTGTCATCTGCTCATTTATTTGGCTTAGGGGTGTTCTTTCATATTTTAATGTACTCTATTCTGTCCAGATGAGGTATTGTCTTTTTAAAAAAAAGTTTATTTATTTTGAAAGATAGGAAGTGTGTGTGTCCATGTGCGCGAGCAGGGGAAGGGCAGAGGGAGAGAGAGAGAGAGAGAGAGAGAGAGAGAGAGAGAGAGAGAGAGAGGGAGAGAATCCCAAGCAGGCTCTGCACTATCCATGGAAACTCACAAAACTGCGAGATCATGACCTGAGTTGGTTGTTTAATGGACTGAGCCACCCAGGTGCCCCTAGATGAGGTATTCTTAATCTTGGGGCTACAGGGAGTCTTAGGAAGTCCACCAGCCTTGTACAAGCATACCTACCATTTGTGTGTGTGCATATCTGTGTGTGTGTAGGTCTGCAGGCGTCAGTGTGAATGTGTGTATTCCTGTGTCTTGGTATGTATGTGTATGTACACGTCTGTATATATACGTGAAAGGGTCCTAACTTTCCTTAGATTCTCAAAAACATCAAATTTTTAATAATGGTTCAGAGCTCATTTGGTTGTAATTTTTTCCCTAGTGTATTCCTTTTCTTTTTCTTTTAGTTTGTGTTTGCATACATTTAGCGTTGCAATACAGCTTAATCAATTTTTCCTCTTTGAATCTCTATTTCTTCTATCCTTGGCCTATCATTATTATTTCTTAGATAGGATAAATACACCACTGTGTATTTCACAGGGTCTTCTTTATTTCTTAGTTGATCCCTTCTAAATCTGGAATTTACTTCTAAGTATATGCCTAAACTAAGTTCTCTGCTTGTCTACTGTCCAACCCTTTTATTCCATGATGTTTCCTTTCCCTATCATTTTGGGACATCCTTTTTGCACGTTAAATTCTCCTTTTGTCATTGTCTGCTTTTGGACCTTTCGTTTCATCAAGTTCTAGATCTAATTTTGCTCTAGTGCATCTTTATTTTGGTTATTGTTCTTCAGTGACTTGTTTATTTATTTTTAAAGTTTATTTTATTTATCATTTGAGAGAGAGAGTGTGTGTGTGAACAGGGGAGGGACAGAGACAGGGGGAGAGAGAGAGAGAGAGAGAGAGAGAGAGAGAGAGAGAGAGAGAGAGAGAATCCTGAGCAGACTCCATGCTGTCAGTGCAGAGCCCAACACCGGGCTTGATCCCATGACCCGTGAGATCACGACCTGAGCCAAAATCAAGAGCTGGACGCTTAACCAACTGAGCCACCCAGGCGCCCCTTCAGTGACTTATTTAAATGTCATCTATCATCATTGCTCTTTTTTCAGAATATCCTTTGCCATTTTGCCTGTAGTTTTCAAAATTGTTTTTAAGTGCATGTTGTCAAATTCCATAAGAAATCCTTTTGCATCATTTTGATATTATCCTGAATCACTAAATCAGAAAATCAGAGTATTTAGATTTTCTGTTTGAGAAACATGATGTTTTTCTATTACTCATATTCTCTACTGTGCTTTCCAGGAAATTTTTGAAGTTTTTTTTTTTTTTTTTTTTTTTTTTTTATCCCATGATTATGGCTGTGTATGTAATTGGTTATATTTGATTATGCTTCATTTTTTTTTTAAAGTAGGGTTCACACCCAGCATGGAGCCCAGGGTAGAGCCTGAACTCATGACCCTGAGATCTAGACCTGTGCTGAGATTAAGAGTCAGATGCGTAACTGACTGAGCCACCCAGGCACCCCAGTTACATTTGATTATGAATTGGATCTCATTCTGTAATTTGTTTCCTATCTTGTTTATTTATGAAAGTTATTGATTTTTAAAATACTTATCATGTATCCATAGCGAGCCAGTTATTGAACTTTTGGATTACTGCTAATGGTAGTTTAAATGAGAACATCAGATTTTTAAAGGCTATAATTATATCATCTGCGAATGAAGCTTTCTATCTTTCTAATAACTACTCTCATGGTTTCTTTTTCATGTCTTATTACATCAGCCAGATTTATCAATATGATATTAAATAATAATGGTGATAGAGAGCTTATTTATTTTGTTCCCTTTTCTAATGGGAAAATCTGTAATGTTTTTCCATTAAAAAGGATGCTGGCTTGGTTTTAAATAGATCCTTATTATGTTAAGGAAGTGTCACTCTCTTCCTATTTTTAAAAATGTTTTGACATCTATTGAAATGCATTTTTTGGCAACCATTAGGATGAGCATATGGTTCGTATTATTTAATCTATTGATCTGATGTGTTGTATTAATAGATACCCTTGTGCTGAACTTTCTTTGCATTGCTGGAGAAACCCTTTGTGGTTATGGTGTTTTAGTCCCTTAATGTGCTGCTGAACGCTATTTGCTGGGCCTGTACTCTCAAATGATATTGGATCCTGTTTCCTTTAAAACAAATTTTGTATCAGGGCTTAAAATCAAGACTGCATTTGCCTTGCAAAATGAATTAGCAGGTTTTTTTTAACCTATTTTTCCTATGGTAAAGAATAATTTATGTAACATGGAAATGCACTCTCCTGTAAAATTTGGATAGATTTCTCTACAGACTTCAGCGTTGGTACAAATGTCCTGGGCAGGGGTGGGGAGGGTCATTCTTAAATAAAATGCACATTCTCTGAGTCTTCCTTGTTTGCTGACCTAACTTAACATTTCTTGTAGCAACTGGATTATTTTATATTTTTGTCACCTCCTGTCTAATTGATAACAAAATAAATTTGCTAAAGAATTACGTACCACGTCCCCCCTCACTATTATTAATCTTTTGGACCTGTCATTATAATCACTTCCTCATTTCTGATTTCATTTGGGCCTTTTTTCTTGATTGTATTTGCCAGAGGTTGGCCTTTTCTATTAACTCTCTCAAAGAATCAGCTTTTGGTTTTATTTACTGATTCCACTGTTTTTGTGTTTCCCAATTTGTTTATTCCTGCTATTATCTTTCTTTCCTGCCTACTGTTGTCCTTCAAGTTTGTGCGTATGGTGGGGGTGGGGCAAGGAAATCTGTTTTCCAAGATCTAAAGCAGTAAGCTTTGGTCTTTTTATTTATTTATTTAATCTAAAAAGCATTTAAAACAGAATTTATCCCTTGTACTAACTAGTTGCTTCTCATGATCTTAAAATGCCATGTTTTGGACCCAGTCTGTCGGTCCAGTGTATAATATGGTAGGGACTTGCGATAGGCTGTGGTGTCACAACCAGGGTGGTATCTGACTGAAACAGGTACCCTCGTAGGGACTCTTTTATGCCTACCCTGTGTCCCCTTCATCATCTTGGGCTCCGTAGGTGCTGGCTCTTTGTGTTCATGTGTTTGTAAAAAGAGAAATCTTTCCTAAAAAGTCAGAGTGATGCAGTATGGGACACTTTGTTACTGATAAAAACAGCTTCCGGGGCACCTGGGCAGCTCAGTCGGTTGAGCATCTGACTTCAGCTCAGGTCATGATCTCCTTGTTTGTGGGTTTGAGCCCCGTGTCGGGCTCTGTGCTGACAGCTCAGAGCCTGGAGCCTGCTTTGGATTCTGTGTCTCCTCCCTCTCTGCCCCTCCCCTGCTCACATTTTGTCTCTCTCAAAAAATAAATAAAACATTTTAAAATTTTTCAGGAGGTCCCTAAACTTGGATAAGCAAAAAAAAAAAACCCAAAAAAACAAAAAAAAAACATGTTTATTTTTCTTTACTTTCACTAATTTTATAACTGAAATATAGCATTTTCTTCCCCTCGGAAAGCAGGCAACAAACCACAGTCACATCAGCAGTGCCAGGATATGCCACCAATAAAAATCACAGAAGTCTTTCTAGCACAATACAGTTGCTGCACACATCTTGAAATATCATTTAGAGCCATCATTATTTCAGAATCATGTTAGTTGTTAGACCCGTTGCTACAGCTGGTTATCTAATGCGCTAATAAGGCAACCTATCTATTACTATTTTCCATATTTGTTCTTTTAATATGTTGAAAACTGTATTTCAATATAATTGATTTTCTTTGCTATCTTACAAAATATTTTCATCAAAAATGCATATGCACTTAAATACACGCACACACACACACACACACACACACACACACACTATTTCCATTTAAAAACATTATTCTGGGGTGCCTGGGTGGCTCTGTCAGTTAAGCATCTGACTTAGGCTCGTGTCATGATAGAGGCCCGTGTCAGGCTTTGTGCTGACAGCTTGGAGCCTGGAGCCTGCTTCAGATTCTATGTCTTCCTCTCTCTCTGCCCCTACCCTACTCATTCTCTCTCTCCCTCTCCCTCTCTCTCTCTAAATGAACGTTTTAAAAAAATGTTTTAAACATTATTCTGACAAGGGATCTGTGGGCTCCCCCAGACTGTCAAAGACGTCAATGCCTCAAAAAAAATGGTCAAGGGGGCACCTGAGTGGCTCTGTCAGTTGAGCATAGGACTCGATTTTGGCTCAGCTCATGATCCTGGGGTAGTGGGATCAGGCCCAAGTCAGACTCCATGCTGAGCATGGAGCCTGCTTGAGATTTTTCTCTCTCTGTCTCCTTCTGCCCCCTCCCCAACCCCCACACTGTCTGTCTCTTTTTCTCTCTTTCTAAAAAAAAACAAAAACAAAAAAACAAAAACGGTCAGGTACTCTGCTCTGATGCATGGTTGGAACGGCCTTCCTGGACCTCGGTGGGCTTTCAGGAGGGATTTAGAGAACTTTGTCAATTCTTTGAAGACATATACTACCCACGAGGGGAGTTCTTACAAAATGTGATTTAAAAATATTGCCACTTTTATTCTTTTTTTCAAAATGCAGTGTCTGCTATGTGCGTGGCAGAGCTCGAGTCCCGTCCCTGCTAGTGTGAACAGGATAGTAGGGATTCCCAGGGAGTCACCTGCGCCCGCCCCTCGCCCTGGCCTTCCCAGATTTCTAATAATCATGGCAGTGACTTTTATTTCAACTTGGTCTCTTCTTCCAGTTTCACAGGCAGACTGTGTCTCCTCGAGACACTTCTGTATCTTCTGTATCCCGAGTAGGGGGTGGTGTGGAGGAGGCAGTGAGGAAGTGGATGCTCTGCGTCAGGAAACGGACCTTCTAAAAGGTTTGCTCTCTGTCCTCTGGTTTCATATGAAACCTTTACAAAACGCAATCACTTTACAAAACGCCATCTCACTTGACCAACCCTCTGAGGAATTAGTCCCATTTTACAGATGGGAGAACTGAGGCTCTGAGATATTAGGACTATTCAAGGCCACATTGCTCATTGATGAAGGTGTTGGGAGTTAAACTCAGCTCCTCTGATTCCCAGTGAAGTGCTTTGCCTGCTTTGCTGCAATGCTTCCTGTAAATTTTAATTTTCTCTACTCGTACACGTAACGCAGTGATTGTGGGAATTTTTCTTCATTTTCAATATTACTCCATTCGTAGTTTAAATGGGACGCCCAGATATGCTTGAGGCTCTTCTAGGTAATGGAGACAACACCCAACAATCTTCTGCTTTAACCCAATATGTCTCTTCTGAGCTCCAGGGAAAATCTACAAATCTGGAAAATTCTCCCTTTGATCTATCTTCGTTTGCTCTCAATCCTTGTAGTACCACTGAATCTTTTCTTCAATTGAAAGAAAAAAAAAAAACTGGTCACACTTCATGCATTTGTTCAAAACATTTTAATTGAACACCTACTATGTGCCAGGCCCTCCACCTGTAAAGACACGTCCATTGTAGAAAAGTGCAGAAAGAAGACAGCCCAGATGTCCACCAGAACTGGAACGGGTAGGTGAATTGTAATAGAGACACAAAATTTACTACCGCCTAGCATAAAAATGCACGAAGCATAGCCACATGCAAAACAAGGATACATTTTAAAGACATAATCTTGCTTCAAAGGAGAGAGACGCATACGCACGAAGTACAGACCGTAGAATTCCATTTTTATAAATTTCGAAAATAGTAAAAAAAAAAAAAAAAAAAAAAAAAAAGGCTCTTATTTTGGGATGTCTGCTCCGGGAGTAAAACCATGAAAAATAAAAATGGAGAGACGATTGGCAACCAGCTGCCTGTCCAGAAGCAGGGATGGTTTGTGGAACAGGGCACTTGTGAGGTCCAAGGGGTGGCAACGAAAGTGTACACTTTATAATTATTTCTTCCAACTACACATTTATGATTTATGCAGTCTTCTGTATGTGTGTGCCATTTCACCAAAAAAAAAAAAAAGGTTTCAAATTTCAGATAAGAAGGGGGAAAGATAACATAAAATAAAGGCCAACAACAACAACAACAACAAAGGGGAAAATCCACAAGATTCTACCCCTGACTGTGAACACTTTGGGTATATTCTTCCAGCCACTTTTTTCTGTGCATACGTTGTTTTTCCTAGCAAAAAGGAGATCACACCGTAATAAAATTCTGATTTTTCATTTTGTTCCCTCATCAAAGATTGTTACGTGCCCTTCTGCCAGGGGCCCTCCCGCCAGCCTGGCACCTGGGCGGGCCCTGGATGATGGGGCTGCCCTTCATCAGGCAAGTGAAAGGGCCTGAGATGGACCTCCAAGTAGCTTAACTTACTGTCAAACAAGCACCTTTGAGATTCGGAGGAGAGCCTGAGCCCCCACCATGCAACTTACAAAGCAACAACCTTGGGCTGCTGTCCCATTTTACAGAGGGAGGGGTAGAGGATCGAGAGTGAAGCCACTTGCCTGAGGGCACGGAGCCAGCAGGTCAGTGGCAGGGCTGGCACCGCCTTCTCCCACCTTGCTGGCCGCCTCTTCCACGCCATTTACCCACCCGAATCCACAAGGTTCCCCTTCTTTCCGCCTAAATAAAATGACACACCCCCACACCCAGTCTTGCTTCTTGCAGGGCGTCAGGTTGCCACCCCGGAGCCCTGAGCGGGAGGCCAGCACTCCAGGGAGGGAGCGGGGATGGCTCCCAGCTCCGGGCTGCGCCTGCCAAGGCTCCCAGAGCGGCTGATTGCATCATCACTCACCCCTTGTCAGGTCTTATTGCTCCGACATCCCCTAAATGACAAAGTTGGATTCATTAAGTGTAAATTCAATCAAACTTGAGAGTGAGAGAGAAAATAAAAGTGACTCAGAAGAAGAGAAATGGGAGCACTGGTAAGCGGTTGTTACTTTTGTTTGGAGAAGGGGTCCACGGCCCTGTGCTCCAGGCAGCGGAGTCAGGGAAGTGTCAGGGTGAGGCTGGTTCAAGTCTCACCTCCAGCATTTGCGAGCTGTGAGGCCTGGGGGGGCAGGCAAGTCACGTTCCCTCTGGGCCTCCACCTTCTCATCTGTAGGTGGGGTACCATCGACATAAAATGGCGTCGTGCGTGCTATCAGCATATCACTTAATGGAAGGTATGGGTTTAGTAGACCTTTCATGCTGCTGGGGAGGCAGATTGCCACAAGTTCAAATCTACCTGGGTAGAGATGCCTGGGCGGTGTGGGGGTCAGCTTGCAGGTGTGCAGGTGGCAAAGGGCAGGGGATACTGGACGGCAGAATATGGAATCGGAATCCCCCTCAGATGGGGTTCTCAGAACTGTGAGACTATGATGCAGAAGACAAAACCCCTTTTCCATCAGGCATTTTGGGTAGTAGACACACACATACACACACACACACACACACACACACACACACACAGGGACATACACCAGGAACCACAGGATATCCACGTGTGTGTCTGTGTATATAAAATTGGAACAATTAATAAAATGTTTAGCTGTACTATGGCAGATATTTGCTAGTATTTAAAAAAAAGTTTTTCGGAGCGCCTGGGTGGCGCAGTCGGTTAAGCGTCTGACTTCAGCCAGGTCACGATCTCGCGGTCCGTGAGTTCGAGCCCCGCGTCGGGCTCTGGGCTGATGGCTCAGAGCCTGGAGCCTGTTTCTGATTCTGTGTCTCCCTCTCTCTCTGCCCCTCCCCCATTCATGCTCTGTCTCTCTCTGTCCCAAAAATAAATAAAAATGTGGAAAAAAAAATTTTTTAAAAAAGTTTTTCTTTTCCAATTAAACACCCACTCGATGGATGTCATGACCTACTAATGAGGGTGTTGGCCAAGGTCACATAGCAAGTTTGAGGTGAAACAGGCTAGAACCAGATGTCCTGGCCAGTATCCAGCTTAGGCTGGGTGAGTGCTCATCCCAGTGTGCATGGCCCAGGAAGCAGTGGGACGCGACAGACATGAAAGCTGGGACAGGGCTGGGAATCGCCCGGGCTGGGGCAATGCATTTCACGGCAGAGCACAGAGCATTTGTATCTGCTAGGAATCTAGGAATCGAATCTGCCAAGAATCTACTAAATAGGGCTAAGGGACAGAAGACATTCACAGACCACCTCGGCCTGGGGTATGATTCTGGTTCTAATACTGTTTTATGATGGGTCCTTGGAGCTGGCACTTCTGCTCTCTGGGGTTTGCTTTTCCTTTTCTGGATGTGTGTATGGGGTTGGGGGTGGGGGGCAGTCCATATACTTGATGAGGAAGGGTTAATAGAAATTCCTTCAGGCATCCCAAGGCTGCTTTGAAGCACTGCCACCTACTGGTCACTCCCTCTCATTACACCCCATCACTTCTTGAGGGCTCTACCTCAAAATGCTTGGTCCCTTCCAAAACCCACCCGTCACGAAAGTTCTCTGAATCCTCGGAGCAACTCTCTGAGAAAAGCTGATATCCTTGTATTTATCTTACATTTGAAGAATTTGGGGGTCAGAGAGGTTAAGTGACTCACTCAAGGACACACAGGATTTCCACACGGATGCGCTGATTCCCAGTTCAGTGCACCTTCAGCTCATACAGAGTAACAAACCCCAGCATGGTGGTTAGCTAAAGGCTAAAGGGAGGAGTAGAGGTGCAGGTTTCTGACTGATCAGAAGGGGGCAGGGGGAACAAGACAGCTTATTTGGGAAGTGCCAGGAAATACTGTCAGGTGCGGCACATTTCATCCTGGTTGGCCAGTCTTGCTTTGTGCTCTCCAAAAACCTAGACAGAGGCATGATTCCAAAGCAATGTCATCTAGCTTCATTCTGTTTGAGGTGTTTTGGGAATGTGACAATTTCAGGTTAATTTGGTCCATGCAGACAGGTGAACTGTCCAGCTTAGACCCTGGCAGAGTCTGATTTCATTTTTTCCACAATGTAATAAGCAAATAGAGGCGACGTGGTGTGATGGTTAAGGGGCGGGTCCTAGTGTCATAGTCCCGTGGGTTCAAATCCTGTCTCTGCCATTTCACTTGCCATGTGACCTTGGTCAAATTACTCAGTTTCTTTATCTGCAAAATGGGGATACCAATAGTATTTTAGCTCACTGGCTGTTGTATGAACTACAGGAGTTAATGTAGATAAAGCATCAGAGAGTAACTGGACTGTGGTAGGCACTTAATAAATATTAAATATTTTTATAAGAGTTGAGAGGATGAGTTTGAGTTACCCTGACTTGGATTAAAATCCCACTTTCTCACTCATTTTGCAACATTGTAGAGCCCTCCCCTCTTTCTGGGTCTTCTCCACCTGGACCACCCTGCCAGGCCATTCTCTGACTCCCATGACTGCTGTGTGGTGACCACATCCCAGTCGAAGCCCACACTCAAGGTCAGCTTGGCGGTGGGTTTGCTGGTATGTAGGAGGGGTGGGCGGGCTGGGACACATCTGCTCCCTTGGCTAGAATTACGCTCTTCTATTTTTCCCTCGTGGAACTATTTTATGCAGCAAGGTCAAGTGAGCAGGACTACAAATCAATTTAAACAAAAGCGCTGAGGCAGGTACCCTTGAACTCCAGTGACTTAAAATAGCCTCGTCGTCATCCTTAGCCAAACACCCCGTACCTGAGTTCACTTAGCCTGTCATCGCCAACTAATAAACCATCCCCCTCATGGAAACCAACCGGAATGAAACCTCTGAATCAAAGTGGATGTGAGGCCTGCTTGGATTAATAGAGCCGCATCAGCTTCCCCCTGTGTTCCCGGGATTGCTAGAGAGCTTGATGCACTCTTAGGGAAATGAATATCTTATTCATTAATATCAGGAAGACCAGCCCAGCTGTCTTAATAACCACGCTGACTGCTCTGTGAGTAGCCGAGCATAGCCCAGGCTTCTTTGTGGAATGCCTCAAAGTTCTACCTTAGGAAAGGGGGTGGGGGTGGGGGTGGGGGGGGGTGGAATTGCTCAGAGGGGTAGGGGCGGGGTGGGGGAAGAGTAGGGAGGATTTATTTGAAAATGAAAGAAAAGGAACACTTAGCACTTAGTGTTGAGCCTAGCCCTGTGCTGGGAGCTTTAGATGTGACAATTCATCTCTTCTCCACAATTACCCTCTTTGGTGGATGTTCTGATACCAGTTTTTAAAATAACAGCTTTATTGAGGGATCATTCACAAACCATCTGTACTAGTCAGGGGTCTCTGGAGAAACAGAACCAATAAGATATATATATATATATATATATATATATATATATATATATATATATATATATTAGGATATATATATATATTAGGATATATATATATATATATATATATTAGGATATATATACATATATATCTAAGAGAAATATAAAAAAAGAGATTTATTATAAGGAATTGGCTTCCATGATTATGGAGGCTGAGTCCCGCAATCTGTTATTTGTCAGCTGCAGGGCCAGGAGGGCCAGTGATGCAATTGCAATCCCATTCCAAAGGCCTGAGAACCAGGAGCACCAATGGTTTACGTTCTGGTCCAAGGGCAGGAGACGATGGACGTGTCAGCTCAAGAGGTCAGGCAGAGAGAGAGAGAGAGAGAGAGAGAATTCAATCTTCTTCCGCCTTTTCGCTCTAGTCAAACCCTCAGTGGGTTAGATGATCCCCACCCACACTGGGGAGGGCACTCTGCCTCACTCAGTCCGCCAATTTGAATGCTAATCTCTGCCAGAGACACCTTCACGGATACGCTAGAATATTGTTTATTATTATCCGGGCACCTTGTCCTGGTCACGCTGACACACACAATTAGCCATCACACCATCAAGTCACATTTTTGAAGTATACAGGTCAGTAGCTTTCGTATATTTACCAAGCTGTGCAGACGTAGCATTCCCCCTTCCCCCAGCGCCTGGTGGCCACTGATCTACCCTCTGTCCATTTGCCTCCATCAAATCTAGACATTGCTTGTAAATGGAAGATCCTATGTGGCCTTCAGTGACTCATTTCCTTCACTTAGCATGATGTTTCCCAAGTTCACCCACGTTGTAGCATGCGTTAGCACTTTGTTTCTTTTTGTGGCTGAATAATATTCCATTGTGTGGATCTAACATATCTTGTTTCTCTGACTTCCAGTCAGTGGACAGTTGGGCAGTTTCCACTTGTTGCCTATTACCAATAATGCTGTGGTGAACATTCACACACACATTTCGGTGTGGACATGTGCTTTCAATTCTCTTCAAATTGGGAGTAGAATTTCTGGGGGCAGAAGTGCTGGGTCAGATGGTAACTCTGTTTCACTTCTGGAGAACTCCCACATCACTTTCCAAAATGGCGGCATTGTTTTTCCCACCAGCAACACTGGAAGGCTCCGTTTTCTTCATGTCTTCAACAGGTGCTGGTTATTGCCTATCTTTTAGATTTTTTTTAACGTTTATTTTATTTTTGAAAGGGAGAAAGAGATAGGGCGTGAGCAGGGGAGAGGCAGACACAGAATCTGAAGCAGGCTCCAGGCTCTGAGCTGTCAGCACAGAGCTGAACGTGGGGCTCAAACTCACGAACCACAAGATCATGACTTGATCCGAAGTCAGACACAACCCACTGAGCCACCCAGATGCCCCGCCTATCTTTTTGATGGCTGCAACCCTAGCAGATGTGAAATTGTATCTCACTGTGCTGGGATTTGCATTTCTCTGATGACTACCGATGTTGAACATCTTTCTATGCGCTCGTTGGCCATTGCTATGCCTTCTTTTGAGGATGTGTGCATTTGAGAAATGTATATTGCAAACCTTTTGATATCTGATTAAAAATCCAATTTTAATTGGGTTATTTATCTTTTTATTGTTGAACGGTGAGATTTTTTTATACAGTCCCTTATCAGATACGTGATTTGCAAATACTTTCTCCTATTCTCTCCGTAACTTTCTTGGTGATGTCCATTGAAGCACAAGTTTTTAATTTGGATGAAGTCCAAATTCTTTTCCTTTTGTCACTCCTGTTTTTGTTTTTGGTGCCCTATGTAAGAAATCATAGCTTAATCCAAGGTCATGACAATTTACATTTCTGTTTTCTTCTAAGAGCTTTATAGTTTTAGCTCTTGCATTTAGATCTATGATCTATTTTCAGTTAATTTTTGAATACTGTGTGAGGTAGGAGGTCAAATTTCGTTTTTTTTTAAAGTTTATTTATTTATTTTGAGAGAGACAGAGCATGTGAGTGGGGGAGGGGCAGAGAGAGAGACAGAGAGACAGAGAATCCCAAGCAGGCTCCATGCTGCCAGTGCAGAGCCCAACATGGGGCTCAAACTCACAAACCGGGAGATCATGACCTGAGCTGAAATCAAGAGTCAGACACTTAACTGATGGAGCCACACAGGCACCCCCCAACTTCATTTTTTTTACACGCGGATAGCCAGCTGTCCCAGTGCCCTAAGTTCAAACGACTATTCTTGCCCCATTTCGTTGTCTTGGGACCTTTGTTAAAAAATCTGTTGGCCATAGATGTATGGATTTCTTTCTGCACTCACGAGTCTATGCTATTGATTTATATGTTTCTCCTTATGCCAGGACCACACTGTCTTGATTACTGTAGCTTTGTAGAAAGTTTTGCCATTGGGAATCTGTAGTTGAAGATGTGAGCTCTCTGACTTTTTTCTTTTTCCAGAAGTTTTGGCTATTCTCAGTTCCTTGCATTTCCATATAAATTTTCGGGTTGGCTTGTCAATTTCTGAAGAAAAGGCAGGTGGGATTTTGCAGATGTTGCCTTAAAGATGTAGCTCAACTGGTGAGTATTACCATCTTATCAATATGAAGTCTTCCACGAACATAGAATGTCTACATTTATTTACGTCTTCTTTAATTTCTTTTAAAAACATTTTTTGTAGTTTTTGGTGTATGAGTCTTACACTTGTTTTGTTAGATGTATTCCTAAGTATTTTACACTTTTTGAAGCTATTATAAATGAAATTGTTTTCCTAATTTTCTTTTTGGATTGTTTATTCTTAACATACAGCAATATAATTGATTTTTTGTATATTAATCGTGTACATTAACCCTGCAACATCGCTATTGACACTATTTTACAGATGAGAAAACAGAAGACCAGATGGGGTGAGTGAATGACTTAAGATTACATGGTTTTTTGTCTTCCCAATCTCTCTTTCTTTGCAAAGCCACTTTTCCCTGCTTGGTGAAAATCCTACTCATTCTGTGTATCAGGTTCATTCTACCTCCTCTCGCTCACTCCAGGGATGGGCTATGTCCATCTGTTCCCACCACTGGTTAAACCATGCTAAGGAATGAAGTCTATGGAGGAAATCACAGCTAAGAGTTAGGGAGAGAAAGAGAGTTCTGTCATCATCATTGAGCACCTGGATCCAGCCATACCTAAAGCCAGACCTCTACAGTTTTTAGATTCATTAGCTACTTATTTTTTTAGCTTAAGATCATTTGTATTGGGGGGGTGCCTGGGCGATTCAGTTGGTTGAGTGTCCAACTCCTGGTTTTGACTCAGGTCATGATCCCAGGGTTGTGAGATTGAGCCCCAGGTTGGGCACTGAGCTGAGCATGGAGCCTTATTGGGATTCTCTCTCTCTGTCTCTCTCTCTCTCTGTCTCTCTCTCTCTCTGTCTCTTTCTCTCAAGTAAAATTTTTAAAAATGATCATTTGAATTGGGTTTCTGTCTCATGTCACATTCTTTTAGTGAAAAGAATCCTAACTTACACGCTAGTAAAGGGCAGCATATGGCTTTGACGCCAGGCCTATATGATTCCAAAGTTGCACTCACTCCACTGCCTGCAATGCCCCTTCCAGACACTGAAACTGGTTGAGTGGATGTTTGAGTGGCTTCCAGGGGAAATGAATGTTGCGGTATATAAGCAACAAGGAGACTGGAGTTCGAGTCCCCTGAGACATACAAGCATCAGCAAAGGCCCAGGAAACCGGGCACAAGGATAGCTGGGGTCAAAGGCAGGCCCCAAATCTTCCTGCCTGTTGGGTCTGGGCCCATCTCAGTCTCCTGAGGTACAGTTTCCTGGGATGGGACACCTTTTTCTGATTGTTTTTCAGGCACAAAGGCCGCAGAAGAAATCATGACAGCTCCTGAAATGCACCTGCCCATCACCTTATGAAATTCCCAGGAGAGTGCTCTGAGAGGCCAGGAGGGCAGATGATCCTGGCCATTGTATAGATAGGGAAACTGAGGTGAGACAGGGTTCAATGACTTATTTAAAGACTCATCTCCTGAAAGAATGAGCGAAGCCTAGGGCTCATGTCTTTGTGCCGAATATTCTCACAGTAAACCAGGGGAGGCAGTGGCGCCTCCTTGGGATTTGCCTGGGGCCTGAGATTTCCCATAATCCAATTAATAAATTGTCCAAGATGGAGGGCCAGCTCCCAATTAGTCCTCCTGTCTCCCTGGTGCCTCTCTGAGCTTTGTGGGTAGCAACTCCCTAGAAAGAGAAGAGAAGCCCCCACCCTGCCAGCTCCCTCCTTGGGAATGAGGGGTCTAGAAATTAGCTGATTCTTGATAAGCCCTAATTATAAATTAGGTCTTATTATCTGTGGCTCCTGAAACCACGCTGGATGAATTAAAACTCTAGGAAAAGGAATATTTCAATTAACCATATGAACTCAGGTAATTGCCTACCGAGAAAAGCCCTTATGAACGAGTCGTGGAGCAGTTATGAGGACATCAGAAGGGGAAGGCCAGGGCCAAAGCTTGCGTGTCTGAGTGAGCCGGAAACGAGGGGTGGACCTCTCTGAGGCAGATGCTTTCTGAGGACACGTCCTGGAAATGGCAGGACCTGCAGATGCCTCGTGGCCAGAGCCTGGGTCTTGGAATCAGAGGACCAGGGTTAGAGTCCTCCCTCTGACATCTATTGCTCTGGAGACTCTGTGCCTCAGTTTCCTCACCTGAAAATGGGCACGCCAGATGAAATGATGAATATGAAAGAGTTTTGTCAGCTACAAAGTGTGGCACGCACACCAAACATTATGGCTTTGGGGCAGCTGGATGCCCTTTAAAGGGGAAGAGGAGAAGGAGCTGGAAAACTCTGTCTTGACTGACTTCAGGAGACAGGGATCTCCGGCCTCTGTTGACATTCATTCATTGGTTCATCCCACCAACGTTTCGTGGATGTGCACCATGTGCTGGGCACTGAGCCAGGCAGCTTAGAGAGTGGAGGCACAGAGAGTGGAGAAGTCACAGTCTGGTGGGAGAAAGACAGGAAAGAAATAGGCAGGACACTCAAGGATAGGGTCTGCCAGAAGCAGTGCTCAGTGAGGATATACTGGATGAGGGCACTGGGGCCCCCTGAGCAAAGGTCAGCATAGGGTCATGGAGACTTTTCCCCAAATGAGCCATACTTTCCCTTTTGGTTTCTACACTCAGCCAGGGAGCCACCGAGAGTCCTAAACTTTCTACAAGGAATTCCAGAAATCCCTGAAGTAGCTCCAAACCACCCTCCCCCCCCCCACCCCCCCCTTTCCGGGATGTTTGTTCAATTCTGATTCCTGATGTATAGAAGGAGGCAGAGATGCCAACCCCGTGACAAGGTCAGGTCACTGCTTGTAGTAGACACAGAAGGGGCTTACTCCACCGAGTTCTTCTTAGCTCTCCTGACCACTTTCCTTGAGAAGGCAAATCAGAGAAGCAACAAGTCTGAAGTTTAGAATTACACTGAAGAAGATTCAGCTTTGCGGTGTCTGGGTGGCTCAGTCAGTTAAGCGTTGGACTCTTGATTTCGGCTCAGGTCATGATCGCGTAGTTTGTGAGTTCGAGCCCCACATCGGGCTCGCTGCTGTCAGCATGGAGCCCACTTCCTCTGTCCTCTCTCTCTGCCCTTCCCCTGCTCACACTTTCTCTCAAAAATGAAATAAACATAAAAAAAAAAAAAGATTTAACTCTCTTACTCTGAAGCCATATTCATTGACTCAGAAAACCCCATCACATCGCCAGGCCTGCAGGAATGAGTGACCGGAAAAGAGCAGGGTGGATGAGTCATCTAAGAGGAGACATATTCCGTTAGCAGGAAGGTGCCATTAAAATCCTGTAAATTAGTGATAAATTCCCCACATAACCTTCCTTGCCGCCCTCATTAAAACGTGTCCTTCTGCAGGTCCCATACACAAATCCCTGCCCCTTGAAAACGTGAATCCCTTCCCTAACGTTGGAATCCCCTTTACAGCTCAGCAGTTTACAAGCAATGCTTGAATACCACCAGCAATGGGGGACTCACTATCTCAAAAAGTAGTTCAGTCCATTGCCAGACGATTGTCATAATCAAGCTCCTCTTTATAATGGGCTGAAATCTCACCCTCCCTACATCCGTGGGGAAGGCAAAGGGCCAGCATTGTTGCTGGATCAGAGTGGGAAAGTCTTTCCTATCCAGTGAAAGAAACTTCTTTCCTTTTATTTGCTGGTGCAACCAAACATTTAATTATAAAAGCTTCTCCAAGGCAATAGATGTTAAAAATTAAGATGAATACACTCATTTTGGCCAATAGCACAAACTGCTATTACTCTGAAAGTCCCAATTCATTACTGTATATTGTAACGGAACATTAACACTCGCATAACGACCTCAAGACCTGTCTCGCATGCACAATCAGTATGCCTTGCCCAGGCTCCTTTATACCCAGGAAAGCAAGAAAAAAAACCCAGATGCCTCGGAAAATTGCCTTTCCAGAGGAAACGCCGACAGACCTTTAATTACAATAACTGGCCATGCACAGGCCGATGCCACAACTCAATCCCTGGGCCAGGCCCGATGACAGAGGGGCTGGGGAGGGAGGTGGTGGAGAATCTGATGGCTCCAAGTTCTCCAGCTCTCCCCCCACCTGAATGCCCTTCTGCTGCTGCACATCATCCCCCTGCTGGGGGCTGCCTCAGTCTCCCCACCTGAGCGCCAGGGAGAGCTGGCTAAAAGTAACGCAAGGACCCAGGGACCCTTCTCTAGGGACCCCATCCTCCACCCCAGTAACATCCAGGTACCTTGGAGACAAAAAGCAGCTCTCAGGCAGACCCTATCATCCCCTGCTTTGCAAACCTTTGATGGCTCCCACCGCCCTTGGGATAAAATCTCAAGTCCTGACAGAGAACCACAGACTGTGTGGTTCAGTGCCAGCCTACCCCTCCGGCCTCTTTCTCTTCCCTTCCTACTACTCTGGACTATCTTCTCTCTCTCAATTCCTCCCTGATTCAGAGCTCCTGCACATGCTGTTCCCTCCATCCCATTCCTCTCACTTCTGGGCTGGCTAACTCCCCCTCCTTTGTCAGGCCTCAGTTGGTCCCCCTAGATGGGAGAGCCAGAGTGACGGGGACACAGGAATGGGCCATGTTTCTCTCCAACCTGCTCTAGATCAAGGCCTCAAGGCCTATTCATCTTATCAAGTCAGCTGTGGCTTGAGCACCAAGTCTTCTCAAATAGGAATTTTATTAAGAGCGCAGATGCATAATGTCAGGCCCATCCTAATTTGTTAGTGCTATGAACTTGTAGACAACCCTGAGAACAGGTGCTCCTCCACTCCTGGCCTCACGGTGCCGTGGCCGCGAAACGGGCCTGTGGTCACGAAGAGCTTATTTTGTTTCAGGTGGGACAATATTCTGAAACAGAAATGAATATTTTTTTAAGTTTATTTATTTAGTTTTTAGAGGGGGGAGGGGCAGAGAGCAAGGGAGACACAGAATCCCAAGCAGGCTCTGTGCTGACAGTGCAGAGCCCAATACGGGGCTCAATCTCAGGCACCGTGAGATGATGTCCTGAGCTGAAATCAAGAGTCAGATGCTTAACCATCTGAGCCACCCAGGTACCCCCAGAAATGAATATTTTATTTTACTTTTTTATTTTATTTTATTTTATTTTATTTTATTTTTATTTTATTTATTTTTAATGCTTATTTATTTTTGAGACACACAGCGTGTGAGCAGGGGAGGCAGAGAGAAAGGGAGACACAGAATCCGAAGCAGGCTCCAGGCTCTGAGCTGTCAGCACAGAGCCTGATACAGGGCTTGAACTCACAAACAGTGAGATCATGACCTGAGCCGAAGTCAGATGCTTAACCGACTGGGCCACCCAGTTGCCTCAGAAATGAATATTTTAGAAGAGTATTTCCATTAACCACTCGACCTTTTCCTCATTTCAGTCAACTTGGCTAGTATTCTGTGGGGTGTGACCCATCAGCAAGCAATGAAGTCAACGTAATAGGTGACAACTCCAATTTAAAAATAAAAAGCGTGGTGGGTGGTAAACCCCAAAACGTGTGGGACATGAACCAATGGGTCCTGGGCTTCACATCCCAAGGGGACCCTCGGAGGGCTGTTGGATCCCCAGAGAGGGGACCCCAGAGATTCAGGCAGGGCCTCAACTTTCTCCCCGAGGCCCCTGCACCCAGCAAGGTGTGCCGCAGAGGTGGCACAGAAGAAGAAGCCCCTGAAGGGTTTTCTCACAGAGGGGTAATGGAGCTGACTCAGTGGCCCCTGGTGTGGGGCGTGGCTGAGGGTGGGGTGAATGGATGGCTGCCCCGGCAGGTACCCCTAATAACCTCAGCACTCCATAAGGGCCTTGGGACTCAGAACCAGCCTCAGAAAAAGAGGGTGTAGGAAACTGACAGGGGCTCAGGAAGGAATTAAAGTCAGTGATAGAAATTATTGTTAAGATCTAGATCTAGATATAGATATAGAGACAGAGATAGATGTAGATATAGATATAGATACAGATACAGATACAGATACAGATACAGATACAGATATAGATATAGATATAGATATAGATATATAGCCACCAGAGTGTTCATTGCTTTGTGTTCAAGGGCCCTGGAATGGTTGTGTCAAGGGAGCGGGCTTCTCTTCCCCTGGAAGACAGACCCTAGTCCCTCCTCTGCCCTCAGTAGAGGTAGGGAGATGATAATAGCTGATGATAATACCTTCAGTGCCAAGCCCTGGTCTGCAGACTTCATCTAGATTTAGCCATGTAATTCTCCAACAACACCCCATTATGATGTGATGATATCCATTTTAAATCGGGGGGAGGGGGCACCTGGGTGGCCCAGTCAGTTAAGCATCCAACTTCAGCTCAGGTCATGATCTCACAGTTCGTGAGTTCGAGCCCCACATTGGGCTCTGCGCTGATAGTGGGGATCCTGCTTGAGATTCTCTCTCTCTCTCTCTCTCTCTCTCTCTCTCTCTCTCTCTCTCTCTGCTCTTCCCTACTTGTGTTTTTTTCTCTCTCTCAAAATAAATAAACTTTAAAAGAAAATCAGGGGGAAATGGAGGCCCGGGGAGGTTAAGTGACTTACCCAAGGTCACATCACCAACAAACACCAGTGCTGGGACTTGAACCTGGGCACTCTGGTTCTAGAACATGGGCTGGGAACCACCACACTCCATTCTACACCTAGCCTCTCAGACTCACCCTTCCACCAGGGGAGGCCTGGGGCATAGCATGGGGTCTCCTCTCTGCCATTTAATAGCCATATGACCTGAACAAATCACCTCTTCTTCATGCCCCAATTTACCACCGCAATGTGGAATAATTCCAGCTTCTCAGAGCTGTTCTGAGAATCCAGAGTTATTTTGATACAAAGCACTCAAGATGGTCCCTGACAATATATAATTAGTTTCCAACAAATAGTGGTTATTAATAATTACACAATAGTGTTAATGGGTATAAAGGCCCTTTGTAAACTGCACATGGGACAGTGCTCCTAGGACATGACCATGGAATCTTTCAGGTCTGGGTTGAAATCAGGGTGACCAGTTCCCTGGTTTGCCTGGCATTGTCCTGGTTTAACACTGAAAGTCTCATGGCTCTGAAAACTCCTCACTCCCAAGCAAATCAGGCCAACGCACCATACTGGGAGTCCTGCTCCTTTCTGACTGCACGAGTGGGAGGGTCACCTTACCTCTCAGACCGGTTTCCTCAATTGTACAATGAAGATAACGTTATACACCAGTGGCCCTGGAGCCCACAGCATTAGTACTGACTGGGCACTTGCCGGAAATGCAAATTCTGCCATCCTACACTAGACCAACGGAATCGGAAACTCTGGAGCTGTTTTACAAACCCTTCTGGGGAGTGTAATGCCGTAATGCCTGCTAAGTTTAAGAGTCATTGATATAAAGTACCCGCAGGGTGCAGGAGGCCACATCAGACCAGGTGAGCACCTGGCATTCTGTGAGCCCTCAGTGGCCTGTGGCCATCACCTGTCATCACGAGGGAGGTGGTGGAACCACTGAGGTGGGGGAGGAATGTGACGAGTTGGGTCCTCAGGCCCCCAAACTTCTTTGAAACCGAGAGCTTGACGTGTGTTTGGGTTTTGCCATCAGAACACTGGGTTAACTTCCGGCCTCAGAAAGCTCACTTTCCTCATTGCCATTTAGAGATGACGGGGCTAAAACTCTGAGTCAGTGCCTCCTAGCTGAGGGCAGCAGGCGTTGTGGAACTGGCCATCTGATGGTATTCCTTCTGTGCCCTGTTTCAACTCCGTGGGTCAAGATGTGTGCAATGATAGAGACAGCAACTACCATTTAATGGACCCATAACCATTTCCAAGGTACTTTGTAGTCACCGTGGGACTGGGGTCTGCCTCTGCCCATCAGAGAATTCCCCTGCCCAGCACAGTGCCCAGCATCAATTTAGTGTTGGATACGTCAGGGTTACATACACGACTGAATTTTTTGAGTGCGTAATACACGCCATCTTAGTTAATTCTCATGATAACTCCGTGAATTAGGTGCAATCCTCATCCCCCCATTTTGTCGGCGAAGAAACTGAACGCAGAAAGTTGAGCCGACTTGCCCAGAGCCCCCCAGCTGTGAGAAGCAGGCCTGGGATTCAGAGCCTAATTTTCCTCTGTGCCATGCCTGCTTTCAAGAAGGTGCTGTGGGTGTGCTGGGCTTAGCCCAAATACCAGCTCCTCTGAGAAGTCTTTCTAGACTCCTGCCCCCAACCCCCTTGCCCTGATCACACATGTCATGACCCCCTCTTTGGACCTCGATAAGGCTGACACTGCCTTGCCATTGTTTATGCACATGTCTGGTTTAGTCTCTCCAAGACTGATCGGTTTATCTCTGCCACTGAGTCCTTGGCGAAAGTTTGGTAGATGGTGGATGAACCTGGAGATCCAAGGAATGGACTGGAGCTCTGGTCTGTGGGGGGCAGGAAGTGAGCACTCACTACCTAACTTAAGTAAAGTGAAAGTGAATTGAAATCTGGCGGACAAGGGCAAGACCATGGGGGCACTGAGCCCCCAAGCTCACCTTATGATATTCTCAAGAACCACAACATGGTGACTGGCCATACCTTTTGGGCTTGGCTCTTCCAGAAGATACCAAAACTGAGGCCAAATTTGGCTTCCTCCAATAACACTCCATTTGCTTGCTGTGTTCCCAGTAATATAGTGCTTCACCCATGACTTTTTAAAACAATGAAAATGTAAAATTAAAGGGCCCAGCTACAAGGAGAAAGATGAATGATCAGGACTGATAAGTTTGATTTAGTATCCATTTCTAAGAAAACGAGGGAGTGTTGACATTACCCAGAGCACCCTGAATACAGATTCCTCTTCTTTCCCAAGATTTCAGGGAACAGAAGGTTGAACAGCCCCTACCAACCCTTGGTTGATTTAAAGGTTTTCCAATTTGTAAACAAATATATTTAGAAAAAGACCCCCAGTGGGAGAACTAAGTCAAATTCCTTTTGTCAAGGAAACTGTTGTCAGACATATTTTTCCTTGAGTTTCCAAAGCCAGGCTCTTAACCTTGGCTATTAAGACAGAGTCGCTATAAAAAACACGAATGTTAATTTTGAAAAATCTCAACCTCACCATCCTTGGGGAAGTTGGATTTGCCAGAACCACTTTTTCCCTTGTGTTACGGTTGTTACTGTACATGTGCTCCTTATCTTTCTTTCTAGATTGTCAGCCCCTTGAGGGAAGAGTCCATTAAACCACTCATCTTTCACCCCTCCTGTTTCCTAGGGTTCCCTGCGTCTTGCGTCCAGCAGCCGTGGCAAGCTGGTGCTACTTGCTGAGAAGAATGGTTGCAGGGATTAGATGAGCAAGTCTATCCCCACCCCTGCCTGTAAACCTGGCAAAGGAAGGTTAGCTTGTATTAGTTTAGTGATGGGGACAGTTAGGGTGACCAGCCACCTTGGTTTGCCAGGGACTGCAGTGTTCCCAGATGGACAGGTCTGGGTGAACCTGGACAAGCTGGTCACCCTTGGGATGGTGGTGACACCCAAGTGTGGACGACTTGACAGGAACGGTGCCGGGCAATTTATGTGGATTATCTCGCTTAAATCTCACAGCGGCCCTGTGAGCTAGTTGTCATTATCTCATTTTACAGAGGCAGAAATGAGAGCTTTGTCCTATCCCTTTGGCCACCAGCTCCGTCCCCTTAGAATACTGATTTCTAAACAAAGAGATGGCTTAGTTGTTGTTTGCTGCACTGCAGTAAGTTGAACGCCTGGCTTCCTCCAGATTCTTCACTCCTCTCTGCAGCCACACCCTTGCCATGTGACTTGCTTTGGCCAATAACACGTGGACAGAAGTGTCCCTACCAGAACCAATCTCAGGCCTCCCTTGCATGTTTCTGTTCATCCTCTTGAGCGTCTCCCATCCCCTTGAGAAGAGCATGCCCTGGCCAACCTGCTGGTCCAAGGAGCCTGGGAGAAGCACGGGGCAGAACTGCCTGGCTGAGTCACACCCCTGCAACGAGAAGAAGAGGTGCCCAGACAAGACCAGCTTCCATCAGCCAAACGCCTGCTGACCCGCAGATGGGTATGTGTTCATAAATAATTGTGCTAATAGATAATTATTTTTAAGTGCCTGAGATTTGAGGTTTGTTACACAGCCCTAGCTGACTGATACATCCACCAACTGGCCATCATGATGCGGATGCGCAGATTTGCTGCTAAAGTTGTCTGATGAGCTAAGCTTATGCATTACGTCTGCCTAAGTGTTCCTGATTGCTGGGGTTTTAATTTAGGGGATGGTTGCTATTCCTTTCAGGGGCGTTTCTAGAGGGTTAGAAGGGAAGAGGGAGGAGGGTGCTTTCTGTGTGCCCAGTTCAGCGCTTTTAGGCGTTTCTTGCTTTGGTCAAGTTACATGGACTTGTTGCTGGCCCTGGGCTAGCCCCTCCCTCTCTAGGCTTCCGCCTCCCCACAACTAGCTAGCATTTGGGACTGGACGTGAGCTCTGCTGGCTGGCACAGAGCAGCCATGTGTAAGGTGGTTTTGCACAAAGGGGTTGGTGACAGACCAGGTTTTCTGTCCTGCTGCTGCTGGCTTTGTGAGCTGTGTGGCCTCGGGCAAGCTGCTTCACCTCTCTGATCTCAGTTCTCCTCTCTGTAAGGGGGTCACTGTGAAACCTGGATGCGGTAAGGTACGTAATGGGCCTGCCACAGTGAGGCCCTCCATCAGTGGCGTGTGTTAAGAACATGGTACAACCGGTTAGTCTCCTGTAATCAGTCATCTCAAGAGAGCAGCCGGTTACCTTCAACAGAGTAAATACTTTTCCTCCGCTGCTTCGTTTCAAGCATTCGCGCCTTAATTTTACAGTCGCACTTACAAAAGAGTTATTTACAGGGCAGAGGGACAGGATGGCCTGCCTCCTCAAAACAGTTTCACAAATTCCCTCCGCTTCCTGTTAAGATATTAGCGCCCAGTAATTGTCGCTCTATATAAATGTGGAGCCTCGGCAGCGAACGCGCGCCCTGTAGTAATTGTGAGTTGTCTTGACGCTAATTACATAGGGGAGCCTGTTTAATTGCCAGTTAAATTGACTGTGTGTGTTTTCTCTAATCTGTGTTTCCGGGCAAGTTGGATGACATCAGCTCCTCGTTGGACTAAGCATGAATTTGGAAGACCCGCAGAGGCCGCTGCGGGGAAAAGTGAGGCTGGTGGAGGGCGGGTGGGGAAGGGCGGCCAAAGACAACGGGACTGTTGTGCGGTTCACGGGAGCCAGCCCGGGTCTCCTGGAAGTTGAGGAAAGGAAGACGACCTGGAGGAGACTCCAGGGAGGGCTCCAAAGGGCAGGACATGCATCAGCTGAGTCCCTCCTGACAGCATCCCTCACTGGCTGTGCCTGCGTGTTCCCCTCCAGACCTCTGCTGAGGCTGGTCCTTCTGTCTGGAGTAAGGGTCCCAGTCCTTGGCACCCTCCACCCTCTAACTCCACGTCTGTAGTGTCATTTAATGCCACCTTTTCCATGAAGACTTTCTTGATTTCCCAGTTGGAAGAAAGGGTCCTCTCTGGTCTAAACCCCCAGAACTTCTCTGTATACTCCTGAGTTCATGCCCACATTCTTCCTTGTATTTGAACTGAGAACCAAAGTATGAGTTCCCTGAAGACAGGTCATGCCTCCTCCAGAGAGAGTGCTTAGCAACAGAAGGCAGGAATCAGGACAGAGGGGGAGACAGGAGGAGGAGGAGGGAAACAGGAGGAGGGGGAGGAGGAGGAGAGGTGGCAGAGGAAGAAAAACAGGAGTAAGAATAGCAACTTATACTTTTTTGTGGTGTGTGTGTGTGTGTGTGTGTGTGTTCACACACCAAGCACTGTTCTAAGTACCTCATCCTTGTTAATTCATTTAATCTGCCCCATAATTCTGAAGTAGGTACCATTATCAGCCCCATTTCACAGATGAGGAAACTGAAGACCCTGAAAAGCTAAGCAACTTGCTAACAGAGCTTAAGCAGTAGATCCAGGACTACCTGTGAGCTTTCAACTCCAGGGCTGAGCTATCTTGAAGGAGGGAAGGGAGGGTGGGAAGAGGGAGGCAGGGAGTGGGAGGGGGAGGCAGGGAGAGGGGAGGAGGGAGAGGAGGAGAGTTGAATTCCATAGCATGAGTTCTCCTGATGTTTAAAAACCTCTCCAGCCTTCCACACACGCTTTCTCCTTAGCTCAAAAGCTAAATTAGAGTGGATTGCACTCTCCTCACTTTCGTAATTTAGATAAAAGTAAAATTTTGTCTGAGAGCAGAAGCAATTATAGCGCGGGTTTTGTGATTAACTTGATTAACAGTGTTTCACTCTAAAAATGATCCCCCCTCCCTTTGCTGGCATACTGTAATCAGAGCCCCGTCTTTCAACTGTGGTACAGCTGCTCTTTCTCTCCCCCACTCCCCAAAAAGGATTTTGACATAAATACTTATTAGGGAGGACTCTAGGCTGTGGCTGGGACAGTTGAGCAAAGAAGAGGAAAACGTCTCTCTCCACATTAGCATCTGTAGCCCGTTAAAAGGCGGTCGCCCGCTACCCCGGTTACTGACAAAGATCCCAATTATGCAGCAATGAAATATACATACGTGATACAGGAGGGCTTATACATTTTTAATTTTTTTTTCAAAGAGAAAACGTTCAGAGAAAACTCTAATTAGAGATTTCGGTTCTTTAAGAGGAAAATGATATGTGGTTTCAAGAGAGATTATTTGGGGTTATCGGTGGGCAGTTGTGAATCCTTCCAATCTCAGGTTTCTGGTCCTGGGCAAGGGACTGGAGTGGACTGGGAGGTTATGGAAATGCTGGGCTTTCTGCCTGATGAGCTTTGAGATTGGAATCCCAGGTGGGTTTGGGGCTCAGCCACCACCTCCCCTGGGACACTCCTCTGGGCTCCCAGGACTCACACTCTCTTCTGTTCCCTGACTCTTTTTTTTTTTTTAATGTTTATTTATTTTTGAGAGAGAGACAGAGCATGAATGGGGAAGGAGCAAAGAGAGAGGGAGACACAGAATCCAAAGCAGGCTCCATGCTCTGAGCTGCCAGCACAGAGCCCAGCGTGGGGCTTGAACTCACGAACTGTGAGATCATGACCTGAGCCGAAGTCGGATGCTCAACCAACAGAGCCACCCAGGGTGCCTCTGTTTCCCCAGTTCTGAGGCCAGCTTCCTACCAGCCCTGCCCAGACCTTCCAGACCACCAGGGTAGCAGCTGCTACTTCAGAGTCCCCACTGCCAGCCAGGAGCTCCACAGAATCCTCTAGACTAACCAGACCTACCAGCCCGGAGGTAGGATTTGCTATTACCTTCGTGGTGGCAGATAATGAAATGAGCTTTAAGAGCTCAGGTCACTTATCCAGGGCCACACAGCACTCAGTGGTGGATCTGTATTTGAACCCCTGCGTGCGGCTCCGGAGCCCCAGCTTACTCCCCCTGGCTCTTCAGACGCCCGAGAATCACAGTGTTACATCTCAGAGGGACTGTGGAGAGGGGTGACCATCCCACTCCGCAGCAGTGGAAACTGAAGCAGCAGAGGAAAGTGTCTGGGGCCACAGAGCCCCCAGTCTGAGGTAGGCCTGGCTCCCCAGCCCCTCCACTTGGGGTCAGACCAGCTCTGTCCAGCCTTCCTCTGTACTGACCGGTATGAACTGAATTTGGTCCCACCCCCACCAGTCGAGATGTTGGAGCCATAAGCCCTAATATGACCGTATTTGGAGATGGGGGTCTTCAAGGAAGAGATTAAGGTTAAATGAGGTCATGAGGGTGGGGCCCTAATCCGACAGGACTGGTGTCCTTCTAAGAAGAGGGGACACCAGACGTGTGTGCATACAGAGAAAAGGCCACGTGAGGACAGAGCGAGAAGGGGGTCATCTACAAGCCAGGACAAGAGGTCACACCAGAAACCAGCTGGCACTTTGATCTTGGACGTCTGGCCTTCAGACATGCAAGAAAATGAATTTCTGTTGTGGAAGGCCCCAGTCTGTGGCATTTTGTGTGGCAGCCGGACTCCTTTTCCTGGAATCCACAGGCTTTTCCTACAGACGTGTCTGCAATGGCCGGATCGTCTTTAAAACCTTTCCAGACCCTCCAACACCAGTGTGAGCACAAAAATCCCACACATTACAAGTTCCCCCCTTCCGAGCCTCTGCAGTTTATCTAGAGTTTCTCACTGAAATGGAGTTTCTGCAAACTCCATGTCACTGATGCGCTCAGATTTTTTAGTGTATCTTTATCTCCCATTTATCCTCCACGCAGGCAATCAAATCTGGAAACCTAGAGCCTTCTCTCTTTATTACTCCATGCATCGTGGCAGCGTTCTCCAGGGGACGGCAAAGCAGAAGTGACGGGGGCACGTATCACCAAGAGGAACTCTGGGGCTACATTGGGTTGAAATCCCAGTTCAGCCCCCTGGTCAGGTGGGTGGCCTTGAGTAACTTCACTGACCTCTCTGGGCCTCAGTTTACCCATCTGTAACTCTCTGGGCCTCAGTTTCCCCATCTGTAAAATGGGGATCGTAATAATTGTACAGAACTCACGGGACTGAAGTTAAATCAGGTTACTCACTGAAAGCACATAGACTAGAGGACAGAGTAAACCCTCTATGGAAGCATGGTCATTGTCACTGCACAAGTGCTTGGGCTGAGCTGTACGACACAGTCCTTCTGCAGGTTTAAGCTGCAGCTTCATACGTTCCAACCGAATATCTATTGAACACTCAATAGATATTAGATGCTGCATGTCACAGACGCCACTAGGGTAAGTGCATACGGACGGCGACGCCCAGAGAGGGCCGGGCCACACCTGGCAGAGAGAGAGAGAGCAGTGCAGGGATTCAAACCCAGGCCTCCTGGTTCTCAGCCTCCTGGACACGCAGACGTCCCTGGCAGCCTGAGCCACATCTCTGAGCCCCCAGTCCAGCTCCTTCTCCACTGCACCTCCCTCCTCGCGCCCAGATGGAGGCAGACAGCCTGCAGGTTGAGAGACAGGGCTGGCAGAATTTTCATCCTCTTCTTCCCTGTCCCACCATCCCAGAGGGGCCCACAGGGGTCCATCTCTGCCACACGAGCCCTCGGGCCTCATCGGCCCCCTCCCATCCAGCCCTCAGCTGGCCTCCTGATTTCCCATCCTGTGCCACCAGCCTCCTTCCTGCCTTTCCTGGGGCGGGCTCAGGCCTGGCACCACTCCAGAACGGCTTAATCAGAATAAATCCTGAGAAAGCACATGTATTATTTATTCCAGCAAAGGTTAAATAATTTGATGAATTTCTCAGGACGCTGCCGGAATGCTGATGGCCTCTTGGAAAACACACACACACACACACACACACACACACACACACACACACACAAACAGAAACCCAACGGATTTCTCTCCATACGTGCACACACACACACATACATGCACATGCAGGAGCTACTGTCACCTGTCCCATGTCACTTGCCCCATGTTGGCTCACGTAGGAAACAGGATGGGCAGCCCCCAGTAACGCCAGCTCTGGGCCCCTGGAGAGGACATAGATTTTCCCTCTCGCTGCCTGGAGATGACGGCTCCGCCCCCTGGCCCCTCTGGCATGATGCATTATCTGGAGCTGACTGTGCCTTTGATTCTGCAAATGGCCAAGGAAAGCCTATTGATTTACAGGCCCAAATGATGGCCTTGCCTGAAACATACTTGTTTATGGGGCTCCTTGCGCTGCAGCCTCTGGGGCTGTTGAAATCAAGGAAGGGACTTTCGGGGAGACAGGACAGCATTGGGAGAAGCCCCTGCCTGGGTGACTGAGACCTCTTGCCCTTCTTGCCCACGGCTGCTACCGCGGGTGGGCTCACCTGAGTCAAGTGGGGAGGCCAGAAATAGAGGCGAGTTGGAACAGGTAACAGGTAAGCTCTGTTCTCATTCTCCTCTTTCCTTCCTCTTCTTCCCCTTGTCCCGCTCGCCTTCTCCTCCTATTCCTCCTCCTGGCTGTAATCGTGGCTGTCGTTCACCTCCAAGTGCATGTGCCAAGCATGGGGCTGAGCGTTTTATGCACATCACGTCCTGAAATCCTCCCAACGGCCCCGGTGAGCTGGGCACTTGCATTTAAATCTCCATTTAAGAGATAAATCGTCCCGGAGGGGTTCAGTGAGTTGCCAAAGGGCACAGAACCATCAGGGAGAGCCAGGCTTCTCACCGCCTCTCTGGGCACCAGGCCCACACTCCTTGGGCTCCGCCACGCAGACAGGACAGGGAAAGAGCGTGGGCCTTGGAGGCAGATGACCGAGGGGGAGAGCGTGTTCTCCACGTGCAGCTGCGTGGTGCTGCGAAGGTTTCCCGGTGCCCCGTACCTGGGAAATGAAGATGACCAGTGTCCCTACCTCGTAGGGTTGGGCTGGGTTCATATCATGAAGGATGCTCAGAGCATCCTTCCTGGCACAGAGTCAGAGCTGAGCACTGTTTCAGTACCACTGTGTTCCCTGTGCGACTTTGACTTAGCAGCCACACCCCCCACAAACTTGACACATGCTTCTCTGTCACATAGATTCATCCAGTCCTTAATTCCCAAACAACCCATTTTACAGACAAGGAAAAAGAAGTGTCAGAGAGGTGTGGCGGAGGGTCTGGCGGTTTCAGAGCACCCCTTGGGGAGGCAGCAGAAGTGAAGATGAGGGGTGCAGTCCTTGGGGCGCAGAGACCTGAACAGGAGTCACGGCTCTGGCCATTCTGTGGCAGGAGCAGGGGACCGAAGCTCTGGCTGTCTGACCTTTGACTTCTCTTCAGGGAAAAAAGGGGGGGAAATACCACCTATATCATAAAGTTATTCCTTCCGTGGACCTGGCACTGGACTAAACACCGCACAGGCATTTTCAGACTTGACCTTGTGCGTGTGGACGTCACGCTGTGCCTGGGACGCGGTACTCAGCAGATGGCGGCTGCCACCTTCCCTGCTGAACTGCCCTCCCGGCCGCCCCAAGTCCGCCGTCCTAAAAGCTCCCTCCCTCTGCCTCCTTGCTTCTGGGGGTTCTGCACCCCTCCTCCCCACTTCTGCTCCTGTTTGACCTCCCCATCCCACCCCCCTCCCCCAATAAAACTCATCGCCTTTTACTTTCCTTCTGCTTCTTCAGCCCTTTGGATGTGACCGTGGGGACCGCCCTTTGGTGTGCAGCCTGCTGTACTCAGGGACACTGCCTTCCATCCCACTGTGTTTGGTGCTCTGTTCCCTGGCAGAGAACAGACGTGTCTTCCTTTGCTTTGCCTGGGTGGAGCAGGGGTGGGGGTGGAGGTCAACAGACGCTCTATGAACCTCCGAGCTTCTGAGGATAGAGGCTGGACGCTTCATAAGCCTCCCCCAGACCAAGTGCTCCTCCAAGACAGGCACAGGGTTCACCTCTCTGTTTCTGGCAGCCCTTCAGGGGCTCAGCACACAGTAGGTGTCCAGAAAATGTTTGCCAAGCCCCCAGCTAAGCCTGGACCCAGGGCCCCCAGTGTGGTTCCCCCAGCAGTTAATCTTGCCAAACAACATCTTGCCCTGGACACAGGGGATGTGATTTATAGAATTAGAAGCATATACTGGAGTAATTTCAGAATGTGGTCTTTCAGTGTATTTGTGTTAGTCACGAATACTACTGAGAGCTGCCTCATGAGGTAGAACTGAATGTTAATCCACTGGTCATGCAGTCAGGGCCGCAGGTCACTGAGAGGCATCCAGATTATTTAAAGCCTGTGGTGGCTTCTTTCCATGATTTCAGTCATCCATGAAAGGTGAGAAGAAATGGTGGAAAAGCTACCAAAATGAATATGGAACAACTGTCAGAACAGTGTTAGTCTATGGGCATTGCTTCTAACTCTGGGTGAATAACAGGTATACCCAACTTTCCACCCATTCATATATACATCCAGCCACTCATCCACCCATCCACCCATCTACCCATCCACGCATCTACTCATTCACCCATCCAACCACCTATCCAGCCATTCAGCCACTCACAAGACGGATGATGGGTCAGCTGCAGCTCCTGTTTGCCACAATTCATTGGCCCGAATGCTTCAAAAGGATTATGAGACCCTTGTATTAGTCAGGTTGGGCTGCCATAACAAAATACCACAGATTCAGTGGTTTAAGCAATGTATTTTCTCACGGTTCCGGGGACTGGAAGTCTGAGATCAGGGTGCCAGCATAGTTGAGTTCTGTTCTCTCTTCCTGGCTCCCTCTCTTCCTGCTCACACAGCCTTTCCTCAGTACATGTGCATGAGGAGAGAGAGATCTCTTTCTCTTCCCCTTCATAACTATAAGGCCACCAATCCTATCAGGTCAGGACCTTACCCTTATCACCTCATCTAACCTTAACTGCCTCCTAAAATCCTATCTCCAAGTTCAGTCACATTGGGGATTAGGGCTTCAACACAAATTTGGGGGGAACACAATTCAGACCATAGCAACCCTCAAGGACAGGAATATCTTAAGTCCTCTCTTCCCACGCTCATAGCCTAGCAGGATACAAATGAAAAAAACATCTGCTCACCTACTATTTGGCCTTGACCAATTCTATCCCAAATACAATGGGAAGTAAGAAGAGCAGGATGGAATATTTGGAGGCAAGCAGATACGGATTTAATTCCAAGCTCTGTCATTCAGCTGGATAAGAGACAGGATTTAATCTCTCTGCACCTTAGTTTCTCCATCTGTAAAATGGGGCTAATTATGACACCTATTTCATAAGATGAGATCCTTTATGTCAACTGCACAGCATAGCTTCTAGAACAGAGTAGGCATTTAACAAATGGCAAAGCCGACTATTATGAGGGGGGCCCACGCCTAAGAAAGAGCATTTCGTAAAGGTGAGAGGCAACTGAGTATAGTGATTAAGGGAGTGAACTCTAGAGCCAGACTTCCAGAATTTAAATCCTAGCTTTGCCTCTTTGTGTTGAATGACCTGGGGCCCGTGCCTCTGTTTCCTCATCTGGAAATATGAAGCCAATAACAGCAGTGTATCTCATGAGAATGGTATGACTTAATACCTCCAAGTTCTTCAGACAGTAAAAATGAAAACTACTGGCTGTGATGATCTGAGAACCAAGGAATCGTGACTGATCTCTAGGGGACAACGCTGCTTCCCTTTGGATGCACTTTGTTAATTTACAATGATTTTTATTACCTTCCGCCACTTGCTGGTGTGAGACATGGGTCGCTCCCTGAGGCACATCCCCGAATCTTCCCTCCCTCTGCGCCTCACCCTGTGAGCTCTGCCTGGGCCAGGAGCACAGGCCCCAGGGCAGACCCCCTAAGTACCCTGGATCCCGCTACAGCCAGTGGGCCAGGCCCCAGTGGGAAGGTATGATTGGAGAGACTGCATGCTGTTCCCCCTTTTTAATTACTGCTTCCTTAATTGAGTCACAAGTGGTGTTTGTGTTGCCATCAAACCCACGAGGACCTTGTTGTTTATGTGAATGACTCTCAGTGGAGTGACAGCTCCGAAATGTGAGATGTTCTGTTTGTACCGATTTTCACAAAGTGACGGGTTTTGGCTACACATTTCCTTCTTAACACGTGGCCTGGGAGCTCATAAAAGGGGCTGGTCTTCCCCCTGCAAAGAATGACATGAAACAGAAAGGAACCCTAATGGCACAGGACCCTGGAACCATGGGACGTTGGAGCCATGGAACCTTAGAGTCTTTGAACCATGGAAGGTCTCCCATCTGCGGCTCGGATGCTCCTAGAGATGGTGAGCTTTGTATCTTACAAGACAGCCCATTCCCTGCCAAGACCACTGGCTGTTGGGATGATCTTCCTTGCTCATTAAGCTCCTTTCTGCATTTCACGGACACTAGCTGAGTCTTCTGGAATAGTCCTATCTAGAGAGGCGGTTGGAATGGAAGACAGTTGGAGGGGGCCAGGATACACTGAGATGCACACTGTCTTCCTTTCTGTTAAGTCAATAGCTATAAACTAAGCCTTACTAGGGTCTGGGCTTGTACTGGCAGCTACAAGGGAGGACAAAAGGAGATTCCAACAGGGCTTTGTCCTTGAGAAGTTCCCACTCAAGCTGGCAAGAACAGCAGTGGTACTTGAGAGAATTAAGAACCGGGTCTGGTGGCATATATTCCACACGTAACCAGGACAGGAAGTCAGGGAAGGCTTCCTGAAGGAGGGGGGGTAGTGTAAACTGGGCCATGAGGGATGAGCACGGTGAGGGAGGATAGGGAGGAGGAGGAGGGGTGAAGGAAACAGGCAACATCTCTAACCCTCAGTGGGTCAAACGCAGTCACATCCTGTGCACTGTCCCCTCGCACGCCCCCTGACCCCCTGGCCAGCCACCAACCCAGAAGGGGGCTGTGTCTGTGAAGCGTCACACTTATTTACTTATTTTTTCAGTTTATGAAAAGATAATTCAGGAGACATTATTTCAATCAGACCCCTGCGCAGTTTAGGACTGCTAATGCTTCCTCTATTAAAAAGGTGTGGAATAATTAGGGTGCTGATGAAGACTGGGGGCAAACTCAGGAGAAATCCATTACCCGGCGCTCAAGGCTTCTCCTGTCCCCTCCGTATCCCCGAGTGACAAATTAACATGAAACAGAACAACGGCTGCTAACACTTAGAGCACATTTAGCTCAGATTGGAAGCTAGGATTTTTAGGGAATGAAGAGTTTCGTGGCTCAACCTTGGAACAATTTGGGATCGCAGAAAGGAGCCAGAAGAGAGTGAGCAGTGTATAGACCAGGGATGAGGGAGGCACGGAAGCCTCAAGGCCCTGGAGCCAGCACTGGATTTGGGGGAGAGGTCTGGGTTTTAATCCTATGGACTTGCAGTGTGACCTTGGGGTACCACAACCTTCTATTTGGGGACAGTGAAAGAGAGAGCCTCACTGGAGGGAAGAAACAGGGAAGACTTCAAAAAACAGAGAAATAGGGGCACCTGGGTGGCTTGGTTGGTTAAGCATCCGACTTCGGCTCAGGTCATGATCTCACCGTCTGTGAGTTCGAGCCCCGCGTCAGGCTCTGTGCTGACAGCTCAGAGCCTGGAGCCTGTTTCATATTCTGTGTCTCCCTCTCTCTCTGCCCCTCCCCTGTTCATTCTCTGTTTCTCTCTGTCTCAAAAATAAATAAAGGTTAAAAAAATTAAAAAAAAAACAACAACAGAGAAATAGGGGCACCTGGGTGGCTCAGTCGGTTAAGCGTTTGCCTGATTCTTGGTTTTGGCTCAGGTCGTGATCTCATGGTTCATGAGTTCAAGCCCCGCATTGAGCCCTGCACTGGGCCCCATGCTGTGGGTGCAGAGCCTCCTTGGGATTCTCCCTCTCTGCCTCTCTCTCTCTCAAAATAAATAAATAAAATTTTAAAAAACCAGAAAAATAATAGTAATTAACAGTCACTAACGTTTCTTATGAGCCAGGCAATATTCAAAGGGTTTATTTGTATGAATTCATTTAAACCCCCAACAATTCCCCCAGAGGTAGGTACTATTATTATCCCCATTTAAAATTTTTTTTTTCAACGTTTATTTATTTTTGGGACAGAGAGAGACAGAGCATGAACGGGGGAGGGGCAGAGAGAGAGGGAGACACAGAATCGGAAACAGGCTCCAGGCTCTGAGCCATCAGCCCAGAGCCTGACGCGGGGCTCGAACTCACGGACCGCGAGATCGTGACCTGGCTGAAGTCGGACGCTTAACCGACTGCGCCACCCAGGCGCCCCTTATCCCCATTTTAAAAGATGAAGAAAATTGAGGCACACAGAGCATATAAGTGACCTGGGAGGGGCAGAACAGAAATGGGAACGTAGACATAACTCTAGACAGTGTTGTGGCCAGAACTGGGAGTCCCCAGAACAGAGGAGTATGGCACAGCCCATGAAAGGCTTTCAAAGTCAGGTGTTATGGGCTGAGTGTTCCCACCAAAAAGATGTTGAAGTCCTAACCCCAGCACATGTGCCCGTGACCTTCTTTGGAAATAAGGTATTTGATGACCTTTGGTTAAGGTAAAGTCATGAGGGATGGGGCCCTAATTCAATGTGACTGGTGTCCTTGTGAAAAGGGGAAATTTGGCCCCAGAAACTGACACACACAGAGGGTGATGTGAAGACAGGAAGAATGCCATGTACCAGCTGAGGATCGCCCAAGGCTCCTGGAAGCTAGGAGAAAGGGCGGGACGTGCTCCTTCCTAAACCTCAGAAGGAACCATCTCTGTCAGCACTATGATCTCGGACAGACTTCCAGCCTCTGGGACCATGAGACGATAAATTACCGTTGTTCACGCTGCCCAGTTTGGGGTACTTCCCAACAGCAGCCCCAGAAGACGAACACAACAGGAGAAGGAGATGAGTCCTGGGGACTTGGGCAATAGGGAGCTATTGCAGAATTCTGAGCGAGGGAATCACATGCAATTGGCATTTTGGGTTTTTTTTTAATGTTTATTTACTTTTGAGGGGCGCCTGGGTGGCTCCGACTTAAGCATCCGACTTCGGCTCAGGTCATGATCTTGCGGTCCGTGAGTTAGAGCCCCGCGTCAGGCTCTGTGCTGACAGCTCAGAGCCTGGAGCCTGTTTCAGATTCTGTGTCTCCCTCTCTCTCTGACCCTCCCCCATTCATGCTGTCTCTCCCTGTCTCAAAAATAAATAAACGTGAAAAAAAAATTAAAAAAAAAATGTTTATTTACTTTTGAGAGAGAGAGAGAGCGAGTGCACACAAGTGAGGGAGGGGCAGAGAGAGAGGGAGACACAGCATCCAAAGCAGGCTCCAGGTTCTGAGCCATCAGCACATAGCCAGACGCGGGGCTCGAACTCATGAACCACAAGATCGTGACCTGAGCCGGTCAGACGCTTACCCCACTGAGCCACCCAGGCATCTGCAAATGGTGTTTTCAAAAGATCACTCCAGTGGTATGCGGACCCAAGGTCTGGAAGGGTGGAAATTGGGGAGGCAGGAGAAGAGCCACCACTATCATGTGTGAGATGGTGTGAGAACCGGCCGGGGGCTATGTGGGGACTGTGGGGTGGGGTGGGGCAGAAACCATGAGATGGTCAACAGGAAAGGGATAGTGCCCCCTTTCAGGGCTGCAATAATAATGACGTTAAATAACTGTATTCACTAAATCAACTGCCCGCTTTCATCGCTTCATTCCCCAGGGAAGACTGAAATGCTCTGAGTTAATATCTGAAAGAAAAAAAAATGAAATTCAGGGATCAAACAACTTTTTTTGATGAGGGAAGTGTTATTTCTACCAAGCTAAGACATCAAAGCCTGTGAATAGCGCTTTTTAGGTAATATTAAAGTGGGCTCTAAATAATGTTTGAATATTTCTCTGCTTTTCCCCAGGGATCATAGACAATCTATCCTAGAGGAAAAACACCAGGGATGCCCCAAGCCAGCCTCCTCTCCAGAAGACCAGTAGGTTTCCCTGGAATACAACCCTTGTGAAAATGTGGCTGAAATCACATTTAGCAGCCCAAGCATTAAAATTCACTGTTCTAGGCATAACGTGCATTTCTGTAGATTACATTGGCTAAAAGCCTGACAAACAATTCAACTATGTTTTGACAGTTCTATTCACTTAGATGACCCTTGTATTAGGAGATATATCTGCATTATGGCAAAGCCACCTATAATGTGAGTGTCTGAAAAGCAAATCCCATTTCGTCATTGATTCCTGCAAGTGGTAAATAACTTTCTAATTTACTTGTAATAGTTAGCCTCTGCTGTGTAACAAACCACCCCAAGACTTAGTGACTTATAACAACAACCATTTTATTATTGCTCGTGAGTCTGTGGGTCAACCAGGCAATTCTATAGTTAGCTAGTAGGTTGGGTGAGGGGCTAGAGTGAGCAGTGGAAACTAGTCATGTGTCTCTACCCATCCAATAGGCTGGGCCAGGCTCACTCAGGTGGCCATAGTTTCAGGGCTCTGAAATATATTTTGCAAGCCTCTGCTTGTGCCATATCCCCTAATGCCCCATTAGCCAAAGCAAATCACATAACCACACCCAATTTCCATGTGAAAAGAGAGATTTTGCCTCTAGATGGGAGGACAGGTAATGTCACTTTGCAGGTAGGTACGCTTACAGGGATGGAAGAAGTTTGGACCAAGCTTGCAATCTACCATACTCTTTCTCCTCCTTGTAAAAATAAAGGAGACCAGCATATTGTAACATCTTCTGTGCCAGCAAGGGTCTTTATAATTTATACCTCATTTAACCAGAGAAGTTAATGTAATTCCTTAAGATCACACAGCTAGTCATCACTGGAGCCAAGATGCAGTCTCAGGACCGTTGGAACCTAAATCTTATACTATTCATTTCTGTCTACCGGTTGTGGAGTTGATCGTTTTTGGGTTCTTAGAGCACATTATTCAACCCTTCACTATATTTTAGTCAGTTAGTTTCTGTTCTGTTTTCTCCAGTGTTCGTCATCCAATCTTCACCTGCTTACCTCCAGTGACGGGGAGCTCACTCTCTATCTTGACAACCTACTTAGAGTTGAAAGCTCAATCTATTACAAGCTTCTTTAAAATCAAAATGAGATGCTAAAAAACCTAGGTTTTTGAGGAGAGTTGACAAAGTTTTGTTTAAGTTTTCTTTTCTGCTCTGAAATCTACAGTTTATCTTTGTCAGCTGTCTGGTTTTGTAATTGTGGTTATCTTTGTTCTGCGTTATTTGGAAAATGCAATTTGCATTGAAAGAACCGACACAGGAAACTTTTGATTAGCTAGGTGAGGATTTTTTTTTTCCTTAAAGGAAAGAAAGATAAGAAAACAAATGTTTAAAAAGGCTTATTTATAAAACAGGAACAACAATAATCACCTCCCTGGAACTCCTGGGGCAAATTTACTTGAGGTTGTCTCTGAAGTATGCATTCTGGGAAGGCAGGGGCTGTGTGCAGGGGATGATGTGCATGGAATCATTCATTCATTCATTCATTCATTCATCAATCATGAAAAGAGGTTACTATATTCAAGACAATCTACTGGATAAAGTAGGGAGTATATGAATTATATGCAGCCCTGACTCAAGACTTTCTAGAGCCAAGAAGGGGAATAAGGCAGATGAATCTGACCTGAGGAGAAAGGTGCCAGGGGCTTGTTAAAGGAACAAAGTGCAGCAAGGCTCTGAGGAGGATGTGATTACATCCAGGGGGATCCAGTCTGGGTCTTTCCCCTCCATCTGAAGGCAGGAAACTACTCATTACACCCCGCATGAGATTATTAAGCCTGGCCGTTGAGGGCCACCCTTCTCTGAAAGCCCCTCCAACAACGAAAACACACACAATGTGAAATCTCGAAAGTCAAGGCTGTTCCTACACAAATTGAAAACTCAAAAGGACCCAGAGAGCAGCAACCCTGCGGTCAGCCTCCCGTGGACGGAAGGAGCCGTTCTGGGTGGTGGAGACTCAGGAAAATCAGCACCGGGGCCGGGGCACTCCGCGGGCTTCTTCAGCCTCCTCCCTGCAGATGGTTTCGGATGTTCTCTCAATAAAAATTACCACTGGGCAAACACAAATAAACTTAACGGATTTAACTGACAGAGTTAAACAAGCAGAAGATAGGATTTCTCTTAATGAGAATAAACTACTTGCATATGAAAAAGATTTAAAACTGAGGCTCCAATAACTAACTCACCAGAAACTTGGAACAGATTCACAGAATTGGATGGGGAGAGGGGGAGCCCACCAGGCAGGAAAACTCCATCTGGAAACTGGGTGCCTGTTGAAGGACAAGGCCACGCGGCAGGAGGCGTGGGAAAGGCATGGATGGGAAATGGGTCCAGCCCCTGCAACTGACAGGCAGACCAGTAGATACCAGCAAAGAGTTTAAGCAGGGGACAATTAAATTAAGTCTGTGCCTTTGAAAGATCACTCTATTCCCTGCATGAGTGGAGGCAAGGAGACCAGTTAGAAGGAGGCTGTCAGGCTGGGAGGTGATACAGTTTCAGGTTTGGGTTTTTTTTTTAACTTTTTTTTTTTTTTAAGAGAGAGCATGAGGGGGGCGAGGGGCCAAGAGAGAGAGGGACAGAGGATCCAAGGTGGGCTCTTTACTGATAGCAGCGAGCCCGAAGCAGGGCTTGAACTCACAGACCGTGAGATCATGACCTGAGCTGAAGTCGGACACTCGACCGACTGAACCACCCAGGCACCCCGATACAGTTTCGGGTTTAAGAGTAATGGCAGAACCTGGCCACTGTCATTTCCTAGCTGGTAAACTTGGTCTTTACCTTATCATTTGGTGCTTTAGATACAAGGTTTGTACGAGGATTCTAGGAGGTAATATGCATGTTTTGCTTATTCATTCAACAAATATTTCCCGAGAATCTGCCAGGGGCCGGGTACTGTTCACAGCACTGAGGATGCAGTAGTGAACAAGATTGACTTGGCCCTGCCCTTGCACCGTGATGTTCTCGTGCACCTTAGGTCCTAAGGTAACGGTCTGAGTTTTTGGTTTGCAATTAACAAAAACCCAACTTGCTTAAGGCATTGACTGGTTCCCACGGTTCAGTGCATAATGAGGTAGCCCACTGAGGCCGAGGAAGACCTCTAGGGACCAGGGTTTTGGCATCTGGAACCAAGGACTAAATTCTGAACCATCTACTCTCCCTCTGCATCTGAGTCTCGTCTCTGCCTCTCTACACATTGGCTCCTTTCTCTTGTACGACAGAGAAGTTTTCCCAGTGTGGTGGAGACATGACCACCAGCAGCCCCAGGTTCACAAGCCCAGAAAGGAAGATGCCTCCTTCTCCCAGCATCTAAATGGAAATCCCAGAGAAGGTCCCTCTAGATGCTGCTTGGGTCACCTTCCCACCTCATGAACTAATTAGTTATTGTTGCCAGGAGGATGGAGCAGCACGATTGGCCAGGCTTGGATCATACAGCCAGTGGCTGAGGTTTGTTCTGTGCAATCAATGGCTCCACCAGAAACACATGGGGAGGAAAGGAATGTTCTCCAATGGAAGGGAAGCAAGGAGACAAAAATAGCAGATGTCCTACCATGAAGAGCATCACCGAGAGTAAATGTGATAAGGGGTAGCTGGACGTGGTGATAGTCCTTAGTAAGCAGTGGGAGAAGACCCAGGTTGTCTTTACCTGTTTCGATAATGGGAAACTGAAGCCCAGAGAAGGAAAGGAAAATCCAGTTTGTGGGGCGCCTGGGTGGCTCAGTCGGTTAAGCATGTGGCTCTTGATTTTGGTTCAGGTCATGATCTCACGGTCATGAGATCGAGCCCCATGTCAAATTCCACATGGAGCCTGCTTGGGATTCTCTCTCTCCCTCTCTCTCTCTCTCTCTGCCCCTTCCCTGCTCTCTCTCTTTCTCTTTCTCTCTCTCTCAAAATACATAAATAAAAATAAACATTAGGAAAAAAAGGGAAATCCAGTTTGTAATCTTGGGTTTTCCTCTTTAACCAGCTGAGCTACCTGCAGAGAGCTGCCTCCCACGGTGTCTGTATCTCATGCCCAGGTGGGGCCACTGCTGGCCACCCGGTGATGGTGATACACACGTAGACATCATAGGATTAAGTAAGAGGATGACTGCCGCTCACAAATATAGGGCAGAAACGGAACACTGGCAGCTGCAGCTGAGTCTGGTCCACAGATGTTTTGTTTGGCTCATCCAATGTTTGCAAAGAGTTGAGCCAACATTTAATAATTGGAAGATTTTACATTAAAAATGCAGATTTCTGGCTTCTCTTGAAAAAAAGTCAGGAGAGCTGACAGCACTAGATCTAAATTTCCACATGGCAGTAACCAGCCGAGACGGAGTAGCAACTGTCCCTCACACAGGGCATGTGCCCTCCCATGCTTCAGTTCACCTCAGTCTCCACCACTCTCTACTGTCCCTAATACTGCGGCCCAGACACAGTCACCATTTCTCACCGCATTTGCACTGTTGCTTTTGCTACAGTAGAGAAATAGATCTCTCTGCTTGTTTCTCTTTCAAAATGGAAGATCGGGGGCACCTGAGTGGCTCAGTTCGGCTGAGTGTCCAACTCTTGATTTCAACTCAGGTCGTCATCCCAGGGTCGTGGGATCGAGCCTGCGTCAGGCTCTGTGCTGAGTGCAGAGCCTACTTGAGATTCTCTTCCTCTGCCCCTCTCCCCTGCTTGCACTCTCTCTCTCAAAAAAAAAAAAAAAAAAAAAAAAAAAAAAAAAAAAAAAGGAAAGTCAAATGGAATTGGAGGGGAGGGTCATACAATTTTTCTTACTCCCAGCCCACTTCCACCCCTGACCGCTCTAGGCATTTCAGTTTGTGAATACTGCTGTGTGGGATTATTATTTATATTAGATTATTACTTCCCAACCAAGAGAACAATAGGGGGGCATGGTAGTAGCCTTTCTAGAAATAGTAATAGCAAGCAATTTCTCAGCACTTATATGCCAGACACCATTTTAAGCCCTTTACACATAGTATTTCAGTGAATCCTCAAAACAACCCTATAAACTGGGTGCTATCATCATTCTCATTTATAAATGAGGAAACTGAGGCACAGAGAGGTTCAGTAACTTGCCCAAGGTTAGCATTGTAGGGATCTGAACTCAGATCACCTGACCCCAGAGTCCAGGCTCTCAACCAGAAATTCTATTAAGATTGCTGGGGGGCGCCTGGGTGGCTCGGTCGGTTAAGCGTCTGACTTCGGCTCAGGTCATGATCTCGCGGTCCGTGAGTTCGAGCCCCGCGTCGGGCTCTGTGCTGACCGCTCAGAGCCTGGAGCCTGGAGCCTGTTTCGGATTCTGTGTCTCCCTCTCTCTCTGCCCCTCCCCTGTTCATGCTCTCTCTCTCTCTGTGTGTGTCAAAAATAAATAAACGTTAAAAAAAAAAAAAAAGATTTAAAAAAAGATTGCTGGTGCACGTATGTGTGTGGCTGAACACAGATGGTGTGTTCTTGCACGTACACACAAGTATAAGTCATCATGCTGTGGGTGGCAAGGGCAGGCCCACAGGACGTCTGCACGGGAAGAACCACAATCCCATGAGGTTGAGAATGGATTTCTGCTCTGGAAAGCAGAATGGCTGGATCTTAGTCCTGACTCTACTGCATCGCTCCACCAGGGTGAGCCTCATGTTTTCCATCTCTATGAGCAGGTAAAGGGTTTGGATTAAACTCATCTCTACAGAGTCTCCTGGCTCGACTGCTCTGTGATTCTCTGACTTTCTCTCCTCTCTTTCAAACTGTTACCCAGAGATGAACGGTGGCCAAGTCAGAGCCATGTGTCAGCTTGGAAAAGGCAGGGGCGCTTCGTCCAAGCCGGTGTCTCCATTTAGGCTGTGCCAGCAACCAGTGTGCCATTCACTACGGGGGAGTCCTGCCATTGCAAATTCTTAGCAGCTGGAGCCCAGCGACAGTGTGTGCCAAACTTCCAACCGGCTTGCCAACTTCTCCCAGGGGATTCTCTTGGAAAGCTGGAAGATATGTTCCTTAGCTACTTGGCTTCTGGTTGCAGGGAATTTTCCAGATTCTGAAAGAGTGATGGCCTGGCAGCCTGGAGACCTAAAACCTACTTCTGGCCCTTGTAGAGTGACCTCATGACCTGTCAGTGCCCTCTTTCCCCATGTGACTCTCCCTCGTTGAGCCTCCGTTTCCTCACCTACCTTGCTTTGGAACTTTCAAAGTGCTATACAAAAAGAAGAGATAATTGACATTATTTGCACAGAAGCCAATTTCCCCTTAAACTGACTGGACCATGGACTACAGAGAGAATTCCACAGAGTGAGGAAGGGTAACATAGGCAGATGGAGCGCCGAGCCCCCTGCTAGACCTTGCGGGAGAGACCGCAGTGAGAGAGGCCGGATTCCTGTCACCTTCCCCTGGTAGTGGGCAAAGTGACCAAGAGCCCCAGGATATCCATGCTCTACTCCCTAGCACCTGTGAATGAATATATCAGGTTATAATGGCAAAGGGACTATTTTTTTTTTAAAGAGAGGGGGAGAGAGAGAGAGAGAGAGAGAGAGAGAGCAGAGGAGGGGCAGAGGGAGAGGGAGAGAGAGAATCTTAAGCAGGCCCCATGCCCAGCACAGAGCCTGACTCAGGGCTTGATCCCATGAACCTGGGATCATGACCTGGGCCTATATCAAGTCAGATGCTTAACCAACTGAGCCACCCGGGTACCCCAAAAGGGACTTTTTGAAGTAGTGAGGTTTTCCCAGATTACTCAAGTGGCCTAATCTAGCCACATGAGCCCTTAAGAGCTGAGCACTCTCTCTGGCTGGAATTGGAGAGACGCAGTGAAGAAGAAAGAGATACCTGCAGCATGAGAGGGACTCAGCCTGCCATTGCTGGATGGAACCATATGGAAAGCAGCCGCAGAGAATGCAGGCAGCCTCTGGCAGCAAAGACCCAGCCCTGGCTGACAGGCAGCAAGGAAATGGGGACTCAGTCCTACAGCCACAAGGAACTAAATTCTGCCAACAACCTGAATGGGCTTAGAAGCATAATCTGCCCTGGAGTTTCCAGATGAGAGCCCAGCCCAGTCCCCACCAGGTGAGACCTTCAGCCGAAGAGCCAGCTGGGTATGGAGCCCAGACTTCTGGCCCACAGAACTGTGAGATAATAAATGGGTGTGCTTTTAGGATGCTCATTGTGTGGAAATTTGTTATGGCAGCACTAGAAAATGGCTACAGACCTCTCAGTCTCAGGTCGAGACCACTGAGAGAGAAAATGGCAGCATATGGCCTCATGAGCTTCTGTGTGGGTCGGGAAGTAGGCTCAGAAAAGGACAGCAATGGTTACTGGCTTAACTAAAGCGGTGGTCAGATGGGAAGACGAAAGAGCAAGGACAGCGCCCTCTATGGGGGGGGGGGCTTTTTCCCAGTCCCCACAAGCACACCCATGTTCAATGCCAAGGAGAGCATCTGGGGGCTTGAATGACCCTGCTGAGAAGACAGAGAGGGGTGTGTCACGGGAGAGCAAGATCTTTAGATGCTGGAAGCATCTCTGGGTTTGCGAGCATTCCAGGGAATCAATACCCTCTTCAATGAACATGATAAATGATTGCACTAATATTTCTCATTTTCCCTCTATTACATATTTCCTTCATGTCTGAAAGGCTACAGAGTCAAAATCGGAAATGTAAATGACCAGAAACAGAGGATGCTTGTAGGATGAAATTCTTCCTCATAATCACAAAATTATGACAAATCAGGCCCCACCGCCAACTCCCCCTTTGTTGCATTTTTATACCATGAAGCCTAGGCTGAAAGGGCTTTGAAGGAACAGGGGGGCTACAGACTTCTATGCTGACTCAGTTCAGTCTAACAAGCATTTATTTCACACCTACTATGTGCTCCACGCTCTGCAAGGAATGAGGAGGTAGGATAGGGCATTTAGAAAACCATGGTGGAGCTGAAGTTTTGTACCTGAAGGGGGGCAGTTCTGTCACTGACCTGATCTCATCATGACCACTTTTGTCTTAAATCAGCAAAGATCGAAGCAGAACTGTACTTCTTAGCATTCATACATTCACATGTGATGTTTCTGTCCTCAGGCTTGCATTTCCCTACTCAGACCCTCAGCCCTAGTTGATCTGTTGGGACTGCTAGTCTATAGTCTTTTAAAGTCTCAACACTGTACTCGCCCTTGGACTCTGCAATTTGCCTTCTGGAAATTGATCCTTTAGACATAACTATGGATGTGCACAATGATGCATGTCTAAAGTTATTCATCCCAGGTTGAAAACTACCTGGATACCCACCAATAGAAAATAATTGGTTACACAAATTATCATGTATCCATAACGTGGAATATCTATGTGGCCATTCAAAATGATGTTGATCCATGTCTATTGTTATGGAAACAGAGTCATCTTGTAATGCTGGAAGGAATCTTGTCTACAAAATAATACAACAATATCACAGCTTTCCAACACCTAATTGTGATTTACCCACAGCCGAGAACATCTCCAGGACAGTAAATCAAAAGTCTTTCCTCCATAAAGAAACACCTATAAATACGTTCCAGTTCAGAATATCAAATGTGCCTCTTGACGCCAAGCACCTGAAATTTTCAGTTTTCTCAGAATTTCAAACATATCTAATACCCAGGCACAGTTTTAAAGAATCCCGTCTCCAAAATATAAAGGCAGGCTATACAGTGAATCTGCAAAGCAAAGCCATAGGTCAGGAGCATAATCACAGTTTGTGCTGAGAATCAGGGAGGAGGGAGTCTCCTTCCCGATGGCTTCAGAGTTTATCAATGAAAGGGAAAGAAAGGTAAGAGGTGGCGGGATCTCTGGTAGAGGAAAAGCCACAAACGAATAGGTCCCCAGACTAAGTGCATCTTTGGGGAAGACAATAGACTCAATTAAGAACCAGAGTCATAAAAGTACGCAAATCTCCCAAACAAAACATAATTGAGCAGAGAGATGAGACCTGATCCCATAAATAACCCACCGTAATTAGAATATATCAACAGTTCCTATTAAAGAAACATCAGGCAGTCAGTATTGGAAGTCTGGGAAAATTGAGTTCTTAATTAAATCCTCATCAGAATTACTAGTCCCCATATCTTCCACATCCCATCTCCCCAAGTCTCAAGTGTAGGTGCATCAGGAAATGGTTTGGTTCCGTGTAATCACATGAAATGAATTCTTCCCCTGCTCGGTTTTAACAGGGACTGATACAGAGACACTGGGTCCTAATTCTTGAAACACTACACTTCAGAGAAATTCACTGAATCTCAGTAGTGTTCCCAGAAAGGAGCCATAAAAAAAAAAAAAATGTTTGTCTTGTCTTAATTACACTCCTCTACTCAACACCCTGCCTTGGTTGCCTAATGTCTATAGAGTCTACTGGGAATTCCTAGAACTTGAAATTCCAAGGACTCTGGTTCTCTCTTCCTCATTCCTTAAACATGGCTCATTCTTCATTGCCACCCCCCCCCCCTTTTATTTCTGATTGAGTCTCCTTAGCCTGGAGTGTTTTTTCATTCTCGGCCCACCAAAATCTCACTAAGATCCCACTGCTTACCTGAGACTATTCTTATCAAGGTCACCTGCCATGTCCACTCTTCAGCCCTTCTGAGCTGTATTTGATCTGGAGGCCACTTGATCCTTCTAGAAACTCTTTCCCGAGGTCTGTGACTCTGTTCCCTCTTGCCCCACCCCCACCCCCTTTCTCTGCTGACTTAGGCTCCTTTTAAGCTCTTCTCCCCTCACCCAATCTAAAGAGCTGTGGTTCCCTGGATTATTTCCCTGTCACTGCCTCAGTGGTCCCCCCATGTCTCTACGCCCATGACTCCCCAGCCCGAGGGGTAGGAGCAGGTCTGGGTGTGAGGTGTGCTCATTGGTACCACATGCCACTGCCTCTAGGTCTTCTCAATTGACAGATAAAGGAAACATATGGGTGTTTACTAACCCACATAAATACACACATCCATAAGTTTTCAGTAGGTAACCATCTCTATCCGTATGAAGCTGAACGTGAGTGAATACTGATCTTGTCTTTATTGTACTGTACTAGACGTGATTTAGGAACCAAGTTAAATGTAGAAAGAGCAGGTGTGGGGGCATCCATTTGCCGGTGCAGATGTGAGCGGAGGTGAGATGGGTCTAGAGCAGCGTCACAACGTCGCAAAGGTGGCTTCCCAAATCAAACGTGTTTCTGAATCAAATGCGCTTCTTGTAGGAAAGGAGCGGCAGCTCCCTTGGTGGCCCAGTTCTGCCATGTGGCTCTGGCGGATGTTTCGCCACACCTGCGCTAGGCTTTGATTCCCCGTGGACTGTGTGGCAAAGCTCTTTGCGCTTACAACTGGCTAGAAAGGATTTTATTCTCTGCAGAGGAGCCACAACAGACACACTTTGGGAAGCATGGAAAGCAGATGGTACACCCTTCGCTGTAGATAAAGTCCAATCTTTTTAGGTCAAAGAGAACCTGGAGAAGGTGCTCTTACTGAATGTCATCCTCAATATAGCTAATCTACTCGAACAACTGGCTGAAACACTGAGACTATTAGTCTGGCCAGCCTTGGTTTCTTTAGCTATAAAATGGGGATGATAATTCTGGTCTCATAGGGCTGTCGTATTAGAGGAAATAATGAATACTTAGCCTGGCATCTGGCCCAGCATAGGTGCTCAGTAAAAACTTTAGGAATTATCAATACTTATTTACCTTCCATTTGGGTATAATCTTGGCTGTTAATAATTCGGCCAGAATAAATTTTCTGGATGGTAAAAAAAAAAAAAAAAATTCGTGAAATTTTTTCAATATTACTTTAAATTATTTTGTAATCAAGGACAATGTCGACTAGAAAAGAAAACCGAAGATATTGGTGAAGGTGGGATCAATCGTACAGCAGTCAAAGCTTAAGTGGGAGAGCTCTAATCAAAGCCGCCACAAAATCTAAGGGCAGCTGTAACTAGTGCATCAGCCACTGATGATATTTTGCCTGGAAGTGTTTTCCACTCAAGTTTTTCAGTGTGTTGGTGGTGAGGCTTTTCTTTTTTTTTAAAGCAACTTTTGCCAAAAATAGCATCGTTTGATTCATCATCTTTTTTTTTTTTTTGACAAATATGTAATGAAACAGGAAGTCACTCTGAAAGCCCTCTTAACGACACTGATACACATTTGTTTAAGCTGTGATGGGGGAGGGCACTAGATTTGAGATATGCTCAAAGAATATTGGGTACACCCCACGGACTTTCAGGAGGGCCTGAGAATAGGGTTCAGAGTGTGTGCAGCCCAGAGCAGAGCCCCGGGTCAGAAGAGGTCCACGAAGGCATTTCCAACCCAGCTGCTGCACAGACTCTGTGGTTTGCACCACTGACCCCAGTGACATGGGACCCTTGCGCTACTGCCTCTAGAAACTGGATATAGCTATGGCGGCTGCCAACTGCTGCCATATTGAATTTCTGCAAAGTCCCTAATGCTTTCTATTGCTGCTTTCTAACTCAAAGTCTGGGGTTATGGATGTGAACACCAAAAGCTGGGTAACATAGCTGTACTCTAGCTGCAAGGGAGGCTGGGAAAGTGAGTTTTTGCCACTCATCTTTTTTAGCAAGAGGTAGACTCTGTCTCATGAAGATGAAAACCCTCCAACTATGGATAACAGGATGTGGAATGCAATTAGGGTCTCAAACTGAGGAAGAAGAGTTAGCAGTAAGCACTCTGAATTCTAAACAGCCAGGAATAATTGGGGCAAGGCACCCCAGTCAGTGTCTATTTGAGAGGCAAGCTTAACAGGCTCTCCCCCACCCACATCTAAGCAGACACAGAAGCTGGAACGAGAGGGAATTGGTGAAATACATACAGGAAGGACAGTGTGTTCCCTCCATCTCTGTCCATCTTCGGGGGAGAACAGGGTGCTATTCTTCTGTCCCCAAGGCAAGTGCTGCAGAAGGACTCCAAGGAATTCACTCATAGAGATTGAGGGCACATGCAAACAGACAGGTACCTCATGACCCCAGTTGGTATTTGTTCAGCAAAAGACTTGTTCTTCTGCCCTTTGGTCCTATTTGAGCAGGAAGAAGAGAAGAGAAGAGAAGAGAAGAGAAGGTAGGTAGAAAGAAAGAGCAAAATGTCCACTAGACCAGGTGCGTGGTGGCCAGGGTCTTGCCATCTTGCCAGGACCCCACTCAAGAGATCTGCTCACCAGGCAAGGGACCCCAGCAGAGACAGGAGGTGATGGGGCAGGGGGAGCTGAGGGAGCCAGAGGGATCATGCTGGAGCTGGATCTGAAGCATCCTGGGTGCACCCACAGAAAGACATGCGTTGTGTGCGGCTGCTGCCCAGAAGGCACTGACCTTCATCAGGGCTGGCTGGAGAAGCTAGAACGGCCAGCTGAACAGGCCCATAGCCAAAATAATTAAGTAGAGAGAGTGCCCTCCCATCTCCTGTTTTCCTCTCAGCCCACAGCACCAGAGGCATCAGGTCCAAGAAGGAGAGTAGGAGGAAGGCTCCATCCTTCCCCCCCCCCACCCCCCCCAAGCTCTGATGCTGGAGCAAAAGGAGGAAGCAGATGGCACATGCCCATTTCAGGTCTACACATCACAAGTCTGGCTGCTGGCAGGTGGGGGAAAGTGCTGACGCAGACATGGGCTTGGACCCGACTGACTTCCAACGGCCACAGGAATCCCGAAAGCCAGGGGCGCTGAGATGCCAGTAAGGGATCCGCTACAGGGGGGCTGTAATGGGGGAAAATGAAACTGCTCCCAATCTGTAGCCCTATGCAGTCACACTGCTCCATGCTCTAGTTACAGACCAGAAGGGCTTCAGATGCTGGAAGGCAAAATGAATAAAAACTGCCCCCTACAGTCTTGAATAGTTTTCTCCATGGACAGACTTCAGAATTAAAGGAGAGGGGATAAAACCTTTGGAAATGTGATTCACAGATATTTAATTTCTAAAGGCATCCAGCAGAGTTTTTTTTTTTTTTTTTTCAGTCTGGTCACTCTCAGACAATTGCAATGCAAATGCAATTACTTACTGCCCAAGACAAGTCTGAGAACTTGGTGGAAAAGTTGATGGTGGGGAAGAAGAATGTACGGGGAAAATTATAGCCTTAACAGAAAGTAAGAGACCCTCAGCACCAGTCAGATTTCTTCACTGGAAATGTCCTCTGCTGAGACTTGCCTTGAGACAGGAGAAGAAAACGACCAATGAGGCGAGTGATGGGACCTCTCAACAGGATGAGGCTGTCATGGAGAATTTTCTGAGGTCATCCTGAGAACACAGGCTGTACCATGCACCCTTCTACCGCTTTCTGAGGCCCTTCCCTTGCAGATCACTGATGGGGCTTATAAAAGCGAAGTTAAAAAGGAAACCCTTGAATCCATATAGTCATCTAAGTCTGAATTCTTAAAATACTGTGACAGAGCAGAAAACTGGCCTGGAGTCTCACCTGGTGGGATGTCATAACACTTCAGGGCAGCCTTTTCCCTGGCGGGGCCAGACTCACACTATCAGGTGCACTGTTCTCATGCCTGGGTTTTAGAGTCACGCAGGCTTGATTCTGAGTCCTGCTTTGCCACCTTCTACCCATATGACTCTGAGTGGGTTACTTAATCTCTCTGAACAGAAGGATCTTTGGCAAGCTCTCAGCATAACTAGCATAGAGGAAGTGTCCAGTAAGCATCAGTTACTGTTATTATGGAAAGTGACTCCCCCTATTAGCCTACAAGCCAGGTAGGAAGTCTTTTGTGGTTGAGTTTCAGTTTTCCCTCTAGTTGGGAATCATTTAAGCACATCCATGTTATAAACACAAAATATTATGAAACAGGATACAAATTACATTCACCTTTAACCTCAAGCACAAAACTTGAGAGGCATTTCCACTTCACCATAGCCACTGTGGGCACTGCCCCTCCTCCTGGGGGGTAAGGTGGGGAGACAGCGGTGTGGGTCAAGTGCTTGCTCACTTTCCTCAGCCATGAGGGAGGTCTGAGAGACGAGTTTGCAGGGCACATATCGAATTCTTAGGATGATCTATTACCATCGCCTCCATTCAAAGACAAAGAACCAGAGGCACTGAGAGGTCAAGATCATGCAGCTTCAAACCCTTTTGGTCCATCCCAGGGAACTTCCCTTCGTGCAACGCATTTCCATCTGTATTGTGTGGGGATTCTTGGCCACCCCTGCCAGGGTCTGTCCCAAAATTTGTAAGGTCGAAGGTGGTTCTTTGGTCAAAATGTACCAAACGCTTTCCTTTGAATGTCTGAAATGTTAAACCTCAGCTCCCCCCTTCTCTGGAACATTCATTTCTTTCCTGCAAATAAGCAAAACACAGTCTTTTCCTTGAAATTCTGCATGTTCAGCGGGATATTTTTGGGCATCGAGGTGGATTGTAATGCAAATGCCCTTGATTTTCTTGGGACTCTCTTTCTCTTGTGAATTTCAGTGAGTGATAGGCCCCCTTGAAATAAATGCGCTTTTGATAGATGAAAATTCCCTTTTCCCTTGTGAAATATGCTTGGCAGCTCATACTCCCATTTGGTGGAATTTGCTTAATAACGCAGTGTCATGCAGGGCTCAGCTGAGCTGACCTGTGAAATGAGGCAAGGACCCTGGGGCTGGGACCCAGAGAGGGCCCTCGGGAACAGGGTCTGGACCAAGATACAGGCAGCTAGAATCTGGGTCGCCCACGTCAACCAAGAGCCAGGAACTGGGATGACCTAGAGGTGATTGAAGGCATGCAAAGCACACACTTAGGGTCAAGGTCAGCGAAGTGGGGAGAGGGATACAGGTGAGCAGAACCCAGGAGTGGGACTGACACCAGGGCAGCTTCATTCCGCCCCGTGAGTGGAAGCAGCAACTTCCAACAAGGGCCACGACATTCCCAGCCAGACGCGCGTCTCTGTCAGAGTCCTTGCTGGAGAGCAACCTGAGGCTATCTCCATGGCAACCCTGGGGGGCGTGAGTGGCGTCGCATGGTGGTCTCTGGCTCCCAAAAGAAACCAGTTTAGGATTTGTAACAGGGTCAATGCCTTCCAATATCATGGGTGTCTCAAGGGTCATCACGGTCAAGGGACTTTGGGGGACACTGGCTCAGAGAAGGATGAGATGAGAAGAAAAGGCAGGTCTGTGTTGAGTGGAGACAGCGGGAGGCGGCTTTCAGCTCCGGAGAAGGAAGAATTCCCTTCTGGTCAAAGCTATGCAGGCGGTCATGGAGAGAGGAGCTGCCCATCACCAGAGGTGTGCAACCTCCAGCGGGGCTCCTTGTGTGGAGCGGGGTGTGGGCAAGATCACCAGTGAGGTCCTTTCTGCATCAGGTGCCGTTGGTCCAGGCCACACCCTTGCGGAACACTCTTCCGTAGCCATCCCCCCCACTATGGCACTCAAGGTCACACCCTGGTCCTGCCACCGCCTGCAAGTCTCTCTGTGACCTGGGCCCCGCCTCCTCTTGTCATTTCACCACCCTGCCAGCTCTCCGGGTTCTATCTTGAAGCCCTGGGAATCATCTCAAGTGCTCCGTTCCCTCTGCATCAGGCCATGAGTCCTTTCCCTGTTCTGCTCACCTTCCTCTGCCTTTCACCTGGTTAACTCCTACTCACCTTTCAAGTCCCCTCCTCCCGGAAGCCCCCTTCCCTCAGCCCTGAGAATGGATGAGGCGTCTCCTCCAGGCTTCCACAGCTCCTGTCTTTCCCATTTCATAGCACTTCACATGCTGCTCTGTAAGGGACTGAAACACTGGAGCAACCAGCGGGCAGGGAAATGCCTGCCTGTCCATCTTTGCCTCCCCAGTGCCTGGCACCTGGTGAGTGCTCACTGCAAGCCTACGGATTGCGAAGTGGCTGAAGGTCTGCGATCACCGTCCCCCCAACCCTTCCGGTCAGACCGTAGGCTGCCTGGTAAAGTGTAGCGATTTGGTTTTCATGACTGATTTTGGAACACTGGGGCCTGAAGTTTAATTAAAATTTTTTTTAATTTTTAAAAATTAAAAAAAAAAAAATTCCCCCATATCCAACCTATATAGGTAGGAAGATTTTTTAGAAGGTTAATTGAGGCAAAAATAGAGAACATCTGTCTTTTACTCCCAGTGAGAAGACAGCAACCCCTCCACAGAGGCAGAGTTCTCGCTAATGAACAGAGCACTTAGCTTTGAGAGACCAGGATTCTAATGCTGGCTTCTCCATTAACCTGCTGTGTGACCTTGGGCTAACTGCCTACTCTCTCTGGGCATCATTCATTCAACATATATTTATTGCAGTCCTGCCATGTTCCCAGCACCTGAAAGGAAGAATTCCCTTCTGGTCAAAGCTATGTAGGCGGTCATGGAGAGAGGAGCTGCCCATCACCAGAGGTGGGCAACAATCATTCAACATTCATTCAACATTGAAAGGTACTAGGTAGAGGTAAGTAACTGAACACATTCACAATCCTTGCCCTCTGGGGATTTACAATCTAGTGGAGAGACAGACAATACATCAGTAAACGACCAAAAAAATAAATATCTAAATATAAATTGTGATAAGAGCTACAAGGAACTGAATAACGTAGAGTAACAGAATAATGGAGGCGAGTGTGGAGGAAACCTACTTAGATACTGAAGAAATGATATTTAAGTCTGAAGGATACAAAAAAAGCCAATGATGGAATGTTCCAGACAGTTCCAGGGTGATGGCAGGTGCAATGGTCCTGATGCATACATAATTTAAAAAGAGATGGGGCACCTGGGTGGCTGAGTCGGTTAAGCGGCCGACTTTGGCTCAGGTCATGATCTCACAGTTTGTGAGTTCAAGTCCCACGTTGGGCACTGAACTGACAGCTCAGAGCCTGGAGCCTGCTTTGGATTCTGCATGTGCCTCTCGTTCTTTCTGTCCCTTCCCTGATCTCTCTCTCTGTCTCTCAAAAAAAATGAATAAATGCTAAGAAAAAAATTTTTTTTAAAAAGAGAGGAGATTGGAGTGCCTGAGTGGCTCAGTTGATTGGACTTTGGCTCAGGTCATGATCTCACAATCTGTGGGTTTGAGCCCCACATCAGGCTCTGCGCTGACAGCTTGGAGCCTGGAGCCTGTTTCGGATTCTGTGTCTCCCTCTCTCTCTGCTCCTCCCCTGCTCATGCTCTTTCTCTGTCTCTCAAAAATAAACATTAAATTTTTTTTTAATTAAAAGTAATTTAAAAAAAAAAAGAGTTTGAGGGGCCTACAGAATAATGGGTAAGGGGGAAATCTCCTCATGTGTGAAATGGGTGTGTTGATGTTTGCACTAGCTACCTCTCAGGGCCTTAACAGGTGGCAAGTGGTAGATCAGATTTTTCACAGCTCCGAGCACATAATAGTTGCTCAATAAAAACTAACTGAATGAATAAATGAATGATCTGGTGCTTCCTTTACAAGGATGCACATATTTGAATTGGCAATTATTGGCCAATTCATCAATAATTTTCAAAGGTTATATTTTGCCTTTGGGATTCTCAAGGATAAGAGCAGCTGCTTGAGTTCAAATTTGTCTATATATTCTCCTAAAAACCTCACTGAGCAAAAAAAAGAGAGCAGGTAAAATTACTCTTTGCCCATGTCTATGCCGTAACGGCGAGTCAGAAAATACGGGAAGCCTCAGCTTACTTGTAAGGGGGGAAAATAAACATCTGCATCCAGTAGAGTTGATTCCGAGTCCACAGCAGAGCGTAATTCCAGGCAGAGTCTTCATGGAATAGAGACCTGTGCAAGCAAGGTCCTAGAGCAAGAGAGCCCAGATGACACCAACCAGACCCCATTCCCAGAAACACATGTATTTCTTCATCCTGAGTGAGAAAGCACCACCGAGAATGGGTCTGAGACCTGGTCAATTAAATACTGGTTATGGAAAGTCAAAAGGAGAGACCCACGAAGCATGGCGTTCTAGAAGTGGCAGCCTGGAGACTGTACTGCTTCCAGGAAGAGGAAAGATTCTTGGAAAGGACAGTATACATGGCTTCATGGTAGTGAAAAGAAAGAGAAAGTAACCCCCAATAATACTCAAATAAGACACTATCAAAGAATCAGACTGAGTTAGATGAAAAGACCTGATGTATTAAAGAATCTGCCTTTATCTGTAGCAACAAAGGAAGGAACCTTCGAACCCAGAATCAAACAAGCCACTCAAACTCCTCCACCTTCTCGTTATGCTCACATGGTAGGAAGGTCCCACCTAAGTAAATAACAATAAACATTTCTAAAAACTCACAGAATCCACACTAAGTTTAAGAAGGAATTAGGGGCACCTGGATGGCTCAGTCAGTTGAGTATCTGGCTCTTGATTTCGGTTCAGGTCATGATCCCAGGGTCGTGGGATCAAGTCATGCATCAGGCCCTGCCAAGCCGAGGTCTGCTCTGAACACGGAGCCTGCCTGCGATTCTCTCTCTCTCTCTCTCTCTCTCTCTCTCTCTGGCCCTCTGCCCCTCCCCCACTCACTCACCAGTGCACACGTGTGCATACACACACACACACACTCTCTCTAAAATAAAAAATAAAAGAAGAAACTAGCAAATGAGAATCAGAACTTTTTAGCCGATAAACACACACACACACACTAGATATGTGACAGAGAGGAAAGCTGTAACACAAAACTCCAGCATGAGCTAAATATAATTAAACCAGAAATTTTAGCTATTAAAGCTCAACATTTTTTTTAACAAGTTCAAAACTAGGAAAAGGAATGGTATAAATAACAGGAAGACATAAAATAGAAGCTGGCTAAACTCAGGAAATAAGTGGAAAAAAAAGATAAAATCATAGGAGGAATAAGGATTAAATTATGAGGTTCCCAAGGGAAAACAGATACAACCAAGAGGATGGAAATGAAGACAGTCAAGAAAATAAAACCAAAAGAAAGAGTTTTAAGGATTAGAGAGAAAGTGAGAGATATAGAACATAGGCAAAGACCAATATGAATATAATCAGGGGTTTTGAACTAGGAAAAGAAAACAACGGACCAGAACTCTCCATTAAAACTATAATTCAAGAAAACTTCCTGAAATAAAATAAGACATAAATTTACATATCAAAAAGCCTCCCTTGGGGGCACGTCGTTGGTTCAGTCAGTTAAGTGACCAACTCTTGATTTCCTTGATTTCAGCTCAGGTCATGATCTCACAGTGGTGAGACTGAGCCCTGCATCAGGCTCTGTGCTGGGTGTGGAACCTACTTAAGATTCTCTCCCTCCCTCTCCCTCTGCCCCACCCTCGCTTGCTCTCACATGGCTCTCGCGACCCACGCACACATGCACTCACTCTCTCTCAAAATACAAAAATAAATTTAAGAAGAAGAAAAATATTTTTTAAAAAAGCCTCCCTATATGCCTGGGGAAACTGACCCAGAACAGTGAACACCAAGTTCTATCTTAATGAAAATATTAGATGTTCAGAAACCAGAAAATATCTTCTGAGCCTTCAGACACAGAAACCAAGGGGTTAACAATAATCCAGGCACTATATATCTCAATAGGAACATATAAAATTAGTCATCAATAGAGTAATGCATTCAAGAAACTCAAGTATATGGGGGCGCCTGGGTGGCTCAGTTGGTTGAGTGTCTAACTTCGGCTCCGGTTGTGATCTCATGGTTCGTGAGTTTGAACTCTGCGTCAGGCTCTGTGCTGACAGCTCAGAGGCTGGAGCCTGCTTCAAAGTCTGTGTCTCCTTCTCTCTCTGCCCCTCCCCTGCACATGCTCTGTGTCTCTCTCTCTCTCAAAAATAAATAAACATTAAAAAAATTAAATTAAAAAAAAAAAAGAAACCCAAGTATATAAAACCATGGAAGGAAGGAATTTTCTAACCAGTCATCTGTTCTTCACTATTAAGACTAAGGGAAATAGTTCCACATATGCAAAGATTCACACAATATTGTATTCATGAGTCCTTCCTGAGGAATCTACCAGAGGGAGAACTTTATCCAACCTGGAAATGATTGGAGAAACATTGGTCAAAACACTGATTTTGATCATTGGATTATTCAATGACAGAACTATGACTAAAACTTAGATTTTCACAAATGTGAAAGTATGCAAACATCATCTACTTTGAGAATGTCGAAATTATATAACTAAAAAGGGGAAAGGAAAGAGAAAAAACCAAGTGGAGTAAGTTCATTATTGCTGCATAGCTAAAAGTTGAGAACAGGGGCGCCTGGGTGGCTCAGTCGGTTGAACGTCTGACTTCGGCTCAGGTCATAATCTCATGGTTCGTGGGTTCGAGCCCCGCGTCGGGCTCTGTGCTGACAGCTCAGAGCCTGGAGCCTGTTTCGGATTCTGTGTCTCCCTCTCTCTCTGCCCCTCCTCCACTTGCACGCTGTCTCTCTCTGTCTCAAAAAATAAACATTAAAAAAAAAAGTTGAGAACAAATGAATACCATTTAAAGTTAACACACCAGGGACATCTGGGTGGCTCAGTTAAGTGTCCGACTTCGGCTCACGTCATGATCTTACAGTCCGTGGGTTAGAGCCCCACATCAGGCTTTGTGCTGACAGATCAGAGCCTGGAACCTGCTTCGGATCCTGTGTGTGTGTTTCTCTCTCTGCCCCTCCCCCACTCACGCTCTGTCTCTCTCTCTTTCAAAAATAAACATTAAAAAATTAAAAAAAAATAAAGTTAACAAACCAAACAGTAGAAACACAAGTAAAGAGAGGGGGACTAAGGGCACTAAATAAAGGCAGTAGTATGGACATAACCATGAAGACAAAAACACAATCCTTTCTAAACAACAAAAGAAATACAAACACAAAACAAAACATAAAAGTTTAAGAAAATAGAGTCCATAGCAAAAGATACACAATAAATAAAACATAAAATATGACAGAACTGAATCTAAACTTAAATCCTATCAGTAAATGTAGATAGACTTATTAATTCATTGTATTAGTCAGTGTTCTCTAGAGAAACAGACTTGATAGGAAAAATGTAGATGTATAGAAAGAGATTATTACAAGGGATTGGCTCATGTGGTCACGGAGGCTGAGAAGTCCCATGACGATCTGCCATCTGCAGGCTGGAGGCCCAGGAAAGTTGATGGTGCCCCAGTCCAAACTCCAAGTCCTGAGAACCAAGGGAGCCAGTGTTTTAAGTCCAGCCTGAGTCCAGAGGCCCAGTAACTGGGGCTTTGATGTCTGAGGGCAGGAGAAGATGGATGTCTCAGTTCAAGCCAAGAGATAATTTATGCTTCATCCACCTTTTTGCTCTACTCGGGCCCTTAACGGATGGGATGGTGCCCACCTGCATCAGTGAGGACGTCTCCTTTACTCAGTCTACTGATCTGAATATGAATCTCTTCTGGAAACAGCCTCACAGACACACCTAGAAATAATGTTTTATCAGCTCTCTGGGCATCCTTTAGCTCAGTCAAGTTGACAAGTAAAATTAATGATCATAAGTATTTCTGTCCTCGTCTGTTCAGGTTGCTATAACCTGAATACCAGAGACTGGGTAGCTTTTAAGTAAAAGAAATTTGTTTCTCACAGTTCTGGGAAGTCCAAAATCAAGGTGCCAGCAGACTCAGTGTCTGCTAAGGGCTTCCTGGTTTCTAGATGGCCATCTTCTCATTGTATCCTCACATGGCAGAAAAGGTGAGGGAGCTCTCTGGGGTCTCCTTTATAAAGGCACGGATGCCATTCACACGAGCTCCACCCTCATGGCCTAATCGCCCCCCAAGGGCCCTACCTCTTAATACCATCACATTGGGGATTAAGTTTCAACATGTGAATTTTGAGGGGACACAAGCATTCGGTCTATAGCACTTACCTCTTAGAAGAAAGAGCAGATTGACTTCCAAAGAAACAGACTTGAAAGTAAGTGATCCAGGAAGGGTAAACATAAAGGATTGGGCCAAAGGGTGCCAAACAGAAAGAAAAGTGGTACTTTGTTCTAAAACAAGCTAAATAAAATTCGGGCCAAAGAAGTTCAGTGAAACGAAGCAGAACACTTGATAATGTTACAGGCTGCGATTCAAAATGAAGATGTAATGGTTGTGAATATCACTGTACCAAATAACGCACAGCAATCTACATAAAGCAGGCACTGTAGGAGATGCAAAGTGAAATGTACAGAAACTACTAATGAAAAGAGATTTTAGCACATCACTCTTACTCCAGGAAAGATGAAGTAGACAAAAGGTAAAGATGGACAGAATCCCTAAGCAACGTAATCAATAAAGTAGATCTCATGTATGCCTATCAAAATGTATAACCCAACTGACATAGAGAATGTACTTTTTCTCAAGTTCACATGAAATATTCACAAAAATTCACAATACATTAGGTCACTGTGGAGACTTCGGTAGGTTCCATAAAAATTAAAGCCCACAGGCTCTACAGATAGACAACTAAACCCGTGAGAAATTATGCAGAAAGAACAAATACACAAAATAAGGAATGTTGGGGAAGAAATAACTATTGAAACGAGAATTTCTCAAGCTCTCTTTGCAGAATTGCATGCAAAGACATTTTAAAGTCTAGAAGAAAAAGGCAATTTTCTAGGAAAAATGCCATTTACCAAAATTGACACAAAGGAAGATAGCTTGAGTAGATCAATTTTCACAATAGGAAGAAAGTTACGAAAGAGCTAATTCTATAAAATTTCCAGGCCCGGATGTTGTCAACCACTGCTTTGCAAATCGATGCCATTTAAACTGCTCCAAATAACAGAAAAAAGAATGCAAACTTCTGAATTTTTTGCATAAAGTGAAAATAACACTGATACATAAACTTGATGAATATTGTGCAAAAAAGAAATCTACAGGCCAACCTCAACCTTATCAAAGACTACACAAAAATCCTAAATAGAATGTTATCAACAGATCCAACAGCACATTGAAAACAATACATATGACCACATTTTATTACAGTAATGCAAGGATGGTTCAATATTAGGAAATAAATACAGTTCAAAATATTAATAATTCTAATAATAAAAATAATCTGATCATCCCCATAGATGTTTTCTTAGGTAAGGCAAACTTGCTATATCCGAAGGTAATGTAAACAGTCTAATAGAAGTAAAAAGACTAGCATTTTTCTGTTTTTCAGGAAAAAGACAACTTGACTTTAAAGTTCATATGGAAACAAGCAAAAGGAAAACACAAAACCTTAGAGCGATGGCAAGGGGAACTAGTTCTCTTGGATGTTAAAACATGTAAGGTCTCTAAAATTGAAATAATACGGCATTGGCACATAATTTGACAGATACATCGAAGGAACAGAATTAGAACACCAGAAATGAAGAGTTGATGCTATTAAAGAAAGAATATTATCCTCAGAGAAATAGGGACATTGAAGATAAATGATATAAGCCAACTGGACAGTCACTTGCAAAAACATAAAACTGGGCTCTCACATCATACCTAGATAAATTCATGGATGGATGGGGAAATGAATGGAAGCACAGATATGTGATCAAGCACATATAGTAAAATATGAGTGGTAGAATCTAGATGCAGTGCAATGGGTATTCACTGGAAGAATCTTTCCAATTTTCCAGAGGCTTAACATTTTCACAATATATGTTAGGGGGAAATGGAGGAGGTTTTAAGAAAAGGCACAGGAGTTGGCTTGAAGGGGTTCCCATTCGCCAAATTAGAACAATCCAAGCATCAAAACCAACAATGAAAGTAACGGATAATAACAGAATGCGTGAATTTAAAAATCCATGAATCCTTAGTGATTATGGAGAGAGGGAGAGAGACTCAGATGCCAACACCAAAAGTGACAGTTACTCCAATTCCTTACTTTGAAACTTGGTGATGAAAAGGAAAGAATTAAGCCCTGCTTGACCACTCAGGAAGACCTATAGTCTATGCCATTTGTGGAAGATAAAAGGGGTAAAGGAAAAAGTTAAATTATACTGGAAGAAAACAATAAGAAACTTCAGGGTTGCTTAGGTGGCTCATTCCGTTGAGTTGACTGCCTCTTGATTTTGGCTCAGGTCATGATCCCAAGGTCTTGGGATTAAGCTCCTCGTTGGGCTCAGTGCTGAGGACAAAGTCTGCTTAAGATTCTCTCTCTCTGCCTCTCTCCCCCACTCATACTGTCTCTCTCTCTCTCTCTCTCTCTCTCTCTCTCTCTCTAATAATAATAAAAAAACAGAAAAGAAAACTTCAAACTGTAGCACATTCTATAAGACAGAGGCCAAGTTTTTCCAAAAATCAATGAAGACCCATGTGTGAGAGATGTTTTAGATGAAGACACAGAAGAGCTATAACAATCAAATGCAATATATGAATTTTGATTGGTTCTTGGTTGAGGGGAAACTATAAAAGATATTTGGGGGACAACTGAGGAATTTCAATGAGGACTTGATAGTGGATTACAATATAAAATTAGTGTTAATGTTATTGGGTGCAAAATAGCATTCTGTTATAGATTTCTTATTTTTAGGTATATGAGGCATAAAGAATCATTATGTCTCCTACCTCCTCCAAGTGCTACAGCCAAAAAAAACAAAAACAAAAATAAAAACAATGACAGAGTTTATATAGATCTAGATGGATAAACAGAAATGTAGATAATACATGGATGGTTGGATAGATACAGCTAGGTTGATAGATAAAGCATCAAGAGACAGATGTTAACAACTATTGGATCGAAGGCATGAATACACAGGTGTTCATTACACTGCACAAGTGTGCAGTTGGATGCATAAATATTGTCTAAAACTTGGATTTCATGGTTACTGAAGTCCTATACATGCCATGCCCACTGCTCAGCACTCTTACATACACATTTGCACTTAATTCTCATAACTGCCCCATTAGGTAGGCATCCCTCTCTATTTTACAAATAAATAAGCAGAACTGCCAATTCTTGACTAGTGTCACAAAGTGTAACTCATACCCAGATCGCTCTGACGTCAAGTCCGACGTTTGTTAAGCCGCAGTCTTATCTACAAAGGAACCAGGCAAAATCTGTAAGGCAGAAACTTAAATACAACTCAAGAGAATCATGTACAAAATGTTGAACTGAAATCATTCCAAGTCTTCCAAGTATTCCCAGTAGAGGGCACAGAGTGGGCAGAGGGAAGAAGACTGGAAATGGAGTATGATCCGGAACAGAGGTTGGTTTTGGCCTTGGGAGGTGTGTTGGAAGAGAGAAGCTGAGCTGGAAGGGATATTTGGGCCAAGTCATGGCAGGTCTTAAATGCCATGCTGAAAATCATGGGCTTTCTTTGGTTGGCAATTGGAAGCCACGGAAGGGTTGTACACAGGCAAAGGACATGGGCAAATACTGATGTGTTCACTGCTCTCTTCCTCCCCAGTGGGAGACCATACTAAAACAAACACAAACAACACCTAAGAAGGAATTGGAACAAATTTTTGATGTTTTATTTATGAACTGAGCACTGGTCAAGTGAAAAAAAAAAACACCTTAACAAGATTAAAAATTGATGTACAAAGAACCACTCAGTGGCTTGTAATAGCCCTTCGTAGAGAGGGAAAAATGAAAAGCTATTTCATAAAAGATTGAAACTCCAGAGTACTCAAGGTTTAAGTGCAGGCAGAAAGCTCTCGTGGCACCATGGCTCTTAAATAAATGGAGTGTTTCTAGGATGGGAAGGCTTCATGGGGAGTAGACATTTTCTGTGCTGGTTGGGGCCCTCTGGACATTGTCCCAGGACTTGGGGAGCTACCAAACCTGGGAAGGACCTTCCACTCTCTCACCACACCACTGGGCCAGAGGCCAAGGTTGGGGAAATACCAGAACCAGAGTCTTTCAGACTTGGAAAAGCTAAAACGGTCCCAGCGTCCTCCAGCTGGTCCTTGAATCCACCCTCATCATCCCCATCAAGGGATTACCTGCATTTTCTCCTCAAACAAACAAGCAAACAAACAAAGCATTTATTTCTGACCCCAAAACTAACACACGTTCACTGGTAATTTGGAAAATACGAAAATGTACAAAGAAGAAAATAAAAGTCACTTACCATTCTACCATTCAGAGACAGATAGCTATTTACTTTTAACAAAAGGTTATGCTATTGAAAATGCCATTTTGTTGGGGCGCCTGGGTGGCTCAGTCGGTTGAGCGTCCGACTTCGGCTCAGGTCACGATCTCACGGTCCGTGAGTTCGAGCCCCGCGTCGGGCTCTGGGCTGATGGCTCAGAGCCTGGAGCCTGTTTCTGATTCTGTGTCTCCCTCTCTCTCTGCCCCTCCCCCGTTCATGCTCTGTCTCTCTCTGTCTCAAAAATAAATAAGCGTTAAAAAAAAATAAATAAAAAAAAAGAAAGAAAATGCCATTTTGTGATGTGCTTTCTTCACCTAATAATATATTATAAAATTTTACTCATGTAAATAAATAATCTATGATATCACTTAATATCACAAATTTAGGAATCCCTTTTTGTTGGCCATTTGTTTCCAAATTCTTAAAAAAAAAATTACAGATGTCCTTGGAACAATGCAGGGATTAGAGGCACCTGCTCACCATACAGTTGAAAATCCAAGTATAATTTGTGATTCCCCCAAGATGTAACTACTGATAGCCTACTGTTGACCAGAAGCCTTACCGATATCAGTAGTCAATTAAAACATATTTTGTATGTTCTAATAATATCTGTATTCTTATAATAAAGTAAGCTAGATAAAAGGAAATATTATTAATAAAACTATAAGGAAGAGAAAATACCTTCACACTACTGTACTGTGTTTAGCCAACAAAATTCGCATATAAGTGGACCCACATGGTTCAAACCCATGTTGTTGAAAGGCCAAACTGTATACATAATGCTATGACACCCTTAAACACAAATCTTTTTGTGCATTCTGGTTAATCCATAGAAAAGTAACTTTTTAGAATGGAAAAGCCCATGTTTTTCCTTCTCTGTGAGTCATGGTGTTCTGTAACTCCCCATCTATTAAATCAATAGCCTTGTGGCTTCAGGGCAGAGGCCTAGGTACCACCCAGAGTCTAGACCAAGGATATCATTGCCCAACTTCAAATCAAACTAGAGTTCTGAGGCAAGATAATAGCCTTGAAAGATAGGCTTTGTTGAGAAAGATTAAAGTCTTTACATTTTAAATATTTCTTTATTATCAAGAACAGAGTCTAGAGGTGTCAGACTATTGAATTTTTCTATAGTTATATTATAGAATATGATAGGTAAGTTCCCATCAGAGAGAGAGGGGAAGGTGAGGAAAGAAGTGGAGAGAGAATTATATGGACAAGAGACTCAAGTGTCCTGGCTCCTCCTCCAAAAGAAATCCCCAGGATCGGGGTAGGGAAGGACTAGGTGGTAGAAAGGTCCCATATATATTACAGGTTGAGGGCTGAAACAAAGTGCACTTAGGCCTGTTTTACCTTTGTTACTTTGGGGGGCACCTCTCCACCAGCATGGACAGCCTCAAGGAATTCTGGTGTGCTATAATGAGGCAAAGAGAGAGAGAAAGAGAGAGCCCAGTTCCCTGGGTGTATCCCACAGGGGATTCAAAAGTTCCTATGCCTTTGCAGGGAACACAGCTGAGGATACCAGGGTGTAAGCTCACCACCAGTGCCCATAGTGAGGGCCAAAAGCACCCTAAGCAAGGGAGCTACAGGATGAACTATAGAATCTGGAGACTAAATAGTACTGGGCCAAAATGCAAGGGATGTAGTACCAGCTAGAGCCATTGAAATGGGGACCTGGTTAACAGGAGACAGTGGCAGAACTTCCTGGGAACAACCATGCAGCATTTCCAGGACACTGTCCTCTGTATTGGAGTGCCTTGTCCTTCTTGTTCTTGAAGTCACTGTCCTTAGCTCTTTTCTTTTTGAGATTTAAATGACGCATGACATTGTGTACATTTAAGGTATCTACATACTGATTCAATACATTTATATCGCAACATGATGGCCACTGTAGTGTTAGCTAATGCCTCTATGGTGAATCACATAATTATCGTTATTTTTTAGTCCTTAGTTGTTAAAGTGCCCTGTTGGATGTAACTCGTGGTCTGAACTCTCCACACTGAAATGTGTTCACCACATACCAATGAGGACTTGGATGCCTTCCTTGCCACTAGACAACACCATGGGAAAGAAGAGAGAGAAGCAGCCTTTTCTTGAGCAGTGATGAGAAACCATTGCCCCCAGGGAAACTTACTTCATCTTTGCTTATAACAAAATGTTCCTGGGGCACCTGGGTGGCTCAGTTTGTTAAGTATCCAACTCTTGATTTTGGTTCAGGTCATGATCTCACGGTCGCGAGACTGAGCCCTGCGTCAGGCTCCATGCTGAGCGTGGAGTCTGCTGAAGATTCTCTCTCTCCTTCTCCCTCTGTTCCTCCCCTGCTTGCATGCACTCTCATTCTCTCTCTCTTTCAGGAAGGAAGGAAGGGGGGCGCCTGGGTGGCGCAGTCGGTTAAGCGTCCGACTTCACCCAGGTCACGATCTCGCGGTCCGTGAGTTCGAGCCCCGCGTCGGGCTCTGGGCTAATGGCTCGGAGCCTGGAGCCTGTTTCCGATTCTGTGTCCCCCTCTCTCTCTGCCCCTCCCCCGTTCATGCTCTGTCTCTCTCTGTCCTAAAAATAAATAAACGTTGAAAAAAAAAAAAGGAAGGAAGGAAGGAAGAAGAAAGGGAAGGAGGGAGGGAGGGAGGGAGGGAGGGAGGGAGGGAGGAAGGGAAGGAAGGAAGGAAGGAAGGAAGGAAGGAAGGAAGGGAGGAGGAAGCAAGGAAGGAAAGAAGGAGGGAGGGAGGGAGGGAGGGAAGGAAGGAAGAAGAAAGGGAGGAAGGAAGGAGGAAGGAAGGAAGGAAAGAAAAATAAAAAACCCCCACAAAATGTTCTCGCTTAATGTTAATGGAATTTCCATCATTGGTCTAGCCTTGTGTTCTAGATAAAGTTTCACTAATAGGGTTTCTCTTATATGTCAGCTCCATTCAATTGGTGGAGAGAATTTGAGGCACTGTGTTGAAAAGGATTCTGAGGTTTGGTCTGGCTTAATAGGAAAATATTCATGATCAGCTAGTGATGTTTGCCCCAGACTTGACAGTGGTGTGGTGGCACTGGGGCCAGTTACCTGCAGTCCATGCTCTAAAGCCCACATAACATATAAATGACGTAGCTTTTACATGCTGTTCCTGCAGTTACGGAAGCCCAGGCTTACTGTCATCCTGCCTTCTGCTGACCAGGTTAAACATCCTTGGATTTTCCCTGCTCCCTTCAGTGATACGGTTTCTAGACTCCTTGTTAGCACTGGACGGTTTATTTTTGCCCTCCTGTAAAATGGGACACACAGAAACAAACATATTCAAGTCTCAATCCAGAGGCTCTTCACACACTCATTGAGCATCTGTGAGTACCAGTCACGTTCCAGATTCTCTCATCGGCGCAGTGTGAACAAAGACACCACTGCCTGACCGGTTTCTGTGTGCTGTGACCGGGGAGGGTTGCAGGAGATTGCTACCTGTCCTACATTGGTCACGAGCAGTCTGTGCAAACATCTGGAGTCACCATCTGCTGAACCCCCTGGGGTCTCTGCAGGCCTCCTGCTGCGGAGCCCCATCATCCTGACGCTGGACCTCTATCCTGGGGTTGAGACTCAGGACAGGGCCTCCCTTTCGTCTCTGTTAATTCCATCAGACTAGATTTGACTCAACTCTCCTGTCTGTTGGGGTTTCTCTGACTCAACATTGGCAACTCACCACGTGTGTTCTCAGCCAGTCCTCATGGAAATAAAGGGGCTTGACGTGGCTCCAGTTTCTAGCAAGATGGAAAAGCAAAGCCAGCCCTACTGCCAGACTGGGCCTCACTGCAGCACGTATGCTTCGTCATCCCTGGCCAATCGTCTCACACACTGGGTTCCTCCATCAGTGTCCAGCAAAGTTGGGAACCCACAAGCATGTGATACATTCCACATTCATCAAAGAGCTGTTGCTCATCAGTTGTGTGCCAGGCATATGTGTGAGTGTACGACAATCCTAGCCTTGTGGAGCTTACATTCGGTGGGGGTGGGGGTGGGGGGAGACAGCCAAGAAACTTAGTAAAGTATATAGCGTGTTGGGAGGCGACAAGGATGTGGAGAAAGAAAATGTAGTTGGAAATTGGCATACCGATGAATGGACTGCAGTGTTCAATATGGCGGTCAGGTGGGCATTATTGAGAAGGTGACATTGGACATTGGAGCAAAGACGTGAAAAGACGTGAGGGGGTGAATCCTGCAGATACGTGAAGTGAGAGGCAGAGGAAACAGCAAGGTCAGTGTGGCTGAAGCGAAGCAAGTCACAGAGGAGGCTGGTAGATAAGGTCCGGAAGGCAATGGGGGCGTGGTCCATGTGAGGATCTGGTTTCTTCCTGGGGTGAGACGGGCAGCCATTGTGGGAGTGATGTGATCTGCCATATGTGTTTAAGAGGCAAGGGTGGAAGAGGAGACTAAGTCAGGGAAACCGGAAATGGAGCCCAGAGACAGGCATGAGCTGTCCAAGGTCACACAGAAAGTAGAGGACAGAAGCAGGGAGAGGACAGTTCTCCCTACTGCTGCTGTCCAAGGCTCTTCACCCCGCCCCTAGCTACACCAGGCACCCCCCTACCAGCAGTTCAGAGGGTCAGAGGAACCTCAAACCGGCCCCTAAACCCCAAGCGAAGCTTTCATGAAGAAATGGAGAGAGCAGCTCTGTGATTACAGCCTTAATTTTGCTCTGATTCAACACAGCTCTCCCCTCCGGCATGATTAGTCAGGTACCATTACCATTTTGTAATGAGATTAATGAGAGAATTCATTCAGAAGTCATTATCTTACCTAATAATGACCTTACTGATTACTGTATCTCCTTCAACTAGGTTACTGATTTTGATGAAAATATAATAAATATAGCTTGCAGCACCTGGAAATTTGTTCTCTGCCTGGAATAGTTCTGAGGTGAAGACTTATTTTTAAGAATTTCTTGAAAGTGATTAAATATTTTGGTTCTCCTGAGGCGGTATTTCTGTGTTTTCACAGATGACATTTTTGAAATGTATGAAATATTTGATGATAAAATATTTAATAAGCCTGGCGTTCATATTTTTCAGACATCTGTTTCTACTTTGAGACTGTCTGAATGTGATTTTACATGAAATTTCTATTTGCATGTTGTGTTGGTTTAAGAAAAGGGCTGTGTTATGCATGACATATGCGTCTCATAAAATAATGAATGCCCGCGCCTCGCAGTCCAGAAGATATTGTACAAGAAGCATTGTGGTCTGCCTATTAAAATTCATCTAAGAAAATTATTAAATAAAAACAGAACCATTTCCAGAGGGGTAATAAGGCAGCTCAACTCTTATTAATTGAGAACCTACTAAGTACAAAGGTACAATAGAGAAGAAGGGATTAATATGACATGAGTTGTATCCTCAAGATTCAGATTGAGTAAAGGTTTCTTAAGCTCCTACACAGTGCCTGCTGTTTTTAGACTTGTCATTTCATTTATGGGCTAGAGTGGTAAAAGGACATAGGTTTCTGGACTCAAATATAGGGGGTTCGAAGGCTGCTTTATTTTTTGGTCACCATCAAGTCACTTAACTTCTCAGTACCTCAGTTTCAACATCTGTACGATGGGGACAGTAACTAACTCCTTGGTTTATCGTAAGGATGAATAACAGAACGAGAAAACAGATTCTAAGAGGTTAAAAGCCTTTCTCAAAAATCACAAGTCTAACTAGTAGTGAAGCTGGGAGTCCCAGCCCCTCGGACTTCAAGCTTCAAGGCCATTCTCTTGTGACATCCTCTCTCTCATCCCTAAAGTTCAATCTTGTGAAAACAAAACAAAGTTCAGTGTGGGGACTTGGCATAAGCTCTTAGGCAATTTTCATAAATCTAAATAGTTATTGTACGATACCCACTTCACTCCCTGTTCGTCTTAATCCACGTGTCACCTGTAAAGATGGATGAATAATTTGGAAGCTTGATTGATGTGGGTTTTGCCTTATGACTTTCCTCGAAGTTAATGGGAGCCATGCGGTCCCAGATCCATGAATCACCCCAGCTGGAAATGCTCCATTAGAAGGAAAGGAAACAAAAGATCAGTCGAACGCTGGGAAAGCAGCCACACTCTGTGCTAAAATCTTAGGGTAATAAAACTTGGCATTTGGAAGTATGGTGGGGGTGCGGTGAGCACTGGAGTTGGAGTCAGATCTGGTCCCAATTGTGCCACCATTCTTGATGTGGAATCCTGAGTGCGACTCACTTCTCCTCATTGAGCCTCGGGTTCCCTCGGCTTCCTCATGGGATTGAGGAATTATAACATCACCGATTGTGATCTAGGGCCTCCTATATGTCAGGTCCCTTCTGAGTGCCTCACACACATTATCTCATTTGATCTTCTCAACGACTCACGAAGCATCGTTAGCCACATTGTGCAAATGATGAAATGGAAGCACAGAGAGGTTAAGTAACTTGCCCAAGGCCTACCAGCTAGAAAGTAGCAGAGGCAGGATTTGAATGTAGGTGGGCAGACTCTGGAGCCCTGGCCCATAGCCTCTACCCCTACTGTCTTGTGGGTATTAAGGTGCTTTGTGCACATGTGAGGCCTGCTGTTACCATTAGCTACCATCCACGGTATCCTGAATCAGGTTCCCAGTGAAAAAGGGACATCAAAGAAAATGAAAAGAAATTACGTTGTATGACAGTGGAAGACAACCTGAGGCACAGGTGTGGCACACACAAGCATCGACACATCGCTTCCTGGTTGTCCAGCTAGGGAAAGGGACATGGACAAGAAGGAGCAAAGTCCGGGGGAGGGCAGCCCTGCAGGAACGGTTTACGGAAGTAAGAGTCAAAGCTCTATACAGACACTGACCTGCCTCCGTTCTCGAGTTTGTCTGCCTACATCCGCATATGCAAAACCGAGTGGGAAAACTTCTGGAGGCAAAAGCCAGTAAATCTTGCTATTCCAAACGTGCTAGGTCAACCAACAGTGACATCACTCAGGGCTGGTGCAGACTCTCAAGGCCCCAGTCCCAAGGTCTACTCCGTCAGAATCTACATTTTCACGAGATACCCAGGTGAGTCCTTTGCGTGCGACAGCTGGAGAGGACATCTTCTAAAGCCTCGTGCAGACAACTTGGGGGGACAGGGGGATCATGCTGCCGATCCAGAGGTAGAAATTGTGACCCAGGAAGCAGGTTCTGCTTGAGAGATGACTCGTTTGTGTTTTCTCAAAGGCAAAGGACATAAAGTCATGGAAATTAAACCACAGATAGTGTGGAGACATGTAGTAGACACATACATATGGGGGGAGGCTGGGGGTAAGCCCTGGTGTTTTTATTGGGGAGGTAAGTCTCAGTGCAGTAACCCGGTAGGGATCAGACTTGAGTGCGGGTCTCATCTGAACCCTGACGCTGCTGCCCTGTAAAACTTTGGAAAAAGCCAGATTAAGGAATGGACAGCTGGATGAGTGCTCAGGGCACAAATCCATGAGGGAAGCTAAAAGATCACTAGAATAAACTGGTGAGCTAGAAGAGGGTTTTACTTCCACCAAGGTACACAGCGCCCTCCAGTGGAAAATAAAAATAAAGCGTTCCTCCCAAGCACCGTCGTCTGCAGGGAACAGGTCATGGTGGCCTGAAATTCTGCAAAGGTCTGTTCCATGGAGTTGGGGCTGTTTTACTGGAAACTAGTGGCTTATTTCATTATGTAAATATAAAACCCTTCAATCCACCTGCCAAAAAGTGGTACGGTTCAGCAAATTGCAAAAGAAAACTGAAGCGTGGAAGAACCACGGGATAGCAGGGAACACTTGGCAGACAGTTCTCAGAATGTGGATATCACTTCTGCCTAAGGAGGCAAATTAGTAACTGAATTTCCCTTTCTGTACGATTTCTATTAATATAAAGCCAGTCTCTCCTTGCCCTCGTGAAATAGATGCTAGACAACTATTTAAGGACATTAGTTGGAAGGGTTACCAACTCAACCACCAGCCTGAACTGCTCATGGCCCTTAATCCCTCTGTGCCGCTAGGTGAGTCTCTTCCCCACCCTGCCCTTCCCTCCTCGTAGGTAGTAGGGGGCTCAAGGGAAAACGTAGATTCCAAAACCATAAGCAAAGAGCCTCACACCATCAAATCCAGCACAGAAACATCCTGCAGAAGAGGCGAGAACATCCCGGAGCAGCATCACTGGTCGCTGCTCCCCCATGAACTGTCCCGGTAAAGAAACTTGACTGAACACCAGACAAGGACAAAGAAGCAATAAACATGAGCCCAAACACCCAGGCCTTCAGACCAAATTGCCACGCGTCTTTCAATAAATACTTTGTTAGCACTGCAGGGAATATGGAGATATTTTATCGTAATGTTTCCCTTGAAGAGCTTACAAGCTACTGGAGCTAGTGACTAAACTCCAGATTTTGGACCTGGACAGACTTGGTTCCAAAACCGTCTGCCACCTAATATCTAGGTGGGGCTAGCAAGTCATGGTCCTTATCTCAGCGCTGGCTTCTGAGTCTCTAATGTGGCAGAACAGTTCCTCTCCTTAGGGATTGTTATGGTGAAAGCTTCATTCCTCTTACCTTGCATCAGACACGGGGATCAGACACCACGGGAGCAATGCTTTGACCTCTTGCCCCCATGCCTCCCCCTACACCCCCATCCCCCCCCCCCCCCCCACACACACACACAGAGGAAGACCGAGCTACTGGGGAGGAGCAACAGACTTTGGACCACAGTTCCCGGTGGGTGGAGCTAATTCACTAAAAGGCTATGAGACCGGGGGATGTTTTCCGGTTTTGTCCCCCCCGGCACCACGCTAGTGCAAGGCAGAAATGCTGAGTAAGCGGGTGACTCCGAAGTCCAAACTTACCCCTGGTGGGCTGTCCCAGGTCCACGGCGGGAAAGTGGAGCGCAGTAAAACCTCTGACCACAGATAGGAGGCCATGCTGCCCAGTTTATCGATAAAAAGCTCACGCTGGTCTCCATTCGCCAGTCTCCTGGATCTTCTTTCCATGGGGTCCTCATTTCGGAAGAGAAAGAGAGAAGCGTTTTTCATGGAACCCCTAAAAGCCCACTTAGGACACTGTGGGAAGAAAATGGGAGCTGTATAAAGTACCTGCTTCTAATAGGCATCAGTAAAAGATTACTGCAGTCCTTGTGGTCCGGTTAGTAGCCCAGAGAGGAGGCTTTTCATTTACACCTGAGAAAGATTAGAATTACCAGTAGGGGATTCCACGAGGAGATCACGCATATAAATTGAGCCTGGAGAGATGAGAGAAGACTTACAGGAGTAAAGCTATGGACGCGGGAATATTCTCCAGTTCACTGTCACCTGGCTCCTATCTTGTTTCCTCATGCCTTGCCATGTGTCCATCTTTTTTTTTTTTTTTTTTGAGAGAGAGAGAGAGAGAGAATGAATGAAGGAGGGACCGGGGGGGGGGGGGGGACAGAAGATCTGAAGCAGGCTCTGTGCTGCCAGCCGAAAGCCCAATGTGGGGCTCGAACACACAAATCGCAAGATCACGACCTGAGCCAAAGGCGAATGCCCAACCACCTGAGCCACTCAGGCACCCCCATGTGTCCATTTTTTTTTAATTTTCGGGGCGCCTGGGTGGCTCAGTCGGTTGAGCATCTGACTTGGGCTCAGGTCACGATCTCACGGTCCATGAGTTCGAGCCCCGCGTCGGGCTCTGGGCTGACGGCTCAGAGCCTGGAGCCTGCTTCTGATTCTGTGTCTCCCTCTCTCTCTGCCCCTCCCCCGTTCATGCTCTGTCTCTCTCTGTCTCAAAAATAAATAAACGTTTAAAAAAAAATAAAAAAAATAAAAATGTTCATGTTTATTTTTGGGAGGGAGAGAGACAGAGTGACAGCAGGGGAGGGGGCAGAGAGACAGGTGCCACAGAATCCGAGCTGTCAGCACAGAGCCTCATGCGGGGCTCAAACTCACAAGCCGTGAGATCATGATCTGAGCCAAAGTCAGACGCTTAACTGACGGAGCCACCTGGGCGCCCCCCCCATGTGTCCATCTTTGATGTCACCTTATTTCCTATTGGACTTCCTTATGGTCAAATTCACCTTCATCCACTCTGGCTGGTCTTTCTGTTCTCATAGCCATCATCCACAGCCAGCCATTGCCCCAATCTCCGTCCTCCCCATTCCCCCCATAACGATAGAAGTTTCCCAGAAGCTACATGTCCCTGCCTCCCTTGCAGCTGGGTGTGACCATGCAAGTCGGTCCGGGTAATGGGATATGAGTGAAAGTGATGTGTGTGACTTCTTGGTCACGCCCTTGAAGCGAGGAGACCTGCCCTTTCTGCTCCTCTCCACGTTGGAGGGTTTGTCCCTGCTCTTCCTCCTGCTCCTCCTCCTGCTCCCCTCACAGCAAGCCAGCTTGAGGACAAAGGACATGTCTTCCAGATGCAGAAAAATCTAGAAGGAATCTGCACCACAGACAACTTTGTAAAGCAGAGGCTCCATACCAACCAGGACTTTCAGGTGAAAAAGCCATTAAGTATCATCTTATGTGAGCCACCGTTATTTGGTCTGGCCATACACTGCCAAAATTATCCTCTCCATTACTAGCTGCCTATCGCTGGTAGATGAGGGAAGGCCTCCTGGAGGGGGGAAGGGCAGGGATGCATCTCCAGGTAGAGGGCACAGCATAGACACAGGCATGAAAGCTGAATGAATTCACAGACCTGCAAATAAGCTGGGTATGTCTGGGGCCAAGTTCAGGGTAGAAGAAGAGTGGACAGGGGTAAGGCAAAAGAGGCTGGCAGGGTCCAGAGCAAGCAGTCTTTTACGGAGAGATTTGGACTTTGTGCCAAAGTCATGGAAGGGTTTGGATAAGTGAGTTCACCTTAGAAGTGAATTATAATAGTTCTTGTTTTAAAAGTTTATTTATTTATTTTGAGAGAGAGAGAGAGGGAGAGAGGGACAGACAGACAGATGGGAGGTGGGGGAGCAGAGAGAGATGGAGAGAGAGAATCCCAAGCAGGCTCCACACTGTCAGCGCAGAGCCCAATGTGGGGCTTGATCTCATGAACTGTGAGATCATGACCTGAGCTGAAATCAACAGTCAGATGCTTAACCAACTGGGCCACCCAGGCACTCCTGTAAGCAAAGTATAAAGACAATGCTTGTCCCAATATGCAGGGAGTTAGATGAGAGAGCCTCCATTAGGGTATCCTTACCCCCAGGACAGAATTGCCCACCTACTGCTGGAGACACATCCCACAGTCTTCTCCAAGATCCACTCCTTAACGAGAGAGAACCTACAGACCAAAGAGGAAATCTGACTTCGTCTGCTGGTTATAAAGAGGTTTCTCTAGAACTATGTCTGTCACCCTTCTAGACCTCAACATTGAAATAACTGAATTTCTATACCCTTCGGAGATATATCCCTAGCCAATTGATGATTATTGTTTCCATTTCTAGAACACTGGGTTGATCCATAAAAAGCCAATGGGAAATTTTCATATAAAGCCATTCATTGTTTCCTCATTGTTGGGCCTTCAACAAGATGGAGAAGTTTGTTCTTAAACCTTCAGCTGTCATTGGAGGCATCACTCAGAAACAACTTTTCTAAAGCTCGTCAAGCCAGCATGGACCACAGTGTATTTAATTCCTCTCCCCCTCTCCAAGAGCTGGAATGGTAATTTCTTCACTTCCAGAATCCCCTCAAAGCCCACAGAAATTGAATACAACTTGATCAAATTGGATCAAGCTGACCTAAACCTTAAACTCCTAGTGAAGTGGGTTTTTTTTTTAATGTTTTTATTTTTGAGAGAGAGAGAGAGAGAGAGAGAGAGACAGAGAGAGAGAGAGAACAAGCGGGGGAGGGGCAGAGAGAGAGGCAGACACAGAATCCGAAGCAGGCTCCAGGCTCTGAGCTGTCAGCACAGAGCCAGACGCAGGGCTCGAACCCACGAACTGCAAGATCATGACCTGACCTGAAGTCAGACGCTTAACCGACAGAGCCACCCAGGCACCCCTACTTAGTGAAGTTTTATCCAACTGGGCATTACAATTTTTCACCTGGGTTCATATATTTGCCTACAAATATTATAATTGGATGGAATCATGGTTTTTCTGGGAATTATTTCTATCCTCCACAGAGCCACTTCTTCACCCTCATAAAACACGCTTGACAAAAGGAAAGGAAAAAATTCCTTGTTATGGTGATTGGTGCCTTATTTCTGTGTTTTCCTAGAAAGCGAAATCAAGATAGATGCTTGATATATTTATACAATTTTGAAACAGCAACCTTGTTTTGTCAGAAAAACAGACTCAGGAGTACTGCCCCCAGTGCGCTGGCATGCCAGAGATATGTATTGTCATTTTTAATCCTTTTAGGCTAATTTCCTCATCTGTCAGTGCGGAGAGTCAATAGATACTGTCTCAGGTTGAAAAATTGTTTAAAATTTTAAATGATGGCAGACCTTGCACAATGTAGAGTTGAGATGACATTGTTCATTATGCCTCGTCTTCCCCCTGCACCCTCAGCCCTCTTGCTCCAAACACACAGCAATAATAAATATGAAGAGAGAAAGTTAAAAAGACAAAGTCCAGCTCAAAAACAGGAAGACAAGAAATGAGAAGTGGGAGAGGGGGCAGTATTGGTGAACCTCCAGGGCTCCAGGCTGGGAAGCAGGCACAGTGGGTGGGAATGTGGATCCCAGGATACGGCAGGAGTCACGGCCTCCAGCAGGAGGTAGGGCAGAGATCCAGGCTCACAGCTCCGCATGAGGGGCCTGAAGGGGTACCCACCCCTCTTAACAGGAAGCTGACAAAGTCTGTTGACAGCTCTCAGGGGTTACACGTTGCATGAAACTGTAAGCTTAGGGAGACAGAGGAAGACCAGGGCCTTCCAACAGGACCTCAGTCAAGCTGCTGACTCAAGTGAAATCTGCAATATGCCCAATATCATGTCTGGGCTAGAGCCCCAGGCTGCTAATGTAAGAGTTCACTCTGAACTAAAGGCCCCCAAGGGTTGGGTAGAGAAAGTCACATAACTGCCAGATGGGGAAGAATGCAGGGAAAGAAAAGAGATCGCCTGCTTAAGATGAGCCTGTAAACCAAAATTCAAAAAAGAGATGAACAAGTGGTCTCAGTGAAAATGGCAAAGGAAGGACTTCCAAAAACTCTCTTGCGTTTCATAAAAACAAGGAAACTGAAAGAAATGTCAGAATCAAATTTTCAGAATTCTGGAAGTTAATCAAAGGTCTGTAGCAATCTCAGGACATCTCTTTAAGAAAAAAGGCTAGGGGCACCTCGGTGGCTCAGTCAGTTAAGTGTCCAACTCGATTGCAGCTCAGGACATGATCTCGTGGTTCATGGGACTAAGCCCCAGGTTGAGCTCTGCTCTGACAGCACAGAGCCTGCTTGGGATTCTCTCTCTCCCTCTCTCTCCCTGTCCCTCCCCAACTCTCGAAAGAAAGAAAGAAAGAAAGAAAAAAAAGAAAGAAAGAAAGAAAGAAAGAAAGAAAGAAAGAAAGAAAGAAAGGCAGCTAAATTTTGGTAAGGAAAGTAATTTGTGGCATTTTAATTTGCCCTATTCCTGTCTCATGCTACCCAGCTCCATGGTAAGTAAACCTGAAAGTCAACAGCCTATGATCGCAGGAAAACCCAACACCCTGATGGCTATCAGAGGAGCCTAACAGAGTGGAAGCTCCTTCAAATTCCAGAAATGTGTCATTATTTCACTTGTTTGATGGTGGCCTGGAAGGCCCCACTTAAAAGGCTGTCTTTATTTGCCCTGACTCATCGCTCACACAGCACTGATGACAGCCACCAACCTAGATTTCTCTCCTGGGCTGAGCCATCATCCCAGAGGGAGGGCAAAACACAGATGCTTTTCCCAGATGTACCATTTGCTACCCACGGACCTGTGCATCAAGAAGTGAAATTGAAGAGGAGAATGCAAAGAAAATGATGAACATAGGAAATGATAAAGTATGCTAGAAAATTTAATTATTGACTGCATAATAATCATCATGCCATTTCCTGTATTTCGACAGAAGTGAAACTAACACCCCAGACTTCATTAACCAATTGCAAGATGTTGGCATCCTTGTTCCTTATGGCAACAAGGAAGATTGGTTAATGAATGTGGACAAAGTGTGCCAACATCCTCAACTTGTTCCACAGATGAGCAGACACACTGGGCAACTTTAGATCGTATTAGAGTAATTAGTTCATTAAATTTACACATTAATTTAAAGATAGCCGCTACAGGAATATAAATAGAATCTAAGCTTCCTCATTAACCGGGATAAAAAGGAGGAAGCTATACAGAAAACTTTACCAGATGCACAGAAGGCAGGACAAAAAAGAAAGAAACCAAGAAAAATAATAAAAAATTTTAAAGATGTAAATAAGTCCAAAAACTGGGGATCAGATAAGTATAAGCAGAGTTAATTGACATTAACATCAGAGACCATCAGATTTCATTAAAAGAAACTAACGATGATCCTGACCGATTAAAGTTTTTCCTACCTTTCATCCCTTAACTTGAGACAAATCTTCCGCAACCAATATTGCTTTTTTGCAGAAATGTTTATTTGAAGTCCAATTCTGTTTCTTTCTCCGTTGTTAAATGTTAGCATAATTAAATGTAATGGTTTCAGTTTTAAACTAGCATGAACACTATTAAGTTCTCACACAATTCTTTCTTTCTTCCTTTTCTCTCTTTCTCCCCCCTGTCTTCCCTCTGTCTTTCTTTCTGGGCATATTCACAGGCAGAGGCTGAAATGGTCAGATGTAACCATATGTTGCCTGCTCTTATGGGAAGCTATGATGTTTGCACAGAGCCAATCTCAAGTAAGACCCGGGTCTATCATTAAGAATTCCACTCATTCCAAAGGATTTGCGAGCCAAGTAGACGCTGCTGGTGATTCAGTAGGAGAAACAGAGACAGCACTCACTGCACGCATAGCACAAACAATTTAACAAATCCCCATTACACACCCCCAGCCAGTTTCCTCTTTGGCACCATGGTAAACCAGGAAGGAGCGTTACTTCCCTGGATGCTTTCCCTCCCACTAAATTTTCTCAGCATCTGACACTAGTTCCCTGACTCCTTCACTCCTTTTTTTTTTTTTTTATTTAAAAAAATTTTTTTTACATTTATTTATTTTTGAGAGACAGAGAGAGACAGAGCACAAGTGGGGAGGGGCAGAGAGAGCAGGAGACAGAATCCGAACCAGGCTCCAGGCTCTGACCTGTCAGCACAGAGTCCAACGCGGGGCTCAAACTCACAAACCGTGAGACCATGACCTGAGCCGAAGTCGGACACTCAACTGACTGAGCCACCCAGGCGCCCCTCTCTTTCTTTTTTTTTTTTTTTTAAATGTTTTTAGTTTTTGAGAGAGAGAATGCAAGCAGGGATGGGACAGAGAGAGGGGGACAGAGGATCTGAAGTGGGCTCTGTGCTGACAGGCTGACAGCAGACAACCCAATGTGGCTCTCAAACTCAGGAACTCGGAGATCGTGAGATCATGACCCAAGCAGTAGTCTGGCGCTCAACCAACTGAGCCACCCAGGCGCCCCCCAACTCCTGTACTCTTAAGCCTCTTTTCCTTTCTCATGCAGGGCAGTCGGGCTTTGTTGCAGCCCCTCCTATTACCCGTACCCGTCACCCCACTCAGCCAAGTTACCAACGACTCTCCAGGGACCAGGATGCCTTCTCACTAGAAAGTAGCAAAGACTGGGGCACATAGGTGGCTCAGTCAGTTGAGCATCTAACTTTTTTTTTAAGGTTATTTATTTATTTTGAGGTGGGGGGGGGGAGGAGAGACATGAGCAGACAAGGGAAGAGAGATAGGGAGAGAGAGAATCCCAAGCAGGCTCTGTGCTGAGCCCAATGAGGGGCTCAATCTCATGACCGCGAGATCATGGCCTGAGCCAAAATCAAAAGGAGCATGGGACGCTTGATCTCAGGGTCGTGAGTTCAAGTCCCACGTTGGGCTCCATGCTGGGTGTGGAGCCTACTTCAATAAATAAATAAATAAGAAAGTAGCAAGGACGATGAGTAACAATTGACCTCTCTCCATCTACATAAGAAATGGCTTAAGTGAACATAAAACTTAAAAGTTCGTGTTTGGCATTTTCAATGGAAACATATTGCTGAAAGAAAAATTCAAACAAGATGCTTACATGTTTTCTTTCAGACAAACAGAGAGAGAAAACAGTAACGTTAAAGGGAATTTGGGGGGGCACCTGGCTGGCTCAGTACAAAGAGCATGTGACTCATGATCTTGGGCTGTGAGTTTGAGCCCCACATTGGGTGTAGAGATTACTTAAAAATAAAATCTTTTAAAAAAGAGAGAGAGAATTTTGAATAAAAACACCCCCCCAAAACCCCACCCTAGTACAGCATTATTGTTACCATTGTTATTATTATTAATTATATTATTATTTTGCAATTTCCCTTACATTTCCACAGGTTTTAAATCAATTCACCTACAGTCAGTTCCCTAAGATGAATTCATCTACAGTGTGACCCTGGGTTAAATCCATTGAGTATCTTATTCTTTCTTACTATCTTTGTAGCATTTTATACTGATTAAATAAATCATCAGCATTTCATAAATGATATTTTTACCTTTCAGGACATTTATCCATGTCGTGCATGACCCCATAACTTTGGTGACGGAATTCTAGTGAAGGATCAAGACAGAGGAGATTTGACAATTGATCGTACTTACTGTCTTGGGTACCATTGATTTATTTTTTATTTTTTTCTTTTACATTTATTTATTTTTGAGAGACAGAGACAGAGCACAAGTGGGGGAGGGGAAGAGAGAGAAGGAGACACAGAATCCGAAGCAGGCTCCAGGCTCTGAGCTGTCAGCACAGAGTCTGATGTGGGGCTCAAACTCACAAACCGTGAGATCATGACCTGAGCTGAAGTTGGACACTTAATCGACTGAGCCACCCAGGTGCCCCCTTGGGTACCACTGAAAAGCGGGTTAGAAATATTAAATTTTAAAGAAAGGACTTTTAACAAACAGCCTAACAAGTCTTTAAATGATTCAAAAGTAGATTAAAGAGGAACGAATTATACATACAAGAATAGAAATAATCCCATAATCAAGGGAGGGTACGAATGTTTAAAATACTTCTTTAAAGTATGAAATTATCAGAAGGACCCTCAGACAACTGGATAACAAATACGTACCATGTCAAAAAGTGAAAAAATGAAGAAGACAATGATAATTGAATAGAGACAAAACACCTAAAGGCAGAGGGGTGAATTTTCAGGGAACTATTAGAAATACTGATAATGAGGCAAAGTGGTTTTTCAGGGATTTGGTCTGCTCCTGTTTTCAACCTACTTGCAACCTGAATATTCATTTCACGTTCTATATCCTTCTCACTTCATATCGCAACTAAAGCATTTTCTCTTTTGTTGCCGTTCTTTATAAAATTAATTGGTACCGGGGCGCCTGGGTGGTGCAGTCGGTTAAGCATCCGACTTCAGCCAGGTCACGATCTCGCGGTCCGTGAGTTCGAGCCCCGCGTCAGGCTCTGGGCTGATGGCTCAGAGCCTGGAACCTGTTCCCGATTCTGTGTCTCCCTCTCTCTCTGCCCCTCCCCCGTTCATGCTGTGTCTCTCTCTGTCCCAAAAATAAATAAACATTGAAAAAAAATTTAAAAAAAATTAAATTAAATTAAATTAATTGCTATTTCAATGACATTTGGTTTTTTCTGAGTATAAAAGGTAAGACGTGTTCATTATACAAGTCGAAAAATACACAAGAGCATAAAGGAGAAAACAAAAATCAACTCTGATCCCATCATCAGGAAATAACCACTGTCTTGTTTTAATGAGCATCATCCTGGTCGTCGTGGTGTTGGGAGGGGTTATATGCATGCGATCGCCATTTTCAATGTCAGTTTTCTGTCATAAACTGTTCTGTAATTTTTCCAGCCACTTCCAATTTGTGGGGTTTTGTTTTTGTCACTGCTGCCTTTTGTTTCTATAGATAACACCATGTTGAACAGTTTTAGACATATAACTTCCTGCTTTGGTTGAATTATTTTTTAATTTTTTTAATGTTTATTTTTGAGAGAAAGGGACAGATAGAGCATGAGCGGGGGAGGGGCAGAGAGAGAGGGGGAGACACAGAATCTGAAGAGGCTCCAGGCTCTAAGCTGTCAGCACACAGCCCTACGAGGGGCTTGGAACTCACGAATCGTGAGATCATGACCTGAGCAGAAAAGTCAGACGCTCAATGGACTGAGCCACCCAGGCGCCCTTGCTTTTGTTGAATTTTTTTTCCCTTCGAGAAAAATTCCTAAGTGAGGGATTATGGGATCAAAGTTTCTTATTATGTAAAATTTCAACCCCCAGATTGCTCAAAAGAGAAGACTGAGGCCCAACGAGGAGAAAGGACTGGTCTAAAGTTATTTACCTTGCCTCGGTGGCTCATCAGTTAAGTGTCCCACTTTAGCTCAGGTCATGATCTCACAGCTTGTGAATTCAAGCCCCGCATCAGGCTCTGTGCTGACAGTGAGGAGTCTGCTTAGGATTCTTGTTCTCTCCTCTCTCTGCCTCTCCCCTGTTCATGCTTTCTTTCTCTCAAAATAAATAAATAGGGGCACCTGGGTGGTTCAGTCGGCTGAGCGTCCAACTTTGGCTCAGGTCATGATCTTGGGGTTCACGGGTTCCCTGCATCAGGCTCTGTGCTGACAGAATGAAGCCTAGGGCCTGCTTCAGATTCTGTGTCTCCCTCTCTCTCTGTCCTCCCCTACTAATGCTCTGACTCTCTCTCTCAAAAATAAATAAACATTAAAAAAAATTTTTTTTAAGAAGAAATTGGGGCGCCTTGGGGGCTCTGTCAGTTGAGCGTCCAACTATGGCTCAGATCATGATCGAGCCCCACATCGGGCTCTGTGCTGACAGCTCGGAGCCTGGAGCCTGCTTCAGATTCTGTGTCTCCCTCTCTCTCTCTGCCCCTCCCCTGCTTGCACTCTGTCTCTCAAAAATAAAAAAATAAACGTAAAAAATTAAAAAAAAAAAAAAAGAAAAAGAAATAAATAAAAACTTAAAAATTTTTTAACCTTTGAGTAGCCCAGGATCCAAGTCTTCCAACTCCCATGGTTTTGTCCCACTCTGCCAGTTAGGATGGCAAGACATTCCAGATACGGAGCCTCCGCTGTTGTTGGAGGCCATTCTGTTTGTTATTCTTCTCCCATTAAATTAAAGAGACTATAAAAGTTTGCTAATAACCAAATCCTTCAAAATGAACTGTTTGAAGGCTCTGAAGTCTCACCCTGGGGCAAGGCATTTACTAGACTAAAATAAATCTCTGCAAAGCCTTTATAGGAGCCTCAAAACCCGATTCTGCAACAAAATGCTTGTTTTTATTATAAATTGAGTTTTTATTATCAGCACGAATGCAAACAGTGCTGCTGACATGGTAAACATAAAGCATCTGAGCAGTCATAAATATTCACACACCTTTGGCAGAAGCGATTGTTACCTGAAGCAACAGTTCTGGCCAAATTCCGATGGGCACTCTCGGGGAGAGGGAGAGGCAGTGCCCGTTCCCCCACGGGAAAGGACGCAGGGGGACAAAGATCGCGGTGGCTCCCCATCCACCCCCCACTGACTGGGTGACTTCTCTGGGGGAAACATGAAAGGCCCAGACAGAGGGGTGCACGGGAGCGGGGCAGGATGAGAAGACACGCAGCCCGACACCACAGCTGGATCCACCCCCCTTCTGTTTTGTTTTGGTTGAGATAAAATTCGCCGTTTTAAAGCGTATCGTTCAATAACATTTAGTACATTCATCATGGTGTGCAACCGTTACCACTGTGTACTTCCAAAATATTTTCATCACTCAGAGGGAAACCGTGTAGCCATGAAACAGTCACCCCCAATCGCCTCAACTCCCCTTTCCTCGCCCTTGGCATCCACTAGTCTGCTTCCTGTCTCTACAGACGTGCCTGTGCTCAACATTTCATACTCATGAAATCATACAATATGTGACCTTTTGTGTCTGGCTTCATTCACTTAGCATCATGTCTTCAAGGTTCATCCACGTCATAGCAGGTGCCAGTACATCACTCCCTCCGTGGCTGAGTAATAGTCCATCATGTGGCTCTACCACATTTTATTTATCCATTCACCAGTTGATAGACATCTGGGCTGTTTCCACCTTGTGTCTATTGTGCACAGTGCCGCTGGCAGCAAACACATGTACGCATTTTTGTTTTACTATCATTTTCCAACTCTGTTGGATAGATTCCTTGGAGGGGACTTGCTGAGTCATGTGGAGTTCTGTGTTCAACTTGTTGAGGAACTGCTCAACTATTTTTCACAGAGGCTGCACCATCTTACATTTCCACTGATTCTGTGCAAGGGCTCTGATTTCTCTATATGACCGCCAACACTTGTCGTGTTCCATCATCATTATTATCCTCGTTCGGTCAAGTGTAAAGTCGTCTGTCCTTGTGGTTTTGCATTTCCTTAATAACTAATGATGTTGAGCATTTTTCACGTACTTGTTGGCCGTCTGTAGATCTTCCACGGAGAAATGTCTCTTCATGTCCTTTGCCCATTTTTTAATTGGGTCTCTTTGTGGTTAGACTTTTTAGAGTTCCTGATATATTCTAGATAAAATGTCCTCATCAGATATATGATTTGTAAATATTTTCTCCCAATCCACTTGTTTTTTCACCTTCTTGATAGTGTCCTCTGATGCACAAAAGCTTTTAATTTTGACGAAGGTCCAACTTACCTGTTTTCTCCTTTTGTTGTTTCTGCTTTTGACGTCACAGTTAAGATTCATTACCAAATCCAAGGTCATGGAGATTTACATCTATGTTTTTCTTGTATGAGTTATAGTTTTAGCTTTTACATTTAGGTCTTTGGCCCATTTTAAGTTAATTTTTGTATATGGTATGAAAATGGATCTAACTTGATTCTTGTACATTTTGCAAATAATTGTCCCAGCATCTTTTTTTGAAAAGACTCCTCTTTCCCTCTTTGCATGGTCTTGGCATCCTTGTCAAAATCAACTGACCACAGATGTATTCATTTATTTCTGGACTCTCATTTCTATTCCATTGGTTTATATATGCATCCGTTCGCTGGCAACACACTGTTTAGATTTATGAAGTTTGAATAAGTTTTGATACTGGGAAATGAGAGTTTTATGATTTTGTTCTTTGGCAAAATTGTTTTGGCTATTCAGGATTTTTTGGAATTTTGTATGAATTTGAGGATCAGCTTTTCCATTTTTGCAAAAAGGGTCACTGGGAATTTGATAGGGATTGCATTGAATCAATAAATCATTTTAAGAAATACTGACACAGGGGCGCCTGAGTGGCTCAGACGGTTAATCGTCTGACTCTTGACTTCAGCTCAGGTAATGATCTCATGGTTCATGGGTTTGAGTCCCATGTAGGGCTCTGTACTAGCAGCGTGGAGCCTGCTTGGACACCTCTCTCTCCCTCTCTCTCCTCCTCCCTGACTTGCGCATGCAAGAGCGCTCTCTCTCTCTCACAAAATAAACTAAAAAAATACTTAAAAAAAAGAAATATTGACACCTTAACACTATTAAATCTTCCAATCCATGAACAAGGGGTGTCTTTCCGTTTTTTTTTTCATTTTATTTTTCCCCAATGTAATAGCTTCTTTTTTTTTTAATTTAATTTTTTATTTTTTAAAATTTACATCCCAATTAGTTAGCATATAGTGCAACAATGGTTTCAGGAGTAGATTCCTTAGTGCCCCTTACCCATTTAGCCCATCCCCCCCCCACAACCCCTCCTGTAACCCTCAGTTTGTTCTCCATATTTATGAGTCTCTTCTGTTTTGTCCCCCTCCCTGTTTTTATATTATTTTTGTTTCCCTTCCCTTATGTTCATCTGTTTTGTCTCTTAAAGTCCTCATATGAGTAAGGTTATATGATTTTTGTCCTTCTCTGACTGACTAATTTCACTTAGCATAATATCCTCCAGTTCCTCCACATAGTTGCAAATGGCAAGATTTCATTCTTTTTGATTGCCAAGTAATACTCCATTGTATAGATATACCACATCTTCTTTGTCCATCCAACCATCAGTGGACGTTTGGGCTCTTTCCATACTTTGGCTATAGTTGATAGTGCTTCTATAAACATGGGGGTGCAGGTGTCCCTTCAAAACAGCACACCTGTATCCCTTGGATAAATACCTAGTAGTGCAATTGCTGGGTCGTAGGGCAGTTTTATTTTTAGTTTTTTGAGGAACCTCCATACTGTTTTCCAGAGTGGCTGCACCAGCTTGCATTCCCAGGGGTGTCTTTCCATTTATTCCTATCTTTTAAATTTTCTTTCAGCAATGTTTTGTAGTTTCCAATGTACAAGTTTTGCACCCCTTTCGTTAAATTCACCTCTAAATATTTTATTCCTTTTGATGATATTTTAAGTGGAATTTTTTTCTTAATTTTCTTTTTGGGTTATTCACTGCCAGCATATAGAAATACAACTGATTTTGGCATGTTAATCTTCTATCCAGTAATGCTGCCGAATGCATTTCTTCGCACTAGTAATTGTTTGTTGATTTTTAAAAATTTCTCTCTAAGATCATGTCATCTGTGAACAGAAATACTTGTCCTTCTTCCTTTCCTATCTGGATGCCTCTTAATTCATTTAAGAAATTGCCCCGATGGCCCCAGCCAGAACCTGTTGAATGTTAAGTAGCAAGCCTGGGTATTCTCATCCTGCTCCTGATGGGAGGGGAAAAGCTTTCTGTCCTTCCCCATTACGTGTGAGGTCAGCTGTGGGTTCTTCACAACTGCCCTTTGTCATGTTGAGGAAGTTCCCTTCTTTCCCAGCCTGTTGTGTGTTTTTATCATGAACACCCTGGTTCTCGTTCCTTCGTTCCACAACACCTCTTACCTGCTGAGATAGCCTGTGTTTTGTGCTGGGAAGTGACAGCCTGGCACCTCTTCTTTCCCAGCTCACTCTGACGTGGGGGAGATGGGCTTGTAGACACGATTATAATATAAAATGGAAGGTACCTGAACAACAGAAGAATGGAAAGGCATCTACCCCTGTCCGAGTGAGGGCAGGGGTGTCTTGGTTTGGGTCCCTTGAAGGCAGAGCCTAAAGCGAGGACTTGGGAGCAGGGAGCTTATTTGGGTGATGATCCCAGGACACAGGAGCGAAGGCATCAGACAAGGAACGAGGGAAAGCCATTGAGGGTGTGGAACTGGCGTGGGTACATGTGGGGGTAACCAGGGCTCAATTCAAGGGGACTCTCTGAGAAACTTCAGAAAATGGCTCAGAACTGTCCTTCCAAAGGATGGGAGAGTGAGGCCAAAAAGTCAGAGGGCCCCAGCAGGCCCTCGAAGTGGAAGCCTGGCCTTGGCGGAACGTCCTTGGGGAATACCCACCCTGGTCACAGCTGCAGGGGGCGATGGTGGGGGAGAGGGTGGGGGCGAGGTGGCAGGAAGACTAATGGCTTCTCCTGTAGGGAGTCAGGAAAGCTTCTGTTTCCAGAAGGAAAGCTATGATGGCATCCAGAAAACGGACAGAAATTAGCGGGATGGAGCAGGCAGGGGAGATCACGCAGGGCTCCGGACATTTTGTTCTGAGAGCAGTGGGGGGGCCACCGATGAGCGATTTTTATCCTGGAAGTGATCGGCTTGAAGCTTTAGACAGATGTCTCTGGTCGAGGCACAGAGAAAGGACAGCAGGGAGGCAAAAGTGAAGCAGAGGTTGCAGTTCGGAGGCTGCTGTAGAGGTCCAAGCCAGAGCTAACGGGTCCTTACGATGACGGAGGCAGAGAAATCAAGCCAGATTTGATCGCTGTTCAGAGGGGCGGCTCCACAGGAGGGGCTGATGGACTACACGTAGGGAGCGAGGGACAGGAAGTCACGCATATCACCCAGTGTTTTTGGCTTTGGCAGTAGGGTTTCCAGGGGCGTCATCAGTTGAGGACAGGGAATCCAGAGAAGAAAAACATGACGAGGTCAGTTCTGGACAAGCTGAAGTGGAGGAAGCCGGGGAGCATCCAAGAGGAGGGAGGTCCCCACAGGACAGCTCCAGCCTTATTTTGCCACCCCTTAGAGCCAAGCCGGTGGGCTTTCCTCCTTGTAAATGGCCTGACCTCAGCAAGGATGCAAGAAATATTTGTGGATTGAATAAACGAGCTACCGACAGCTGGCCTTGTTTGCTTTGCTTGTGCCCTTTTTTTCTTTCTTCCTTTCTTTCTTTCTTTCTTTCATTTACCTGTTACCTTGCCAATTCCTTCAAAAGCCACCACCTTCGTGGCCAGTCTGCAGACCGCGGGGCAGGAACCACGAAGAGTCCTGGGGGTGGGTGCGTGTGACACCCATGCGGCTGCTTCATCAGGAGACAATCGTCAGGATCCAGAACTGATTTATTCACTCCCTTGGCCTAGCCGCAACAATGATGGAAGGCCTCCAGAGCCAGGCCCACGCTGCAAGGAAACCTCTGTGGAAAAGGCCAGACACGCTCACTTGATCGGGGAGCACAGAGCCCTCTGGCCGGGAGGTTTTCCTGTCTGCCCGCCCAAGCGTAAGACTCAGTGATGGCGGTCACAAAGCCAACAGGCCCTGCCAAGGCGGCTGGAAGAGACCATGCAATTGCTTGTGATGTGGGTCAGCGTGTCAGTCGCAGAAGCAGGGAGGGAGCCAAGAAGGAAGAACAAGGCATCCCTGCTCTCAGGGCTCAGGAGCAAGTCATGATGGGGGAGGGGGGGGGTGGGCAGGAATGGCAGCTCGGATGCCCCGCTAGCTTCTCAGGCCTTCTGGGCGGGTTGGCTCACTTTCCCCATGGCGCCCACTGCACTTTGGACTTAAGTCCCACAACCCGGGCTTTGCTCCTGCAGAACTAGCACCGAGATGCTTCCCCTGTGGGTTCTCTCTGCCCACCCACAACCGACTCCACACACACAGCCTGAGTCGAGCAGATGCTCGTCCTTAGCTGTCGCTTGCTTTGTTTCAGGGCCACTTCCTCCGGGAAGCCCTCCCTGCCTCTTCCTGCCTCTCCCCACCTCCCCTCCTGTGGGCACCTGTAATCCTTGATCTGAGGCAGCCAACAGTGTTTAGAGACTGAAAAGCCAGATTCTGGGTTTACACTTTGGTTCCACCACTTAATAGCAGCGAGAGGCAGAGCAAATTACTTACCCTCTCTGTGCTTGGTTTTCCCGTCTATTAACCGGGGTTCACAGCAGTTTCTGCCCCACGGAGCTGCTGGCGGAGTAAGCAGCCAATGCCTGTGAGGTGTTAGCACAGCGCCTGGCAAACGGAAGGCTTAGTCCACATTTCCTGCACTTTTCTCTGATGCGTGTGCATCCTTGTGCGCACGCTCGGGCGCATGTGTCCGAGCGTGCGTGGGCGTGCGTGCGTGGGCGTGCGCGCGCGTGCGTGTGTAGGCATGCGCGTGTGTGGGCGTGCGCGCGTGCGTGTGTGGGCGTGCGCGCGCGCGCAAAACTTCCGTTTCCAAGAAGAGCAGGTTCCTTGAGGAGACACAAATACTCTGCTTCCCATGCAGTTTATAAATAAAATAATCCTTTGTGTTGCCTTTTATGAAGGTCAAATACCAATAATCAGACAAGACGCCCCAGAGGGGCTCATTCCCCACCTGGCCTGAGAAAGAGCTGGGCTTGCAGACCGCTCGGCCCCCCTACCATGTGCCCCATATACCCAAGCCAGGGAAACTCGGGACACGCTTACCAGCTCATCCCTGAGGGTGTTCTTATCCCTCTGTGCCACTTTAGTCAAATTAATCAGCATGTGGACTTAAGCTCCCAAAGGGCAGGGACTGGAAGAAAGCTGGCCCTTGTTAGGAACTTACCACGTGCCGGGGGCCATCCTAAGCATCTTATGTACATGCTCTCTAATGCTCACAGGGGTCTCTTGAAATGGTATTATGCCCTCCACTTGAGAGATGAGCAATCTGAGGCTCTGGAGGTTAAACAACCAGCCTAAGATCATGGCACCAGGGTGGGCGGGATGGGGTCCCCAGCCCAAAGCTGTGAAAACCACCGGGGCAGTGCTGGGCACGCAGTAGGTGTGTGCAGCGGCCTCCAGCAATTCTCTTCGACCCGCCTATTGCCCCATCCTAATAGTTGTGCAGCTCTTAAAAGCAAGTGAGTTGAAAAACTCTAGAAGGTGCTCCTTTGGAAGCCATCTTGGGCCTGCAGGGGAATTCCTGTAGGATACCAACTGCCTGGAGGGAGGACTCACTGCAGAGATCTTACATGTGGACCCAATGGGACAAAGCCACTGCCGTACTGTGGACCCCAGCCGGGTACTCTGCGGAGAGAGATCAGACTTTCCCCACCAGGGACAGACAGAGGAAAGGCAAAAAGTATTGACATGAGGCTATAGGGTCTGTCCCCTCATTTCCAATCCCCTATTGGCTTCCTCTTTCTTAGAAGCTGTATATGTCCCTTAGCCCTTCACCCTGCAAGTGAGAATGTATAAACTCCACACATGACAATCTCTGTTATAGGGAAACTCGTGGGGCTGAGTGCTGGAGACCTTGGGCTCATTGAGAGCCTGTCAGGCTTGGATTTGAATCTACCTGCCAGCCCTGTGAGCTTTAACAAGTTATCCCACTGGTGTGGGCCTTAGTTTCTTCATCTGTAAAATGGGGATAATGGATCCCACTTTACAAGGTTCTGTGAGGGATAAAATGAGATACTGTCCACAGAGTGGACTGTGCTGCACCACTCAACCTCCTCCTTCTGGTTGGGGACACTCCTGTCCCCGGGCACAGGGAGAATTGGTGGAGGATGGTTCTCAACATAGACTCTCTGGGAACATGTCCCTCCCTAGGGACAGCCCATAGCCAGTGATGGGTCTCTGCACGGGGATGAAGGCCCAGCATCCTTGCCTTGACTCAACTGGAACAAGAGTCATCTCAGCTTCAGACCATCCAGGGGTTTGGGCTGAGGCCACTGCTGCAACTGCATTGCAGCTCAGCTTTTCTCTCTGCTTTGTGCTATTTTCCTCATTCCCCAACACTTTGTCTCCAAGAGCACTCCCCTATAAACCATCCGCATCAGCCTCTTCCACTCAGAATCTGTTCTCCAGTGGGATGGTTAATCTCACGTGTCAACTTGGCCATGGCACCCAGATGGTTGGTCAAACACTAATCTGAACATTGTTGTGATGGCATTTTTTTTCAGGTCTTCATTCCTTTTTTTTTTTTTTTAATTAATTTTTAACCCAATAATTTATTTATTTTTTTATAATTTACATCCAAGTTAGCACATGGCGCAACGATTTCAGGAGTAGATTCCTTAAGTCCCTTACCCATTCTTTAAGCCCCTCCCCCACCCCTCCAGTAACCCTCTGTTTGTTCTTTATATTTAAGAGTCTCTTATGTTTTGTCCCCCTCCCTGTTTTTATATAATTTTTGCTTCCTTTCCCTTGTGTTCATCTGTTCTGTGTCTTAAAGTCCTCATATGAGTGAAGTCATATGATATTTGTCTTTCTCTAATTTCGCTTAGGATAATACCCTCCAGTTCCATCCACATAGTTGCAAATGGCAAGATTTCATTCTTTTTGATTGCCAAGTAATACTTCATCATATGTGATGGTATGTGTGTGTGTGTGTGTGTGTGTGTGTGTGTGTGTATATATATATGGTATATACATATATACCGCATCTTCTTTATCCATTCATCCATCGATGGACAGTTGGGCTCTTTCCATACTTTGGCTATTGATGATAGTCCTGCTATAAACATTGGGGTCTATGTGTCCCTTTGGAACAGCACACCTCTATCCCTTGAATAAAGGCCTAGTAGTGCAATTGCTGGGTCATAGGGTAGTTCTATTTTTAATTTTTTGAGGAACCTCCATACTGTTTTCCAGAGAGGCTGCACCAGCTTGCATTCCCACCAGTAGTGCAAAAGAGATCCTCTTTCTCCACATCCTTGCCAACATCTGTTGTTGCCTGAGTTGTTAATGTTAGGCATTCTGACAGGTATCTCGTTGTGGTTTTGATTTGTAGTTCCCTGATGATGAGTGATGTTGAGCATTTTTTCATGTGTCGGTTGGCCATCTGGATGTCTTCTTTGGAGAAGTGTCTATTCATGACTTTTGCCCATTTCTTCACTGGATTATTTATTTTTGGGGTGTTGAGTTTGATAAGTCCTCTATAGATTTTGGATACTAACCCTTTATCTGATATGTTGTTTGCAAATATCTTCTCCCATTCCATTGGTTGTCTTTTAGTTTTGCTGATTGTTTCCTTCGCTGTGCAGAAGCTTTTTATTTTGATGAGGTCCCAATAGTCCATTTTTGCTTTTGTTTCCCTTGCCTCTGGAGACGTGTTGAGTAAGAAAGTGCTGCGGCCGAGGTCAAAGAGGTTTTTGCCTGCTTTCTCCTTGAGGATTTTGATGGCTTCCTGTCTTACATTGAGGTCTTTCATTCATTTTGAGTTTATTTTTGTGTATGGTGTAAGAAAGTGGTCCAAGTTCATTCTTCTGCATATCGCTGTCTAGTTTTCCCAGCACCACTTGCTGAAGAGACTGTCTTTATTCCATTGGATGTTCTTTCCTGCTTTGTCAAAGATTAGTTGGCCATACGTTTGTGGGTCCATTTCTGGGTTCTCTATTCTGTTCCATTGATCTGAGTGTCTGTTTCTGTGCCAGTACCATACTGTCTTGATGATTACAGCTTTGTAGTATAGCTTGAAGTCTGGGATTGTGATGCCTCCTGTTTTGGTTTTCTTTTTCAAGATTGCTTTGGCTATTTGGGCTCTTTTCTGGTTCCATACAAATTTAGGATTGTTTGCTCTAGCTCTGTGAAGAATGCTCCTGTTACTTTGATAGATATTGCATTAAATATGTAGATTGCTTTGGGTAGTATTAACATTTAACAATATTTGTTCTTCCTAACCAGAAGCGTGGAATATTTTTTCCATTTTTTTGTGTCTTCAATTTCTTTCATAAGCTTTCTATAGTTTTCAGTGTATACATTTTTCACTTCTTTGGTTAGATTTATTCCTAGGTATTTCATGGTTTTTGGTGCAATTGTAAATGGGATAGATTCCTTGATTTCTCTTTCTGTTGCTTCATTATTGGTGTATAGGAATGCAACTGATTTCTGTGCGTTGATTTTATATCCTGTGACTTTGCTGAAATCATGGATCAGTTCTAGCAGTTTTTTGGTGGAATCCTTTAGGTTTTCCATATAAAGTATGTAATGGTATTTTTTAGATGAGATTAACATTTTTAAAAAATGCTTATTTACTTATTTTGAGAGAGAGAGTGCAAGCAGGGGGAGGGGCAGAGAGAGGGAGAGAGAGAATCCCAAGCAGGCTCTGCTCTGTGAGTGTAGAGCCTGACTTGGGGCCTGATCTCATGAACCGTGGGATCATGACCTGAGCCGAAATCAAGAGTTGGGACACTTAACTGACTGAACCACTTGGGCATCTCTAGATTATTAACATTTAAATTAGTAGACTTTGAGTAAAGCAAATTACCCTCCATAATGTGGGTGGGCCTCATAAAATCAGTTGAAGGCCTTAAGAAAAAACAGACTGAGATTCCAGGAAGACAGAATTCTGCCTCCAGGCTGTCTTCAGACTCAAGCTTCAGTATTAACTCTTCCTTGTGGCTTTAACCTGTGACCTGCTCTGTAGATTTTGGACACGCCAGCCTCCATAACCTCATGAGCCAATTCCTTAAAATAAATCTATCTATATCTATATCTATATCTATATCTATATCTATATATCTATATCTATATCTATGTCTATATCATCTATATCTATATCTATCACACACACACACACACACACACACACACACACACACACCACTTATTGGTTCTGTTTCCCCGGAGAACCCTGACTAAAACACCTTAAGACTTACAAAGTGCCTGTTGGAAGGGTTCCCCAGATGGTTATTTATGTTAATTCACCAAAGAGTTGAGGGAGTCTCTGTACCTCCATGAGACTCTGTCTTCTCCTCTGCAAGTGGGGCCCCCTCTTCACAGTCTCTATTAGCTCCCACACCCTGTGGATCCATGCAGGTGCTCCTGATGAAGCTGAAATGGAAGGCTAGAGTAAGTTCCAAGGTCCTTAACTCGGGGCACCTAGAATGAGATGAACTTTGGGGGAGGATTTTATATCTGAAGACTCTAACCATGTTTTCCCTTTGATTTCCTTTCTGGTACTATATTTTGACATTAGTCTTTGTTAAATAAAAATGGTTGATGACAGCTTAAATTTTTTTGCTCCAGCAAGGACAGTGCGATGGGCAGCAGTCAACACACTTAGGTAACATCTGATCACCATCATTGGGTTTTTGTGTCTACAATAGTTTCCCATAAATAGATGTTTAAAAAAAGACATATCCTAAGACTTACTCTGCAGTTACAATTATGAACATCTGTTAATGTTTATAGTAGACCCTGATTAAGTTAGAGAATGTCAGGGCAAAGAATGTACAAGAAAACACCCACACCCTTCAGTTTTGCTCTCATCCACAAATGTGTCGGGATTCTCAGAGCACAGCACTCCTTGTACGGGGAGTTCGTGATCATGAAAGCATGAAACCCTCACACCAAAGGTGCCCAATTATATCAGCAGTCCTCAACACAGGGTCTTTGCAGGAGAAGGCTTACTTTTGAAGGCTGGAACTTCACCAGATCTTAGGTGTGCCTGGACACACGAACCTCGCCTGGGAGCACACTCCAACGTCTTATACCTCCCCAAGCAAAAAAGAGGCCAGGCATGAACTAAGAGGCCCTGGGGGAGTCAGCCCCCCAGAAATGGCTGAGCTGGCTTGTGGCTTGGAAGAAAATTGCAGCCTGTGTCAAATGATGTCACTTCGCCCAGCAACTCTGATGCATTCTAATAATATTTTGAGGCTAATCTTGACGCGCTTAATCAGCTTCTGGCAGAAGTTTCCCTTTCTATTTATTTATTTGATTAATTTTTATTTTGTCAAGAGAAAAGGAAAGCTGGCTCTCAGGACAATTTGACCCGAAAGCTTTCCGCCTGGGCTTTCCTGTGGCTGATGTGTGTCCTGTGACCGAGGTATGTCTTGGGAGTCCCGTGGTAATTTATGTATTGCAGAAATGAGCCATTTTCATTAAGATGTTTCTATTGTGTGACCACGAAGCTGCACGGCATTTTTTTGTCTGTGTTAATCTCTTTTATCTGAGTGGTTACGCCCCTTTCTCATTTTGTTTGTGTGTCCGGTCTTCCTCTGATTAGATTTGCCAGAAGTTTGTATACTTGATTAATCTTTTTAAAGAGCGAGCTCTCGGTTTTGTTGATCCATTCCAATGCCTTTTTTTGTTCTCTTATTCAACTTTAATCTTTATTATTCCATTATTCTTACTATTTTCCTTTGGGTTGTTTTGGTTCTTTTTCTAGCATGTAAAGTTGGCTTTTCTCTTTTTTGATAATAGCATTGTTCAAAGTTGTGAATTTCCCTATAAATACCACTGTGTCTGCATCCTGCAAAATCATCTGTTTATTATGTTGATTGGCCTAGATATGTTTTTTTTTTTTAGGCACATGAAATATTTTAGAGGGAAAAATCGTGATAAGCAACAAAACAATCAAACGAAAAGGAAAAACTCGAAATCACCAGAAATCTCATTTCCTGGGGAAATATATTGGTATCTCAGGACACATTTTCCATATTTTTTCCCTTTGTAAATTTCTACATGTAGATTTTTAAATCTTTACAAAATGGCGTCACACTTAACAGCATTTTGTAATATGCTTTGTTTATCTAGGTGATAAAATTAGAACAACTGTCTTTGTTGTTATACTAGATTCACACTATCAATTTTAAGAGCAGTCAAGGATTTATCCCACTGTGTGGATATTCTATAAGTTACGTTGCCAATGATCTATTATTAGACAGCTTGTTTTCACTTATTTTCTCATAAAACACACACGCTGCCCTGTATATTTTTGTGGCTGCATAGTTGCAGACCTCCGTGATTATTTCCATTGCATAAAGGTGTAGTAATAGCCTCACTGGCTGGAGGCAAGCATGGCTTAAACTTTTTGACACTTCATCTTTCATTTCTCCCCAGAACAGCTGTCTGTTTCATTTTGGACTATCGGTGGGGGAAGAAATGGTTATTTTAATCTGAATTTATTTTATTATTAGCAAAGGTAAGTATTTTTATTCATTTACTGGCCACTTGTCTTTTTTGGACTGCCTTTTTATATCCCTGGCCCTTTCTTCTTTTTAAAAAAAATTTAAAGAATTTTATTTGTTTTGAGGTGGGGAAGGGCACAGAGAGAGAGAGAGAGAGAGAGAGAGAGAATCCCAAGCAGGCTCTGTGCTGTCAGCACAGAGCCCGATGGGGGACTTGATCGAGTGAACTGTGAGATCATGGTTTGAGCTGAAATGCAGAGTCAGGTGCTTAACTGACTGAGCCACCCAGGTGCCACTTTTTTATTCGTATTAATCTGCAAAGGCGTTTTGCTCTTGGTCGTATATTGCAAATATTTTGGCCACTGTATTGTTACACATTCAAATTCATTTAGGTATTCCTGCCCTATGGAATTTTAGAAGTTCTGTTCAGTTAAATATATCAACCTTTTGGGGTGCCTGGATGGCTCAGTTGGTTAAGCAGCCGACCCTTGATTTCATCTCGAAGTTCATGGGCTTGAGTTCTGCATTGAGTTTGTCACTTGGGATTCTCTCTCCCTCTCCCTCTCCCCCATCCTGCTTGTGCTCTCTCTCTCTCTCTCTCTCTCTCAAAATAAATAAATAAACTTAAAGACATATCTCAACCTTTTCCCTTTCATGATTTTCATCTTTGCACCTGTTTAGAAAGATCTTACACAGTGAAGATCACATATTATGCATCTGTTATGATTTATGCGTTTACATTCAAATGCTATAAGCATGTGGGATTTTTTTTAGTGTGCGATATAAGCCGATTTCATTTTTTCCCAGTAGCCTGTTGGTCCCAGTCCTGCCCCATCCTTTCCTGGTGGAAATGTTATCATATAAAAAATCTACACGGATACGCACAAAATCACACCCTTCCATCTGTTCCTGGCTCTTGATTTCTGCAACATTGTCCCCTTGTTCACAGAACCAGCTGAAGCTCACTGTAGTGACAGAAAGGGTGGCTCTGGACTCATTCTGCTGACATTTGAGCCTGTCCCCCTTACACACTCACTCTAAACTTTGCCTTCCTCAAGGGTGATGGTGAGGATTAAGTGGGAGGATGCATACAGAGTTCCTGGCTTGGCACCTGGCACATTCCAGGATTCAGTAATGTAGATATTATTGCCTTTGACGCAAACATACCAGTGGAGCCCAGATGCCAGCCTAGTATCCCCTTGCCCCTCAAGGTAAACTTGGCTTCATTCCGCAAAGGGGGTGGGAGAAGGGAGCTGCACATAACCAGAGCCCGCTCAAGATTCCGGCGCATTCCAGGACGTCCCTGCTGCCTCTGCTGATCCTCACCACCCACCCCAGTTGTGAAAGTCTGTCCCTGTTTAAAGTTCCACCCCCCGCCCCATTAGATTCCCCCCCACGGGACAGATGACCACAGTAGACTTTCCGAAGTGCAGGAAGTGGAGAGTGGGGGAGGGACAGGGGAGCACTCATAAAGCTGGGCATATAAAGTGGAGCCGGGGCCTCCCCACTGGGACTCCCGGTCAGGCTCCCACTGTGGGTGGCCCGCGCCTTCCTCCGCTGCCCTCTCTGCGCACCCTCCCCTCTCACGCTCTCCCCCCTCCCCTACTCCTTTCCCAACCCCCAGAATCAAAATCACAGATGCCTCTCAAGTCTCCAACAGAGCAGCACCCCCATCTCCGGCACCCCGGCTCCTGCCCAGTCCACACCCACGGGCTCTCTTCCTCCCCTGGTGGACTTCACACGGCATGTTCCCAAACAAGACAGTGCCTTCCCTGAGAGGGATTTGCTGTCAGCTGCTAAGATGTAGCAGTCTTCCCCTTGTTATATTATCACTGCTGCTGCTAATAATTAGGAGAGTATCCAGTTACCCCAAGCTCACTGTAAGCCAGACACAGGCTCTGCCTTACATCTTCTACATTTCACAATTTTACAAGGCAACCATGGGGCAGGAATGTTATGGGAGGAATGTGATTGGGGCTCAGGGAGCCCACCTGACCCAATGGGGCCACAGGGAAGTATCTGTGGGGGCTTTGCGAATAGAGGTGACTGACTCCAACACCTGGGCTCTTACCCTGCACACCTGCCTTTTCAAGGCTCTTGATAAGTTATTTCTAACTTGTCCACCTGGAAGTTTCTACCAGCCTGCTGGTTTCGGGCAGGGGAATGGTGGGATCCAAGGTGCGCGATAGAAAGATCCTCTTGGCTACAGTCAAGAGGGTAGATGGATCACCTTGCCCGCCATCATGCCTGGCCCAGGACTCTGTACGTGGCGTGGATTCAGGTAGCATACTTCAAACAGCATTATCTTCTACCCAGAGTTTCCATCTCTATAAGATGGTGATTTGGGCCTCAGCTTTCATACCCCTACATCTCATCAGTGACATAAAAGCTAAATGCACATTGTGAGTGACAGCCATAGGAGAAAGTTAGGCAGGTAATATTATATCCACTTTGTAACTGGAGGGGCGGTGAGGTACAGAGAGTTAAGTGACCAGGCAAGTCCACACAGCAGGTCTCTGGCAGAGCGGGGATTAAAATCCAACTCTCTAGGGGCACCTGGGTGGCTCAGTAGGTTAAGCGTCTGACTCTGGATTTCGGCTCACTGTTGTGAGATTGCATGGGGTTCACACTGGGCGGGGAACCTGCTTAAGATTCTCTCCCTCTCCCACCGGCCCTCCTCCGCGCATGCGTGCGCCCGTGTTTTCTTTCTCTCTCTCAATCAGTAAAATTGAAAATAATTTAAAAATAAAATAAAACCCAGACCACTCAACACTGGGACTGACGACACCCCTTCTGGTCCACACTCCTTCCAGCCACTTGTTTTCACGTGCCCTCAGGGACCCCCAGACTCTGCTGCTAAGGACACCTTCCGGGTCTTCTCTCTGCCAGGAGTGCTGATCTTGCCCCTTCGGTTGCTGAGTCTGGTCACGTCTCTGTCCTTGGGGTCTGAATTGCCCAGGCTCTCCCAACACTTCTCACGGTCAGGATCCGGGCTGGTCTCTAGATCCTCAAGACCACTTTGTGAGGGGAAAATTAACATGCCTTGCATTGGGGCTGCCCTACCCAACAGCCAAGCCTCTCCTCCCACGACCCCTACTGGGGAATCGACCTGAGTGCTCCTTTGTGCAGAGTCACCTCTGATTGGTCTAGGAAGTCACTCGGCCCAAAGAGGGCCCGCTCATTTATTGGCCACCTGTGACACGGTGGACCTTGCTGCTCCCTGCACACATCAGTGCAAGCCTGCATTCTCCCGTTTTTCCTGTTGACATTCTACCTGCCCCCTCAGAACCCATTACAGCTACCCCTCTTCCAGGAAGTCCTCCCCGATCTCCCTACAGACAGTTCTGTCTCCCTCCTCACCCCACAGCTCCCTCCCCTACCCTGGGTGGTGGGTCATCTCTTTCTTTGGCCCCCTTGCAACAACAGGACAGGACCTGGGCCGTATTCGCGTCTGAGAGCCCAGCACCTGGAGCTTGGCGGTTTACACGGTATTGTCTCTCTATCTGCAACACTGCCCAAGAAGGAGCCGGGCAGAGACACCATCCCAACTTCACAAAGGAGGGAAGTGAGCCTGCAGGAAGGGTGGTGCCAGCCAGGCCGAGGCCACACCGGCCTTGTTAAAGAGTTCTGTTTCCTGGACGCGTCTTGGCAATGCAGATTTCATGCAAACGCCGGGCAGTGAGTGACTCCAAATAAATATTTACAGGTTTGTCAAGTGTTGCAATGAGCACAGCTCCCCGGCTCCCTGCATAAAGAGGCCTCATGAACGCCAATGAAGTCACACCTCCCGCACCCAGAGTCCCTGCCTGTGGCACCAGAGCGGCCCCTCCCGGGTTGAGTTCCCGCTGAATACATCAACTTGCAGCAGGCCAGGCGCCAACGGTTCCTGTTCCTAGGCAGGGGCCAGTTCCTAGGCAGGGACCCCCCCATTTGACCGCTAAGCCAGCTGGGGAAGTGGGGTGAGGGACGCTCCCAGGTCTTGGAGTGAGCTTGTGGCAAGGCCTTTCTCCCTCCCTGGGGAGACCTGGAATTGGGGTTCTGGGAAAGTTGCAACCGTACCCCTCCCATAGTCTTTTGCTCTGTCTGTGAATTAGCCAGGATTGTGGGTCACGCAGTAACAATCCCTAAAGCTCTGTCCCTTAACACTACAAAAGTTTATTTCTTGCTCATGAAAATCCACTGTGGTCCCAGTGAAGGGACGCTACTTCGAGCTCATGGCTCCCAGTCAGTGTGAGGTCCCCTCCCTGGTCACTGGGGCAGAGGAGAGAGACCAGGGAATTGCACCGGAATTACACTGCTGTGGCCCGAAACTTCCAGGTGGCACTTGCACCCATGTCGCATAAGCCAGAAATAGTTACATGGCCCTGACAACTGCCAGAGGGCTGGGGACTTTCCTGGGTGCCAAGGGGAAAAGGCATCTGGACATTAGTAATGTCCATTATACTCTTTCCAGGGACCCAAACATTGTGTTTCTTTCCACTTCCCCTCCATTCTTCTCCTTCTTCTTTTTTTTATTTTGAGAGAGAGCTCACGCATGTGCGTGCACGTGGGAAGGGAAAGAAAGAGAGAGAGAGTGAATCTCAAGCAGGCTCCATGCTCAGTGCAGAGCCCAACGACCCTGGGACCATGACCTGAGCCAAAATCAAGAGTTGTTCGCTTAACTGACTGAGCCACCCAGGCACCCCTTCCCTCCATTCTTAAAGATACTCATTTGGGAACATGTCTCAGTCAGCACCTACTATGCTAATGCTGCGTAACAAACCATTCCAAAACTCAGGGGTTTATGACAATAAGCATTTACTTTTCTTGTTCACGAGTCTGTAGAATGACTGGTATGGCTGTGCTCCAGGTTTCAGGCTGGCCTGGCTTGGCTGCAGGCATTGAGTTGGGTTCAATCTGTTCCTTGGACCAGCAGCTGTTCTGGGTGTGTTCTTACCTTGGTGGATCAGAGGAACACAAGACGCCAAACCAGGCCAGCACATTTAAGACCTCTGCACACATCACATCTGCTAAGAGCCCATTGGCCAAGCCAAGTCATATGGCCAGACCCAAAGACAGGGATGAGGAGGTGCCCGCCATTAAACCATGGCCAGCAGGAGGATGTGTAATTCTCTTAAGGGGAAAAGCAATGATTTGGGAACAATGACCCAATCAGCGTGAGAGCTCTTTTGGGAAAACTATACGGCTTAGAGTCCCACAGATGGTGGTTCGAATCCCAGCTCTACCCTGACCAAGCCTCTCTACCCCTCTGGGCCTCAGCAGCCACTTCTGTAGAATGGGGTGAACGCTTCCTGTCAGAATTCCCATGTGTCTCAATAATCACAAACAACAGTTGAGTTCCTACCACATGTCAAGCACCAGGGGAAATGCTCTGTATGCATCATTAGCTCTGCACCCTTTCAAGGCACCCTTCTCCTCATCACTCACACATTTGTGTGGATTCATGTGTGCAGTGGATCTCAACTGGAGAACAGATTTGGGACCTGGGAGCCCAAGGATCTACCAGAACAGAGGGAAGGTTGCTGAAAGGAAAGTAAGTAAAGATCTGAAGGTCAAAGTCACTAACTTCATAGATCCTGTGAATGCTGCCCTATGGGGTTTGGAAGGGCTAAGGGCTCGAAGGTGTAGCATTGCCATAGGGGTTTCTTCTCACTCTCACTCTCACTCACTCTCCTTCCTTCAACAAATATTGATTGAATGCCAGCCCTTCACTAGGCTCTCAGGATGGGGAAACTGAGGCACAGAACCATTTCCCTGTTCTTACTAAATTTACAGTGTGTATTATATTATCAGGGCTCTCCGGAGAAACAGAACCAGTAGGAGATCTAAATATGGAGAGACAGAGAGAGAAATTTATTATAAGGAATTGGCTCAAGTGATTATATGGAAACTGAGAAGTCCCAAGATGTATAGTCAGCAGGCTGGAGACATAGAAGAGCCAATGGTATAAGGGCCATTGCCAAGCCAGTAGGCTCAAGACTTAAGAAAAATCAGTGTTTTAGTTTGAGACCAAAAGCAGAGGGAGAAAAAAAAAATCCCATGCCTCAACTCAATCAGTCAGGTAGGAGGAGCTCTCTTTTATTCAAGGGGGCTTAGCCTTCTTGTGCTATTCATTCCTTCAACTGATTGGATGAGGCCCACCCACATTAGGGAGAGCAATCTGCTCTATTCAGTCTACCAATTCAGAGGTTATACTCATCCAGAAACACCCTCAAAGATACAGCAGAATAATGTTTGACCAAATATCTGGGCTCCCTGTGTGTCAGTCCAGCTGACACATAAAATGAACCCCACCACATAGCCTAACAAGGAAGAGAGAAACTGAAGGAGTAAATATCAGTGGAATGAGAATCAGAGAGCAGAAGAATCAGGTTCTGTGAGGACTCACAGTGAGGGTGGCTGGTGTGCGAATACTCGAAAGATGGAAGGAGAACGGAGACACTCAGTGGGGTTTCCAGCATCCATGAGCAGGTGAAGGGGGCATTTTTGGAGCTGGAGAACTTTCAGCCCATGAATTCTGCAGTGATGATCGCGGCCATTATGCTCTCCAGGATGCTTGGAGGGGAAGCTGGTGATATCAAGATTGTCCACTGAAATTAAAATTCTTACAGGGAGGGAAAATTTACTCACTGTGGCCCATCTGTGAGACGGTTACCAAGATTCAACGGCAATAAGTTGCCTCGAGGGAGGGTCCTGAGAGTAGGGTTTTGCTTGTCCTTGGCTTTATTATTTTTTTCGATTGCCAGCTTCTTTTTTTTTAATTTTTTTAATGTTTATTCATTTTTGACAGAGAGAGACAGAGCATGAGCGGGGGAGGGGCAGAGAGAGAGGGAGACACAGAATTGGAAGCAGGCTCCAGGCTCTGAGCTGTCAGCACAGAACCTGACATGGGGCTCGAACTCACAGACCGTGAGGTCATGACCTGAGCTGAAGTCAGACGCTCAACAGACTGAGCCACCCAGGCTCCCCAAGATTGCCAGCTTTTTTTAATCATTTAAAAAAAATTAATTCATTTCATCCTCACAACAATTCTCCAAAGGAGGGATTATAATTTCTATTCCTTTTATTTTTTTTTTATAGATAAGACACTGAAGGGTTCAATAATCTGCCCAAGTTCCCATAGCCTAGCAGCCGGGCCTCAGGGTCTATGCTCCAAAACACCAGACCAGTGCCTCTCCTGGTTCTGTCTACCCAGAGTTTCAGTGTGTGTTTATACACAGTCGGATGACCTGCATCTTCCAGAGGATCCACTTGGGGGGGGGGGGGGGGGAACCTTCTGAACCAGATTGGGTGAATGGTGAATTTGTGACAATCCACGTTCATCCAGCCGTCCATTTCCTGATTTGATCAGCCCAGTCTGAACACATAAACATGTGAGGGAGGTACCTGCTTTCAAGGACTCCCCAGATTCCTGACATTCCACACCTCCACGTTCCTTCCTTTGCTCAAAGGACTCTGGTGAGAAAAGTCCACTGTAATTGGAGAGTGTGCACCTGCCTAAGTAGCTTCGGCAGGATGACCCCGAATCACAGGCTCAGCCATGGTTCCGTTTTGCATTTGAGCACTTACTACGGTTTTTCTGGAACAAGAATGGGCCTGAGGTCATCTTGGGTAAGGGTAAACCAATATTTGCCGTTGATTTTGAAAAAGGGAGGGTATCCAATTGGCTTATCCCAGCCGTGCCTGGCAGAGGTTATGAGAAGGTGACTTTTGCATTAAAAGCCCAGCTTATGTTTTATGTATTTCTGAAGAGCCACAATTTGAACCTAATTCCTCGTCCTTTTAAGAAAAGAACCCCAAAGTTAGTATTTAAAATGTCACAGGCAGTCGGCAGCCTCCGTGGGTCATGGAGGGCTGGACAATTTATGCCGGGTAGTAATAAGATTGACGCTGAATGACTTCAAGACCCTGAGAGTTGCCTAAGAGGTCGGGAATAGAAAATCTGAAACTAAACCATGAATAAATCTTAGGAAAGCTGAAAGCAGAGCTTTCAAGAAAGGAAGCTGGTAAATAGGCTGAATTTAAACTTTGAATCCACGTTATGAGGGTCAGTGAAAGGCAGTGCCCCTTAGGCCCGCAGTGAATTGTGGAGGGTCGGTGTGTGCGTGAAGCAGACCCCTCACCAAGGTCACCTCACCTGCAGCACTGTCCTTATTGGCCAACAAGACAGCTGGGATATCGGGGCATAGAGCTGGCGAGCGGCAAAGCTGGCATTTGAGCCCCGAGTGACTGACGCGTATCAGGACTTGGAGCCGTGCTGAGCACTCAGGAAGCGATATCCATGACGACGGCGACGATTACTGTTAATTATTACTTCAAAGCCTAGAGCCATAAGCTTTAGGACCTCATGAGTCTCTATGTGTGATGCCTTCAAAAAGACTCTTCCAAAAGCGACCTCTGTTATTCTGGAAACTCAAATGGGTGTGTTGCCAGAAGTGGATCATGGTAGAAGACGTACCCATCACTGACTAATCCCGCCCCCCCTCCCCCCCCGCCCCCCCTCCCCCCCCCCCGCCCCCCGTGGCTGCCCCAAACCACCATGCTTTTTATTACCCCTCTTGTCTCGGGACTGCTTCTTTATCAACATGTGTGCACACCCTCCCGGATCGGTAGTCAAAGCCACCAACTGGGGAACCCCCCCCCCCGGGCCTTGGTGGGCTGCCGGTTGGGGACCCCTACAACCCTGAGCCCGGGGAAGGCGCCCCGTGCAGTGATGGATTTTGCGCGGCTTATCATTTCTCCCCATAGCCCAACCTAACTGGTACCATCCTTCAAATTAATTCCCTCTGAGATTGAACAATTTGGCCATGAAGTCCGAGGGCTTCTGTAAAAGGACGCCAAGATCTCGCACACACCAGGGCGCGGAGGGCGGGGCCGCTCCGTTTTGTTGTGTTCTGTTTTGTGTAAGCATCCATGCCTCCGGAGCAACTCTTTTTCTTTCTTTCTTTTCTTTCTTTCTTTCTTTCTTTCTTTCTTTCTTTCTTCTTTCTTTCTTTCTTTCTTTCTTTCTTTTTTTCTACACAAATGATCCACTTCAGCCCCGCATGGCCCACCCCTCCCCACCCTAGCCTTTCATTGCCAGCAGAATCCTGGTGTCCCCTGGGCTGCACGTGCAAACCACCCAGGCAGCGTTTTCAAACTCCTGAGGCCTAAGCAGAGTTCCGGACCAATTAAATCGGCGCTCTGGGGGAGGGGCCCAGGCATCTGGGGTTCTGAAGCTCTGCAGGGGACCCCAATGTACAACCAGTGGGAAACACCCCATTCTAAACCAGCCCTAATGCTTCTGTTCCCCGCCACGACTTCTAATTTCACCTGCTCCCACCCTAACGTACACACACCCCACAATTATTTTTCTTTTAAATGAAAATGTTACCTCTATTTGTTCATTTCGGAGGAGGTTAATAGTCAACAGTGAAAAAGTACAAAAGAGTACGGGAAAAAGGCTTCCTCCCACCAGCTCCCCTCCCCAGAGGGAAAGGTCCCCGTCCTCTGCTCTCTGAGGGCACCATGACTGAGGGGACTAACTGGCAGAGTCTTTGGGTCACAGAGGCCTGGGTTTGAGTCCTGCTTCTGCCATTGACTTCCTAGATGGCCTTGGATTGGTCATTTCCGCTCTCTCATCCTGTTTCCTGTCCGTAAATGGGAGGCGATAACACCTGCCTCTTGGAGACGGTCAGGAGCGGGAAGGAGGCGTTTGGGTTCTCTGTTGCAGCTTAGCAAATGATCCCAGTAGTTAAGAGGCCTCTGAAACAAGCACTTTCTTTGCTCGTGATTCTGTGAGTCAGGAATTCAGGCCTGGGGGGGTCCTGTTCCCCGAGATGTCCTCTGGGGTCATTCTCCTGGCTGGTAGCTGGGCTGGACTAGAAGGTCCAAGAAGGTCCAAGACAGCTCCCCTGACATGACTGTCTCATCGGGGCCCTCCTCCATGGCCCTTCCCCTTGTGACTAGCTCGGGCTTCCTCACGGCGTGGTCTCTGGTGGGCGGATATAGATGGCCCTCAAGGAGAGCGTAAAACAGGAACGCAGAGGTGCTCCCAATTTCCTAAAGCCTAGTATCAAAGCTCGTGGGGTCAACCCAGATTCAAGGGGAGGAGAAACACACACCGATTCTTGACGAAAAAGTGGTATCGTCACCCTGCAACAGAGCACGTGGGATGGGATATTGTGGCAGGATCTTTGGACACACGATCCACGGTGAGAGAGGTGAATGCAGAGGGCCCGGCACATAGCAGGTGCCCACCAAATGTTTGTTACACTTTTTCTTAGCACACAGTTCTTCTGCCTTTAACTATCGCTCATCGTTTAGATATGGCCCTTTCCATTCCATCCCCAGTGCCTGGCTAAGAGCCTGGCACAGAAGAGTGAATGTTTCTCTGAAATCTCAGAGGTGGCATGAGACCAGCATGTATCCAGTCCTGTAGGGACTAATGGGGTAGATTCCTAAAATGCCAAGTCATGAGATTCCCCTTCCCTGACTTCACCCCGCCCTTTTACCCACCGGTCCTCTGGTCTGCTGTGTCCTCGACCTGACACGTCCTCCTTGTCTCTTGTCATCGCAATGTCTTCCCATCCAGATGCTCCACGCTTACCGCCAGGAAACAACTTACACGTCACCTTGTGCCCAAAGGCTCCCCAGACTCCTGCGCAGGAAGACAAAGCACACCTATGTCTGAGCACCGGCCGAGGCGTGGGCTCTTTGCCAGGCACCGAGCAAGAGCGAGATTGAGAGGGGATTTAGGGACCAGGCCAAGCAGGGTCTTAAGTGCCCCGCAAAGAACTGGAGTGTCATTCTCCAGGAAAAAGGGAACCATTGCGGGCATTTTTAGGAGAGGAGAGACACAACTAGACACACAGCAATGTGTGTGGCACCAGATGAACAGAGGGCAAAAAAGATGTGGTACATTGTGCACCGTGTTGGCATTCCAAGTTCTGAAACCTGGACAGTCAGAGCAAGGCTGTCCCCTGCAAAGCCCCCGGCCCGCAGAGAGGGAGACTGAGGCTTACGAGGGGAAGGGGTCTGCCCACGGCGGGGACCACGGGCCTTTGGCCGTGCAACTGGATTCCAGAGGCTGTGTCTGCAAGGCGTGCGTCTGACATTGAGAAACGTCTTAGCAGCATAGGGGGTAATGATTGATAGGGCTGATGAATGCAGCATGCCCATTATTATTGAAATTTATACACGGTCTACCAATCGAAGACTCTCTCCCCAGCGTGCATCTCATTTGGTCTTCACAGCTGTTGTTTTTCAGCTGAGAACCTGGGAGTCTGGCCCCTGGATTGGCAAAACTGAAATCCAGGGGTATCTTCCAGAAAGCAAATTCTGGACATAAAGCCCCCATTCAGAAACTGCCCTCTGCCGCTAATTCAAGTGTGACCTGGGCAAGGTGGCTGCCGAACGTGGGCCATATTCTAGGAAGACGAATCAGGTCACGTACAAGATAACCCAGCCCAGACCCCCACATAGCCACGTGATTCATTCATTAACAGAGATTGTGAACACCTACTAGTTGCCAGGTGTCACAGTAGGTGCTAAGGATACAGGAAGATCACCATAGACAAGGATTCTGCTCTCCTGTGCCTTCTTGTCACGTGGAGCAGATAAACTGTAAAGGAAACAAATCAGCAAAGCAAAATAAAAATAAATACAGCATGTGGTAAGAGCCATGAAGGGACCAGCTGGGCACTGTGAGAGGCATGCACGGCGAAAAGCGATTTGATTTGTGGGTGTCATTTCAGGAACGATTTTGAGCCCTAAGACACGTTGGGCCCTGGGCTAAGCCTTAAGGCTTAGAGCTGGTCCAAGATCACAAAGGGAGAAGTAACATAAGGGACCAGACACAGGCATTAACCAGTCTGTACGCTCACCTGGGCTTTATCCCCACAAATTCACGTTATCTGCACAAGGTTCTAATTCCACTACATTCTAGGGCCTGAGACACGTTGCTTAGCCCTTCTGAGCCTCAGTTTCCTCAACTGTACGACGACCGAGGATGGTAATAATAGGACCCCCTGGAAGGGTCGTTGCGGGGATTAGAAGATTGAGTTCACAGAAAGTGCTTACGACGGTGTCTGCTGCTTGGTCATAGCTATTCTTACTCCCCACACCCTTGGATGGGGCTGTCACTGGCCTTGGGGTCTTTTGTGCAGAGCTGGCCGAGGGGAAGGGGTGCCAGGTGGGGAACTGTCTTAGTCTGGGGTCCCCCAGAAGCACATCCTGAGGCAAGGATTTGCACGCAGGTAGCTTATTGGGGAGGTGAGGGGGATAATGGTAGGAAAGGGGGAAGTGAACAAGGAAGGCAGCCAGAGAAGGTGTGACACATGCCTGTGTGCACTGGGGGTAACTGGGGCTGAGTCGCCCTGGGGAACTACAGAGGCAGTGAAGCCCACAGCCTTAAATTTATCCCACGTAAGGGCAAGGGAGCTGGGGTATTTATACACCAGCTCTTCCTCACTGATAGAGGGCTATGGGGCTGGTACCAGGAGTGGTGGGGTGAGGGAGAGAGAGCGTGAGTTTTCAGCAAGCCTGTTGCCCGTCCTGGCATGCAGAGTAGACCCTGGCAGCCTCAGAAAAGCCTCAGAGAAACAGTAGTGGCTTCCGAAGTCGGGACATACGCACTGCAGTGGTCCGGATGAGGAGGAGATGTGGAGGGGCTCCAAAAGAGCCCAGTGGGGGGGGGGGGTGCAGCATGAGTAGAGACACAGTCAGGCCAGATCGTTAGCCTCCAGGGGCTGAAGAAGAGCAGAGGGAGAGCTCATGTCAAGCTGATCCCAGGACAGGGGAGGCCTTGAATGCCAGGTAAGGAATTGGGACTCCATTCTGAGGGCAGCAGACAGCCCCTTGAGGCGTTTGAGGAGGGAAGTGATGCAGAGCCTTACTAGATAAGAAACGACAAAATCATTGAGGCCGGGGGTGGGGGGGTGGGGTCTGCCCCATCCCTACCTGTTCCCGGAAGCGGCTGACTCTGTTCCTGCCAAGCTTGCTCCACAGCCCGGAAAGATGGGCCAGCCAGGAAGGTCCTAAAGACACAAACTCTAGGGACAGCTTACAAGGAATCCTCTGATAAACCAGGCAGGTGGGGGACGACGCCCCCCAGGGACATTCTCAAGTGAGAGCAAGGTCAATCACCACCTCCCAGTGGGTGGTAATGGTATTGAAGAGTCAGATACGCAAGTTTGGGTCCGAGCTGAATTCCTGGACACAACAGTCCAAGGGCTTCCAACAAAGGGTCTCCTTTGCCCCTCACCCCGGTGGCCCCATCCTTCCTCCGAACAAATGTCAATTATGAGAGACCGTTGTTTGAAAGGATGGCCATTCTGCTTATGTCTTGAGTCTCCACTTGGGACTGACCCTGCCAGAGGGGGACTGAGGAGGAAGAGAGCCACGGTCCCTTTAAGCACACACAGGCCCTGCACTGGGCATGTGCACTGAGCAAGGCCCCACTCAATTCTCTCCATCACCTGGCAGGAAGGAAGGTGTCACCTCCATTACCCAGAGCTAAAAATGTAGGCTGCGAGAGGTTAGAAGTTTGTCCTAACACAGTACTCTGGATTAAGAAGTCCAGACTTATAAAAGGTCCTGTGGTCAAGTACGGAAAGGTGATCCTATGAGAGCGGGAACCCCTGGAGAGGAGGCCTTGCCATCTGATGGACTGGAGGTGAAGGAGGGGGGCGAAATGTGCCCCAGCGTTACCAAATTCCTGAATGTCTGTGTCGCCACAGTTTATAGATCAGACACCAAATTGGGAGAACGGAAGCAAGGGACAAACTGTTGGAAAGGAATGTCGCGCTCTCAGTGTCTGCGCATGAATCATCCGACCGTCTGCAGCAACACCTAGGAGAAAATGCGGAATGCCAACACTGTTATTAAAAGAGACATTTTGCTGACGTGAGTAAATCAGAGCCGGGAAGAGTGATAGAAGGGGAGGCCAGGGGGATGAGGGGCGGGCTCGCAGCTGGGAAACCCAGGCTCTGCTACCGAGCTCCCAGAGGCAGCAAAAGGGATCCTTGCCCCACTCTGGACGTCTGAGTGTATACATACGCGTGCGTGCACATGTCCACTGGTACATGTCTGCGCGTGTACGTGGGGAGGGTGAGAGTGTGTGTTACCACACCTATGTATATGTCTGGTACATATGTGAGTATGTGTTTGCACTAATACAGTCTGTGATGTGTGCATGTGGGCGTGGGAGTGTGTGCACTTGAGTGTGCTCATGTCCCCGAGCACGCGTATATGCTCCTGAGCACATGTGCTTTCTCACAGGCTTGTGCATTTTAGGGGAGGTTGTTTTCCCCTTCCCTCTGCCAATGCAAGTGGCAAATCGGTGTTTAGAGGCAGGGCGTAGATCTCCTATGGAATCTGGGCTAGTCTGGCACTTAGCAGGTGCTAATATTTTTTAATGTTTTTTGTTTTTTTGGTTTTTTTTTTGAGACAGAGCATGAGCAGGGGAGGGGCAGAGAGAGAGGCAGACACAGAATCTGAAGCAGGCTCCAGGCTCTGAGCTGTCAGCACAGAGCCCGACGCGGGGCTCGAACCGTGAACCGTGAGATCATGACCTGAGCCGAAGTCAGACGCTTAACCGACTGAGCCACCCAGGCGCCCCAGCAGGTGCTAGTATTTTAAGTCAAGCCTGAAAACTGGATCCTCGCCCTGAGCGCTCACAGTCCGAGTCCCCAAGGACATGAAGAGTTTAGGAGCAGGAGTGAAGGGTGGGGTTCCATTTTCTGCCGGCAGAATGGAAACCATTTCCTTCCCTCATCTTCCCTGGTGGTGATTCCTGGCCACACCCGATTCCTGCCTCCCCTGCTTCGTTCCAGCCACGCTGCCCTTCCTTCGGCTGCTGGCTGTTCCACGATTCATTCTTCCCTCTTCAGGACCTTTGTCAGGTGCTCTCTGATTCTAAAGCACTCATTCTCTATGCCTCCTTCTCCGTGACCCCCACCCTCCACCCAACCTTCACCTCCCTCCCTTCTCCTCATCCCACCGGCCTCAGCTTACACATCACCTCTTCCTGGAAGCCCTTGCTGTCCCATGGTTTTGTTTTTGTTTTTTTACTTTGTAAAAAAAATGGTTATTTTTGAGAGAGAGAGAGAGAGAGAGAGAGAGGAAGGGAGAGAGAATCTCAAGCAGGCTCCACTCACAGCATGGAACCAGACACAGAGCTCTATCTCATGACCCTGGGATCATGACCTGAGCTGAAATCGAAAGTTGGACACTTAAATTCCTGAGCCACCAGGCGCCCCTACTCTTTTCTCTTTCTTTTTCTTTTTTTTTAAGTTTACTTAGTTTTGAGATGGAGAGCGTGTGAGCAGGGGAGGGACAGAGAAAGAGGGAGACAGAGGATCCAAAGCAGGCTCTGTGTGGACAGCAGAGAGCCCGATGTGGGATTTGAACTCACAAACCATGAGATCACAACCTGAGCTGAAGTCAGACACTTAACCAACGGAGCCACCCAGGTGCTCCTACTCTTTCCACTTTCTTGGTGATGGCCCTTGAAGCTCAAAAATTTTTAATCTTAATATTATCCAATTTACCTCTTTTTCTTTTGTCGCTTGTGCCCCTGGTCTCGTTTCTAGGAAAACCACTACCTAGCCCACAGTCACGAAAATTTACTATGTTTTCTTCTAAAAGGTTTATCGTGTTAGCTCTTACGTTTAGGTCAGCGATCCATTCCGAGCATTCAACAGATGAGCACGCAACAAATGTTGAGCAGTTACCATGTGCCAGCCACTGATCTGTGGCTGGGGACACCTCAATACATCAGTGAGCAAAGCGCGCACCTTTGAAGAGCTGGCCTCCAGGAGAGGAAACAGATAAGGAACCAAGAAAACCAACGAGAGACTTTGAGCTGGTATTGAGCCCTGAGGAATGGAACCACATGGCATAGTCAGGAAAGTGGGCAGCTCCAGGAGCCAGGAGCCCTGGAGCAGGTGCTAAGGGCCTCGGCGGGAGGGGAGGTCATGGTGCTAAGAGGGCTTCCTAGATCTTACTGTATTTACGAACGGCAGACTGAGGCCCAGGGAGGTGAGGCAAGGTGTCCAGCACTGCGTGGTGATGCATTCAAGCAAACCTTCTGATTCATAGGGTCCACTTCTCCCACCACCTCCCTGGGGTTGAGAGTGAGGCTGTCCCCGGAGGAACACAGTGCATTTTCTTTCTACAGCGCCGGGTTTGTGTTTCCAGAAAGAAGCAGGAAATGCTCTGATAGTACCTGAGCAGTGTCTTGCATTAAGTACTTAACCCCTCTTGGATTAGATAATCCACATGTGATTTTTAGGGGCAATCCCCTCCCTGGGAATGGTTCTGCTTTAAGACGGGCTACTTGGCCTCCAGTTTTGATAAGATAGTATCGCAATTAATCCATTTCTCTTTTGGGCTCTGCTGAAACATCTCCCTTAATCTTCATGATCTCCTACCATGTGCTTTGATTGGGACGTTAGGGGACCAGATTCACCCCGAGGGCCTCCACGAAGTTGTAAGGAAAGGAGATAAAAGTCAGGGCTTTGCCTGTCTGGGGCCAGGTTGGCTGAATTTTCATCAGTTGGACTCTCAGGTTCCCAGGCCATAGAAAAATGCCTTAGCCTGATGTATTTTCCCTTTGGGGTGAGGGGGATCTGTGGCTACTTTGTGGGACCCTCTTGGCAATGGGAAAGAACAAAAATCCAAATACTAGTCTGCCACAGGGGCTCTTGTGCCAGAAATCAGCATTTCAGAATTTTAACAGTAATTAGAGTGGTGTCCATTCAAGACAATCTTGCAGATCACCTCTGAGCCTGTCCCCAAGGAGAGGGAGAATCAGCCTACCATGACTGGGGGACCCTCCCTGCTGATGGAAAAAGCACTCTACCAGGAATCAGGGGACCTGGGTCATGTGTCACTAGATAAGTCATGACACCTTCTCTGGGTCTTGGTTTGTTTTTTGTTTTTGTTTTTGTTTTTGTTTTAATTTTAGAGAAAAAGAGAGAGAACATGAATGGGAGAGAGGGGCACAGGGAGAGAGAGAGAGAGAAAGAGGGAGAGAGAGAAGGAGAGAATCTTAAGCAGGTTCCACACTGAGCATAAAGCCTGACTCAGGGCTCAATCCCATGACCCTGTGATCATGACCTGAGCTGAAATGAAGAATCAGACACTCAACCCACTGAACCACCCAGGCGCTCTTCTTGGTTTTTCTATATAAAAAATTGCAGAGGGGTGCCAGGATGGCCTAGTTGGTTAATCTTCTGACTTCAGCTCAGGTGATGATCTCACGGGTTCGTGGGTTCGAGCCCCGCGTCAGGCTCTGTGTTGTCGGCTCAGATCCTGGAGTCTGCTTTGGATTCTGTGTCTCCCTCCACCCCTCCCCTGCTTGTGCTCTGTCTCTGTCTCAAAAATAAAAATAAACATTAAAAAAAAATTTTTTTTTAATTGCAGAGGGGCATCTGAGTGGTTCAGTCAGTTAAGCATTCCACTCTCGATTTCGGCTCAGGTCATGCTCTCACGGTTTGTAAGTTCAAGCCCTGCATCAGGCTCTGCACTGACAGCATAGAGCCTGCTTGGGAGTCTCTCTCTCCCTCTCTCTCTCTGCCGCTCCCCTGCTCGTCCTCTCTCTCCCTCTCAAAATAAAAAAAAAAACTTTTTTTTTTTTTAATAGCAGATTTGGCTTGGTCCCTCTCTAAGGCTCTTGGTAACTAAGCTGGCTTCTGAACTCATGCACAGTGACCAGTCAGTGTTATAGGGTGACTTTGGAGAGGGATGGAGGAGAGATTTACTTCCTGAGATCAGTTCTGTATGTTTAGATCTGCCAAATCCACCACCCTAGTTGCCACTAGCCACGTTTGGCTTCCTAAATTTAAATTCATTTCAGTTAAATACAACTTAAAATACAGTATGTCAGCACATTAGCAACATTTCAAGTGCTCAGTGGCCACAGGGGCCAACAATGGTCCTGAGGAGTTGACTCAGTTCTACTCTGCTTCCCAGAGGGCGTTTTCTCATACACATCGAGTGTAATTCCCTCTCCATCTTGTCAAAGAAAATGTCCTTGTTTCCCTCTTCTAAATGAGAAAACTGGCCTGAGAAGCAAAGTCATTTACCCAAGTTATTCGTCTGGCACAGGGGTGGCCAGACAGAGCTGGGCACTTGTATTCTCCAGATGCAGAGACGGAGGTTTCAGGGGGTGGCAGGGGGTGCGGCAGGTCTCCGGGCCCCGCAGTGACCCACCCAGCGAGGCCTCTCCCCACCCCAGCCGGCAGGGACCCCTGAGGTAGGTGCCTTCCCATGCTGGTCCTGGGTTCTCCGGAGGAACACTTTCTGCCTGGGAAATGAGGAAACAAGCGAAAATTCATGCTTTTGCAGTGATGCAAATGAAAATTTCCAATTTGCTACTCAAAAGCATGTCCCTGTTTAGAGATAAGAGTAAACTTGAGTCTTTGTTATGAGTGATTAATTCATTACAATGCAGAGCCTCCTCGCAGTCTCTAGTCCCACCGCATGGTTTCAGAAGCTGGTGTACCTGGCGGGAGTAACTGGCTGATCCCCAAACAGTGTGTGTGCGTGTGTCCCTGTCACAGCATCTGGGGCTGTCTCGTTAGGTCAGAAAAATGAGGGAAGTGTTCAATGAAGCAGCCTTCTAACCAGTATCTGCACGGAAAGCACTGGTCCAGGTGGGCATCAGGGTACCCAGGTCCGGAGCCTACTTTGCCTCTTGCTCCTTGAGCCTTTCACTTTAATTTAATAAGAATTTATTGTTGTGAGCAAAGTTGCTGGCCAGGGAAGCAAAATGGGTTTCAGCTTTCATGCCAACTGTGATTGATTGGTAGTTACTGCCTACAGTACTAGCTCAAGAAGGGTTCTGAGGACACCAAGAGGCTCAGTGGGCAAGAACAGCCTGATTGATTACTCATGTCTGCTGGGGCCCAGAGTGGGGCGTGGCCACATCCCACAGTCAAAGGAGATAAATAATAATGATGCTATAAATCGTAATCCGAGGAACTACAGTGAAACTTTCCTGATCAGGTCACTGGGAATATCAAGTAAGACTATGGATGGGAAGGTGCTTTGCGACCTGGACAGATGGTCTCATGATATCTGGACTCATTAATACTTTGACTGTGAATCACCATTTCCCTGTTCATGCTACTCTATCCTTTGCGCTAGACCATTGCCAGGCCTTAGTAAGCCTAGAGTAGCAGTGATGAGGAAGGAGACCCAGAGGCATATTTCATTCATTCATTCATTCATTCACGCACCCATTCATGCCTGCACCCAGCAGGTCCGTTCACTCATCCAGGACACATCTCGAAGGGTCCTGGCACCAAGACCATCCAGATGTCTGACTCCTCAGAGCTCCCAGAACACTTGACCTTTGGACTTGATCTTTGGGAAAGGAACAAGATTTAGTTCCCACCCAGGCTTGTGGCCCCTCAGAGCCTCTGGTGCTGGTTGATGGCTACCTTGCCAGGACCACTGAGGGAAGATGCCAAGCCCCAGAGCTGAGTTCATGGTTTATTTGGTAGGTGATCCCAGGAAACACTGCCAACAGATGGGGACATGACTCAGGGAAGCGAAGGAAGCCAGTTCAGGGAGCATTCCTGAGCGCGTTACCACTGTGAGTGAGTGGGGCTCCCTCCAGCTGGGCTCCGACACGAAGCATAATATAGAAAGGCCTCCAAGTTGCCCCACCCCAGAGTGAGGAAGTTAGGGTATTTGGCCACCGGCTCCCATCCATCGGTGGTTGAGGGCTCCTCCTGGGGCATTAACTCCCTGACTTTTCTGGCCATCCCCGTATGCAGGCCAAGTTTGCTCCTGTAGCCAGAGAAAGCAGTGGGGCAGAGTTGCAGGTGTTGAGTTAGAAAGGCTTGGGTGTGTGTGAAGATCTGGTGAGTGCCAAGAGGCCGTGGGAAGGGTACGCCTCCATAAGAATCACAGAAGTTTAGATCAGCTGTAGCACGTAAAGATTGTCCGATCAGCCCTCTCATTACAGATCGGGGGAAACAAAGTTCAGAGAAGGTAGGAGACACACAAGTTCAAACAGCAAGCCAATAGCAATGGTAAAACCCTAATAATCACCATGTCATGAGTGCCAGGTACAATGGGAGGGGCTTTGCATACTTAGCTCTAAGCTTGTCATTATCCCACATGGTAGATGTTACCGTTCCATTTTACAGTTAAGAAAACTGGGCTCTGAGGGGCGCCAGGGTGGCTCAGTCAGTTGAGCGTCCGACTTCCGCTCAGGTCATGACCGACCTCAGAGTTTGTGAGTTTGAGCCCCAAGTTGGACTCTGAGCTGTCAGCCCAGAGCCTGGAGCCTGCTTCCGATTCTGTGTCTCCCTCTCTCTCTGCTCCTCCCCCCACTTGTGCACCCGTGCGCTCTCTCTCTCTCAAAAATAAAATAAACACTAAAAATTTTTCAAAAAAAAAACCTGGGCTCTGAAAAGTGAAGTATTTACCCAAGGACACCACGCATTAAGTGGCAGAGACAGAATTTAAAACCAGAATTTAAAACCAGGTCTGTCCCCTGGGATCTTTTCACCACTCTGCACAGCCAGCAGCAGTTTCCAGGGACAGTTCAGAGCCCAGAGTTCTGCCCACTGCCCCAAGGCAGTCAACACAAGGGGTACCCTCAGGGTCAAGGGCCTCAAACTGAGGCTGTGTTTTTTTTGTTTTAATGTTTATTTATTTTTTAGAGAAAAAGAAAGAGTGTGAACGGGGGAGGGGCAGAGAGAGAGGGAGACAGAACCAGAAGCAGGCTCCAGGCTCTGAGCTGTCAGCACAGAGCGGGAACACACTGACAGGGAGATCATGAGCTACCCACTGAGCCACCCAGGTGTCCCCCAAACTGAGGCTGTTTTAACCGCCCTCAAGAGCTCAGAACCAGCCCACCCCTGGCCTTCTCCGGCTTCCCCTACCAGCTCTCCCTCATCCTCAGAGGAACGGCCTGGAGAGGAAGCAGGAGTGGGTTGGGAGGCAAGACCAAAGGGAGAGCAAAATGGGGAATCCCAGCGCTCTAGGCACCACGAAGGAGCCGCAGGAGTCAGTTACCCACTTGCAAATGGGGTGATGGTAACAACAGGAAATGGTTAATGGGCACTTCTAGCACCTGTCAGTCTCCGAAACACTTCAAACGTGTGAACACACTGAATTCTCAAACTAAGCACGGGAGGGCCGGGCCCCAGGTCACTGGGCTGGGGGATTAGAACCCAGGCGGCTTGATTCCAAATCTGTCATTTTGCCCACTCTGGGCACAAAAAGACCACACAGTGAGTCCCCTTCCCCAATACAGAACTCCGCAATCCGTGTTTACAAAGTGGCTTTGGCAAGCACTTCCTCATTCTCGGGGTTAAGGATCTTCACAGTTTTCTAAAGAGGACACAGATCCCACAGGGGCCAAGGTCAAGAGTAAGTCAAGTGTAAAGCCAAGTGCCCGTGCCCCCAGTGGCGCTCTCTCTGGTTGGGGGGGGGGGGGGGGGGGGGGGGGGGTGGTCCGTGCTCGACAGGGCAACAGGAACATCCGGCTGGGAGAGGGGGCTGGGTGCCTCAGGGGCCTCCCCCTCGGGGCTCGGGCTCGGAGCCGCCCGCCTACCCCGTTTGCACCCACCCGCCCCCACCCGGCCCCGGCGAGGCAGCGCTGACTCGGCAGTCTGCGAGCCTGGGTGCCCCGAAGCGGATCCCGCGCAGCACTGGCACCGCGAAGCCTGGGGACGTCCCCAGTGGCGCCTGCCTGCGGCGGGGAAGGCGAGGGCCCTCGGGGAGCCTTCCTAAGGGAGCCCGGGGCAGGAGGAATAATTGTAGAGGGTCCCTCGGGCGGAGAGACAAGTGGGTTTGGGGAGTGGGGGAGAGGGCGGAGGGCGGAGTGAAGGACAGGCACCGAATTACTGGAAGGCACGATGACCCGCCACGCGTGGGCGGCTCCAGCACCCAGCATGATTCCCTGAACCCCCACCTGTGTCTGTAAGCCACGTTTCTCACGCTACATAGCCACCTCCCCTCCCCTCCCCCCGCCAAGACATGAAAAGAGCAAAAGAAAGCCCCCAGACCAGGGAGCAGGGGAAGGAGGAGATAGAAAACCAACAGAAAGGGCTCCAAGAGGCCTCCGGGTCCAATCCCTCCCTGCTCAGAAGGAGAGACTGAGACCCCAGGAGGAGGGACCCAGGGATCCACAGGGCCTGGCCTGGGGTGGGGGTGGGGGGTCAGTCCTTCCTGTAAAAGGTGATATGGGGCCAAGTCTCAAGGCCCCCTCTCCCTCCTCCTTCACTTCCCCATCCATCCCCTCCTTCCCTCCCTTTCCCCCTCCTCCCCACCCACAGCATCTGCAGAGGCTCCAAGAGGGATGGTCCCAATCTCTGTACTAGGAGGCCCCAGTGTTCCCCCAACCCTCAAGAACTCTCCTTTTCGAATCGTACCTCAGTCCCCGGAAGAATGGTTGGCTTGGAAAGCTTCTGTGGGTGTCTTACCACACGCCCCACCCCCCACCTCCCCACCAGTGGGACAGGCTGGGGAAGAGAAGGAAGGAGCCTGAGTAAGCCTGGGGTGAGGAGTGCTCCCCGGGCACACGGAGACCTGGCTCTCAGCAGCAGCCCTGCAGGTCCCCAGGGACTCTCAGCTCCCTCACCTGTTTAGGGGACAACCACCACACCCCCCTCCCCCCTCCTCAACTCCTGCTGCCCTGCGGGAGACACTTCATTTCCAGAAGAGTCTGCAAGATCTAGTCCTACCTCTCTGGCCTTTCCTACCGCCTCCCTCACTGTCCAGCTCCAGACACATCACTCTTTCCGGTTTCCCCTAAATTTCCTTGTAGCCTCCAGACCCCACGAGCCTTTGCACCTGCTGCATTTGCACCCGAAATGCCTCCCACAGTGCTTGCAAATTAAAAGATGTCGGAGGACCCCCGTCACTGCTGGGGGGCAGAGTCGCCTTTTTTCTCTTAAGCAACTCCGTTCCCAGGCCTCAAGGGCTGGGGCTTTCTGTGTGCGCTCCTGTGCAGGGACGGAGAGGGAGAGAGTAAGAAAACTTGCACATCGTTGAGCAATTGTCTTCAGGGCAAGACTTTTTTCTTTTTAATTTATTAGGACGTGTCATTTCACAAGTAGTCCATGTTTAAGACAGAATGCAAAAACACGAAAACACCGAAAGGAAGAGCAAAACAACGACTCACGCCCTCAGCACCAAGAGATAAAGACCACTGAGGTTTTGCTGTGGAGCCTTCCAGAGGTTTTTTATGCATTCATGTGCATGGGGTGGGTGTGACTTTTCCTCCAGAAGCTCCAGGCACCAGAAATACCACAGCACCTTGTTTTTCTAGAATCAAAATGAAAGCTTGGTCCAGGCGGTCGGTCACCTGGAGCCCCACGCTTCCTTCTCTGTGTCTCCACAGCCACATCCAGCCGGGCCCACTCGGCGACCGGGGTCCTGGGCGCTCCTCTGTTCAAGCCCCGCGCCCGCGTGGGATGGCCCCAGCCTCCTCCACATCCGCTCGCCCGCCCCGTCCCCTCCACTCTGGCCACAGCGCCTCCCTTCAAACACCTGCACACATGCCGTTCTCTCTGCCTGAAACACTCTTCCCTTTTCTGCCCTTGGCCCCGGTTCAAGTCGCCTCATCCTTCAGATCCTTCTTTCTCAAGGAAGCTTCCCCACTGCCACCTCACCTGAGGAGCCCCGTGCCCCCCTCCAAACTTCCCGGCCTGCCCGCACCCCGGTCTGTCATCGATCGCATACCTGACACGTCTGTCACCTGCGTTATGCCACGTCTGAGGGCGGGGGCCACATCTCACTGCTCTTCCCCCGGCCTGCCAGGGACCTGGCGCAGAGCAGGCCCCACGTCTTTGCTGAACAAATGAACCGGCCGGTGGCCCCTGCGCGAATGTATGAATTCCTACGTGTCACACCCTCAACGAAATGTCCCTTCCTCCCGCTCTTTTCTCTCCTCCACCTTCAGGCCGTGGGCGAATCCCATAGACTTGAACTCTGCAACATGCACCAAATCCATCCTCTGTATCCGCTGTCCTATCCCGGCCAGAGCGCCTGTCATTCCTCACGGTGACAGCCTCCAACTTCTCTCCCCTCTTCCTCTCTTGGCCTTCGCCGGACAGATTATTCTCGATTATTCTCCGCACGGATGAAAAGAGCAGCTGCAGCCGGGAGCCTTTTAAAATATGTAATTCATGGGGCGCCTGGGTGGCACAGTCGGTTAAGCGTCCGACTTTAGCCAGGTCATGATCTCGCGGTCCGTGGCCAGGTCACGATCTCGCGATCTCGCGATCTCGCGATCTCGCGGTCCGTGAGTTGGAGCCCCGCGTCGGGCTCTGGGCTGATGGCTCGGAGCCTGGAGCCTGTTTCCGATTCTGTGTCTCCCTCTCTCTCTGCCCCTCCCCCGTTCATGCTCTGTCTCTCTCTGTCCCAAAAATAAATAAAAAAACGTTGAAAAAAAATTAAAAAAAATAAAATATGTAATTCAGATTCTGCTGTGACCCCCCCCACCCCCGCCTTAAAGCTCCCCTATGGGCTTCCCATTGTGCTTCAAGTCACATCCAACTGCCTTCTGATGGCTTCCCCCAGCCCTACAGGGGCTTGACCCACCCCTTCCCTGCCCCTCGCCCACCCCACACTGCCCCACGGCTCTGCTTCAGCCATGCCAGCCTCCGGACCTTCTTAAAACATGATAAACTACTTGGGGCGCCTGGGTGGCTCAGTCGGTTAAGCGTCCGACTTCAGCTCAGGTCATGATCTCATGGTTCGTGGGTTTGGGCCCCACGTTGGGGTCTGTACTGACAGCTCAGAGCCTGGAACCTGCTTCGGATTCGGTGTCTCTCTCTCTCTCTCTCTGCCCCTCCTCCGCTTACACTCTCTCAAAAATAAATAAACATTAAAAAAATTAAAAAAAAAAAAAAAAACCATGATAAACTATTTGGCACATGCCCTTCCCCTAGCCTGGCGTGCTCTCCCCAGACCTCCACAGGCTCAAATGTCACCTCCAGGGAGAGGCTAATCTGGCCACGTGTCACATGTCACCCTGAATTTTTTGTCTTCACAGCACTTATCATTTACTGATATCTGGGGTGTGTCCGTGTACCCACGGTCTATCGCTGCCCCTCCCCCTTCCGCGAGGGACCTTGCCCAGTCAGCTCACCGCTGGACCCCCGGCACCTCAACAGGCTGGTGCATAGTAGGTGCTCAGTACATAATTGTCAAATAACTCCAAGGACCTGCACGTGCCTGTGCATCTTGTACATCTGTTTGGAGTTGCAGTGTAGACCCAGATGTGTTATTTTCCCTTGTTAATTACTGCAGAGTAATTATAGTAAGAAGTGTAAGTACAGAATGCATTAATGGGGGAAAACATAAAAGATTTCGTGCACCGGCTCACTGAACACTTGAACCAGAGACGAGCCTCCCTGCAGCCTACTAGAATTCTCGCTTGGGTAATTTGGCCTCCTGAGTCTGGAGCCTGAGCCCTAACCTGCCCTTGCTTTCCTCCCCTTCTCTGGAAAGTCACTCCCAAGCCTGTCTGTGCCTCAATAGAGATAGTGGTGGGGCTGGTGGAGCCTGGGCCCTTCCGGGGTTAAAATCTAGCTTCTGTGTGTCCCCGAAGAGCTGGGGAGAGGGCGTGATGTTGGGCAGATGAGTTAACTTCTCTGAGCCTCAGTGTTTCCATCTGTAAAATGGGGAGAGTAATGTCTTTCTGCCAGGATTGTTGTAGGTTCTGAAAGAGACACATATAAAGGGCACCTGGGTGGCTCGATTGGTTATGCATCCAACTTCGGCTCAGGTCATGATCTCGTGGTTCGTGAGTTCAAGCCCTACACCGGGCCGTGTGCTGACAGCTCAGAGCCTGGAGCCTGCTTCAGATTCTGTGTCTCCCTCTCTCTCTGCCCCTCCCCCCCCCTCAAGAATAAATAAACGTTAAAAAATTTTTTTAATAAAAATAAAAAAAGAAACATATGCAAAGTGCCTCTGGCGCGGGTTTCAGCCATGTTGACTCCCTTCTGTCCCTCCTCAGGGTCAGAGAGAAGACATGCGCCCCACCTTCCCACGACAGGCTTTCCTGTGACTCTCTTCTTCAGGAGAATGGCGCAAAATTGTCCATTCATTGGTTTTCCCTCCCCTACACTGAAAAAACAGGTTGACTTTGACAAGGTTGGTAAAAAAAAAAAAAAAAAAGTATGATTGTTGCAGACCCATAGTTTGGAAAAGGGGTTGGGAGTGCTGTATCTTCCTGAAGGAAACTCCCGGATGTACAGCCAGATGTACAGCTTATGACATCTCTGCTCACTCCAGACACTCACTCACTCACTCGTGCCCAGGCGAAGAGAGAACCACAAATGCCCCCACGAGTGGAAACTCCTGGGAGAATTAAACTTGTAGGGCTCAAATGACAAGGGGAAGAGAGAGAGCCTAATGTCACATATCTAGTCCTGGAGAAGCAGGGTCATTGCTGATTTTCCAGAACCTGCTCTTTGGCCATTTACAGCTCAGGAGGTAGAGCTTGGGCTGGAGTTTTGCATCCTGATTACCCTGAGACGCCCTCTTGTGGGCATCAGCGGTAGCAGCAGGCTTTCCAACGTGTTCTGCCAGTACTTTAAAAGTACTCTTTAATTCAGTGCCACAATTGTTGTATATATGCTACCCGCCACCAAACACTCTGCTGTTTTCCGAGCACTGGACAAGGAAGATCCAATCTCACGACTGATCCTGCCTTTAAAATTAAACATGCCTTTTGCTTTTTCAAAATCATCACATAAAAATTTGAAACTACCGAAAAGCACAAAGAAAAAGTTAAAACTCAGGAGACAGCTCTTCTAACTACAACACAGCCAACAGGAGAAAGGAATGAGGTTACAGTCCTGGTTCACCAGGGGTTCAAGGAGAAAGCATTTCAGCAACACATTTTGCTGCTTTGAGCTCAGTTCCCAGCTCGTGAAGGCAGGTGGGCATCTGGGTTTGGGAGGCGAATCAGTTCAAGCTGTTAATCCCATAACAGTTAAGATCAAAGCCGTACCACCTCCCCACCCCCACCCGCAGACGGCATCACCTGACATCATAATTTAAGACATTGGCTGCACCTTGGTCACGGAGAGTCCATTCACTGCCTGTCTTGGCATGCCCAAGATAAATTACGCCGGTTTAAGGTCAAAAACAAATGCCAACGATTGCATCAAAACATCAGATTAAGTAAAACTAAACACAAGCGAACATTAGAATAAGTTAGCGTCTGGGTGAACCACTGCTAATGGGGGTCACCCCTCAGCGTTTCCTCCTTCCTTTCAAAAGTAGCTATAAGGGGAGCCTGGGTGGCGCAGTGGGTTAAGCGTCCGACTTCAGCCAGGTCACGATCTCGCGGTCCGTGAGTACGAGCCCCGCGTCGGGCTCTGGGCTGATGGCTCGGAGCCTGGAGCCTGTTTCCGATTCTGTGTCTCCCTCTCTCTCTGCCCCTCCCCCGTTCATGCTCTGTCTCTCCCTGTCCCAAAAATAAATAAAAAAACGTTGAAAAAAAAATTCAAAAGTAGCTATGTGCCCAGAAGCCTTTCAGGGGTCACCCAAATAGAAAAGAAATCCCCCCGAGATTGGTTGCAAATTCCAGTTTCTCCATATCTCTCCTGTATCACAATGGAAAATCACCAAGGCCACACGGAGATCCGTAATGATTTTCTGTACACTCGTGTAAACAAAAGAACATACAATTTTCCTTTTCTTCCCAGTAGAGTGTTTTATTTCTTATTTTTCTAGTTCAGGGGAAAAGTTAAATCATTTAGGGGGGTTGAAATCAAACACACAATATTAAAGAAATATTTGGAGAAGAAAGAAGCCAGTTGAAGGGGCTGTTGTTGGTCTTGAAGCCAGTTTTATTTCATTATAAGGTTTTAGTGTTTTCACGAAGCCAGTGCAAGAGGGAAGAGAGAGGTGGAAAGTTCCAGAAAGGGAAGGATGCTGGGCTCTCAGTAAGGGCAGGTGCACCCACTTTAGGTCGATAAGGCAGTTTATATTCTTAAATGGTTAGTTGACAGACTATTTTCAAGAAGAATAATTGCCCCCAACATGATCACTCTGTGTGGTTGGGGCAAGGCCATGTGAGGCCGTGAAAAGACTCAGCTTTCAGCTCAAACCGAGGTCTCTCTCCAGGTCTGCCATTGCTGGCAAGTGACCCGGTGGTTTCACCCCCATGAGCCTCAGTTTTCTTGTCAGAAAAGTGCGACATTTACTACTGCAGTAATGTTTGAGAAGCCCCTAGAACAGGGCCCAAGACATAAGTTAATGCTATCCCTCCTCACTTTATTGTTGTCAACATTCTCTGACAAATCGTGCCTTACTTGCTCCTCCTAAACCTTCTGAGGTCCTCAGAATTGGGATCCTCTGTCCTACTACTTGTAGTCTTCAGTGCTGAAGACAGTTATTTCTCAGGGAAAAGTGTAGGTGTTGTGAAAGGACAGGGAGACCTGGGCCCCAGTCCCAACTCCACCAAGTGCTATCCTCACTTGATGACATCTTGTATATGATTTATATCTGCGTGCCTGAGGTGCCCCTCTGTGCTCACTCACGGCCTGGCCACCGCATAAGCAGCATCCCTAGGCACTGAAAGATCTTACCAGATTCTGGACACTAAACGTGGTCCCCACACTTCAGGGAGCAGATTGGGGGGCATGAGAGCGACCGAGGACATCCACAGAGGACAGTCTGATCCAGAAAGCAGGCAGCTTCCCCAAACCCCAAGCTGTGAGCCATGCTTTTGTAAGGTGGCCTTCCCCGAACAGTCTCATTTGTCTTCCCATGTCCCAGTTTGCCTCTTTTCCCCAGGGACAGGCCCAGCTGCTCACATCAGCAGGGCTGAGCTCAGGGAGAGGTCACAGAACATGACCGATGTGGCCGGAGGTGTGACGTCTGTGCACGGCTCCAGCCCAGGAGGCCCAGTGGAGGGCATGGGAGCTCTCAGCTCACTTGATCTCAAGCATCTGAGTTCATTACAGCCTCCCAAATCTTGGCTCTCTGAAGTCAGGGAAGGAAGGAAGGAAGGAAGGAAGGAAGGAAGGAAGGAAGGAAGGAAGGAAGGAAGGAAGGAAGGAAGGAAGGAAGGAAGGAAGGAAGGGAGGAAGGAAATACAAGATCAAGGGGAAAGGCTGTGGAAGTGCAGGGAAGTTGGGTGACCATGGCTCAGGTGCCAGCTCTGCCTGGGTGACCTTGAATATGACCTCAACTTCCTCATGTGTACAACAGGATGTTGAACAGAGTTAGTGTTTCTCAAAGTCTACTTCAAAGAACTTCAGTTCTTATTCCAAAGGTCCAATAATTCTGGGAAACACGGGACGCGTTACCCTCTTTGGGTAATGCCTGTTAGCATATTAAAGGCCCTGAGAAATCCTGCAGAAAAGAAAACTCTTCGACCTTCTTACCAGACCATACCCCAAGCAGGGTTTTTGTCTGTTTGGGTTTGGGTTTTGGATGCGCTCTCAGGCCCTTGAACACTGGCACATAATATATGCTCAATGAATGTTTGTGGCTCGAAGAACAAGCGAACTTTCTTTAACCCAGCGTTTCCCAAATGTATTTGTTCACAGAACCCTGTTTTACTTCTCAGCATGCCCCCACATCCCTGGACCACACCGACTGGAGTCTGAGATCTACCGCTCCTGGCTCGGATCAGAACTTCTGAGCTGCCCCACACATTCATGAGCGGATGTGTGGTTGTTACTTTCAGCCACTCCATTTTGGGGTGATTCGTCACACAGCTATAGATAATTGATAGATACAATCAGAACTTGACTGGTGCTTCCTTCCTTCCTTCCTTCTCTTCCTTTTTTGGGTTTATTGCCCCCTGTAGGTGTGAGCTGGGGATTATCAGCCTTGCAACCACAAGGGCTGATGGGGCCCAGCAGAGGACAGTGCCGGGCATTCTCCCCTGCCCTGGACTGCGCACCTCCAAATATTCTATGAAACAATGGAACCTTTTCCTTATTCCACCTGGAGACGGTTTTTGTTATTTGTTGGCCACGCGCATTCCTGAGACAGTGAATCAATGAATTACCTTGCTCACTTAAGCTAGATGGAGTTGGATTTCCGATCTTAACCAAAATAACCCTCTTCTGTGTTCCCGATTGTTCACTGATTCTTTTTTTTGTTTTTGTAGTTTTATAAACATAGTTTTTATAAAATGGCAGGTTCAGGGGCGCCTGGGTGGCTCAGTCAGTTAAGTGAGCGACTTCAGCTCAGATCACGATCTCACAGTTCGCGGGGTCGAGGCCCACATCGGGCTCTGTGCTGAACGCTTGCTCGGAGCCTGGAGCCTCCTTCGGATTCTGTCTCCTTTTTTCTCTGCCCCTCCCCCGCTTGTGCTCTGTCTCACTCTGTCTCTCAAAAATAAATAAATGTAAAAAAAAAATTGTAAAATGGCAGGTTTAGAAAATGCAATTTTTCACGGCCGCAAAGGGACCCCATTGACTTGGGGCCACGGAGAGAAAACTGAGGAGACAGTACTGTGATGTGTGTGGTGTGATGGCTGCGGTGGAATAGTCTCAGGGAGGAAAAGCAACACAGATCATCACAGAGACCATCAGAGTGTCAGGAGACAGCCCTGGTGCCCTATTTCTCGCGTCTAAGGTGGGGCCTCTGTTCTGAGAGGCGCTGTCTTGCCCTGCCCAGTGGAGAAGCAAAACGCTCCCCACACGGTCTGGGCTCTGCGAATCGGGCCACGTGACTGATGGTTTTATTTTAATCATCCGCTCTTTAGTTCATCCTGGGAAATTTTCTCTGTACGCCCCAGAGTAGGAGCTGAGAAAGTGTCTGTCAGGCGAGGAAGGAACGGAAGAGTTGAGGACTGTGCCCTCCCCCTCTCCCACTTTCCCTGTCCCTCCCCTCCCTTAACCCTCCCGCCCCCTGCTCCCTCCACCTCAATTCAGCCCCCTCCTCCCTCTCTCTCCCCCTCCCTCTCCCCTCTCCCTCCAACTCTCTCTTCCTCCCCCTCCCTCTCTCTCCCCACTGTTTTGTGACACCTGCTTTCTCTACCCTTCTCATCTTCCCCCTCCCTCTCAGACACACTGAGAAACAGGATAAGCCCCAACGCTGTGTAGCTAGGTGATAACCCCAGAGCTAAATATGACTCACGTATCAAATAAAGATTCATCAGACCTCACCCTGTGCCCAGATGCAAGGGAAGCCTAAGTCAAGGGGAGGGGGGGGTGTGGACTGGAGCAGGACACATCGCAGCCTCTTCCTCAGAGAGGCCCCCCATCTGGCAGGAACACAGGTGTGGACAGACGATGACAGCCCAGCAGTGAGGTCCTCAGCGGAGCACACAGGACTGGCAGTCCAAGAGCTCGGCCCCGGACCCAGTCCACGGGGGAGACGGGATGGTCTCCCAGCATAAATCATGAGGACTTGGTTCTTGTGAGTTAAGTAGGACTTCATGAGAAAGAGGCCCTTCCAAGAAACAGAGATACCATGTGCAAAGACGCATGTCCAGGGAGCAGCTCAGTGATTCTGGGGGTTACCTGGGGTCCAGAGGGGCTGGAGAGCCAGTGTGAGGAGAGGGGCAGCCGCGGAGGGCGGCTAGGAGCTGTGCGCAGACAGGCTGACATTCCTAACAGCTTTGATTTTTCTTAAGTTTATTTACTTAGTTTGAGAAGTGGGGGGAGGAGCAGAGAGCGAGAGAGTATCCCAAGCAGGTTCCATGCTGCCTGCGCAGAGCCTGACACAGGGCTCGAACTCACAGACCCATGAGATCGTGACCTGAGCCGAAACCACGAGTCGGATGCTTAATTTTGACTGAGCCACCCAGACGCCCCACTGCTAACAGCAGGAGAGACCTTCTTATATCTACGGTGCAATCCCAGGGAAGGACACTAATTAGCCCACTTTGGCCCATCAGTCCCTTCCTGGGTCAGGGGAGGAGGCAGTGGTTTTCAAATTTGAATACCTTCTAGAACCACCTGGAGTATTCTTTAAAAATCTCAGTGCTCAAGCCATTCCCCAGACCTCCTAAACCCTAACCTCTAGGGGTGTTTCAGGACACATCAAGTGAGGAAAGGACAGCTTGTCCGTAGACAAGGACGGCAGGGACCAGGAAATGAAGGTTGGGTCGACCAGATGCCCCCCACCACAGGCCGGCTGGGGAGACAGTGGGAATAGAGTCAGGGAGCCCAACACGACTGGCCGCTCATGGTGGAGAGAGAGCCAGCCTACACATTCCATCCTGCAGGGAGGGCACCTGGCCTTCTCTCCGGGCCCTGGGGGATGGCCGGGGTGCAGCATGGAGCTCTGGAAGAATAGGTAGTAACCACAGGCCCAAACCTAGCTCTACCCCAATGCACTGCCATGCTGCCCCTCTCCTGGCCTCAGTTTCCCTGCCACCACGGAGGCTCTCCCAGCACCAACCACCTATGACGTCTGCTCCGTCTGGCCGGACCCAGCCCCACCCGGGTGGGCTCTGCTCCCAGTGCCCGGAAGAAGGACACACTCGCATCTCCCTCCCACAGCCAGATGGTGACCCAGCTGAAATCGCAGACAAATGGATGGGGACGATTCGTAAGGACAAGAGGAAAATAACCTAGCAAATGCTTTGGGGAAAAAAAATTCAAAATTCAGTGTCATTGGAAAGTAATATTTATGCCAATCATGAACAGAACAGCTAAGATAGATAGGTCAGAGCACACAGGTTTTCTTTAATAGTTGGGGAAAGGGAGGGGCACCTGGGTGGCTCAGTCAGGTATCTGACTGTGGCTCAGGACACGATCTTAGGGGTTTGAGCCCTGCATCGGGCTCTGTGCTGACAGTGTGGAGTCTGCTTGGGGTTCTCTCTCTCTGTCTCTCAAAAATAGACAAATAAACTCAAAAAAAAAAAAAATAGTGGGGGAAAGGGATGAGACCAGTAAACTGGCAGAGTTCAGGTCGTGCCAGACGGGTCTGGCTTTGGTCCTAGGTGCTGAGGCACTGTGGTGTTTGCATAAAGGCCCGTCCTCACTGCAGGCACTGGCATTTGGGGGGGCTTCTGGGGGGGCGGCTCTTGGTTGGCCTTTTATAACCTTGCTAGGCTGAGAGAACAGATCCTTTTGCTGATGGGGAACAGCTGAGCAGTTGGGGACCATCAGTTAATGGCCCGGCTGACACTATTTGTTATTTAAATTAACCATCAGGCCTCTGTTTGGTCCACCTGGGCAGCTTCTACACGGTGTAATTAGCCAGAGGGAAACTGGGCACAGAAGCCTGTGTTGTTGGAGCATCCGTCTTATTTCTATCTAACAGGACCTAACAAGGTCATTGTCGTGTGGAAATCAAGAAACGCAAATGGCTGCTTCAAGGGAAATTGCAGAGAGAACAATTGCCATGGAGATGAGTTTGTGTATATGACAAGGCGAGCCTTGTGGTGAAAGATCTCCCCTCCCCGCCCATCTGCCTCGTAAACACTAACCACACCTTCCAGCCTGGCACCTCAGGCTTTATTTTTTATCTTAATAAGGTCTTGGCATTCGGATCAAGATACAGAATCAGGGGCACCTGGCTGGCTCAGCCTGAAAAGCATGCGACTCTTGATCTCAGAGTCGTGAGTGCAAGCCCCACATTGGGTGTAGAAATTACTTAAAAAAAAAAAATCCAGAATTAGGTGCCCGACCCTGGTAACCATGATCCGATCTCTCTCTGTGTGGACGCTGAGCCGTGGCTTTGCAGATTGGATGTGGAAAACCATAGACCTAATGCCATTGCCCATGGGGACCTAATGCATCAAAAGATGACTTTTTCATTCCTTTGAGATACATTATTCCTTCCTTCCAAAAATGACTCGTGTCTCCCCCAGAATGACCCAGGACGTGACATCCTCTCCAACGATGCACGCTCATTGGTTCCCTCAGTATTTGTCCATTGATGGATTGATGCCCGTGCTCAACATCTGCTCATGAGTGCCATCAGCGAGGCACTTTCCTGGGTGTCTCTCCTCCAAGGGGTGACTCAGGGACCCAATCTCCTTTTAAACTATGGCTCTGAGGGATCCCTGCAACCTACCAGCAGACAGTGTAAGAACATAGACTGGGGCGCCCGGGTGTCTCAGGCGGTTAAGTGACCCACTTCGGCTCAGTTCATGATCTCATGGTTCTGAGTTCAAGCCTCGCATCGGGCTGTGTGCTGACAGCTCGGAGCCTGGAGCCTGCTTCGGATTCTGTGTTGCCCTCTCTCCCTGCCCCTCCCCTGCTCATGCTTTGTCTCTCTCTGTCTCTCAACAATAAATAAATGTAAAAAAAAAAATTTTTTTAAGGTCGGGGCAGGGGGAGTCAGTGGTGCTGAAGCTAAACTTGGACTCCCTCACCATTAAAAAAAGAAAGAAAGAAAAAGAAAAAGAACGTAGAAAATCACGTGGGGAGGTGTTCATGATCAGGCCTGGGAGTGGAATACATCACTTCCATCCACGTTCTATTGGCCAGAACCCAAGAGTTTGGCGGCACCTAACTTGAAGGAAAGGCAAGCAAACTGTGAGCCAGGGGGAAGGGGAAATCGTTGCCAGCAAATCCAGCCTACGTCTGCCACTGAGGAGCCACCCCTGGGAAACTGAGGCCCAGAGAGGGAACCTCATTTGCATATGGTCACCCATCCGGTTGGTGATAGAAAGGAGATGGGAATCCCCAACTCTCGCTACTAAGTTCACACCACTTGGCCATTCGCTGCAACTGACATCCTTATCAATGTGGGGCCAGGGGCACTGGGAGAAAGGAAGGTCCCAGCTTCCCTGAAAGAGACCAGCGTGTCCTCAGCCTCGGAGGACAGGCAGGGTTTTACGTTGGCTTCAGTTCTGTGCCTTTTCACTCTTATCAGCCCCAGGGGCAGGGCAGGCACAGGAACCCACCTGCTCACCTCCCGGGGCGTTCTCACTGTGGAGGACTCTTTCCACGGGCTTGTTTGTGTTTTAAACATGTTTTTCTTCCTTCATCCCTGCTTCCCAGTCCCCTGCCCCCATGAGCATCCTCGCTAACGTAGCTGATATATGTTCTTAAATATGCATGAGTCCTTATAAAACATGTCGTGCTGTTCTGTGTTTGTATATGCTTTTAATTAACATGACTAATTCTGTGCTACAGCTCTCAGTCTGGTTCTTTTTTTTCCCCCCCCTTCCCTCCCCCCACCACTCAGCACCAAGGTGTGTTCAGTGATGTGTAATAGTTGCTTCTAACAGTGCACAATATTCTCATCCATTTCCCCAGGGCTGGACACCCTGGGTGGCCTCCAAGTCCCTGACCCTCCAAGCTTTTTTTTTGGGGGGGGGTTCCTTTTGTCCTGAGTTGTCTCTGAGATAGATGGCCTCAGATGTCTCTGAGATAGATAGAGTGGCCTTGTTGGTCACAGTCCTTGACTGCGGGCAAATGGCTTTCCAAAGGCCAGGGCCCTATAACCCAAATGGCGCCTCTGCGTGAACTAGCAAAAGGCGCCCTCTCTTGTGGGGGGGTGCTCCCCCACCAACCTCTGGGTAGGAGGAAGGTGGTGGCGATCTGTGTGAAGGAGGGAGAAGCTCCCCTTCCTCCCGGCACAACCAGCCCTAGGCCAGGGACTTGGTGTGGGGGACAGCCTGGCTCTCGGGATGCCCTTGGGTCCTCCACTCACGGCCATGGTGCCACGTCCCCAGGGTTCCCGGGAGCAGCTCCCAGCGGCAGAGTGCCAGCAAGCCTCCCCTCTTCCCCCTGCACCTTGATGCAGCCTGCCTTTCTACGCGCCACCCTTCTGAGGCGAAGGAGGAGGAGGAGGAGGAGGAGGAGGAGGAGGCGGCTTCCGTGTGAAGCTTTCACGCGCACAGCTTGGACTTTGCACCAGGAGTGCATGTGCACATCTCTTCGTGAGCTGCTGGCCCTTTGACCGGCTCCCTCTGGGAACTGCCTGGTCTCATCCTTTGGCATCCGCCTCCTCCTTTGTCTCTGCTCTCCTGCGCTGGACAGACACCCCTCATTCTGATGGTGCCGAATCCATCCACGGCTTGTGCCCTTTCTGGTCTTGTTTAGGAAGGCTTTTCCAACACCACTGCCCCAGTCAGAAACCCAGTAGCCCCGATTTTCTTCCTTCTGTAGGGTTTTAACGTCACGTCTTTGGCCGGTTGGCGGTTGGCGGGGGGCATGGCTTTCGTTTCTCCCTCTAGCCGGCCGGCTTTCCAAGCACTAAGGATCGGTCCCCACCACCGTCTTGTGCACCTCCTGCCGTCGACTGCCACCAAGTCTGTGTCAATGTTTAGCGACTTCTCTATATCCTTTACTGCCCTAGTTTTATCACCGTGGCTCCACAGTTTGTCTCCGCGGCTTCAGAAAATAGAAACGGGGAAGGGGCAGCCCCTGTGGAGTGGAGCACACAAGCTATACACACAACACCTGGAACATTCTGCCCCCCCCCCTTCATTTCATTAGCTCCTTCTTACCCTTTACCTCCTGAGGGAAACATCACCTCCTCAGAGAAGGGGCCCTGCACCCCTTAGGCAAGAGGCACTATCACTGCCTATCCCAGTACCTTACTCACTTCCATGTAGAACACGTCAACTTGTAATTCGAAGGGCGCTTGCTTACTTAGAGTCTGTTTCCCTCACCAGTCATCAAACTCTTCAAGCATAGAAGCCTGGTCCTCCTCCTCCTCCTCCTCCTCCTCCTTCTTTTTAATGTTTATTTATTTTTGAGAGAGAGAGACAGAGACAGAGAATGAGTTGGGGAGGGGCAGAGAGGGAGACACAGCATTGAAAATAGGCTCCAGGCTCTGAGCTGTCAGCACAGAACCCAACTGGGGGCTCGAGCCCACGAACCATGAGATCGTGACCTGAGCCAAAGCCGGACCCTTAACTGACTGAACCACCCAGGTGCCCCGAAGTTTGGTCCTTCTTAAGCGGTGCCCAGTATACCAGACCCACAACTAGAGCTTTCATTTATTGAGTACTTAGGCTCTATGCTAAGCATTCCACCTGTATTTGCTTATTCACCCCCTCCCCATCAATGCAATAGTACCTATAATCTCTATTTTATAGAAACTGGGGCACAGAGAGGTTAAGCGACTTGCCTCAGACCACACAGCTGCAACGTAGAGAGAGGAGTTTGGTTTTGAACTCAAACAACCTGGTTCTAGAGTTCACCGTGTTCTCATCCCCTGGTTAGGCCCCCACAGAGTACGGTGAATGAATGGAAGAATGAATGAATGCAGGGGAGAGAGAGAAGGGTAGGCCAAATGATTACAGCAGCATTAGCAAACACACTTGGGCACGGCTTCTTTTTCCTAGTTATTATGCTCCTAATGAGAGTTATTTTTCCTCTAAGATGATGATTTTCATAAATTATGGAAAATTCTCTGGCCATTGCTTTTTATGTTATGGCCCGGGGTGGAGCACAGGGGGGTGATGAATGACTTTTTAAATTCCTTCACACTGAATTCTCTAAGACAAGACCGCATGCAGAATCCATAATTAATTATTATTCACACTTAATATAGTTAGATAATGTGAACACATACTTTCCATTAATTTATGTGGCTGATTCCTCATCATTTTCCCATAGGTATAGTTCACTGATTTCTCAAGTTATTAAAAATTAAAATTTATATTAGGGAATTAGAAAAGCCTGGTGTCCCTATACCTATTTTTAGTCTAAAGTCACAAGCTGAGTGGAGTTTATAGCAACTGCTTCCTTTGGACAATTCTACCCTACAACGGGTAGATGCATTTGTTCTTTGACTTAATTCCTTAAATGTTGATTCACGACCACTTTGGCAGTCCTGGGCTGCCTGCCTGGGGAACTCTGTCCCCAGTAATCATGACAAGAAACCAGCCAATAAGTGTTATCAAGAGAGCCGGGGATTGAGGGTGCCTGGGCTTGCCTGGGGTTGGGGGCAGGAGTAGGTAATGTCTAAGCTAGCCTAGGAAGGGAGAGAATGAGTTAGACCGATGGAAAAGAGGGAGAGAGGAATGCCTTGGTGCAAAGACAGCATGTGCCAAGTATGGGAAGCAAGAAAAGCATGCCAAATAGTTCCCTGGCCGGGGGGGGGGGGGGGGGGGGGGGGGAGGGGGGGGAGGAAAACAAGGGGTAGTGGGAATGAGTGCTGGGGAGGGGTAAGGGCTGGGTCATCATAAGCAGAGTACAGGCAAAAAAGAGGATGGATGGTACTTTCCAGAAGCCTTAAGACAGGATTCTGAAGACTCAGGTCATCACAGGACCTTAAGCTCATTCACCCTTCTTTTTTCATTTATTTTAGTATTATTATTTTTTTTTTTTAACTAAGCTCTATGCCCAATGTGGAACTCCAACTCACAACCCCAGGATCAAGAGTTACACGCTCTACTGACTGAGTCCACCAGGCACCCCTCATTCACCAGTTTTGAAGGTGAGGAAACTGAAGCCCACCTATTTATAATGTTTATTTACTTTTTAGTAATCTCTACACCCAGTGTGGAGCTTGAACTCACAACCTTGAGATCAAGAGTCACAGGCTCTTTTTTTTTTATGTTTATTTTTGAGAGAGAGAGAGAGAGAGTGCGAGCTGGGACAGAGAGAGAGAAAGAGAGAGAGAGAGACAGAATCCGAAGCAGGCTCCAGGCTCTGAGCTGTCAGCACAGAGCCCAACACGAGGCTCGAACTCACAAACTATGAGATCATGACCTGAGCCAAAGTCAGACACTTAACTGACTAAGCCATCCAGGCACCCCTCCACCTGAATACTTCTTAGGACTTTTCCTTTTATTTCTGCTTTGAAAATGTCATGACATCACCCAGAATGTCCTGGGTCCTTTTTTTTTTAAGTTTATTTATTGAAAGAGAGAGAGGGAAGGGGGGAGGGGCAGAGACAGAGGGAGAGAGAGGGAGAGAGAGAATCGTAAGCAAGCCCCACGCTGTCAGTGCAGAGCCAGATGCAGGGCTCGAACCCAGGAACCATGAGATCATGACCTGAGCCAAAGTCGGATACTCAACCGACCGAGGCACCCAGGTGCCCCATGAGTCATGTGCCCTTCTGACTGAGCCAGCCAGCTGCCCCTGAAGCCCACCTGTTTACAAAAACAAGAACTTTTCAGATCAACTAAATTCATCCGTTCTTAGATATCTGGTGCTAAAGCTGTCCATATGGCAGGGGTCATTTACCTTCCAGTTCCTGGACACACTTAAAGGGGACTTGCAAGCAGGTGTGACCTTGTGGAAAGCAGCCCAGTCCCCTTCCCACTGCCCAAGCCACCAGGAAGCTCTGGTAGAACTTTTCAGATCAGAGAAACACAGGTGCTATACTGGTCACAACACAACCGGAGCCACCCCTGATTTGCATATTCTGCATAACTTTGCATAAAACACTGACAAGTCTCCCAGCCTGCAAGATAAAACTAATTAGAGCAGCATCTTGCCCTGGTATCCAGACTTCACATCTAGGGGAAGAAGAGGGGGCATCTTTGTCCTCCTAAAAGCTCACTGAAGCATAGCTGCGGTGGCTGGTGTAGGATCCCGGAATGAGAAGCTGGGCAACCTTGGGCAAATCCTCTCACCCTCCGAAATTTGGTAACCAGCGGCCACCAGTCCTAAACATACGAAGGAGCGGGCAGTCATATGCGTGTGTCCAACATGCCTGCCACAATGTCCAACACATACTCAACACTTAGCAGATATTCAAGCATGTGGGTCTGATCCGATGCCACAAACATTTCCACTAATATTCATTGCCAAAAAAAATGTTGATGGGGGGGGGCTGGGTGGCTCAGTCGGTTAAGCGTCTGACTCTTGGTTTCGGCTCAGGTCATGATCTCACGGTTCGCAAGCTCGAGCCCCAAGTTGGGCTCTGTGCTGTCAGTGCAATGGAGCCTGCTTGGGATTCTCTCTCTCCTTCTCTCTCTCCCTCCCCAATCACTTGTGCGTGCATGCTTTCTCTCTCTCTCTCTCTCTCTCTCTCTCTCTCTCTCTCTCTCTCTCTCTCTCAAAATAAATAAACCAAAAACAAGAAAAAATGTTCGTCTCACTTCTGAACTGATTCCTTTATCCCTCCCAGAGCACAAAAACATATCCCTAGAACGGAAGGGAAATCCCAGATCCCCGGAAAATGATCTTCCACTTGACAAGGTCATGGCATCAGAACCTTTGTACTAAAAGTCAAATCCAACCCGGTGAGAAAACTGAAGTCCAGAACAGGGAAGTGAAATTCAGGGGCTGGAACCCAGGTTTGCTGGAGTTCCCACAACTGCCCCACGTGCACCTGCATTTGGGACATTTTTTCCTCGTCTGACTGTCCTCAGGATTCCAGGCCCGGAGGGATAAACCTGGCTGGAGTTTCCAAAGATCAATGCTGCTTCCGATACTCTCTCCCTGCGGCAAGCTCACGACATATTTTTTCACAAGTAATAATTAGCGACAGAAATATCTGACCTACTTACAACTCCACAAATACACACATTCGGCGGCTTCCACATCAGCTCCGAGGCCGTCAGAGGGAGCCTGTTTGGGAATAGCTTTTTTTAACCTGGTTAAATGACAATTCTGCAGCGGGCAGTTGGGGATGCTAATTTCTGCCCACCTTCACTTGCGAGGCCGGCACTGCCCCCTGCACCCCACCTCCTTCCCGTTGAGGTAGCATTCAGACCTTAGAGCTGGTGATTATTTTTACATTCTGTTCCCACGAGCAAAGGAGGATTGAGTTTCTGTCTTTGGAAAGACGGATTATGCATAAATCTTTTCAGAATTCTAAAGCAATTTAGGCAACGTGGTTGTTTTTTTTTTTAATGCTAAACAAAAAAAGATAGTTTAGTAAATGTCCAGTGATACGATGTTTATTCTGCCCTTGCATTCTCTAAACACAGACTTGGAGGCTTTGGGCTAAACCTTCTACCTGTTACCATTGTCCGCATTGAGCTCGACCAGGAGAAGTCACCTCTTTTTCCTTTGCCCTCAAATGCTTTCCTGGATTTTGAAATGTTCTTAATATAATTGAACGACATGGGATGTGTAGTCCTGGGACAGAGGGCCCTTCTGACCGCCTTTCCCAGAAGTCCAGCCCCCTCCCTCCACCGCAGCGGTCGGGATTGGGCCTCCAAGGGACATTTGTATAGTGCCGCCTTCCAGTGGAAGCTTGGCTCGGGTGTTGGGAGGGGGGTGCGGACCCCTTGGTTCAGTCTCGCCAGCACTGATCGAGTCCCTCCTACTGGACTCTGGAGACGGCGAATAAGACCTACTCCTCACAGTTCAGTATAAAAAGGGTCACCAGAGCGTCTGCAACGAAATTGGATTCGGGAGGCGTGGAGGGAACGAACGGATGCAAGAATACAACATGGGGTTGGAGTGGGGACCTCATCCAGCAGGGACATCAGACATGGGTTCCTGGAACAGAGGCACCTTAGTCTCCTCCAGGCAGGGATGGGGTGGGAAGGGCAAGGCCATTGAGCCCAAGGGAGCAGTTTGTGCGAAGGTACGGAGGTCTGTGGAGAGCGAGGCACATTCTGGAAGACACATCAAGCCCAAGGGCACTGAGGCTTGACCAAGGGCATCAAGTCCTGGGGAACTAAGGCTGGAGGGGAGGCAGTGACAGGATTGGAGAGAACTTTGCGAAGCATATTAACCCTAACTTGAGGGTTAAGTGGGGAGTGGATAAATTGTTGTTTTGAGAAGGGAGTCACATGATCCAGCGTGGGGTTTTAAAAGAACACTTCATACGCTCCCAGTGTGAAGAGCCATCTAGATGAGAAAAAACGGGACAACGCTTCACATTCCCCCCCCCCCACTCTGTCCCCTGCCCCAGGGAACTAAAAGTTGAAGAAGAGGAGAATGTCAGCAGGGAGGCTCTCCTGAGACATCAAGTCCTGTGTGGCAGAGAGTGCCCATGGCAGTGCCCTCGGGGGGACGGTTCTGCCATCCGACATCACTCAGAGTCACAGCCACGGACAAGCAGACGATGGAGGTGACAGGCAAGCCACAAAGAAACTACGTGAAAATTTGCTAGAAACGGGAAACTGGACTGCCATCAGCTTGCCCTCCTGCGGAAGGACCGCAGGTGCAGATCTCCAGCCCAGCAAAGAGAGAGCAAATCTGTCGTCCAGCCTCACTCGAGAATGTGGAAGGAGGGAAAAAACAACACGGAACTATACTACCTGAGAAATGGGTCCGTGTCCGGGAGGCGAGCAAACCTTCAGAAATGACCCGCCAAAGGTCACTTCAGGCATCCTCATGGAGCCCAAGAAGGCAGAGAGCCCCGAAAAGCGACACGATGAGAGATGCTGAAGGAGGGTGCGTGAGGTGTGCTGGGCGGGGCACGGAGGCCAAAAGCAAGGATGGCAGGACCCAGGCCACCCTGGGGGCAGTAAACAGCAGCACTGACGCCACAGATAATCGAAGTGGAGGTTTGGAGGAAGAACGCAGAAGAACAGACAAACAAATAAAAGTCACGATTGATAATATGATCGCTTCAGAAGAATGGGGAAGAAGGGACAGCCATGAATGATAAAACGATGCTCGTGAACGAGAACCCACTGATGAAACACACTCTGTAGTTAAGAGGCAGCACAAAACACACAAAACAACTGTGTGTGCAGATCGAAAGTACCCAGGGCGGGGGCGCCCGGGGGGGGGCTCGGTCGGTTGAGCACCTGACTCTTGATTTGGGCTCAGGTCATCATCTCACAGGTTGTGAGATCGAGCCCCGCGTCGGGCTCTGTGCTGACAGCTCGGAGCCTGGCTCTTGCCTCGGATTCGGTGCGCGTGTGTGTCTCTCTCTGCCCCTTCCCCACTCGCACTCTGTCTCTCTGTCTCTCAAACATAAATAAACATAAAAAATAGGATGAAATAAAATAAAAAGAAGTATTCAGGTGGAAAAGGCAGCTACATACGGGGGACCGGGGGTAGGGAGACAAGGAACGAACAGATTTGTCCATGCAATTGTAAGTGCCAGAAAGATAGGATGTTTATACAGATGGTGCTCCACTACAGACTTAACCCTGCTTTTGAGATCTGTTCCGGGGTGCTGGCAGTACCTCTACGCGGTAGCGGCCATTTGCCACATGGCATCCATGACGGACGTCCTCCGGGCTACCGATTCACTTACTGTCCTCTGGGCTCTACCGATCTGCTGACAGATACCCGGGGTGCTTCCTATTTCCCATTTATCCCAAAGGGTGCTGCTCTGGACCCGAGTTTCCCCAGGTTGTAAGACGAGGAGTTGGGTTTGCTGGTTCCAGATTGTTCTCCGGAAGAGCCATACTATTTGTGTTCGTATCGACAGCTAGCTCCCCCACCAAAACCCTGGTGGTGCAGCGCACAATGGCTGTTTCCCACATTCACTCCTACGCTTAATACCATCCAACTTGCTACTTTGCTCATCTGCTAGGTGGTGGTGTTTTAATGTGCACTTCTCTTTTTTTTTAAATTTTTACATGTTTATTTACTTTTGAGAGAGAGACAGAGGGAGAGACAGAGCGCGAGCAGGGGAGGGGCAGAGAGAGAGGGAGACACAGAATCCGCAGCAGGCTCCAGGCTCTGAGCCGTCAGCCCAGAGCCCGATGGGGAGCTCGAACTCACGAACTGTGAGATCATGACCTGAGCCGAGGTCGGAGGCTTAACCCACTGAGCTCCCCAGGCGCCCCTTAATGCGCACTTCTTGAATGTCACCTGAGCCTGAACACTTCTCATTACACTTATTTGCAAGCGATCCAGTTTCTCTATGGGGGAGTTGCCTGGTCATCTCTTTGGGTAAAGAGACGCAGCAACGTTTACAGCTGGCCGGGGCGTCTGCCGTTTCCTTCATGACCCCCTCTTGTGGAAAGGCCAGCACACCAACAGGAGGGACACACTCGGATCTCAAGGGGCCAGGTAACATGACCGTGGGAGACAGGAACACCCACAGTATGGCGGGCCTTTGGCTCAAAGCAGATAATTATGCAGTAGTTCCAAAGTATGTTTCCCAAAGTCAAGGTGATTCAGTCTTCAATTACATCGAGTGTAGACAGACACCATGAGGAGCCCATACTCCACCCCGGCCATGTGTATACCGACAGCAAAATTGATTATGGGCACCTTTTTTGTTTGCTTGTACTTTTGAAATGGTCTATACTAAATCTACATCACTTTTGTAACTTTTAAGAATTAAACGGGAGCGCCTGGGTGGCTCAGTTGGTTAAGCATCTGACTTCAGCTCAGGTCATGATCTCATGGCTTGTGAGTTCAAGCCCCGTGTCAGGCTCTGTGCTGACAGCTCGGAGCCTGGAGCCTGCTTCGGATTCTGTGTCTCCCTCTCTCTCTGCCCCACCCCTGCTCACACTCTGTCTCTCTCTTTCTCTCAAAAATAAACATTAAAAAATTAAAAAAAAAGAATTAAAAAAAATTAAACTAATTAGGGGTGCCTGGCTGGCTCAGTGTGTAGAACATGCAACTTCTGATCTTGGGATTATAAACTCGAGCCCCATGTTGGGTGTAGAGATGACTTAAAATAGAATCTTAAAAAAAAAAAAAAAGAATTAAACCAATTAAAAGATCTTGTTCAGGGTACAGATTATAGGGTCCTGCCTTCTTGTCCACTTGTTGTAGGGAGATTCACAAGCATCCCCTCCTCCGAGGGGGCCTTCTTGGCCATGCCGTGTCCTTATCTCTGTCCCCTCACCCTGCTTCGTTTTTCTTCACACCCTCGTCACTACCGGCACGATTCTACACAGTTCTGTGAAGCTGCTTACTCTCCGCCTCCCGGTCTACAACGGGGGCCCTTCAAAGGCAGCATTTCCGTCTGTTACCAATCGCGGCTCTACCTCAGCGCCTTGGTACCGTAACTGGCACCCATGTTCAAATAACATCTTAAAAATTAATTCCCAGGGTGCCTGGGTGGCTCAGTCAGTTAAGTGTCCGACTTCCACTCAGGTCACCATCTCACAGTTCTTGAGTTCGAGCCCCGCCTCCAGCTCTGTGCTGACAGCTCAGAGCCTGGACCCTGCTTCGGATTCTGTCTCCCTCTCTCTCTGCCCCTCCCCCAGTGCTCTGTCTCTGTCTCTGTCTCTCTCTCTCTCTCTCTCTCTCCCCCTCTCAAAAATAAAATAAACATAAAAAAAAATTTTAAGAAAAAATAAAAATTAATTCCTGCTTAGATATCAGAGAAGATGCTCGGCTCCTTGCCAGGTTTTTTAAAAGCCTAAATGCTTCTCTTTATAAAGCACTGAGAGAAAAATCCAGAACTCCGAGAGGTAGACACCAGTTGAAAGGGTTTTTCACAAAGTGCCTTCTATAGTCCACTCAAAACAGTATCAAATCATCTGTCTTCCCAGGTTTTCAGTCCCCCACTACTGAGGTTTCTCTCCTGCTTTTAAAAGTTTCAGCTGCGGAGCAGGCCCCTCCCCACATAGGGAAAGGGGGCTCAACCCTGGCCCAGCCCCCCACTTCCTGGGGAATAAGGGAACCTGCCTCTTCTTACATGGCGGTGACAACACACCCACTCAACCTTCTTGCCTTTTGGGGGCATTTGGAAAGGAGGACTCCCTCTGTCTCCTAATAAAAATAGTAACAAGCAAGCTAATAGAGCTAGATTAAAAGATTGTGGGAAAATCTCATGCTCTTGTTCTCTCTCATGTTAAAACTTTGATCTCTTGGAATGGGCAGGGCCCCGAGTCCCCCCTGGCGACAGCTTATCAAGCCGTCTTTTCCGCCTGCTGCCTCCCTCCCCTCCCCTCCTTTCCCCTCCCTTTCCCTCCTCTCCTCTCCCCTCCTCTTCCCCTCCCCTCCTTTCCCCCCTCCCCTTTTCTCCCTTCCCCTCCTCCCCTCCTCCCCTCCTTTTCCCTCCCCCCCTTCTCGTCCCCAGGCTCTCCGTCCTCTGTTTCCTCCTCCCTTCCTTCCCCCTCACTCCTCCACAAATTGAACACCTGTCTGTGCCAGAGGCCACATGAAGTCCCTAGATGCTGCGCTGAGCACGATAAAGTCGGCTCCGAAGGACTCACACAGAACATCCCCCCCCCCCCCCCCGCCCCGTGTTGGCGGGGGTGGGGGTGGGGGGGTGCTCCCAGCAAAGGAAAGAGCACTGTGAAGGTCTGGAGGTGAGAGGGGACGGAAAGGATTAGGGGGTAGTCGAGAGAGTGGGACTCTCACCTGGTTCCAGGCCCCGATAATCGCCCACAGTATTTGGCCACACGAAGCACTCCGGGGGTGGGCAAGGCTCCAGGGGGCCCAAGAGTTTCCCGGAACTGGAACCAGAGAAAGATCTCAGGCTCCTACCTGCCATCTGGGAAGTGGCCACAAGGTGGCAGCAGAGGACCAGTGGGGTCCTGCGTTCAGGCCCGCGGTCAGCAGAGGCCAGAGCCCTGGTGATCAAGCCGCGTTGCACCTGTGCCCGGCCCTGGGGCAATGCAGTCCCGGCTCCAGCAGGAAGAGGCGGTCTGAGTCAGGGTGCGAGAAGGGCGTGTGCGCACGCACACACGCATATATGTATGGACGTCTGTATGTACATCGTGTATGTGTGCACACGTGTGGACGTGGGTATATGTATTGTATGCACACGTGTATGCATCTATACACATGCATGTATATATGTGCATGGGTGCGTGTGGGGGTGTCTATATGAGTTCGTGCGTATATGTAAGCGTGTGTGTGTCTATGTGTGCACGTACACGCGTACCCACACAGGATCACGCACGTGTGTGTATGTTTTAGCAAAGAACTCTGCTCAGTTTAGCAAGAATCCCCCTACCCTTGATATCTACTAAGTTCTTGGCCTGCCTTTAGCAAGGATCCTGTGAGGCCAGTTTAGCAGGCACTTCCCTACCCTTTCTCCTCTTAGTCATTTCATCCTCTGAACCCCTCCCCCTGCTCCTTGCTGTAAATCCCCTGCTGTCTTTGCTGTATTCAGAGTTCAACTCAGTCTCTCTCCCCTATTAACAATAGTCTTAAATAAACCCTGTACTATTTTAGCAAGTGTCCGAAAAACTGTTCTTTAATAAAGCAAGAGCAGAGTGCAGAGTGGAATGAGTGAGGGGATACTGGAGGAAGGGAAGTGGCAGGTGGAGGGGGGCAGACTATGTGATTCCAAAACTCACCTTTAGCTTCGGCCTCCCGAGTCTCCCTCTCTGTCCCCTGGCTGTCCCTGCCTCTCTCACCTGGATTCCTGCAACAGCACCCATCTCAGCTCCCTCTTTCAGGTCTCACAGCCCCCCCACCCCACCCCCCACCGCTCCACTCTGCAGCCAGAGGCTCTGCCAAAGCCCTGACCTGACCATGTCCTTCCCCTGAAAGGCCCCCAGGCAGCCCAGCTCCTCAGCCTGGCTGGCCAGCCCTGAACCTCGGAAACCTTTACTTTTCCGCCCTCCAGTAGCAGCCCAGCCCGTTCCCTCTGCTTCTGCCCCTCCCACAGAATTGTGCATCTGAATCCCACTCATTTCTCTAAACCCAGCCCACCCCTCACCTCCTCTTAGAAGCCCTCCCTGACTGTCTGCACCCCGAGCCCCTCACCTCCCAGCTTAGCAGGGCTGGTTCCCTCCCATGGGTGGACCCCTCAGGTTCCCTGAGGGCAGGAGCCATGGGAAGTGCCCTCTCCTCCTCGGTCTCGCCAAGCTGTGGGACGGGATGCTACTCCGCCATCTTGGATGGTTTGGAGACCGACTGGGTTGGGATGGTTTGGGACTGAACAGGATGGGTGGGCTCTTCTGATCCTTCTTGGCTAGGGAGGGAGAGGAGGTGGCCCTGGATTTGTGGCCACCATCACTGAAACCTTGGATGTCAAAACCCCTAGGGTTCGTGTGGCACGGTGAGAGGAAGACAGGTTCTGGAGCCAAACCACCTGGGGTCAAGTCCTGGCTCCACCCTTTTGCAGCTAAGTGACCTTGGGCAAGTTAGCTAGCCTCTTGATGTTCTGTTTCCCCATCTGCAAAGTGGGATAACAGTAGGTTGTTGTCAGGATAAAACAAGTGAACACACCTGAAAGGAACACTGAGTTGAGCACCTGACACGGAGCTGGGGCTCATACAGCTCTTAGCTGTGATCTTGACAACTGGACTCAAATCTAGCGGCATCTGTGCGACCTTGGACAAGTCATTTACCATCCGGGCCATCAACGTCCTGGCCACACACACACATACACGTTCTGTGTGTCCATGCATTCACTTGTCTTCCTCCTCCTGGCAGACCCGAACGACCCCTCCACTGGGGCAGAAAGTTCGCTAGTGAAGCACCAGCTCCGAGCAAAGTGCTTGGCAAAGAATAGGGACTCGATAAATATTTTCCAAATAGATGAACAGAGGTGGGCTTTCTTCACTGAAAAAGCGGCAATAATAACCGCTGTCTCACAGGGCTGCTGTCGGCAACGAATAAGACAACATGGAAAGCACCTACACGGTTTCCTCCTTGGAGCAGGAGAGCACGGGACTGTTATCTTCGAAGTGGACACCAGGGGGCAGCATAGGACCAAGTCACGCAGGCCACACCTGTGTCTTGCCGAGGGGAGCGGGAAGAGGGCCTTCTGGGAGAAGGTGGGGGGTGGGGCTGGGCGCCTTTCAACTCCACCCTCCAAGCCCAGGCTGTCAGGGGGCCCTTCCCAGGTCTGTTCACACGCATCACTCATTCCTTCACAGAAAGGTGGACAGATTGTTGCTTTCACGTTGCTCACAGCCTAGAGAAGAGACAGTCTCTGAACAAGCAGTAATTAATGCAATGACTTTAAGTAATTAAAGCAAATAGATGTGTTCTCTGAAGGCGGCCTGCAGGATGCTTTGAACACAATGACGCTGTGTTTCGGGCCGAGATGTGATGGTGAATCAAGAGGTAAGTAGGTGAAGAGGGAAGATGGTGAGCGCCGCTTTTAGGCAGGGATAACCTGTGCAAAGGCCCTGAGGCAGGAAAAAGCAGAACTCTTTAAGCTTTGGCCCCGAGAAAGGAAGAGAGTCCCTGAAGTCGCACAGTGAGAAGCAGAGCCAGGGCTGGAGCCCAGGTTTTCTGACCTCCAGTCCAAGACTCCTGGTTTCATTTCCAGCAAGCATCGTCTCTGATGTAGCAGCAGTAGCAGCTGTGCTGGAAGCAAAGGAATTTTGGCCCCGATGCTGTTTGACCCAACTTCCCAAGTATCTGAGCTGATAAGAGATTTTTAATTCTGATGTCTAGACTAAGACAACGACCAAACGTCCTGCAGCAGATTGGCTGATAAGAGCCTCTGTTTGGGGCAAGGGGAGGCCCTCTCTGGGATCACGTGTCAGGGGCCCTCGGCCAGGGCAAGGGGACTACTGGAGGCTGGCAGAGCTGAGCTCAGAGGCTCCTGGCAGGGTGAGGGCATCAGCTGGGAGTCAGAGAGGTTTGGGAAGTGACCGTTAAGACTGGCCTTCCTCTAGACGAGCATTCCAGGGAGCCTCGGCCCAGGACAGGGCAGCCCTGCGGTATAGATAAGGTTGTACTGGAAACAAAACAGTCTGTAAATCCAAGAGGCTTAAAGCCACAGACATGTACTTCTCACTCATACAGAGTCCCCCCCCACCTGCCCCGGGGGCAAACAGGACCTCCTCTTGGCTCAGCGGGGCCCCTGCGTGTCAGCCTGGAAGAGAGCTAGGGAAGCAGAACATCTGTCGTTAAATGCCGCCACCTGGTGGCCACAGCAAGGCACGTGGCAATGCCCAGCCCCGAAGCGGGGGGTTCCAGGCGACTGTCCCACGTGCCAGAAGAGAAGACCAAGGATGAACAGTGCCGACGTCCGGCTGCCGGCAGTGAGATGGGCAGTCAGAGACGCCGGGGAAGCCACAGTCGGGGCCAGCCCTCGCTCCAGCGAGCATTCCCGAAGCCTGGGGCTGGGGCCGGACAACCTGCCGTGGGCAGTCATGTCATTTATCAAGCACTGACGGTCAGCCCAGTGCTCCAGGAGCGTTATATTTAATCCCCACGACAACACTGTAGGTAGGTACTAATATTCTCTCCCGTGTTACAAGTGAGGAAACGGAGGCACAGAAGGATTTTTTTTTTTTTTAAGCAACTTGGCCAAGTATGTAGATACCAGAGTGAAACATCACACGCGGGCATCCAACCTTCAAAAAGAAGGATTCGAAAAGAGAGGCAGGGGGTATTTTGTAGGAAACCGTTTCCGTAATAAGTGAGACGCTGCAGAGAAGATGGGTGGAGAGGATATTTAAGACACGTATCTGTCACAGGAGAGAAGTCTTAAGTCTTGTCTGTAGTTCTCTCCGAGAGATTTCAGTCAGGATTTATGGCTTTTCGGTGCCTGTTTTGTTCTTTTCCAACGATTCCCGCGTTCTTATCTGGAGACGTGTCTAAACCCATTGAATGGTTGAGATGACCGACTGTGAACGTCTCGCCACGGCCTCTCCACCTCTGTGTGTGTGCGTGGCCGACTGGCTCTGGATGTCCCCCTCCCTCTCCCTCTCCACACACACACACACACGCACACGCACACGCACTTCACTTTTGCCAACCATCCAAAAGGAAGGCGGGGGGTCATGATAGCCCATCCCCGAACACCGCAAGGTGTGTGTCCCCAGAGCAGGACATTCCCCTCCACAATCCCACACCAGCTCCACATCGGAGATAACCAGCATTAACTGGGCAACATCACCTAACACGAACAACATGAACACCTAACACCTAACATCACGTTTCCCTGGTGGCCTCCCAAACGTTCTTTGTGGCTTCTATTTTTTCCCAGTCCAGGATCCGATCAAACATGGCGTATGGCATCGGGCTGCGATGTCTCCCCTACTTTGTTCCTCATGGTCCTAGATCCTTTGGAGAACCCAGGCCAGATGTCCTGCGGAAGGTACCACGAGATTCCCGTGTTAGCCTCAGGCCAAACATCTCTGGCAAGGGTGGTCTCTCACCATGGCCAAGGTCCAGCCTGATGGCCCGTGAGGGTGGGGACTGCCAGGTCTCCCAGCACCAAAGCACACTCCCCTCTGTAGTTAACAAGTAATCTTTTGGGGGGGGGGGGGACACTTCAAGACTGAGGGTATCCTGCCACCCGATGCCTCTTACCCTGTGGTCCTAGCACGCATTGATGATTCTTGCCTGCGTCACTGATCACACTGGAGGCTACAGTATGTTAGCCTCTTGTTACAGTCTTGTAACAAGTCTTCTAATTGTTCAGACAGACAGAGAAGACCTGGCTTCTTTGGGATGCAGCACCGCCTAAGCCTGCCCTCAGGCTCAATGCTTTTCAGGTCACACCGCAGGCAGGTGCAAGGAGGGTGGGCAGGCACCAGCCCCGGCTCAGTCACTGAATGGCTGCGGGGCCCAAGGGTGGCCTTGAACCAGCAGCACTGACTCGCCCGGGGAAAGTACTGGAAATGCAGGTTTGCGGTCGGAACCTGCATCCAGCAAGGTCCCAGGGGATCTGTGTGCCTGGGACTGTCTGAGGAATGACCTGGGGAACACCCCGAGCTTCTCTGAGCCCCAGCCTTCCCAGGTGAGACCAGGGTCAGACAGACTCGTTGCTGAGGTCTGGCTTTTTCCGAAAAGCGGATTCTGATACCTGCCTGCGCCAGAAGGTGATGATGGTGATGACAGCGACTATCATTTCTAAGGAAGGGAAATGAGCTCGGACATTTAGCCAAGACCTCTCAATGGCACGTCGGTAATGAACAAGAAGACTGGTGTTGACAAAGGAGGGCCCTGGAGGGGTGTGTGTTAATCAGAAATTTGATTTTGTTGGGTTGACTGTGCGGTCCCGGGGCCACACAAACTTTCTCCCTGAAGGTCCCCCTCCTAAAGAAAGAAAATGGGGGGGCGCCTGGGTGGCGCAGTCGGTTAAGCGTCCGACTTCAGCCAGGTCACGATCTCGCGGTCCGTGAGTTCGAGCCCCGTGTCGGGCTCTGGGCTGATGGCTCAGAGCCTGGAGCCTGTTTCCGATTCTGTGTCTCCCTCTCCCTCTGCCCCTCCCCCGTTCATGCTCTGTCTCTCTCTGTCCCAAAAATAAATAAAAAACTTTAAAAAAAAAGAAAGAAAGAAAGAAAGAAAATGGGACAGGCACCAGCGGCGGGGGGGGGGGGGGGGGGGGGGGGGAGCAGGGCAGAGCCAGGCGGGGCAAAGCCTACCATTGTCTTGAAGGGTCTTCAGCCTCAGGTTTTAGCTTCCGTCTGTACACCACGTCCTCCTTCTGCTTCATGACGTATACACGGTTGCTTCGATATGTTAAAAACTGTTTTGAATTGCCAACAGAAGGGAATAAGCTTCCTGCCCTATCGGCCCCATGTCCCTCGTCCCATGGCGCAGCCCCAGGACCCAGTGGTCTGTGAAGTTGGTGAAGCAGGCGTCCTAAGGTCACGGGTACACCTGCCTGAGGACCCGCCCACAGCCTCCGAAGGGGCTCAGATTTGTCCAGAGTCACACCTGGAGATGATTTCTCTCTGCACAATCCTCACCTGTGCCGAGTGCTTGCGTGTGCAAAGGTCTCACCTCCAACCACCCCGCCCATCAGGTTTTATACCAGCCCCATGGGCCCTGCTGGTCAGGGGTTATGAACGTCCCCCATTCTACAGATGAGAAAACGAAGGCCAGGAGAAGCAAAACAACCCATCCCAAATTACCTAGCAAGTTACTGGCAGATTCAGCGTTGCACAGACTCAGGTGTTCTCATTTCCAGACCAACGAGTCTTCTGCTGGCCCGTCCTACCAGTCTCGTCCCTTCCCCCTCGAGGTCCTGCCAAAGGGCTCCCAGGTTCCTCTCGTGCTGCCAGGGGCAGAGAGAGGCCGGCTCCCTCCTGCCTGCTGCAGGGCGGCCCCAGCCTCGGGGGAGGGGGGGCTCTCCAGCAGTGGGAGCCGGGTGAGGGGGCTGCCGGAGACTCGTCAGCTCTCGGAGCAAGGCAGCGGCAGACGGGCCCCTTTCCGGGAGAGGCCTTGACAAGGAGTCAGGTGGAGGGTGCTTTCTCACAACCCTAGCTAACTGCCCCAGGAAGCGGTGAGCTTCCTGTCCGGAAGCGGTCCAAGCAGAGGCCAGCTGACCTCACTCTCCAACAGGGGTGCTGACGAGGGCAGAAGGCCAAGCACCGTGTTGAACCTCTGAAGCCACTTTTATTAGGAAGGTGGAGCAATCCTCAGTGCTTTGACCCTTCCCGTCATCTTCAGCTCCCCCATGAGGGATGGTGGAGGGCCTCAGAGCTGAAGGCCATCCCTACTGTCCCCGTGTGACCTGGCAGGGAGAGCAGTGGTCTCCTGGAGAGCAGATGACCACAGAGCTAGAAATCAAGAAACCTCCATCCAGCCCCACAGCTTTGTGGATGCTGTGTGTCATTGAGCAAGTCACTTCACCTCTCTGAGCTGTCAGTTCCCTTCCAGAGAGTGGATAATACTGCTCCTGCTATCTCAGAGGGTTGGCTTTGGAAGCTCTCAAGAAATGGACAAGGGACCCGATTTTCAAAATATACCCTCTGCTGTCTAGAAGACCTTAGTATACCATTACCCGATTTTTCAGATGAAAAAACTAAGGCCCAGAGAAAAGAAGCAGGTTGCCAAGGTCACACAGCATGTCAGAGACGGACTCAGGACTTGAACCCAGGGTTCCCGGTCACAGTGCAGAGCTGGTTAAGGAGCCCCTGTGGCCTTGGAGCAGGAGTTAACCTGACTAAACAGGGGGACACTGGCTATCTTCCCCCTTCCTAGAATGGCAGGTGTCTCTTCTGGAAAACCTCATGGCTCTGAGGCCCACATTCAGGCCAGACAAGAAAGATGTTCATGAGTACCTTGCCAGAGGAAGGTCGGGGACCCCGATCGTCACCCTAATTTGTATCATGTGTCATAGTCCACAAGGTGTGGGGTGACCTTGGGCAAGTCCCTGCCATGGGCCCAGGCTCCCGCTCCGTAAGGTCAATCTCTAATTGGCCTTTGGCTCAGCACCGGCTCTGGTATAGACAACAAAAATGAAGATTTGATTTCTTTCTTTAACCAGACAGATGAAAATATTTGACTCTGAGGCTGCTTTGTCCTGTGTGCAGCCCCCCTCGGCTCTAAAAACTGATCATCCTCCCAGCTCCGGAGCTCCGAGGGCTCCCCGGGCACCAGGCCAGACGTGGCCCCGGGCACATCTGCTTCCACTCAGCGTCCTCAGCCGGCTGCTCTGCCAGGGACTTGGCCCACAGCCTCGCCGGGTCTCAGGGGCCTGGAGAGACGGCTGGGTCCCAATTATGGGAGAGACAAAGGCCCCTGACAGGGCAGCGCTTGTAACGCTCACGCGGCTCTCCCCTCCCTGCACCTCGGCTCAGACCCAGGCAGCCAGCCGGGGCAGTCGCTGAGTGACAGGGGGCGGCTCGTCGGGACCAGGGGATGTTAAGAGAAGCCTTGAGTGGTTTGCTCAGGCACTGACCCTGCGGGGCCAAGGGGCAGGGAAGGAGAACGGGACCCAGAGGTCTGGTCCAGGCCCCGGTGCCGGCGGGAGGACGGAGGGGCGGCCCGAGCCTGGTGGTGGGTGAGGGCATTGGCTTTAGTGTTCCACAGACCTGAGTTCAGAGCTCTACTCGGACCGCAGGCACACCCCTCACCCGCTCTGGCTCCTGACCCGTGAACTGAGATGATACTGTTACCAAGTCATTCGGCCATTGTGAGAATAAGCCAAGTTACACAGAGTGTCTTACACACGGTGCACGTCAATTACAGTGGCTGTTGTTATTGCTCGTACTATTATTGCCGTTGATCCTGGAGAGAGAGAAGAGAGTCCCAGTTTGTTTTTTTTAAATGTTTGTTTAATTATTTTGAGAGAGAGTGAGTGTGGGGGGAGGGGCAGAGAGAAAGGGAGAGAGAATTCGAAGCAGGCTCCACACGGTCAGTGCAGAGCCCGACGCGGGGCTCGAACTCTGGAACCGTGAGATCATGACCTGAGCCCAAGTGGGATGCTCAACCAACTGAGCCACCCAGGCGCCCCCACGAAGTCCCAGTTTAACACCTCGCTCCAAATACATGGCCTCAAATGGTGAGCTGGGCGGGCTCACATTCTCACAACACCGAGGGGTGGAGCAGGAGGTCCCATGGGGACACGGTGGATAGACTCAGACCCGGGAGCCAGAGGCCTGCCTGTTCTGCTGATGCCCCACCAAGCGGCCTCAGCCCCCTTCGACCCCACAGGGATTCAGGACCCTCTGGCTCTGACCTTCCATTCTGAAACTGCAGCGGTCCTCCCCTGCAGGGTGGCCTTAAATCTATTTTAAGAGTGAAGGACAGTGGAATGAGGCCTGCACGTCCCCTGGGGCAGAATGGCCTGACCCTCTGTGCAGGGCAGTGTGACTTCCAGTGGGGGTGTGGCCACCAGGACCACAAGCTTTCAGCCTGTCGTGTGAACCTCATTCCTAATGACAAGGGCAGCCTTGGGGATCCGGCTGAGTGTGGGAGCTGCTTTCTGTGAGACTCCCCCGCTTTGTGGGATGTGGCAGTTCAGGGAAGGGGACTGACCCCCAGAGGCACAGCCTTGTTCTCTTTTTTCCAAGAACGCAGCCCTGATGGGTCATTAGTTGGTGCACGAATATTTCTTGAGCAGTTACTATGTGCCAAGCCCTGGGCTGAGCCTGGACACAAAGCCTGGTAGTCCCTTCCTCCCACCAAGCCATAGGAACACACACACACACACACACACACACACACACACACACACATACAGACACACACACACACACACAAGAGGATTACAGGTTGTGCTGGGGAGCTGTGAAGGAAGCAGACCAGGGCTGTCCTCGAAAAGAATGGGGGGATGACCGTCGCCCCCAGGATGGTCAGGGGAGGGTATCCAAGGAGGATACAAAGGTACTAGGCAAAAAGAAGGGGCAGGGATGAACGTGCCCCCATTTTCTCCTTTCCCTGTGCCCACACTTTTCCCTGAGGCCTTGAAGCTCTTCTCACTGCAGAGACAGAGTCGATTTCCTCACCCCTGGATCCGGGCTTGGCCATGGAACTTGCCATTAGGAGTCTTGACCAGAGCAGAGGCTTGCAAACTTGTGTGCAGTAATCTACCTTCCCTTGGGTTTCTGCCTTCACCCCCAGCAAGCCTGCTGGAGAGGTGGGAGAGACACACGGAGGACAGCCAAGATGTCTCCGCCATCCCAGCCAAAGCCAGCCAGAGCCACCTGCGGACCCACAGCTCACCAGAGCCCCTGCTCACCCAAGATGCATGAGTGGGTCCCACCAAGACCGCCCGAGCCCCGCCCAGGCCAGCAGAACCACTTGGCAGACCCGCTGACTCCTAAGAAATCATGAATGGTTGTTGTTTTAAGACACTGGGTTTGGGCGTGGTTTGTTACCCAGCGATAGTTAACTGATACAGGGGAGAGCATTCCTGGCAGTGGGGAGAACATTTCCAAAGGCTCAGAGAGGGCAAGAGAGAGCTTTGGGGGTTGAGAGATACAGAAAAGGTCAGCATGGCTGGAATGCAGATCCGGGGGGTGGACAGCGTCAGGTAGGGCTTTGAAGGCTGTGGTAGGTGCTTGTGTGTGTTTCTAAGCAGAGTGGGAGCCAGTGGAAAGTTTTAAGAACATTTGGGAGCAAGTGCAAGGCAGTATGGTAAATACTGATGCATTTTCTATAAAATCTCCCTTTGGCCGTCCTGGGGAAATGAATTGGAAGGAGCATTCATGGAAGTAGAGGGGCCATTGACATACACGTTTGTCAAAACACACATCTAAATGGATACGTTCTATTGCCATGCAAGCTATATCTCAGTAGTTTGCTTTTTAAAAGCACTCCTTAAACAAAACATTTGCGAAAGGTAAGTTGAATGGAAGAAGCAACAGCATTCGGTAATCACAACTACAGCGTTCACCGAGGACCTACAATGTGCCAAGGTCCTGTGGGAAGCACGTTGGGGATAAGGGAGACAGACCATGCTTGCGAGGAGCTTGCAAAATTATTGTGACTAGGGAGGTTGGTGTCATAGAGGTTACGTTGAATCGTGTCATATACAGAGGTTGGTTCTCCAGTCAACGTGTAAAAACACTGGGCATTGTTAAAATCATGCCTGAAAATGTTTTACAGAGGTGCCATGTTGGAGAACAGCATTCTAGAATATTTCTCGGTACATCCACCATAGCCAGCTTCCCTCCAGCATGGATTTGACTGCAGTTTCATTGATTGAGTGCAAGATGTGATAACAGGTTTGCTGGGGTTTTGTTGCACACACACTTTCATTTTTTTATGTGTATTTTTATTTATTTTGACAGAGACAAAGAGCAAACAGGAGAGGGACAGAGAGAGAGAGAGGGAGACAGAATCCCAAGCAGGCTCTGCATTATCAGCACAGAGTCTGACGCGGGGCTCGAACTCATGAACCATGAGATCATGACCTGAGCCGAAATCAAGAGTCAGATGCTTAGCCGACTGAGCCACCCAGATGCCCCGCTGCACACACGTTTTTAAGCACTAGACTCACCCCCAGCCTGGAAAGATGCTCAAGCAGTGGCTTTATGGGAACTCATACCTTCAGGGAGACCTGAGGGTGGGGGTGGGGTGGGGGCAGACACACAAACATCTGTAATCCCGTGCTATAAAGAATAGATGCAGAAGTTCAGGTGTGTGTGTGTGTGTGTGTGTGTGTGTGTGTGTGTGTGTGTCAGCAGAACTTGAAAGGTTGTTTCTAAAATGCATATGGAAATTCAAAGGAACAAAACACTCTTGCAGAAGAGTAACAAAATGGAAGCCTTGCTCTACGAGCTGTCAAGTCTTAGTATAAAGCTACACACAGTAAAGTACAGCTGCAGGAAGGTGTGATACTGGTACAAGAATGGTCCAATGGAGCAGAATCTAGAAACAGACCCAGACACAGGTGGACACCTGATTTATGACAAAGGGGAGGTAGTCAGGAAAGGACATTGGTTAGGAAAGGACCTAAGGCCTTAGGAAAGGTCCTTTCCTAAGGACCAGGAAAGGACAAAGGATATTCATGTGGAAGAAAAAATGAACTTTGACCTGAACCTGGCTGGCTCAGTCAGAAGAGCATGCAACTCTTGATCTCAGGGGTCGTGAGTTTGAGCCCCATGTTGGGTGTAGAGATTACTTAAATAAGTAAAAAATTAAAAAAATTTTTTTTGACATTTATTTATTTTTGAGAGTGTGTGTGTGTGTGTGTGTGTGTGTGAGAGAGAGAGAGAGAGAGAGAGAGAGAGAGAGAGAGAGAGAGAGCCAAGAAGGGGCACAGAGAGAGGGAGACACAGAATCTGAAGCAGGCTCCAGGCTCTGAGCTGTCAGCACAGAGCCTGATGTGGAACTCGAACCCACAAACTGTGAGATCATGACCTGAGCCAAAGTCTGGTGCTTAACCGAATGAGCCACCCAGGTGCCCTTGTAAAACACTTTTTTAAAGCATAAACATAAAAGTCTGATACATTTTATTACATTAAAAATTTAAATGCCTGGCCACCAAGGCATGCAATTAAGGGAGTGAAAAGACAAAACTCAGGATGGGAGAGGACGTTCACAACACATATCTGACAAAGAACCCATGTCCAGAATAAATGCCTATAATCAATAAGAAAAAGAAACGACAAAATCTTGGAAGGACGCTTCCCAAAAAAGGGAACTCCAAATGGCTCATAACAATATGAAATGATGCTCAAACTTACTGGTCATGAGGGAAGTGCAAGTTAAGATCGTGAGATGCAATAATGTGCCCACCAGATGGGCAAACATTTTTAAATCTGGCAATACCAAGTGTTGGCAAGGATGTGGAGAAATGGATTCACAGCTAAGGGAGTGTGAATTGCTACAAATACTTTTTTTTTTGTTTTGCTTTAAAGTTTATTTATTACTGAGAGACAGAGACAGACAGAGCATGAGCAGGGGAGGGGCAGAGAGAGGAGGAGATACAGAATCCGAAGCAGACTCCAGGCTCTGAGCCATCAGCACAGAGCCCGACGCGGGGCTCAAACTCACAAACCACAAGATCATGACCTGAGCTGAAGTCAGATGCTCAACCGACTGAGCCACCAAGGAGCCCTACAAACACTTTAGAGCATAGTTTGGCATTATTTAATGAAACTGATGCAGTGTGTATCCTAAGACCCAACATGTCTACTCCTAGGGATAGACCCTGAAATCTGAGGGCACATGTCCTTCAAGAGACAAAAGAGAAAGTTTATAGCAGCACAGTTAAACTCTACCAGCGGCAGAATGAACGCTACATAAATGATGTCACACAGAACACTCTATCTACAGCAAAGAAAGCGGATGAACTACAATTACACACCCCACATGCATGAGCCTCATAAACCTAATATTGAGCCAAAGAAGCCAAAAGCATATTTTAAAATATGTGCAGTATCATTCTGTGCGCACAAATCTCCAAAAATGGGCAACATTAAACTCTGTGGTTTAGGAATGCCTATGTAGATAGCAAAACTATAAAATAAAGAAAACGATCAAAAAGCAAGATCATAGCTAACTGTCGTGGGGAGGGAAAGGCACACTGGGGGTTCTAGTTGCTGATTACGCTCTTTATCTTGACCTGGGCCACAGTTAAGTGGTAGTTAAGTTAGTTTGCTCGAAAATTCTTTGTTAAACTATACACAGACTTTATGAGCTTTTCTACGTGTGTAAAATATTCCAGAATAAACGTTCACCAAGTCAGAGCAAGAAAGAAAGCAATGAGATGTGCAGATGAGAGAGAAACCTGAGAAAATCAGGGAGACTTCATGGAAGAGGGTGTCCATTCAGCAGATGCAGACTGAGACCCTGAGATTTCAAAAGTAATCAAACACACAGGCTCTCTGCCCTTGTAGAATTTACATTCCAGGGAGGGAGGCAGATAGGAATCAAACAAACAAATGCTTAAATTACACGCCAAGGTCGGGCACCTGAGTGGCTCAGTCAGTTAACCGTCTGACTTCGGCTCAGGTCACGATCTCGCAGTTTGTGAGTTCGAGCCCCGCGTCAGGCTCTGTGCTGACAGCCAGAGCCTGGAAACTGCTTCAGCTTCTGTGTCTCCCTCTCTCTCTCTGCCCCTCTCTTGCTCACGCTCTGTCTCTCTCTCTCTCAAAAATAAACATTAAAAAAAAATTACACACCAAGGTAATGACCTCGAGGGAGAAGCCCAGGGGCCGTTACTCTGTGTGAGGTGCCATCTGAGCTGAGATCTGAAGGGTGAGTATGGGTTGCTCAGGGAAGGCGAGCAGCACTAGTAAAGGTTCTCAAGAGGCAAACTGACCCTGAAAAGCTCATGCGGCCATGTGCGGAGAACCAGTGAGGAAGCCGCAGGAGGGGAGTAGCCCGGAGAGGATATTTGACCTGGGCTTTGCAGGTCGGATAGGAGTTCATCAGGCCGAAATTGTAAAATCCTTGCAGACTGGGATTCTATGTCTTGCTCACCTATGCCTAGTCCATAGTTGCTCCTGTGTTAAATACACGATCTCTCTCTCGGAAACTCAAAAGTCGGAGAGGAGAGGAAGAATTTAGAGGTCATAAAACTGGAGCCACAGAGAAACGGGGTGCAGCAGGCTCAGGGCTGGAGGCGGGGGTTTCCTTAGCACCTCCGGCTCTGTCTTCTCTGTCAGCAGCTTCATGGGGCCGGTGAAGTCATCAACAGCGGGAGGAGGGAGCTGGAAAGGGAAACTCCAAGAGGAAAGCCATCTGCTCCTGGAAGCAGCTGATGGCCCAGCTGCAGCAGCCTCCAAACCGCTTGCACAGCCTCTTCCACACCCCCACCCCAAACCCCAGGGTCTCATGAGAGTGACAACAGCAGGGCCCTGGGACACTGGAGCCAGACGCACTCAGAGCGAGCAGCCGCGGCTGCGGTGGCCTTGGGAATCTGGTCGTTAGCGGGCAGCTGAGGGAGCCATGCTGTCTCCCCTGTGTTTACTTGGCTTCATTGAGGGGCTGGAAATTTGATCTCCATGGGGACCGTGGCTGGTCAGCCCCTGCCCAGAGTCGCTGGCGGAGCCCTGGCCTCTCAGAGCAGCTCGGAAGAAGATGTCCTGTTATCTGGAGAAAGTGAGACCGGAAAGCAAGCGGAGACGGGACTGGCCCGATCACAGACTGAGTGAAAGCAGCCCCCGTTTGTGGGGTCCTCACGATGCACCAAGCACTGGGCTAAATGCCCTACGTGTTACATCCCTGCGAGGAAAGTATTCTGGTTTAATCGTTGGGGGAAATGGAGTCTCAGAGAGGGCAAGTAACCTGCCCAGGGCCACACAGAGTTGGAGCTGGGTTGGAGCCCAGATAGGCCCAATTTCGAAGGCAGCGCTCCCTACGCACCCCGCCCCTTTGCGTCCAAGAGGCATTCACTACACAAGTGCCACACCGAAAACCCAGGCACTCCAGCCAGGGGCTCCGAGAAGATCTCCATCTATTGCGAACTTCCTGTCTGTGACTGATCCTGGAGCCGGGGACATCTGTCCTCACCTAGCCTGACCACCTTCCCGCCTCTCGGTGCCCTCTCTGATCCCACCTTTCTCAAGCACCTGCATCCCTAACTAGGCTTCCTGCTGCCTCGAATGCCCCTGGAATGGGTCGGCAGGTACTGAGTTTCCAACACCGAGTTTCGGGCATCCAGCACGGGCATATGTGGCACACTGGGGAAAGCCAGGTCTGCCCCCGACAGCTGCGTGGCCCTGAACATGGGACGCATCCTCTCTGAGCCCACCCCCCTCCACAAAATGGGCACATTCAGTACTATTTTCTTCCTGTGTTCCCTGGTCTCTGTAAATATTACATCCTGGATTTGAACTTTGATTTTTTTAATTTTTTTTTTTAACGTTTATTTATTTTTGGGACAGAGAGAGACAGAGCATGAACGGGGGAGGGGCAGAGAGAGAGGGAGACACAGAATCGGAAACAGGCTCCAGGCTCTGAGCCGTCAGCCCAGAGCCCGACGCGGGGCTCGTACTCACGGACCGCGAGATCGTGACCTGGCTGAAGTCGGACGCTTAACCGACTGCGCCACCCAGGCGCCCCAGAACTTTGATTTTTTAATTTATTTTTATTTTTTTTACTTTTGACTGGTGTTCAGGCTCTTTCTTCCAGTCATGTGCTACAAGTTTCTGAGAAACAGACCACGGACCTATTGCCAAGACACCCAGCACAGTACCAGGAATATGGTGGACACTAAGAACTCCGTCGTCGGTTGGAAAGATTGTCTTCCCTGTTCCCCTCCATTTTTGCTCCGTTTCTGTGGATGTCTGTCAGCCATGCTGAGCCTGTTTACAGCTTCAGGCTGAATCCCATATGGAGCAAGAGATTCTCGTTCCTGCTTTACCGGTCGATCTGAGTATCTAACCTGAATCCCTCTTGCTGTAATCCCAGTCCGTTTTCTCACATTCCGCCCCGAGGTGATGGGAACAGCTGTCCTTCTTCCTCGGAGAGGTCACTGCCCTAAGCAGGAAGAAAGCGCCCCCGACTCCCACCCCCAGCCCAAGAATGTCCCGGGTACCTTTCCTACCGGAAATTTCTGCACCGAATTGCTTTCCTCTTCTTTGATGCAATAATGTCTTTTGGGGCTAGTCATTCACCCGCCAGGCCTTTTAGGGGAATACTCCTGTGCTTTCCCAGCTTGGGGAATTCCAAGGAATTCCAGTCAGGCATCCAGGACCCTGTCCACCTCATGGGACCCTAGCCTGGGTCCCGTCCGATGGAAAGGAAAGAAGGGACAGGAGAATGAGTTGGTGGGCCAGCAGGTTCCTGACTCACTGTCTCCTGCTCCCAGGCCACTGGACCCACCTGTGGGGCTCTCACTGCCCCTGTCTCCTGAGGCCGGGTACCCTCTGGCCAGCCCCAGACGACAGAACTCAGGCTTGCCGCATAAAGAATGTCGGGGTCGCCAAGCCTCCAGCCCTCCCCGGACAACTTCCTTAGAATTTTGTGCCCATATCCTGTGTCGGCACCTGTGACCTTGAGTGCAGACTATTCCTTGTGGGGTGACCTCACCAGTAAGGCTGGGGGTATTGGGGAGGAAACTAAAGCAGTGCTGATTCGGCGTGCACAGACGCACACACGCACACGTGCACACGCGCTCCCCCTCTGTGTGTGTTAAGGGTCACGGTGGCCGCTTGGGTCTACAGGCTTTCTTAGCACACCCTGGCCCTGAAACCTCATGACCCGGGCCTGGAAGCTCCCCGGTAAATTCCCACAACCCTTCCCAAGGCCTGAAACGAGCCACAGAATTGGATCCTAGAGCCAGGAACCACCTGTGTTCCTGCCCGGGGCATCCGTCCCCCACCAGTGTGCCTAAGGATTAGGGACGGGGAACTCACTACCTGGCAAGGCACCTCGCCCCACTGTCAGACTCCCCTGGAGGCTGCCTGCGGGAGCGGCTAGAGCTGGGCCATGGGGTCAGAGAGACCTGAGTCCAAACCCAGACTCCAGGGCTTGCTGGCTGTGTGGCCTCAGGTGGAGTTGCTTTACCTCTCCGAGCCTGCGCTGCTCATCTGTACAGCAGGGAGCTAAGTACATGCCTTCTGGAACCTGTGTGAGGATGAAATAGAGAACATATGGAAACCCATTTGGCAGCTGCAGTCTCCCTGTCTCTGAAGATACTGGGCCTAGTGACTGTCATCGGATAACCATTGATACCTATCGAGAAATGTAGGTCGTGCGCTGTGCTCAAGGCCTTAGGTGGCTTGTGCGAGCCCATCTTCACAGCAGCCTCTAGGGGGAGCACTGACATTGCCCCCATTTTACAGATGAGAAGCCGAAGCTCAGAGGGTGCAACTTGCCAAGGCCACGCAGGTAGAAAGGGCAGGGCTGGGATTCAGACCGGCCGACCCGAACTGACAGCCCGGCCGGTTAACCCCTGCTACGCGCGCGGCTCCTCAAGTCCGCGGGGGGTGAGCGTTCAATACAGGCAGTCCTCCCTGAGATCAGCATGACCGGATCGCCACGAGCCCCTCCCTCCCAGTCTGGAGCCCTTCCCGAGATTTCGACACGAGGGGGTTGTTTCTCGTGGTTTCTCTCCTTCTCATCTCCGAGCCTCTCAGAGTTAACTCAGTGTGGGTGATTCAGCAGCCCCGGGAGCACCGCCTCGGTTCCTTGGTGCGTCTGCTCAGAAGCAACACTCAGCCCCTTCCTCCATTACCGGGAAGAACCCATCCCCCACGGCATCGGCGGGTGTGCTCCAGATTTAGCTGAAGAAGGAATGTGGAAACATGTTTACGCTGCCCGACACAACTTTATACTGAACATTTGACATCCCTGCGTCAAAGCATCCTTTTCTCCCCAACACCGCGCCTCCGGGAGTTTTTCCCTGCCCCTGCCTCCCAAGGACCCAGCTTTCCACCCCGCCCCCCCTCCCCCCCCCACCGCAGGGTCTCCACCCTCCTCACCCTCAGCCCACCCCTCCGCACCTGCCCCCAACTCCAACTTCTGCCGCCTCCAGCCCTTAATCCCCAAACTTCCCGCAGTGACACCCACCAAGTGGCCTTCCGTTAACTAGACACCCCCTCTTACAGGGCGGTGGGGGCCTTTGAGGGGCTTCTTCATTCCCTGGCACCGTGCCTGATGTTCGGTGAGCTCAGTGATGATGACGATAATAGCCCAAGAAAATTCTTCCTCAGCTTCAGCAGCAGCACACTTTTATTCTTCCCATTACTGATCCTAAAACATCAAAAGGCTCGAACCTTGAAAATGACCTTATCCAGAATTTCGCAATGGGGCGTGAGCGGCCCTCACTGTGTGGGACCGTCCTGTGCATTGCAGGAGGTTTAGAATCCCTGGCTTTGCCCCACGGTCTGCCGACAGCACCCCACCTCCACCCCTGTGACAACCAAAGTGCTCAGCCCCCATTCCCAAGCCCTCATCTCCCCTTCACAGCTGCACACACACGCACACACACACATGCACACACAGGCGGTGGAGAACTGTTGCTGCCATTTCACATGACGAGTAGCAGAAAGGCCACCCCACGGTAGGCCACTCGGGTCAATCAATTATTTTGAGCTGTAGGCACTTTGAAAAGCAGCAAATGAAGGAAGAGGCTTTCTCTGAACCCCCCTATCTGCCTCAAGAAACTCAACCGCCACAGCCTCTCCCTGAGGGGTTGACTCTAGACTCAGGAGAGGATCCTAGAAAGTGGATCCCCCACCCTGACACGTCACACGTGTCACGTCACAAACTGTCACACCGCCCATCTATTCTAAGAGCCCATTCATCTTTCCCCAAAACCACTTCCCTCTCCCTTAGAGGCCTCCAGCCCCTTCCCCCACTTTCCCTAGCAAGATACTATTTAAGGGGTGGCTCAGTCTTGTAGGTCATGATCTCACGGTTCGTGAGATCGAGCCCCGCGTCAGGCTCTGTGCTGACAGAGTGGAGCCTGCTTGGGATTCTCTCTCTTCTTCTCTCTCTGCCCCGCCCTCTCTCTCTTTCAAAATAAATAAATAAACACGCACACACACATGCACACACACACAAAGATACTATTTAAACCTGAATTTTTTTTTAATTTTTTTTTTTACATTTATTTATTTTTGAGAGACAGAGAGAGACAGAGCATAAGCAAGGAAGGGGCAGAGAGAGAATGAGACACAGAATCTGAAGTAGGTTCCAGGCTCTGGGCTGTCAGCACAGAGCCTGACGTGGGGCTCGAACTCACAAACCATAAGATCATGACGTGAGCTGAAGTTGCACGCTTAACCAACCGAGCCACCCAGACACCCAAACCTGAATTCTAAGATGGGGTTACTCTTCCTGGAAATCTCTCACGTATCCATATGTGTTAATAAACTGCTGTTTGGTTTTCTCTTGCTCATCTGTCTTTTATCACAAGAGCTCAGAAGGGTAGATGGAAAATTGTTTGTCCTTCCTACATCCACGTGGGCTCAGGAGGCCATGATAGGCAGCTGGCTCTGCCTGAGATCACAGGGCAAGTGAGGCAGGGACACCGGACTCCTGGCCACAGTGGAGGGCCCGGCCCAGCAGAAGGGATAGCCCCCTCGCTATCCCTCATTTCATCCTGCTCCAGGTCTCTGCAAACCTAATTCCTTGGCCCTCCCTGGAAGGGCCTGGAGGGTGCCAGGCGGACACCAGCAGAAAAAAACCTCAGCTTCTCATATTTTGAGGACTCACAGATTCTGCCTGGTTCCCAGTAAACCAGAAACATCGACGTCAAGTGAGGTTAGTGTGGAGCTGTGCCTGAGAAAGGCTGAGCCGGCCAGACCTCACCCTGGCGTGCCTCCGGAGGACGGCAATCCTTTTTCCAGAGCCTGGCCCCCTCCGGCCTGGCACCGGGTTTCCCGCTGTCAGCTGCCCAGAGATGGAGGGCGGGGGACACAAGGGGGGATTTCCAGAATCCAAAAGCCAAACGTGCCAGCAAGCCATGCTTTCCAGACATGAGGACCCACCAGGCCAAACATACAGCTCCGGGCCCTGCCAAAGACAGTGCCTGGGCAGTGGGGAGAGGACGGGCCAAGAAGATTGCGCCCTCCTAACTGGGCACCTCTAGTCATGCTCTGAATGAATCGTTCTGGTGACCCCGCAAGGTAACCCACCACATCTCCATTCCCCAGAGGGGGAGACAGAGACCCATGGGCAGACCTGGCCATCGCGGAAGCCCTCAGATCTGCCACTTACTAGCTGTGTGACCAAGGATAGGCACTGATGGCTCCAGGCCTTTGTTTCTCCTCCTGGATCATCAGGAGGGTCACCTGCCTCTGGGAGCGGCGTCGTGAGGCCAACCGAGGCATACGTTTGTGGCACTAGGCCAAGGGCCAGCTCACAGTGGCTGCCGAAAATAGAGCTCTTAGAACCAGCTCTTGGAGCAGGCGGCACCGATCATGTCCTCAAAACCCCAACTTGAGTTTTTGTGTCTCACTATCTTTAAAACGCCGTCGGTGAGGCGACTCTGGGGAAGGGCAACTTTTCTGCTTGGCCCCAAGTAAGGACCGTCCTTCTGAGACCATCACGGCATCGAGAGTGCCCAGACCCACGTGGAATTTTCTGGTCCAGAAATAGAGGCCGTGGTCAGCGTCTTCTCTCCTCTTTGCCACATCCCATAGCCCAGGCTGCAGTTTCAACCCGGCCAGGGTTTGAGCAGCAAAGGAAGAGAGCAAGAGAAAGGAACGGGGAACTTTGTACCCGGCTGGCTGCTTCCGTGTGAGGCTCTCCGAGCCCACAGCTGCGCTGCTTCTGGGCACTTTCATGCGGGTTTCTGAGGCTCCCGCTTGGGCCAGGGTCCCCCCTCTTCCTTCCCACACAGAGACCCCCACCCCATGAAGCCTCCGCCCCATGAACACTGCCCCGTGAAGACTCCTCCCCTTTCCAGAAGATTCTCTCCAGAAGGTTTTGGAAGGGCTGCAGGTCAGCTCTCCTGGCCCCACATGGGCTTCAGGAAACACCTTCTGGGAGGAGGGTCACTCATGCTTGTCCTTGCCCCCCATCCTCCCTGACAGAGGCTACTTGCACTTTCTACAAGTGACCCTCAACTTCAGGAAATGCATGTCACGCTCTCTTTAGGTGGTTCATTAAGGTGCAGAAGGTGGCAGTCCCCTCACACCCCTGCCCCCCTCATGCCTCAGTCCCCGCAACAAAGCCTTTCTTCAAAGAAATTTCTCACGAATCTTCTCTCCATTTCCCTTTTCTCCGTGTTTTGTATTCGAGGGCCAGGGCACTCTCTTGCCATTTTCTGGCAAATTCTATATTGAGTGGCCCAGCCCAGCCCACCTGAGCGGAAAGAGGCACGAGAGGAATGCCATCGGAGTGCCATCCCCTCCCACTCCGAGTGGCACTGGCCAGGGAAGGGGCGGGGCTGAAGAGAGCCTGGCACTTCGGGCAGGAGAGTATTTCTTTTTCTTAGGTAGCAGGTGGTAGGATTTTTAAATCCTATTTTAAACCAATAAAGGAATATGCACTCGTTGCAGAAAATTCAAACAAGCTTAAAAACAAATAATGAAAACCACCTAAAAGTCCACCTGCAGAGACCAATGCTAGAAAAATGTCAAGTGCTGTGCTAAGCGCCCCGGAGGGAGGAGGGTGGAGGGCTGGGGCTTTAAGACCAGAGAGAAAGGAAGAGAGGGAGGGGTGAGGAGGGCAAGGGGGGGCGTCCTAATCAGGGGTGGGGTCAGACACAGTGGGTGGCGGTGAGGAGGTCCAGGGAGTCTGAACCTCAGACACACTCGACTCCCCCAACCCCTGCAAGGAAGCACCAAAAGGCCAGATTGGAAGGCCCGCCACTCCTGTCAGTGTGGAGGTGCGGATGGAGAGGAGAACGAGCCCCAGGATGAATGAGAATTTCCCACTGGTCCAGTGGACCAGGGTCTGAGTCAGATCTAAAGTAATTTTTTAAAATTGAGACGGACATGACATTTCTTAACATGTCTGAGTTTGTGGTTGCATGTCTGTACCTCCTACTCTCTGTCTCTGTCTCTGTCTGTCTCTGTCTCTAATAATTTTTAGAAATTGTGGTCTCTATAGATCACAGTACATACTGTAGCTAGATTATGTATCCAGTGTTATCCCTTTAATAATTCACAAGTGCTCTCTTCTATCATGGAAGACGCTTTTAATTAATTTCCTTAGATATAATTTACATAACGTAAAATTCACCATTTAAAATATGCAAATCAAGGGACACCTGACAGGCTCAGTCGGTAGAGCTTATGACTCTTAATCTAGGGGTTGTGGGTTTGAGCACCACGCTGCCGGTAGAGATTACTTTAAAAATTTCTTTTTCAATTTTTTTAATGTTTCTTTATTTTTGAGAGAGAGAGAGAGAGAGAGAGAGCACAAGCAGGGGAGGGGCAGAAGAGAGGGAGACACAGAATCCGAAGCAGGCTCCAGGCTCCGAGCTGTCAGCACAGAGCCCGGTGTGGGGCTTGAACCCACGAATAGTGAGATCATGACCTGAGCCAAAGTCGGACGCTTAACCGACTGAACCACCCAGGCGCCCCTTAAAAAAATTTTTTTTTCAAATAACAAAATGTACAAGTCAGTGGCTTTTGGCATACTCATCAGGTGGTACAGCTATCACCACTATCTAATTCCAGAACCTTTCTATCATGCCCAAAAGAAACCGGTACCTGTTAGCAACCAGTCCCCATTCTTCCCTCTCCCTACATCCAGACAACCACTAATCTGCTTTCTATCTATGGATACGCCACTCTGGATAGGTCACATAAATGGAGTTGTGCCTGGTTTCTTCCTCTTAGCATGTTTTCGTCTTCAAGGCTCATCCATGTTGTAGCATGGAACAGCACGTCTCTTCTGTGGCTGAGTATGACTGTCCTGTGTTTATCCCTTCATTAGCTGATCGCCATTTGGGATGCTTCCCCCTTTGGGATATTATGAAGGATGCTGCTATGAACATTCACATACAAGTTTTTGTGTGGGCAAATGTTTTCATTTCTCTTGGATATATACCTAGGAGTTGAAGGGCTGGGTCATCTGGTAATTCTATGTTTAGCCTTTTGAGAAGCTGCCAGACTGCTTTCCACAGTGGCCACACCATTTTACGTTCCCATCAGCGATGTTTGAGAATTCCAATTTCTCCACATCCTCACCACCACTGCTTATTTTGCCTCACCCCCCTTTTTTGTTTTAATTATAGCCATTCTAGTGAGCGTGAAGAAGTATCTCATTATGGTTTTGATTTGTATTTCCCCTAATGACTAATGATGTTGGGTATGCGTATGCTTTTAAATAGTGATTTTAGTGACCATGTAAATTCCATGGTAGACTACTAAATGTATTTTTAATAGGCTATTATTGAATATTCCAGTTGTTTCATTTTCCTAACTCACTCACACATATAAGCCTTTGTATATTGTAATTATCTCTGATTCAACCTCATTCATTCATTCATTCATTCACTCATTCATTCAATAGCTGTTACTAAGCCAGGCCTATTCTAGGTGTTAGAGCATGGTGCTGTATCATTTGAGAGCCTGAGGAATATTATTTTTTTTAATGTTTATTTATTTTTGAGTGAGACAGAGACAGAGCACGAGACGGGTAGGGGCAGAGAGAGAGGGAGACACAGAATCCGAAGCAGGCTCCAGGCTCTGAGTTGTCGGCACAGAGCCCGACGCGGGGCTCAAACTCAGGAACCGTGAGATCACGACCTGAGCCGAAGTCGGACGCTCAACTGACTGAACCACCCAGGTGCCCCAGCCTGAGAAGTATTATTAAGGAGAAGCACAAGGGTGCATACACGAGGAATGTGTCACTCAGAGGCCACACAGGGCCTGAGGAGGGGGAGTTCGCCAGCGGTAGGGTGGAGGCAGAGAAGAACATTCTAGATAGAATGATAGAACATTCTAGATAGAAAAGGCTTCGCTTATTTCAGGAATGAACAAAAGACCCGAATGACTGGGTGGACGTGAGGAAAGAGGGGACTGGGGGTGAGGTGGAGCTTGGAAGTGGAGGGAGAATGGGCACTGATCTGCAGGATGGCTAAATCTGTAGACAATTGTTTTCTTTCCAATGTGTCATTTAAAATAACAAAGGAGAGGGGCCTCTGGCTGGCGCAGTTGATACAGCATGTAACTCTTGATCTTGGGGTTATAAGTTCAAGTCCCATGCTGGGTGTAGAGGTTATTTAAAGATAAAAGCTTCTTTTTAAAGTTTATTTATTTTGAGAGAGAGAGAGAAAAACAGCGAGAGTGAGAGAGAGGGCGAGCATGAGCGCACGCACGAGCAGGAGAGGGGCAGAGAGAGAGAGAGGGAGAGAGAGAGAATCCCAAGCAGGATCTGGGGGCTCGATCTCAGGGTCGTGAGGTCATGACCTGAGCTGAAATCAAGAGTTGGAGACTTAACCAACTGAGCCAGCCAGGCACCCCCAAAATAAAATATTTTTTAAAATAAGATAAAATAGCAAGGGAGAGGTGACAAGAAGCGGGGGGGGGGGGGGGAGAGAAGCCTTTTGAAGATGGCACACTGAAACGCAGAGATTCTTGCCCTCTGTGTCCTGTACGAGCCAGGCTGAGTAACTACCAGCTGCCCAGACACTTCCGTCACCTGCCGTGTCCGTGCCCAATCCGAGCAGTTCACACATGGCCACCAAACACTACGCTGCATGACCCTCCCAGCCTGACCAGAGCCGCCTGGACTTAAGTGGGTGTTTGACCTTAGAGCAGCCAGCCAATCTTGAAGTTGGCTGGTGGCCTGAGAAGTGGCCCAGTAGATTTAATAAGAAAATAAACATTTGGTCTTTGTTCCTGGTTCCTGGCACTGAGGTCCTAATCCCTTGGAGTTTATTGTCCTTTGTATGCTAATGAGATGGCTTGCAGTGGGGCCCTGGATAGGTTCAGGATGGGGGCTGGCTGTTCCCACGGCCTCCAACCCCCTAGGAGGGGAGAGAGCCTGGAGATGGAATTCAATCACCAATGGCCAAGGATTAAATGTATCATGACTATATAATGAAATTTCTAGAACAACCCCTAAAGAGAGTTTGGAGAGCTTCTGGGCTGGTGAATATGGAGTTGCTGGGAGAGTGGCTCGCCTGGAAAGGGCAAGAAACTCTGTGCCGTCCCACCCACCAACCGCCATATTTCATTCTATGCGTCTCTTTGCCCTGGCTGCTTCTGACTTGGACGCTCTCTAATGAACCAGTGATAAGAAGTAAAGCATGTTCCTGAGTTTTGTGAGTTGTCCCAGCAAATTATGGAACCTGAAGAGGGGTTGTGGGGACCCCTGAATTCCTAGCCAGTTGGTCAGGAAGTACGGGTGGTCCCTGGGGCTTGTGACTGGCATCTGAAGTGAGGAGAGTCTTGTGAGACAGAGCCCTAAACCCGTGGGGTCTGCAATGACTCCGGGAGTTAGCATCACAACCGAAGTGTTGGATTCCCCACCGGTGTCAAAGGATCAGAGACCGTGTATAGGAGTTCCTTTCTTTAATCCATGGCCTGTCCTGGTTGGGGACTTCCAAGCCAACCAAGTCCTCTCTGTGGGGACACTGCATGTAAGTTGGCAGTGAGAGCCGAAGCTGAGAGATACAGGAAGGCAGGCAAAGCGAAGCCACAGGACTGTAGAAGGCATGAGCTCACAGGCGCCATGGGCAGGAGCACCCAGGGGGAAGGGGAGCCCACAGGGGCAGGTGGAGGACACGGCAGAGAAGGACCGAGAAGGCTTAAAGGACGGGCACTAGAGAAGAATACTGGAGAAGACAAAGTACCGGGATCCGAATGGCTCTCTAGTTCTCCAACAAGCTTGCCAGACCCGGAGGGCCCTGGCCCAGCTGCAGTGACCCTGTTTTCCTCATCTCCCTGTGCGTCCTGCTGGCTGGAAGTCACCTGTCAGTATCTCTGCTCCTTACATGCGTCTCACGTTCCAGGCACAGGGGCCTGGGCCTGGCGCAAGAATCCTCAACCCCATTTTTGCAGAAGGGGACTTTGGAAGTGGGGCAAAGTTCTGTGGAAAGGCACGGAAAAGCCTCAGCCTGAGGGATGGAGCAGCTACTGCTGAGAACAGGGGTGCTGCGGCAGAGGTGGGGGGGGGGGAGGGGGGAGGCGTGGGTGCTGCTCAGATCCAGGAACCAGAAAGCCCAGATCCGACTCCAAATCACTGTAGGACCTTGAGCAAATCCCGCGCCCTCTCTGTACGGTTTCTCCGTTTCTGAGAGTAACTGATTTCTAAGTCCCATCCCAGTTGTGAATATTTGGTGAATCCAAGATATGAGGGGCAAAAATCATCTTAAAAAAATAAAAATCTGGAATCTTAAAAATCCAATAAGCCAACAAATACTGTCATCAATTGTTTAAGAAACACAGCATCAAAAATTTTAAGATGATCCCTACAATTTTATTTTTATTTTTATTTTTTGAGAGAGAGAGAGAGAGAATGCAAACAGGGGAGAGGGGCAGAGGGAGAGAGACAGAATCCTAAGCAGGCTTTGTGCTGAGTGTGGATCCCACAACCGTGAGATCATGACCAAAGCCGAAATCAAGAGTCAGACGCCTCACCGACTGAGCCACCCAGGCACGATTTTAGTTTTAATTTTATTTTCAAAATCTGAAATGAAAAACTGCCTAAGATCAGGATATTTGAAATACTGGCTCCAAGTGCTGGTGGGAGGAGAGGGGCCATGTGTGCTGGTGAGTGTCCACCTTTATATCAAAAGGACATCTTCCACTCTGAGATCGAAAGAGCCCTCAGTTTAAATCCTTCAACATCTAGGGGCGCCTGGGTGGCGCAGTCGGTTAAGCGTCCGACTTCAGCCAGGTCACGATCTCGCGGTCCGTGAGTTCGAGCCCCGCGTCAGGCTCTGGGCTGATGGCTCGGAGCCTGGAGCCTGTTTCCGATTCTGTGTCTCCCTCTCTCTCTGCCCCTCCCCCGTTCATGCTCTGTCTCTCTCTGTCCCAAAATAAATATAAAAAAACGTTGAAAAAAAAAATTTAAATCCTTCAACATCTCAGAATGTCAGAAGGGTCCAAGATTCCAAAAGTGTTCCAGATGTTAACATTCCAAAGGTTAGAAAATTTCCAAGCTTTCAAGACTTCTAAAGATCCCCAAAGCTCTAACATTTCCAAGATTCTCAAAGTTCCAAAGGCTTCAACTCCCCAAATCCTAAAAGCCTCCCAACACCTACTTTGGGCCCACTTGGGATCTAGCTTGAGGACTCTGAAAGGAGTAGGGCAGCCATCTTTATCTCCTGCCCTTTCTCCGACCTGGGGCTGCGGCCTCCCGGCATGCCTATCCCTTAGGATGGGGTGAGGGGGCAGTGTTTCCTGAGTTCAGAGTGGTCTCCATGACTCCTGAGCAGAGTAAGTTGGACCTTGGTCCTTCTCCACGTCCTTGTGAGCCCTCACTGTTCGTCGTACCCCTCAAGGCCCTTCATCCTTCTCTAGGAAAGGACAGTTTTGACTGGGGCCCCGGGGTCCCAAAGTTCCACTTCCTCATTTATTCCAAAGTGTTCTGCCCTCAGATGCCCAAGCAGTAAGGAACCTAGGGAGGGATTTTAGCAGGGCAGTGACAGGGCCAGGTCTGACTCCCTTTTGGGGGTCTAAGGTCTCAGCGTCCTGCTGACTACCTCTCACCCTGCCAGCTGCAGCCAGGTCACATCTCAAGGATGTCAGTCCTTGGCTCCTGCCTCGGGAGGAAGAATCTTGGAGGGTCTGGTCAGCAGCAAGCTGGTGGGCACCCCAAGACCGTTTGCCCATTTGGGCTTCTGGCTGTTTCTCCATCCGTCCACCCCAAGCCCATCCTCCACCTCAACTTCAGCACTGGCTCTACTGCTCCCTGAGCTGGACCCTCGTTTCTGTCCCTGATCCTCATGACGTGACCACACCTCAGGTCTCAGGAAGAGAGGAAAAGCTGTTCAGGCCAGCCCCTCGCCCCAGTCAGGCCCCCTCCCCAAGACGCTGTCGCATGGCAACAGCAGGTGAAGGGAAGAGACTCGGGAAGCAGACCAGCTCCAGAGCCCAAATTCGATTGATATACCCCCTGTCTGTGAACTCTGGAAACTTCCATTTCCTCCACATAAAGGGAGATTTCCAATCTCCCCGGCAAAGTTCTAGGGGAATTGGGCTCCTTGCTTGTTAAAGGACCCATCAGTGCACTCCACCCCTCCCCCCTTCATGGCGCACAATCCCCCCAACCCTGAGTGAGTCTCCCCTGAAGCAGCAGCACAGGAGGGGCGGTGCTGAGGCGCAGGGGTGGAGAGCCAGAGGCTCGGTTTTAACACAAACACTAATTGTGGGTCCCTGAATGGCCCTCCCTGGCTCCATTCATGCAAGTGGTATTTTTAGCCCAGAACTGGCCGCCTGCGGTCCCAGTGGGGGTGGCTGGGCCATGTGTCATGTCTGAGTGATCATGGACTCACTCTGCCCAGGAAACCAGCCCACGGGACCGGCTCCTGGATCCCAAGGCCGCCGCATCTGGGAAGAGGTAGATGGTCAGCAGGACTGGAAGCTGAAAACTCACCCCCAAAGGGTACCACAGGGCGTGGAGGATAGTAGCAGTAACTGACAACGCTGAGTATTTATTTACCAGTGTCAGGCGCTGTTCTGACTTCACATGTATTAACTGATTTAACCCTTACAATGGGACAGATGATATTATTATTATTATTATTATTATCCCCATTTTATAGAGGAGGAAATCAAGGCTGGAGCCATTAATGTACCATGCTTGAGCCCACAGGGTAGTAGCAGGTGGCGCAGGGGGACCTGAAGCCAGGCAATCAACTCCAGAGTCTATGCTCTTACTGTGCGGTCACTTGGAATCGGGACCATGGGTGGATGGTCCCTGCTGCTTCAGGCTCCGGAGCCTGGCCCCACTCTCAGCCCACACAGTTTTCTGGGATCGCAGTGAACTTCTTCTGGAAGTGCAGACATGGAGGCCCAGAAAAAATTCAAGGTTATGGAGCCAGTTGGCTACAACTCTCAGGCCAGGACTCCTTTCTGAATGATGCCGTGGGACGTGTTCATCTTGTGACTGCCAAACTCCTCCACCTATCCCTGGCTCCAGAACACAGGACTTATGCTCTTTAGAGCAGAGAATCTGGGCTCTGGAAGCAGATTGGAGCCCTGCTCCTGACTTGCTCTGTGACTTTGGGGCAAGTCACCTCACCTCTCTGAGCCTCAGTTTCGTCCCATCAAAGAGGAATGATTGGGATATCTGCATACGACTGTGCGGTGAGTATAAATTGCCTGGGGAGTCTATAAAGGTGCACTTCCTTATCTTGGGCTTTTCAAACCATTAACTAATCTTTCCTACGAGCAAGACACGTTGTGTTCACCTTCCCAGGGCTACTTCTAGAAATAGAAGATGGTGGAATTGTAGACACCAGGACCAGCTCTCGGGGAGACATTTGGAGCAAATCATGCCGTGCTGGCATCTGCCTAGTCCTCAGATTCCCAGCTGATGAGAATGTGGCAGAAGAGAGAGGAATCATGGCCTGCCAGCCTCTCAGCCAATTACCCATGTGGGAAGCAGAACAAGCATGGCAGAGTTCAGGTTCAGCTCAGCCACATCCCCTCCGGGTGACCTTGGGTCAGTCTCTGCCCCTCCCAGGGTCTCAGTCTCCCAAATGTAGAGAGAGGCCAGGGCTCTCTTTCAGGGCTTTCACTGCCCGATTTTCTGTGAATTGACTAGGGCACCCCCTCCTTCAGGGGCTTGGGACACTTGTGTCTTCCCCCAGCCCCACCATCACCACCACACCCCGTGCCCAGCATCTCTGCTCAACGGGCTCCAGGGCCTAGCTTCCGGGCTCCCTCCAGGCTTGCCCATGACCCATGAGGGCAGCTCCCCCGTGGCGGTCTCGGCCCTTGAGTCACACGGCCTGCAAGTTCCGCTCCCCATGGGTGACTTTTTCCAGTTCTGAGTCCCAGGTGCAAATTTCCAATCAGAAACTGGCCCAAGTGAGATCAGGAGGCCAATGAGTTGGGTCCTGTGTCGTGGGCTAGGGGTGGAGCATTTTCTCCAAGAACAGGGTGTGGATGCGGAAGAAATGAAAGCATCTCTAACTCAGAAGCAAAACGAATCCACCTGGTATGTAAATTAGTTACGTGGAAAATTTTATCTGTACTAATTTCTCATGTATACAGAAAACTATCAGAAGCCCTTGGAACTGGGCATAAAATTAAAAAGAAAAAATGCTGCCCTCTACTCCCAGCTGCCAAAATAAAAGTAAAAAGTCTATGCCCTTAACTCATCAGAGAATCTTCTCATTTGTTGTGTAAGAACTCTTAGGATGCAAGTAATTCTAACACACTGGTTTTCCACTAGGGGGCGTCGTCACAATAATGATAAGAAGTAACCGGACGGGCTGTGAGGCAGAAATATTTCAAAGTATAATAATACAAGCAATACAAAACTTTTAAAAGCAAACACAAGGATTTAGCATCTTGGGGGACATTTAGTGCCCAGGCACAGTGACCACACAGCTTAGGAGTCCCTAAAAGCGTCGTGCATACAATAGTTGAGGCTCACAATGATAGCCCTTAAGCATCCAGAATGAGTAAAATTATGCTCCCTGATCCCCATTCAAGATGGATAAATAGGTAACACACAGTGAAAGGCTTCCATTTAATATAAAAAGAAAGTTGGGGGTTTTTTTTTAAGTTTTTTTACAGAAGGAATAGGCCTCCTCTGGAAAATGCATTCTTGTGGAATAATGTAGTTATAAATGATGTATGACTATAAGAGGGTTTACAAGCCAGTCCAACAAAAATACTAAATGGCACAATTTTGAAACTGAACTCCATAACGAGCAGCTAGAGTTCCATCGTTGTAGGAATAAAGTGCCTTAAGAGTGACTTCAGTTGGATTGAGGACTTCAGGGACCCTGCCAAGAGCTTAAAAGCAGATAATTTTCAGGAGCCATGCCCAGTCCCGACCCACCACATAATTTTACCCCTCCCCTCAGCTGAGACCCTCACACTTGGTTACGAGGGGGGAAAGGAGACCCTGCGGAATTCTAGTGTGTTCAGACTCAAGACCTGGAGGGAAAAGGTAGGGTTCTTAAGGCAGCAGGTTCCAAAAGTTTAGCACATTAAAATCACTTGAAAGCTCATTCAAAACGTCAGGACATCTGGGGGAGGAATCAGGAATATGCATTTTAACCACACTCCTTAAGTGATTCTGATGCATGTGGTCCGTGGACCACATGTTCAGAAACACTACTCCTCCCACTTGGCAGATGGGGACACTGAGGCCCAGAAAGGATTAGAGCAATGGCTCGAAGTCACACAGCAAGTCAGAGGCTGAGCTGGCCTCTGGCCTGTCCAGGGCTTCTTTCCGCCAAATTCCTCCTGCCCACGGGCTGCCTCCCGGGGCTGCTAACATTCCAAGGAACCTTGTAACAGGAAAGGAAATGTCAGCCGTGCCTGTTCCGATGTTCAGGCGCCCATCGTGACTCTGGGTTCGGCCAGACACAGCCCTCAGAGCTCGGGCAGCCAAGCTCCGTGAGCCTGGTTTTTCCAGATGGGACTGGGGATGGGATTACAAAACCCAGCATTTACTTTTATTTCCCCAAGAAAATAAATCGGCAGTTTCGCTCCAAGAAAAGTGGTCAGAGGAAGCAGTGTTCCTAGTCAGGAGGAGGCCCTGGACTCTTGCCGGCCCCTCACAGGCCCCTCCGGGGCCACCTCGACATCCTGAAGGTGTCTGACATGGAGTCGGGTCCTCAGACAAAGCACCTTGGGGCTTCGGATCCGAGAACCCACCCTCTCCCGCCTACCGCAGTGGCTAAAGGGCTCGGGAGGTGGAGGGATGCTTTCTTCCCGGGGACAAAAGGAACTTTTTCCAGCCTCTCCTACTGCCCCCACCCCAAAGAAACCCTAAAAATGGAGGGCGATAGGATACGCCATTGCTGCCAGGCTCCCCAGCTACGGCATTGGTTCTCTGGGAGGAAGATCCGCCTCTCTCCTGGGGGTGCGAGGGGACATTTGACAAGAGCTGGATACGGTATCTGGCTGTCATAACTTGGGGGAGGTGCTACTGTCATCTAAAGGGTAGAGGCCAGAGATGCTCCTACACGTTGCGCGTTGCATAGGACAGTCCCCACAACGAAGCCCCCCTGACTCAAAGTGTCAGTAGTGCTGAGGCTGGGAGACTCTGAACGATGGGCTATGGGTCCAGCATGTCAGGAGCTGGGGTGTGAGTCCAAGTCTTGCCTCTAAATACTGTGTGAGCTGAGGCAAGGCCCTGCCCTCTCTGGGCCTCAGACTCCCATCTGCCCAAGGAAGAGATGGAGAGGCTTCTCTCTCTCCGGGCGCTTGTGGTTTGGTCATTCATGGCTCCGGAAACCCTGCCTTCTGCACCTTACGTGTGTCTGTCAAGAGTGTTTGGGAGGGGGGATGGGGGGGGAGTGTCTACCCAGCTCTCCGCGCCTCAGGGGTGGACAATCAGCGCTCGTGAGCCCCTCCTCCGCACCGCAATATTTGGAACTCCTGCTCCGCCAGGAACGGAAAAACCATTATCTGCAGATGACATCACTTTGCAAAAATGCAAGCGGGTGGTTGCTGTGCAGGATTCCAGGGAAGGGGCGGGAAGAAAGGGCTCGGAGCGCACCAATGCCGGACAGAGCCGGCGCCAGCACCTGTGTGCATCTCGGGACAGCCTGGGAGAAGTCACTCAACTTCCCTGTGCTACAGCCGTGAGCCACGAGACCTGGGGATTGCTAGCTTTCCCCGGGGGGAGAGCCCAAGACCCTGTGACTCTTCCAGGCCGAGTCTTGGACGGCCTCTGGGCTGCAGGTGCACAAAGGGAGGCCCTCCAGGCACAGGGAGTGCAGGGCTGGGGGCTGGAGGGAGAGGAAAGTGGCCCCCCTGCCCAACTGAGCCACACAGAGGCCACTGATGCCGTCAAAGTACTCGAAAACAGACTCTCCTCCCAAAGGGCTGTTCACGCGTCTCACGGACCAACCCGGTTTTTTTCTTAGCCTGGAGTGTGGAAGAGCATCCTGAACCAGTACAGTGCTGGCAAATGGCAGCCCAGGGGGCCTGCTTTAATGGACGCTTGAGAGTGACCCACAACCCAGCATCTTTGGGCCTGTGGGCCCTGGGGAGGTGAGGGCACAGTATGACCGCCTCTGGTGAGCAGGCCTGACTACACCAGAGGATCCCTAGGGTGACAGTCGGGAGGCCAGGGGGCTAGTCCCCGCTGAGAGACGGGCCTCCATTTCTCCTTCTGAACAAGCAGAAGCTTGGTCCAGAGAGTCTGTGAGTCTCTCTCGGCTCTCGGATGTGGCGGCCCCAGGAGCAGATAAGAATAAGCCAAGGTTGGAGCCCCGCATGCGGGCAAAGGTTGGATGCCTTCAGCGGGTGACAGTTCCTTCCCCAGCCCCCAGCACCATCAAGAACAGAATCACCATTCAACCTGGCTGAATGGTGCAAGAGAAAGGAGGGAGAAGGAGGCAGATCAGCCTGGCCAAGTTCAAGGGAGGGGCTGGCACAGTGCCTGAAGGAGCCCCTTCCCGTGATCCAAGAGCACTGCCCATGGCCAGCTAGAATATTCACAGCTAGAATATTCAGGCTGGCATCTCCTAGACCAGTGTTCAAATCTTGGTCTGATGACCTCCAAGGTCATGCCAAACTTGACTCAGTTTCCTCAACTGTAAATGGAGTTAGTGGGGTGCCTGGGTGGCTCGTTCAGTTAATCCTCCAACTCTTGATTTCAGCCCAGGTCATGATCTCCTGGTTCACGAGTTCAAGCCCCACGTTGTGTTCTGTCTACACTGACGACAAAGAGCCTGCTTGGGATTCTGGGCCTCCCTCTCTCTCTGCTTCTCTCTCTCTCCCTCTCTCAAAATAAATAAACATTTAAAAAGTAAAATAGGGTGCCTGGGTGGCTCAGTTGGTTGTGTCTGAATTAAATCACAATCTTGTGGTTGTTGAGTTTGAGCCCCGCGTCGGGCTCTGTGCCGACAGCCTGCTTCGGATTCTGTGTCTCCCACTCTCTCTGCTCCTCCCCTGCTTGAACTCCATCTCTCTCTCTCTCTCTCTCTCAAAAATAAACATTAGAAAATAATAATAATAAAATTAATTAATTTAAAATAAAATAAAATGGAGTTAGTGACTCTGCTTTCAGGGGTAATTCTGTTTGCCCTGCCTCTCGGTCCACCTCGCCCTGCCCTGCTCCCCAGGAGACTGACCTCACCCAGGCTGGAGGTCGGAGGGTACCAGGCGGAGAGAGAGGTCAGAGAGTTTCCACATGCCCTCTGCTGGGGCACAGTTCTGTCGGTGGCACTGCCCCTGTCCTGGGGTCACCACTCCTGTCAGGCGGCCCCTATTCCATGCCTCCTGACCTCTTGCCCCTTCAGGCCCCCTGCGGTCACTATCTCTGGGTCATCATAATCCCCTACTGGGTCCTTAACCCCTCTCCACACTTCAGTAAAAAATCCTTTCATTAATCTCCTAAGATGATCCAGAAACGCCCAGCAAGCGCGCAGAAGGATGTTCCACATCACTCCTCATTTGAGAAATGCGAAGGCACCTCACACCCACTAGGGATGGCCATCACCCAACACCCCCCACCCCCAGACATAACAAGGGCTGGGAAGGATGTGGAGAAACTGGAAGGCTTGTGCCCTGGTGGGGGGAATACAAAATGGTGCAGCCGCTATGGAAAACAGTGTGGAAGTTCCTCGAAAAAAAAAAAAAGAACAGAATGGCCATATGATCCAGCAATCCCACTTCCAGGTCCATGTCCAAAAGCCTGCGGGCAGGGCATCAAAGCGACGCTGGTACACCCGTGTTCACGACAACGTTATTCACAATAGCGAGAAACGGAAGCAGCCCACGCAGCCCCCAACGGGTGAAGGAATAAGCACCGAGTGGCAGACACGTACGATGGGACGCTCTTCAGTCTTGGGAAGGAAGGAAATTCCGACCCGCGCTACAACGTGGCTGCGCCTTGAGGACCCTCTGCCGAGTGAAATTAGCCAGCCCCAAGAAGACAAACCCTGTCCGATTCCACTTGGGTGAGGTACTGAGAGTAGCAGGGTCCCAGAGTCAGAAAGTAGAAGGGTGGTGGCTGGGGGCGGGGGAGGCGGAGGAGGGCAGTGGTTGCTTCCTGGGTACCCAGTGTCGGCTTTGCAAGATAAGGAGTTCCAGAGACCCATTGCACAACAACGTGAATAGACTTAACCCCATTAAGATGGTGGGGGGAGAAAAAGCCTCATCAGATTACAGAGCTTAAGTCAGTGCCGTTTACCGTACGTTAACGATACCCCCAGAGAGCTCTTTTTAAAAGTCCCTTCATTAAACTTTTCACAAAAACCTGTAGTTCCCCAACTCGTCAGCACCCTAGAATCTTCTGGGACCTTTTAAGAATTCCAAAGCCCAGGGGCGCGTGGGTGGCTCAGTCGGTTAAGAGTCTGACTCCAGATTTCGGCCCAGGTCACGATCTCACCGTTGGTGGGTTCGAGCCCTGCTCGGACAGCCGGGAGCCTGCTTGGGATCTTCTCTCCCCTTCGGTCTCTGCCCCTCCCCTGCTCTCTCATAAATAAATAAACTTAAAAAAAATTCCAAAGCCCAGGCCAACACCCCAGATCAATTAAATCACCACCCCCGGGGGCAGGACACAAGCACCAGCATTGTGATGCTCCCAGTGATTCTAAAGTGCTCTCAAGTGTGACACCCTCTGAATCAGTCCTTTGATGGGGCCATGTGTTTCTTGTCAGGACTCCACACAATTAACTACTTGTTAGGTTTATTGCAAGGATTGGAAGCAAGAATGAATGCAATGCATTTAGCACAGCTACCTGGTACAGCTGCCTGATAAAATGCACCAAAAACATCACTGGCTTTATTATTAGTGTACCATTATCATTATTTCCTTGTTGGGTTTTTTTTTTTTTTAAGTTTATTTTGAGAGCGCACGCAAGCAGGGGAGGCGCAGAGAGGGGCAGAGAGAATTCCGAGCAGATTCCGTGCCGACCGCATGGGGCCTGACACGGGGATGGAACCCACGGGCCCGAACCATCATGACCTGAGCCGAAATCAAGAATCAGAAGCTCCACCAGCTGAGCCACCCGGAGCCCCATCATCGTCATTTCTCTGATTGCCGTGGATCTCTGAGAAGCTCCAGAGGAGGTGAGAGGGGGGTCAGGACAAGATCTAGAGACAGGAAAGCAGTCTTGGCAGGTAGGAGAGGTCCAGGCTGAGGCACAGAGAAGCGGGGAATCCAGGGCGGCCCGGAGGTTTGGGGGCAAGACCGAGGACCCCAGGGTCCGGAAGACCGGACTTGCCACGACGCCAGGAGGCACCTGCCTCGAAGGGCTGTTGCTGCCAGGCAGCTGGCACCACTCCGAGGCTCCAGAAAACACCGATGGGCACCCAGGGCCAATTCGAGAGTGGGTGCAGGAAAACGGCATGACCTGCTGCGCGCGTGCACACACACACACACACACACACACACATACCATAAGGACTTTTAGCTCATCTGCCACTGTGGGACCCCTTCTAATTTTTTAGGAGTCCTCGACCACTCTTGGCAACCCCAGCAGACTCCAGGTAGCTATTGACCGTCACCTGCATTTACCTCCACGTGCCCTGGTGTCCACTCACCTTGCTGGGCTGGACATGGTGGAGGGCGGGGGAGCAGGCCTTCAGGCAGCCAGGCCTCCCTCGGTGGCTGCGTGGACACTGGCGGATGTCGGAGGGCCATCGCACTGGGGTGGCCTGAAGAGGGGGCATCTCCCCTGGCCAGGGAAGGACTTTGGCTGAGGAGACTCTGGCCCAGGCTGGGTTTTCTCCCCAGGCCATCCAGCCATCCTACAAATACTTCCTGGACCCCCGCTGTGTGGCCAGGAGGGCCTGAGATCCAACGGTGGTGGGAGGGAGCAAGAGGTGGCCGGAAGGAGAGGCTCCCAGGGCACAGCGGCCCCAAGCGGACAGACAAGGCTCAGATCCCAGCTCTCGTCTGTATCCGCCGAAAGTCTTGGGGAGAGTCAATTCACCTCGGCAAGATGTGATTTAGAGTCGCAATTCACCTCTCGGGCCTCCGTTTTGTCTTCTGTGGAAGGGTGACAAGCCCACCCTCACAGGGTTCCATGGCGGAATGAGACAGGATGACATGAGTATCCCTGTTAGGCCTCACTTGAAGTTCCTTCGCCAGGAGAGAGGAACAGGCCTCACCTGCTTCTGACCTGCTTCTCACCTGCAGAGAGGCTGAGACAAAGTCATGGCCAGAGGCCAGCCCCAGGGGACTCTCCAACCCACAAATCCATACCAGGAAGCCCTCCTCCAGAACCTGGGTGCCCACCCTGGTGTACTGGGTGGCAGAATGTCCCTTCCCCTTCTCTGGGGTCTTTCTTCTTCCCCACATGTCATCAGGGCATCATGGCCCAGGACTGATCTTCCAGAGAAAGGGCAAGACCTCATGATCCCATTTTGCAAGTGGGAAAGTAGAGGCCTAGGAAGGACAGTGATCTATTCAAGGACACAGGGTCCACAGCAGGATCAGAGCTAGAAGCCAGATCTTTGGACTCCAAATTCCTAGCTCCTCTCCGTGCTCCAGACGGGCTTGTGCCATGGGGATGGATGGGTCAGGATGCCAGCAGGTCCCGGTAGAAGATGCACTTCCTCTTTAAGGGCCTCTCCTATAAAACCTTGGCTCCAACTAGACAAGTAGATTTCCTCTCCAATACCCTCCAAAGCCCACTTCTAGACAAGTCCCTCCTCTGCTCGAGCACCTTCCATGGTTCCCTATCACACAGAACATCTCACCCAGCATCCAGGATCCCAATCTACCTCCCCAAGCTCATCTCCCTGTGTTCCCCCACCTTTGCCTTACGTTCTGGTCATCACACGGTAACCACTGTCCCCATCCCCAGGCCACTGCTGAAGCTGGTCCCTCCTCCTAGAACCCCCTTCCCTGTCCCCTTCCTTCAAAGCCATCCAGATGTCACCTTTTCCAGGAAGCCTTCCTGTTCCCCATGTCAGACATGGCCTCTCCCTCCTCCAGGTCACCAAGGGACTCCTTTAGCTTGGTTCTGGGTACCTTGAGTGCCCATCTGTGTCCCCCAGGAGATCCGAGTCCTGTCATCCACCTCCTGTCATCTCGTCATCCTCGCACCGAGAATTACAAGAAGGGCCAAGGGACCCCTGGTGCCCTGAGCCCACACAGGGGGCTATTCCGTACCCATTTGGGATACAATTCCAGGGCGGAGGTAGCTGGAGGCTGGGCCCAGCGCCCAGACACAGGCACTGACCCCTCCTCCGACGGCTGTTTTTGTTTGCCTTCTCCCTGGGCAAGAGCTGCGGGGGCCATTCTAAGCCATAGCTGGTTTTTATTGCATCAAGGCTCAAAAAAGGCTTGAGCATATTTTTAGAGACAAGGGGGAAAAAGAATATTTTCTTTCCTGACCCAAGAGGAGGGCTTGCTCCAATTTTCCATCCGCTCTCCCTTCTGGGTGGAGCTGACCGGGAAGTTTCTCTGCGGGAGGATCCTCAGGACAGCGGTTCATGAGCTCATAGATACGGCAGGGCGAGGGCTGCCCGGCGCGATGCCCGCCTCCCTCCCCCGACACACCCCCACAAACACAAGTACACCCCCACGCGTGCACACAACGTCGGGCCTGTGATTGGAGAGAGGGGAGCCATGCATGGGACGAGGAGCAAGAGACTTGGAGCCCGAAGTCCCCCTGGAAGGGGGAGACTGAGTGGTGTTCGAACCAGGGGTCTCCACTTTTGCACCCCTGAGCTCTGGGGCGTGCAGCATTCCCACCGGGGGGCCTGGATCCATCCATACGACCTAGGCTCTGTCTGGGACCAGAATAAAGAATGTGTTTGACGTCTCTTCAAACGGCCGGTTTTCAGCGGCCTGAAGACACTGTCAGGTTGAATGAAATACCAAATCATTTTGGGGCATCACCGAACCCACAGAGCTTTTGTTGAAATGTATTTTTTCGATCGAAAGATGCTAAATGTACCAGAGTTCTGCGGGCAGGCGTGTGTGTATAAACCTGCGTGTGATGCGTCTGAATACGGCCTGGGTTGTGTGACATGCACGGTGGAGTACGTGCATATGCAGTGTGTTTGTGTGTGTTTGTATGTTTATGTGGATTGCGTGTTTTTGTGGCACGGTGTGTGTTGTGGACGTGTGATGTGTCTGATGCGTGCTCTGAATAAGGTGCAGCGTGCATAATGTGTGTGTTATGTGTGCCTGATACATTTTGTGTGTATCGTGTGTATTTGGTGTATGCGGTCTGTGGATGTTGTAATCAGTCCAGAAGCATATCTGGAAGAGGGACTATGTTGGGGAAAGGTTCCCTGCTCCTCCCCTGGCACACGATCCCAAGTGGCACCTTTTCGAGACATTTCCAGGGCAGTTTGTTGGGGGGAAGTCACAGAAGGTAGAGAAGGCAGTTGAAAGCAAAGAGGCCATTTGATGTATTTGTACACCATGAGACCCCGCCCTTGGTGTCAAAACCAGACTTTGCCTCTGGTGACACCCGTCCTAAGCTCCCCAGCCCAAAGGGCCACAGGCAACAAATCCGAAGTTCAGAGAAGCATGTGGCCCAGTGTTCCCCGGGGAGCAGGAGCCAAAGCCCAGCCCCCCTGCCCCTTCCAACAACACACGCCTTCAGCGCCAAAGAGTCAGCAAGCAAAGACACAGCAATCCCAGCAAAGGTGCCCCGAGCCGGTGCCCAGGCGCCTGGGCTCTCTACAAACATGGCCTCACTTGTCTCTCGTACCCACCCGGCAAGGGAGCATCATTGCCCCATTTTATCAGAGGAGAAAACAGGCTCATAGGGGAGACAGAGGTGAAGGCAGGCCCCCGGCAGCCACAAGGAGAGGAGAAGTCTCTGGAGCCGTGTAGGGTTTAGCTCCACGAGGGGCACTGGCTCCCCCCTTTCCTGTCTTCGGAGACACAGGCCCCGCCCAAATGGGAGCCGGCGGAGGGGGCAGTGGCTGGAGCTGGACACAGCAGGGGTGTGGGCCTCCTCCCCACCCACCTCTCCATTCATCCTGTCTGTCCAGGAGACTCAGCCAGGCCAGGTTGCTAGAGGCTCATCCCTATTTCTTGAACCTGAGGCAGCCCAGCTGGGGTCAAGGGGAGCTTCCCGGGAGATGGGAGTTTTGGACAGCAAGTCCCGGATTTATGGCCTTTTCTAGCCCGGGGGCCTTGGACAAATCCTCCTGCCTCCCTGAGCCCTGGTTTCCCCGTGTGTAAAATGGGAATAACGAGAGCTGCCTCCTGGGATGGCCGGGGGACCACGTGCAGGTGTATGAGGTACTCGGTGCAGGCCAGGCACAGGGGGAGGCGCTCGATTGACGCCGGTCCCGTTCCTGTCCGTCCTCGGCTGCCCTGGTCAGCATGAGTTCCAGGCGGGGTTTGACTGGCTCAAAGGCCCCTCCCCTCCTGGCCCTAGCAGAAGCTGCAGGGGAGAAAGAAACAGCCGTTCTTGGAAAGCCACCATCAAGCCCTCCTCGGAATAGGCAGGCCATTCATCAAGATGCCAGCCAGCAGCCACACCAACTGCCGAGCCCGGGGCGGCCCTCCGTGACCTCTCGGCTGCCTCACGCTGAGCTCCCGGGTCCTGTTCACCGCTCCACGTCTACCCCCACACCGGTCACTGGGGGCGAGTCAAAGGCCATCAGGCATTTCCCTCCCTGAGGTCATGTCACTTGACCCCCACCTGCTCAAAGCCTCTGCTGCCTCCCCGCATGAGTAAAGTCCTTACTTAGTCACTTCTGAACATTCCAGGCCCCCTTTGGTCTGGCCAGCATCCCCTCTGTTCTCTCCTGTGCCTTTTCACCTTGAACCCCTCCCACCAGCCAGTCCCTCGTGACCACCTGCTTTTACTACCTATGGGAAGAGCTTAGTTTGGGGCCCTGCATGGGGGAAACTGCCCAGCAAGACGTGATTTAGAGTCGCAGACACCAGGCTTATGTCCTCACAGGGTCCTTTGCCTGGAACGCCTTTGCCCTCCTCTGGCAATCTCTCATGCACACTCAAAGACCCACCTCTGGGGCACCTGGGTGGCCCGGTAGGTTAAGCATCCGACTTCCGCTCAGGTCATGATCTCGCGGTTCATGGGTTCAAGCCCCGCATCAAGCTCTCTGTTGTCGGCACAGGGCCTGCTTTGGATCCTCTGTCCCCCCTCTCTCTGCCCTTCTCCTGCTCCTGCTCTCTCTCTCTCAAAAATAAACATTCAAAAAAAATAAATAAATAAAACGCTCCTTAGTCTTCACCTCCTACAGGAAGGCTTCCTTGATGTCCACCTCTCCAGACCAGCGTAGGTGCCTTCTTCCCAGGTAGAACTGGGTAGTGTCCCCATAGCCTCCTGTTAGTGCTATGCTATGTGATGAGATTTAGCTCCAGCCTGGCATGTTCACCCCAAGTTCATGTGGATTTCAGCAGGGCTGATGTCCTCATCAGTCCTCCTTGCTTTCTGCCCTTACGGCTGCCCTCTGCCCTAGCGGCCCACTGGGCTCCAGTCTGGAAACACCCCACCGCCCACCTTATCCCAAAGGCCTCGCAGTGCAGAGTTAATCCGGAGAGCAGAGCTTCCTCGCGGTGCGGGGCAGGGAGGGAGCTACCCCAGGGCACCAACAAGCCGCCATCAGAGGCGGTACAACTCCTGGGGACTTGTCAATCATCCGTGACCCTGGAGGATCTCCTGCCAGCGGGGATGGGGGAGGAGTGAGAACACTGAGAGTGTTCTGGAAACTCCTCCCTCTCCGAGCCCCTCCCCCTTCTCCCGTTATGAGGGAGGGCTTTGTCTGGCTAGCTCCTGGGAGACCCCCAGAGGAGCCCCACCTGAGACACATTCACTCTGCGCCATTATGCAAAGCAGCTGTCAGCCATTTGATTTATTTTTAAAATTTATTTATTTATTTTGAGAGAGAGCACAAGTGTGTAGGTGGGGGGGGGGAGAGAGAGAGAGAGAGAGAGAGAGAAAAGAGAGAGAGAATCCCAAGCAGGCTCCGAGCCATCGGTGCAGAGCTCAACTCGGGGTTTGATCCCACGAACCGTGAGATCGTGACTGGAGCCAAAATCAAGAGTTGGACGCTTGACTGACTGAACCACCCAGGCGCCCCTGTCCGTTATTTTCAAGAGCCATTGTTCTGGGCTGAATCGTGTCCCCACTCCCAAATTCATATACTGAAGTCTTAACCCCCAGGTTCCCAGAATGTGACTGCGTTTGAGATAGGGCCTTTGCAGAGGTACGTTCAAATGAAGTCATTAGGGTGGGTCCTAATCCAGTGGGATTGGTGTCCTTATATGAAGGGGAGATGTAGACAGACATCCACGGGGGATGATGCGGAGACACAAGGAGAAGGTGGCCATCTGCAAGGCAAGGCGAGAGGGCTCAAGAGAAACAACCCGCTAACACCTAAGCTAGGGCTTGCAGCTTCTGGAGCGGTGAGGAAGTCATTTCTGTTGTCTGGGCCAGCGGGTCTGTGGAAGCCAGCAGGGCCGTTTCCACGCATCTCTCTCGTGGCCCCGCCATCACCGATTTATGGGCCTGCCTCCCCTTTCGGACTGACTTTCCCGAAGGCGCTGGACAGAGCTGACTTCCCGTCCTCCGGAGCCGCAAACCCACCACACCCCGGAGAGGTTCGGAGAGCATTTCCTGTGAACGGCTTCCAGGATGAGCAGAACTTCGGTTCAGGCTCTTTAAATCCTCAAATGCTGGAAAGGAAGGAGGCCTGACCACGCACCACCCCTCCCCTCTGATCGGCCTCTGGTTCCACCCTCAACAACTCCTCGCCCCTGCGTTGTACAGATGAGTAAACTGAGGCCCAGAGAGAGCAAGCGATGTGCCCCAGGTGGTTCATGAAGTCAGAGCCGTTAGGAAGGAGAGACCAAAGTCCACAAGTCCCAGCGAGGGCCTGAGAGGGACAGGCCGGGGTAGGAAAACTCCGCAGTGTCCTGCCCGCTGGAAGGAGAGAGAGAGGACCTGGGTCTGAGTCCCGACTGCTCCTCTGGCTTGCTGCGTGAGCAAGTAACTGACGTGTCTGAGCTGGGCCTCAGTTTCCACATCTGTACAATGAGGCTGATAGACGGGAGACAGCCCGTGTGGTGCTTAACACGGTGTCTGGCTTAAGAAGTGTTCGTGAGGCGGCTGCTGAGAACGGCCTTCTGGGGGGGCTCAGCTGGCCCAGCACCTGGCCTCACAGGAAGTCTGACAAAGAGTTCTCAATAGAATCTCTTCCTGCCTGTCGGTTGGTCAGCATGGGGGTGAGGGTGGCGGGGGGGGGGGGGGGGGCACTTCTGTGCTTCTGTTCCCCGGCCTCCAAGCACAGCCCCCAGTCCCAGCACATACACTGTCACTTGCCCTCCACCGGCCTCGCAGGGCACAGGGCTGGATAAGGTTCAATGGCCCATTGTTCTCCCTCCAGGCCCAAAGCAGGCCCGGCCTGCCGGGAACCAGCAGCTGGGGCAGGAGCTGCCCACTCTTCCTGGCCACCACTCTGGGCCAAGTCCAGCTTGGCCAGCTCCCAGGTCACCCCCAGGGGAGAGTCCAAACTCACACCCGCAAAATATTTCGTGGAAAATTCGAGGCTGGTTAGAATTCCCTGAGGGCCGACCCTTGGTGCAGACTTTCAGCCTCAGCCTGTGGCTGCCTGGGAGGAAAGGCCTGGAAGAACAGGCCGCGATGGGCAAAGCGAAGAGAAACAGGGAAAGGTGGTTCCGGGTGGTGGGAACAACAGAAGCGGAGAGATGAGGAAGAAGGCCGAACAGGAAGAGGAGAGGCTGTGGGAAATCCGGTTGGGAACGAGACTCTGAGGGAAGCTCGGGCTCCCTTGAGCAGGGTCCAGAATGCCAGGCTTTCCTGACCTTCGAGGCCATGCCTCGCTGAGGTAGGGTCTGAGGTCACCCTCACTTCCAGGCTGCCTCCGACCTCTCCTCCCTAAGGCGTAGTCTGCAGCCCTAAGGGAGGAGCTGAGGGCTGAGGACGGAAAGCCGCCTTTAGCGCACCCCTCCAGGCCTGAGAAGGGCTGCTCCCCAGAGACACATCAGGTGGACCCCAGAGTCTCTGCCTGTGGGCTGTGATCACCACGGTCAGCCTACAGACACTCAGGCCTTCGACGGTCAGCTGTCAAACTCCTGTGCTGCACTGGACCCTGGGCTGGGTGCCGGGGACCCAGACAGCCACTCGGTTCCAGCCTTTGAGGGTGTCACAGTCCAGAAGAGAAAAAGACAAGTGGCAGCCCCGGGGCTGAGTCACCTGAGCATGCTGCTGGGACAGCTCAGAGAAGCGTCCTCCTCCTGAGTCGGGACATCAGCAAAGTGTCCCTGGACACTCTGAGCTGAGTCTTGACAGTTGAGAAGGAGATGCCAGGTAAGGAGGTGGCAGGAAAGATGTGAGAACAACATGTGCAAAGGTCCCGGGGTGCAAGTGTGTGTGTCGGGGGGGAGGGGGGTGCAGGCATAAGGCAGAGATGGGTGTGGGGGTAACGAGGCTTCAAAGATCTTTGGGGACCAGATTTCATCCTTCTCTGAACTCTCCATGGGCACAAACACAGTAGTCACCGACAGAAAGGCTGGCGAATGAAACAATTGGAAAAATGGGAATAAACCACACTGAGTAGATTAAATCCTGTTCGGGGATTTACAGAATCCCCTGTAAATGTTACTCATTTACAGAGTCTTGTCATTTGATCACTGATTATTCTGTAAGGAAGGTCTTGGGCGCCTGGGTGGCTCAGTCAGTTAATTGTCTGACTTCAGCTCAGGTCATGATCTCACGGTTTGTGAGTTCAAGCCCCACACAGGGCTCTGTGCTGACAGCTCAGAGCCTGGAGCCTGCTTCGGATTCTGTGTCTCCCTCTCTCTGTGCCCCTCCCTAGCTTGCACTATGTCTCTCTCTCTCTCTCAAAAATAAATAAAACATTCTGTAAGGAAGGTCTTTTGTCATTTCTACACTGGGGATTTGATTTATACACTGTGCTTAAATCCAGTGTACCTATATGCACAGACAGCATCCAAAAGCCCCTGCTGGGAGGGTCCAGTCAGGCAGACGCGGATTCCAGGAAGGCCCAGCATGCACTGGCTGGTGGGTGCTTACAGCCTGGAGTAAAGAGTTTAGTGGGGTGAAATATACCCGGAAGTGAGCTCCCAAGGACTCTGTGATTGCCCCGCTGGTCCCAGGTCTTCTCCCTTCCCAGTACCCACTCCCTCTGCCCTGTGAGTTTGCATCTCCACCCGCTGGAGGTAGACAGTCCCTCCTGTTCTCTCCATGGGCCACAGCCATGGGACTTGTTTTGGCCAATGGGACAATAGCAGACAAGTTGCAAACAGTGGCTTAAAATACACTTGAATCTGAAAGAAAAACACCAGTTCTATACAAGCTGTCCTAGAAAACAGAGGAGAAGGGAGCACTCCCCAATTCATTTTGGGAAGCCAGTATTACCTTGACCCCCAAACCAGAGACAGCACAGAAAAGGAAAACAGACCAGTCGTTCTCATGGATGCAAAGCACAAATCCTTAACAAAATATTAGCAAACAATTCAGCTACATATTAAAACATTATACACCACTACCAAATGAAGTTTATCTCAGGGATGCAAAATTGGCTCTGTACTTGGAAATCAGCCAGTGTAATCTCCCATATTCACAGGTAGACAAGAAATGTCAGATGATCATACCAATTGAATCAAAAAAAGTGTTTGTGGGGCGCCTGGGTGGCTCAGTCGGTTAAGCATCTGACTTCAGCTCAGGTCATGTTCTCACAGCTCGTGGGTTTGAGCCCGCATCGGGCTCTGTGCTGACAGCTCAGAGCCTGGAGCCTGCTTCGGATTCTATGTCTCCCTCTCTCTCTGACCCTCCCCTGCTCGCGCTCTGTCTCTCTCTGTCTCTGTCTCGAAAATAAATAAACATTAAAAAATTAAAACAAAAAACAAAAAGTTTTTGTGTTTGTTAGATGCAAAAAAATTGTTTTGTTTTAAATGTTTATTTATTTTGAAAGAGAGACAAAGTGTGAGCAGGGGAGGAGCAGAGAGAGAGGGAAAGAGAATCCCAAGCAGGCTCCAAGCTATCATCAGGCTTGATGTGGGCTCAAGCACATGAACCATGAGATCATGACCTGAGGAGAAATCAAGAGTCAGACACTTAACCAACTGAGCCATCCAAGCACCCCGATGCAAAAAAATTTTTAACAAAACTCAATACCCACTCATGAAAAAAATTTTCAGCAGATTAGGGATAAAGAGCAATTCATATATAAATAAGTAAATTTCCTCTGTGAATATATGTAAATATAAATATTTATAAACATGCTACATGAATAAAATAGCTTAGCAAATAGCATTTACAAAATACTGACAGCTCATATCATACTTACTGATGAAAGACCGAAACCCAATAAGACAAGAAAGGTAAATAAATGACATAGAGATCAGAAAGGAAAAAAGAAAACTGTCCCTATTTGCAGATGACGTGATTGTTTATGCAGAAAAGCCCAAGGCATCTACCAAAGACCTCCCAGAACTATTGAATTCAGCAAGGTCACAAGCTACAAGGTCAACATACAAAAATCCACTGTATTCCAATGTGCTGCTACTTTAAAAAAATTTTTTTAAGCTTATTTTGAGGAGAGAGAGAGAGAAAATGCACGCATGAGTGTGAGCAGGGGAAGAGCAGAGAGAGAGGAGAGAAAGAATCCCAAGCGGGCTCCTCGTGTTGTCAGCAAAAAGCCCAGTGTGGGGCTCAAACACACGACCCGTGAGATCGTTACCTGAGTAGAAATCAAGAGTCGGACGCTCAGTTGACTGAGCCACCCAGGCACCCGGAAACTGCAACTTACAAGATCATTTACAATCACTAAAAAAAAGAATAAAATACTTAGGTTTAAATCTCACCAGATGGGACTCGTGTGCTGAAAACTACTGTGTGCTGACGAATGAAATCAAAGCAGATCTAAATAAATGGAGAGACATAGGAGGCTCAGGAATTGCAATATTCAACATAGGAAAGATGCCAGTTCTCCACAAACTGAAATGCAGGTTTAACACAATTACTATCAAGATCCCAGGAAGACTTCTGGTAGATGAGGCAAGATTATCATAAAATGTGTATAGAAACACAAAGGAACTAGAATAGGCAAAGTAGTTTTGGAAAGAAAAAAAACAAACGGGGGAGAGCACTCCACGTATTTCAAGACTTATTATATAGCTACAGTAATCAGGACTGTATGCCATTGGTGGAGGGACAGAAACATAGATCAGCGGAACTGAACAGAGAATTGAAAAATAGACCCGTACAAAGGCTAGCCTACTGATTTCTGACAAAAGTGCAAAACCAACTCCATGATAACATGTTACACCCACTCGGACGCCTAAAATTAAAAAAAAAATTTTTAAAAGTCACTGTAACAAGCATTCCGAAAAATTGTGAAGAGGTCGGAGCGCTCATGAACTGCTGGTGGGAAGGTAAAATGGTGCGGCTTGAAACACGGGTCCTCAAAAGGTGAAGCGTAGAGTTGGTGACTCAGCAATTAGTTTACGACTCTGCCCAGGTCTACACCCAAGAGGACGGAGAACATACGTCCGCACAAAAACTCGCACGCGAATGTTCACAGCAACACTATTCGTAATGGCCAAAGAGCAGAAACAACTCAGGTGCCCATCAACTGACGAACGGATAAATGAATAAAATGTGATCTGTTACAGGGTACGTGGGATCAACACAACGGAATATGACCAAGCAGTAGAAAGGAAGAGCTGATCCATGCTACAACGTGACGAACCTCGAAAACATTACGCAAAGTGAAAGAAGCCAGACAGAAAAGACCACATATCGTATGACTTCATTTACATGCAATGTCCAGAAGAGGCAAATTGCAGAGGCGGAACGTAGATTAGTGGTTGCTCAAAGCCAGGAAGGTGGGGCTAAAGAGATGGGAGTGACGGCTAATAGGCATAGAGATTTTCTAGGGGGTGACGAAAATGTTCTAAAATTGATTGTGGTGATGGTTGTACAACTCTGTGAAAATACCAAAAACCATTGAGTTATACACTTTTAATAGGTAGATTATAGGATTTGTGGTTACATCTCAATAAAGCTTTTAAAAAGCTTTTTTTTTTTTAATTTTTAAAAACAATTCAATAGAAGGATAGTCTTTTCAACAAATGGTGCTAAAGCAAATGGACATGCTTATGCTAAAACACCACAAAACAAAACAGCAAGCACCTCAATCTAACCTCACGTCTTCTGCAAGAATTAACGGGGACTATAAAGTACAAAACTATAAAACAGGTAGAAGAAAATGTAGGAGAAAATCTTCAGACCCAGGGATCAATCGGTGAAAAGTTCTGAGATATAACACCCAAAGCAGGATCCAAAAGAAAAAAAAAGTGATAACTTGATCGACATTAAAAAGCTATTGCTTAGCAAAAGGTGCATTAGCAGCATGAAAAGACAAGCTGCAGACTGAGAGAAATTATTTGCAAATCACACACACGACGAAGGATTCATCCACAGAATATGTAAAGCACTCTCTAACTCAAAACAGTAAAAAAGCAAACACTAACTAGGAAGTGAGCAAAAGGCGTGAAGAGACAGTGCACCAAAGAGGAAGTACAGGGAATAAATACAGGAGAAGATGCCCGATACCTTCACGTTCACTAGTCATCAGGGAAACACATATGAAAATCTGATGAGATGGCACCATATACCTATTGGAACAGCTACAATAAAAAAACACTGAGGCAACATTTAAATGCTGGCAAAGAGTCTGAGACACTGGATCTCTCACGGTACAGCTACTCGGGAAGACTGTGTGGCAATTTCTTACAAACCTATACTTACTGCGTGACCCAGCAATTGCACTTCTGGACGTTTACCCCAGAGAAATGAAAACTTGTGTCCAAAACCCTCGACATGACTGCTGGTAGCAGCTTTATATGGAAACTGGAAAGAACCAAAATGTCCGCCAATAAGTGAATGGGTAAACCGGCTGTGGTACATCCACACCACAGAACACCACTCAGCAATAAACAGGATCGAACTATTGGCACACGCAGCCACTTGGATGGATCTCAAGGCCATTATGATGAGTGAAGAAAGACCATCTCAAAAGGTCACATAGTGCACGATTCCATTTATATGACATTCTCAAAACGACAAAATTATAGAGCTGGCGAGCAGATTAGTGGTTGCTAAGGGTTAGGGATGGAAGGTGGGGGATGGGTGTGACTATAAAAGAGTATCCAGGGATATCTTTGTGGGGACATAGTTCTGTGTTGCCACTTCCACAGTGGTTCCATAATCTACACATGTGACAAAATAACATAGAACTATACACACACACACGTTGTACCGATGTCAGATTCTGGTTTCCAGATTGTACCATAACTATGTAAGAGGTAGCTACTGGGGGAAACTGGGTGAAGGGTACACGGGACATTTCTCGGCAGTTTCCTGGGGATATATAATTATTTCAAAGTTAAACATTGAAAAGAAAACCCAAGGCGCCTGGGTGGCTCAGTCGGTTGAGCGTCCGACTTCGGCTCAGGTCATGATCTCACGTTCGTGGGTTCAAGCCCCGCGTCTGGCTCTGTGCTGACAGCTCAGAACCTGGAGCCTGCTTTGGATTCTGTCTCTGTCTCTGTCTCTGTCTCTGTCTCTGTCTCTCTCTCAAAAATAAATACACATTAAAAAAAGAAAAGAAAACCCAAACCACTTTCGTTTCAGTGAGCCCCTGGGTAGATGCTGAGCCTTCTGCACAGAGCAGATCTGAGCCCAGGAAGGGAGGGTGGCGCCTTCGAGGACCTGAACACAGGCTGGAACGGCTGCATGCATACAGCTCACGGCCTGCTTTCATTCTTCACAAGAACCCCATTAGTGGGAACTATTAGTATCTCCTCTTTATAGATGAGGACACAGTGGCTCAGAAAGGTTAAGTGACTTGCCCACAGTCCCACAGTAAGTGAGCATCTGAGCCTGGACTCGGAGAGAAGAGAGAACTGTATCTGTATACCCACTATGTGCTTTACATATACTGATTTCATTAACCTTCACACAATCCCAATCGAGTGCATAGCAGTCCCATCTGACAGATGAACAAGCTGAAATCTTGTGCCTTACGCAAAGCACAGAATTCTCCGGTTCTCTTTGTTTTCCAAATAGTTTTTACATTTTAATGTTTAAACTAAATCAAACCATGATGAGTGTTAATGTGATTTATAAATAAATAAGATTGAAATTAAAACTGCCAGAAATTGTTTTTGACATGATAGGTAATTTCACGAAATATTTCATATTGCAAACAAACCACTTTTCGTGGTATGACCTGTTTTACAATAACTTCCTTATATATCCGTTACCCAAATGATGTAATTACGCAATTTTTGGTTCGTCTAACTGAAAGCATTCTTCGAGCCCAGGTCTGTCGGCCTCTGAAGCCCATGTTCCTCATCACCATCCTCTGCTGCCTCGCGAAGGGACAGATTCCGGGGATCGGGCCAGTTCTTTGCTGCAAGAGCACCTCAGAGGGAGAGGCCAACACGACCTAAGGTGTCAGAGGCAGATGGCTCCTTGAGGGAACTTGGAACGTCCCCCGCCCATTTTTCAGATGGGGGAGGTCGCGGCCCAGTGAAGGAAGGGACTTACCATAAACTGGCCGCAGAAGTAGACCCCGGGTTGCTGGTTTCCTTCCCGCAATTCCGGGGACTGTGAGCTTTGCCTTTGCAAACCGAGCTCGGCCCCTGGACGGGGCTGCTCTGGCCTGGGCTTGGGGTGCGTGTGTGAGACAGAGGTGGGGTAGGTGTGGACTTTACCTCAAGGGAACGAACGTGCGAATAGCCGGCACAGGCTTCCTCCACTCAGCCCGGCTAGAGGTCATGGGCGGCCGCGTCCCGAGTGGCATGAACCCGTAGGGACTCCAGGGCAGGTGGCAAATAGACCGCTCCATCCCAGTCAGTCCTTCTAGTTCCCCCTCTAGGGCGGAAGTGGCTAGACTCTGTTTGTAGTCCTGACAACCCTCCCCACACCCCCCACCATACGCAGACACACCTGGCCTGGATTCTAGCCCCTCGCATCGCACAAAGCGCCATCTGCCCCTTCGGAAGGTCATCAGGCGGGAGGAAAGTTGGTCCTCCTCGTTTCTCGAAGAAACCACCAGGAGAGAGGAGGGGCCTCATACAAGGTCACACACGGGTTTGGGACAGGCCAGCTGCCCGCCTATATGGGTGCTACTCAGGTTGCTCCTCAAACGGCAAGCAGGACTCTGCTGAGCCCACTGACCCTGGGGCCCAGTCCCACCCTTTTGTGGCCCTGCCCTTGTCTTTGAGTCACTGGTGGCCTTGTCTTAAAAACTGCCCGTCGAGCCGATGGGGGGGCGGCTTCCTCCCGCACAGCTGCTTCCTTAGCCTGACCTCACCTCTTGATGCTCAGTGGCAGCCCAGGGCCCCCCTCCATCTGCCTCCGTGAGGCACCCCCTCTGCGGCTGGTCCCCTGCTGAGGGTTTACACGGATTCCTTATCTCACTGAGTCCCCCTGAGACCCATTAGGTGGGATTACTATTCCCATTTTATAGATGAGATGACGGAGGCTCGGAGAGGTAAGGCACTTTATCAAAAGCTCTACTGGAGACTGGGATTCAGCTCAGGACCAGACATCCCCACACATTTAAGCTCCTGTCCTTCCTTAGGAAAGCTCCACCCTCAAGACCAGGAAAACCTGTGCTGTCCACGAATTCCCTCTGACCGGCCGGAGGCGAGGCTGCCCGCCATGAGGGACTGGGGTTCCAGTCTCTGCTCAGCCACAACATACCTTTCCACTTTCCCTGAACATTAACTTTCTCATCTGTGAAAGGAAAACAACACTCTGAACTCCTCCAGGCCTGCTGTGAGGACTGATGGAGATAAGGCATAGAATGCCCTTGGTGTGTGCCCCTGTGTGGCCAGCAGCTACTTTTCTTTTTTTATTTTTTTCGTGTTTATTTATTTTTGAGAGAGAAAGAGAGAGACAGAACGTGAGCGGGGGAGGGGCAGAGAGAGAGGGAGACACAGAAGCCGAAGCAGCCTCCAGGCTCCGAGCTGTCGGCACAGAGCCCGACTCCGGGTTCGAATTCACGAACAGTGAGATCATGACCTGACCCAAAGTCAGAGGCGTAACCAGCTGAGCCACCCAGGCGCCCCAGTAGCTACTACTTTTTATCTGCAACTGGCATTGCCCTCTCCCCCAACCCTAGCTACCCTCACTCTCATCCGTGCTGAGCAGGCCCGGACCAGCCCTGAAGCTCTTCCTCACCACCCCCTACGCCCCCTCCACCGTTTCCTCCAACCCAAGGAACGGGCACCCTGGCGGCAGGGGGCCCAGGGCACCCCCTTTCCTCCTGTCGGGCCCTGCCAGGGAGAGGATAGGCAGAGTCAGATGTTTCACAGATGGTGCCGATTATAAGCCAAAGAACAGCTCAGAGAGCACTTGTCTGAGGCCCAGGGTCTGTTGCCTGAGGGCACGAGAGCACTGAGGGAGAGGAGGGAGCAGAGGGGTGACTTGCGGAGACTTTCTAGAGTAGGATATCAGTGAAGGGGACCTAGGGAGGGGACAGGAGGAACTAGAGGACCAAGGCAGAGACATGGGGGTGGGGAGCGCAGAGGAGTTTAGTGAGGGTGTGGGGAGCAGAGAAAAATGAAGCCGGAGAATCGGGGAGCGGGTAGGGGGCTCCCGGGGCGGACGACCCACGGGGGCTACTACTGACTGATCTGCCCCCATTACCCCACCCAGCCCCAGGATCCTGGCTCCACAGAGAAAGAACTTTAGAACCTCGAGGGGCTCCCAGGCCCTCCTGAGCTGCTCTGGGAGATAATGAGCTCCCTGTCACAGGGGAGATGCAAGCAGAGACCCAAGAAGGGACTCAAGCATGAGTCAGCCGTTTAGACCAGATGGTCTCTTCGCAGCTGGAGAGCCGGGGAGGCCACATCTGCCCCAAGCCAGGCCAAGAGGCCAAGAGGCCAAGAGCTAGAGGGACCGGGCCATAGGCAGGCCAATGCTGAGTGTCGTCCCACCGGCATCCAGTGGAGAGCCACTGCCCTACCGTGCCCTCTCCCCTTTCCACCCTTCAAACCCCATCTGCAGGCTGACCCCAAGTGCTCCCAGCCAGGCCGGCTGGGCAGTGGTGTGAGGACAGGCTGTTTCTGACACTCCCTGGAACCGGCTGGCTTTGTCCTCTAGCTAAATGTTCCTGGAAGGACAGAGATCTGGGGCCTGAGGCTAAAGGCTCCCTGTCCGCACCGATCAGGGTAGAGTCCCGGCCTGGACAACTTTAGCCTGAGCGTTGCCACCCCCCTGGGACCCTGAATAATGATGTCACTAACAGCAGCTTGCGTTGGAGGAACACATCCCCGTGCTTGTGGGCTAAACTTGCTGCAGGCATGACCTCCCTTAGTCACCGAAGCTCTGGGAAAGGTGCCAATACGCACAGTTTAGAGATGAGAAAACTGAGGCGAAGAGAGGCTGCGCGATTTTTTCCAAGATTTACATCTAGTAGTAAGCAATGGAGCCAGGGCCTGGGCCTTTCGCCTCTATGCAGCACTGCGCCTCCCTCTGCCTCAGTCTTCCCATCTGTAGAATGGGAAGAGACCTGGACATAATGACCTCACAGCCTTCATGTCCCACATTGAGCAGCCTGGGACTGCCAGACAGAAAGCAAGGGGCCTGATCCTTCCTCGCATGTTAAAAAAAAAAAAAGTGGGGGACAGCCCACTATATCGTGAGGGGACTGAGGCCTCAGTGGAGAGGGCTGTGCCCAAGGTCCCCAGGGAGCCCAGTCAGGGCCCAGGGCAGGGGGATCCAGGCACCTTTCCAGTGGGCTATCCAGCTGCTCAGCAGAGTCAAAGCCGCTCTGGGCCAAGGGACCCAGTGTGAGTAATGGAACCAGGCAATGGGGCCTTCCCAAATGAGAATTCCATCTGCCTGACTTTGCTCTCCGGGACTTCGGTTTCCATGGCAACTCGGGGGTGGGAAGGTGGAGGGCTTGGCCCAAGGCTAAACCCCTGGAACCCGAAGAAAGGGGAAGGTGAGGCTCTTCAGGGGCACAGGGTCTCCTCCAAGTGGAGGGCACCAGGGGCTCCGCCGGCTGCCAGCTCTGCCCGCTGGCCATCGTGGGAGGAACAGGAGCGGTATTGTGGTCCCCTCTGGGCCTGTTTTCCCAGCTGTCAGACCCCCAATCTCAGACCCGGATGCCATCCGCGAGGTGCCCTTGCTCTGAGTTAGGGGCACATCTCTGCCCCTCGCCGTCCCATTTTAGCCTCGAGGCGGCTCCGTGGTGGGAAAGCTCTTCACTGATTACGAGGCCAAACAGGGCTCAGGCCAGGTCCAATGCCAGGCCCTGGTGCCTGAAGAAGACCCAGCTCCACTCCTGGAAGAGCTCACACTCCAGTACTGGAAAAGAAGGCTGTACAACGTGTGCTGAGCACCTACTGTATGCCTGGCCCCAGGTTAGGCCTCCAGGGAAAAACAGCGAGGGGAGGCAGGGAGGAGAATGACCACCCAGCCCTGTGTCCTCTGTGTCTCCAACTTACGGCGGGCAGATGTGAACCCAGGACCCCGGGCAGGGAACGGATCCAGGGAGATGGGGCCCAGCCCCTCCTGCACCAGTTCCGTCCGGCTTCATCAAAGCCAGCCCAGCCGGGCCAGTCCCCACTCCGGGCCATGTCCAGGCCCCTGCGCCCCAGACCCTGGCAGGTGGCATGTGGGGGCGGCTTTGGCATCAGCTTGGCCTGGGTTCCAGGCTCCCTTCTACCTCCCCCAGGCAAGCGGTCCAGGGCCTCCGGTGAAGTGCAGCTTTGGACGGGGCCTTTCCTAAATTTGCATCTCCTATTAGGCACAGAGTGGGAAGCCTTCCCCAGGGACACAGAGGGACTCTCTGTAATCCCTGTTCCTCGTCACCTGCCCAGCTCTGTCTTCTGTCCTAAAGGCATGCATGGGCCTGCCCACGCCCGGCCTCATCCACCTCCACCAACAAGCCCTGTGCCACCCGGAAGTCCCACTAGGATCTCAGGGTAAGGGGCGGGGGGCAGAAAAATGAAGGGCTTTCGCCAGTTGGTGGCCAGGCTAGGACTCCACTCTGTGGCGAGTAGAGGACAGCAATCCAGAGCACAGGTTTTATAGCCAGCTGGGCCCACGCAGAACCGTCTGCCACTTGCCAGCTGTGTGACCTTGGACAAGTCACCCCACCTGCCTGTGCTTCAGTCTCCTCATCTGTGAAATGGGCATAACCCTCACCTCCCAGGCTTGTGGAGAAGATGAGATGGTAAACAGGACAAGCACGGCCGAGAGTCCGGCCCAGGGAGGCACCCTGTCAGGGAGGGGCAATCACCGGTGTATCGTGTATATGGCTCTGGGATGGGAGGCGGCTGATGGCGAGACAGAAGCCGTTCTGACCCTCCCAGCCCCAGTGACCCTGGGAAAGCCCAAACCCGGGAACACCCAGAAAGGGTCAAGAACGAGAAATAACACAGGCCTTTTATTTGCTCCAGAACTTGGCTGCTGTGTGGTCTGAGGGTGCCACGCCTTCCCAGAGCCCCTGAGGGACACCTCACGCAGCAGGTGCTGGATTTCTGTGCGAGGTCACACGGCAGCACCCACCCCTCCAGGCCTCATCAGTCCGGAAGACCCAGCTGCCACCACTGGTGCCCGAAACTGGAAAGTGGGGTCCACCCTCTCTGCAAGGTGGCTTTTCACAAGGCATTGGTTAAAATATTGCACTTGTAAATTAGGAACACTGATGAGGCAAAAATTTCCTATTACAGGACAACGTGCCAAGCATCCGACTACTGTTTAAATAAATAAAACTCAAGGTGAGGGTCTGAGCTGCAGCCCCAGTGGCCCCTAAGGAGAGCGCTGGAGCCCACAGCCAGGCCCCCTGCCCCATCAGCCAGTTCTTTAAGGAACTTGGTCAATGCTGAGTCTTTGCAGCACAGAGCAGCAGCTCCGGATCTGGCTCAGCCAGGGCCCCTGACCTGCCAGGGCCCTTGGGCCCCCTCGTACCGGGGCAGTGAGGACCCAACGGGGCCGGTCCTCCTTCTCCTCCAGTGGCCTGGGCCTCTCTCGGTCCAGGCCTCTCGTCTGAATGTCCGTCTGTCCGTCCGGAGACACAGCCTCCGGGGGCTTGCTTGCCCCCTCCGTCGCAGGGGGAGAGAGGCAGGTGGGAAGGGGGCCCAGCCCGCCTGATGTGAACACCGAGCTCTACTCTGGCAGCCCCTAAAGTGGGGGACTCATCTTCTTCTGGTTAATGAGGTCCAGGTAGAGGTCGGAGCGGAGGAAGCGCGGATACGAGTCCTTTTCCATGAGCCCGAAGATCCGCTTCTGCGCCAGATCGAAGCAGCCCCGGGTCACGCTCTGGAGGTTGTCCTTGGTGTGCTCCCGTGTGTAGGAGTCCAGGTTTACCTGCGGAGGTGGAGGGCAGTGCGCTCAGCTCTACCTGCAGGGGGGCGATCCTTGGGGGCGGAGGGCCAGGAACGTGACCTACCCAGCCTCTCACCTCCGAGCCCCTCTGCTCCGTGTCTTAAGGCTCAGAGTGGAGGCCCTCAGGTCAGCGATTCAAGTCGTGGCTGGGTCGCTCATTGTAGGGCTGGTAGTGTATAAGGCCTGCAGACACCCCCTCTAAGGTCCGACTGCCTGGTTCGAATCCCAGCAGTGCCACACCTAGGTGTGTGACCCTGAGCGAGTCATCTAAGTGCTCTGAGTCCCGTTGACTCCTCGGGGTGCCTGGGTGGCGCAGTCGGTTAAGCGTCCGACTTCAGCCAGGTCACGATCTCGTGGTCCGTGAGTTCGAGCCCCGCATCGGGCTCTGGGCTGATGGCTCAGAGCCTGGAGCCTGTTTCCGATTCTGTGTCTCCCTCTCTCTCTGCCCCTCCCCCGTTCATGCTCTGTCTCTCTCTGTCCCAAAAATAAATAAACGTTGAAAAAAAAAATTTTTAAAAAAAGAACAGTCTGTCCCTCAAAGAGCACTGAAGACTAAGCAAGGTCATCCATGCTGAATAGATAATGGATTAAATCGATAGATCGTCCACTGTGACTCTGCACGCAGCGTCTAGCACTCAGTCAGCACTCCGTAGGTGTGGGTTACTCTGACTAGGTTCTCTGAGACTGTCTCCTCATTTTTAAAATGAAGAGAATATTAAACCCATTTTACAGGTTGTCGTCAGGTTAAATAAAAGAGCACACACATAAAGGGCTTAGCAGGTGCCTGCCACACTGGTACCTGGGCAGTGACCATTTCTGTTCTTCCCAGGGCCCCTGTCTGCTTCCTCTGCACCCTGGACACATGGTCCCCGAGGGTCACTCTGGCCTCTTCTCCTTCCTGAGCTCCTTGAGACTGCCAGGTACCTACGACCACTGAGAGGCCACTGGGGATGGGGATGGGGATGGGGATGGGGGGCCTGAGGGCCCGGCCTGAGGCCTTACCTCCTTGCACGCCTGGATCGCAATGTACTCGGCAAAGATCTTCTTGGCCTTGGCTGTCATCTTGGACTGTGACTTGACCTTCTTGAAGTCCTCACATGCCAGCCAGAATTCCAGGTTCTCCTCACTAAACTCGGTGCGAAGGAAGGCCTGGAACACTGCTAACCCATCTGTGAGGAGAAGCCCGGGCCGTTTGTGAGAGGCAGAACCAGCTACTTCCGCCCTCTGGCCGCCTAGCTTCCCCTCCAGGGGCCTTTAGGGTGCAGAGCTTAGTAAGATAACCGCTTCCAAGAGCCAGGGGCCCAGGGCCATGGACCCACCCCTGCCACTCTGCCTCTCTGGGAGCCTTGGCCAGGTGTCTTCCCTGTCTAGTGCCTCAGCTCCCTCATCTGTAGAGTGGGGGTCACAAGTCTATTTTCTGGAGCCCTGTGAGGATCAGAGGGGCTCCTGCCCATGAGACGCGAGGCACATTTGGCCCAGAGTAAGCCCTGGGTACGTGGAAATGTTTACTGTTACTCTGGGACTCCGGGTCTGAGCACACAGGTCCCAGTGGCCTCTGGCAGGCAATGCCAGCTCCCGTGGCCAGGGCAGCGCTGGCAGAAGCCGGCCGAGGCCAGCCCAAGGGCCTCTCCCGACAGCAGAGGCCCCTGGGGGGACCCAGCAGAGAGGGAAAGGCGACCTCTCTGGGAGCAGCCTCGGTCTCTGGGTCTGGGAGAGGAGCAAAGAGAAGAGGGAGGGAGGTAACACGGGGAGGGGAGCAGGCCGGCCGGCCCCCACTTACATTTGTGAAGCAGCAGCTTCTCCAAGGACTCACCCCACTTGAGGGCTTCCTCCGAGGTGGGCCTGAGGGGGGAGGGAAGGGGCACAGTGAGGCACCGGGAGGTTTCGGGGAAGTGGGGTGGCTAGGGCTGGGGCACTCTGTCGGCTGCCCTCGCGCCGGGCAGTGGCCAGCCCAGCTGAGGAGCCCAGAAGGGGGCCCACCCCGCTTCCCTGGGCCGGCACCACTCCCAGCTCCCACCTCTGTCCCTGCCTGGCTGTCCTTCCCAGAGCAGCTGCTCCGGGTGAGGGCTGCTGCTTGCCAGGTGCCAGGCTCTCTGAGCGAGCCTCCATCCACCCCAGAGCTGGGTCCAGCCAAAAAGAGCCCTGTGCATTTAAGCCGGCCACCAGCCCTGCTTTCCCGGGGACCAGCGAGTGCCTGAGGGGTCACGGGGGGGGGGGGGGCGGCGGCGGGGGCGGGGGAGACCTACTTGAATGACTTCACCATTTTGTCCGCCTTGCCCCCAGGTTGGGCCCCAGGGGACTCGTTCCTCCTCCGGAAGATGCCCAGCTTGTTCTTCATGTCCTTGGCTCTGGGGGCAGAAGCAGAGAAGGGGGTCGGTCAGCCAGGCACACTCAGCCCCGGCAAACGCAGGGCGGGAAGGGCGTGCGCTGGGGTGAGAGGCACCTACTCCTTCATCGTGTGCCGCCTCTGGAGGTTCCCGTTGCGCGTGAGGTACATGCCTCGGAGCATCTCCGCGGGGCCCCCCACCTTGGGGCCCGGGGTGGTCCGCGGGGAGCGCCCCCCAGGCTCCTGCCCCCAGGCCTGCGTCCCGGGCGCCGGGCAGCGACGGTGCCGCGGGCTGCCGCCAGCCGAGCGCTCACTCGTTCGCCGCGATCTCGGCGGGAGGACTGGGCTCCCGGGCGCAGGCCGGGCTGGGACTCAGACGGGAGGAGCCAGGAAATGGGAGGGCCCAGGACGGGGAGCGGAAAAAAAAATATCCCTCCCGGCCAACCCTGAGAGGGAGCCCGTGAAAGGGGCATGTGTCTGCAAGGGGCGGCCTCTGGGGCCCGCCCGGCGGAGAGCCAGACCCAGTTATTTGTGACCGGCCTCCCCGTTGCCATGGCAGCGCCAGGGGAAGGAGGAGAAAACAAGTCAGCAAATTGCTGGGAGGGAGGGGCGGGAGGCTCTGCCCACCCGGGTGGCTGGACTGGCTATTTTTAGCCAGGAATCATTTTTAGTCTGGCCACTCCCCCAGGAGGCAGCTGGGCAAAGCTGCTGGCAAGAAAGGGGTTAAATGTCCCATGCTCCAGTGTGCCCCCCTTGTCCCTAGACCCCCCCGCCCCCACCGGGCACCTCCAGGAGAAGAGCTCCTGGCAGCTGGCCTCAGCCTCAGTCGTGGGCTTTGGATGCAAGCGGCCACCAACATGCACGATGCCCCAAAAGTCTTAGTACAAACTTAAGCTCAAATAACTTCAGACGTACAAATCCTATAAACTTTCAAAAATGTCATTTGGGATTTTAATTAATGTAACTTATTTAACACACATTCAGTTTTGTGAATTTTGAATGATAAACTTTAACATTTTTCATTTTTTGGTCTCTGTCCTTCTAAATATAAAAAAATCCTGACTTGAAACCAAAAGTTAAAATGAAGAATGCATTGGCAAAATCACAATGCTACCTAAGCGTAAAAGGAATTTAAATCATTCAACTTTTGTGGCTCAGTCGGTTAAGCGTCCGACTTGGGCTCAGGTCATGATCTCAGAGTCTGCGGTTCAAGCCGGGCATCGGGCTCTGTGCTGACAGCTCAGAGCCTGGAGCCTGCTTCACATGCTGTGTGTGTGTGTGTGTGTCTCCCTCTCTGACCCTTCCTCTCTTTCTCTCTCAAAAATAAGTAAACAGTAAAAAAAAAAATAATTCAACTTTCAGACGGGTGTTTGTTAAGTTTGTAGTATTTACATTTCTGCAGTTATTCCAGCTTAAAGTAGCATTAAGGCCCACGGGACACTCTGTGTAAGTCGTTAAGGGAGGTGGTACCCTGTGGAGGTTAAGTGTGAGATTCTGGAGCCACACAGCCTCAGGTTCAAATCCCGGCTCCAGAGGTTACCAACCGTGTGCTCTTTGTCAAGTTACCTGACCTCTCAGAATGTCGAATTTTCTCATCCATCAAAAAGGGATGATTGTAGTACCTACCAGCTGCTTAGGGTTGTAACTGCACGTAGAGTTTTAAGCACATTGCCTAGGGCAAAAATGCTCAGACTAGAGCTGAGGCCCACAGTGTCCTGAGGGTCTGGGGCAGCTGCCCAGGGCTGGGGACCCTGCTCTGGCAGGTCTCAGCCGTGAGCTAAGGCCAAGGAGTCCAGGGATTGGCAACAGTCTGGGTGAGGACTGGGGCCCTCAGCAAACCCGGGAGACTGGGTGCCAGCACGTGACTTCCTGGGGCATAGTGCTCTGTCTGACAGGATGGCAGGGCTCAGAGAGGCGCCACGTGTCGCCACGTGGGTCCAGAAGGCAGAACAGGGACCCATAAGAGGAATCTAAAAGAACACTTTCCTCCAATCGGAGCCTTGAAGACATGGAAGGGGTGGGCTCTGGGGCATGGGCTCTCATCTCTAGGGGCTCGAAGACTACCTCGCAGGGCTGCCGTGAACCTCCTTCGGAGCTTCAACAGAGGAGGTTCTGAAGAAAAAATACCGTATTTCTATTTCTATTGTTAGCCCCAGCACGCCAGGTTTCAGATCCCCGCTCTACCACTTACTTGCTGCGTGACCTAGGACAAATAACTTAGCTTCTTTCTGCTTCAATTTACTCATTTGTAAGATAGGGTAAGAATAAAAGGAAACGTAAAATAAAAACAATGGTAAAGAGGGGAGCCTGGGTGGCTCAGTCAGACTTCGGCTCAGGTCATTATCTTGCGGTTCACGAGTTCGAGCCCCGTGTCCGGGCTCTGTGCTAACAGGGTCAGAGCCTGGAGCCTGCTTCACATGCTGTGTTTCCCTCTCTCTCTACCCCTCCTCTGCTTGCACTCTCTCTCTCTCTCTCTCTCTCTCTCAAAAATAAAATAAAACATTAAGAAATTTTTTTAAAATACTGGTAAAGATTAAATTAGATAATATATGGAATACACACAGAACAGTGCCAGGCACAATAAATATTACTTATTTTTGTTGCTATCTCAGATTCTAAGAGTCCTCGATTATGTGAGCTTCAGGCATTCAAAGGCAGAGAGCGCCCACCCCAAAGCAAGGCTAGTGATGGTGGACCAAGATGGCTCCAGCACCCCCAGATGGCCACCCCTACTGCCCCCTACTGCATCCCCCCCCCCCGCCCCGGGAGCAACACCCACAGTGGCTTTGGTGATACCTGGACCCAATGGTGGGTGCAAAGGGCTATTTTTTTGTGCATTTTGCCTTCCCGAGAAGGCGTGACTGTTCCTGGCTGCAGAGTGAGAGAAGCCTACAGTTGCACAGGAACCTGGAGAGGGCAAAGGAGCTGAAAAGAAAGAGTTTCTCGGGTCGTGGACACAAGCCAAAGTGGAGGCCAGGGAAAAGGCTGCCAGAGGCATCTGGGAACACTCCTGTCTCCTCCCCCAGGCCCCACTGGTAAATAATGGTGGGTACTACCAGACCCAGAGGGGAGGGGGGGCTCCTTCTGGGGGCCTCCATGTGACCCACTGCCTTCTCTCCATCCCTCCCCGTAGTCTCCAGGGCTTTGGACCCAGGTGTACAAGGAGGCCCAAGGAGAACGCACATACACCCTGTTCATTTATTTGGCATCTCTAACAAACCTCCAAAACGGAAGTGTAAGGCGAGTGTGACCAGAAAGGCTGGGGAGTGTGGGCTTTGCTACCTAGACCAGCAGCGCCACCTCCTGGTAATTCCCAAGACTGCTAGCATTCAAGGGCTTAGGAGGAAAAGGGGGGAATCCCAGTAAACTGTCGGTTCAGTGCTTTCTCAGAGGCAGCAAAGAACTTGTCAAGGGCACTCAGCCACCACTTGACTCAGAGGCTGGGCCGGGGCCAGGACAACCTGGCTGGTTGCCTCTGCTTGGCTCCCTGGGGCTTCCAGGTACTGAATCAGCACACTGCATCACTCACATGAATGCTGAGGGCAGTGCCGGATGCTCAGGACCCTCGTGACCCTACCCTGGGGCCACTGCTAAGTCCTAAGATCCTCTTGTTCACTGGTGTCTGTCTAGGGAAGGACTGGACACAGCCCCTTCTCCCCACCTGGACCCGTGGAGGAGAGGCAAGTTTGAGGATAGAGGAGGAAAAGGGGGTTGGGGAGCCTCCCTGATTACAAGGTTGAGGATCATGATCTTTGCAACGTACAGGTTTTTGCTCTTTCTCTTCCGAGAGGCTTCATCGTCATCCCCAACTGCGTCAGCCCCACTCATCTGTGGGAGAAAGATAGACACGTTACAGTCTGGGCATCCGAAGGCTGCTGCCTGAGCAGACAGGCTCAGGGATCCAATAGCTCCTGCCAGCCATGCCACCCCTCTCCTGCAAAGCCCCCACCCCTCAGGTGAGGGACAGGGAGACCCATTACTGGGAACGGCCTGTCCATGAAGTGCGGTTGGCTTGGCAGATCCCCCAGCCAAAGGCGTCTCCCCCTGGTGCAACTAGGAACCCAGGCTGCTGGGGAGAAGCCAAAGACACAGCCCGAATGGCAGAGCCAGAGACGTGGCACTTAATCACGGCAGGCAGTAGGGCAGACTGGAGAGCAGGGCTACAGCAGGCGTTCTGCAGTGTGACTCAGCCACTCGCTGTCCCTCTGTGAGCCTCTGCTTCTTAATTTCAAAATCGAGATCATAATGACTAACTCAGGATTCTGAGGTCTGACAGAGACCTGAGATTGGTTGGCAGTGTGTAAAGTGAATTGTTGCACAAGCCTGAGAGAACCTCTTTTGCCTTAAAGTTTTCCATGACTCCCCGGTGCCCCCAGGGTAACATTCAAACTCCGTAACATGATACACAGGGTCTGGGTAGAAAGTTGCATTTTAACATCAGTTACAATTCCTTCAGTTATCTCTCCAGCCTGACCCCTGCTCGGCAACCTCCTTGACCCTGCCCTCCAGGCAAATGGAATGTCTTCACCTGATCTGCCCTGTCACCTCAGGTGTTGCCTGTGCTATACCTTCCATGGGAGACGTTTTTGTGACCCTCCCATCTCCCTTTACTCCCAAGACCCAGCCTCAGGAAAGACTTAGACCTTGGGTAGGCCCCTTAAATGCCTCCTCACCCGGGGAGCACCCCTAGACCAAGGGTGTGCCCCCTGCACACCTTTTGGGGTCCCCACCATATTTGAAATGGGTCTTTCTAAATCTGTCCCCTCTGCTTGACTGTGTGTTCTCAAAAGCAAGCCCTCTGTCCATCTGGATCACCTTCACAGGGCCTGGCACACATTTGAAGCTCAACAAATATTTGTCAGGTGAATGAATGAACCAAGAGAAGGAAAGCAGACTGAGAACAATGAGTCTTGAGGCCCTCGCTGCCTAAATCACGGCTTGCAACTTTATCCCCCACTGCTCCACTGGGGCCCACACTTCTCACCCCCCACCCTTTCCCTCCCCTTTGCCTGTGCTGTGTCCCCGTCCTGGAATGCCCTCTCTCCTCTCCCTCCTGCCCCGCCAATTCTCATCTCCTCCCGGTCTATCATTCCTCTTCTCCCGACCCCTCCAGATTTCCACCATCTCTACCAGGGCTGTCCTCTGTTCCCTTTGCCCTGCTGGTGCTTGTCCATCTTCCTCCAGGGGAAACCCAGGGCCCCAAAAGTGCCACCCTAGGGCAGGAGCCCAGGAAATGTTCTGGGATGGGAGAGGCTCTAGAACTCAGAGTGGGCTGGGCATGGACACTATGTCCCAAAACAAGACAGCATGCTACCAGGTATGGACTTCAGCTCTGACTCCTCAGGAGCCCCATCCTGGGCCTCAGTTCCCTCTTTTGTAAAATAAAGACGGGCTAATTCTTAAAGTGCTCTTAATTCAAGTAAGAAAAGTGGCCTTATTCCAGATATGGCCAGCAGGGGGGGCTACTAGCCTCAGCAGAGTACCCACCCATGGATGGATGGATGGATGGATGGGATTATAGCTTCATTTATGGAACTCATACTGTAGACCAAACCCCGGAATGTGCATTATCCAGATACCATCTCGTTAATACTCAAAGTAAGTCCACAAACGGAGGCTCAGAGAAGTTCAGTCACTTGCCCAAAGACACTCAGAGTGTAAATGACAACAGCTGGAATCTGGGCCTGTATGCATTTAAGACCCGTGTTTCTCCACCAGAGGATGCTGCTATTCAAATGTAAGGACAGGGCACATTTTGAATACTCTCAGTAAAAGACTCAGGGGAAATGCCACATCCTTCCTGAGGTGGCTGCCCAGCCAGGGTTGTAAACACGCGTGTGTACGTGCACACGCAGGCACACACCCACCTCTGGTGTGTGATCCCAGAGCTTGGGTTTACAGGAAGTAAGTATTGATCCTATTTCCACTGACTGTGGAGGAGTTTCTTAGCCTCTCAGCTTTGACTTCTTTAGCCATAGCCTAGGTGTGGTGACAGCCACAGCCCTGGCTGCTGGAAGATTCGCCAGGATAAAGTCTAGGCCCCTGTGGCCCAATCTTGGTGGCCTCTGTAACCAGGGCTGCCAGCGTTCACTGCTCAGTGAGTCTTACTTCTGTCGCCCCATTGCGCACACAGGCTGTAGTCACGCCCGTGCGGCTCACAGTGCCCGAAGCCCCCACCCGTGGGAAAGGGCCACGGGCGCTGGGCTTCCTGCCATTCTAACCTCAGCTTCCGTACTTTATCGAGCCCACACAATGGGCCTGGGGACCACTCCCGCCCCGCTGCACCCCCAGCCTCTGCACTGCTGGGAAATGGGCTCTTCCTTCCACTGCTGGGAGGGGGTCATCTTCGGCAGGGACCAGCCTACACCGATCGGCCTGGTAGCTCAGGCCCTGGGAGTCGGCCCCCAGAGCAGCTAGGGAAACCCAGGCACTGAGGGGGACCTGCAGGCCAGACAGAGAAGAAACTGAGCCAGAAAGTCAGGGTTTGGATTTCTAGCCCCACAGTGGGCCCCAAGGCTCCCCCTTCAGGAGCTGCAGTAAGGCCTGCCCGGTACCCAGCACACAAGAGGCCTCTCCCTCCCATCTCCCCACTGCCTTGCCCCTCCAGAGGGCCCTCCCTGCTGAAGAAGTGGAGGAGAGTCCAGAATCACCAGCCCTCCCTTCACTCCAGGCAGGAATCTCTGGGGCCTGCCCAGCCCCCACCGGGCCTCTCCAGGGACTGGTGGCTCCCTGCCTCTTGGAATAAGAACTATAATTCTTAGTGTAATTATGACTATAATAACAGTTGCGGTTAAGAGTGTCAATCGTTCTAAACTGTCTGGATTTGAATCCTACCTCAGTGACAACCCCTCTGTGTGCCTCGGTTTCTTTATCTGTAAAATGGGGGATAATAGCTGGACCTACCTCCTAGGGGTATTGTGGGAATTAATTAAGTTAATACATATGAAGTGCTGAGCACAGTGCCTGGTGCTCGGTGACGATCAGCTATTGTGGTTATTGCTATTATTTATTGAGCACTCACTATGCGCCAGGCACTGAGCTGAAGTGCTTTAACACACTTTATCTCACTCTTCTTCAAAACAATTCTAAGAGCTATTTGTTGTCCTTTGCCCCAGTTGACAGCTGAGGAACCTGAGGCCGAGGACTGCTCAGCAGCTTGCCCAGGGTCCACAAGCTGGCAAGTAGCAGAATTTCAGGTCTGGCCCCAGACCCCACCCATGATTGAGGGCTCTCATGAGCAGGACGTCGTCTGGTTTCTCTTACTGGTCCTGACCCAACTTCTGGGGCCACCTGGCCAGGCCTGGCTGCTCTCTCTCTGACCTGGCTCTGCCTGGCAGACCCCATAGAACCTTGTGGAAACACTGGATCTAAATGCTACACGTATTTGTTTAGACATAGGAAATAACTTCTTTAAGCTTTTTTAAAATAGGAGACTAGAAGGTGTAATCACATCTTGGATCTGGAAGGCATGTTAGGGGCCCTCTTGTCTGACCTCTGGCCTAGGCGAGGAGCTTGGCGTGACAAGGTTAGCACCCTCCGCTGACAGCCTCTGCCCAAGCCAGTCCCTGTAGGAGGAGCGGGGGAAGGAAGCATGGCCAGGGAGGGCCTGCAGCCTCTGTCTCCCAGCTGTCAAAGATTGACCTATGACCCTGGGCCAAGCCAGGCCAGGCTGAGGCAGAATTCACTGGAAGCATCCTGGGCGCCGACACAGATACACCCAGGGCTTCCCTGCCTCCCAGGAAAAGGGCAGGCGTGGGCCTGTGGGTCTGCCTGCTGGGTCACCAGGGAGCAGCCAGCAAGGCAGAAGTGGGCAGCAGAGGGCACTGTGAGGCAACTCGACTCAGCACAGGGAGCCAGGCTGGGGGGGGGGGGGGTTGGAGTGGGGGGAAGGCCCAAGGGATGACATTGGTGGCGAGGTCTCCTCTCGGAACCTTAGGCAGCCCATTTGTAAAATGGCCCCGGCGAACGGATCATCTCTCAGATCTGTGCGGTTCGGATATTCCTACTCACAGCAGAAATCAGTGCACAAGGGTGACAGGTAGGGGGAGGAGTAACACAGGGACTGTCTCTCTTGTGACAGGCCACATGTGCTCCAGGCAGCCTCAGCTTAGCCACACGGCAGCACAATGACCAGCTGAGGGCCACACCAGCTCTGTCTGGGCCTCCTGGGTTTCACTTCATGACAGGATCACCGCCATGGACACAGCTTTTTACATAGAGCAACTCCTTAAATCTCTGGGACAACTCCATGAACGCTTAGCACTCCCATTTTCCAAGAGAAAATGAAAGCTCAAAGAAAGATATCACTTGGCCGAGGTCTCAGGACCAGGAAGAGGAGACAGAGCTGAGATTTGAACCTGGGGCTGTTTGACTCCACGGCCTGAAGACTTCCCTCCTTCTTCAGCTCCTGCCTGGAGCAGCCTGGAAACAGTGGCCTGTAGGCATCAGCTGACCCTCCCAAAAAAGCCAGGCCTCAGCCAGGAGGACGGAAGTCATGGCGAAACCCACTGCCTTCTCCCCGCCGCCAGCCCCCACGCCCTGTCCCTCACCAGTCTAAGGTGTGCAGGGTCTGGGGTACAGCCAGGGAGGACTGGACAGGGTGAGGCCACTGTCCAGCTCCAGCACTATGTGCTCCGTGGCCTGGGACAGACCAGCTCTCCCTCAGCCTCAGCCTCCCCGCTGGAGGACAAGTACGGGGGGTCCCACCTTACAGCAATGTTATGAAGGCCAGAAAAGGGAGCTGGAGGCACTTTGTGAATGTTGCCATAACTGTCACCACTCTCGCTCCTGCTCTCTCGTCCTCATCATCAGCAATGATTCCCATTTATGAGACATCCAGCAAGCGCTAAGTAGCAGGCAGTGCCCGAAACACTTTACCCAAGTCAGGCTATTTAATCTTGCCAACAACCCTACAAAGGAGGTATTATTGCCATACCCATTTCGCTGATGAAGAAACTGAGGTTCAGAGAAGGGCAGGGATTTGCCCAAGGCCAACAGCCAGTGAGGGATAGAGCGAGACCAGGGGCTTGCCCGGCTTAGACCTCAAGGGCAGCGTTCTTCCTGAGGCCGACTGGCTGGAGTAAGCAGGATGTACACGAAGACGGACCCGAAGCTGGGTAAGTGGAAGCCACAAAACGGCAGCCACCATAGGGCAGTCTCTGAGGCCCCCGCCAGCTCAGTCACTCAAGCCCAAGAAAGGAAACAAGAGGCCAAAAGCGGGTGGGGAAGAAAGGATGCTAGTGAAAACCTTGGGCTCCCAAAGGAGGATGCTGCAACAGGACAGAGCTGGTCTGGGATGCTGGACACCCCACACAGAAGTCATCTGCCCCCAAATAGGAGCTGAGTTCAGCTGGTTTGGGGAATTAGAAGTGTGTGCATGAATGTGTATGAATTTGTCTGTATATAAATATTTGTATTTATATGCAGAACAGAACTTGGAAGGGTCTTGGAGAGAGGGTGCGGAGTCAGGATCAGGGGGCCCTGCAGGCAGTGAGGCCTGGGACCTCGGCGCCCTCAAGATGCGAGTGGCCAGGCCTGGTCTGAGTGAGCCTGAGGCCTCACCTGGGTAGGGCACAGTTCTGAACCCTCTCTTATAGTAGCTGCATCAAGAAATGGCCTAAGATGGTGATACTCAAACTATGGGGAACACCACAATCTCTGGGGGAGCTTGTTTCAAATGCAGGGCCTGGGCACCACCTGCTGGAAATTCTGATTCCAGAAGTCTAGGGTTGAAGACTTCAAAATCTATGTATTATTAACCTCTTCCCGGTGATTACAGGGCACATCAAAGTGAGAATCACATATGTTTGCTGATGAGGAAACAGATCCAGCCCCCGTCCCTTTGGGATTTAGTTCTAATTCCTGGGCCCAAAGTTTAAGGCCCTTTTCTGGGGGTTCCAGCCTGCCTTTCCAGTCCAACTGCCTTGCAGAAGGTGTCCTCCTAAGTGCCAAGTTGGCCTTATTGCTAGTGGCTGAAGCTAAGAAGACCTCTGGGGCCATGTCCCAGCTCGGTGGGGAAATGTGCTGGAATCCATTAGTCATGTCTGCCATGGGTGTGGAGGCAGGAATGGCAGTCCGACTGCCATGTATCTGCCATCCCTGCACTTTAGGAATCCTCTGCTCTAGCCAAACTGGCTTCTACAGTTTGTCCAGGCCACGTCCACTTACAGAGAATGCCCGTCTCATCTTCTCTTTATTCTACAGCTGCTCAACCATCAAGGCCGAGCCGAGGGGCATCTTTCTCTGGAAGCTTTCCGTGATGCCCCTAGACCCTGAGGTCTTTCCTCCTTGAACTCCCACGTTGCTAGGGGTCAGCTGCCCTCCGTGGTCCCTAGCCACCCCCACCCACCCAGCTCACAACATTGTCATAACAACACCTTGCACTGCGCTGGCTGCTAACACCTCACCAGCATCTACGAGCTCCTGTGCTAATGTCACCATCAGGCACCAGGTTCTTCCGTTTCATCCTCAACCATCCTGGGACATGAGTGCAATTAGTCTCTGCTCTTCACAGAACGACACTAAGGCTCAGAGGAGCCGAATGACTCACCCAAGGCCACACAGTAAATAAGAGACAGAGCCCAGGCTCAAGCTGGCTGGTGGGCTTCGAGGCCATGGTGAAATCTTTTCACTGCTGGGCCATCTTCCCGACCCACACAGACAACTCATTCCTCACAAGTTGAGATCAGCCTCGCAGATAACTGGGGCCCTGCAGTGGCACAGAGCACAGGGCCTGGCACACAGCAGGAAATCAATAAACACTTATTCATCTATTTATAAATATTTGCAAGAGGTGAATAGCATGGTGCTTAAGAGCTCCAGCCCCGGAGCCAGACTCTAATTCTGGTTCAGACAGTTATAAACCGTGTGGCCTGGTGCCAAGAGAGATAACCTCTCGGTGCCTCAGTTTCCCCATCTGTGGGGAACACCAAGGTATCTACTTCCTAGGCTGTTGTGAGCATTAGTGAGGTCGCATAAAATCGCTTAGAACAATGCCAGCGCAGGGGGAATATGTGCTGTCGTTGTTGGCTGATGGATTTCCAGTAGGGCGAGGCCTGGACCTAGTCTAAATTATTCTACTACAGGAGACAGGTCTCCAGCTAACGTCTCAGACCTTTTTGATCCAAATGCACAATGTCCTGGGCGAGGCCACACCTGCTCTACTTTCGGCGAGGACCCCCAATCCAGAGGAGCTGTAAAAACACAGCATCTGGAGTCACAGAGTCATGGGCTTAAGTCTAGGTGCTGCCTTCTTGGTCTCTCCATGCCTCAGCTTTATTTTCCACCAAATGGGTAGAAGGCTCCCTGGAAGGCTTAGAGGGGCGCAGGGGTGGGACAGCGAATACTCATACCCTGCAGCTCTGGGATCCACCTCCCTCCTCCCTACCGCCTCATTTATTACCCACTCCCACCCACCCGCGGCCTTCTCACCTTCCTGTGTCCTGTGAAAAAGAGGGAAAGGTGGTGCATGGAGCCACCGTTGCGGCCCAGTTCCTTCTTGAGGGTGCGGGGCGAGGGCATGGCCCAGGTGGACGCGGTGCCCTCCCCGTCCGAGCAGTGCAAGGTAGTGTCGGAGGCGAAGCAGGGCCCACGGGCTTCCTGCAGCAGGCTGCCCTCGCTGTGTGTCCGGCGACGCAGGGAGTTCTGCACCCTCAGGGAGAGGCCCCCCTCGGCAGCCTGGCCCGCCTCGATCATGCTGCTGCGCTTGGCCTCATGGTGCTCTCCGTAGTTGTCATCACTTGTGTCCTCCTCTTCTTCCTCCTCGTCCCCCTCGTCCCCCTCCTCAGCCTCTTCTGCATCCTCCTCAAAGCCCAGGCCGCCCCCTTCCGCCCCGGCCTTCTGGCTGTAGGCGCTATCCAGCCGGACCTCGGGGATCACGAAGGCTGGCCTGGAGGCCACAGGCAGATCTCCAGGGGCTGCTGGCGGGTCCCCAGAGCTTGTGGTCTCCTCAGCTGGCAGGGGGACCTGATCTTGACAGGGCTCAAGCTCCTGAGCAGGGGGGTCCCGGATGACAGGGAGGTCTTGGCTGACTTGAGGGTCTTGGCTTGGAGGGGGTTCTTGACTAGTAGGAAGGTCCTGGCAGGGAGGGAGGGCAGGGGGTTCCTGGCATGGTGGGGAGTCCTTGCTTGGCCAGGGCTCCTGGCCTGGAGGAGGTTCCTTGCAGGAAGGTGAGTCTTTGCTGGACAGCGGTTCTTGGCCAGGAGAAGGTTCCTGGACAGAAGAGGACTCCTTATTGGGTGGAAAGTCTTGTCCTGAAGGAGGCTCCTGGCCAGAAGAGGGGTCCTTGTTGGGTGGGGGGTCCTCGGCACCCAGCTCCTTCCCTTCCTCCAAGGGCATCTCTCTCTTCTCATCCGCCTCTGGCTCAAACATCTGGGAAACAAGAAGCAAACAAGAAAAGCTCAGAATGAGAGGCTATGAGATGCCAGGCACCGTGCATGAGCCAGCATCACAGAGGCCGAAATCAATCAGGCAAAGGCCTGAACCCCACACCTGACACCCCACAGTCTAAAAGCTAAAGTGCCAAATGGAAACCTGAAAGCCCCTTTGGCTTAGCTGTACACGGGTTCCCACCCTTCTCTCCTTGCTTGAATCTTCTGTCTGCTCTATCAAAAACGTGGTTGGTCATTTAGCGGGAGAAGGAGGAGAGGGAACCATGATTTTCTGGCTCCTATGGTGTGCCAGGGTCACGCCAGATTAAACACTCCTCTTGAATTTTCTTCCCAGCAGCCCCCTAAAGGAAGCGTCATGGTGTCCCTGTTAGTAAAGGAGGAGCCAGGCAGTCTCTGCCTTCGTCTCGACCAACTCAAGTCCCAAGTCAGAGCAATCACAAAGCGATAGAGGCTTAGACCTGGCCAAAGGGTATCTTCTACCTGAGCTAAAGTTCTAAAAAATCCTATTCAAACCAGACTCGCTCTGAATATTGAGGTATCTCTCTCTCTCTCTTCTTTTTTAATGTTTGTTTATTCTTGCGGGAGAGAGAGACAGAGTGTGAGTGGGGGAAGGGGCAGAGAGAGAGGGGGACACAGAATCTGAGGCAGGGTCCGGGCTCTGAGGTGGCAGCACAGAGCCCGACGCGGGGCTCGAACCTACAAGCCACGAGATCGTGACCTTAGTCGAAGTCGGACGCTTAACCGACTGAGCCACCCAGGCGCCCCTTTAAGTGTCTCTTTGAAACCAGTAAACTGGAATGAAATCAGAACTTCAAAATATTGCCCTATTTGGACTAAACAGATGTCCCAGGCACATGGGACCTCGCTGAGGGATCCTCCACCCAGTGATTTTCAAACTGTGTTTGGAGGAACCTCAGGAGTTCTGCACAGCAAAGAAAGCATTTCCTGTCTGACATACAACCCTCAGAACCCTTGAAGTTTTTGCTGGATTCCTACAGACTTCATTTGCAAAGGGAAAAATAGGGCCCTTGATGAAGTCCGAAAGGCAGCTTGCTCACAGGAACACTGGGGCTCGGAGAAGGCCAGGCGCGCTAAGGCCACACAGGGGAAGCAGGTCTCGAGGCCGGGCTGGGCCCCTTATCACACTCGAGGATTTGGAATGTTGGAATGAGAACTATCTGGAATCCAGGTTTCACCCATCAAGAGGCCACAGCTGTCTCATGAAGGAGAAAGTGGCCACGTGTTCCTGGCCACACGTGCACGTGTGTGTGCCCACACGCGCACGCGCACGTGGACACTGGCTGAGAATCTGAGAGGTAAGTACTCCCAGAACATAGGTTAGGAGCTCTCATTGTAGAGACCGTTAATGTCCATTTGACGGATGACAATGCTGAGCGCAAACAGCAGTGACTCTCCCACTATGGCACAAGCTGCCCGGGACCGAAAGGGTATGCCCAAAGCAGAGAAATCTTTTAAGCTCTGGGGAGTGTGTGACAGTGAAGCCCCAGCCAGGCTCGTATCTGGGAGTCCGTGGCCCCAGTGGTAGGGTGCTGCCCACACGTGTCAGGGGTCCCACTGACATCTGGGAGCACCAGGGATATGAGAGCACAGTGTGGGTAAGAGCCACTGCCTGGGAGCGGGAAAGTGAAAGGTGTCCCCCCACCACCCCACCCCCGTGGAGAGGGAACTGAGCAAGGTAGCAGGGAGGACCTCAGAGGACTCTGGGATGATCTGGTCAGGGTTTGGTTCTCAGGCACAGCCAAAGACCCTCTTGGGAGAGGATTGTACCCTCCACCCAGGGACCCCTCAGACCCCAAAACGGCAGCAGATCCCAAGTCTGCAGAACACAGAGGGGGAGGCTGAGGCCCAGAGAGGGCGAATCACACAGTGGGACTAGGGAAAGCCAGTCACTAAACCCTACGGGTCTCAAGGTCTCCACCCATTAACTGAGATAACCAACATGCCCAAGTGACAAATCAGGAGAATATACCATAGAGAGTATAAAGTTCTTTTTTTTTTTTTAAAGTAGGCTCCACGCCCAATGTGGGGCTTGAACTCAAAACCCCAAGATCAAGAGCTGAATGTTCTACCCACTGAGCCAGCCAGGCTCCCCCAAAATATAAAACTCGTCAACGGGATACTGGTGGTGGTATCAGTGGTGACTAAACAGCGGATCTAAAGGGAAACGCTCAAGTCACGAACCTCAAATAGTGGCACATCGTGCCCATGGACCCCTGGAAGCAAACTTGGCCAAATACCCAGAATCAAAGTTGGTGATTGTGATGACAGGCCTCTCAGTCCAGAAATCTCATCTGGAAACTAAGGTCTGTGCTTTAGCCTCATCAGACTGTTCCCAGGGAGAGAGACGGCCCCCCTGCTGACTGACAGCCCAGCCCGGAACAGTGACCTAGAGACAAGTCCCCAAACACCCGCACCAATCGGCTGCTCCTGCTAGGCTGGGGTTGAAGCAAGGCCTCTGGCTCCTTCTTTCCAGCTCCGTTTCTGATCTCATTCCAGAGCAGCCCAGTCCTCCGCCCCTCACCCCACCCGCAGGGAAGCATTCTCCTCCAGAAAAACAAACAGCCAGCCCCCCCATTCACCCACATTCAGTCCCCCTCCCCCTGGGCCAGACCCCGCCGCCCCCCCCCCCCACCTGGAAGGACCCACAGAAGGAAGCAGCAACCCGGGCTCCTCAGGGCCTGGCACGGAGTGGCCCTGACGGGGTGGGGGGTGGGGGGGAGCAGGGGGCATTTCCCCTTTCCGGGGGGTGGGGGTGGGGCCGGGCCCTTCCCAGCGGTGACAGAGCCTGAGCCCGCCTACCCCTCCTACCCCACCGAAAGCGCAGCCACAGACCCAAAACCAGAAATGCAAGTCAGCCAGCCTCTGCCAATCCTGCCCCAAACAGAGGCCAAACCAAACAAAGCCAGAAGGGGAAGTGCCCCTGTCCCCATCCCCCCACCCTCGCCCCAGGCAGCAGAGAAACCACCCTACGAGCTCTCAGGGCTCCCAGGGTGCCCAGGGAGCCGCGTTCGCATGTCAGTGGTGTCACCCTCCGGCTGGGCACCTCTGGCAAGCCTCTTGCCCTCTTGGCCCCATCTCCTCACCTGGAGCAGGGCCACGACATCACACTGGACTCAGAAGAGTCACACTGGCCCAGAAGAGGCATTTGATAACATGGCGGCTATCGTCAGTCCAGTCTTATTTTACAGATGGGGAAACTGAGGTCTCAGAAGCTAAGGAAATGACCTAAGAAATTGAAGGCTGATTTAGTATTAGCGCTCATGTCTCCTGGCTTCGTTGGGCCCTTATACACAAGTATGGTGGACCCAGGAGTCGACACAAGTGAACACTACCTAAGGCCCCTCACCTGGGCCCCCCCCCCCCACACACACACACAGGGCAGATACTCGCAAAGAAGGACCTGAGCTCTCTGGTTCCTTCCTGTGCTCCAGGACCAGGTTTGTGTGAATGCCCAGATAGGTTTGGTCAGGCCAGTGTTCCTGGGAGAGCTGGGGTTGGGAGTGCCTTGGGGAAGGCAGGTTCTGGAGCAAATATAGGAAATCTCAGAAATTTGGGCAGGGGGGAGGGGTGGCAAGTGAAGGAATTAGGACAGAAAAAGAGATAAAGGTGAGAGCATGTCACAATGGATGCCAGATGCGGGACTGTCCTATGAGGAACAGAGTGACACCTGCAGAGCCCTGCTACGTCAGAACTGCCCTGAGCAGCGTGAGCAGGGTATGGGGGTGGGGGAAGGGCTACGGGGACACGCATGCATACAAACACACAAGCGTTCGTTCATTCTCCAGGCACTGAGTAAGGCCCTGAGAGGACAGATGGTGACAAGTCAGACACAATCCCTGTCCTCAGTTGAGCAGAAAAAACAGAGGCTGGACAACTGGTCCTGGCGCGTCTGGTGAGTACTCTGACGGGGGAGGCAGCAGCAGCTGGCAAAACCCAGTTAGGCAGCTTTGCAACAGGTTGGGGTGATAAGAATCTGGCCACGGTGCTCCAGAGAGATCGGCCTGCTGGCCCAGGGCTTTGGGTCCACAGTGCCCTGTGCAGCTAGCTGTCCTCTTGCTGTGGGGAGTCTGTATCTCTGCCATCCATCACTTCTTTGGCTTGGCTGGACCAGTGTGAATTCTGTCCTCGTCTTGCCTGCTAGAAGCACACAGGAAATGAGCCAGGCCCTCCAAATGAAGCTGCTGTTTAGGATCTAATCAAACCCTGCCCCCAGTCCAATCCAGGACTCAGAACAGGCTGGGAAGGGTGGCAGGTAGGACTCCCAGAGCATCTCCTGGGCCCCAGAGCCCTCCCACCCCTATACCTGCTACTGGGGTAGGAGGGTGGCAGCGAGCTCCTGGAAGTGACTTGCCCAATGTCACACAGCTACTAAATGTGGAGCCAGGTCTGCTGACCCCAGAGTCAACCTGCAGCTCTCACTCTGAGATGACTCATCACATCCACCACAGATGCCGGGCTCTGTATCTGCCCTCAAAAACCACTTCCTGCACTGGCGCGGGAGGTGGGGGTTGAGAATTGGGGTTTGCCTTTGTCTCCGGGTCACGCTTACACAGCTAGGATTTTACAGATAGAGCGCTGGACATAAAGCCAGAAGACCTGGGCTGGAATCCTCCCTCCATCCTTTGCTAGCTGTGCGACCAGGCTATCGCGTCTGGTTTTCTCAGCCATGAAATGGGCCATGAAGTGAGGACACTTCCTGCCACACGCCCCATCCCCCTCCCAGAGGGCTGAGGGGACCAAGTCTCAGAAAGGACAGGAAAGTGCTCTGTCAACTGGAAGGTCGCCAGAGAAAGGGAGAGGTTACTCGAATTCCTGCCCAGCGCCTCAGACCTCCAGGCTTGACTTTTGAGACGGGGTTGCTCCTTCAAGTTTGGCATGTGCTGGGCTCCTGAGCAGCTCCCTGGCTTCTGGGTCCCTGGCATGGTGCTGGCTTCCAGGAACCTCAGCTGCCTGGCCAACGCTTAGCTCCCCCAGCCCAGCCTCGGTGCAGCTCCTCAGCCTGATTTCTTGACACGGAGAGGCTGGAGCCACCCTTGGCCCTGCCTCTGCCTGCCAGCTCAGGGCCTCCCGGCAGCTGTCCTCCTCCCCTGTCCCCAACCTGGCAGTTTTGGCACCGAACAAGGAGGAGACAGATGATACCGTACAGTGGAGAGAGCTCTGGAGACTGAGCCCCACCGCACTCACTGGCTGGGTGACCTCAGGTATAGCCTCTCTGAGCCTCAGTTTCCTCAGCTGTAACATGGGATTCATAACAGCTCCTCGGTGCTGCAGGAGGCGTGCTGAGCTGGTGTGCACCCACAGCGTGGCACCGCGTGGCCACACGAGGCGCTGGAATGGCAGCCACGACCACCGCAGGACCGCCCGTCATCGACATCTCTCTCCTTGGATTTGCTCCCACCCATCTGACAACCCCATGAGGTCATGAGCCTCTTGGCCTGTCCGTGGGAACCTGTCCCAGGCTCCTGCCCCTCTCAGTCCTGCCTACTCCCTTGTGCACCCATCCGCTCCCCTGGGGTTCAGTCACCATCCGCGCCATTTTGCCACCCCCGAGCCCACGCTGCCGGCTCCGACCTGTCTCCTGAGTCTAGATTCCAGAGGTGAGTGTTCACCAAGTACTCATGAAACAGCGCTGCTCCAGAACACTGTTCTAGGCGTTGTGGGCACAATGGGAAATGAGAGAGACACAATCCCTGTCCTGGGGGAGCTTCCAGGCCAGAGAGGAAGGACTGACATGAGCCACATCGTCAGTCGGTCACCCACAGAAACATGTAATAGATGCAAAGTGTGATCGCTGATGGGCAGGAAAACCATAGAGTGCCACAGGAGAGAATGCAGCGCCACATGGGAAAGGCCACTCCGCAATGACACTGAGCCCCAGATCTGCTCGATGGGCAGGAGAGGGTTCACCAGGGACGCCTGCGCAGTGGGGGAACAGAGGAGGCCTGTGTGGCTAGGGCCCAGGCACAGAGATAGAGACCTCCCTCTGCACATCCCGCTGGTGCCCCCAGCTCAACATGCCTCACGCTGAATGCAAGTCCACTCGATCAATGATGCCACCGCCAGCTGCCGAAACCAGGGACCTGGGTTCCACCCTTTCTCCCTTTCCCTTCACTATCACCCCCACTACTCTGGCCAGCCACCAACACCTCCTGATTGTCCCTGGGATTATCTTCAGAATCACTCCCCCGGGGTAGGTTATGCATGTATGGGGTCAGGGAGTATATGGGAACTCTCTCTACTTTCTTCTCAATCCCTAAAACTGCTCTAAAAACAAGGTGTATTTTAGCTTAGAAAAAAATAATCTCTCCACTCCCTCCACCTTCACCACCACCACCTCCCCCCAGGACACTGTCATCTCCCTCCGGAATGGAGGCGGACCTCCCAGCGGCAGCCCAGACCCCTTTAGTGGCCATGCCAGGGAGCCTTTTATGCAAATCTGACCCTGTCACTCCCCTGCTTAAAGCCCTGTCAAGGCTCCCCAACGCCCTCCAGGTAAGTCCCAATCCTGTAGCCCTGAGAGAGCCTGGGGTCTGTCTTCCTCTGACTTCACCTCCTACCACTACCCATCTTAAGTGTTTGATGAGAATGAATGGATGGATGAGTGGATGAAGGAAGGAAGGAATGGGCAATCCAGTGAATGTCACAGGACCATCTAGACTCTTAGGACCTGAAGTGTGGCCCCTGAACCAGCCAGTAGCAACAGCAGCTGGAACCTCACATGAAATAGAGAATCATAAGGCCTCAACCGACAGCTCCTGGTTCAGAATCTGCCTTTTACCAAGATACCGAGAGATTAATTTGCACGTTAAAAATAGCACTGATCCAGACTATTGGTTCTCAAAAGAGAGGTACACTTTAGAATCACCGGTGGAGCATTTTAAAAATATCTGTATCTGGGCTCAATTCCAGACTTACTGGATAAGATTCCCCGAGAGTAGAGCTGGTATCTTGACTTCTTTCTAACTCCACAGATAATTCTGGGGAGCAGCCCCAGTTAACAGATAAGGTGAGTGGGACCCAGAGAAGGGAGGCGATGTGCCCGAGGCCATACAAGAGAATCAGGACGAGAATATGCAGACCAGAACTTAGTGCAGGACCAGTCCCAACAAACACCGCTCCCGCCATAACAGAGGCCCACGCAGAAGAGGCATGACCTCAGCAGCCCCTCGTCCCCAGATAAGGAGCTGGCAACCTCCCTCGCGAGCTACCCATTCGTGTTTCCTGTTAACAGAGGCCCAAATCCAGGAGAGAAAGGAAGGAGGAATTTGAATACAGATGGAAAATTCTCCATCCCTAAAGGATCCCACGACTACACTCATGGGTCTGTTGGGGACTCAGGACGGCAACACAGCACAACAGGGAGCATACCTGTTGACTGAAAGCAATGGTGAGGCACAGAGGAGAAGCAGCTCTTCCAGTCCAGAAACTCGGGACGAAGCCGACCCACAGGGAAGAAGAACCCTGAGGAATGAGAACTGAGGCGAACCCTCTTAGAAGCCTCCCTACTCTTGGTACTGCTACCTGGGTAAGCCTGAAGGACATGTCTTCAGGCCTGGCCTTTGGTGCTTTGATGGGATGCCCGGCACTATCCTGCACGCCCAGCTTCTCACTGGGCAGGGAAAGCAGTTCCCGAGATATGAGTTTCCAGGACAAAGCTCCCCTGTCCGCACCTTGCCAAGCTCCTTCCCTTGGGTCCCAGATGCCACTGCTTCAGTGCGTGGGGGTGGCCTGGATTGGTGGCCCCCGACAGCCCAAAGACCCCTGCCACACACCTCGGCCCTCTTCTCTCCTGAAAGCTGTAAGAGTGGAGAGCAGGGCTGTCCCAGCTGCTTCCTGTCCCCACAGGGACCCGTGCCTCCGTCAGAAGGAGAGCACCAAGCCCCGGGGGCCTCTCCTGCCCCCGGGCTCTCTGCTCAGAACCAGCCCCCTGAGGGCCCTGCCACCATTCCCCTTCCCACCTGGCACCCCTTTCTCTGCCCGGTCCACATGTGTGTCCGCACGGACTCACTTTCCTATTGCGTCCCCCTCCTCAAGTGCATCTCCTTCCCATCCTCTGGAGCCTAGTGAAATGCTCCTTGGGATGCCCTGGCTAGGGGGCTCTCTGTATTCCTGCCAGTGCCCGGCCTGCCCTGCTTTCGGGGTCCTGGGCATGCCCTGTTTTGGCTCACCAAGATTATGTCCCCGGCTCACTCCCTCCTACCCCCACCCCCAGAGTTACTCAGCGAATACCTACAGATCTCCAGCCATGTGCCAGGGCCTGTGCGGGGCAAACAGTGACAAGACACCTTCCCTTCCCGGAAGGTGCTGATCTATGGGGCAGAGAGCCAGGTGAAGGACCCGCGTCAACCCCCCACACGCCCATTGCTCCCCCAGGGGGCTGTGGAAGCACAGAGGCAGCAGGAAAGATGGGGATGGCTCTTGGAGGAGGTAATGGGGACAGGGATGGGAGAGGATGTCCGGGCCAGAGACAGAGATAGCATGGAACATTCGAGGAAGTGCAGGTGGTTCCATGGAACAGAAGCATGGATATGGTAAAAAATTTGGACTTGGACTTGGACCCTGAGAGCAGTGTTTATGTGCTGCTGTAGAGATAGGGGAGGTGGAGCCAGAGATGATGGAAACAGAAAACAAAGAAAAGGATATGGGGGAGTGAGGAAGAAAGAAACCATAAATTGAGTGTCTACCAAATGCCGACACCGTGACGGTTGCTTTCCATACACTCTTGCACCCCAGCAACCCTGTGTGGTAGGGACCATTGGCCCAATTTGGCAAATGAGGAAAATGAGACTCAGAGAGGTTAAGGTAACGTGCAAGATCACAAAGCAAGTGAGCAGAGGAGTCGAACTGAAACCATGGTCAGCCTGGCTCCAAAGCCCTTTCTCTTTCTACTACCCCATGGCCTCCTTTCCTCCTTTCTTGCCCCTTCACCGCCCTTCCTCACCGCCTCCCTCCCAAGCACCCATCTGGGCCAGGCACTGTGCTAGGCACAGTGAGCGATACCAGACTCAGGGGCCCTGCTCATACCACAAACTGCTGGAGACTGAGGGACAGGTGTCTGACTCGCCTGGCGGGGGGCAGGGTGGGATAGAATTCCACACATCTGGTGACCTTCCCAAACCGTCTCCCTCCAGAGACCACTTCATGCGCGGGGTGAGCCAGAAGCGTGTGGCTTCTCTGTGATATTCTATGCTGGGCTGATCAAACAAAAAAGCTCCGCCAAGCTGGGAGGACCCCAGGGAAGGGCACAAATAGCACTGTGGCCGTGAGACCAGGATTGGGAATCAGGCAGCCCTGGGGTCCAATCTCACTTCCTAACCCTGTGGCTGAGTCAGGGGGCACAGCAGTGCTCAGCCCACTGGGGGGCCCTCCCTCTCCACCGCTTGGCTCTCCCTCCTAGCAGGTACAGGGACCAACCCGAAATCTCAGGCTTCACTCCAAGCAACAGCTCTGAGAACAGAGGTGCCTTCAGAGCTGGGGGTCGTGGGTGGGGGAAGCCTAATGCTGGTGAAGAACCGAGGTCTGGAGACAGACAAACCCAGGTTCATGTCCTGCCTCTGCCACTTCCTAGCTAGGTGTCTTTAACCTCTGGACAGGCTGCTTAACCGATTCAAGGTTCAGTTTTCTTATCTGTAAGTGGTGATGTAAGTCACGACTACCTACATCACGGCATTGTTGGGAGGTAATCCACATAGTAAGTGTTCAATGAACATTTCCAGTTCCTGTAATCAGACTTATTACTGTCATCACAGAGATCACCAGTCTCCTTCCTTGCATCCCACTCTGGGAGAGGACACTTGGCACATTCTTCCCCCTAAGATGGGGGCACTGTTATCTGTGCATTCCAGGGGAGGAAACTGAGGCCCGTAACAAAGGCCCTGGAGGCTGGAGAGGTAGCTGAGCCTGTGCTCGGTTTCCCCTAGGCTGGGTCAGTCTGGCTCCCTGTGTGGCCCAAGCTAAATCCCTCTCCTCTCCAGGCCACGTCTTCTGGAGGGGGTCTGTCCAGCTCTGAATCTCAGCCAGCCTGGAGGAATCAGGGCTCAAGGTATGGTCAGGTCTCCTTGTGGGCACATGGAGGGCAGGAGGAGAAGAAAGCACCCCCTCTTCAGAGACCCCAACGCTTGTCTGTCCGCCCCAGTTCCTAAAATATTCTTCTTTCAGGGCCTTCAGTGCCGGGGGCACTGGGTGGGGGGAGTTGAGGGAGGAGGCTCTTCCATTCCAGGATGCCAGAATGGGTATCTGGCCACAAGCCACTGGTGGTTACCTCCAAGGCCTTCCCCAGCACGCTGTGACCTCCACCCCTGCCTCTCTGAAGCAGACACCCTTTCTGTTAAGGGGTGACGTTGACGCTGGGTTTATCTGGGGTTGCAGTTCCAAAACCATCCTTCTGGCCTCCTCCTGGCCTGGGACTCTCTCTCTCATCTCCCTCACATGGACGTGATTATATTCCTCTCCTGCTGCAAACCCTTCTGTCTCCCTAGGATAGTCCCAGCTCCTTACCCTGTGTGTTCGGCCCCTGCCACCGGACCTCCCGCCACGCCATTTCTCTTCCCCCAGCCAGTCTAAACTAGTTGTAGTTCCCCAAACACACTCCACTCTCAGGCACCTCGAAACCTCTCCTCACTGTACTTCCTACCTAGAACACCCTGCCCTCCCTTGTCCACCGGGCAAACTCCTACTGATCCTTCAAAATTGAGCTCACCCACACGTGTATTGTCCCCTCGATTGCCGACAAAGATGATGATGCCCTAGAGTGAGAGAGGATGGTGTTTTCATTAATTGGATAACCACCCTGAGCAAATGAGTCTTGACCTCACCATCCACCATACATAAGAATCTATTTCAAGTAGATTTTGGATCTAAATATGAAACATAAAATGACAGAATATCTGGAAGATAACATAGAACACACCCGCAAGTTGGTAACAGGCAAAGAAAGGGGATTCGATCGGCCCTCTCGGTAAAGAAAAAGACCGACAAGTTGGACTGCATTAAGAACTTCTGTACTGGGGCGCCTGGGTGGCGCAGTCGGTTAAGCGTCCGACTTCAGCCAGGTCACGATCTCGCGGTCCGGGAGTTCGAGCCCCGCGTCGGGCTCTGGGCTGATGGCTCAGAGCCTGGAGCCTGCTTCCGATTCTGTGTCTCCCTCTCTCTCTGCCCCTCCCCCGTTCATGCTCTGTCTCTCTCTGTCCCAAAAATAAATAAACGTTAAAAAAAAAAATTAAAAAAAAAAAAAAGAACTTCTGTACTTCAGAGGATACCCTCGTCAAAAGAATGAAAAGGTAAGACGCAGAGCAAAAGGAGATGGTTGCAATGTCTATATCCCACAATGAAAATATACCCAGAATATTTTTTAAGCTTCCACAAACCAATAAGAAAAAGACAGACAACCCAATAGAAAATGTGGCGGGGGGGGGGGGGGGGAAGGGAGAGGAGGGTTACACGTGAACAGGTGCTTCACTAAGAGGTGGCCAATGAACATATGGAAAGGTCCCAAACCTCATCAGTCACCAAGGAAATGCAAATTAAAAAACCATATTTAGTTATCACAATATCTAATACTGGTTGGTGTGGTGGTGGTAAGGATGTGGAGTAACAGAAGCTCTCTCCTACACAGCTCAAAGAGGGCAATGGTGTCAAGCCTGGGAAATTATATGATAGTATCTATGAAAGCTAATTATATACCACTTTATGACTCAGCAGTTGTAAACCTTAGGTATTTACCCAGCAGAAAAGTAGATACAGCCTATCAAAAGACATCTATGAGATTCTCCAGAGCAGTACTCTTCATTTTAAACTCAAGCTGGAAACAAGCCAAATGTTCATCACCAGGAGAAATGAATAAATTGCAACATCGTCACACAACGAAATATCCTACAACAGTGAGAAGGAACAAAATAAAACTTAATACAGTTACGTTGACAAGTCTCACCATCAAAATGCAGACCCAAAGAGGTCAGCATAAAAGAGTGCATGCTTGGGGCGCATGGGTGGCTCGGTTGGTTGAGTGTGTACAACTTCCGCTCAGGTCATGATCTTGTAGTTCGTGAGTTCCAGCCCCAAGTCGGGCTCTGTGCTGACAGCTCAGAGCCTGGAGCCTGCTTCGGATTCTGTGTCTCCGTCCCTCTCTCTGCCCCTCCCCCACTCACACTCTGTCTGTCTCTCTCTCTCTCTAAAAAAATAAATAAACATTTTTTAAAAAGTTTTAAAAAGAGTGCATGCTTGATGATTCCAGGTATACAAAGTTCAAAATCGGCAACACTAATCAATGAGAGAAGGTCAGGACAGAGGTTATGTTTGAGGTGGTAGTGACTGAAAGGGGAGGGTGCAGGGGTATTTCTTGGGTACTAGAATATTCTATTTCTTGACCTGGAGAGTTTGTTCACTTTGTGAAAATTCATCAGCTGTATAGTTCCAACCATTTTGAAACTATGTTGCATTTCAACGGAGAAATTTATTTAAAGACAAACAAAAGCCCTCATCCTGGTGTCCCCCTGTTCCCTCCTTCCTCCATGAGCCCCTCTCCTTGGTGCACATCTCTGTTCGGACTCCCCCAAAAGCCGCCGCACCACCTCCTGTTTCCAGAACACCAACTCCGTGTCAGACCCCATGCCAAGCGCCTCACTTCTCCCACATCATCTTGTTCAAGAACAGCCACAGTGAGGTGACACGCGAGTGGCACTCAGCCACTGCCACGACTCAGCGTTAGTGCACACTGAGCGCTTCATGCACACACATCATCTCATTCAACCAGTGAGGCCGGGCCATTGCCTGAAGAGACTCAGGCAAGGAGAGAGAGGTTCAGTGTCTTGCCCAAGGGCACACAGCTGTACTACGCGTGGGAGAGCCTGTTCTCTCTCCAGTCCAGAGCCCACGCACCTGCACGAAGCACACTACACAGCCTCCCCCTGGGATTAGAAGGAACAGTGCCTGGACACACACAGATGATTTCTGTGGCTAGGCGGGAACCGCGTCTACACTGCAGAAGGGTGGAGAGACCGGGACAGAGACCTGCTCCTTCGATGGACAAGCACCCATGCATCCAGACTCAGCCTCACCTCCTACAGGAAGTTTTGCTGTGGTTCCCAGGCTGGGTTGGAAGCTTCCTCAGGGTTCCCCCCTCCCCAAGTGTCCGCATCAGAGCTGTGTTGCTACCATCCATCACATGCCCATCGTTGGCACTGGATTGAAGATTGGGCCCTTTATGTCTATACCTCTAGTACCTGGCCGATGCATGGTACCTAGCAAGCATTTAACAAGTGTGGAAGGGAGGGAGGGAGGCAGAGCAGACAAGTTCAGAGCTGTTACTGAGTGAGATCAGCTGGGAACTCCACTAATCAAGGTCCGAGCAGTGATGGTTTCAGTGTCCTGGATGGGCATTGGTTGCAGCCCCTGACTTAAGGAGAAGCACGGCCACACGGCCTTCCATTCCATGGCCCTCCTCCCACCCCCAGCTGCCCCCACTTTATCTCCAAGGTTGTGGCCAGCCAGCTGGCTCCCAGAGGCTCTGCCCTGCTCTTTCTCCCCTCCTCCCATGTTCCCCCACCTTCTGCCACCGTGCCCGGAGAGCCTGATTCCACTATTGGCCTGAGGCTAACCCCACCAGGAGGTAACTGAGGACACCACAGAGAGCCCTGGCCACGCGGAGAAAGGCATGCCCGGTTCCAAATAACTTACTACACCCCCTGCCTTTCTAAGTTGGGAGCCGCTGACAGTTCTCCAGCAGCAGCCTGATCTATGGTGCCAGGTGCAAGCAGGCTGGCCCATCGCAGGCAAGGGAAGGGGACAAGCCCCGGGCCATCTGGAACAGAGAGCACACCTGGCAGCTATCCATACATCTGGAGTGATGGTCAAGGCCCACCGCCAGAGAAAGAGGGTAAAAGGGTCTCCTGGGAGCCCCCGCCCTCTCCTCTGTGCCTGGAGGCTCCGATCTGCCAAGCACCTCCTGGCCCCAGCACCCCTCTCCCCAGTCCTGCCCCACCCCCACCCCAATCCCAGACGCCTGGGTGCAGCTGGCTGTGCAGGAGAAGGTGGCAGCTCCCTGGGGCTGAGCCTGGCTGGCCTGCTGTGAGTGGCTCCAGCCTCTCTGGGCTTAGCGGGCTGAGCCATAAGCAGCCTTGTTTATCCCTGGGAGGAATGACGGTTTTCCCTGAGCAATGACATCTTGGAAACGGCCTGGCTCCACAAACAACAACAAACCTCCCAGCCCTGGCCTGGGCTCCAGCCTGCATGAGAAGGCCTCTGACCAAAACTGCCTGAATAACAGGTTAGGGGCTGCTTTCCTGCTAAGCCAGACCCTGGCCTTGACCAGTAACGCTCAGAAGAGAAGAGGGTCTACAGAGACTCAAAGAACTGGGTGGCTGCAAGGTCCAGCTCCTGGTTGCTCCAAAGGGGAAACTGAGCCGGGGGGGGGGGGGGAGGAGGGGTTGCGGAATTTTGCCTGAGATCATCCAGTGAGTAGGAGCTAGAATGTGCCTCAGTCTCTGGCTTGTTGGCCAAGCAAGAGCTTTCTCTACTGCACAGAGTTTTTCAGAGGAAAGCCAGGTTCTAGCTGGTAAGCCAGAGGGGTTCTAGAAAGGAATGTGTCACTGGGGAGTCTGAAAAAGGGGGGACATCAAGATGAAAGCCAGGTACTCTGAGTCATCCAGTTGGTGTGACATAGAGATTTGAGCTGGGGAACCGGAGACGTGGGTTCTCGTGCCCACTTGGCTGCTGAGTTTAACATAACCTCAGGCAAGTCCTTCCTCCCCTGCCTCAGTCCCCTATCTGTCCAGAAAGCAAATGGACTCAGTCATCTCCAGGGCCTTTGGAAACTAAATGGGAAGAAGCTCTAAGAACCTCCAGGAACCCAGCTGGGCATGGGCACTCCCTCCTCAACTGTGCCTCTTCTGGGGAAGCCAGGCGGACCACTGGCTGAGAACCACCCTCACACAAAACCCCAGATCCACCTCCATGGTGGGGCCCCATCCCAAGGGGGCCCAAGCTCGGATCCAAACCGCTGCAGTCTGTGCAAAGGACCATGGACATTGCATTCAAAGCCGCCGGGGGCGCCCCGGTGGCTCAGTCGGTTAGGCATCCGACTGCGGCTCTGGTCACGATCTCACAGTTCGTGAGTTCGGGGCCCACATCCAGCTCTGTGCTGATAGCTCAGGGCCTGGAGCCTGCTTCTGATTCTGTGTCTCCCTCCCCTGCTCGCACTCTGTCTCTCTCTCAAAAATAAATAAAGATTAAAAAAAAAAAATTAAAAAAAAAAAAAAGCAGCCAGGGCTTCCCCTTCCATCCTCCATGGCCCAGACCCAGACCACGTAAACACCACCCAGCCCAGTATGACTCCTGGGTGGGCTCTCGAGACGGCGACCTCAGCCTCAGATAGGCTGAAAACAAGATTCTCCCTGTCCCACCTCCTGTCAAATCCCACCTCCCAACCCCTTGGCCCTGTGGCATCAAAATAGCCCCTTGGCCTCACACAGAAGCTAGGTCTCCTCCCAAGGGGCTCTGCACCAGGTCCTCAAGTTGACAGGGCCCACTATCTGCCACAAAGAGCCAGGAGGTGGGCAGAAGGAACTGACTTGGACGTCAGTGCTTGTCCTCAAGGAAAGCCCATCCTAGCCCTTTCCTACCATGTCCTGGGCCCCAGGCCCAGGGACTCAGAGATGAAGAAGACCTGATAGGACACGAAAGCAATCACCCTGGGTGCCACCGCCAATGGAGAGACAGGTTCCAACAGCAGTATCTGCTCTAGTTGTAGAAATTTGAGTTCTCCAGGATCAAGACCTAGACAGAAGAGATGGGCTTTCCAGGCGGCGGGGATACGCACGAAGGCAAGAAAGCTGGAGGGTAGGATGGTTTCACTGATACCAAGTACTATCATCAGAAGCCCCCGAAAGGATTTCTGGTTCAAGGCCCCGAAGGCTTCCCAACAGGGGGTCACTCGCCTCAGCTGCCTCCGTCTTCACTGTCCCCCTGGCTATTTCAGATGCCAGGCTGGGCCTGAAGCAAGCCCTGCTGTGGAACTTGGCTCCCTGAAGGGCCCGCCCCAGGCTAAGCCATGCCACGTGCTAGGGCTGGGGAAGAAGGGAGGTGCCCCTTGGCTGGGTGCAGAGGACTCCAGGGGCCCTGGTGGAAAGTTTGACTATGGCCGCAGTGCCCCAGCTGGGATCCACAGGCACTGGTGGGCAGGCACTGAAGCTCCTTCCTTCCTTCCAAGAGATGTACCCACTCCAGCCATCTCAAGAGAGGAGCCAGATAGCCCCCTGCCATAGGCCTGAGGGCAGCAGGATGTGGAAATTTTTCCGTGAAGGGGCTGGTGGCCCTGTACTTAATTAGGCATCTCAAGCCAGGAACGCGACATTCAGAGGGGAGGTACGCAGCTCAGGTAGGGTAATGGCACCCATGTATCCTGTCCTCACTGTTCCAGGAGACAGAAGTCCTCTATCCTGGTCCTGGCCAAAGACCTGCAGCGTGGACATGGCCCCTTCCCAATCTGGACCATAGGCTCTTCCACAGCTCTAAGGTCCCGGGGCACAAAGGTTCTTCCTGGACACCTCAGGACAAGAGTAGAGATGTGGGGCTTCCAAGTTGATAAAAGAATTGGCCTCTGTCCCCTCATAGTGGCTAGCTCTGCGGGGTGAGCAGGTCTCTAACAATTACCCCCTCCCTATAGATCTCAACTGGAGCCAAGGGAGCAGGTGCAGGACCTTTCCCAAGAGGCTCAGGAGGCAGAGCATCCCCGCTTGTGTTTCCTGTGTACATTTCAGCAGAAGTCTATCGAATCGCAGCCAAGCCCCCCATTGAGATTGCCCTCCCCCAGACCACCTCCTTCCCAAACACAGAAGTAGGCAAAAGCAAACATCCCTGGTGCCTGGAGTACGGTCAGCATCCCTGACAGGATCACCAGCATGGCTGGCTGAACGCGCCCTCTCCAGGCAGTGTCCCAACTTGTGGTCACCAAACATTCCTTTCTCCCAGAAAGAAAAGCCGGCTGGCCAGCCTGGAAGTGGGGAGCAGCACACAGTGGTAGAATAGCCCTAACCCTGCAGGTCTTCGACCCTGAGAAAGACAGACACGCACACACAAACGTGCGTGTGCGCACACACACACACACACACACACACACACACACACACACAGCTATCTCAGAGCATAATACACACGATTTAGTTGCAACATGCCATCAATGGCTGCCCTGGGGAGGAAACAATAGAAACAGGGGCATGGGGTGGCCTGGACAAGAGCCCCCCGCACACCACACACACACCCTGTCACCAAGGCACCTACCCAATTCACTCCGGCAGGGACCCAGGAGGCTCCTAGCTGCCGCTCCTGCCGGCCAGCCCGCCAGCCCGGTCTCCACTGGGCTCCTCCCGCAGGCGGGCGGGCAGGCGGGCGGCTGTGGCTGTGGCAGCTCCTGGCCGCCCGGCCGCCCGTGTCAAGCGGCTGCCTTCCCCAGACAGAGCTCCTTTGTGTCAGCAGAGCTATTTATGGACTTACCCAAGTTCCCCAGGGGAGCGATACCTGCTGGGAAAAGCTGAACCAAATGACCAGGTTCCACCTCCCACATCTAGGTAGCGTTTTCAAAACCCTTGCATCACTCGCCCCTCCTCCTCTTCCTCCTCCTCCTGCTTGCCCTCCTCCTCTTCCTCCTCCTCCTCTTTCTCCTTTCCAGACACACACCCTGTCCAGCCGGCGGCTGCCGCTCTGGGTTTCTTTCTTCCATCAAGTAGAAAACTCTGATTTCCCAAGCCACTTTCATCCGAGGAGGAGAGCGGGATGTCTCAGGAAGCGTTCTAGTCCTTGGCCAGCCAGTCCTTGAGCCTGCGAGGGGCCCCGGCTCCCGGGTTACGTGCTCACACGCTCACGGGCCCTGGCTCCCCTGCGCCCGTCCCCAGGGCCTGGGCTGGGCCCCCAAGTGCCTCCCTGGAGGGAGAGGCATCCATCACTCACGACGGTGGCGGCAGCCCCGGGCACTGGGATCCGGAGCCGGGTGCACCCCACACGCATGCTGACGGCTCCCCCGGCTGGGGCAGTGCAAAGCCAGCAGCTGCTGCTCTGGCAGGATGGAGCCAATCGCCGGGGCTTCCCGTCACACCCCCACCCCCACACTGCTCGGATCCCGGCGCACCGCTGCAATTTAACTTGGGGGTCCTGCAGCCAACACTCCGCTGATTCCGAGAATGTCGCTGCCTTGGGATAGGGGAGCAACTGCTTCACTCAGCGCACAGCGGCACCCTCCAGTATAGCTGGAGCTGAGCACCCTTGTATGTCAAATTCTGGGGAATCAGATGGACCGAGAGCGTGGGGCTTCCTCCCCCACGGTACCATGGCTGGGAGGGGCACATTACAACAGTTCGGGAGTTAGGGCCACAAGTGAAGGAGAGACATCCCTTAACAGAGGGACCGTGGCAGGAAGGGGTGGGAGGCAGAAGAAAGAGCCTTGGACTAGGAGGCTGGGTATCACTGATCAAGTCCCTGTCCACCTCTGAGTCTTGCTTTCCACATCTGTAAAATGGGGCTGACAACCCTTGACCTGCCCACCTGTGGGATTCAGAGAGCATTCAATGATCCCATGTCAGGCATTATTCCCAAAACGTGAACTCATTTAATTCTCACAGCACCTTGTGAGGCAGGGGCTATTACTGCCCCACTCAATGGACAAAGAATCTAAGGTCCAGAATGACAGCAGACGGCGCCCAAATAGAGTCAGAGCAGCTAGCTGGCTGTCCAGCCAGGATTGAACACCAGTCGGGCCAAGTCCAGGCTACCCGCTCCTATGGCCCTTGCAGAGTTCACCACTGCAGGAGGCTGCTTTGCCAGCACTGAGCTGTCTGATGTCGTGGCAATGGCCACTGCAGTAGGTTGTCTGATGTCAGCAATCACGCTCTGGGTTATGCGTGGGGCCAAGGCTGGGGGTACCCATCCCACAGCAGCCCCAACCTGAAAATGCTTTACTGCCGGACAGGCAGGCACCCTGGGGCGTCACACGGAAAAACTGACAGGCAGAAGGAGCCCCTGTGTTTCCTTCTCACCTCACCCCGCCTTGGTGGCCCTGGGCTGAAGTGCTATCCTCTCCCTCTTACTCTTCCTGTGTTAGTCTCAATGGCTCTGAAAGTCTATCTATGCCCATCTCCCTGCCTCTGACTCCATTCCTGCCTTATCTCACACATACGAACATACGCATGCATGTGGGTGTAAGAAAACATCCTATATCAGGACCCACTTGGAACAGCCCTCATCTGAACAGGTCACTTACAGACTCCAACCAATACTTTGTCTTGTCCCCGGGGGCAGAGCCAAGGCAGCCCTTGCAGGGCCCAAGAACCTTCCAGATTGGAAGACTATCATCCTGTAGGCTCCTGGGGAGCAGGGCCCACCTCATTCTAGGAAACTAAGAAGGTGAGTCCAAAAGAGTGCAGTTCCAGTGGGGCTGACTGGTGCCCAGGGTGGAATTTCTGGTGCCTGAGATAAGCTTGCTTAGGGTGGAGAGCCTGAATACAGGGTTCTCTAACATGAGAGGAGTCCCCAGGTCTCACCTGGGTCTTCACCTTTCAATCAACAAACTGTTCTGGAGCACCAACTACCCGCCAGGCTCTGTGCTGGGCCCTCGGGATGCAGTAGAGAACGGACAGACCGGGGCCCTGCACTCACAAAGTTCCTGAGGGAGACAGACGTCAGCCACACAGCCAGACTAGTGAGTTTATAATTAGACACTGTGCCATCATGGGCAGAACAGCTCTGCCAGCCGAGGAAGCGGGGTCCAGAACAGATCCAGAATGCGTTCATCGATGCTCTGGACCACAAGGATAATGAGGAAAAGACCCAGCAGTTCAGCGCCCTGAGACCCAGGAACCTGCCAGAGCAGGGGAGGAGAGCACTTCTTGCCTAGGGGAGCCCACACAGCCACTGCTCTCTGCCTCTCCAGAGCTCCAGACACAAATCAGAGAAGCAGGTGGGCCTCCCGATGTAGAGTCTGGGGCAGGAGAAGGAGTCATGGACACTCAAGCTATCTAAGCCAGAAAGGCCCTCGCAGGTTTCTCACTGCTATTCCCCATTTACAGACAGTGAAACTAAGGCCCAGAGAGGGAAAGTGACTTTTCCAAGGAAACAGAGAAACCGAGTGGCAGGGCTGGGACCAGGAATTAACTCTCAGTCCAGTGCTCCTTCCACTGCACCCCAATGCCTCTCAGATCTACATAAATGATGGTGCTGTTCAGCACAGGAGGAACTGGGGTCTAAGGAACGGCAAGATCTAGGTGGCCCACAGTTCCACCAGGATCGGCATCTGGGCACTCAGGGCCTGGGCCCCATTTATGGATCTACATATTTTATGTAACAAACATTGATTTGACACTTACTATGTGTCAGCACTGTTCAAAACACTTGCCAATTATTGACTCATTAAACCTTCACAGCCCTATCAGAGATGATGTCTAATGGCCCCATTTTACAATTGAGTAAACAGAGGCAGAGAGATTATGAAACATTCTCAAGGTCACATACTAGTAAGTGCAGAGCCAGGGGTCAAGCACAGTCCACTGCGCAGGGCAGCCCTTGCAACAGACAAGCCCTCCAGCTATCCTGAGGAGCTGGCCGGCCATACGGCCCAATCATGCAGGCAAACTTCTCACTGTTCGGACAAGTTGGCAGGAGCTTCCAGGGCTAGGACCAGGGAGGGTCAGCAGGAAACCTGTGTGTATGCACCTCCCATTTCGGGGGCGGGGAGCAGCAGCCCCAGCCAAAGCCCAAGGCTCCAGAGAGGCCCCCAGGGAGATTCAGCAGCCCAGGCAACCCGGACAGGCCATTCCCCGGGGCCGCACCGCGGCCAGGTATCCACCGGTTTCCCTTATTGCCTCCACTGCAACGTGCGTGGGGTTGTGTCCCCAAGACTTCATCATGAGCCCTGCACAAATGGAAACCCACCCCCTTCCTTTCTCCTGCAGACTCTACTTAAGGGAGGCCAAGTGTTGGCAATGCCCTCCTCAAGGAAAGGAGGGTACTTGCCAAGGCTATTTAATAAGCTTCCCTGTCCTGGCTTCTGATCCAAAGTCCACTGAGATTTTTGTTCCGGGTTGGGAAGAAGGGTGATGTGGCTATGGCAGAAACCAGGCACAAGTCAGGGAGAGGTGTGGTCCCAGGAATTTCAGAGCATATGATGGACTAAGACCACCCCAGCCTCCACCAGCAGCTGCTCGGGTGTTCATTCTTCCCAGAACAGGAAGGAGCCAGACCTGTGCTCGGCTGTCGGGGCAGTGAAAGCCTGGGCTGGGGTATGCTGGCCCCACCTTCTACAGAGCCCTGCCTCTACCCCAACGTACTATAAAAGAGCATGATGAGCCTGAGCTGCCTTAGGAAATTGTAGAATTATCTGTACACACCCACCCCAGCCCAAGCTTTAAATCTGCTAACTCACTTAGGAATTTCCGGGCTTTTACTCATTGGGTCTCCCATCCCTAGTTTGTTTGTTTGTTTGTTTATTTATTTTTAATTTTTTTTAAACGTTTATTTATTTTTGAGACAGAGAGAGGCAGAGCATGAATGGGGGAGGGTCAGAGAGAGAGGGAGACACAGAATCCAAAACAGGCTCCAGGTTCTGAGCAGTCAGCACAGAGCCCGACGCGGGGCTTGAACCCACGGACCACGAGATCATGACCTGAGCTGAAGTGAGAGGCCTAACTGACTGAGCCACCCAGGAGCCCTTTTTTTAAATTTTTATTTGTTTATTTATTTATTTATTTATTTATTTATTTATTTATTTATTTATTTTTAACGTTTATTTATTTTTCAGACAGAGAGAGACAGAGCATGAATGGGGGAGGGTCAGAGAGAGAGGGCCCCTCCCTAGTTTAGAGGTCTACAGATTCCATTTGGAATGGCCCTCCCCACAGAAGAGTCAGCTAAGACACATTTATTTGTTATTTCAGTGACCACTGAATCCCTACGTGCGCTGAAGCCTGTTCTCAGAATGGTGGACGCAGGCAGACAGGGAACCAGCCTGCTCCCAAGATCTGACCTGGAGGATGAACATCGCTGATGCTGGTGCTGACGCTGCAGGCAGGGACTGTCCTGCCTTGTTCTGGTCTCTGTGACCCTAATGCCAGGGGGCACGCTCTCCTACCACTTGCTACATGCATGTACCTGGCTCTTCCTGGTGGCACTAGCCTTGTTCTTGGGGTCCGTACTGCCAGGGGTGAGGTGGGACAGGACACAGCAGGCATCCTCAAGTTCAAATGCATGGGGTTTCTGGCCTATAGTCTGCAGAACCTAGGTGAGACCCCTCCCCCTTACTGGCCTCAGCCTTCCATCTCTAAAATGAGGCTAGAGAGGGGTGTCCAGCGGGCCCAGCTCTGCTCCCCCACTTTCACTGGCCAATCCCAGGTGCCTCCAGGCTCTCTCACTAAAGGAATGAGTTCAGTCAGTGGGTTTTAGAAAGAGCACAGGCTTTGGAGTCCAGAAAAAATATCTGAGTGTGACTTATCTTGGGCAAGTCATTTTAATGTCTCTGAGTCTCTGTTTCCTCGTCTGTAAAATGGGGCTATTACAGTCTGCCTCACTGGGCCCTGTGGAGGACCAAATGAGCTGGTGCACGCAGAGTGGCCCGCACACGGTAAGTGTGTAACAACAAGGAAGTAACGACGTCATTGTTGTGTTGTCGTTGTGGCTATGCTCTGAAAATGACTGAGTTCACCTTGAGAGGGCCGATGTAAAGAGTAAAGTTAAATGGGGGCGCCTGGGTGGCTCAGTCGGTTAAGCATCCAACTTCAGTTCAGGTCACCATCTCATAGTTCGTGGGTTCGAGCCCCGTGTCGGGCTCTGTGCTGACAGCGCAAAGCCTGGAGCCTGCTTCGGATTCTGTCTCCCGCTCTCTCTGCCCCTCCCCTGCGCACACTCTGTCTCTCTCTCTCTCTCTCAAAAATAAATAAACACTAAAAAAAATTTTTTTAAGAGTAAAGTTAAATGTGAAAATATCTGCAGAGGGTCAAATGGACAAGAAAGCCCTGACATGGTGCCTGGCATGGACTAATAGGTGATAGTCATTACCATCTACTGAGCAACAGGTTCATCTTACACATGAGGAAACTAAGGCACAGAAAGGTGACATGGCAAAAACAGTGGCAAAACAGGCCATATGGCCCCACGGCCTGGGCTCTGAACCTGTGCGCTCTGCTCCCAAGTCACGTTCCCCCGGCTCTTTCCTCCTCCTGCCATCCTCCTCTTCCTCAGCAACTTCAGACAGCAAGGCCGATTCCCAATCTGCTCACAGGAGCTAGATGCCCAACCACAAGGAGAAACCCGCACGCAGTAAAAGCCAGGAGACCAAATGTCCACCCGCAGAGCCGTCCCCGAGACTGTCCCTGGCTGGCTTCTGCCTCCAACCTGGGCACACATCGCTGTCACCTCGGTAGTGTCAGCCTGACCTTAGGCAGCTGCAGGGACACAGGTGGCTGAGGGCCTAGGCCATCTCCCTTCCTGACTGCAGTCCAACCAGCCTCATGCTGGTGGGAGACTTCAGGCTTTGGGGAGCGATCCCTAACCCACTGCGCTGTGCGAGCTCCAGGGTCAGGCCGGGTCTGGACTACCAAATTCCTGGGAAGCCTTCAGCACAGAGCCACCAACTCAGATATGTGGAGGCCAGCCCCGTGACCTTGGCTGCTAGACACAGTGCCTCCTGAGTCTGCTCGCTGCTTGGACTGCTGGGCTTAGGCCCAGGCCACTGCAAAAGAGGGTCGGCAGAGGAAATACCAGACTGAAATGCTGACTTTGCTGCTATCTTCTCTGAGCTCCAGGGCAAGGCCGATCCCCTCTCTGGGCCTCAGCTTCCCTGTTCCTAAAATGAGCACTGGGGTTTGACTAGGTCACTGCTACTCAGAGTGTGGTCCACAGAATGGGACTGATCTGCAACTTCTTGTTACTGGTTTGCTATTCGGTAAGCAGCAAAATCAAGCGTTTGGAAACTTCTGTAGCAATTTCACACGGCCACGATACCCAAACGCAAGACCAGAGGACTGGGCCTACTGAATAGGCTACAAGACTGGTCCAGGTGTTATCAAACCAGCATGAAGAATCACATGTGGTGTGAATTTTATAAAAGTATGAGGCTCATCCCCACAGGTGGTTGAAGAAGCCTTGCTCTAAATGTTCTTGTTTCCACGAGAGCCCACGAACTAGGCCTCCATCACAGTACCTACACCTGCAGTCGGGATGCACGATCCTGTCACCCAAACTGTTCCCTCTCGACCGCTCCTGGTATGGAGAATGCCACCACCGTTCACCTGTTTGCCTGAACTAATACCAGCTGAAAGCCTTCCAGGAAAAACTACCAATGGACAGCAAACAGCTAGAAAAAATCTGGTGACATTTCTAAATTCCCAAGATTGGAAAGAGAAATCCTGCTAGTTTCCATGAAGAAACCTTAGAGAATCAGCTGAGTGCTTGCGCTTCTTACAACACTAAAGGATAGGACGACAGAGCATCACTCTCAGGAGTGATGGACTCCTGGAGAAGAAGGACTCTAGTCGGATTCTCTCTACTTAGGAAAGGGATGACTCAAATGTGAAGGCAAATATTTTCAGACTTACAAAGACTAAGAAAGAATGCCACCCACAGACCCCTTCTGGAAAAATTACTTGGGAGAGCCCTCTAGAAAAAAAAAAAAAAAAAAAAAAAGAATCAGAATCAAGGAGTCAATGAGACGGTGGGTACCTGAGAGATGGGGGGGAGGAACGAAACCAGAAACATTTATACACTTAACTGCTGATAACATAATTGAGGAGTTAAATGCAATTTAAATAAATGACTCTTCTTTTATGTTTATTTATTTTTGAGAGAGAGAGAGAGAGACAAAATGTGAGTGAGGAAGGGGCAGAGAGAGAGGGAGACATAGACTCCAAAGCAGGCTCCAGGCTCCGAGCTGTCAGCACAGAGCCCGATGTGGGGCTCGAACTCACAAGCCTTGAGATGATGACCTGAGCCAAGGTCAGACGCTTAACTGACTGAGCCACCCAGGTGCCCCTAAATAAATGACTCTTAATAACAGGACTAATGTTTCAAAATGGTAAAAATCAGGAAAAAAAAAAAAAAAAGTAACAGAAACTAAAGTTCCAGACGATTTCAACAATCCCTAGGAGGCACAGAGGAAAGCAAAGAGAAGTTTGTGTTATCTGACACATTCACTATGGGCAGTCGGAGGTGAGGACAAACTATTCTAGATCTGGTGTCATGGCTGATATTGAAATACATTTATGGAAAAGGTAAGGGTAAAACCCCTGGCAGACTAGAGTTAGGGTGTAGAATTTCAGAGGAAATTCTGCAGAATAATGGGAGGGCAGTCTTGTAACACAAATGACACTTATCATGAAGCTATAGTAATTAAGTCTCAACCTGCTGTAGGAATAGACACATTAATGAGGGAATGAGGAGGGAGGTAAAACTCGAAAAATAAAACCATACCGTTCAAGGGGGGAAGGAGTGAAGATTATATAATCCTGTGGTGAAGACCACAACATCAAAGGCAAATATATATATATATATTTTTTTAATTTTTTAATGTTTATTTATTTTTGAGAGAGAGAGAGAGAGAGACAGAAAGAGAGAGACAGAGCTTGAGAGGGGAAGGGCCAGAGAGAGAGGGAGACACAGAATATGAAGCAGGCTCCAGGCTCTGAGGCATCAGCACAGAGCCCGATGCAGGGCTCAAACTCACGAACTGCGAAATCATGACCTGAGCCAAAGTCAGACGCTTAACCAACTGAGCCACCCAGGCGCCACCCCCCACCAAAAAAAAATATTTAAAAAAACTTATAGATATATTAGTCATCAGAAAAATGCAATTCAAAACCACAACGAGATACTACTTCAAACTCACCAGGATGGCTATAGTTTCTAAAATGGGAAAATAGCAAGTGTTGCTAGAGAGGCTATAGAGAAATTGGAACGCTCGCTCACACACTGGCAGTGGGGATACAAAATCATTCAGCCCCTTTGGAAAACAGTCTAACAAGTCCTCAAAAAGTTAAAGTTGCCATGTGATCCAGGGATCCCACTGCTAGGTATATATTCAAGAGAAATGAATACATGTGTCCACACAAAAACTTGCACACAAGCATTTATGGCAGCATTATTCATAATAGCAAAAAAGGTAGAAACAGCTCCAGTGTTCATCGATGGATGACGGGACACATAAAATGTGGTATATCCATGGCTCCATCCATCCATGAAATAGGCTTCAGTCATAGAAATGAAGCACTAGCACCTGCTCCAATATGGATGAGCCCTGACAACATGATGCTAAATGAAAGAAGCTGGTCACAAAAGACCAAATATTATAGGATTCCATTTATGTGAACTGTCCACAATAGGCAAGCCCACAGAAAGTGTCTTAGTAGCTGCCTTGGGCTGGGGTAGATGAGGGATGACAGCTAAAGGGTATGATTTCTTTTGGAGATACTGAAAATATTCCCATATTGATTGTGGTGATCGTCGTACATGTCTGTGAATACACCAGAAAAAAAAAACCACATTGAATTATACACTTTAAATGAATGAATTCTATGATATAGGGATAAGATCTCAAAAATCTGCTATGAAAACAATTTATAGACATGACTGACTACCTATCAATCCAAAACCATCTAAAACATTATTTTAAAGAATAAAAAAATAAAACACAAAAAATCCTTATTATATAAAGAGCTGTTGTCAACTAATAAACTATAAACAGCCCAGTTAAAAAAAAATGTGCAAAAATACTTGAACAAGCGACTCACAAGAGACTACATAAATGACTAAAAGGCATATAAATAAATATTCAACATCTCCAGTAATCAAAGAAATTATCCTCCTTAAAAATGTAACAATGCATTGTTGGTGAGGCTGTGGGGAAATGGGCATTCTCTCACCCAGACTCCCAGTTTACTTGGGACTAAAGGGTTTCTCAGCAAGCAGGACTTTCTGTGCTAAAAACGGAAAGTCTTGGGCAAAGCAGGATACACCAGTCGATGTTAAGTTCTGATCAAAAGGGAGCATGGGTGGCTCAGTCGGTTAAGTGACCAACTCTTGATTTCGGCTCAGGTCAGGATCTCACGGTTCCTGGGATCAAGCCCCTACCACTGCCCACCCCCGTCAGTTCTTTGCTGACAGCAAGAGCCTGCCTGGGATTCTCTCTCTCCCTCTCTCTGCCCCTCCCTTCCTCTCTCTCTCTCTCTCTTTCTCTCTCTCTCTCTCTCCCTCTCTCTCAAAATAAAATAAATTGTACTGATCACTAAAAAAAAAAAAAAAAAAAAAGTACTGATCATAGGGGCACCCGGGTGGCTCCGTCAGTTAAGCATCTGACTCTAGATTTCAACTCATGGTCTCATGGTCTTGAGATCAAGCCCTGCATCGGGCTTTGCACAGAGCGTGGAGCCTGCGTGGAATTCTGTCTCTGCCCCTTCCTTCCTAGTAAATAAATAAAGTTTAGAAAATAAAAATAAGATACTGATCATAAATCAGTACAATCATTCCAGGGAGTCTTTTGGCAATAAGTATCAAGAACCTTTTTTTTATAAATACATACCCTTTGGCTTAGAAATTCTGCTACCTGGAATTTATTCGAACAAAATATTCATTCATTCAACAAATATTCGTGGAAGGTCAAACATGTACATACTAGATGATGCTGGGGATACCAAGAAGTACCTATAAGGATTTTTATCTCAGGTTTTTGTACCAGTGAAAAATTGGAAACAACCTAAATGTTGAATGACTGGAGATTATTTAAACAAAAATATTTCACCTACTCAATAACATACTCCCCAGGCACTAAAGATGATGTAGAAGAATATTTATTGACATGGAAACATGGATACACTATGTTGCCAAATGGAAAAAAAAAAAAACAAGTTAGAAAGTTGTGTGCATCAGTAACCCCAGTTTGCAAAGTAGATATATGTGTGTAGAAACAAATGCCTGACAGGATACACCCCAAAATGTTAACAGTGATTATCTCTGGGTGTTGGAATTAAGAGTGAACTTCATTTCCTTCTCCTGGTTCGACTGTATTAAATGCTTTCTTCATAATAAACATGAATCAGTTTTGTAACAACACAAAAAAAGTCAACTGCATTTAAAAACAACAACAAAAATAACAACAACAACAAAAAAGCCCAAAAAACCACCTGCCATGCCTCCATCGGAAGAAGCCCCAAGAAAGGAGGTTGCAGAAAGTCAAGCATGTGTTCACACTTGATCTGGCAATGGCAGCTACCATTACTGAGTACCTACTACATGCCAGGTACTTTGCAGGGACCATCCCCTCTAATCCTCACAAGAATCCCATCAGCATCTCATCTGGCAGATGCGAGTTGATCCCCAGTAATTGCACAGCGAATGAGAAGCGTGCTGGGGTTGGAATGCAGGTTCCTGCCTCTACCTTGGCTAGGTCTGCTTGCTCCTGAGGAAGGGTAGAGAAAGGTCCTGAGCTGGTAGGCCCTCTGTCCTATAGGCCCTTGTCCACCATCCCCCCAGACAGTCCAGGGGGCGACAGAAGAACAAGTTAGCAAGGGTGGGGACACCAGCAAAGGGAAGGCCAGCTGGCAGAGGTCAGGGCTTGGGGCAGACTAGCCGGTACTCCTCGCCTGCTGGGCGACTTTCAGGAAGCCCAACCACATCCGGCCCCAGGAGTTCCCAGGCCCTGTGCACGCCCAGAGGCAGTAAGAGAAAACCTCACAAGGCCTGCAGCTGCCCTGCTAAAGCAGCAGGAGGAAAAGAGTCTGCCAGCTGGGACCTTCTCCCCGGGCTCGACGATTCTGGCCAGTCCTTTCCCCTCTCTGGGCCTACAGGACGGGGTGTGAAGGCTGATGGCTCCAGGACCCTCCCAGATCTAAGTCCTCTGAATCTCTGGCCCTTCCTCACATAGGGCCCAGCAGGAAGAGGAAGGGGGTGAGGCACCCCACCCAGCTCCCAAAGGAGCCCCCTCCTCTTCCCCTCAGCTACATTCCCACCACTATTTTTAGAACAGACCACAGGGAGCATCTCCACCAGCCCTGCCATGCCCAGAGCTCCAGGTAAAACAGCGGCCCCATTCATTCCACTGCAGCAAGAACACACCCGGAATTTATAGACCAGCCAGCTGACTAGACAACCTCTTCCCCTGGACCATGAGGTGGACCATTTCTTTCTCACTATTTCCATTACAGCCCGAAGTGGTGACTTACTTTTCCTAGTGACAACACAGCTGAGTGAGACAAGGGGAGCATCTCTCGGACAATCTGTGCCCCTCCCTGCCATCAACCTGGCCGAGTCTTCAAAAGTCATTAAAGAGGAGCACTGGGCTAGAAGCTAGGGGTTTGCATCCTACTTAGAACTCTAGACCAACTGCTTGGCCCTTGGCCAAGTTCTTACCCCTCTCTTGGTCTTGATTTCTTTTTCTTCTTCTTCTTTTTTTTAATGTTTATTTTTGAGAGAGAGAAACAGAGCATGAGTGGGGGATGGGCAGAGAGAGGGAAGCACAGAATCTGAAGCAGGCTCTAGGCTCTGAATGGTCAGCACAGAGCCCAATGCAGGGCTCGAACCCACAAACAGTGAGATCATGACCTGAACTGAATGAAGTCAGACACTCAACAGACCGAGCCACCCAGGCGCCCCAACTTGGTCTTGGTTTCTATAAATCACATTATTAATCAGTTGATCTTGGTGTAAGAGGAGGGATGCTTTTCAGTTCCATGTTCCCAGGGTCTATGGTTCTATCAAAATTCTAGTGGTTCATAAAATAAACGCTACATTCATCTGCTTTGGGTTATGTGCCGAGTCGTGTTCCCAAAGTCCATCTGAGAGTTGATTAGGGTCTCGGAATGCATTTTCCCCCTGATATCAGTGTTATAAATGGTGGTCAGCATCCTAGGCTAGCCCACTGAACCCTGAATGTTCTTCCACAAGGACCAACAGAACACCGTAACAGAAAAAAACACGGACATTTCAAAGATACTGTCGTAGAAAGTTTACCTGCAGCAGGGTTTGAGTACAAGAAGATGCACAGTAAAGTCAACGAAACAAGTCAATGGTGACTTCTGGGGAAGAGTCCAAAGGAGAATCTCACCACATGAGAAATGAAAGGCACTGCATATTGATTACTGCAGATTTCACTTGAAAGTTAGCTTAGGCCATAAACTCAGTAGTTGGGAAAGTTAAACAACATACGTGCATACATATATATGTGAAGTTCAAACAAAAGAGTGCAGTGCATAGAAAGGAAGAAGGAAGAGGGGAAGACTCTGGGTTGGAGAGCTCCTTATAACTGGCTTCCCAGGGGCCAGCCTGGAAGGAGGCATCTCTGGGTGGGGAGGAGGCAGGGGTGTGTTTATAATGTGGGTACAGGTGATGAGGACCCTTCCCATATAAAATCCACAAGTATACCTATGTGTCACGAGTACGTGATGAATATCAGCCACGTACAGCATTTGTATATATCCATGCGCATACACCCTTGTTTCAATGTGAAGACCAAAATGTCTTTTCTTTCTTCCTTTAATGTGCTATTAAAGTCCTGAGGCTTTGAAGATGACTGCTGAAGATCACCCACATTCAACTCCCTCATTTTTCTTGGTAAAGAAAACAGATGATCAGAGAGATAAAGCAATTTGCACAAAGCCACACAGTGAGTTACCAGCAAAACCAGGATTCGAACCAAGACCTTCAGAATCCTGCTCCAGTTTTCTCTGAGGGAAAGGGGCTCAGGGAGAAGGGAGCCCCATACACCGGGGGAAGAGAACTATGAGAGCAGTTCTGGTCAGTTCTCCTTCGCCTCCAAGCATGCCAGGAGTCAGCACGGAATACGGTAGTATCTATGACCCTAAAATGAACCTGGCCAGATTGCTTAATAAGCTAAGTGGGGATCCAGGCTATGGTCTCACAAATTGGAGGTACAACAGAGAAAGCTTTGAGACAAGAGAGTCAGGAGACCTGACTTCTAACCCTGACTTGGCCACTAACTTGTCCCATGACCGTGGCCAGGTCACTTCCTTTTTTTTGAGCCTCAGTTTCCTCATTTAAATTCTAGAATATGAGAGGCTTGAATCATATGACCCAATTCAATTCTACAACATCTACTGAGCATGTACTAAGGATGGGGCAGTCACAGAAGAAGAAATAAATAAGATTATGACCTCCACTGGCTCCCAAGGAGCTCAGTCTTGCAGATGAGACATATCTGCTTAACACACTGTGCTAAGGATGAACAAAATACCATGGGAGCACAGAGAAGGAAGCCATGACTTCTGATGCACGCCTGAGAAAGGTGTCTCAGGAGAGTGGCCAAACCTTAAAGGCTGAGGATTGTGTCTGACAGGGAGAGCAGAGCAGGGCAGGCAACCTTGGGTGGAAGAAACAGTCTAAACGTGAATGTGCACCAGGAGTTAGAAGGGGAAATAATGCAGCGTGGCTGGGCTGCAACCACAAAGCAGGAGTACAGTGCACCCAGGAAGAGACTTGAGGTCCACGCCGAGACCTAGGCTTTACTCTGACGACAGCTTCCCAAATGGTGTGGACACAGCTTGGATGGTCTGTGATTGCCGGGAAGCAGTAGCACAGAGCAGTCAAAAGCAGGAGCTCTGGAGCTGGGCTGCCATGTACCAATCCTAGCCACCCTAGCTGTGTGTCCTTGGGCAAGTTTCTTAACTTCTCTAAGACTCGGCGTCTTTATCTACCAGTTGGGTGTAACGAGAGGCGATGTGTAACGGGGACGATGAACCTCATGAGGCCGTAGTGAGGATTGGAGGGACAACACAGATCACCGTATAACTGCTCCCCGAATCACCTAGTGTTATTATTCTACCCTTAAACCAAGGATAAGGAAACAATTGCAGGATGGTGGCTCTGCTCAGAGAAAGGCTTGAGGGAAGATAAGGTCAAGAGAGGATGGAAGGTAAGGTCATGCTGTCTTCATTAAGAGCGAAAACAAGAAGAGCGCCACAGCCGAGGCAAAAAGCAAGACGGTGAAGCAGGTGGTCTGTCCGTAGCCAAATGGGCCTCAAGCAGCAGAGAGAGGAAAGCTGGAGAGATGGGAAAACGGTTGAGCTTTTCAGGGAAAAGACTGTGCTTTCTGAGGGGATATCTGAAATCCAGTCCAATTGATTCCCAGGTACTTTTGGTTGAGACTTGGAACCAGTCAATTAGCAAAATCTGGGCCCACAACCCAGAGCAGACTCTTCCCACCCTCAGCGAGGCTTGAGTCAAAGGCCTGCTTCCAAGACTCATGTTCAACCATACCAGGTCCTGAACCTGAAGCTGTCCCTTTCTGCCTTTGGCCACAGTTCCTTCGCTGCTGGGTACCCAATACTGTGTCTGCTGATCCTCTTAAACACCAGGTTCAAAAGGGGAAGGGGCATCAGCCGACCGTGCCGGTGCCCCTGTGATCCCGTCTTAAGGAGCTCCACCCCGCTTTTCATATCAAATCTGGCATGAAGCTCCTGATCTTTTCTGGGCCACCCCTCAGACACACAAACTTTGGAAGCTTGTTCTCTGCGATATGGAGGAGACGTCTCATTCATTCGTCCTAAAGCATCTCCTCCAGAGCTTAAAGGGCCATGGCTTCTACATGAAGCCTATCACCCTCCCGCCTCTTCCAGGAGATGATTGATTTCTCTACTTCCATCCCTAAAAAGTAGAACTTTGCATCTGGGAACAGCAATGGGTTAGGGCTGAAAGGCTTTGGTTTGAAGACTAGCTCAGCCTCTTACTAGCTGTGTGACCTTGGATATATCATTTAACTTCTCCGAGTCTTAGTCCCTTTCATCTATACAGCGACGCTGCTGGTGGCCTGGGGAGATAATGCCTGGGGACGCCAGTCGCTATCTCAGAAGCCCCTGCTGTCCCTGTACGGAACCCTCCCACAAATTCCCTCTGCCTTCACTAGGTGCCGTGTGTAAGAAATGAGGGCTTTGGTGGCAGAATTTATGAAAAATATTTTAAAGAAAGAATTTTTTTTACAAGACGTCCATAAATAAATGTCATCATGATTTCCGATAGGTTCCAGCTCCCAAAGGGTCAAAAGGCCAGGCCAGCAGAGACTGGGCATGGCTGTTTACAGGAGAGACAGAGTTTCAAAAGACCCAGTGCCTGAGACATAAGCAAACACAAAAAACGGGACCAGAGGGTGTGAAGGAAACTTAAGGGATCACTTTGTATTCAAATCTCACAGATGGCCTTTTCAACAATAAATGGTTGTGCTCCCATCCTCCCGGCTCCCAAGCCCCAGACACCAAACGAAGACAATTGGACCATCAGGAAAGAGGCCATTGTGTAGGCTTCTCAGCATGATTTATGTGGAGGGCGGGGCCCAGCCATGTTTCCCGTGATTATGACTCTCAGATGCACTTTCGATAGCATGTTCATCATCCTGGATGGCTGGGACGGACCGGGATGCCGAAGAGCAGTGGCCACCCGGTCATGTTTCATCTTCTCCAGCCCATGAAGCCAAATGAATTGTCTTATCGATTTGAGAGGCAGAGCAGCAGTGGCGCTGGGGCTCACCACAGTCACCGGGAAGACTGGCCCAGGCCCTCCAGGAGCTGACGTCTGCTCCCCCTGGAAGTGGCTAGGCCTAGGACCCCAAGTCAGCAGCTTGTCAGGACCGGATGGGAGGAAAGCCCTGTCCCCAGGGCTCGGTGTTATGTTCTCGTTCTCCATTTCAGAGAATGGCCAGGGTTCCTGTCCTCTGCACCTGTCTGGTGGACAGAGGTAGGTCACCAGGTCTGGGAGAGTCAAGGTCGCTGCCTTCCCAGACAGGCGATTCTCCTGGGCCTCACATTCCCCTTAATGTCATTTTATAAGGGAATCAAATGAAATCAAAGTGCAGCTTGCTGTCTGTGCAGACGCAGCCGCTCTGCCTCTCAGAATTAACCCTGCAGGCTGAGTCCTGGCTGACAGATGCTGTGTATCAGTTGCCCCACTGCAGCCCCAGCCTATTCCCCTGCGGGGTGGGGGCATCAGCCTGGTCGCTGGCAGATACATCCCATCCCCTGTTCAGGGGATGTCTGATCTTGCCTAAATGGAAGGTGATGGACATAGTCTCTTCTGGGCCATGCTTCTTGGCGTTCAAGTGGCCACAGCAGCTGAGCAACCTCACCAGGCATAAGAGCCCTCTCTAAAGACACTGAGACGGTCTTCTAGGACACAATGCAGAGACCACCCAAGGTCCAGGGGCTTCTCTGGTCTGAGCCATCTCTCTAGCCTCTTTGATCCCCTTTTTCTATGCAAGTGACTATGGTCCTACACATACCTTTTGTGTACGAGCTATGTCACTCAGACCCGTGACCTTGGGCTTCCCTCCCTCTAGGTCTTGACAGTTAGAGAATGGTATGAGAGCTGTCCAACCCTGGGCTCCAGACAGTGAGCCGGCAGGGCTCTAATCACTGTCCCTTAGTAGGTCCTAGTAGGTCACTGAGAGAGCAAGACAAAGTAGAGGAGAACAAGGGGAGGTGGGGGGCAGGGAATTCTCTCTTCTTATCCCAGAGCCTCCACCATATCCAAGGGTCTGGAAATTCACATACCTACCTCCCCAACCACCACCTAGGACAGGCAACCATTGCCCCTCAGAAGGGTCCTAGGTCCTACCTAGGATAGGCCACCAAGCCCCTGGAGGACTGAAGGGACCCCCTAACTCATCTCTTCCTACCCACTTGGATGCCTCCTTGGGCCCTCTGATCTTCTAGAAATGTCCCTGAGACTGACTCCCTTTCTCAAAGCCTTCAGTGGCTTCCCACTGTATCTAGAATGAAATCCGTAAAACATTAACCACCATGGCCCTACATGATCTGGCCCTCACTCATCTGGTCCGCCTCCTCACTCAGCTCTAGCCACACTGGCCTGGCTTCTGTTGGCCCCAGCACACCAACCTCCTTCCCATCTCTCCTCTCCACAGGCTTTTCCATTTGCTGGAACACTCTTTCCAAAGCCTGACTGGCTAACCCCTTTCTGGCCTGCAGGTCTCAACCTAAAAGTTATGATATATTCACTGCCCCCCACCAACAACCCCCCGCACACAGCAACCTAAATAATATTTTCTCTTAAAGGAATCTTTTTCTTCGTAGATGATCAGTTTGTAATCACGTGTGTGCATGTGTGTATGTGTTGGTGTTGATCTATTTAATGCTCGCTCCCCTACCAGGACTGAAATCTTGACAGAAGCAGAGACTATGTCCACCTCATTCTCCACAGAACCCTCAGCTCCTAGCCCAGAGCCTGGCATAAAGTAGATGTCCCCAAAATATCCACTGGATTAAGAAATGAATGAATGAGTACAGATGCAAAATAAGTGAATGAGTGGAGATATCTTCCGGCAGTGGAGGACGATGAGATTGTTCTCCATCAGGGCTGACCTCTGCCAACCTCTCTCCTGTTGCCCCCAAGGCAGGCACTGGAACCGCAGGAAGCCCAGATGCTATTTCTTCTCCTTCTTCCTTGTAGGGAAAAGGTTTGAGTCTTCTCCTTTTGGGACCTTCTGATGCCAGTGTGCCTGTACCCACAGGGCCTCTCATACTACTGTGGTCCTTCTGATGCCAGTCCACACACACCTGTGGGGCCACTCCCTTCAGATGACCCGAGGCCCACCATCTTGGTCCTCCGTTTTGGGTCCAGTTGAGGTGAGGTTACTGTGTGGTAGGGGATGCCCAAGAAAGGGTTAAGTTGCCAGAAGCAGAGTCCCGCCCTTGGGTTTGCTCAGCCAATCAGAGTCTGTCCTGATGAGGTAAAGCTTCTATCCTGGGTAGCATTGGTTGAGTTGGCAGGCCCCATCTCCTGCTGGAGAGAGCCATAAGGGTGGAGTTTCTGTGGAACCAGACAGAACTGGAATTAGCTCGCTGTCTACTCTGGCCAGGGCTGCCTGACTCCAGGACCTGCCCCTGTTCCTTTCTAAGGTGCCCAGACAGACCCTGGCATCTCCGGGGCCCCGCCTCTAGCTGACCAGTGGAAACGACAAGGTGGCATGCACTTCGGCGTCACATCTGGGAGAAGTCTCACAGCCAGAGCAGACCCAGGAGGCCTCAGTTTCCCTGCCTGGGCCCTGGAATACAGCAGGTGGTTACCAGGAAGTGGCACGGAGCGATCATCGCATGAGCGCAGAGCAGCAGCATTCAGCTTCAATAAGCAAGGCCACTAGATGAATCTTCCTATACAGACAGAGCTTTAAAATAATGATAATAGCAGCTAGTTCATAGAGTTCTTCTTGTGTGCACATTGCATGAGTTAATCCTCACGAGAACCCTGTTAATCCGTCCACTTTCCTGATGAAAAAACTGAGTCTCAGCAAGGCTCGGTGCCTCCCCTGAGGTCACAGAGTGGTAAGAGTTTACGTTTCCCATATCGCCTGCCATATTATTATTGAGCAATCTGTCGGCATATCTGTCTCCACCACCGGACTGCGATCTCACAGGGAAAGAGTGTGGCAGATCCGTCCGCGCATTCGCACCATCGAGTCAGGGAGCACCCTGAGAACAGAGCGGGTACTGCATCGCACTCCTCTCATACCTGATGGCTGTCGGGAGCCCACTCTCCTCGGAGGCTTCCCGTCGCCCGGGCCAGTGCTGTGCACGTGGTGGGGGCTCAGTGGAGGTTCACCGAGCAAACAATCGATGTGCAGCCGTGACCCCACCGGACCGCTCTTAGGTCCCATCAGGCACCGCCTTTAATAAGTGGACTGCCACTCCCAGTCACCTCTGCCCCATTAAAGGAGAGTTCCATAGGACAGGTCTCATCCATCTCTGTGACCCCAAAGGACCTGACCTAGCATCTGGCACAGAGCTGGCATTTATCATGTATATTTGATTGAATAACCAAAATAATATGCAGTGGTCTCTCCCTACTGGCTCAGAACCTCAGTGGCCACGGGCAGGACCATCTGTGAGTTATTCTAGATTAGAAGCATCATAGCACTCCCTGTGGCAGGGAGTCTAGTTAAAGGTATCCCAGGCAGAAGAAAGGTAGGTTCCCTCCAGAAACAGATAAAGAAGCAAGTGGGCAGGGTTCTGATAAGAAAAAAGGGTGTGGTGAGCAGAAGGAAGCTGGGTCATTCATTTCTACAGAGAGAGGGAGAGCTCATACAGGCTGACCCGACCCCGGAGCCTCCTCCCCACCACGGTCAGCTCAAAGTGAGCCGGAGAAAGGCAAGGGGGCCCCCAGAGAAGGGGTGGAGGCTGGACACTGACTGCCTCATTGTGTCCACGCTGCCACAGCCGGATCCTCCCTTCCCCACCAGCTGCAACCCATAGGCACCTCAGACACAGCACAGAAAGCCTGTGACCGCCGCACCCCCAAGAGGGGAAAGAAAAGCTCTGGGCCCTAAAGGCAGCAGAGTCGACAGGCAGTCAAGTCATGTGGAAATCCGCAAGGTCTGGTTCCCTGATGGAGACTGGATGACCCCAGGCCCTCCAGGATCATCTTCCATGGTAAGCTTTCATGATAATCACAAAGCTCCAAGAGCTAGAAAGATCCATCTGACCAATACGTGAGGGACCACTGAGGAAGAAGCTGCCAAAGGTCACAGAGCAGGTGGCGGTACCTGCATCTATGTTGTCCTTTGCATCCACCTTCTTCCCGGTCCCTCTACCTTTCCCAACAAGCATTTCACATTCAGGGCATCCCGTTTATGTTTCACAAATCTGGGAAGAACTTTGTGTTCCTTGAGATGTTTGAAGAGTCCCTCAATCCAAAGTGCCAGCAAACACTGTGGAACAGGGTTGAGAAGAGACAGCATGAGACTTTGGGGAGCTGTCTTGCAAAGCCCTCTTCCCCCGGAGAGGCATCTGAGTTAGGGCAGGGAGCAGCCTGGCCAGCAGTTCCCTTGTACAGCAGAAGGTGGAGCATTCCCAGAAAGAACAAAGAAAAGGTGTTTTTAAAAAAAAAAAAGGCATGCTACTCAGTCAGGACGAATTGATCAAGTGGGGCTCTTTCTGCCTGAAAAGCAAGAAGCTGGGGCCTGAGCGCTGCTTGCTTGGCCTTCCCTTTTCTGTCTCCCTGGAGGTCAGCAACCTTAGCAGAAAGGCTGTGGACCAGCCCTTGGCAAAGACATCCGTGGTCACCTCTGAGGCTGCCAGGACCTGGTAGAGCTGAGCACTGGTGGATAGCTGCTGGGCCAGCTGGACGGCCACCAGGCCACTCTACGGGATGAGAAAATCATATTTACCGGAACTTCTCTCAGGGAGCTTTTTGGAAGACACGAGAAGAAATAAGTTGCTAAGGCTCTTTAAGTGTATATGCCGGGGGTGGGGGGTGAGGGAGCTTGCGCTTGAGACCCCAAGGGGCTCACCTAACAAAAGATGTTTACATAACTCCCTTCTAAGGAGTGAGCCAGTGGGGTGTGCAAGGGCTGGGGCAGGGCCCCATTTTCAGCAAGGAGGCAACTCTGAGGTTGTCTCGGTGGTCAAGCCCTCCTTTATGCTTCTCCACCCAACACACAGCTTCTCCATTAAACACACACTTCAAGAGTTTTGATTTGAAGAAGTGTCTAACTGTTGCCAGCCCAGGGTTCCTGCATGTCCTGGCATGGCCCTGAAGCCAGGCCCCAAACCCTGAGGCCCTTCCAGCGTCAGCCAGCCAAATCCACAGCCTATGGGGACCAGAGCCCGTCTCAGAAACTCAGACTAGGGTGCCTCGGTGGCTCAGTCGGTTAAGCGTCTGACTTCAGCTCAGGTCGTGCTCTCACGGTGCACGGGTTCAGGCCTCTCAAAGGGCCCTGCGCTGACGGTGATTGCGATTCTCTCTCTCCCTCTCTCTCTCTGCCTCTTCCCCCGCTTGGGCACTCTCTCTCTCTCTCTCTCTCTCTCTCTCTCTCTCTCAAAATAAATAAATAAACTTCAAAAAAAAAAAAAAAGGAAGGAAAGAAAGAAAAGAAACTCAGACTATCTTCAGTCGCTCAAACTTTCCTCCCAACCAAAGACAGAGAGACCTCCCAAGGCCCTGAGAAGATTATTGCCAACGTACTCCAGAGCTTGCAAACTCTGAAGTTAAAGCGGAAAGAACTCTTTCCCCTGGAACCATAAAGAGCTAAGCGCCAAATATAAGAAAGCTGGGGGTGTGAGTTCAGCCATGGGACATCCCAGGGACCACCCCGGTGAAGAGAGTGGCCTGGTTTCTGACCGTGACCAAGCCGGCAGCCTACAGCCTCAGAGACAGGTCTCTGTTTAGTAGAAGAACCTGACAGCGGGACGGTAGCAGGAAGCAGCTGGGACAGAGGTGGGGGCAGTGCGCAACCCATCAACTATGATTGATTGAGCACCTACTGCATACCGGGCACTGTGCCACGGACTGCATATGCACCATCTCATTTCATCCTCCCAGCAACCCTTCGGAGGAGGAACTGTTGTCCCCAGACGGGGACGCCAAAGCACTGGGTAGCAGAGCGACTTGCCCAAGGTCACAGCACCAGCCAGCAGTAGAGTGTGACTCGAAGCCCCCCCTCTTCCCACTATCCTCCCTCATCAGAGTTACTCCTGCCCCTGGCTAGCGTAAAACAAGATAACTTTCAAGTCTGGGATTACAGAATTCTCAGACTCTTACTCCCTTCCTTTGGGAAGAGCTGGGGAGCGGCCGTGCACCACTGCCGTTCCAGACGAGGCTGCCCAGGAACCTGCTGCCCTCAGCAGGCCTGTCCCCACAGCCCCCCGCCGTATGCTTGCTGGAAGCAGGGGGGAGAAGAAAGGAGATCAGCAAGTTTCCCGGCTGGCGCTCACTGTCATTCACCCTCTCCCCCTGAGCCAACAGACCAACAACTCAGATCCTTTCACAGCCAGCTAAACCAAATCCCCAAATTTCCAACACTTCCACCTAAGAGAAGCCACCCGTGGGCCTCAAATGGGAAATACAACCGTGCCTTGTGGCTGGCATCTGGCTGACAAAGGGGATGGCTATGGTCCGGGTCCTGTCCCATCCCCTCTAATAGGGGCACGGGACCAGCTGACGGGTGCCTATCCCAGGTCAGCCTCAGCTGGGAGGCTCTGACCTTCCGTGATGCTCCAGCTGGCCGGCCCCCAGTCCCCAGCAAACTCCACTTGGTTCCACTTGGCTGTGGCCTGCATCGAATTAGAACAGTTTCTGTCGCAGGCATCTCCTCCCAACAATGCCTCCCCTCGGCCAGTGCTAAGCACCAGCTTGCTGCCCCTGGGCACGACCTATCCAATAGCAAAGGGGGGCCACATGCCAGGCAGCAGTCGCAGGCCAATCCAAATTAGACCTTGCCACAGGCAAACCATCGGACAGAGCCGAGAGGTGATGGCCATGCTCCATTAGGCTCTGTCACTCTACCTGAGCAGTGTGAAACCCACTCAACAGACCCAGTGAAATCGAAATCCACTCCACAGACCCAGTGAAACGCCAAAGGGGAGAGACCTTCAAGCACGGGCCTCCTTGCTAAGAGCTTGTTGCTCAGATCCAAGTCCTAAGCTGGAGCTGGTCCCAAGCTCAATTCGGAGGCTTGAGGGTCCAGGCTGGCGGAGGGGAAGCCGGGCAGCCAGGGCTGTGGCCACTGGCAAGGCCCTTACCTTGCTCTCCGGGGGCGAGGCCGCCAGCTGTTGCTGCTTAGCGATGTTCTCCGACAGGCACCAGCACACTCGCTTCTTCTGCTCCTGTGAGTGCGCTTCCAAAGTGAATAAGCACTCTGCCTTCTGACGTCAGGGAAAATAGAGAAAAGGATGGTCAGGGCTGCTCCCTGGTTCAGGGGGCTCCCAGGCCCAAGCCCATCCCCGGGCCCCAGAGGGCGAGGCTGAAGCAGGGAGGGGAATGCCCGCTAAAAGCCACAAATGCACACCAATCCCCAGTGACATCGAGGCAGCCAGAGGAGCAGGGAAGCCGGTTTGGGGGCCAGCTGGCGAGCGAGCGGTGTGCCCGCGGGTTGGGGGAAGGGTGGGAGGCGCTGGTTCCCAACACAGTGGAGGCCTGTGGAGAGCCACAGGGCAGCAATGGTGAGGTCACCCCCGGGGACAGGCAGCACAAGGCAGCAGCTGGGGGAGCACGTGGGGAACCCAGAGGGCCAAGGTCTCCAGCCCTCTGATGCTCTGTGGAGCCAGGACCCCTCCTCCAGCTCACAGAACCTCCCCTCCTCCCACCTCAGCACACTCTCTGATCACAAGGCCGAGATCAGATGGGCAGTTGGACAGACACACCAACAGAATGCAAACAGAAACTCGGGTCCCTTTAGAAAGTCTTTGCAGGCATGGTCATGTGGCCTCCTACAGCTCCACCAGCGCCTGACACATGAGCTGGGTGTGATCGATGACGACTCAGCTCTGCAGCACGCCAACAGACTTGGGCACCGGCACTGCTGTCGTTTACATCTCGCTTTGCTATCTGACCTTGTTAAGTGCAGGCTCGTCTCCCCAACTAGACCAGAAAGTCCTTCCGGGAGGGCCTTTTCCACCTTGGCCTGGCGCAGAACTTGGCAAGTAACGGCCTCGGTGAGCTCTGGCTCCTGGAGGCACTTCCGGGATGAGGTCAAACCCGGGCCAGCCTTGGCACCAGCGCCAGGGCGCTGCTAAGACCCAGGGAGTCGGCCCCTGGGGAGTCAGCACGTGGGGCGGTCCAGCAAGCCCAGGGCCATCATCCACTCTAGGACATGCTGGTCCGAGGACAGCAGGCTCTTTCTGACTCCACTGGAATTTGATTATAACCCCACAGCGCTGCGATTATATGAGCTCAGCCAGGGAGCTAAGAGCAGGAGCTGGATGGCTTGGAACAGAGGAAAACAACAGTGTTTCTAGGCAGTCCTCCCCCGTTTTGCAGTGGGACAGACCTGGTTGAATCCCAGCTTTGCCACTTCCTGACTGTCTGCCTCAGGAAAGTCTATAGAATGGGAGTGGTGACATCCCTCCCTCTCAGAGCTAGTGAGCGGGTAAGTAACGAGAGCAGTCCGAGACCTCAACAAACAGCAGCTACTGTTGTTACTACCCGTACTTCATTTATCTAATAAATATTTGTTGAGCACCTGCTGATTTTCAGGGACTATACTAGGTCCTGGGGGTGAAGAAACAAATAAGAGAGACCGAGCTTTGGCCCTCAGGTTGTGGCAGACATAATAAGCCAATAAACAATTAAATAACATTATCAGTTGTGAAAAGGCCAAAAGGGAGAGATCCTATTTGAGCCTGGTGGTCAGAGAAGGCCTCTCCGAAGGGCCAGCAAGGCAAGTGCTCGGGAGAAATCGTTCCAGAGAGAAGGAACAGCACATGCAAGGGCTCTGAGCTGGGGTGGTTACCAGCATCATCTAATAGCGCTGGGGGTTCTTCTCTGTTCTGCTACCCCACCCGACCCCCAGGGATGTCACCCTTCAGGGCGGGGCCGGCTCCTGTGCTAAGTGTTCCCGGGGGGAAGCCAGCCCTGCCTCTCCTGCCCCAAAGTGCTCAGAAGCTGATCTTTCTAAAGGCATCAGAGGAGAAAGGGAACAAAGTGCCGCCCCTTGGCTTCGGGGAACCGGGAGGATGCGGTGAGGCAATCCTACCACTTAACAACAGATTCCTTCCACTTCTCAGAACCCCCAACCCACTGCAGGGGAAGGACACGCCCAGCAAAGAAAGACCCCAAGATTCCCCGCACGGAAGCCAGCTGGGGGCGGGAGCCGACCTGTCTCGTGAGGCTCCCCTGTCGGGTGAGCGGCAAGGCAGGGACCATGGTCCTTTCCAGCTTGGAAACGCTGCATCTCCACAAAGTTGGCCCTGCCTCTACCTAGCTGTTTGGGCTTCAGCAAATCCCTTCATCTCCCCGAGCCAAACTTCCTCCTCGGTTTCTGTTCTGAACCTGGAATTCTGCCTAAATAACAATTCGTTTTACCTCATCATCAATTTTAAAGAGCACTTTCCCCATCCATGCTCTCATTTTGATCTTGACAATTCCATGAAGAGGTAGAGAGGGCTTGGATGGCTACTCCCGATTCAAGGAAGGGAAAAACAGAGGCTCGGGGTGGCTAAGGCCTTCGGGAGGTCTTATGGCCAGTGAGCAGCAGAAGAAAGACCCAAAGCCTTGGAGAACCACCTGTTGAGAGCTCCATCCCCAGCTAGGAGGCTGGCAGAAATGCTCCCCCTTGCAGACTGAGCCCAGAGGCAGCCAGCCTGCAAAGCTTTCAGAAGAGCTCTATCAGCCAACGAGTCTCACAGCAGCTGCAGAGCTCACTGGTAGCTTTTTGTATAACCCTGCCCTGCCCTAAGCTCCAGGATGGCGGTCCCTTCCCACAAAAGTGCAGGAAAGCCTCCCCTCACAGTGACAGAGCTACCAGCATCCTAAGCTTGAGACATCCCTGTCACACGCCATGATTCGCACAGTGCGAAGCACTTCACCAGTGGGGTCTTGGTCCTTCTTCCAACAACTTGCAAGGTAGAAGCTGTGACTCTCTCCATTTTCCTGACATCCACAAGAACCACTTCCTCTCCCCTCCCCTGTGGACAATCTCCTTTTAGAAAGTCCTATTTCTCTACCTGGGATGGTGACCATATGACCTGTCCCAACAGTAGAGCTCAGGGAAGCTGGGTGTCTGGCTCTGAGAGCCTGAAGCTGAAAGCCCCATAATGCTAGAGAATCCAGAAGCCTTCTGAGGCACCGAAGACCTAAAGTCAGGCCTCGTCTGGGGCCAGGGGTTGGCTGTCTCAGATGGGCAAACATTTTGGGAAGACCTTTCCTCCCAAGGTTCCTTTCAAGGAACTTTGGAGGCTGGTCTGGATGAGAGAGAGAGCACAGAACCAGCTCCCTCCAGGGAAGCTAAATTCCCAGCTGTGGAAATCCGTCCACATCAGGGACCTCATGGCCTGCCTGGCGGCCTGCATATGAACAGCCTCTCTTAATCCCCCATGTGATCTACCTCATTGCTTTCGATGCTGTTGCACACTGTGCCCTCTAATACCAGGACCCATGGTCAAGGCTGTAAACAGCCCTGAAGGCATCCTCACATGACTCACTCAGAGGCAGGACCTCCTGATGGCACAGCACTGGGCCCGGACAACTGCATTCAAACACGAGCATCCTCAAATCCAACCAGAAACCCAGGTCCTCCTGGGCTCTTTAAAACCCTCATCTTGGGGCACCTGGGTGGCTCTGTCAGTTAAGCCTCCGACTTTGGCTCAGATCATGATCTCACAGCTCACGAGTTCAAGCCCTGCGTTGGGCTCTGTGCGGACAGCTCAGCCTAGAGTCTGCTTTGGATTCTGTGTCCCTCTCTCCCTGCCCCTCCCTTGCTCTCTCTCTCTCAAAAATAAATAAACATTATGGGGCTCAAACTCATGAGCTGCGAAATCATGACCTGAGCCGAAGTCGGACGCTCAACCGACTGAACCACCCAGGCACCCCAACATTAAAAAAATTATCAAAAAAAAATCAACATCTTGCCTTACCTCCTTGTTCCTGAATTAATATAATCTTTGTATGAACTAAAACCTCTTCTGCTACTATTTGTTCATTTGCTTTGACAAAAGTCCTCCCATTTAATTCTAATAACCTTATGACACAGGTAGGAAGGAAAGGCACAGCTGTTACCATTTTCCAGATGGGAACACTAAGGCTCAGAGAGGTTAAGTCAGATGCTGCAGGAGACCTCTGGAAAGGAGATTCAAATTCTGTCTTCTGCCTCCTCCAGAGCCTGCAACCTTACCACATTTGTATAACTCTAAATGCACATTACAAGCAACATGAGATATCCCTCTTAGCTTACTTTTTAAAAGGTCAATAAATCATTGGTGATGTCTCCAATGGAGAATAAATGAATATGAAAAGCTCTCCCCCTGTTATGAAGCTGACAATAATAATAACTACCATTTATGGAGTACTCACTGTGTGCCAGGCTCTGTGCTAAGTGCCTTGGACAGGGTATCTTATTGAATCTCATTTAATCATTACAACAACCCTGCCAGGTAGGCCCCATCAGCCTTTCTTCAGAAAGGACTACGTGACTTGCCCGGATCATTCATTTAGGAAATGGCAGAGCCAAGATTCAAGTCTAGGTCTTCCTAACCACAAAGCATAGGCTCTTCGATTAATAGAGCCAAGATCAGATTTGAAGAGACTGGTCCTTGACCAACATGCCCTTTGACCCAACGCCCCCGGTGTTCTGAAGCCAGTAGGGAGGCTGCATCTGTCCCATGGATTTGCAGGGATTGAAGGGTACCTGTCCGGGAGAATAGCGACTCCAGGACCAAGGACTACGTAGGACAATCCCACCAGGGACCTACTGCTGGGAAAACCCAGCATGCTGCCACCCAGGCAAGTGGGATTTTCTAATGAAGTGGGAAAATCTCTCCAAATCCTGACTCCCTTGCCCTGGTTTCTTTTTGGGTGCCCCCTGCATGTTAGACAGTGAAGATAAACCGCTTGTCAGAAGTTCCAATTAAGATGTGAGTTTGGGGTTCCCCATGGGGACCCAAAACCACCATGTGGAGCCTGTTTGGGGCTACAGAGCAAGCAGGCATCTTGTCTTCCTGTTATAGACATGCCTCACGAGCAGCAGCCCTGTTATGAGAAAAGAGAGGCTTCTGGATGCCTGTGAGCTCCAATCTCCCAGTCCCTCTGGGTCAGAACTCCTGGTGCTTTACTGAAATAAAAGGCCCCTGGATCAATATCCCTTCATCAGCTTTGGAGAGCTAGGTCACAACTCCCTGGAAGCCAATAAGCAGAAGTGCTTTTCTCTACGAAAACAAACCAGACTGGCAGGAAGCTCTCTTGGCATTAAAGAACCCAGAGCTTGATTTCAGCCCCTACCAGAGAGAACTGGAATCCAGAGGGGTGAGGCTGAGGGGCCAGGGCTCTGGCATTTCTCAGCCTGGTCCACAGCTCCTAGGCTGTTTTCTGTCTTTGCCAGATACTTCCCGTGCCTGGTGGAGATGTGCCAACCCAGGGGAGGACATCTAATGCCTTTCTGGCCCTCAGGTTGCCACTGTAGGCAATCGAGGTCCCCAGCTCAGCTCCAACAATGTCCACTGCCCTTTGGAACTCTCTGCTCTCCCCTGAAGCTAACTGGTCAACTCTGTCATCTCCCCCAGTCATCTGTTCACCCAAGGGGACACTCTTGAAGGCCTGCACCTCTTTTCATAGCCAGGAAACAAAGGAATGATTTTTCAATCACAAGCCACATACACATTCCTTCCCAAAAGGGTGTACTCCTCTTGGCCAGCATAGACCATGCCCTACCCCAGCATCTTGTCCCATAAGACTGGCCCGTTCCCCAGACTGTGAGGTGGGACCAACTCAAGCAGAAGCAGAGGACAGAAATGGGTCTAATGAATCCTTGCTTGGAACAGATACTGCCCCTGCTCATATTAGCAGACAGCCAAGGTCGGGAACAGAAAATTTGCGGAAAATTTAAGTCATCGTATGGCTCAGTGGCTCTCAACTTTTTCACAGCCATGGACTTCTGTGATTAAACCCCTGGTCTGAAGATATTTTTGTCTTCCAAAGCAGTAAGTCATTCGCCTGATTTTGTCCAGCAAAGGGATAGCACTGCTCGTATGAGTTTCTGAGCAGACTGAAATAACCAAGAATACCAACCATATTATTCCAGGCCCAAACACGGACACTTAATATTTTCTTTAGCCTGCATTATCTGGCCCAGGTAAAGATGCAATTACCTTCAGGCCTTTTAAAACACTGACAAGATTCTGTAGGAGGGGTCATGGGTGGTACTTCCGGGAAAGAGAGGAAGAAAGAGGCAGGCACAAGAATTGGGGAAATCTCCAGAAGGAGGGCTACCAACTAGGTAAATAAGGTGATGCACAGCTGTCAGGCCACACCCTCTCTGGGAACCCCGCAGGTGCTGGTGACCAAGGTTCCTGAGCAGGGGATCACAACGTCCTTCTGTCCCCTCTAGGCACTTCTGTGCCCACTGCTCTTCCACGCAGAGGTGAGAGGCACTGAGGTAGGGACTGCTGTCCCCATTCTACAGGGGGAGAAACCTGACCAGGACCACTGTACAAGATGATGTGGAGCCTGGCACCAGAACCCTAGACTAGACCCAGACCAATGTCGTCTCACTAGCACCAGGCCACAGAGCCCTCTCCTCTGATCCAGGGGCAAGGACTCACCTCTGCTAGATACAGCACACAGAATTTCAGGTCTTCTGAAGAACCTTGGAGGAAACAAAAAGTAAGACTTGCATTAGAGTTGGCTGCAGAGTCTAAGCAGTTTGCTCCAGTAATGCCAGCTGCCTTGCCCAGAAGCCTGTATGCAGTACTTCCTGGAAAAAGAGGAGGAAAGAGGCAAGCACAGGGGACAGGGGAATCTCTGGAGGAAAGCCCACTTAATGGCCAAGCAGACTGAGGCACAGCAGTAAGGCCTCTGTCCACAAGTGGGCCTCACTCAAGGAATGCTGAGGTCCCACCCTCATGAGAGGCAGCCAGGAGCACCCTCTGGGCATCAAACAGCCACATGCGGGGACCCGTCGTCCACCTTAGGAGGCCTCCGTCTTTCCCTGCTCCCTGTGATGACAGACACGGAGGCAGCACACATTTGGGTTTTCCTTCAAATGCTCCCAACTGCCTTCACCATTTTGAAATTCAACAAGGAGCCACACATTTGCTGGATGGACCTAGGAATGTGTGGGCTGTACAGTGAGCTCCCCAATCATGGGCTGGCTGTCACCCACAGATGGTTTCCCAGCCCAGGCCCAGCCCCCTGGTGTTTTCCTGGAATCCTAATCTCAAATCCCAGATTCAACCATCCTCCACCTCTCCACCTGGGAGGCAGCTGGGAAGGACCATCAGGCTCTCTGCTCCTGCAGCAGAAGAGTGGAGGAAGAGCACCTACAGAAGATGTATTTAGTCAGGGTGCTTCAGAAATGCAAAGATCAAGAGAGGCCCCCAGCCTGTTGGGGATGGCTTCTTGGAAGAGGATCCTCTGGAACTCGAATGCAAGATGGGAAGAAAGGACACTCCGGGAGGTGGGAACAGCATGAACAAAGGCATGTAGGTACAGAAGCACACGGTGTGGTTCGAGGTATAGCAAGTGTGAAGAAGGCCTGCCCCTCCCTGACCGTTGTGGGCTGCTCCCCAGACCCTGGCATTACTCCCCACCAGGGCATTCTTCTGGGCACAGGCCCAGCATGGTTGATTTCCTGAATGTCAAGCAATTGGCCTCACTGGGCAGGGTGTCATTTTGAGAGAAAGAACAGTACAACACGTGTAACGACACACACGTACGGTGCCATGCACCACCCACGGTGCCAAACGCTGTCCGTGTATAAGCTCAACCCTTGTAAACACCCCTCCGGGGCAGGGGTGATTGTCAACCATGATTCATGTGAGGAAACTGAGGCTCAACACATATTTGAATCAAAGAAATTGCCCAGTGAACCAAAACGTGCTGCAAAGTTAAGGTGACAAAGTAACAGAGACAGTCGGTCAAGCCAATTCCTAAGAAAAGGCCCTTGTGTGGGTGAAGGCCGGTCCCCTCCGGAAGCACGTACATGGGTGGTTCCCTGGGCAAAACTATCCCTAGGGCCAGGGGTGCCAGCAAGAGCTAGATAAAAATAGTTCATAAGTGAGGCGCCTGGCTCGCTCAATCAGTAGAGCGTGCAACTCTTAGTCTCAAGAGTCATGAGTTCAAGCCCCACGTTGGGCGTGGAGCCTACTTAAAAAAAAAAAAAAAAAAAGTCCGTAAGTAAGTAGGGGGTTCATTTTGGACTTAGAAGAAATCCTTCTACTTCTCCACATTTAAAGGAGAGTTTAGAGGGGTACCGGGCAGCTCAGTGGGTTAAGCCTCTACTGAAACTCTTGGTTTCAGCTCAGGTCACGATCTCACAGTTTGTAGGTTCATGTGTTCGAGCCCTACATCAAAGCCCCAAGCTCTGCTTGGGATTCATTCTCTTTCTCTCAAAATAAATAAGCATTTAATAAAAAATAAATAAAAGAGGGTTGGGAGAGAGAGGGCCCCACCTAAAGGGCCCCATCATGTTTCAGAAACCTCTCATTTGAGGGGCACCTGGGTGGTTCAGTTGGGCTAAGTGTCAGACTCTTGGTTTTGGCTCAGGTCAAGATCTCATGGTTTCATGAGTTGGAGCCCCACGTCGGGCTCTGGGCTGACAGTGTGGAGCCTGGTTGCGATTCTCTCTCTCTCTCTGCCCCTCCTCCACTCATGCTGTCTCTGTCTCTCTCAAAATAAATAAACTTAAAAGAAACCTCCCATTTGAAAGCTTCTGTCAACTCCTTGCCTTGTTGAGGATGGAGACAAGGGAAGGTGGTTTCTTTTGTTTAAGAAAACATACTTGGATGTCTCCTTGACTTTCCAGAAGCAGATCTGAGTGCCAAGGGGGAAACAAAAAGCTCTATGTAAGAAAATAACAGAAATTTGGGTTTTAGATGCTGGCAGTGAGAGGAAAGAAGGCTCTAGAAGGGAGGGGAAAGCCAAGGAAATGGGAGTCTCAGGGAGACAGTAGGCCGAGGTTGGGGGAGACTCAGCCTACTACATACCCCTAATGGCTAGGGGGTGGTTGATGATTGCTTGACAACTTTTCCTGTGCTGTGACACGCCCTACCACCACCCTCCTACATTACCCCAAACCTTCACTGAAATCCACTGCACATCACGGCCTCGTGCTGGCAGCGCTCTGAGAGAAGGACGGAATGGGGTCAGTGCTCAGCATGTTTCACAGCCTCACAAAGGGACAACAAGACTCGGGAGCCCAGGGTGCCAGGAAGGAGCCCCAGCTGCAGAAAAGCAGGCTGTGAGCTGGAGGACCCAGGAGAGCAAACTCGGCCATCAGAAACCCTTCTGCAACATCAGACTGGGCTCTGGGCTCTCCAGAGTATAGAAATGGGGTGAGTGTAAAGGACAAGGGACACAGAGGCACACAGGTGGGTTTTCCACCCAACGTTCCAACTGCCTTTACCATTTGGAAATTCCACAAGAAGTCATCGGCTCCTGGGTGAACCCTGCTTCCTGCCCACCCTACCCCCCCGCCCCCAAGGATCATGGGCCATGCAGAAAGGGTCCCAGAGGCACACAGATGGCTTCCCCACCCAGGTCTGACCCCTCTGTCATGTTTCCAGAGCCCTCTCAAGCCTGATCTGAGATCCCAGACTCAGCCATTCTCCAAGCCCTCTCCACCCTGTGTGACAAGCCTGGAGGCATGTTGTTTCCATTTTCCAGTTGCAGAAACTGAGACCCAGGGAGAGAAAACAACGTGTACAGGCATGCAGCAAGTAAGGGGCAGAGCTGAGATTTGAACCCAGGACTGCTGCCTCCGAAGCCTATGTTCTGACCACCGCATCACACTTCTGCTCCCCACACTGGCGCCACCCCAGAGATGGGGGTGCATCTCTTCCCCTGTCGTCGCCCTGGCAGCCAGCACTGAGGTGAGCTCTGAGGATGTGCTCGGCAATTATCAACTGACTAAATTTAACCCCAAGGCAGTCCAGCAGCTGGGACCTACGCAGCTGAGTTCCCAAGACTGGGCTCCTGGCCCCCCGGGGTAGATGGAGAGCCCAAGAATCAGCTGGACATTTCCAGGCCATCCTGAAAGACCAGAGCAGGCCAGGAAGACACCCAGTGGGTGGGATGCTGGCCACCTGGAAGGTAGAAACACAAAGACCAGCAAAGCCAGTGGGCGGCAGAGACAGGAAGAGGCCACAATGGGCCCCGGATGACCGGAGATGTCCCAATTGTTAGCGCCAGCTCTCCGCCTGTTCCCATTACACTGCCGTTCGGACCTGCTGAAGCTTGGGGGATGCTGGGCAGGAGGAGGGCAGGTTTAAGTGGCCACCACCAGCTGGGAGCCCTGGAGGAGAAGGTGCTGCTCCCCAGCCCCCAAGCTGGGCAGCACTTCTAGTCTCCTTCTAGTCATTCATGCATTCCTTCACCTTATAACCATTCACTGGGCACCCACAATGTCTGTGCCTTGTGCTAGACCCTGGGAGGATGCTTGGCCAGCAGAGCTAAGCTCCATTCAGGCAAGTCACACACGGGAGTCATTGGTCCCTGGGTGGGATAGATTCTCCCCCGCCCCCAGGAAAAGCCCTCGCCAGCCCCAGCCTGCAGGAAAGGCCAGTGTGCTCCTTGTTACCATCTTTGCCCCCAAGTGAACTTGCCACACATGTTGACTTGAAAGGGACACACCTGCGAGGCACAAGCAACATTAATCAGAAACCATTCTGCCACCAGAAGCTCCAGCTGAGGTCCTAAATGGATCTCTTAAGGGCCTCACTCAGGCACTTGCTACAGCAGCAGGTCTCTTTGGGCGCCAGGGAGATGGGCAGGGAGTCAGGCGCCAGGACCCCGGACCCCACAGCTCCAACTCCGACTGCAGGAGAAGGGGACACTGAACTTCTCCCACACCCAGGCCAACCCGATAGGCTCTGATGACCGCGGTCATCTCTCCTGAGGAGTCCTGGCCTTGGCCACCTTCAGCCCACCGTTTTCAGGGAGAGGATGTGGTCTCCGGCTCCAGGAAGCCATGCCTGCACAAGGCTGCTGTTCACATGAGCTCAGCATCTGGAAGGTTTCTCTGAGGCACCTCAGGCCCCACCCCACCCACTCTGACCAGCTGCCACCCGGTGGAAGATGGGGCTCACCCTGGTCTGAGGGCTCCAGGAGGGGAAGATCCCACCAATTCCCAGCCGAGGCGACCCACCCAAGGATGGAGGTAGGACATATGGGCACCGTCCAGCATCTCACGGCAACCTCAGGGTCCGTGTGGGGATGTCAGGGCTGGGGAAGAACATAAAGGGCTGGCCCAACCCTTCTTTCACAGAGACGCCGGAGCCCAGAAGAGGCAAAGGGCCAACTGAAGTACGTTAGCAGCAAAGCCGAGCCCAGACTCCAAACACCCAGCTACTACCCTCGGCTCTTCCACTGCCCTCTTCTCTCTCCCACCCACCCCCCACCCAAAGCACAGCCAGTTTGAGCCCCTCTTCTTTCCCCTCCCTCCTTCAGGAAGCTGAGCAGACAGACGCAGGGCCTGGGCTTGTGGGCCCAGACCCGAGCGAGGAGCAGGATGATCACAACTGAGCTCATGAAGGCTCAGTTCTTACAACCAGTCAGCCCATATTACCGAGCAGCCCACCCCTGACTGGGCCCTGATGGTCTGAGCCCACAGAGGAAGGGCCTGCCCAGCGAGTGCCTGTGTGAGTCCGAGTGCAGGGGGGTGGCAGGGAGAACGGTGTGCGGGGGGGGGGGGGGGGGGAAGCCGGGTATGAGGGAAACGGGGAGGGGCAGGGAAGCCAAGGGCGGAGTCCACTGTAGCTCTCACCTGCCCCCTCCCGTGGGCACCGGGGAGCCAGGGTCCCAGCAGAATTTGCTCAGAGGGTCGCTCCTCACCTCCTTGGTTAGGCCCAGCCGCCCCAAGGAAAGGGCTGCCCCGGGAGAGGCGACTTGCTTTTTGTCCCCCCTCAGGGACTGCCCTGGGCAGTGGGCAGCAGAAAGCTCGAGACAGAGAAGGAGAAGTTGTGAGCGACTTCCTGAGCGGGGCAGCCCAAGTGGAGGTTCTCACACCCCCTGGGTTTCTAAGGAGGAAGAACAGTGGGGGCGCCGAACACACAGGAACACAGGACAGGTCTGCAAACGGGCAGGAAATTTTCCTGGAGCAAAACCCGTCAAAACAGAATTCTTTCTCTGGGTAATATTTTCCTCCCTGCCCCTGTCGCCCATACTCAAACAGGTCTGTTGTTGTTTTCATAATCTGCGAGAGGAAATCGAGCCCCTTTCAGCAGAGACTTCAGGCGCCAAACCAAATCGCTCAACAGATACTCCCAGCTGGCTTCCCCTTCCCCTCTTCCTCCGAGTGGAAAGTTTGCGGGAGACGTTCACGTCATGCTCCCACGCGCTCCCTGCTCCTGGGGCTCTGGCCTGGGTGACGCAGCTGGGTGGCGACGGAGTGGGGCACGCCCATTGGGGTTCTGTGTGGGGAGTGGGGGCGGCAGCTAGCACGGCCTGGGCACCTGGCGTGGGCCGGGCATTCTGCATATGACCTAATGTAATCTTTTTTTTTAAGTTTTATTTATTTTTGAGAGAGAGAGAGAGAGAGAGAGAGTGCATGTGCATGAGCAGGGGAGGGGCAGAGAGAGGGAGACACGGAATCTGAAGCAGGCTCCAGGCTCTGAGCTGTCAGCACAGAGCCCGACATGGGGCTCAAACCCACAAACCATGAGATCGTGACCTGAGCTGAAGTCAGATGCTTAATCCACTGAGCCACCCAGACGCCCCTGACCTAACTTAATCTTCACAGCAACCTACTGGTGGCCCCACTTGCATGTGAGGCAACAGGCTCAAAGAGGTTGAGTAAAACTTGCCCAAGGTCACAGGTGGTGAGGGGCAGGGCCCAGGTTTAAACACAGGTCTGTGTGAGTCCAAAGCTCTTCCCACTCCACTCCACGGCCTCCCTGAAACGTGCCCGGGACAGAAACCTCCCAGCAAAGCTCCGGGGGTACAGTACAGCCTAGAATGGAAGGCAGGTGTCGGAGAGCCTGGCGGCCCGGGGGCAGGGCCTCACCTGACTACACATGCTCAGATGCCCCATGGCTGGCTGGCAGCCCCACTGTCGGAGGCACTGATCCGAGCTGGGCATCCATGCCACCCAGAGTAGTGGGGCTCGGGGCAAGTGGGAGGGAGTCTGGGGCATCTCGGGTCCACACCTACCTTCCTGCAGCTTCACACTCTGGAGGTAGAGGGGGTTCCTCAGGACGTTGCAGCGGCCCGGCTCATCTTCCTTGGTGAAGAGCAGCAGATCCGAGTAGGCAAATAGCGTCACCTGCATCGTGAAGGAGCAAACACAAGCGGCTGTTCTGCTGTCCCAGAGGCCAGGAGCCACAGCCTCCCCAGGACGTCTGGGCAAGGGGTCCTTGTCATCTCGGGCAGAAGTAGACTAGATCAGACTCTCAGCGTGGCGTCGGCCAAAGGCAGACACCTGATCCACAATCAGACTTCCCCTTCTCTCTACGGTGTTCTACACCCCCACTCCTTATAGTGGGGAAAACAGCGTAACACAAGACCCTCACCTTTGGTGGCAGATGGCCCCTGCAGGTGTCTCCACAGCCCAACACCCCCCCACCCCCAGGCCATCTTTCTGCCTAACCGCCCCTGGAATCTCCAGCCCAGTGCCACTGGCTCACTGCTGGCTTGGAGCCACCCGTGAGCTGAGGGATGTTTGCACATTTGCTCGGATTCTCCTCTAAACGTCTGGCTGAAAGAGCACAGTGCACTTGGAATCAGAAGTCCTGAGGCTCCTACCCGACTCAGGAGCCGTGAAAACTTGGTTAGGGTCCCTGAACCCTCAGCTTCGGTTTGGTCATCCATATAGACACGGGACAGCCCCTGCCCAGGTCCCTCACAGGCTTCTTTCACGAGCCCTGTGTAGACTGTGAATCGAAGCATCATGCAATGTGAGTCCTTGCTGTCACGTTCCTCGCGGATAATTTTAACTGCATTAATGCATAATCAGTTCAAGAAAAAGCCAGTTACTTACGCGCCAGTACAGACATGTATGGAACTTTTATCTCTTTTTTATGCACTAGCTGCTCCAAAAATAAAGGAGGAAGCTATTTTTAGACATTATAGGTAAACCAACAGGCATGCTCAGCATAGTTTCATGCTAAAAAAAAACCCACTTGATCCCCAAATGCCACTGAAGATTACACTGCTCTCTGTTTCGTAAATCCTGCAGTGGCCTTTAGTTAAAAGCAATAAAGATCCAATTTTACATTCTCCGAAGAGGACAAAATATTATTAGTTATGTGAACTTCCCTTGGAAGTGTCACAACCTGACATGTCACTTCTCGTGGGGTAAGAAGAGTCAGCCAGAGGGCTTCGCATGCATCCCCGAAGGCCACAGCTAGCGTGTACTGGACGGTTGCTGGAGTTTAAACAGTCAACATGTTGACATTTAGCTATCAGACTGTTAACAGACCTAACAGCTCCACCTCTGATGCCCTCTCCTACAGAAATACTTACGAGGATATATTAATGTGAAACCAGAAGGATGTTCTCAGCAGCATCTTTGTAATAAAAAAGTAAAGAACATAGATGCCCATCAAGAGAGGGTGGATAAAATAAATGATTCCCCCCTTTCCATGGTAGAATTGTATGCAACTGTGAAAAGAATAAAGGAAAGCTGTCCGGGCAGAAATTGCGTGGGCAGAGTGCCCACCCTGCACTATGTAAGTCAAATAGTGCAACGTGCAAGAATGCCTCCAGTTTAGTCCAATCTTGTAAAATGGAACTGTCAATTTGTACTTTTGTCTAAAATACTCACCACCACACTCTTCACTCTGGGGAGTGGAATTTCACACATTTCTGTTTAATTTGCACTGTATTGCAAGAGAGTCTATTACTTTCGAGATTTAAAAATATATAGGGGCGCCTGGGTGGCTCAGTCGGTGGGGTGGCCGACTTCGGCTCAGGTCATGATCTCACAGTCTGTGAGCTTGAGCCCCACATCGGGCTCTGTGCTGACAGCTCAGAGCCCGGAGCCTGTTTCAGATTCTGTGTCTCCCTCTCTCTATGCCCCTCTCCCACTCACGCTCTGTCTCCCTCTGTCTCAAAAATAAATAAACATTAAAAATATATAAATATTTTTCAAAGGATCTCTTGGCTTCTTGAGCACAGTGCAAACAGACATTTGAAGGCATCTGGGTCACAGAGACAATAGGGGTGTCCTTGAACAGGAGGCTCCCAGTGGCTCCAGCTTCTCCAATGGGGACCAAATACAAGAGCTCAGGAACCCTGGGCTGGGAGGGATCCTGGAAGTGACTCTTTCTAGCCCCCTTCCAGACCATAGTCCTGACTCACCACAGCCCAAAAGAAGCTCCCATCTGTTCAGTTCTTTCTTTCTGCTCAGTGCGTTTTCACTTGTAAATAACATGACTGCCTTTATTTATAGATGAGGACCCTGCAGCTCAGAGAGGTTAAGTGACCTGTCCAAGGCCACACAGCTAGGGCCATTGCCGAGGTCTAGCTGCCCCAAAGCTTTCACTATACGGAGAGGTAGCAATGTGCCTACAGCTGTCCTGCCCCTGAATGTGAAAGAATCCAAACAGAGACCAAAACAGAAAAGCAAAGGAGACCAAAACTGAAGTCAAGGGAGGGGAAGAAGATGACCTAAGAGCTGAGAAGGATCTGAGGGGCTGATTCTCTGAGCAAACCTGGAGGCTTTCCCACTACAAAGAAACCTGGCAGTCACCTCCAGACCCATGGGGAAGCTGGTCGGGGAAGGGTCGGAGGAGGTGGTCTGTCAGGAACCTAATAAGTCAAAAAATGTCCCAGGCTCTGAGAGAGCTGGGTGGACAGCAACGGGAGAAGAACCACAGGCAAGGTGAGAAAGCTCCAGGCCACTACTCTGGCCCCGATTCCCAGAGCTGAGAATGTGGTCTAGACAGGAAGTGATTAAGGCATGAATGAAGAATTTCCCCAAAGGTCGGGTCAGGGAAAGGACAGAGCTGGCACACAGCAGGAGGCAGGACAGAGGGGCAAGCGTGCCAGGGGAGGGCGGTGGGCCTCTCTCCCAGGTCACCAGCACCGTGCTGGCCTTCCTCCAACAGAACCCACGGTGGAGTGATGCCCATCTCCACGGCCCAATTACCCCACTGCCTTCCACAAAAGGCCAGGGGGGCTGCCAGGCGTCTTCCCCACACAGGTTCCAAGGGCACATCTGTTTTCCCAAAGGGTCAAGGGTTGAGAGATTGCTTGGTTAGGAAATCCTTGCGACTTGGAGGGTCACTTCTCCCAAGCAGCCCTAATCAAGTTTTCTCTGGAGATCTTGCCTAAAGGCAGGGTTTGCCGAAAAGACCTCGGTGCCTTAGTTAATGGTAAACTCAGTGAGTCAGTGCATAAAGTGAGGGTGTGTCAATCCTGTGCCCCTGTGACCTCCAGCACCAGGCCTGACTACACAGTAGATGCTCAACAGCTCTTGTTTGAACGTGTAAGTGAGGCTACTCCAGAAGGCTGATTTGATCTCAGGGCCCATTAATCAAGTGTGTGACTTCTGGGAGGAGGTATGATGGGGGGCAGCTCAGTGCGATACTGCATCAGCTCACAGACGTTAGCACACAGGAGGACGCTTGGAGAAGAGATGGGAAGAACAAGGAGGAACATGCCAGGAATAAACGTGAGGGCAAGGGAGAACTCTCTACAATCTAGCACTTTCCAGGAACATAACCCATGCCTGGAGAGGCTGCCTCTACAGATCAAAACTGGCTGGAAAGCCATCAGCTGGAAAGTTACAGGGAAGCCATCAGAACGGGCAACTCCTGAGGGCCCAATCAATGCTGCAATTCTACAAACTTATCCAAGCCCCTCTTGAATTGGTTTAGACTTTTGACCTGAAGATACCAAGATCCATGTATTTGCTTCCTAGCATATTTCATGAAAAAGACATATATTTATTTTACTTGTCTTTGTATCACTTCTTTCAATCTTCAAAAGGGATCTCTGAGCTCTAAGGCACCAAAGATTCAGTAGACAAAGATTTTCTGGACAAACTGTGACTGTAATCAGACTGTGGCTCCAACCATGTGCTTGCCAGTCTGTTTTTAAACAAACGTGCCGGAGGCAGCATGGGATCATGAAAGTGCTGCTGAGCCAGAGAGCAGAGACCCCTGAGTTCCAGTTAATCTCCCTAGAGCCTCAGCTTCCTCATCTGTAGAATGGGGACAATTGCGCCTCTCAAGAGGATACTGCAAGAGCTAATTTAAGATCTACTATGTAAAATGCGTGCACAGTGAGAATACACAGTAAGTGCTCGGTGTTTGAGCACCTAATGGCAAGAGGACAAACAAGAGAGCAAATCCAGACATACGTGTGTATTTCAGGATGACTGTCATTTCTGCCTTCCTCTGGGTCTTGTGGATTTATAGCCACACCTCACTTTCTGACCGTTGGCCACCTGACTTAGCTCCACCACACTTACTCACCAAGCACAGTTCCAAGTGACTTCTTGTTCCTAAAACTCAAATCCCCCCTCACCAAGACGAAGTTTTACTCTCTCACACGCAATTCAGAAGATATGCAAAGGTTCCTAAGAAAGGTCCCCATGAGGAAGCTCAAAGCCCGTGTGGGAGAAATAAGCACGCAGTCTCCCCAGGGAGTTCCCGTGAAAAAGAAAACGCTCATTCAGAACATATGAGTTCTGGTCCCCTTGTTGAACACATACACACACACACACACACACACACACACACACACACACACACACACAAGCAGCCTCCTGCTTAGCCACAGTTACACATAATGTCCCAGAATGCCAGAATGCTGAGGTTGAACGGGCCCTTAGAGACCAGCCAACCACAGCTGCCTCTAATACACACACCCTCACTGTTCAGATGAGGGCACGGAGGGAGGACGGAGAAGTCACGAGCCAGCCAGCAGCAGAACAGGAGCTGGCTATATGCTTCCTGCCTCCTCCACGTTTCCTGATCATTCTACCACCCCAAGCTGTCACTCAGCTCAGCCAAGCCCCACTGCCGGCCTGATGAACAGCAAGCCCCAGGTAGTCCAGTCAGATTCCAGGGCTCCAACTTCTGTGCCACACAGACTTCACAGGACTGAGCCGGCTCTGGGGATTGTGTCGGGGAGGGAGATTCCCCCAGTCAGAGATAAGCAGAGGCCGGCTCCCAGGAAGAATGGCATGATCTCCACACCCAGGCCTCGGCTGGCAGAGCTGGAACCCAGAGGATTTGGGATTTGGGTTAGTACGGACCCAGAAAACCTGAGTAAGTGATGCTCCTTCAAAAATCCTCTTTGACTAACAGCTCTAATCTTCTTACCTACAAAGTCATTCATCACAGCTGGGGTGAACTGCCATCTCTCCTGCTCCTTGGGGGAAGTTGGCATAGACAATGGGATGTCTTGAGGGGTTGGAAAACTTTCTAACCATCAAAGATGAACCAGACAGCTTTGAGAGGTAGTGAGTTCCCCATCGCTGGAGATGTACAAGCAAAAGCTGGGTAGCCATTCGGTAAGGAGGGGGATGGAAGGGGAGAAGGGTGGAAGACTTCAGGATTTTTCTATCCTGAGACTGTACAATGCTAAGACCACCAGGAAGAGAAAAGTTAGGGGCCTGGAGGATGCTGGTGAAACCCCACCCGGGAAACACGTGTGTGAGGCTTACCTCGACAGCCTTGTTCCTCCCCTCGTACAGCAGCAGCTCCTCAGACAACAGGAGTGTCCGGGCAGGGTTACAGAGATCTAAAGGCTGAAAACAATGTGGGCAGTTCAGAGAAGTCCAACGGAGATGGGATGTGGGGAGAGGCAGCTTGCCAGAGCCAGCCACAGAGAACCCTCTCAACTGACAATGAGAAGCCTCCAGCCTCCCCCCACCCTGGGAGCCCAGACGCCCCCTCACACACAGGTGGAAACAGAAAGACAGATGCTCTTGTCCTGAGCGGAACTGGTGCTGCCACCCTCCCCACCAAGCCTCACTGTAAGAGCCACACTGTGGCAGGAAGTCCGACCACATGTTTAAGCCCTCGCAATCCTTCCCCCAGCTCCCTGACTACACTGGGCTCCAGGGCCCTGCCAGGCCCCACTCTCCTCCATCTGTCCCGTTCAGGCCTCATGGGAAAGTCCCTGCTGCCAGGCCCAGGCTCTCAGGACACCTTCCTGAGAGCCTCATGCCAGATTTGGTCACTTAAGTCCCTTCAGAGCCAGGCCAGTCCCTGCTTGAGTTAACGGACTCCTTTGCAGCCATCAGTCCTCACGGACCAATTCCCACCCAAAATTCCTACCCACCCCAGCATCCTGCCTCATACCCACTGAGGAGCCCTTTGCCCAGCCCAGAGAAAGCTCCCTAAGATCTGGATTACCCAGCAGGACTTATTCTCTGTGAATGCATATTTATAACGTGGCTTCCGGGTTACCTGAACCAAGCAAGGTGATGGAAGAAAGATAATGGGACAAATGTCATCTATACACAACAACCTGGATGGATCTCACAAGGAACGTGAGGCAGAAGAAGCAAGGCCCCAGAAGAGGCCAAACAAAACCTGTGACCTGGGAAAGCACACGTAGATGGTGAAAGGAAGGGAGAGCCAGGAAATGACTAGTGTGGAGTCAGGCACTACGATCGGGAAGAGACATGTGCAGCCTCTGCAGTGGCAGCAACGGCCTGTAGCTGTCCCTTCGTGGACACCTGCTTTGCAATTATTCGTTACTATACTGGTTCACGGGTTGGCTTGTATACTTTACAATTTAAAAGTTGTTATAATGTTTTGAAAACGAATTTTAAATTTTTTAACAAAGATCTTAAAATGAAAGTGAAAAAGAATCCCTGTGGATGCCAAGACCTTGGTGGTTCCATCCTGAGAAAGAGAAAAAACGAAAAGAAAAGGCAGGCGTCAACTGGGGAGAGGTAGGTCTCCTGCCAGTGATGTGGTGCATCCTGACAAAGTGTGAGTTCTAACGTCCACTGGACAGCGACAGTCCCGGAATGGGATGCCAGGGAGACCAGAGAAGGAAGGCATGGTCAGAAATGAGGCCCTTCGGGTGGGAGGGTTGGGGTGCCTGGGTGGTTCAGTCAGTTGGGCATCCGATTCTTGATTTCAGCTCAGGTCATGATCCCACGGTCATGGGATCGAGCCCGCATTGGGGTCCGTGCTGAGCCTGGAGCCTGCTTGAGATTGTATTTCCCTCTACCGCTCCCCTGCTCTCACTCTCTCTCGCTCTCCCTCTCCAAAAAAACAAAAACAAAAATGAAAAAGAAGCCCTTGGGTCTATGTCATCTCTATGTTGCTGATGAAGAGGACCAACTAACACAATCTTTCTAGAAAGCAATTTGTCAATATATATAAAGAGTCTTTAAAATGTTTATGACCCATGACCCTGTCATTTCACTTCTAAAGATCTCTTCCACGGAAAATAATCCGAGGGGCAGGTCACAGGCAAGGACTTTCATCACAGAGTTGTTTCCAATAGCAAAGGAAGTAAACGGAAGAATATCCAAGTAGAGAACCAGTTAAAGGAAGATGGTATGGCCAGAGAATAGAATAGTGTGCAATCACCTCAAAAGAAAGGCTCAGAGAGAATTTAGTGATGTGGGAAATGTCTGTGCTACGATTTTCATTTAAAAAAGGCAGAAGGACAGAAAAATGTGCAATGAGATCGGTTTAGCTTTCTTTCTGAAACGTGTATATGCACACACAAAAGACACCTAAATGTTCACACTGCTGGTGTCTGGGTGGTGGAAGACACGAAGGTTTGGAAATGGGGAGGAAGAGAAGGAAGAAGCAGAGGGAGAAGCAGGAGAGGAGAGATGTAAATGAATCTTGGGCCACCAGCGAATCCTGGAATCCTGGCCAGGCACGTTTGTGAAGACCAAGGAGGCCAGACAAGATGCCAGACCTCAAGGCTCTCCCTTGGCCATTTCCAAACAACGAACCACTGGATGAGCCAGAAAGCAGAAGCCTCAGCAAACAGGCCCCGTGACAATGCAACAAATAGCTGGAGTGTGCCTGCCCTGGCCCCAGAGAAAGGGAAAGTCAGGAAAGGGAGCAGGGAGAAAATCCTCCTGGTGCTCAGCTTCCCCGCCCCCACCCTTCTGGAGACCTCCGCCCCTCAGTATAACCCCTAGAATCCTGAGCACCTGCACTCTTCTTTCCCCAAAGGGGACCCTCCTGGAACGAGGCACCATCCCCGAACCCTGGGGCGAAGGACCCTCCTCTTTCTCATCTCCTGAGGGAGCCCATGGGGCCAGCTACTAGCTCACCTGAACAAAGACCGGGAACACCAGGACCTTGGGGGCCAGGGTGACATAGGTGCCATAGCTTGAGTGTGGGGTGTGCGGCCTCATGACCGGGCAGTTCTGGTAGTTCCCATGGCCCTTCATGGTCTGCACTGTCTTCATCAGCCGGGACTTCTTCCCCAGGCCTGTGTAGGACTTCCCTTTACTGGGACCACCTGATTCTGTGGAACAGAAATGGGGGACCATGAGCCATTTCCACACAAAGGCATCCCTGCATCACCTGCAAAGACATCCTTTCCGCAGAAACGGGGAACACAGACTCAGCCAGTCCATCAGCATTTACTGAGCATATGCTACATGCAGGGCCCTATACAAGGTACTGGGAACAGAGCGGGGCCTCAGGCCTCAGGCCTCAAGGAGTTCCCTCACACTCTAATGGGAGTTACACATAAACAAGCGACTCCAGGACTCAGATGGAGCTGGCAACCACCAGCTAGGCTAGGGGCACCGTCCAGTGTCCAGAATCCCAATCAGACTTACCAGTTTGGCCTCATACTTTTCAAAATTGGGAAACCTCTCCTATTTGAAAAATCAGACGAGCTGACCTCACCAGGCCCACGGTCCCACATAGAAGCATCCGTCAGTTGGACTGCCCTGTGTGTCAGATGCGCGCTCTCCCTGCCGCCACCATTCCCACAGCTCCCTAGACATGCCCAGCACAGCTCACCTGTTACATCGTCCCCCAGGTCCCACGGACAAAGGGACTGGAGGTCCAGTGGTAACCTGGGCTTCCCCAGGCTGTATGGGAGCCTTCTCTCTATTAGCCATGGGGGCGGGGACGGCCTGGTTCATGTAAGTCAGTCTACAATGAGCAGTGCACCTGCTGCCCCAGGTCTCGGGAAAGAGCGCCAGCTCTGAAGCCACATGGCTGTGCCCAGACCCCTTTCCTCTCTGCTTACTAGCTTGGTGACCTTTAGCCACTCGCTTCCCCCACCCTTAGAGACTTGCTTTCCTCCACTGCAATAATATTACCAAGTTCAATGGGTTGCTGTGAGCATTCAATGAGATGCTCCAAGTAAAGCCCCGCAATGATGCCTGGAACCCGGTAAGTGCACCAGAAAAGTTAGCTGCTAACTTATTGTGGCTCTTGCTGTTGTGGTTCCTCCACTTGGAAAAGCAAGTCAATCAGGTGCCCTACAGGCTGAAAATCCTAGGCTTCACTGCAGCCAGAAGATACTCTGGCTGGCCACCAACTCACCATTATTCTAATCAGGAAAAGGAGAGAGAGAAGGAAGCACCTTCAGGGAAGAGAGCAGAAGGCTGCCCAGCAGGGGACACTGCTGGACATACACCCCCAACGGAGCAAGCGGTAGCAAGCAGGTCTTTCTCGTGCCCTGTCCACCGGGCAGAGGCGCAAAGCACAGAGTAGCTAAAAAGTCAGGGATTCTTAGGTGTGAGCAGGTAGGAAGCCAACTTCAGATCCTCCTGCTCTGCATACACCTGGGCCCCCTCCGAGGGGCTCTTGCTGCCTGGTGGGCAACTGACCTGGATGCCTGGCCCATGTCCCAGGACCCAGGTCCCTTTCCACCACTCCCCTGTCCTGGCAGCCAGGGGGCGAACAGGTGGTCTGACCCCAGCTACCTCTGGGGGAAGTTCCCCACCAACGCGAGGTCCACGGCCTCAAAGGAAAAAACTCAGTTCGGAAGATTTCACACTTATTTCCTCCGCCCACCGCATGCCCCTTCTCCCCGAGCAGGGTGAGAAAAACAAGTCAGCTCCCCCATCACAAGTGACCACCCATCACAGCCATAACTTGGGGGCAGGACTCAAACCATAATAACTTAAACCACTTCCTGCCTCTTTGAGGAGTGGCTTAGAGAAGAGTAGAAAGGGTGGGGGAGGGAGACAGATGCATGGAACTAGTTAGCTAGCTCCTACTCTGGTCTGGCCATGGACCTCAGCCCCAGGGTGGTCTGTGTCCTTTGCTGAAAGAGCCCATTCTGGGTCTCAAGAACTGCACTGGATTTGAGCTGGTCAAGAAACTTGAACTTGAGCCCTGGCTCCCCCAGACTCTGGCTGTGCAACCCTGAACAGTTTCCTTCCTCCTCTGAGCTAGAGTTTTCTCCTCTGTTAAGGGGGGCTGGTGGGGGGCTCTCACAACAGACCTGAAGGGAAAGGGCTTCATGAACGGTACCAGAGTGGGGAGCACAGGGGATTATCACAAACCCAAGCCGACAGATAATAAACGCATCGGGGCTGGCGTTAGGACAGGGCTGCTGAGCCTCAAACCATACTGTGAATGAGGTCACAGGGTCAATCTGAAACTAGACAGTCTATCTGAACATGACCAAGCCTAGCTAGACCAGAGGAGGCAAAAACACACAGGGCTGACAAGTGAGGGACTGGGGCAAAACAGACCAAAATTAAAGGGTACCATTTGCTGATGCCAAAATCTGGGCCCTGAAGGTCCAGTCTCAGGCTTGTACAAGAATCTATGTCTTCCCTTCCCTAGCCTAGCTGCACACACAGGGTCGTCACAGCACCTTCGCCTTGGGCCTACAGAGCCAAAAATAAGCCGTGCGACATGCCTCTGCCTTCAGGTAGGAAAAGTCTGCTTAGCCCCATTTTATAGACCAGGCAACTGAGTCCTGGAGTGGTTGGGTGACTTTCCAGGGACATCTGGCCAGTATATGGTACAAAGCAAGGTCAATCCAACCTATGCAACAGTCATGCCTGGGAGCCCCATCTCCACACACCCTGGATCACCTGTGACAAATGGGCATGGCTCTCCAAAAAGGATTTTCTAAACTATCTTTTTAAAAAAACAGTCCAGTTTGCAACTGAGCTGCTGAGCTCTGCAAAGTCAACCCCCTTGACTTCCCACCTGCTACCTCTTAACATCCTCTGGTCCAAGCCCCGACATCGCCCCTTTTTGCTAGGACACCTGCTTCACTGACCAAACACAGTAATTACTCGGCTTTGCTCTGGCTTCCGAGGCGAGCCCTGGCAGCCATCCCACTCTGGCAGTGGAGAATCTGAGGCTGGGCCCCTTTGAAGGGCAGGGGACAATGCTGAGGGCCCCAGCGGCCCTGGGGAACATGCCAGCTACAAGCAGCAAGTGCCCTGGGCCTCGGAAGGGTACCAGATCTCGTTCAACTCTGGACGGCTCCATCCTGTCCCGTGAAAGGAGCCTGGGCAGCCCAACCAGAGAAGGAAGCACAAGTCGGCACCGCGGTGACAGCCCGAGCCTCTGGAGAACCCCAAGTGTGTTTAAGGAAAGGTTCAGTTTTGGGGCGCCTGGGTGGCTCAGTCGGTTGAGTGTCTGACTTCAGCTCAGGTCACGATCTCACGGTCCGTGAGTTCGAGCCCCGCATCGGGCTCTGGGCTGATGGCCCAGAGCCTGGAGCCTGCTTCCGATTCTGTGTCTCCCTCTCTCTCTGCTCCTCCCCCGTTCATGCTCTGTCTCTCTCTGTCTCAAAAATAAATAAACGTTAAAAAAATTTAAAAAAAAAAAAGGAAAGGTTCAGTTTCACCCCTTCCTCTGAACTCCAGGACTTGGGGCCATGAAGACTTGATGGTTGACAAAGAGAAAAGATGTTCTTGTATACCAAAAAAAACTATCGTCATGGAGAATAAACGAAGGAAGGTCAATTCTTAATACAACGCATTCAAAAAGCCACCGTTGTTATTAACACCGTCATCATGTCCTTACTTGTCCCTCTCTCTCTCCACAGCTTTGATGACCGGGCCCTTCTTGGTTCACTAAATCTGTGGATACAGGTTGGGAGGACACCAAGAGGCATCTCTGAGGCCAAGAAGGACTCAATCCCACACCACCAGCCCACTGCTGGCAACACACCCCTCCAGCCCCCTTCCTCTGTGACCAGCCTTCCAGCCCTAGAAGCAACCAGCCAGCGTCATTCTCCTTTACTGAGTCACTCAGCAGAAATTGTACCGAGTACCTGCTGTCTGCCACACCCTGGGTCCAGCACTGGAGACACAGAGATGGGGCGGCCCAGGCCCTGCCCTTAATGAAGTCACCATTTAGCAGTGACATCTCCACTCTAACCTAATGCGCTGACTAAAAGCTTTTTAAGAACTCAGTGTTGAATAACTATCAGACTCCTCTCCAGAAGGAACACAGATTCATTTCCAACAGACCAGGCCTACCCACCCGAATGGCCTACCCTGGAGAGAATGAAGATGCCTTCCATCAGCAGCTCTGGGCCTGATGGGAGCCCTTTTCCCTCCCGAAAGGCACGGGTACTTTTCCAAGAACTTGCTACAAGCCAGCATCGACTTCACGCCGCTGTTGGGGAGGGAGGCAAGGAAGCGAGTTTGCAAGCGGCTGGGAAAAGGCCCCTCTCAAGGAAGGAAGTCAACAGGTATTCCGTAGGTGCTAAAGGGCTCAAGCATAGGACCACCAGGCAAGGCTGGTCACAGCTTTCCAGATACCAGCTGGACTCCAGTCAGTTGGACCCTGGCAGGCACGTAGGCACATTCCCTATAGGAACGCCCGGTCAGCTACAGCACCAAGACTGGTATCTCAGGCTTCCTGGGAGAAGGACCTGGGTTTTTTGTGTTTTTTTGAGTTTATTTATTTATTTTGAGAGGTGGGGGAGGGGCTGTGACGGGGGAGACAGAATCCCAAGCAGGCTCCTCACAGTCAGTGCAGAGCCCAATGCAGGGCTCGAACTCACAAACTGTGAGATCGTGACCTGAGCCAAAATCAAGAGTCGGTCACTTATCCAACAGAGCCAACCAGGCACCCTGAGAAGACCCTGGTTTTGAGCTCAGCTTCTTTCCCTGGATCTTAAAAAATAGGGACGGGGGTGGGACGGCGCCTGGGTGGCTCAGTCAGTTGAGCATCCGACTTCGACTCAGGTCATGATCTCATGGTTTGTGGGTTCGAGTCCCACGTCGAGCTTTGTGCTGACAGTGCGGAGCCTGCTTGGGATTCTCTCCCTCTCTCTCCACCTCTCCCCCACTCATGCTTTCTCTCCCTCTCTCAAAATAAATAAACTTTAAAAAAAGATAGGGTCGGGGCGCCTGGGTGGCTGAGTGGGTTAAGCATCGGAGTTCGGCTCAGGCCATGATCTCATGGCTTAAGAGTTCAAGCCCCGCGTCGGGCTCTGTGCTGACAGCTCAGAGCCTGGAGCCTCTTCAGATTCTGTGTCTTTCTCTCTCTCTCTGCCCCTCCCCTGCTCACACTCTGTCTCTCTCTGTCTCTCAAAAATAAATAAAAACATTGAAAAAAAAATTTTTTTTAAAGATAGGGTCAGATTCAAAGGCCAAAAGAGAAGAACCTATCGAGTTCAAAGACAGCCATCTTCTGCATAGCCTCTCTCAGTGGGCAGACAACTGCCCCTCCCGACAACCCTCTGAGGTGGAAATCATCAGCCCCATTTTATAGATGAAGAAACCGAGGCTCATTGAGGGAATATGAATTGCTCACAGCCACACAGCTCTGATTTGAGCCCTCCCTGCCCCACTTCCGCGCAGGCTCAACCATGGTGCCTGTAGCACCTAACATATATTGGTTGCTCAGTAAAAGTGAGTGAATCCCAGTTGAATGCACTATCTCCTGGGCTGCTGTAGGAAGATCCCTTCTTCGTTCTCAGCTGAGGCTCCAAGGATGAAAGACACTGGTTCAGTGAGGGAGAGCGGGTATGGGGAGGAAAGATGGTCTGTGTCAGTATGCTGGGGATCTTACAACTGGCCTCACATCTCCCTGGGGCTGGGAGGGCACAGCAGCAGAGGACAGACCCACCTTCGGGGATGGCATCCTCCTGGTACAGAGGCCGCAGCAGCTGCAAAGGAAGACAGAAGAATCGCATCAGCTCGGCTCCAGGAACGGGGAGGGCCAACCAGGCAGGCTGCTCACCCACCACCCGGGGATAGGAAAGGAGGAAAAACAGCGGCCAGGCTAAGGAGCAGAGGGAGGTGCTTGGAGGGATCAGAGATTCCAGAATCTTCTAGAATGTTAGGGTTGAACAAGGTTTTAGCTTTCATCCAGTATAACCCCTAGGCTGAGTCCCCAACTTTCTGGATGGCGGCTGGTTCCGAAGTGCCTTCCAGGGAACACCGGCACTGCGGGACCCTAAGAGGCCTGCCGTATGGCTGTACCAGCAGGGGAATTCTGAAAATGCTGGGTTAAACCGTCCTCTACTGCAGGATACCCTCAGAGCCTCGAGTAACCTACTCCATCCACATGGGGAATCTTGTCCAGAAGAGGAGGAGAGTTTGGGTTAGTCCTCAAACTTATTTGACCTCAGACACTTCTTTCCCAGAGTATCTCACGGGATTAACGTTTTGGGGCATGAACTCCAACACCCCATCATGCCATCGGGCAGTGTCTGCTTTCACACCTCCCCTGACAGGGGGCTCACCCCTATCACAGCGGCCCATCCCCCTGTAGAAAAAGCCCAGACTGGCAGAAAGCTCTTCCTTCTTTTGAGGTGAAATCTTCCACCCTATGACATCCCCTGGCCCTGGATCTGCGCCCGGAGGCCACAAAGACCCATCGCTCTCTTTCCCCCGGAACAGCCCTGGGGCAGCCAGAGTTAACACACACCCTGCCTCCTCACTGGCACTCCCAGCCCCTTGCAGGCTCCTCCCTGCATGCTCTTGTGCGAGGCCAGCGCATGCCCATCACCTTCTCCGAACCCACTGTCCATACCTGGCTCCCAGGGTTCAGTGGGGCCAGGATGATGTAGTTGGGGTCAGTGGAGGCGGTGGCACGGGACAGCGCAGGCAGGGTGTGCTGGCCCCCGCGCTTGGCCACCTCTGTGTAGCGTTCCCAGCCACCGAGTAGTAGCCCGTCCGAACTGTCACACACCAGGTGACAGCTGTGGCGCTGCTCAGGCCGTGCCTGGGCCCCGTGGGTGCAGTTCTTCTCCCGCTTATTGGGGGGCGACTGGAGGTCGTGCGTCGACTTGCAGGAGGCCCGCCGCAGGACCCCGCCGTCTGGCCCCGGCTTGACCTGGGGGACCATGCGCCACACGAGCAGGATGATCTCACTGGGGCAGCTCCTAGAGTTGGCGGGGGGAGGGGTCACACAGAGAAGTTGAGTTGAGGGTAGGGCAGAGAAGAAGGGTGGGGGAGGGGGAGAGAAGCCCCGGCGGTCAGGCAGGAAGGGAGGTAAGAGGCCACCTCAAGCCGAGACAGCGAAGGGGTCCCTTAGGTCAACTCTAGTTGACTGGCAGTGGCTGAGAAGGGCCCTGAGGCCACGGCCAGGTGAAAGGAGAGTACCAAACTCAACGAGTGATGTGGGTCACGGGCAAAGAATAAGCAAGGGAGGAGCCAGCAAGCCACCTACGTGCCACCCCGTCTCCAGTCATTCTAGAAACAAACGCAAAATGGGTCATGAGAGTTTTACCCCAGCGGGTCCAAATGTAGGGGACCCAAACACTCCAAAGAATAATTTCTCAAGTGCGCGAGTGAAACATTCCCCACATCTACACATCCTTTAGAAACAACGGGAAAATAACGAGCTGAAGTAGAAAGTGACGCCCTGGAGCCGCGCCGTGAGCCACAGGGTCAGTTTGAGAGCTTCTTCCCCGCTATTTGCCCCGGGATCCAAAACTGCTCCGAGCCTGAACCTTCCATTTTCGGGCCAAGAAACCCACCCCCTGGGGAGCAAAGTGAATTGCTCACAGCTGCGAGGAGGAGGGGGCGGGAGCCGCCTTGTGCCCAGGGCAGGGGGTTTGGGGAGGTGTGCCATCAGCCCGAGGCCCAGAGCTGCCCACCGCCCCTGTCACCGGATCTCATGCGCCAGCTCCACGCATTTCCAGTGCTCCACAGGCCTCTCGTTCAGCTGTAGCACGGTGTCCAGCTGCTGCAGCCCTGCCCGCTCTGCCGGACCCCCTGCACGGACAAAGAAAAGCCGCCTGAGGGCTCCCGAAGCCCTGACACGCCAATGACACGACCCATGACATGACCTAGAGTCGTGGCCCCCGCGGCGGCCTCAACAAGTCTGGCCCTCTCTGTTTCCTCATCTGCGAAATGTGGGGCCGACCTCGGTGGCTCGCGGGGGCCTCGGAGGGAGGCACCCGTTCGCCCTCACGTCTTCTCTACCTGCTCACTCCTCGGCCCGTCCACCCTTCCAGCCAGGCCCCCACCTCGCTCTCGCTCTCGCTCTCACTCCCCAAGGGCTCCCCCCCTCCTCCCCCGAGAACCCTTCCTTGTTGCCAGGCTCAGACACTTCATTCATTCTTTAACACCATTCCCTGAGTGCCCTCCTTGTGCCGGTCCCCATGCAGGCACTGGGGGGCCACACCCCGATCCCCAAGCCCTGGCTTCCCCTCTGTGAAAAACAGGGAGAGCATGCCTATTTTTAAGTGCTAATCAGGCTTGGAATAGGATAAAGTACCGATTCCAAATAAAGTCCATAAATGACTCTCATTTTCCCATGCAGCCCTTACTGAAAATGTAGGTTTAGTTCCTGTTTAACATGACTGGGAAACAAAATATAAAAAACCTATTTTCATTTTGATAAAAACAAAAAAAAAATTGTGAATCTATTTTCATAGACCTCAGTTTCATGTGTGGACATTTAAAAATAGTATTCTTTGGTTTTGAAAAACGAGGACACTGCTCCAGGTTGGGGCTCCCCCTTCAGCTCTCGCATCTTGTTTGCGAAGCCAGGCGCGTGGTGAGGGGAGCGGGACTGGCATCACCCGAGACGCTCACTTACCAGAATCCACAGCCTGGACTCGAACCGGAGAGTCACAGCAGATGGTGAAGCCAAAGCCGTCCTTCCCCCTCGGGATGGTGATCTAGGACACAGCCCCGCCCAGTTACTCCCAGAAGCCACAAGGCTGCTGCCTCTGCTCCAGGGTGGAGAAGCCCACAGGCCCTACCCCAGAGCCACCCTCCTCTCCAAGGGAGCTGGAGCCAAGAAGGAGGCTGGCCAGCGCTTGCCGTTCCTATCTTGGCCCAGGCGGCTTGAGCACTGGTTTGTGGGCCAAGCAGGAAGGCTGGGAACTCAGGAGGTAAAGCCAGGCTGACCCAGCAGGGCCTAGGATGGACAGAGCCTTGGAAGAGCAAACCTCACCTTCCTCAGACCCCATAGACACACGGTCCAGTCCTTTACCAAAAAGCCCACTGGACCTGCACATTGGAGATGTGCCTCGGTCCCTTCCTTCTTCCTCCCCACCACCCACCCCCCCTCCCCCCGGGGATTCACAGAGCATCTGTCCAGGGCTGGCCCTGTGCGGAAGGCCCAGAAACAAAGCCCACCTGGTTGCCACCCTCCCACGGCACAGGGGAGGGAAGAGAGGGACATGTGTACTCACAACCTCCGGCCAAGGGTCAGGGAACAAGTGCAAGGGTTCTCAGGGCAGTCCATTGCTGGGACCTCAAGGCATCCAGTGAGGGCTCCCAGGTGAGGGGGCAGGCAAGGGCACAGACAGGCCTCCTGAGTGAACCTGAACTAGCCACTGACCTCACTGTGCCTGCTGCATGGCAGATCCACAATCCTACTTTCAGAAGTCCCAGGAAGGGGCCCAACCACCTGGATCTTTTATTTTTTTCAAGTTTATTTATTTAGAGAGAGACAGAGAACACTAGTTGGGGAGAGGGGCAGAGAGACAGGCACAGAGAATCCCAAGCAGCCTCCACATTGTCAGCACAGAGCCTGACGCAGGGCTCAAACCCACAGACCATGAGATCACGACCTGAGCCGAAACCAAGAGTCGGACATTTAACCAATGGAGCAACCCAGACTCCCCAACCCCCTTTTTTAAAAGTAGGCTCCACACCCAATATGGGGCTTGAACTCACGACCCTGAGATCAAGGGTCAGACGCTCTGCTGCCAACCAGGCAGCCCTAGGATCTCTTTCCAAAGCAACACAAAATTATCAAGCTCCTGATGCATGCCGGGTTCTGCTGAGGTATCAAGGCATGGGGGGGCCGGTCTTTGGGTCCTAGAGGGTGACAAGAATATGCAGATCTCTCCAAAACGAAGGACACAACATGCACCGGAGCCGAGTATGAGATCAGAGCTGGGAACAGTTCTTTGTGCTTGACTTTGGACGTCAGGCTCGGTGCAAGGCAGGCTCGGTGCGTTGTAGGAACTCAGCAAGTGCTTAGTGAGGACAGCCCAGCACTGTCCCACCGGCAGCAGGAAACTGTCGGGGTGCAGTGCTGTCTGCTAGCCAGTTCAGTTCAGCCTTGCTCCCCTTCTGCATACTGCCAGTTAGACTTTGGGTGGGGTACGGACAGCCCAGACCTTGCCTCCCCAAAGAGCAACTCCAGCTGCTCCGAGCAGGTTTATGAAAGCTACAGACCTAAGAGGGTCAAAGTCAGAAAGGGGTTGAGCGGGGCCCCAAGAGACTCCCTGGGAGAAGTGGACATGGAGGGGGCCCTGGTGAGGCACAAAGGGGGGCAGGTCGAGAAAGAAGCCAGCTCGGCAAGCTGGAAAAGGTCGAGGGCCAGTGGCCTTGTCAGGAGACTCATGTCTCCTTCCTTTAGGGGTTGTCTCTTCAAGGCTGGGCACCTGGCATTCACCTGCCAGCTGTCCCGAAGGCCAGGCATGAGGAAGGGGAGGGCCGGGGGACCCAGGGTGACCAAGGCCCTTGGAGGCTGTCGGGGAGGCCCCTGAGGCTCTGCTTCCCACCAGCCCTGGGCCTGGATTCAAAGCGAGTTTGTAAAACAGGAAATCTGACAGACAAGGGGAAGGGGGAGGGGGCAGGAAAATACCCTGTTCCCATAAGAATTCTGGGAAAACACGCAGCTAAGACAGGAAGAGAAAAAAAATGGAAAGAAAGAAAGAAAAACAAACCGTAGAGTGAGTGTGAAAAGCCCAGGCTGGACTGAGGGAAGATGTCAGGAGCCTGATCCACTCCATGTGACTCACAAGGACTTCAGGGGGCCTCTCAATCCATCCTCAGCCCAAGCAGAAGCTGGGATTACAAAGTCTTTCTAGACCTTTCCCAGTCCTACCCCAGCAAGGACCACAGTCCTCTTGCCTGGGATGACAGCTCTGCAAACAGGTCCTAACACCCATGGGCTCAATGCGAACAGTTTGGGAACTGGCCCCAGAGCTGAATCTGGAGAGAAGGCGTGTGCTCCCACAAAACAGCCTCCCCCTCCCACACCCTCGGCCCCTCCAGGCAGGACTATGGGCTGAGCCCCCTGGGCCTTCCTAGCCACTAGCCTAAGAAGAACCAGCCCAGGAAAGTCTAAGCCAGCTGGGGGCTGGGAAGGAAAGGGAAAGGGAAAGGGTGCCAGGAAGCAAGCTCCCCTCCGGGCTCAGTGTGACAAGGGGGACCGCACAAAGGAGGCAGGATTATGCTCTGTCCATCATGAGCCCTGGAGACAGTGCCCAGGGAACCTGATCATCACTGCAGCCCCGAGGGGTACTCGGGGCTGGTTTTAGCATGCCCATGGCACAGAGAAGGAAGCTGAAGCTGCAAGTAGCCCTGCTCTCAGTCCTCCTCTGTGACCTGGGGCCTAAGGATCAGGAGGTGAGGGGAGCAGTTCCTGGCAGAGGCCATCCTTCCTGGAGGGGGTTCTTGCTCTTTCCTGTCCAAGGCAGGGACCGTCACTGCTCCCAGCCCTCACCCAGGCTAGCACCTCACCTCTGCCCTCCTGCCTGCTTTCTGATCCCCTGTCCCGCCCAGACTTCCACCCGAGTCCCTGACTGCCACTGCTGACTGAACACTTCCTAGATGTCCATCCCAGGCGCTGCACAGGCACTCTGTACACAGCCTTCCATTCGCCTCATAGCACCATCACTGGATATTACCATCCACCTCCACTGATAAGGAAACTGAGGCTCAAGAGCTACAGCCAAGGGCACTGTAGAGAGCTGGGGCGCCTGGGTGGCTCAGTCCATTAGGCATCTGACTCTCCATTTCAGCTCAGGTCATGAGCTCACAGTTTGTGAGTTTGAGTCCCGCATCAGGCTCTGTGCTATTGGTGCAGAGCCTGCTTGGGATTCTCTCCCCCTCTCTCTCTGTGAGCGCTCTCTCTCTCTCTCTCTCTCTCTCTCTCTCTCTCTCTCTCTCTCTCTTTCTCTCTCTCTCTCTCTCTCTCAAAATAAATAAATAAATAAACTTTTTAAAAACTTAAAAAAAAAAAAAAAAAGAAAAAAGAGGACAGGGCTGAGTTTGAGCCAGGTCTAGCAAAAAGCTGGTGCCCAAATACTGTGCTGGCTCCTAGTATAGGATCTGTCTCGAACTTCAGTCCCAGAGCCCCAGGCCCCACCCATATCCATGCCTGGCCCTACTCTGACAGCCAGCGGGCTTCAGTCTTCTGGGCCATATCCCAAGGTGACCAAAAACTTCTCAACCTTCCATCCAGCGCCCTCTGCCCTACCACCCTGCACCCAGCTGCTGGTGTCATAGGGGCTGTTCTGCCGGACTCTGGGAGGGCAGGCCAGGCCCTGAGGCCTGGAGAGCACAGCAGGAAGAACAGGTGGGTCCCACGGTCCAAGCCGAGGTGCAGGAGGCCCCTCTGGGCATCTCCCTAGGACCTGAGGCTGGCTGTCTGCAGGACTCAGGACCCACATTGCAGTCTGGTCATTACAATACACAGAGGGATTTTTCTATACCTTTAAAATCAGAACCATTCCTGAACTCCCCTCAGTTTGGACATTCCCAAAATCTGGACATCCTTTGCCTTCACCCTCCCTGTCCCCATTGCTTGTTTATAAGAAAAAGGGCCCCACGCAGCTCCAGAAGAGCCTTGAAGCTAAGGGATCGTCACTCCCACTCTGCCCCACATCCAAGACAGGAGGCTGAGAGGCCAAGCCTTCTCAGTGAGGATGGGCTGGAGTCTGAGGACTCCGGAACCACCCCAAGGCATCACACCTACCAGGGAGGAAATCATGTGTGCACACATATACACGGAAACGTCCCATCTCACATAAAAGTGCACAGCAACACACGTGAAAACACATAGTCACACACAGACAATGCAGGACAGGCACTCTTGTCCCATCAGAAGTAGGGAAAGTTGGTGAAAGTGTAAAGTTAGCAAAAACACAAAACCCAACTGCTCAGCCATTTCCAATCTCAAGCTTGGGAGGCCTTTTTTTTTTTTTTTTTTTAACCCACACTGCCCCCAGATAAAAATAACAGAAAATCAACTAGATAATCTCACCAAGGACACCACACATCTGTGGTTAGGACGATATAGAGCTGGCCCTGGTCTGCCCCTAGAGAGGGGGTAAAGGGTGGATCTTAGGGCCAGCTCCTACCTCTATCCTCTCCCTAGACTGCAATTAACCTCCAACGAGCAGAAAGAAACAAGGAAGGACTTGCAGGGAGAGAAGTCCTGCTCAGGTGAGCCCCTATCCTCGACCCCCAATGACACCCAATGCGCCCCCAAGGGGCTAAGAACCCACCTGGCGGTAGCGACGCTCCGAGCACACCTTGCAGAGCCCATTGAACCGGTTCATGGCTGCGGGTCCTGTCTCAGCTGCCGCCCCATGAAATCCCAGCTCTCCCCCCAGCAGTGGGAGTCCACACTGCGCCCAGTCAGCCTGGCATGACCGCCCTGGGAAGCCCGCCCCGCAGAAGAATGGCAGGAAATCACCTCTCACCTCCCCAAGCCCTGTCTGTGCTGTGTGCCTCTGCACGATAAGCCCGAAGGCTTCCTGAAACCTCAGAATGACAAGGAAGAGGGAGAGTTTTATATTAAAATTCCTGTCAACTAGTTAGTATTCCCCCCGGCCCCCGGCGGGGAGAGGGCGCCTTTGTTCTGGCTGCATTCTCCGCCATGGGCCACTTTGTGATTCCAATGTTCTCACAAACACCCCTGGCTGGACGAGAACCCAGGCAGAAAACACGGCCCGCTCTATAACAACGCCACCTCCCCCTGCAAATCCCAGGGTCCCGGGCAGCAAATCCAGAGGATCAACACAATCTAAAGAATCCAAGGACGCTTTAGGGGGTTGCACTCACAGACATCCCATCTCAAAACAGAGAACACGAAACATGTGGAGTCTGAGGAACAGCCTGCCATTCAGAAGCTGCTTAAAAGTCAGTTTCCTCGGCTTTAAGGATCTGACGACATGTAGACCATAAAGGCAAATCAGGAAGGGAGTTCCAATCACTAGATGATCTGGCTTCCTCGTTTTGCCCATCGAGAAGCTGAGGACTGCGGTGGTTAAGGTCACGCAGCAGGGTAGGGTGGAGCTGGCCCCCAGTCTTGTTCCCTGCCTTGTAGAGCAGTACCTGGTGAGCCCCGCGCCCCTGATACCACCTCACCGTCTCTGGGGAAACCCACCCCGCCATCCATGTCCTTGACGCCAGAGAGTGTCCATTGGTACAGCCCAGCTTTGGCTGTCGTGACAGTGGGCAGATCACCCAGGTTTCTGGACCTCTATCTCCTCCCCATGTGTACAAAGGGAGAGTTGAGCAGATGACCTCTGGGGGGCTCTCCCTCAGCCCAACCAAGCTTCTGACGACCACCCCCACTGTGCTGAGTCCTGTGGACATCTCTCAGTGTACAAGCCCGGGAAAATCAAATGGGCCTCAGAACAACGTCCCCACAGGTCAGGGCCTGGGTGCAGATCCAGAATGAAGCCACCTAGAAACGTGCAGTGTTGATGCCCGTGTCCGTGTCATTCCTACAAACCACCAGGAAGGCTCTCTGGTCACTGCCTTCTCTCTGCTGGGCACGTACAGAGAAAGGGAGAGAGGTCTTTGCAGCTCCTACACTGAAGCTAGAAGGTTTAAACTCCTAGTGAAGCCACAGAATACAGTAACCAGCAAATGGTTTTAATACCGTGCTGTCCGATGTGGTAGTGACAGGACACATGTGCCAGGTAAATCTGAATTAAAGTTAAATAAAATGAAAAATTCAGGTCCTCGGTCACCTTAGCCACTCTTCAAGACGCTAGTGGCTACCATGTTGGACCGTGCCGTTCTAGATTATATGCTCCATGAGGGCAGGCACCTTTGACTTGCTCACAGCTGTACCCCAGCACCCGGCGCAGGGTCTAGCCCGTGAGAATGTTCAATAGACAATGAATGAATGAACGAATGGGGGAATGAATTGAGCAAACGAAAGGGAAGATGTTTTGTAGAATATCATGCACCTACATGTAGGATGTTATCGGGGAAAACAGCACCATCATATCTTCCCAGTAGGCCACATGAAGCAGCAGTGTGGCACAGTGTATTTAGAGGCAGCCAGGCCTTGCTTCAGGTCCTGCCTCCATCACTAGCTGGCTGTGTGGCCGTGGAGAGGGACCTAACATCTCTGAGCCTTCCATCTGTGAGATGGGGAGGCGACGACCATCACAGAGGCGGCAGTGAGGATTAAATTAGGTAACAACAGCATCTGGCACAGAGCGGCTTCTCAGTCACTGGGAGTTTGTTTCTCCCTCTCTCGGCTGTTAGAGAAAACCATGGTCCCCTGCCATGTTCTGCAAGAGATGGAATGAATTTGGAGGAATTCACCAAAATCCCTATGTGAAGGTTTCTCTCTAGATTCACAGCCTTATGGAGTAAGGACCCACTGGTCTCAGGTTCAGACTCATGGCTGCTCGCTGACATCAAGCAGGCCTAAGCGGAGGGTGATTTGGCCACGGTGTCAGGGGAACCGAGCTGTCTGAGGGTTCTGGGGTGAAAGGGGACGCTCGGATTTAAGAGACTGAAAGCTGGTAAGATCCAGACTCCGCCATCTCCAGGGGCCCGGGCCTGGCTCTCCCCCCACCACTGCCCCAAGCAAGAGTAACCTGAGAAAAGCACAAGAAATAATCACTTAAAAATGCATGCCTTGGGGCAGCTGGGTGGCTCAGTCGGTTAAGCGGCCGACTTCGGCTCAGGTCATGATCTCGCGGTCCGAGAGTTCGAGCCCCGCATCGGGCTCTGTGCTGACAGCTCAGAGCCTGGAGCCTGTTTCAGATTCTGTGTCTCCCTCTCTCTGACCCTCCCCCGTTCATGCTCTGTCTCTCTCTGTCTCATAAATAAATAAATGTTAAAATAAAATAAAATAAAATAATAAAAATAAATAAATAAAAACGCATGCCTTGTGAATTTCCAAGCTCCAAGTGAACCTGAGTGTCAGGCACCAAAGGCGGTCTTAATAGGGGGTCTCCTGGGCCAAGGGACAGACCAGGAACAAGTTAGAGCCCAGGGTGATGCCCAGGCCCTGTCAGTCCTACCCAGGCATGTCCCCACTTGCCTTGAGTTTCTCCCCGCTCTCAGTGTCCCCATATCCTGGAATTCTCTGCAGCGGGCCTGGAAGATGACAGAGAAGAGTTGGAAAGTTCCTCCTGGCACATAAGGGCCCATTCCACAGACCACCCAGAGGACAAGCCAGAGTGTCAGGCCCACAGGGCTATCCGAGTCACTGCTGGCCTCCAGGATGTAGGGGTGCCCGAGCTCAGGCTAACCAGGGAATCAAGAGTCAGGACTACATGTGAGAAGGAAAGAAGAGAAGGGAACATGAAATCCCAGTCCTGAGCCTCAGGACTCGTGGCAGGGCCCACTTGCCCTGCCTATCAAGGTAGACACACTGAGGCCAGCAAGGCAGCCCATGGGAGAATCCTGAGAAGGAGTCATGCAGAAAGTTCCTGAAACACAGCCCTCCATAAGCTAGAATGGAGGTTGCTGAACCGCATGGCGTCAGGCCTATAATCCTCTCCCAGGAAGGTCCAACCATATAAATAAAGGTGTTGGAGGCAAGAGACTGCCTGCAGTCTGCATCATAGCAGGTGTTTGTGAGACCTGGACCCCTGACTTGACTGCAGCCAGGGGTGACAGATGCCACAAAACACCGGGGTGATGCTACTATGCAGGAAGGGAGGGAAGAGAGAAGCCAAGGGGGTGAGTGGAGCAGCGTGTCTGGGCAGAAGCCAAAGGTGGTGTCCATGCACCTCTCAGGGGCCGCAGTCGCCGCCTGGCCACCTTCAGGTGCTTGGTCCGGCCCAGGTGTTCCCCCAGAAGGTAGTACCAGCCGTTGATCTCCTGTCGTGAGAGAAGGCATGACATGCTCAGACAAAGGAGGCAGAAGGCACAGGTCAGGCAGCCACCAACCCCCCTCAAAAAGCAGCAGCTGGAGAGCCTCCCTCAGGAGCAGCGTCTCTGTAGAGACAGACAGTCTGGCGGCCCTGCCCCAAAGGGAGCTGCCATGCCTGCACCTCCAGGAAGCCTTCCCTGATGCTCCAGGCGGAGTTGGTCTCCCCTCTGCTGAATTCCCACAGCCTGTCAGCCCTGGAGAACAGTGGTCTATTTGGATGTCTGTCTTCCCACTAGGCTGTGCACAGGCTTTTTGATGTGCCTTGCACTGTGCCTGGTATACAGTAGGAGCCCAATGGATGTTGACGGAACAGAAGGGAGGGAGTGGGGGAGGGACGGAGAGGCCAGAGAGTAGGTGTCCTGAGGCCCCTGAGCAGTCCCATGGAGGGAACATCTTCCCCCAGGAGGGAAGGAAGCCACAGCTGCATCAAGAGAAGATACTTGGCGCCCACGTGCACCCACGTGCAGGATAAAGGTTCCTCAGCCACCTACCCCCAGACTTCACTTCCAGGACACCAAGTGGCACGTGGCAACTCCATGCAGAGGCCACCAGGACATCTCTGGGCATGTGCAAAAGGAGCATGTCTCTCGCCTCCTCAAAAGCCTCCAGTTTGGCGGTAGGGGGAGGCGGTACAGTGCAGAGGCGGATAAGGGACCCGCTACCCAGAGGGAGGGTCTCCGGATTCCAGAGAGTCTTCACTCGGCCTAAAGGAAAGCTCCACAGGGGATGTCGCTGCTCACTCCATCCCTGAGCACTTGCTAGACTCAAAAACATGAGACCTGGTAGATCACGTCAGAGGGGGAGAACCACCCGGCCCTCCTCCTCCAGGGCAAGCCCAGCAGTGCTGAACTCCGAGGGAGGGACCTGCCAGCATCCTTCATGGCAGACAACAGACCCAGAGCCCCCTGGAAAGCCTTGGAGCTGCCTGGACAACTGATTTCTGACAAGAAGGAACCAAGAAGGGGACCCAAACCCTTGGTCACTCAGATGATAAAGTGTTGTTATTCAGGTCGTGAAGCACACAAGACAGAAGCCCCACCCGAGGGCTTCCAGACCAAGGCCTCTGCCCGTACTAGTCCTGGCCTCCATGGGACGACCCTGCCAGAGGCTTCTCTGGGACCCACCTTGTCCGGAGTCAGGAGCGACTTCACCCCAAAGCTCATGCAGCCGATGAATCCACTCTGTCTGGGAGAACAACAGAGGCTTGAGTCAGCACCTTCTCGAGGGCTCTGTCGGGAGGCCAATTATCAAGTGCAACGTAGGTTTGCCTGATACACTGTGGTTTACAAAGCACTTTTACCTGCATCACCCAATTTGTGCTTTCCAACTTTGTGAGTGAAGCTGGAGAGGGTTTATTCTCTCCATTTCACTGAGGAAAAGGCTGAGGCTCAGAGCCAGTCCTCTTCCCAAGGCCACAGAACTAGTTAGTAGTAAAGTCCCGTGGGAAAGCCAGGCATCCTGGATCAGAGAACAGCACTCCCTCCACCAACCACAGAAGCTCAGAGCTACCCATAGGCTTTGGGTCTGTTTTTTTTGTTTTTTGTTTTTTTTCTCCTTTTTTAAAATATAATTAACATACACATATTAGTTTCAGGTGTACAGTATAATGATTCAACAACTCTATACATTTCTCAGTGCTCATCAATATAGGGTATTCTTGGGGCACCTGAGTGGTTCAATCAGTTAAGCATCCGACTTCGGCTCAGGTCATGACCTTACAGTTCATGAGTTTGAGCCCTGCAATGGGCTCTGTGCTGACAGCTCAGAGCCTGGAGCCTGCTTCGGGTTTTGTGCCTCCCTCTCTCTCTCTCTGCGCCCCCCCGACTAATGCTCTGTTTCTCCATCTTTCAAAAATGAATAAACATTAAAAACAAAGAAAAAGAAAAAAAGCTGGGGCACCTGGGTGGCTCAGTTGGTTGAGTGTCCAACTTTGGCCTAGGTCATGATCTCACCGTTCCCAAGTTCAAGCCCTGCGTCAGGCTCTGTGCTGACAGCTCAGAGCCTGGAGCCTGTTTTAGATTCTGTGTCTTCCTCTCTCTCTCTCTCTCTCTCTCTCTCTCTGCCCCTCCCCCACTCACAGTGTCTCTTTCTCTCAAAAATAAACATTAAAGAAAAATGTAAAAAAAAAAAAAAAAAAAAAAGCCGTCCTGGGAATCCTGCCGGGCACCCGCCTGTGCCTGCCCCAGTCAAGGACCAGCGGACTAGGTCTCTATAAATACATATTGTTTGCATTCTCCGGAAAGGGTGGCAGCTTACCATCTGACAGTCCTAGGCAAAACAAAACTGGCTTCTTGCAGACAGCCAAGTAAAGTGAGGGGCTGGGGCTGCAGACTGCTAGGGACTGATCCTCGTAACTGTCACACCTGCCCTGCCGATGCACACTCCACACCTGGCCGTGCCTCACCAGCTCCTGTCACTCTGCTACTCCCCCTGCTCTCTCCCCCTGGCCCCATTTCCTGTGGCCTGGGCTCCACCTGCTTCCCCTCTTCCTTGCCCCCTCCCATCAGACAAGGCCATATTAATAATCTACCCAAAGAGGCCAGTGTGCTCACCCTGGGTCAAGCAACCCTTCCACACCCATCTCGCCAGCCCCCACCATCGGAAACAAACGTGCCTCCCTCCTGGGAAGCGGCCAAGTCAGCACTACGTGGCGGTGACCGTGGCAGACACTGATCAGAGCTGCCATTCCAGAAAAGCCTTGTCCAGACTTTACCAACGTCCTCACCGCCAATTTAATTTTGTTTGTCAACACATTCAAGAGCAACCCGGCTGGTATCGAGGTGCTCACACTGCCTTGCTACACACTTTCCTTTCACACTGGCTATGGCTGTAACTCTGAATCTCCAGGCACAATGCTTTAGCTGTAATACAGGCTGCCTCTCCTCTTGCTCTTCAATAAGTGGAATTTTTATTCCCTGGTGCTTAGAGAATGCTAAATGGTTAATAGCCTCCCATGAGCTTTGCTTCCTGCTAAGGGGCCTCCAATGATTTCATGCTAATTCAGGCCAAGTAAATTGTCACAATTAATGTCCATAAGCAGGAAACTCTCTCTAAGTGTTCTTCAATTAGCTACTCCTTTAAGCCTGAAATCTTTGGAGGAAGAAAGACTTCTTTTACATGTAATCTGAGTACACAGCAATATACCAGTCAGCTTATAAACTTGGGAACTAGGGCTCACCCTGGAGACTGCCTGAAAATTTCACCAGCACAAAGTCTCAGGGGCCAAGCCTTGGTTACTTCTGAATGCTAAACCCTGAGCTCAGGGCTGGGTGCACTCAGTGAAGGCCTGACAAATGGATGAATCCATCATGCCCACGGTTGGTTGGCAGGCACTGGGCAAGGAGCCGCAACATTAAGGAAAGAAGACAAACATGCAGGAATTTAAATAGCAACCCAAGACAGCAATACAAAGGCTATAACTAGACAGGGCGAGATGGACAGATGAACAGCGCAGGCAACAAATGCTGAAAGCTTGGGGGAGGCAAGAGCTGGTTTAGGGCTGAAATGCAGGAAGAAGGCCTGAAAAGTTAAGCCAAAGAGAGTAAGAAGAAAAGCACCTCAGGCAGAGGGAACAGCCAGCACAAAGGCTCAGAGATAAAGCTTCATGGAACACTCATGGGGAATGGTATTTGGCTCAGTCGCCTTTTGAGCAGAGGATTAGAGACCCACTACAAGATGAAATGCAGGGACACCTGGGTGGCTAGGTCGGTTAAGCATCTGACTCTTGATTTTGGCTCAGATCATGATCTCACAGTTCATGAGTTCAAGCCTCACGTCAGGCTCTGTGCTGACAGTGCGGAACCTGCTTGGGATCGTGTCTGTCTCGCGCTCTCTCTCTGCCCCTCCCCCCACCTCTCAAAAAATAAACTTAAAAAAAAACAACAAAATGAAAATGCATTATTTTGAGGGAATGCATTTTAATTCTCTTTCTCAGGGGCCTTAAACTATTTCTGTTACAGGGTTACACCATTTAATATCAATTTTATTTTATTTTATTATTTTTTTTTTTAATTTTTTTTCAACGTTTATTTATTTTTGGGACAGAGAGAGACAGAGCATGAATGGGGGAGGGGCAGAGAGAGAGGGAGACACAGAATCGGAAACAGGCTCCAGGCTCTGAGCCATCAGCCCAGAGCCCGACGCGGGGCTCGAACTCACGGACCGTGAGATCATGACCTGGCTGAAGTCGGGCGCTTACCGACTGCGCCACCCAGGCGCCCCTCAATTTTATTTTTAATTGGATGGCTTAAATTGAACACATACTTTTCCATCCATTTTTTTCTTTCCTTTTCTTTCCCTATGTCTGGTCACAAGCTCTCTAACATTATGGCACTGTACTTGGCATGAGAGTCCTGTTTGGAAAGTAGATTAAAGGACAGAGAACACTTAGAGTACCCAGGACAGGGCATGACACACAGCAGGCAGACTCCCCATAAATGTACATACTCTTCGCATAAAAGATGATGTGTTTCAAACACGTGTGTGTGTTTTGTTCTTTTTTTAACTTGGTGCGTGACATTACAACCCTAACACTGTTCTCTGGCCACAGATTCTGAAAGCACTATGATTGATACTAGAAGCTTCAGTCTGTTCTGCGCCATATTACCAAACAAAACTTTTAGTTTTTTTTAAAGGACACTTTTTAAAATATTTTTTTTTTATTTTGAGCAAGAGTGTGCATGCACGCGTGTATGCGCAAGCAGAACAGGGGAAGAGACAGAGGGAGACAGAGAATCCCAAGCAGGCTCTGCGCTGCTAGCGAGGAGCCCCATGCAGGGCTCAAACCCATGAACCGTGAGGTCATGAACTGAGCCGAAACCAAGAGTTGGACGCTTAACCGACTCAGCTACCCAGGTGCCCCCAAACAAAACTTTTAAATAGCCAAGTTCCATAGTCAGTGATATTAAGGAGTTACTGTTAATTGTCAAGCATGACAGTGGCATTGTGGTTGTCTTTTTAAGCCATCTTTTAGAGAGAGAGATACAGATGAGATGATGTCTAGGATATGCTTTAAAATAATCCACTGGAGGAGGGGAGAATGCGTAAGATTGGCCATACATTGATAATTGCTAATGCTGGACTATGAACATATGAGGGTTCATTATATGATATTTTCTATTTTTGCTTATGTTTGAAAATGTCTATAATTTCTTGAAAACTCACAAAGCCTGAAAGCTGAATATCTTAGCATTTTTCACTGCATTTCACAGTTGAGGAAACTGAGGCCGGGAGCGGGGAAGGAACTTACCCGAGATCTCATAGTGAGTTGGAGCCAAAATCTCCGCTCTAAGGCCTGGTTCCCCTCCCCTGGTTCCCACTGTGTCCCCATGACATCAACCAGCCCTTCCCCAGAACGTCTTTGTAGACCATTTTGCTCCCCATACACACGTTTATGGCCATCACTGAAAGGATTGTGAAAATTTGTGAAACAGATGCTTCCCTTCTATCTCCCGTTTCGAAACGTAACTGCCACATGTTCAGCTGGATGACTTACGTACAACCGTGTTATAAATGCCACGGGAAGCAGCCCAGCCTCCGAGGAACAAGTGTCCTGACACCAACAGGGTACAGCTTCGGAGTCATTTATCACCTGTGCGACACAGTCAAGTGTGCTATAATGTGGTTACGACCACACAGGTTTGGTGCCAGGCTGCCTGGACTTGAATCCTGTTTCCACCACATCCTAGCTGCATTAGCTTGGGCAAGTTACTTAACCTCTCTGTGCCTCTGTGTCCTCACGTGTAAGAGAGAGACAACAGGAATACCTATGTATACCGTGTTGTGAGGACTAAGTTGGACAACGCCTAGAATATGGTATGTAATGCCCACACACAGTGCACATTAAGAGCTTAATTGATAAACTCAGGGAAGTTCCTTAACCTTTGTAAGCCTCAGTTTCCTCTTCTATGAAGAGAGGGACAGTAATAATTCCTACCTCTCAGGGTTGTTACAAGGATTAAATGAGATAATGCATGTAAAGTGGTTGGCCACAGAGAAGAGTTCAATAGATGTTTGTTTCCTTTCTTCTGTAATTGTCTTTCGCGTTGGTAAGTCGCGTGTCCGTCCTTTGGGGAAGCACAATGTGATCTGAGAGCGTTCCGCAGGGCAGAAGCTTCCTGCCATTGCTCTGCCTGCCTCCCCCAGCTCAGAGGTCTTTCTCGCTCAGAGATGGGTCAACACAGCGCCTCCCTGCGGCTGAGCAGGCCTCCGTGGGGCTGGCGATCTGTTCCGTGGCAGGCCTGTCGGAGCCTGCCCTGCCCCTCTTGAGCTTTGGGTTGGGATGGTGACCACGAGTTCAACTGTGTTTGGTTTAATAAGGAATCTCACTTTCCCAAAATAGGCAACAAGTGGAGACACTGCCTCTGTCACACTGCCCCGCTGGGCGCTGACTCACTTTCCCCGGCCTCGCTTTCTTTTCCAAAAACCGTGAGCTGCACTCTGCCTGGCTCGCTCTGGTCTCCCAGGAGGGCAGACCTCAGTGGCAGATCCCAGGGTGGTGCCTGCCTCCCGCACCTGCTCCCCTCCTTGCCTCCATCTGGTGGGCTCCCCAGGCATGCTCCGTCCCGCCGACACTCCTCCTCTGTCTTCTGCAGGCTTTCCTGTCAACATGGGCTTCTGACCCTTGAGCCTTGGCACTCACAGTCATCCTAGGCGGTCCCACCTACTCAGCCCTTCACCTTGGTGGCCATGGCTCCCACACCTGTACCCGGCACAGACCTCTCTATCCCCTGAGCTCTGTGTCAGCAAGGCTGCCCCCCTACACAGCTCCTATCCGGCTGCTCTCCAGCCCCTACATCTCTGTGTATCCGAAGCTGGTTCCCTCCCCCTCCAGGGCACACTGGTTTGGTTGGGGACATCACCCAATACCCAAGAATGATCCCTGACTTCCCCTGCTGATGTCACAGCCAAACCACCGCTAAGTACCGTTCACCTAATCTCCTAAATCTGTCCTGGGTCTGTCTCCTTCCTCTCCATCCCTAAAGCATCTCTCTCACAGATTACTGCAAGGATCAGCTAGCTCCTCCCCAGCCTTCCAAAGCCCTACCAGGATGACAGATCTAGAACACACAACTGTCATTCCCCCTGCTCAACACCCCTCAGTATCTCTCCATCACCAGCTTCCCAAACACCAAGCTGGCGGCATGAGGTTCCTTCAAGAACTTGTGTAAATGCACATCCCTCATCCTGCCCATGAAGATTTGGGCTGAGTCCATCTGATGTGGCACTTGGGAACCTGGGTTCCTTGCAAGCATCCCAGGAGATGCCGACGCAAACCTGGGCGCCTAAGAACCACCGGCCCTTAGGAGGAAGCCCATGCACCAAAGAACACCTACAGAATCATGTGATTTGGCTGACATCAACCCTTCATCTTATCTCTAGCTGGTCCCTGCTTTGTACTTGACCCTCCTACAACACCAGTGAGTTTGGCGATTCCTCCCCACTCTTGCCCTGCCCTGCTCTCTCTACTCTGCTGGTTTTCTTCTGTCCTTTTGCTCGTATGCCAAGAGTGAGGACTCTGGGGTCTAACTGTCTGGGTCCCCATCCTGGCTCTACTCCTCACTGGCTGGCTGACCTTGGGCGAGAGACTCCCTTTCTTCCCTTCAGTTTCCTCTTGTGAAGATGTAGGGCAAAAACATACTCTTCTTAAGAGTTAAGAATTAAATGAGATGACGCACTCTCATCTCCTGGCTCGTGGTCGACACCCAGTAACTGGTTGCTCTGGTGAATCAACGTGATGCCTTCCTCCTTACCCACACCTCCAAGTCTCTACCAGTGATCCTCTCAAGAGCAGGACAGTCTCTGACTGACCCTCTGTGTCCCCGGCATCTAGAACAACGCTGCCACATTGGTACCCAGGAAATGGCAGCTGAAGGAATGAGTCCTACAGCACCATAAGCCCCATTCCATGAGAAAAAGTAAATGCTCTATTAAAAGAAATATCCTTCATTATGAAGGTTGAATAAGGCTCAATTTTGAAAAGCATACCAGCTATAAAATAGAAGATACTAAAAAGCATTCAACCCCAGGGGTGCTTGGGCGGCTCAGTTGGTTGAGCGTCCAACTCTTGATCTCAGCCTGGGTCCTGATCTCACAGTTCGTGGGATCGAGCCCCACATCAGGCTCTGTGCTGACAGCATGGAGCCTGCTTGGGACTGGGATTCTCTCTCTCCCTCTCTCTCTGCCCCTTCCTCTCTCTCGCTCTCTCAGAATGGAGAAGCTTAAAAAAAAAAAAAAAAGAGGCATTCAGGGCACCTGGGTGGCTCAGTTGGTTAAGCATCCAACTTCAGCTCAGGTCATGATCTTATAGTTTATGAGTTCAAGCCCTGCCTCGGGCTCTGTGCTGTCAGCTTGGAGCCTGGAGCCTGCTTTGGAATTTGTGTCTCCCTCTCTCTCTCTGCCTCTCCCCCCACTCACTCTGTCTCTCTCTCTCTCTCAAAAATCAATAAACATTAAAAAAATTTTTTTGTAAAGCATGCAACCCCAAAATAATTTTCTAGTCTAAGCTGGTGAGTGGAGCTGATTTTTATTTACCAAGCTACTTTTTCGGTCACCAGTTGGTTCTATGATTACTCAACAAATGCTCTAGTCATAAGGTCCCCCAGATTCCTTGGACTGCACCAGGTGGATGAACCCCTACTGCTCACAATGGGCCATGGCACTCAGTCCACGTGCTCTCACCGCCTTTGTCTGGAAGCTGACTCTCCCCGTCACCCAGCTCTCCTCTGCTGTGTTGTACAAAACCCCATGCCGGTGACAACATCCGGCCTCCTGTACCCTGGGCAGCAAGACCAGCCTGCTTGGACTCTCCTACATAAAACCTCTGCGCCTCCTACTCTGCCTCCTCGTGGCAGCCTGAGCCCAGCAAGCATATCCCTGCCTCACCTTTGCTCATGCAAAACCTTCTCTCCTCGTCTTATTGATCTCTGCCCCAAGTTCCAAATCCCATGTTTTCCATGAAGATTTCCTTGATCACCTCAGCCCACGATGAACTTCCCTCTTCCTCTTCCCATACTTACTGTCCTTATTACTTATTCATTCTTTTATTCGTTCAAACAATATTTACATAACATCTGCGTGCTAGGCACTGGGTACAGCGATGACTAAGAAAGAAATGGGCCTGTTTTCCTAGGAGCTTTGCTCCTGTGGAGCTGAGCCTGTGTCTATTGTTACTATAATTTGTATCTGTGAAGCACCTGGCGTCCCTTCCTGAAAGTGGGCACCTGGAGAGCAGAGTCCACATGGAGGCTGGCTGGCGTCCCTGGTGGCCAACCCAGTGTCTTGTCGACGCCAAGGGCACAGCAAATGCTTTCGGACAACGCGATCCTTAGCGTCGCCTGGAGAGACAGGGACCCAGGGGCCGGCAGCCTCTCAGATTTAGCGTTGCCACTACTGCTTATTCATCCAACAGGTATTAACCGAGTGCCTGCCGTCTGCTGGCCGCCCGGCCACTGGCAGCCACCCTCGGGCTCACAGCGGGCTCTCCCTTCCGGCTCAGCACCTCCCCTCACCTGGAGTCACCTGCCCTGTTCCACACAGTGACCAGAAGGCGCTTCTGTTCATCTTCCTCTTGGACAAGACTGCAAAGCAAACCAGACGGCCAGCGTGTTAGTAGGGCCGAGCTCCAGGCTAGACCCCTGGAGCCTGTCAAGTTGCAAAATTTACCAATAACCTAAACACAACCATAAGGAGCTGATTAAGGAAGCTCAAATGCCAGGAACGTGGGAGGTAGGTATTCACATGCACGGAAGAGTTTACATTATATGGTTTGGGACAAAAGGGAGGTCACCGTGTAATACTATAGAACAATTCCATTTTTTCGTAAACACCTACACATGCCCAGACATACACACCCACACAGACTCAAAGATCTGAAAAGAAAGAAGCCGAGGCGTGTCATGAGTCGTAGGGCTTGGGGCGTCTTCTCGTTTCTTTGTTTATGCTGGCCTATTCTTCTACCATAAGCAAAATTACCTCGTGTAATTTGAAAAAAAACAAAATAATCTTAACTTTCACCAACAAAATACGAAACGTCCATTTCCTTCCCAGGGCCCCAGAGTTCATGGATGGGGGAAGAAATAATAATAACAGTAGTAGTAGTAATAATATTAAACAGCAAGAGCGGACACTCTGTTACACTGTCGCATTTACACCTGAGCTCTCTGAGGAAGGTAGTGTCATAAGCCCATTTTACAAACACGGAAGCTGAGGCTCAAGGAAGTTAGCAAATTTCAAAAGGGAGAGGGATCCCTCAGCTTGGAAAATTTCTTCTACTGAAAGAGAAGGCTTGGCCCGAGGCACGCTGGGAAAATGCATCCTCTCCAGGGGCTGCCAGCCTCAGGCTGGGCACTCTGGCTGTGAGAACCAGCCAAGTGACACCTTATCACCGTGGACCTCGCTGCTGGGCCGGGTGCCAGGGATGCAAGGACATACGTGAACAAGAAAACAAAGGCATCCTTTAGAAGTCCCTGTTTTTCTGCTTAGATAGACTTCTAGATTTGGCAAAGAGAGCTGTTTCCAGATAAACACTCCTTCCCTCTCCTCTCGAGGGCCTGGCTTGCCCCAGACTCTTACAAGAAGAAGTGCTCGTGGAAGACCGGCTCTCTGCAGTCTAGAATGGTCTGCGTCTTCTGGCGACGGAGTCGATGATTATCTTCAGGGATCAAAGAAATCTTGAATTGGGGAAAAGTAAGCGTGAGATGATTACTTGTGGGACACAGAATCACAAAAGTCCTGCAGCGGACTCTGCACATCTCCCAAGTGAAAACCTTCCCAGGTGTCCTTCAAACCAGCCTCTGCAGAGGACAGAGGGGAGTCCTCAGTCAGATGCTGGGGAACAAAGAGAAACCCCAGCCGAGGCACTGGAGTCAGATGCGGGGACAGGGCCCCGCAGCCGGCAGCCACAGGCCCAGCCATAGATGGGGTATACCTCAACCGGCTCTACTCTCCCTCTAAGTGTGGGCCTCTCTTATAAGTTCCCAGCACCTGCTAGGTGCTCCCTCACCAGAGGCTCCAGGTCGGCCTCTGGTAAGGCCCCAAATCCACACTCTCGCCCTCTGGCTGCCCTTGCCCTGCCTCTGCTCCTGCCCTGCTCCTGACCAAGTCCTTGCCCCCAGAGGCCCTGACCAGGCTTTGGGGAGAACATGGAAGGGTGCATCAGGGCCGGCACCTGGCATCCCAGCTGCACACTCTGGGAGGCGCCTGGCCTTTGGTTCTGGCTGGAAGTAGGCCCTCCACCCTTCGGGGCCTCTGTCTTCACTACAAAGACCCCACCCGGATGGATCTTCTAGGCCTCAGAGATACTCCCTCCCCTCCACCACCCAAACCTGCTGCCTTGCCTCCGGTTTTGCCAGGGAGAAGTGTGAAAACATTCCTTTTCATGAGAGGGCTTGGGATTTTCTGTGGATTTCCATCACCCACACATTCACGGTGCTCACCCACGTGGATGACCAAGATCACCTATAAGATTCCAGCTCTGGCAGGAAGGCTTAGGCACCAAGCTGGGCGAAGGGAAGGGCCTATCCTAGCTCAGGGCCTCATCACTGGCCCTAATAAATGCCTACTGACCAAAGAGTGAGGCGGTCGCTGCCACTCCGAATGGCACCGGGCCCACAGATGCGCTGAGACCTTGGGACTCAGACTAGTGACATAGTCCCTTACCGTCCCCCATGCCACCCACCCCCACCCCCACCTCCAGCTCAGCATACCTTCACGTAGGGATCACAGATGCCAGGCTCTTTGCTCATCAGGCCTTTGCCTTCTATAACTAAACAGAGAATGAAAATATTGGGGTGAGTGGATAGGAAGGATTATTACTAGCCCCTACAACCACTGGCTATTAACCTCTCTCTGGTCTAGTCCATTCCCACCATCTCCCACACGCAGGCGGCACCCTCACCGAGACGTGGCAGGGTGCACTCAATTCCTTGAATCTTATAGTTGAAAGAGAACATAAAATTTATTGAGTTTAACCCCTCATTCAATGGGAAAGATGAGACTGCCCAGGGACCTAGAGACTGTAAGAAACTTGCCCAAAGTCACAGAGTAATCAGAGCGATAGGAATCACACAGCTGGGTTTAGATGCATATCTCCTGACTCCCAGTCTGGTGCTCCTTCCTCCACATGAGACTGCCTCCCGGGATGGAGGGGCCAGGCTGGAGATCTCAGTCTGCCCCATCAGCTGCGCTGTGGCTGGTGGACAGTGTAACACAGCAGGCAAAAGCCTGGGTCCAGAGACAGCCTGTGGTCCTGGGTCCACAGACCAACGCAAATGCCAACTCACCACTTATGAGACAGGAGAGCTTGAGCAAGTTGCTTTGTCTCTCTGCAACTGAATTTGCGATTTAAAAAAAAAAATTTTTTTTTTAAAGTTTACTTCCTTATTTTGAGAGAGAAAGAGCAAGGGAGCAGAGGAGGGGCAGAGGGAAAGGGGGAGAGAGAAAATCCCAAGAGGGTTCTGCGCTGTCAGCACAGAGCCCGATGTGGGGCTCACGCTCACGAATCGTGAGATCCTGACCTGAGCCGAAACCAAGAGTCAGACGCTTAACCGACTGAGCCACCCAGGTGCCCCTGAATTTGCTATTTTTTAATGGTGGAGTGATAATAAGATAATGGTTAGTGATTATAACATCTGCTTCATGTGGTAGTGGTGCTGGTTACATGAGAGAATGTATCTAAAGTGCTTAGCAGAGTCTCTGGCAAGCAAGGAACTGCTCAAGCAAGGTTTGCCAAAGGAAAAAATCGTACTAAATAAAAGCCAGGGGCAGGTGGGAGGTGAGGAGCAAGCCTGATCTCGAAAGCGAGCACAGCCCATTTGCCTGAGGTCTGCAGAAATCAGGCAGCAGGTCCGACAGAAGCAGAGCCTCTTTGCTGTTTTCTTCTCTGTTCCATTTGGGCTGGGCCCTGGGGTTTGGTTCCAACAGGGCTCCCAGAGTCTGAGGCGTAAAGCACATGAAGTCAAAGGAGAGAGAGGAACAGGCTGGAAGGGATGAAGAACTCTAAGACTGGGGTGAAGCCAAAGCAAACGGCGCAGGACAAATGAAGTGGCGGAGGCCAAGATGCATTTTGCAAAATCTGTTTGCACAGCTGTTGTCAGGCTCTGGTTGGCAAAGAACCCCCTTCTGCCGGTCGTTGGGAACTTCACCTTGGGCCCTCCCCAAGGCCAGGACCGGAGGACCCCAGGCGCCTGCTGGTCTACTCTGCCTGGTGTCCCAGCTACTGTTCCTGTGTGCACCCTGCCCCTCGAGGGCATGGGCCTGGGGGGCAGGCTCCCCACCTGAGGAACCCTTGGGTCTCCCTGGCCCCCAGAGCAGGTGGGGCAGACATGGCTGCTGCCTCACTGCACTTCTCGGACAGACCAGAGTGACACAGCGTAGTCAGAGCTGCGATAAGGACACAGAGGGGGAAACAACATACTCAGGTAGGTCAGGGGGTGATTCCCGGAGGGAAAAAAATGAAGCAAAATGAGCCTTCCTTCCTGAGTCTTAATGATGATGAAGGCAGGCATGTATCTTGCAAAATCAGAGGGAGGAAGAGCTGTTTTTCAAAAGACATTCAAAAAGAAGGCAGCCTATTTCAGACACAAGAAGTAGCGGGTACAAAGGCACAGAGGCATGAGCAAGCATGATGCCCTCAAGGGGGACACAACAGGAGGTGGAGGGAGATTTTAACAGCAAGAGCCACGAAGGCTGGAGAGACAGCCAGGGCTTGCTGGGCTAAACAGAAGAGTCCAGGCAGCAAAGGCCATGGCAGAAGCTCGGTAAGAACTTGAGTGCTGGATGGAAGGACGAACAAATGGATAAATGGACAGGTACAGTGTAAAGTCCTCTGCGTGGCATTTAGGACCTTCATGGCCTGGCCCCATACTCACTGTGGAGCAGCAGAACCCGGTCCTGAGCATCGATCGACAGCTTCAGCTGACCTAAGGAAACAACAACAGAAACAACTTCACCTCGTCTCCTCGCTGGGTGAGAAATGGGGTACAGAGATGGGAATGTTCTTTTGTTCATGTGAAGCAATTCGAAGATCCATTCAGTCTCTGGGTTGGAAGGGAGCTCAGAAGCCTCTTAGTTCAGCCTCCTCAGAACATCAGAAGTCCCTTCTGCAATACACCCAGCAGTGGTTCTCCAGCCCAGGCTTACACCCCTCTGGTGATGGGGAGCTCACTACTTTACAAGGAAGTCCAGGCCAGTGCTGGAGAGCTCTCGCCACTGGGACAGTTGGAAAAGTTATTGCATCCACATCATCACAAGCCTAGATTGGAGAGTTAAGGAGCCTGGGCCTTGGTCAAGAGTCCATGGGGGGGAGGGGGGTGAAGAGGTGAAGGGGGAGGTCAGGGAAAGCCCTGCACCATGACAGACAGTTAGCTGTGTTCTGGAAGGGCAAAAACAACACAAGGACAAGGAACAAATGATTTGGGGGGAAAGCAAAAGAAATGAGATCAAGTGTGGGCAGAGAATTCCTTCAAAGTTGATGCTATCACCTTCAGTCATTCCACAGAACCCTGATCTCCCTAAAGAAAAAATAAGGAGGCTTTCTGTGGCATTGACATAGAGCTATGCTACTCAGAGTGTGGTCTGAGAACCACCAGCATCAGAAGCATCTGGATGAGAGTTAGAAACGCAGACTCTCAGGGCACCTGGGTAACTCAGTCGGTTAAGTGTCTGACTCTTGACTTGGGCTCAGGTCATGATCTCAGGGTTCATGGGATTGAGTCCCGTGTCGGGCTCTGTACTGATAGAGTGGAGCCTGCTTGAGAATCTCTTTCTCCCTCTCTCTTTCACTCTGCCCCTTCTGCCCAAAAAATAAACATTTTTTTAAAATGCAGAATCTTGGGCCCCATCCCAGGCATACTGAATCAGGATCTGCAATTTAACTAGATCCCCAGGGAGGCACAGGTACATTAAAGGCTGAGGAACCCTGGACTAGAGCTCACCAAAGAGCCTCTGAAAATGTCTGTAAGCCTGGAAAAGACCCTCTTAAGCAAGAGACAAAATGCAGAGGCAACAGGGAAAGAGATAACTCTTAACTCCATAAAAATTTTCAATGTCCATTACAATTAAAGTTATCATAAACAAGGTTATGAGAAAATACCATAGAAAAATAGACAAAGGTCATGATCTGGAAATTCAGAGAAGACAAAACAGCCAATAAACATACAAGAAGATGGTCAACCTCACAGAGATCTGGGATACGCAAATTAACAAAATACCATTTCCCATCAATCTGCTCAGCAGGTCATTTAAAAGACAGATAATGTTGGGGCGCCCGGCTGGCTCAGCTGGTGGAGCATGCGACTCTTGATCTTGGGGTTGTGAGTTCGCACCCTATCTTGGGTGTAGAGATTATTTAAAAATAAAATCTTTTTTTTTAATTAAAAAAAAATTTTTGAATCTTTTTTTTCTTTTAGAGACTGAGAGAGCATGCACAAGAGGGGGACAGGGCAGAAGATGAGAGAGAGAGAGAGAGAGAGAGAGAGAGAATCTTAAGCAGGCTTCACACTCAGTGCAGAGCCTGACACAGAGCTCAATCCCACGGTCCTGGGATCATGACCTGAGTGAAACCAAGAGTCCAGATGCTCAACCAACTGGGCCATCCAGGCACCCCCAAAATACAATTTTTTTAAAAAATTAAATTAAAAATAAAAGACAGATAATGTCAAACGTTGGTTAAAAATGTAAGAAAACAGGTACTATCACACCCTGTTGGAAATGTAAATGGAGGATAATTTCTGGCAGCATTTGCTAGAATTTAATTGTAAATGTCCTTCAGCCTAGGAATTCTACTTCCGGGTAACTATCATAGACAAAAACGCACACACGAGCACAAGGCTGGCTCTCCAACACTGTTTAAAATAAGGAATAACTGGAAACACCTGAAATGTCCATCAATATGAAAATGGTTAAAAAAGCTATGTCTAGCTGTGCTATAGAATAAGGGCTCTGTATTTCCCAGCATGGGAACATTGTTGTGATAAGTGTTTAAGAAAAATAAGCAAATTGCAGAACAGTACAGATGGCATAGGGGTGTGTGTGTGTGTGTGTGTGTGTGTGTGTGTGTGTGTGTGTGTGTAATGAAAAACAGGGATCCCCTCTAGGGAAGGGACAGAATTAGAGGGAGGGAAGTCAAGAGGAACTTAAATCTATCACTATTGTTGCTTCAACAATGCAAATTATATGAACTATCGCACTTCTATAATTTAAAATAAGAAGAGGGAACACGGAGAGAAGGGAAGGAGGGAAGAGGAGAGGGAGGGAGGGGGAAATGTAAACATAACAGAAGGGCCAGGGCTGGAAAGCAGGGGAAGAATCAGGAGCTGGTTTTTCCCCCAGCTTTTCTAAATTTTTTAAAAGACAATATAAAAACAAAACAAAGCATTAAGTCATCCTCACAGATGCCCAGTGGCCCTTCAGCATGGACTGAGGAGAGGAGGACCATACTCCTCTTCCGCAATGACGTGCTGAAAAATTTCCCCAGTCCAGTAGACTCTTCTTAGAACCTCAAAAAGCCACTGAACTCAATCCACCCAGTGGACACCACTGGGGAGGCAGGGCCAGGATGCGGCAGGGCCTCCCAGCCTGCAGCAATCCCACACATCAACCAGGAAGCCCTTGCATCCATGACAAGCCTGTCGCACAGCCATCAGCCTCTGCTTGATCACCTCTGGTGATAGGGAGCTCACTTCCTGCAATGGGAGCCCTTTTTCTTTTGCGATAACTCTGATGGTTCAACGTTCCATCTTATGTTGAGCCAGGAGTGGCCTCTCAGTAACTTTCATTGTCCAGCTGTGGTTCTGCTGTCAGTCTCTGGGCTCTCTCCTCTAGATCTAAAGCCTAAAGTCCTTTCACTGTTCCTCAGTGACGTCCACAGTGACGCCCCCTCAACATCCCAACCGTTCATCTCCGGACACGCCCCGTGAAACTGGAACTGTGGCTGGGGCTTGTGCTTTGCTGCCGGCTGGAGGAAGGCCAGGCAGGGTTTGGAAAACAGAAAGAGGGAAATTGTGCAGCAGTCCCCCGACCACTGTGACCTGGAAACCTCTTGCTCCTCGTACTTTGGGGTGCTGAAACTGCAAGCCCAAGCAATCCAGGCTCCAGGAAACCCCTGATCAGCTCTTCGCCCATCAGAAATTCTCGCTGCTCTCCTGCCCAGGACACGGATCTCAGAAGCCCGGAGGCCTGCTCCAGTTCCAGCCCCGACTTAGCCTCCTCTCTCTGAGAGCCACATTGTCCCCAGTTGTGAGATGGAGCTAATAACAGGGGTTACTGCACTCGCCAAGCTGTATGCGGATCAGATAATGCTGAAGGGTGAGGAGGTGAAAGGCGCCAAGAGAACCCATGGTGTTATTAGCTCAAGATCTGAGCAATTATCACTTTGGGGCTCTCTGCAGCTGAGAAATCTCCTACAGAAACTGGGCCGGATCCAGTGTGGGGTGGAAGGTTTTGAAACAGACAAAAAGGGCCAGCGGTCACAGATCGGATTTCGTTAACCCAAAGGCAACTCTGTTTAACACCAAACATTTTTTCTGAAATGATTACCAGTGCAAAGCCGGCTTTGGCCCACACACATTTGGCTTTCCGAAGTTGTAAGAATCACTGAGCTGCACAACACCATCACCTATCAACAACCTTCTCACAGAAATCAGGATGGAGAAGCCTCCCAACACAAGTGCTCGCTAAGTCCATTTGACAAACATTTGCCAGGCACCTGCATGGGGACCTGAGTCAGGAAGATCTGAATGGCCCAGTGTCCGCCCTCAGGGAACTCACAGCCCAGTGGCTAGGGCAGGGGCAAGGGCAAGGCCAAAAGTGGAGCTGGAGCACAGGACAGGCCTGGAGCAAAGTCTGACTCGGACATCAGAGGAGTCTATGCAGCTGCCCTTCCAGATCTTGCCGTGCAGGTCTCCTCGGGGAGGATCAGCACGCTCTGTACCCTGTTACAGCACAGAAACCAAGCCCAGCAGACCAGGCTCAGACCCTCAGCACAGGACACACCCTCCCCTAACCTATCCTTGGGCTCACAGAGAAGGGCAAAATCAAGAACGAGACCCCCCCCTTCCCGCCACATGGCCATGCCTGTCCCCTCTGCTTCTCCCATTCCATCAAATGATTGTGCCTCAAGGGCCCTGAAGTCATCTTACCCAGCCTCCTCAATTGGAAGCCAGAACGGTCATGCCTACCTATGGAAGGTGACTTTGCCCTGGGCCCAGAGTAACCAGAGTAAGGCAGGCCGGAACGGGAGACCAGAATCCTGCCCCAACTCTAGTACTCTTGCCTGTATACCAAGTGGGTCTTCTGGAGCCACCAGTGTGCCCCACTGCATCTGTGCAGTGCAACCCTGGGATTCAGGAGCAGAGAGAGACATCAGGCACAGGACAAGGTGCCACAGCTTTGCTGGAGAGGCCAAGAGGAAGCCAAAAAGGAGGGCAGGCTCAAAGAAACATCCCCAAGTCTAAAGAAATAAACCACTGAGGGTGGGTGGGGGGTGGGGTGCCTGGGTGGCTCAGTCAGTTAAGCGTCCAACCAGATCTCATGGTTCATGGGTTTGAGCCCCACGTCAGGCTCTGTGCTGACAGCTCAGAGCCTGGAGCCTGCTTTGGATTCTGTGTCTCCCTCTCTCTCTGCCCCTCCCCCATTCGTGCCCTGTATCTCTCTCCCTCTCTCTCTCTCAAAAATAAACGTTAAAAAAATTTAAAAAGAGGGGAAAAATAAAGAAACCACTGGGTAAAGGGGAATTCAAGGGGCTCCTGGGTGGCTCAGTTAGTTAACTAAAGTTGGCCCAACTCTTAGTTTCGGCTCGGGGCATGATCTCCCAGTTTGTGGGTTTGAGCCCCGTGTCCAGTTCGGTGCTGACAGCATGGAGCCTTCTTGGGATTCTCTCTCTACCCCTTCCCTGCTCACATTTTCTCACTCTCTCTCTCAAAATAAATAAATAAACATTTTTATAAAGGGCGAGGGAGGGGGGGAAGCCAGGCTGAATCCCTGGGTATCTGCCTATCTAGGTAACCAAGCCTTTCACCGGCCCCTCAAATCTCTGATCTTATCAATATACCCACTTTCCCCCCCCGGGATCAGGGAGTGGCCTGTGACAGTGCCTGGGAATGTTCAGGCTGAAGGGCCTGAAACCATCCTTATTGGGGTGTTCAGAGGCCCTGGAGATGGCACGCCCCCAATTTCCATGGGCTGGTGTTGGGGACCAACTCTGCAAAGGGTGGGGCTGAGAGGCTGCAGAAAAGCACGGAGCCAGGGCCCAGAGACAAAGGAAGAGCAGACAAGGCCACACGTGACAGGAAAAACACTAGGTAACAGTGAGCTTCGGAAGGCACAGAGAAGGTACAGGTTCTGCTGGCCCAGGACCCGGGGAGTTCGGACTCACCGGGCCCTGGGGAAAAAGGGGTATGGAAGCCAGCTACAGAAATTCAATCTGGCAAACCTCACTCTGTCGAGGACCACAGGAAGATGAACTCTGACTCTCAGAACACAGTCAGGGGAGAGACATACTCAAAACACAAAGCAAGAAGACGGGGCGGCACACCACTGCTGGACTCAGGGAGCAGCAGGAACGTGTGCTAGAGGGAGCTCATGGCACCCTGGGGTCTGCAGAGAACATCGACGAGGGGCTTGGCCGGCTAACGTGAAGCAGCGGTCATCCAAACCCCAGTTCACCTCCAAAGCAATTCCCCATTTATGAGCTGTCATGTGTCGAAAGCCACAGTAAAGGGGATGACATCAGGGAAAAAACGCACAAAGAAGGTTGGGTCTACATGGAGCCTAGCCAGCCGCCAGCACTCCATTTGTGGGGACAAGGCTGCACCCCAAGCTGTGTGTACAGGAGAGCGGGAGGCAGCCAACCCTCTCTCTGTGATCCTGGGCTGTGTGACCCACACGGCAGCCTGACGGAGGCTCAGAGAGGGTTACACACGTTTACGCATTTCACTTTCTGCCCCCTAAAGGAGAAATGATAGGCTGCAGGGGTGACGGGGAAATGGGAGCCATCCAGTCTGGGCATGCAGCCCTGTGGAGCATTTCAAGTGTCTGTTCTTTTGAAGAGGGAGAATCTTGAGTTCCATTCAGAGAAATGGTCTGGCTTCGGCTGGTGCCTGCTGGCAGAAGGAGGCCTGCAGGGCAAAAGGGGGCAGGGGGCGGCGGTGGCATAAAGATGATGATGGGCCAATCCAACCCCTCTCCTCTGACTCTCCACTTCCTGTGAGACCCGACATTAACTTGGTTTCCCCAGCTGTTTTTCCTTCCAGGAATAAATGGCTCTGGCCAGCACACGTCGGCTAACATCTTCACAGCAACACCTCTGAGCAGCCCCTGAGCAAAAACCACCCAGCAACGCCATTCCCAAAGTCTTGACTCACAGAAACGGGAGGTAATAAATATTTGGGTTTTTTAAGCAATAGATATTGGGGTACTTTGTTGTGAAGCAATAGGTAATTTATATATACCCAGATTGCCTCCAGTTAGGTAACAAACCTGATCTCAATTCTGAGGCCATTTTTCAATTTAAAAAATTGTTAAGAGGGGCATCTGGGTGGCCCAGTCAGTTGCGCATCTGATTTTGGCTCAGGGCATGATCTTACGTGATTCGTGAGTTCGAGCCCTGTGTCGCGCTCACTGCTGTCAGCACAGAGCCCACTTCAGAGCCTCTGTTCTCCTCGCTCTCTGCCCATCCCCAGCTGTCACTCTTTCTCTCTCAAAAACAAATAAACATTTAAAAAATTTTTTTAATTAAAATTTTTTTAAGAAACTACAGTTCTAAGATAAATCAGCATATTATGACTGAGAAAACAAAAGTCCTTCCATTTCTGAGGTCCTTGGTTTTCTCAGTAAAGAGATAGATTCAAGCCATACTCATGACTCATTAAACTGCAAAATCTGGAATTGTCCCATGTTAACCCAAGCCCAGCCTATTCATGAAAATGATTCACCTGCAGAGCAAATGATTTTCTTTTATATACATTCGTGTACAATATCATACATAATATATAGAAAATTCACATTATTCTGCCTTTCACGATTTTCCTTTAGATTTTATTATAATGATTTTAATTCCAGCATTTCCAGTGTCACCACATTTTATGAATTTCTCCCCACCCTTATCTATTTCATATTACAGACTTTTTCTCTATAGTTAAATATGTCATTTTGTAATGACGAGCATCTGTTACATCCTTGCTGATGGCATTAAGCCACACGATGAAGTCAATAATTTATTTTCATTCTGTTTTACAGTTGTGTTCTTTTCTTTAATTAATTAATTTATTTTGAGGGGGGAGGGGCAGAGAGAGGGAGAGAGAGAATCCTAAGCAGGCTCCACACTGTCAGAGCAGAGCCCAATGTAGAGTTTGATCTCACGAACTATGAGATCATGACCTGAGCCAAAATCAAGAGTCGGACACTCAATTGACTGTGCCACTCAGGCGCCCCACAGTTGTATTCTTTTTTTTCACTATCAAAGTTTTCCAGCAGAACAAGCCTCATTTGGAAAACACAAGAGAGGAAGCCCAGAAGGAACCATGAGTAAAGCGCGGGTTTTGGAGTCAGTAAGACCCGGCTTGGATCCTGGTTCCACCACTGATGATCCTGAATCACTATATCTTCTGTTTCCTCATCTGTACAATGGAAAGAATAATAATAATTCGGCTCTCTGAGAGGGCTATTGTAAAACTGAGAACTAATGTATGAGAAGCACCTGGCAAACAGAAAGCACTCTCACTGATATGACAAAAGGAAAGATGGAGGGAAGGAAAAAAGGAAGGGAGGAAGGGAGGAAGGGAGGGAGGGTGGAAGGGAGGAAGGAGGGAGGGATGAAAGAAGGAAGGAAACAAGGAAGAGAGGAAGGGAAGAAGGAAGGAAGGAAGGAAGGAAGGAAGGAAGGAAGGAAGGAAGGAAGAAAAGGAAGGAAGGAGAGAAGAAAGGGAGAGAGGAAGGAAGAAAATGAGGGACGGAGGGGGAGGAGATGAAAAGAGTAAAAACGACTCAGAAAAATTAGAAAATACATTCAGGGGACTTCTATTTCTGGAATGACACACCCACTGAGGAAAAATCTAGAAAAGCTGGAGAAAATATTTAAAAGCAGCTTCTTGGAGACACAACAAGACAGAGAGGAACTACAGAGCAGACTCAGGGAGCATGGAGGTCCATGGAATGAAGTTTAATATTTGCCTGGACTAATTCTCTCCTTGGGGTGTTTTCAAATTCCAGAGAGATGACGGAAAGGCCAAGAGGCTGAGCAGAGTTTCTGTCTGCCTCACAGGGCAAGAGGAACAGGAGTTGGAGACTAGGGCCTGTTGAGAGTGGGGTCCTTCTGAGCCCTGACCTTTTGGGTCAGAACCCTAAAGGGTGGCTCCCCAGGAACAAATGAACCATGATGAGACAGTTCCTCAGGGCACTGAAGCTCAACTTCAAATAATCCCAACCCGTAACATTACGACTATCCCAGATTTCTAGTCACCTCAAGCACCTGGCAGAAGCAAATAGAGATCTTTTTGCAGGAAGATATCACCCTAGGTCTGCACTAAAAAGCAAGATAACAACTCTGTGCCTGCTATTTACAAGAGACATAGCACACTTAGAATGTAAAGAAACAGAAAGACCAGCGCCCTTGGGTGACTCAGTCAGTTGAGCGTCTGACTTCGGCTTTCATGGTTGGTGAGTCCAAGCCCTACATCTGGCTTGCTGCTGTCAGCATAGAGCCTGCCTTGGATCCTCTGTCTCACTCTGTCTCTGTCCCTCCCCAACTCGTGCTCTCAAAAATAAATACACATTTAAAAAAAAGAAACATAAAGACCAACAGAAATAAGGTGGAAAAAGATACACCAGGCAATTCACTGTTCAGCAGAAGAAAGCTGGGTAGTGATGTTAATGTCTGGAAAAGTAGACTTTATCTCCACTAGAAATAAAGAGTAGGCTTCTTAATAATTAAAGTTTCAGTTCATTACTAAGATAATAATTCTAAATGTGTATGCTCTTAATATTGTTTCAAAATATATAAAGAAAAAACTGACAACTATAATGACAGACAAATGTATAACCATAGCAGGAATTTTAACATACCTCTCTTGGTAACTGATAGAACAAACTGGGGGAAAAGATTAGCGAGGATGTTGAACATTTGAACAACAGGGCACCTGGGGGGCTGAGTCAGTTAAGCGTCCGACTTCAGCTTGGGTCATGATCTCACGGTTCGTGGGTTCGAGCCCCACATTGGGCTCTGTGCTGACAGCTAGGAGCCTGGAGCCTGCTTCAGATTCTGTGTCTCCCTCTCTCTCTTCCCCTCCCGCACTTTTGCTCTCTTTCCATCTCTCAAAAATAAATAAATGTTGAAAAAAATTAAAGAAGAATATTTGAAGAATATAATTAGCAAACCTGACCTAAACCCGACACATACAAAACTACTATGCCTAACTACTGCAGAGCTTTTCTTTTTCTTTTTTGATATTTATTTATTTTTGAGACAGAGATAGAGCATGAGCAGGGGAGGGGCAGAGAGAGAGGGAAACACAGAATCCGAAGCAGTTTCCAAGCACAGAATGTGATGTGGGGCTCAAACTCACGAATCACAAGATCATGACCTGAGCTGAAGTCGGACACTTAACTGACTGAGCCACCCAGGTGCTACACAAGTACACACAGAACATTTATAAAAACTGACTATATCCTGATCAAAGAACTAAAAAGACGCAGAGTATATTCTCAGACCAAAATGTAGAATAAAGAACAAGAGAGGCGCCTGAGTGGCTCAGTTGGCTAAGCGTCTGACTCTTGCTTTCAGCTCAGTTCATGATCCCAGGGTCATGGGATCAAGCCCTGCATTGGGCTCTGCACTGAGCATGGAGCCTGCTTGAGATTCTCTCTCTCTCTGTCCTTCTGCCCCTCTCCCCTGCTTACTATCTCTCTCTCAAATAAATAAATAAATAATAAAGCAAAAAAGAATAAAAATATTACCAGAAAATCCCCAGTATTACCAGAAAATCCCCAGCAAATTTAAAAAATATGCTTCCAAATAATCTAAGGACTTGAGAAAGTAGAACTATGAAAATTGGAAACTATTTTGAACTGAGTGACAAAGAAAAAAACTACATGTCAAACTGGATATCGGCAATCTTGACCCTCATGAAAGTTACACAGGTATTTGCTTTGTGATAATTCACTGAACTACACATTATTTGGAGGAATGTTTTTCTGTGTGTGTGTTATATTTCATAATACAATTAAAAAAAAAATAGGGGCGCCTCGGTGGCTCAGTCGGTTAAGCCCCCAACTTTGGCTCAGGTCATGATCTCATGGTTTGCAAGTCCGAGGTCCCCGCCAAGATCTGTGCTGACAGCCTGGAACCTGGAGCCTGCTTCCGATTCTGTGTCTCCCTCTCTCTCTGCCCCTCCCCCCTCGTGCTCTCCCTCTCTCTCTCTCTCTCTCAAAAATAAATACATATTTTAAAAAATTAAAAAATTAAATTAAATTACAAAATACAGCAGAGGGGTGCCTAGGTGGCTCAGTTGGTTGACAGTTGGACTCTTGATTTCAGCTCAGGTCATGATCCCAGGGTCATGGGATCAAGCCCCATGTCAGGCTCAGTGCTGAGCGTGGAGCCTGCTTGGGATTCTCAATCTCTCTCTGTCTCTCTCTTTCTCTCTCAAATAAATTCTTAATTTAAAAAATAGAACAGAATTGGAAAAGAGGAGGGGCGAGAAACTGAGAATTTCTGAACACTCCCAAGCAAAAGAACCCCAGATGACAGAACAGCCAGTAAATGCTGAGGACCCCGACCAGCAAAGGATGGGGTCCTGAGAAGTAGTTGGAGGAGCTTCCCAGCCAAGTCCAGGAACTGTGTGTGTCCCCGGCTCAGAGCAGCATGGGAAGCCAGGGGCAGCTGGCAGGGCCAGGTTGCAGCCTCCAGTTCAGGGCCTCACGCACACTGCCCAACACGCTGAGCAGCTAGCTGGCCTCTGTTCTACAGAAAATGCATTTGTCATCTCTGGAGGAGTTGGGTTCTAGGCCCAGTTTACATACACACTCCCCTCTCCTGAAGCCAGAACACCTCCTTAGAAGACAGTGTATGGTCAACTAATGTTACTCAAATATGCCTCTTATCGAGGGACAAGGCGCTGTACCCATGTGCATGTGCAGGCACACACACACACACACACACACACACACACACACACACAATACATAAACTTCGCCATGTACAATACAGTACTCTCCCTGGAAGGAATTTTGGTGAAACCAATTTATCTGTTTATAACTCCAGAGATCCCAGGGGGCGCCTGGGTGGCTCAGTCGGTTAAGCATCTGAATCTTGGTTTCAGCTGAGGTCATGGTCTCGTAGTTCATGAGGTTGAGCCCCACATCTGGCTCTGCAATGGCAGTGCAGAGCCTGCTTGGGATTTCTCTCTCCCTCTCTCTCCACCCCTCCCCAGCCTGTTCTCTCTCTTTCTCTCTCTCTCTCTCTCAAAATAAATCAATAAACATTTAAAAATTATAATTCCAGAGATCCTGGAAAATTAGCTCCCTTTGAATATTTGTGCTCAGCCAGCCATCGGGTAGGCAGAACCTTCATGTGGTTCTACCAGGGCAAAGCCCGCTGATGAAGACCAGGACTACCTGCCATGCTGGGAAAAGGCCAGTGAACCAAGGAAAACTTAGCAAAGACCTTCACGTTAAGAGAGTTCATGCTGGCTACCAAAACTGACTAAATCCACAGCTTCCAAACCTGGCTGATCATTAAAATACTTGTGTGCCTTCTTAAAATCACAGATTTTCAGGCTCCACCCTAGACCTATGAAGATCCTAGGAATCTGTGTTTTTAACAGACTCGCCAGGTGCTTCTGATAAGTGACCAGGTCTGGGAATCGCTGATACGAATCTTCATTCATGAGCAGACAAGCACAGATCACACCGTGCATGAAGAAAATCAGCCGCCTGAAAGAGGGGCAGTGTTTGTCAAGGAAACAGAATTTAAGCAGGAAACGGGAAAGAACTTTCCAGTGTCAACCTGTGTCCTCGGGGAGATGGGAGAGGAGACTGTGTACGTTAAGAGCAGGAGGCTCTCCACCCCACAAGGTTCCTGCCTGCTGCTGTACACTCAGGTCACAGTCACTGGTTCCAGTAGAAGCCTTCCCAGATAACCATCCGACCCAGCCCTGAGGCCACGGCTGGGCGGGGAGAGGAGGGGATCCACTCCCTGCTGGTCTGGACACTCCCCAACTTCCCAGATCTCTGTCAGGATGATTAATTCAATAGAAGACTATAGACTGATGGTAGGGAATAGTCACGCTGTACCAGTAAGGAAGAGAAATGGATTCTAAGACTGTACATACAATATGGTCTCAATTCTTTTAAAATTAAACACACCCCTACACACACTCACACACAAGTCTGGAAGGATATAAAACAAATTGGTAACCCACAAAGGTCTTTTCTAAGGAATCAGAGTACAGGGGATTTTTCACTTTGTTCTTTTCACTAAGTTTTCAGCAATGAAGCCATCTTACAGCAATAATAATGGGGGGGGGGGGAAGCAATGAAATATATATTTACTTTTAAATCAGCACACAGCTAAGATAATAGGGCCTCACGGCTCCGTGACACTTTCCTGACGACCCCAGCTCCACGAATTCAGGTCATCCCAGACACCTCCTTTGTCTGGTAGACTCCCACATCCCAGCAGGGTTCATGGGAATTGGGGGGATTAAATGAGATAAAGCCCTTGACACAAGGCTCGGCACATGGTAAGTGCTGGACAGATGGTGGCTATTTCATTACCCGCATTGTTCCTTCCACCCACCAGACCCGTAAATTCCAGGATGCCAGACCACAGGCCAGTTCTAGGGGTGAAGCCACTGCTTTTTTATCACTCCTTCTGCTCCTAGAGAAAAGGACAGTTTGTAAGGAACCCAGTGTGCTGGAGAGGTAAGCCTGAGAATAGGAGAGCCCCAGGAAGGGCCTGACTCCCGGAGTGTTCTGTCTATGAAACCTGGGCAAAGTCCAGTATGTTGCAGTAACTGCCCCAACCTTTATGAAAAAAACTGAAAAAATGCTGGACAAGCTGTCTCAGAAGGCTTGAACTCAGGTACCAACCAGTCTGGCTCACTGGGAGACCTTCCTCTCTCTGGATCTCAAGTCTCCACAGAGGAAATATCATCCAAATATCACCCACTCTCCACAGGGAGCTGCAGACCCAGCGAGGAAACGCAGAGCTGTGAAGGGCTGTGTTCCTGGGACAGGGCTGTCTTCTCTATTATGGCTACCTGAAAGGCTGGGTTTGCCCAGGCTGTGGGGGCACTGCTGCCCCGCTGTTATTTGGGGGAACCCAATCCTGCTATCTAGGGGTTTGGGGGCAGGGGCCTGCTGCCCATTGCTCTCTACCTCAAGCCCCCAGGGCAGCCCCGTGACCCTCCTGAGAGCCTGGTCACTCCTGAAGAAGAGAATTCTCCCCTACGTGCTGTGAGTCCGACATCCACTGGAGCTTCCAACGCGAGCCCACAAGGAGCCAAGGCCACCTGGGCTGACCTGGCACCTGTCCTGTCCCTGAGCCAAAGGAAAGAGGATGGAGGAGGCCTTGAGATATAGTAACAAGACCCTGATTTAACCCTGAACTGTTGGCTAGAGGGAATCTCCAGTGGAGCAAACCGGGTCTCTGAAAGATGAACTGAGGCGTGATGATTCCAGCCAAGTGAGGCACAGCCAGCCACACTTAACACCACTGGCCAGGCAGCAGGTGCTGCGCCCCGTGGCTCGCTCAGCCTGGGTCCGTGTGCCCTGAGCTCCTCCTGGGCACCCAAAGGAGGAAGGGGCCAGAGGAGGTACCCGCTGCTGCCAGCCTCACCTATCACGGGGCCGGGGGTGGGGACCTTTCCGGGCGCTGAGCGCAGGGAGAAGCAGCCCAGGCAGCCAGCCAGCCATCCCGGGCACTTACCAAAGGTGGTGAGGTAGAAGGACAAGTCCGGGTGGGCACGCCGGCTCCCGAGGGAGACGCGGTGCAGGGAGCGCTCCATGGCGTCCTGCTTCCGCCTGCCAGGAGCGCCCGTAACCCGAGGCGTCTGTGTTGCTCCCCAGTTACCGAGGCAGCAGGTTCACCCGCCCCCGCCCCGCGCCAGTGTCCCGGAGGCGGGAGCGGGAGGCCGGCTGCAGCGCGCGTTTGAATGGGCCGGCGCGCCGGGCCCTGATTGGCCCGCGCAGGTTTGAATGGGGAGGTTTCCACCTGACCGATCAGACGCCGGCCCCAGGAGAGGAGGCGCTGGCGCCCCAACAGCGAGGGCAGCGGCCACAGCGGCAGCCGGGTGGCCGTCCTCCCAGCTCCCCACCGCAGCCCTCCCCGAGGAGCCAACAGGACTGGGCGGCCACACCGGGGCTCCTGGCTCCAGGACCGCTCCAGGCTGGAAGTGCCAGCCCCATGTGAGGCCCGCGGCCGCTGGCGTGTCCACGCAGGCGGGCTTGGCCTGCTCACCCAGCTCCCCTAGGCCAGCAATTAGCCAGGTTTGTAACCTGCTTTGAAGCTCAGACCTGTAATCACCGGACCCAAGCAAGGGCAAAAGGAGCCTCCTCCCGGCCCAGTGCAGTGGTGTTTGGAAAAGTGTTCATGCTTCAAGCCGCCCCTTCCCAAACTCTGCCCTATCTGCCCCTTGACCCTCCTCTTGGATGAGAGCAGCCTGGCACAGGTCCAGACCAAAGCAGCTTGCTCCAGCCAGCCTCACAGCCACCCCCCCCCATTCCCACCCCCCATCTGCAGCCTGGTGCCCTGGAACTGGAGCACAGGCCCTCAGTAGCTAAGGGGACAGAAACGCACAGTATGCACAGAGGGTAGGCGCTTTCAATATCCAGAGCCAGGTACCAGGAGGCAGAGGGGGAAGGAAGGTCAGTCCCTGCACTGCTTTGTCAGCAAACATTCATGGAACACCTCCTGGGAATAGTTTCACACCAAGACATCTGCTCTGCAAATCTCTGACTGTTGCTGCTGTAGGAGGGAAAGCTGCTGGTGGTCTAAAAATGGGAGGTGTTGGAAGTTGCCAGATGGATATCTGTGGCTAGGGGATCTACTCAAGACAAGGTTGGAGGATGCAGGAGAGAAAGTGGGGAGAAGAGTTATATGTACTGAGTAACAGGCACGAGGGGCTGAGCTGGGCAATTTACACGCATCATCTCATTTCATCTTCACAGTGATCCTAGAAAGAAGCAGCTCCACTCAGCCAGAGATACATCTGAACCTCAGGCAGAGAGGGTAGGTGATTTGTCCAAGGTTGGCGGAGCTGAAATTTGAACCCAGGCCTGCCTGCCCAAAAGGCCATCCTCTTATCTGTTCTTTGGCCTCCATGCCTGCCCCATGGCCAACAGCAAGTGTAGACTGGAGACTTGCCTTCTTGAGGCAGGTAAGGAAACTTGAGGCCACAGGGCCAGCTGGCTACCAGCAGGGAGCAGAAACTAGAGAAGGAGCCCTGAAATCAGCAAACTAGTGGTCAAGTGCAAATGAGTCACGTAAAGGCCAGTGGATTGTTTGAAACCTGGCATTTTGTGAAGCCCTGCTCTGCCCTTGACCCAACCCCCGTGCCACGAGCGCTGCCCGTAGCAAGGGCAAGCCTACTCCCCTGGCCCCAGCCAATGGCAGATGGACTTACCTGCACCCTGGATTTGAGCATGCCTGATTCTCCTCCTGGCTGGGGTAGTCTGAGTCCAGGCATCCTTTCTGTGCAGAGTGGTATGCTGGCCCTGCCATTCCTTCCAGCCAGAGAACATGGGCAACCTCGGGCTCAAGCCACAGGACTCAGAAAGCACACTGAGGCTACAGGTGTTATAGACCTGCAGGAACAAGATGGGAGCATGAGTTAGGTATAACCTGAGATGCCGCCTGAGAGGGATGCTCTTTCCCAGTAGGAATTAGAAAGCATGGCGTTCTAGAGCCAGGGCAAAGGAAGGTCCACAGGGAAGAGGAGAGTGATGTGCCCAAGGTGAGAGTGGCCCTTTCGCAGCTCTACCAGGGACCACTGAGCAAAGCGCAGATGCACCCTCAGGAGGGTGGGACCCAGAAGAGCAGGACAGAGTTGCACTATCTGAATGTGGCCTGGGGGTAAAGACTGAAGCCCACACTGGCACTACAGGCGCACTCAGCAGCTAACCTGTTCAGTTGGGAAAACCTAATGCCATTCTGATCCTGATCTGACCCCTTGAGTGGCACCATCTCCACCACCTTAACCATCAACAGTAAGGCCCCTTAGTAGAACACTGGACGCGTCCTTCTCTTAAAGGGGGAGGTCACTCTTTTCTCAGGAGAGGGAGAACAGAAGTGAGTGGGAGCCTGGCCGGTGGCACCACAGGAGAAACTGGGCCTATTTACCCACACTACTGTCCAAAGGGGACATCAAGGGGGCGCCTGGGTGGCTCAGTCAGCTGAGCGTCCGACTTCGGCTCAGGTCATGATCTCACAGTCCATGGGTTTGGGCCCCATGTCAGGCTCTGTGCTGACAGCTCAGAGCCTGGAGCCTGCTTCAGAGTCTGTGTCTCTCTCTGCCTGCCCCTCTCCCACTCATGTTCTCTCTCTCTCTCTCTCTCTCTCACTCTTTCAAAAATAAGCAAACAATAAAAAAGGAGCGTGGGACATACATAAAGGGTTGTGGTTGTAGCCCTGCTCTCCCCAGGAAGGCAGGGGAAGTTTTCAGACCAAGCTTGTCTTTCTGGCATGCCCTGGGCCCTCTAGCGCCCCAGGCTGTGGGCCTCAGTATCTCTCTTACACCTCACATACCCCACACGTACACAAGCATACTCCAGACACTGTATACACATTGCACATACTCTACACACATACATATACATACCGTAACACTTCCCATGTACACACATACAAAAATACACCACATACACAAATTCATGTACACATACACACCACACACAAATACACACACTACATGCATACCTCACACATAGATACAATGCACCCTACGCACTACAGATGCATCCTTAGCACATACACAAACACAAACACACAGTATGTGCACACACACACTTAAATACACCATATTCACAAACTTAGATTGATTATAGGCATTTTTAAAGAGTGATTTTGTATCGAGAAGAATAAAGATCACTTGGGTTAGAGGGAAGGGACCAAAAGGATTTATTTGGGTACATTTTTACATTAGCTATCAAAGAATTGTAGTGCATTTGAGATATCATGTAGCCCAATATCCAAAACATTTTGAAAATAATAACAAAGGGGACTAGAACTACCAGATGTTAAATGAAATTATAATAAAGTAGTACCAGACAGAAGACAAGCAGGTCAATAGAAAAGAATAAAAAGTTCAATGATTTTATTTAGAAAACAAGAAAGATTTTTTAAATTAAAAAAAAAATTGTTTTAATGTTTCTTTTTGAGAGAGAGAGAAGGAGCATGAGTGAGGGAGGGGTAGAAAGAGAGGAAGACACAGAATCCAACGCAGGCCCCAGATTCTGAGCTGTCAGCACAGAGCCCGACACAGGGCTTAAACCCATGAACACTGAGATCATGACTTGAGCTTAAGTCAACGCTCAACTGAATGAGCCACCCAGGCGCCCCAAGCAAGAAAGATTTCTTTTTTTTTTAACTGAAGATTCATTTCAAAAAGTTAAAAGAGGAAGAAACTAATTTGGGTGAAAAAAATTTAATGTTTATTTATTTTGAGAAAGAGAGAGAGAGAAAGAGTATGTGTGACAGTGGGGGAGGGGAAGGGAGAGGGAGAGAGAGAATCCCAAGCAGGATCCGCACTCTCAACACAGAGCCCTACTCAGGGCTCAAACCCACAAACTGTGAGATCATGACCTGAGCTGAAATCAATAATCAGACACTGAACCTACTGAACCAACTAAGCCACCTAGGAACCCCTCAGATGGAAAATTTTTAAAGGAGCAATTAAGTTAAAGTTGAAATTTATTTTTTAAAAAAATAGAATTCAACAAGGGAACCAGAGCCTGATTCTTTGAAAAGACCAATAAATTAGAACTCAGGCAAAACAGGAAAAAACTACAAATCAACAAGTGTAGGAAAGAGAGAGACAGCCATGATACAAGATAAAGGATCAAGGTAATTCTTTAAATTATAAGAGAAAACCAATGCAACCTCATTCCATAATTTGAAAATCTAGGGGGGAAATGGGTGATTTTCTAGAAATTGTTAATTACTGAAATTGATATAAGAATTTGAAATTTTTAGTAGATAACTAACCATATATAAAATACAAAAGGAAATCAAAACTCTACCTGAAAAAATTATAGAAGACCCAGAGAGTTTTAGAGGTCAATTCTATAAGACCTTTGAAAAACAGTACCTATGTAATTTAACCTGTTTCAGAACTAGAAAAAAAACTGGAAGATTTGTCAGTGCCAGCTACAAAGTTAGACAAAGACAAAAACCAGCTAAATTTAGCAACAGAAAACTACAGACCAAAGGTCAAAGAGAAAAGAGTAGGGGCACCTGGCTGATTCAGTTGGTGGAGCGTGCGATTCTTGATCTCAGGGTTGTGAGTTCGAGCCCCACATTGAGTGTAGAGATTACTGAAAAATAAAATATTTTTTAAAAATAAGAGTAGAGGGGCGCCTGGGTGACTCAGTCGGTTAAGCGTCCGACTTCAGCTCAGGTGACGATCTCGCGGTCTGTGCGTTCGAGCCCCGCATCGGGCTCTGGGCTGATGGCTCAGAGCCTGGAGCCTGCTTCTGATTCTGTGTCTCCCTCTCTCTCTGCCCCTCCCCCGTTCATGCTCTGTCTCACTCTGTCTCAAAAATAAATAAAAATGTTTTAAAAAATAAAATAAAATAAGAGTAGAAATTGGTGAAATACAAAACATACATAGAGGCGCTCTATTAAAAATGTGACAAAACTGAGCCCATATTCTCCCAGTTTTGCCACATTCTGTTTTTTAAAGAAAAGCGAGAAATCTCAAATTTTTAATTTAGTATCTACCAATTTTTTAACATGGGCAATTCATTCAAAAAACTGTAAAATATGGGGTGCCTGGGTGGCTCAGTAGGTTAATTGACCTACTCTTGATTTCAACTCAGGTGATGATCTCACAGTTTGTGAGCTTGAGTCCCGCATTGGGCTCTGAACTGACAGGGAGGAGCCTACTTGGGATTCTCTCTCTCCCTCCCTCTCTCTCTCTGCCTCTTACCCTGCCTCATGGGTGCGTGTGCACTTTCTCATTCTTTTTCAAAATAAATAAATATTTTTTAAAAAGAAAAATTGTAAAATATTTTGTAGGCCAAATACAATATGTCTCTGTCCTATAACTAGTTTGAAATCTCTACTAGACCAATCTGATTTATGAATATAGACACAAAATTCCTAACTAAAATATTAGCAAATCAAAGCTGCCAGTATATTCATGATCAAATGGTATTTATTCTAGGAATGCAAAGATCGTTCAAATTTAATGAGCATGTTAGTTCAGAGGTTGGCAAACTATGCCTATAAGTGGACTAAGAATGGATTTTACACTTTAAAATGGTTGGAAAAAATTAGAAGCTTGTCTGTGGCCATAAACAATTTAAAATTTTTTAGTTAAAAAATGAATTTAGGGGCGCCTGGGTGGCTTGGTCGGTTAAGCGTCCGACTTCGGCTCAGGTCATGATCTCACGGTCCGTGGGTTCAAGCCCCGCCTCAGGCTCTGTGCTGACAGCTCAGAGCCTGGAGCCTGTTTCAGATTCTGTGTCTCCCTCTCTCTCTGCCCCTCCCCTGTTCATGCTCTGTCTCTGTCTCAAAAATAAATAAACATTAAAAATTTTTTTTAATGAACTTAAAATATTTATAAAATATATGGCAAATATGTATATATGAATCAAGAAGTCTTACAAATCAGTAAGAAAAATATATAAATGTACCAAGAAACATGAATAATCATTGCACCAGAGAGGCAGTGTAATTGACTAATGCATAAAATACTGGTAACCAGAGACAGAAAAATATCATCCGCCTCCAGGAAGTCCAAGCATTTCTACTGGTGAGGCAACTAAGGTTCAGCGTTGTTAACTGTATCAGGTTGCCAAAGCAGTAAATAAACAGTGGAGAAATCTGAATCCAGCCAACGAATCACTATAGAATGTCATCTTTCATACCAGTCGTCCTGCTCAGAAAGGCTAGGTTACAAACAAGGGGGCCAAGACTCCTATGGCTACTGACACATTAAAATTCAGTTCAACCAGGCACCTGGATGGCTCAGGCATTAAGCATCCGACTTCAGCTCAAGTCATGATCTCACTGTTCATGAGTTTGAGTCCCACATCGGGTGAGCTCGAGCCCCGCTTTGGGTGAACACAAGTCCCACTTCTCTCTCTCTCTCTCCCCCTTGCTCACTTACACCTTTTCTCGAAGCTAGAAAGAAAGAAAGAAAGAAAGAAAGAAAGAAAGAAAGAAAGAAAGAAAGAAAGAAAGAAAGAAAGAAAGAAAGAAAGAAAGAAAGAAAGAAAGAAAGAAAGACGTTTAAAAATATATTAACTAATTAAACTTAAAAAATAATTTAAAAATTCAATTCAGTAGCTAAGCACTACTTCATGCTGAGCCTTACACTGAGCGCTGGGGTTCTAGAAGTGAACGAGGTGGAGCATATGATCTAGTGGGAGGTTGGATGGGTGTGACAATAGAGGAACCGTCCTGTCAACCTGTGGCAAACAGACTAACGGCTCATTCGGTCTGGGGAGCTGGGCGGACTGAGATGGTAAAGGAAGTCAGAGAGGACTCTTCAAAGAAAGCGATCTGAAGGATGATTTAGCCAAGCAAAGGAAGTGAAGGTAGGGTTACAGGCAGAAGGAACAAAACAAGCAAAGGCCTGAAAAGGAGAGCAAATCGTCGTTCTTTGAGGAGCACAAGGATGGGAAGCGTGGAGGAGAACGTCGGAGTGCGGGCCTAGGAGTAATATGCAAGAAGGTAAACACACAGGGCTTCGCGTGTTATTAAAAAGGATCTTCATAGGTGGTTCCCCAGATGAAAATCAGAGCCTGATCCCCCACCCCAAGAAAAGCAGAAAGAGTGCTGGGTGAGCAGAAACTCTACATAGACACCACCCAGAGGAACTATCAAAAATGTACCTCCTGAAAGTTTTAGCATTTGTATTCCTGTAGAAAGGAAATGGGTTTGTTCCGCGTAAGAGCAGGCAGCCTCATCCCTGGAGATTGTGAAGACTGGGTTAAACCCAGCCTGAAAAAATTATAGGTCTCTAGACAGTTTTCATCTTTTTCTTTTAAACTTCAACCCATATTAGGAAATGCATATTTATAATGTGAATCCAATGACGTGCTGGAGCCAATTCATACAGGCCTGTGAGGGAAGATTCAATTTTCAGGATTTTGCAAGCTGATTGTTAAACAGAGCCATTACTAAAATTACATTATGTACGGGCACCTGGGTGGCTCAGTCGGTTAGGCATCCGACTCTTGATTTCAGCTGAGATCATGATCTCACAGCTCATGAGTTCAGGCCCCGCACAGGTTCAATGCTGTCAGCACAGAGCCCTCTTCGGAACCCTTCCTCCACTCGTGCTCTCTTTCTCTCAAAAATAAACATTAAAGAAAATTCTCAAAACTCATTCCTAGTTATTTTACCATATTTTATTGTTATCTATATGCTACTGTGCAACTCTCCCCAACTCTATGTGCAGTGACATCACACTGGTACCTTGAACCCAAACACGGTGGGAGTATTTGCACTAAAGAGATTAACAAGTGTTACAAATAAGGGTTTTTTTTAATTTTTAATTTTTAAAAAAAAATTTTTTTTAATGTTTATTTATTTTTGAGAGAGACACACAGAGTGTGATCAGAGTAGGAGCAGAGAGAGAGAGGGAGACACAGAATCCGAAGCGGACTCTGTGCTGTCAGCACAGAGCCCTACACGGGGCTCAAACTCACAAACCGCGAGATCATGACTTGAGCGGAAGTTGGACACTCAGCTGAGCCACCTAGGTGCCCCAATTTTTAAATACATAATTTATTGTCAAGTTAGCTAACATACAATGTATACAGTGTACTCTTGGTTTCAGGGATAGATTCCCATGATTCATCAATTGCATACAGCACCCAGTGCTCATCCCAACAAGTGCCCTCCTCAATGCCCATCACCCATTTTCCCCTCTCCCCCGCACCCCGCACCACCATCAACCCTCAGTTTGTTTTGAGTATTTAAGAGTCTCTTATGGATTGCCTCCCTCTCTGTTTGTAAGTATTTTTTTTCCTTCCCTTCCCCCGTGGTCTTCTGCTAAGTTTCTCAAATTCCACATGAGTGAAAACATATGATGTCTGTCTTTCTCTGACTGACTTATTTCACTCAGTATAATCAGCTCCAGTTCCATCCACATTGTTACAAATGGCAAGATTTCATTCTTTTTCATCTTCGAGTAGTATTCCTTGTATATACAAACCACATCTTCTTTATCCATTCATCAGTTGATGGACATTTAGGCTCTTTCCATAATTTGGCTATTGTTGATAGCGCTGCTATAAACATTGGGGTACATGTGCCCCTATAAATCAACACTCCTGTATGCTTTGGATAAATTCCTAGCAGTGCTATTGCTGGGTCGTAGGGTAATTCTATTTTTAATTTTATGAGGAACCTCCACACTGCTTTCCAGAGCGGCTGCACCAATTTGCATTCCCACCAACAGTGCAAGAGGGTTCCCATTTCTCCACATCCTCGCCAGCATCTATAGTTTCCTGATTTGTTCATTTTAGCCACTCTGACTCGTGTGAGGTGGTATCTCAGTGTGGTTCTGATTTGTATTTCAATTTTTTTTTATTTTTTTTTAATTCTTTTAAGTTTATTTTAAGAGAGAGAGTGAGTGGGGGAGGAGCAGAAAAAGATAGAGAGACAGAGAATCCCAAGCACTGGCAGTGCAGAGCCCAATGCAGGGCTTGAACTCACAAACCATGAGATCATGACCTGAGCCAAAGTTGGATGCTTAACCCACTGAGCCACCCAGGTGCCCCACAAATAAGGGCTTTATTTGGTTTGTTGATTATGCAGATTAGGATGTAACTCTATTTGTCAAAACACCATTTAATTGAAACTGTAGGTTGACTATGGATATAAGAGTTAGGAAAAAATCAATGGACACATCCTGCGAGAATCAATTCACTATATGGGATTCACAATAAAGAATCTTTGTATATGTTAACCAAAAAAAAGAAAAAAAAGAAAAAAATGGAGCTGGGGCTTTGTCCTAAGAGCACAGGCCAGTCATCAAAAGATTTTAAGCAAAATTAAAAAAAAAAAGACTTTAGTTCTTATTTTAAAAAGATCACTCTGGCCAGAGTTGGAAAAAAAAATGGATGGGGGAGAGGACTGGCACGAGGGTTGGGAACAGAAAGTAGTGTTAGGTGAAGTATTTTCTAGGAGCCCAGACAGAAGATGATAGTGGCTAGAAGGGATGGAAACAAGTAGAATCAATAGGACTTGGTGATTGATTGGAAGATAAAATGCAAAAAAAGAATCCTGACATAGGCAATTTGATGTTTAGACGTGCCCTTTACAGGGGCGCCTGGCTGGCTCAGTCAGTAGAGCATGCGACTCTTGATCTTGAACTCGTGAGTTCAGGCCCCATGTTGGGTGTGGAGATTACTAAAAATAAATAAATAAATAAACTTTAAAAAGAAGAATAAGGGCCCTTTACAGAGATGGAGAACATGAGAGGAAGGGCCGAACTGAGACTGAGTAACCCATGTGCTATCCAAGCGGAGATGTCAAGTGAACAGCTGAAGATACCGGACAATAAGCTCAGGAAAAATATTTAGGCCAGAAATACAGACGTAGAAATTCCCAGTAAAGCCATGGACATGGATAAGAGATCCCAAGGAGCATGTTAAATGTGAGAGGAAGGCTCAGGAAAGAACCAAGGAGAGTAGCAACTGAAAAGACAGGCAGAGGAAGAAAGGCAAGAGAGAGAGAAGGAAAGCCAGGGAGCATATTAAGAAGGAAATACTTGTGAACAATTGCAAATACTGCTGAGAAGTCAAGTAGGTTAATAACTGAGAAGTGTCCATTGGATTTAGCAACAAGGCAGTCATTGTTGACCTTCCATCCCAGAATAAAATGCCGGGAGGCAACAGCTCCACATGAATGAAAACGTACCAAGTTCACTCTAAAAGGAAAAATACCCTGGGCTCGAAGCCAGAGAATATTCTTGGGTCAGGTTTTTTTCTTGTCATAAATTTAACCAGCTGGAATTCTTTGTAAACTGGTATTTTATTCACCCTTGAAATACAGGATTTGCTTTTTTAAAGTATGTCTGTAATTCTTCTTCAAGGTAGAACCCAGTATCTTTGGGTTAGTGGTTCTCTACAGGAGCAGATGCTGGTGGCTGGAAGTACCACCAAGAAACTTAAACTTGCCTCGGATGGAGAAGCCTTTGGTGATCTAAATACACAAACAGGGTCTAACTGGGAACCAAGTAAAAAACACAAGATTCCAAGTGAGCCAAGAGGTGTTGTTCCAAAGTAGAAGAGACCAGGATATGAAAGCAATCTGGCTGTGGCATCTGTCACCCCACTGATGACCAGCATTGATTCAGTTTGTCTGGCTAGGTGAGTATCCTCCTCCTCCCTAACTGCTCCATGTGCCATGTGCATTCCTCCCAAAGTTGCAGGCTTGGTCAAAGTGGATGACCTTCCCCAATAGAGGAGGACTGTTATTTGGTCAAGGGTATATGAGTGCTCCCCTGCTAGAACCTCCGAACGAGCTTTGAAAATACAAGAGACCAAAGCCCTCACCACCAGAGGATTGTGAAACAGCAGACTAAGTCCAAAAGCCAGAGACTTGACAAAAGCCAGAGGGGAAAAGCAGAGTCCCCAGTCTCTCCTAGAATGGCTCAGTGTCCTTATAGTTATGTTGGAAGCCCTTTTCCTAGCCTGACAGTGAGCAACTTGGCATGGCACAGTCAAGGGTTCCAGAAGCCCTCAAAAAGTCTTCTGCACTTAAATAATATAAGCTTCTGCCTCCAGCGAAGGTGGAGGGATTGGAGGACATCTTGGGACTGAAACAAATAAAAGGCTGGACAAAAAAAATATGTAACAATGATGTTCAACATATTAGTGGGGATCCTGGGTGGCTCAGTCGGTTGAGTGTCCCACTCTTCATTTCAGTTCAGGTCATGATCTCATGATTTGTGAGATCGAGCCCCGCATCCAGCTCTACATTGTCAGCGCAGGGCCAGCTTGTGATTCTGTCTCCCTGTCTCTCTGCCTCTCCCTACCCCGCCCCAAATAAATAAATAAACATTTTTTAAAAATTCTCTCTCTCCCTCTGTCCCTCTCCCCACTCACACTTTCTCCCTCTGTGCAAAATAAAAAATAAAATAAAATAAAAAAGATATTAGACCTCAAGCAACAAGACAGTGATCTCTGAGAAACAGAAAACCAACAAGATGAGCCCTACGATTGCCCCAGCTTATTGCCCAGAAAGATTTTCTAAAAGGGACAGGGAATATAGGCCGATTCCATATCCATGAGTTGAAGAATTCAGGAGGCCAGGGCAGCTAGAGTTCATCGGACAGAGTGTCAGAGAGGGAAGAGCTGCACAGGAGAGACCCCTAGGGATCTGTACAGCATCTCTCTCCAAACCTTCGTATAAGCGCCTATAAGCTCACAGGTATGAGGAAAGTACCCAAAGCTAAGGGAAAAGGGTAAAGTACCCCAAGGGAAAGAACCACTCAAAAGATTAGAGGAAACAGTTTTGAATCTTATACAGGGCCAGGAATAGTTCTTATTCTCATCAGCCAGACTGGTAGGGAAGACCTCCTAATTCCTGGGGGCACTGGGGTAAGGGGTAGGGACTCAGAAGGGTTTGCCTTAGTTGTGGGGAGTGATCAGCCCTGGACTAAATGACACTCTGGTCCTATCCAAAAGTCAGACCCCAAAGGATTGAAAGCTTGAGCAACTTAACAAGCTCAAGAATATTTAGAGGAATGCAAAAAATACACAACAATCAACAAGGTAAAATTCACAATGTCTGGCATCCAATAAAAAGTTACAAGGAGTGCAAAGAAGCAGGAAAATGTGATCCATAATAAGGAGAAAAATCAAGCAACAGAAACCAATCCAGGAATGACACAGATGTAGACAAGCACATTATAATGGTTATTACAGCTGTATTCTTATGTTCAAGGAGCACTTTAAAAGCATGTTGATATGTGGAAAAAATAAAAAACACCAAACTGAACATCTAAAGGTGAAAAATATAATGTCTGAGATGCAAAAATACACAGGATGGGGTTAACAGCAGATTAGACACTGTAAGAAGAAGAAAGATTAGTGAACCTGAAGATAGAAACCATTCAAAATAAAACATACAGAGAAAAAGGACCCCTCCAAAAAATAAACAAAAAGAGCATCAGTGAGCAGGACGACTACATACATAGTTGGATCCCTGAAGGAGGTAGGATCCAGAAATATATTTGAGGAAATCATGGGTGAAATTCTCCCAATGTTGATGAAAACTATAAACCCACAAATCCACGAAGCTCAATGAATCCCAAGTGAAAGAAATATGAAGAAACCTGTACCAACGCGCATCATGGCCAAATTGCCTAAAACCAGAAATAAAGTAAACATCTTAAAAGCAGCCAGAAAAAAAACGGATTCCATACAGAAGAACAAAGATGACATTAGCCTTCTCATCAGAAATATGTACCATAAGACAGTGAAACATCTTCATCGAAGAAAAAAAAAAAATTGCCAACCTAAAATTCTTTATCCAGCAAAAATACCTTCCCAAAAGGAAGGTGAAAATAGAGATCTTTTTGGACTTCCAAAAGCTGAATGAATTCATCGTGGACACCACCTGCACCACAAGACATGTTCAAATCTCTGGGCAGCAGGAAAATGATACTCTCGAAGTCTTGATCCACACAAAGGACTAGCGGTAACTAGTCCTCTAGGACTAGACACGGTAAACTACGTGGGTATATACGTGGTATATACGTATATACGTGGGTATATACGTTTCTTACTATTTTAATCTCTCTAATAGAACAACAAGGTGGCTCAGTCGGTTAAGCATCTGACTTCGGCTCAGGTCGTGATCTCATGGTTCACGAGTTTGAGCCCCGCATTGGGCCCTGTGCTGACAGCTCGGAGCCTGGAGCCTGCTTCAGATTCTGTATCTCCCTCTCTCTCTGCCCCTTCCCCAACTTGTGCTCGCTCTCTCTCTCAAAAAATAATAAACATTTAAAAAAAATTTTTTTAATAAAATAAAAAAAGAAAAGAACAATATAACTAGGATAAGGAACCATTGACTTAAAAACATCATCCTGGAATAAATTGTTATATGTTGCCTTGTCTAGATTCTGACAAAGTAATTGCAAGAAGCAAACTCCAGGAAAGCAATTAGCAAGTTAGCGCTGGCAGTCCTGTGGGAGTGTGGATCCTACGTATGGAAGAGGATAATTTAGATGTGTTTAGTATAAAGTACAGCAGGCACAGCTGAGAGATGTGGCTTGGCTCACCTGCACTCAAGCCGGACTATGAAGCTTATGGAGGACAAAGCCTACCTCTGGATCAGCGTACTGTCAGGGGAAGAAATATAGGGACAGGGGTCATGGCATCCAGAGCTCCCAAAGGTCCTCCAGGGAAATTTCACTGGGAGCTAGGGAATACATCTAGGTTGGTTTGACTGGAGCTGTAACTGAGAGAGGTGGCGTGTATTCCCGTTGCTTCCAGACCCTCACCAATCACTCCTGGGCCCCTTTGACTGTCCCCACTGCTCTACTGAAACTGTTAACTCAGAGGTCACCACTGACTTCCTAATTATGAAAATCAGGTGCCCATTCTCAGCCCTCATCCACCTTGCCATAGTTTTCCTCTTGTTTCTCTGATAATTCCTCTGTTTTGTGGCTCTTCCTGTCTTCTCGTAAGGTATGTTCCCCAGCCATGCCCTTCTGTCCCCTTCCTGCCCCAATACCCTGTCCCTCCAAGATCTCCACTCTGGCTGCTGCTCTGTGTTGTTCTGATGAAGGCCCAGATCTCTCTCCAACCCCAGGCTCAGGGCCACCTCTGCTTTGACACACTTACCAACAATCTTTCTCTCTGCACTGGCTCTCTCCCTGGTTGCTCACCTAGACCAGCCCTAACTGTCTGCTTCCATATCTTTCTACCAAACTAGACTGTGAGCACCTCTAATGCAGTGACAGAGGTGTGTCTTCTTAGTAGCTGCCTACTTCCCACCTTAGCATCTGGCACACATTTGAAAAAGTCAAGTCTTGCCAGGAAATTCAGATCTAAAATCAGCATACAAGGCATAAATTGTGAATAGCCAAATTACCTTCAAATAAGCCCTTAGTCACCCAGAAAATACCCATGGCATTGTAAATTAAAAGGGGAACAGCAAATTTGCTTCTCCCATCTTGCACTCCCTCTGAGCTGTATTTTCATGGAGTGACAGAGCTGGAACAGCCCCCACCAGCTGCATTGTACTCCCCTGTCACTCCTGCCCACTTGTGCTTCATTCTTTGGCTCTGTACATTGATTGAACTTCCATAAGTGAGAAACCACACAAAACCATAACTCCACTGTAAAGGCTTGAGGGAGGAATCTCTTCCTCTCTCCTTCAACTGGTTTCTCCTTCTGGCCTCCCAGTTTCCGATCATGACAGCATCTCACTGAATCGGGCTGAAAACTCTTTGGCTCCTGCCTCTCCCCTTACTCTTTCTTTCCAGTTTCCAGGTTCTTGTTAATTTTTCCTTTGCACCATGCCCCTCTGTCTCCATTCTGTTGCCACCCACATAATCCAGGCCCTGATCACCTCCCATCTTGACTCCTATGACAGCCTCCTAACTGATCTTTCTGGGCTTGCTGGTCTCCCTCCAATTCATGTTTTCCTGCCATCAGATTAACAATTTCTAAAGCACTTCCTTAGTCCTATCTCTCCCTTGGTCAAAAGCCATCGATGGCTCCCCATTGGCTATCAAATAGAACCCACTGCCTCCAGCCCGCCATCCAAGGCCCTGAACAATGGGGACACAAGCTGTCTCTGACCCCACCTTCCACCCTTTCCAGATGGGAATATGGCAGTACTTGCTTATGTCCCAAACTTCTTTCACCTGCATCGCTTCCCTCCACCAAAAGGCCACCTCCACAAACATCTCCACCTGCCAAAACCTAATAGCTTCAGATAGGAGCATCCAAAGGGCCCCTCTTTCTTCACACTCTGTACCACTCAGCTCACACTGCTACATTACATGTACCCCAAAGAAAAGGAGAGATGTCATATCTGCTTCTTATTCATTCGCCCATTCAGCATACATTACTGAGCAGTTATGATGTGCCAGGCACTCATCTAGGTACTGATGCTATACAGTGAAGACAGATACGACTCGCAGAACTCATAGTCTGGCTGTGGACGGTGGCAAGAGACAAGCCACGAACTCCACAGAGGCCGGGAGAGGGAAAATGAAAGAGGAGAACGTCACCCCGACAGCGGTCAGAAAAAGCTTCCCAAAATAATAACATGCAAGCTGAGATCTAAAGGATGAGTAGAAACTAGGCAGAGAAGAGAAGAATTGTCCAGGTTGAAGGAAAAGTACAGAAAAAAGCAAATTTTTTTAAAGCCTGAAGGCAAGAGAAGACAAGACTCACTACAACCAAAAGGAAAAAATCATAGAGCTTCGGGGGGAGAAGGAGGGAACTGGGCCTGAGGAGACAAGCAGGGCGCACCCGGGCCATAAGCCTACCTTGTAAGGTTTGTAAGACCAGCAAAAGGGGTTGGGTTTGATCCCGAGGCCAAGGGAGAGTTTTAATTATTTTTGGAGATCCTTCCAAAACAGGGCCATCCTTAGAAGTAATATAGGCTCAAAAACAAACAAACAAACAAAACTGAATTTATTGGTTTCACCTTCTCTGAAGGCAAACTCTGGTCAAGAAAATTTTAGAAGAGCCTCAGATAATTTGTGGTATTTCTACTTATCAAATGCTGCCTCCCTGAGTCTTTGCCCAACTGAGAACCGTCAGGATCCTCAATAGCTCCCCCATTTCCCCCAAATCCTAGGCCTCTGGGCATGTTCCAGAATTTGTCACACACTTGAAATAGTTCTAACAATGACATTCTAAATTGTTCAAAGACAAATTCATTTGTGAGGGCATTTAAATTGGATCATATATTTCATTGGTAAATGTGGGTTTTTTTCTCCATTTACTCACAAGGAAATGTCTTTGACTGTGTAGACCCTGGCTTCAGAAAGAACCAGAGGCCTCCAGTCTTGGGAGAATATCGTTTCCATAATGTAATATCACCACCTAGTGGTTCCAAACAACTTCACCAAGTAATCCAGGAAAATTTCTAGCTACACACCTGGAAATAACTTCATCTCTCCAGAATTTTTTGTTTCTCTATCAAGATAATCTGTGGTCAGGGCACATGGGTGGCTCAGTAGGTTAAGCATCTGACTTCAGCTCAGGTCATGATCTCATGGTCCATGAGTTCGAGCCCCATGGGCTCTCTCCAGTCAGCACAGAGCCTACTTTGAATCCTGTCTCCCTCTCCCTGTCCCTCCCCTGCTTGTGCTCATGCGCTCCCTCACTCTCTTTCTCTGTCAAAAATAATTTTTTTTTGAGAGAGAGAGAGAGAGATAGAGAGAGCACGTGTGCATAAGCAGGGAAGGGGTAGAGAGAGAAGGGGACAGAGGATCTAAAGTGGGCTCTGTGTGCACAGCAGAGAGCCCGATGTGGGGCTCAAACTCACAAACCATGAGATCGTGACCTGAGCCGAAGCAGACACTTAACTGACTGAGCCACCCAGGTGCCCCAAAAATAAACAAAAAAAAATTTTTTTAACGTTTATTTATTTTTTGATAGAGACAGAGCATGAGTAGGAGAGGGACAGAGAGAGAGGGAGACCCAGAATCTGAAGCAGGCTCCAGGCTCTGAACTGACAGCACAGAGCCTGACGCGGGGCTCGAACTCACGGACCGTGAGATCATGACCTGAGCCGAAGTTGGATGCTTTAACCAACTGAGCCACCCAGGCGCCCCTAAACAAACATATTTTTAAAAAGAAAAAAAAAAAGATACTCTGTGGTCGGTTGTCTAACATACAGTAGGTATTCAATAATTGTTAAATAAATGTATAAACAGAAGGGCAAAATAATTTCCTACCCTGGTACCTTATGGCAGCTGAAAAGAGACAATTTAAGTCTTTCCGAGATTCCTCTGGATTCCAAAGGGCCTCTAATCATGCTTATCTAACAGCCAGAGGTATTTCTGTCTTTAATTTAGCAAACAATTCCTTTAGGCACATTTGAATAAACAGATTTTTTTAAAGGGTCACGGCTACCATGGATGAAACCTTGACCCGCTCCCATCAAAGGGAGCTTACTGTAATCCAAAAACAACGAAGAACAGAGTCTGTTACCCCAGATACCAGGACCAACACCAAAACAAAAGACTGGCTGGTGCTATAAGGAGGGGAGTGTGGACACAGACCGTCTGAAGACTGTTTCACTGACTCTTCCTCTATGCACAGGTCAAACTGGGCCAGGTGTCATTGGAAAGTGTGCTCAGAAAACATGGTGACCCAAACAAAGTGGCTTACTGCTAGTAGGGATCATAAAAAAGAAGAAAAGAGGCCAGAGACTACTTCCTTAGGAATTTAAGGGTACTAGGACAATATTCCAACTAGCTAAGTCTTTAAGACCTCTTGTCTGTTTAAGTGCATAAAGCAATTCTAGCTAGAGCCTCCTGGCTGTTAGGTCGTAATTCTCCTGATTCTTATGGCCCAGATGGTGGGGAAATGGCAGTTGGCAACAGTTACCTGGATCCTCTTCCCTCAGAACATTGAGAGGTTGATGCAAAGCGTTGATGAGAGCTTCTTCCCCTCAGTCAATTCTTTTATACATGGTCTCATTCTTCCTTTCTGATTAAAGACGGCTTCTGATCAAAGCCCCAGGCTCTGCTGTGTGTTAAAGAGAGGGAATCAGAGACGCATCAGAGTCCAGTGGATGAGAGGAGCGAGGACCCAGGTTCTAAGCCCAGCCCCCATCACCTGGTGGCCTTTGATTTCTGGCAAATTACTTACCCTCTCCTGCAAGGCCCGCAGGTACTGTGACGAGGGTTGTGGACCAACTCTCGGGGTGCCGATCATACTGTAATCATTGTAGATTTGTACACTCGTTGAGATAACTTTTGGACAGATGGTAGTAAAGTGTCATAAAGGGCGCATTTTTTTTTTCCTAATTCACTAAGGCCCCAAATGGGTTATCATCAGCCCTGGATTCTGAGCCTGTTTTCTAGTCTGTAAAATGGACACAATCCACATCTATCTATAGAGTTGGCCAGAGAACCAACCAAAACGGTGGGTATACACTGCCTTGAAAAGCCCTAAATTCTGTTTGTGATTTGAGGGATAGGTAGAACAAAGGAGAAACAGTTTTCAGCCTGCAAATGGTTTTCTTCCCTTTGAAAATAGAAGCAAAAGCCGGTGTTCAAATAGCAAACATTTTCTCACTCAAAATGTCATGATTCGAGAGGGAACTCTGTACCCATCAACAAATCTGAAAAGACTGTGCCAACTGCAGTGAGTTGCTTTACTAAGTAGTTGAACTGGTAATAAAGTAATTAGAATTTCTCTTCTGAGTCTTCAGATAAAATGAGCAAATGAGAGCAAAGCCCTGCCCCATCCTCAGCCACACTACTGGCCACTGGGAGTCAGGTTTGCTTGTGTGGACAGGTCTGAGGGGAGACTAAGGAATTGAAAAAAATGTGTACATTTTTAAGTTAGCCCACAGAAGTCATTCTGCAATGTAACGTATGTTTGGGAAATAATTATCTTCAGAAAACAGCCCACATAACGCCTCTTGGATTCCTCTCACTATGAAGATTCAGCTAAGTATAGATCAGTCTAGTAACACAAATGGTGTCATATAATTTTGATTTGGCTTAGAAGAGAGGAATGGGTAGGCAGCAGTTTTAGCTGTCTAATTTGGTCTGTTTTGAGACAAATGTTAAAAAAGAGTTGAACATTTAATCTGCCTTTCTTTGTACAAACTGTACTTAGGGGAACCAAATAATTGATGAGGGATAAGTTTCTCTTACAGAAAGATGTCAGACCCAGTTCTGAATTCCCCCTTCTGGCATAACAGCGTGAGATGCTCCGCAGACTGCTGTCCAGTGAAACTGGTGAAAATAATTTTTTAAAAAAAATGATTATGTCGGGGCGCCTGGGTGGCTCAGTTGGTTAAACGTCCGACTTCAGCTCAGGTCATGATCTCGCGGTCCGTGAGTTTGAGCCCCGCATCCAGGCTCTGTGCTGACAGCTCAGAGCCTGGAGCCTGTTTCGGATTCTGTGTCTCCCTCTCTCTCTGACCCTCCCCCATTCATGCTCTGTCTCTCTCTGTCTCAAAAATAAATAAACGTTAAAAAAAATTAAAAAAAAAAAAACTTGAAGGACAAAAACATGAAAAAAAAAAATCCTTCCAAAGACCAAATTGAAGGTCCCCTGAGACTCTGAAATTCTGAGTCTTTACAAGTATCACTGAAACATTCCTACAGACTCAATAATTTAGAAACTAGACCTTTATAGACTCTTTCAGGTTAATATGAAAATGATTATTGGGTACCATCTCTAAAAGAAACCATTTCCAGAGAATGAGAGGAAAAGCTGGGAACACAGTAGGGTGTCTCACGGGCCAAATTCATCTTCCCTTTCTTTCTTTTTTTAAAGTAATCTCAATGCCCAACGTGAGGCTCGAACTCACGATCTCAAGATCAAGAGTCACACACTCTGCCGACTGAGCTAGCCAGGAGTCCCAAAATTCATCTTCCTTTAACTGGAAACCTTTCAGAGCTTCAGAGGGGAGATAAAAGTGACCCAGAAAACAGATGAGCAGAAACATGTCTCCCCTCCTCCCAGAAACAGAATGAGTTTTTTGCTTAAGCAGCAGTTGTGTTTAATCACTAAAATTATTCTGTTCCTAATGAAAGAGAAACAATCTAAGTTTAAAAAGGATGAGGCTTTTTCTCCTCAATTATTTTAGAGGCAAGGAGAAGTGAACGAAAAAAGCAGCATCTCTATGGTCAGGCCCTGGTAAAGCCTCCAGGGAGCAGAAGTCCCCTCTGCTTTCTGCCCTTATGTCCAAGGTCATCGTCCTCAGGATTCCAAGCATTCTGCTCTGGAGTAAGACTGCCCTGCAGAGTCTTGAAATACTCTCCACTCTCTGACCTGGAGAGCTAGTTCTCCTCATCCTCGTCATCAGTGGCCTGAAGAATCCTCAGTAGTTTGAGCTCAGGGTTCCACCTTGTTCTAGATGTACCATCTGAAAGGTCCTCTGGGCTCCTCTCTTGGGATTCCAGCACAGCGTCCTCCTGAGTGCTGATGTCCTTGTTAGAGGGTTTGGTCTTAGATAATTCAGGATCTGAAAGAAGACCCAGCCATTAGCTGCACCCGCAGCCCTCTCCCAACTGTGCCAAATGCAGGACAGAAAAGGAAGGGCTGCGTGTCATTAGGACCCTTCTGAGGGATGAGGACTATGGCTTCCAGGGAGGTGAACCATCCTTGTCAACAGGAGTTCAGCTCTCCCGGGCCTAAATGACTTACTAAGCTTCCTCCACCCTAGGAACTTACCATCCTTACTGGGGAAGGAATCCAGATAATTCTTCATCTGTGGTCTCTCTGTGGAATCCTGAAATTCATTAAAGTAAGTGTAACGAAACTTGAATCAAGACTTTAGGAAAGTAAGGGTTTTTCTAAAAGATGCTTTTCTTGGAAAAATTAGCATCTAAGGACAAAATGCCACCTCCTGAGACTAAAGAAAGAAGCGTGTATCACACACTCTTTGCCCTCTAGACTGACCAGATGAAGCCAGAACCCACTTTTCTCCATTCCCACCTGTCAGCTTAGGGTGCACTGCCTCCAAAGGTGGCTCCCAACAATTCCTCCAATTCCTCCATGCACATGCTGCCCCTCCCACCAAGAGACGGAGTACGTTTTCTCTCCCCTTGAATCTGGGCTGGACTTGTGATTTTGTGACTAATAAAATATGGAAGAAGTGACATTACTCCAGTTTCAGTCCCATCTCTTAAGAACGTGCTTTCATGAGGGGTGCCTGGGCGGCTCAGTCAGTTAAGCATCTGCGCTCAGGTCATGATCTCACGGTTTGTAGGTTTGAGACTCACATTGGGCTCTGTGCTATTAGCTTGGAGCCTGGAGTTTGCTTTGGATTCCATGTCTCCTGCTTTCTCTGCCCCTTTCCCCGCTCACACTCTGTCTCTTCCTCTCTCTCTCTCTTTCTCTCAAAAATAAACATTAAGGGGCGCCTGGGTGGCGCAGTCGGTTAAGCGTCCGACTTCAGCCAGGTCACGATCTCGCGGTCCGTGAGTTCGAGCCCCACGTCGGGCTCTGGGCTGATGGCTCAGAGCCTGGAGCCTGTTTCCGATTCTGTGTCTCCCTCTCTCTCTGCCCCTCCCCCGTTCATGCTCTGTCTCTCTCTGTCCCAAAAATAAATAAAAACGGAGAAAAAAAATTAAAAAAATAAAATAAACATTAAGAAAAAATTTTTTAAAAGAAGCCCAAACAAGCCACGGAGAGGCCTCATAGAAGAGAACCAAGGCAATTTGGCCAACAGCCCCACCCCAGCCACTGGCTGAAAGCAACTGTATTGAATGACATCAAGCAACACCAGAAAAATCATCCAGTCAACCCTCAAAATCACGAGAAATGATCAACCACTGCAGTTCCGGCTTTGAGGTGGTCTGTTCTACAATAATAGATAACAGAAACAGGGCCCTGGCAGAATGGCTCCCATACTCTTACCTGCTTCAAGGTGAGTCCTTCTAACTTCATCCACTGTGGCTGCTTTTGGTCACTTTTCCAACCCAACAGAGTTCTGTGAGCTAGTGATCACAAAGCCAATTCAGTTCTCTGCTTATTGGTATTTCATATCCCATTGTTGGGCTTCTAGGTGACCCCTGGTCTATAAGTCCCTACCCCGTCTAGGGTAAGACAGGTTAGAGGAGGTGGAAGGGAGTTCAGCCTCCGAGTTCTACCTGTGAATCTGTTCACCTGGGACTGTGACCACATCTACTACAGAATTAGAGATCGGGGCGCCTGGGTGGCTCAATCGGTTAAGCGTCTGACTCCAGCTCAGGTCATGAGGTCACGGTTCGGTCTGTGAGTTTGAAGCCCGCGCCAGGCTCTGTGTTGATGGCACAGAGCCTGGAGCCTGCTTCAGATTCTGTGTCTCCCTATCTCTCTTTGCCCATCCCCCAATCACACTCTGTCTGTCTCTCAAAAACAAATGAATGTTAAAAGAAAAAAATTTTTAAAAAGAATTAGAGATTAAGTTCAAGTGTATGCTCAATGACTTAGAGTTCCTCCAAGAAACCTAAGGGGCAGGTATCTGCACATCTTAGCAGCGAAAGAAGCCCTAACCCTAGGTTTTCAGTTTACGAATACCCCTCTTACCTTGTGGTACCAACCCTAATGTCTCCATATTCACTTCCAAAAATGGAACCCCTCCCTTCCAAAAGCTCTAGTTCTAGGATTCTTCTGCGTCAGTCGTTTCCCCATCTAGTCCCTGAATGCATCCGCCCTTTCCTTTCTCAATTCCCTTCCTCTAAATGAACATCTTCCAAGCTGCCACCAGAGATGTTATGCTAAAAGGCAAAGCCAAACAAGAGACTCCCTTGCTTAACACTTCTGTTGGCTCCCTACCAGCACTGGTTCTCACCCTAGCTGCACACTGGGAGTACTGGGGGTTCCATTTACTGAGGCCCAGGTTCCAACACCAGAACTTCTGATTTAATAGGTCTGTGGTGCATCCTGGGTATTTGAGATTTAAAAGCCCCTCAGTTGATTTCAGCGAGCAGTCAAGGGGGAGCACCACGACCTGGAGCAAAGGTCAAACACCTCAGCAGGCTACACAAGCTCCCACCTACCTCTTCAGCCCAACATTTCATCACTCTCTCTCAAATAACCGACAGCTACAATGGACTGCTGTGTTCCCTGAGTAGCCACACTCCTCCAAGATGTCTCTGCTAAAGCTATTCCCATTTCTGGGAATTCTCTTTCATGTCAGTAAAACGCTCACACATTCAAGATCCAACACAAAAATCAACTCTTCCATAAATCTTTCTCAACCCCGTGAGGACAGGCCACTGCTCTAAAAACAGGAGCACCTGGGTGGCTCAGGTCTTGATTTGAGGGTTGTGAGTTCAAGCCCCACACTGGGCTCCATGCTGGGTGTGAAGCCTACTTTAAAAAAAAAAAAAAAGGGCACCCAATCACCTATTGGAGGCATCAGGAAGAGGAACAAAAAGCACTTAAATGAATTCAGGGCAGTGCTGATCACCCCAGATGAGGAGCTAACCTTGGACCAGTCAGCCCCACCCTGGGCAACAGCCCTAGCTCTGTCTACATCCCACGTGAAGGTCAGGAAGCTTCCTAGATCTTCAGGTCACAGGCCACTGCTGGCATCTGAGAGCTCAATGGGATGGGAAATAAACCGAGAGAGAGAAGCATTCTTCTCAGGAAACAGCTCTCCTGACCCTCCCACTGCCCCAGGGCTGGAGAGCAAATTCTGATGCTGAAACGATCAGCAATGTCCAGTCTTAATAGGGCACCAAGAATCTTCTAAGGTTTCAGGGCATTCTTTCCCCCTTCTGTTCTTTCTTTCTTTTTTCTGCACTCAAACTGAGCAATGTCAGAGGGACGGGGTAAGTATATCCTTCGGCTCAGACACGTGATAAGGACTCCAAAAAGGGGAGAAATATCTCTTCTCGCATCCAGCATGAACACCAGAGGGAAAGAATCTCCTGTCAAGATCGGCCACTTGCCTCCTACAGGGGACTAGATAGTATGATCTCAACCCGAGCCTCCAGGAACTAACGTGTAGCTGGGAAGTGGCCCTGGATTCTGCTTCTTTAGAACTCTCTGGGGGCTAATCAGGGGCCCTGGCTCTTTCCTGCCTCCTTGCTTGCTCTTCATCCTCAAATCACTCTGCCTTTCTAAAGACATGAGGAAAGATGCCTCTGACTCATGCTCATGGTCATCTCTCAAATGCCCACATGAAAAAGACACCTGGCCCAGCTTGCTTCCTTGGTAAACATTTGATGGAAGGATGGTGTATGGTAGCCCAGCCAAAAGGTTCCAAGAAGAATTCCGAATGCCCGACAAAGGCAGGTCCCAAGATGACGGACAAGTTCAGTTCTTCCTGCCCTCGGCTACGTCCTGAGATTCTGTCCCTCCCAAACCCACATTCTCCTTACCATGGCGTGGGCCATAAACCATGGCACCTGAACGTTTATGCAAAATGTTCGGGCTCCCTGGATCGCTCTTGGGTTTCTTTTTAGCCTCCTGAAACCCAAATGAGGAGGAACTGAATTAAGACCTTCGGAAGTGAAGAAAACATTTCAGAAAGAGTCTAAAAGAAGGAAGTCAATATCTGCAACCAGACAGAGAACAGGGAGGCGGACACCTCATACATCCCTTCCTGTTCCAGGCTGCGCCCCTGCCCCAGACCCAGCCAGTCCTAGGGCGCCCCTCACTGCCCCTCTACCTGTCTCTTAGGTGGTGTTTTCACCAGCCTCTGCTGCTGCTGCTGCTGCTTCTGCTGCTGCTGCTGCTGCTGCTGCTTGTGACCTGGTGACCAGAGCACCTGCTCAGTCCTCTTCTCCCTGACAGCTCCCACCCGCCCCTGGGCTGCTTGCTCTGCCCTGCTCCACAATGGCGACAACCCATTTGTCAGAACCAAGCCATGGGGGGGGGGGGGGTGCGGGGAAGAGGGCTGCTTTCTGAAACTGCAGTTTCCTGAGTTCTACATGTGATCCTGTATGACTCTGGCCACAAACATAACAAAATTGGGACCAAGATCAAGTATAAGCACTGTGGGCTGAGGGGGAACAGTACCTGAGGATCTGACAGCACCAGAAAATCTACCTTCTGTGTTCAGGTTAGAACACAATTTCTTCAAATGTTCAGGATATCTCAATGCTGGTCTCTGGAGACAAAAAGAAGGAAAAGACGAAAAAGAAGAAAAGGAAGAGAGGAGGAGAAGGAGGAGGAGGAAGTAGAGGAGGAGGAGAAGAAGGAGAAGGAGGAGAAAGAGAAGGAAGAGGAGGAGAAGAAGAAGGAGTCATAGGAGAAGGAGAATGGGGGGGAGGAGAGGGAGAGAGGGGAGAAGGACAAGGAGGAAAAGGAGAAGGAGGAGGAGAAGGAGGAGAGGGAGGAGAAGAGGAGGGGAAGGAGAAGGGGGAGGAGGGGGAGGAGGGGGAGAAGGGAGAGAAGGAGAAGAAGGGGGAGGAAGACAAGGAGAAGGAGAAGGAGGAGGAGGAGGAAGAAGAGGAGGAGGAGGAAGAGAAGAAGGAGAAGGGGGAGGAGGAGAAGGAAGAGGAGGAGGAGAAGGAGGAGAAAGGGGAGGAGGAAGAAGAGGAGAAGGAGAAGAAGGAGTCATAGGAGAAGGGGAAGGGGGAGGAGGATAGGGAAAAAGGGGAGGAAGAGAAGGAGAAGGAGGAAAAGGAGAAGGAGGAAAAGGAGAAGGAGGAGGAGAAGGAGAAGAAGGAGGAGGAGGAGGAGGGAGAGGAGGAGGAGGAGGGAGAGGAGGAGGAGGAGGGAGAGGAGGAGGAGGAGGAGAAGGAAAAGGGTAAGGAGGAGAAGGAGGAGAAGGAGAAGGGGGAGGAAGAGAAGGAGAAGAAGGAGAAGGAGGAAAAGGAGAAGGAGGAAAAGAACGAGGAGAAGGAGGAGGAGAAAGAGAAGGGGGAAGGAGGAGGGGAGGAGGAGGAGGAGAAGAAGAAGGGGGAGGAGGAGGAGGAGAAGAAGGGGGAGGAGGAGGAGGAGAAGAAGAAGGGGAGGAGGAGGAGAAGAAGGGGGAGGAGGAGGAGGAGAAGGGGGAGGAGGAGAAAGAGGAGGAAAAGGGGAGGAGTAGGAGGATGGGGAGGAGGAGGAGGAAGAGGAAGAGAAGGGGGAGAAGAAGGAGAAGGGGGAAGGAGGAGGGGAAAGAGGAGGGGAAGGAGAAGGAGGAGATGGAGAAGGAGGAGGGGCGGGAGGAGAGGAAGGGGAAGGGGAAAAGGAAGAAGAAGAGAAGCTCTACTGAAGTTCTTTCCTTTTCCCAAAATGTATCCCTCAAATGCAGGTACCCATCTAGCCAACGAGCACTTTTTGAGAACCCAGTGCGGGCAACATCATACCAGGAGCTATGGAGAGAGGAAACGGTGCGGAAGTGCAGAAGACACAGAGAATGTTGCTGTCCTCAAGCCCCTCCCCATGCATTTGCTTTCACTACATACAGCCCAGCCCTTCTATGGGGCTTGAGTCCAGCATGGAAGGATAGAGAGAAAGAATAGAAAGTCGCCTCCTCCAGCCTTGGAAAGTAATGAGTTGGGATTTGCATCTAGACACCCCTCTCCGAGGCCCCCTGGCTCTTACCTGCAGGGCGAGGCGGTGCACAGATAAGAACATCTTTGCAGAAATGGCACTGTCAGGTCGGCTCTTCTCCAGGGCAACTTTCTTCTTCATCATGGCCAATTGCGTCTTCATCTCCAGAGAAGGCCTGGTTTTCCCTTCATCAGGCAAAAGGCTGAAGGGGACAGAGACAGCCAGACAGTCAGTGACAGTTGTTCCTGGAGAGTGTGGCTGAGGAAAAAGAGATGAAAAGGGCTACAAATCTGAATACATTTTCCACTTTGGGCCTGAAAAGACCTGTACCAACAGGTGTTTTCAGCTCCCTGAGGACAGGCATTCTTACCCCCATTTCGCAAATAAGGGAATGAAATGTAAGATGCTAGTTAAATTACCACAATGCACAAAACCAGGAAGTTTCAAGGCAAAATCCAAAGGTTGTCTCACTCCAAACCACATTTCCCTTCTGCCTCCCACTTACCCATAACTCATCTACAGAAAGAAGAGAGTGGGGGGCGACTAGCTGGCTCAGTCCACGAAGCAGGCAACTCTTGATCTACGGGTCATGAGTTCAAGCCCCACATTGGGCATAGAGCTTACTTTAAACACAAAAAGGGGGGGGCGCCTGGGGGTCCAACTTCGGCTCAGGTCACGATCTCACGGTTTGTGAGTTCAAGGCCCACATCGGGCTCTGTGCTGACAGCTCAGGGCCTGGAGCTTGATTCAGATTTTGTGTCTCCCTCTTTCTCTGCCCTTCCCCCACTCACACTCTGTCTCTCTCAAAAGTAAATAAACATTAAAAAAAAGTTTTTTTAAGCTAGAAGAGAGTAACAGTTCTCGTGGAGGTTCAAGTGAGAGAATATACATAATGTGCTTATTTATTTAGCACAGGGCCTGGCAAGTGTAAGTACTTGGTAAATGGTGGCACACTGGTAAGTCTAAGAACTCACTGCACAAGTAAGGGGACAGTTTTGTCCCTACTCAGAATAAGCAGGCTACTAGCCCCTTCTCTGCTTCAGAGAAGAGCAGGTGCTCTGGCTCTACCGCAGGCTCACAGGACACTCACTTCTTCAACAGATCCTGAGGTAATGGTTCCAAGTCAAATTGGTTCCAGAAAGGTATGGACTCTGAAGTTAGTTGCTCAAAAATGTGTACTGGCAAGGGGGGAGGCACATGCATCCTTGGAGGTCCCAGCTGTGCTTCTGTTTTCTGCCTTCTATAGAGAAAATGGTCTTTCTAGAAAAGCAACAGCGAAGACAAAGCACTCCTGTCAGAGCCACTCCTTCCCATGACCATCCCAGCCTCCCAGACACAACCCTGGCAAGCCAAACCCCTGGTCTCCAGACCCACTCCAGCAGCACCCTCCTCTGCACTGTGAGGGCCACCACATTTTCGCTCCCTGGCTCCCCATCCTATTGCTGAATTCAGATCACACAGGGACTAGTTGTTTCGTTTTCCCAAAAGTTATTAATTCATTCACTGAGAAAACTGAACAAGTATTTGTTGGCCAGTGATGTGCCAGGCACAGGGCTGGGGCTGGGGATTCGGCAGTGAACAACATGGAGGAATCTTCCCGCTCTGTGACTTACTCAGGGTTACGTTTACTCATAAGGGGTGGCGTGAGAATGAGAAACTCGAGTCCATCATAACCCCTAGTCCACTGAAGTTCTCTTTTTGTCACACTGGGAATTTGTCTCTAATCGGCCAAAAATTCCCCGAATACCCAACACTTCTTCCTAACTTCTCTTCAAGATACTCTTCACCCTCCTACAGGGAGGAGGTAGAGAAGAGAGTCTCAGAATAGAAAATGCTTTGGTAATTATTCCCTAAGAGGGGTTTTCTTTTGCAGATTTTGTTCATTTAAAAAGAACGGAGAAAGGGGGAATGTAGATGAAAGGAAAAATGAAAGAAAATAACCAAAACTCTGTACAGAGTAATATCATAAAGGTTTGACCAAAACCTCAAACTTACAGCTACACAGTTCATTCTGCCATCCTGGCTGGAGACAATGCGCTTCTTCTCAGCTGGTCTTGAAACAAGAAAAACCACAACTTATTCCCAGCCATCTTAAACAGAAGCACCACGGGTATTTGTGAATGGTGACCATGAAGATTTCCGTCCTCTATTCAGTACTCAAAGATGGCTGGCTAGAAGTCCAAAGGGACCAACTACCCAGAAGCTGCTAAAATCAAGACCTAACCTTACATCTAAATTAGGTTCCCTACCATTCTCTCTTATGGTCCCGTTATTTGATTTCATAGCATTAATCTAAATGAGTAATTATATACTTAGGTGTGGTGATGTGTGTAAGGTCTGAATCCCCCACCACCACCCTAAGACTGTAGGAGGTCAAGGACCAAAGTCAATTTGGTTTTTCACTGAATTCTCACTGCTCACATAGAGGAGATACTCAAGTATTTTTTTTGTACTGTCATCTTCCTCCTCCTTGCCTGGAACATGGATATGATGGCTGGAGCTCTAGCAGTCAACTTAGACCTTAAAAGCCCCCATGAAACACCTTGAGAAAATGAAACCCATGGGCTAAGGATGATGACCAGAGAGCCAGAAGGAGCTCTGGTTTCTGATTACCTCATGGAGTTGACATACCAGCCCTGGCGCACCCACATCTGGGCTTTTTTTTTTTTTTTTTTTTTTTTTTTTACATAAAAGGAAATAAACCCTTAGGGGCATTTTGTTTACATCACACACACACACACACACACACACACACACACACACACACTCACATACCCACACACACAAATGCATGTATGCAGAATCACTGACAAGAACTTTTTTCTAAATTGTTTTTTAATGTTTTTATTTATTTTTGAGACAGACAGAGCATGAGCAGGGGAGGGGCAGAGAGAGAGGGAGACACAGTATCGGAAGCAGGCTCCAGGCTCCGAGCTGTCAGCACAGAGCCCGACGCGAGGCTCTAACTCACAGACTGTGAGATCATGACCTGAGCTGAAGTCAGACGCTTAACTGACTGAGCCACCCAAGCGCCCCTCTGATAGGATCATTTAAAAAAAAAAACAAAAAAACAAAAAAACAATGAGGGGCTCTTGGGTAGCTCAGTTGATTAAGCATCTGACTCTTGATTTCAGCTCAGTCATGATCTCACAGTTCATGAATTCCAGCCTCGCATCAGTCTGTCAGTTCCAGCCCCGCGTCTGCACTGTGAGAACAGAGCCTACTTAGGATTCTCTCTCTCTCTCTCTCTCTCTCTCTCTCTCTCTCTCTCTCTCTCTTACTCTCTGCCCCTCCCATGTGCTCTCGCTCTCTCTAAATAAATACATAAATAAATAGGGGCATCTGGGTGGCTCAGTTGGTTTAAGCGTCCAACTTCAGCTCAGGTCATGATCTCACTGTTCCCAAGTTCAAGCCCCACGTCAGGTTTCAGATTCTGTGTCTCCCTCTTGCTCTCTGCCTCCCCTGTTTACGCTCTGTCTCCCTCTCTCTCTCTCTCAAAGATAATAAAATAAACATTAAAAAAATTAATAAATAAACTTTAAAAAAAAGGAAAGAGAATAAGATCCTTTTGTGGTTCAGGTGCTTCCCTCAAAGTTTGTTACAACCTCAGCATAGTACCCATCTGATGTTAAAAAAAAAAAAAGAAAAGTAATAAAATGAAATAAGATTCTTAAGTCACACCACATCTAAACAGTCACTTAACAAGAATCTGAAAGCCTCAGCACTCATGAAAGAAAACCCAAACGCTGCCTTTCAATGTTATCGGCATTGCCAAGCCTTTGGGCCTTCACCAAACGATCCTTCTGCTTTGCACATAGGTTCTACCCGCTATCCACTTTGTGCCACGGAGCCGGGCCTTGGGGCTGAGACCAAACATTCACATGCTTCACTGAAAACGTTTCCACTAGCTGGGGACGACTAATAAGAAAAACTGATAGTCAGGAAGCATCTGTTTCTTAGACCCCACAAACACACCGGGCTCTATGTTGCATGCTATTTACGGCCATGATTTGATGTAGAGAAGCCCCCCCCACATGAAGCACAAAGTGCATTAAATAGAACCCCAGTGGAGCAAGAAGCAAATTAAGAGACCATGACCTTCTTCTCTACATGGCCTCCTGACACTTGCACTGAGGTGGCTAAAAAGGAGATCACGTAAATGAGGCCCGCACAGGGCAGTGAGGGGTGGCGGCGGGGGGAGAGGGGCCTTGCAGAACACAGGAGTTGAAGGCCCCCACGTTCTAGACACAGCACTCACCTCGCACGCTTCTCTGGTTGTTCTGGGATCCAGACGACAACCATATTTCTAACATCTTGAGAGCTGGGAAGTCGTGTCTCATTCAGATTCAGCACTGAAAGCTAAGAGAAACACGTGAAGCCTACATATGGCTTGAAGGTAGCAGCTCCTGATGCATTCGGAACTGGCTTAAGAACCGAATTATCAGGCTAGCCTAAAGGGGATGGTGGTGCAGATGACAAAAAGACATTTCTCACCCCTGAATCGTCTTTATAACGCTGCCTCACGAAACCAGACACCGGAATGGGTACTCTACACGAGTGAGCATGTTTAAGCGAAGAGTCCCCCCTGCCTCCCTGTGACATTAGGGTAGCATTCCCTGAGCCCCGACAGCGCAGAACCTGCTTGGGATTCTCTCTCTCCCTCTCTCTCTGCCTCTCCTCTCCTCACACTCAGGTGCATGTGCTTGTGCTCTCCCTCTCTCTCAAAATAAATAAATTTTAAAAAGAGAATAAAATAGAATAGGACAGAAACTATCAAAGACCATCACTCATACTTAGGGTAGGGGTCGTTTTATGCTATTCTGTCGCAAAACGTATTTCTTACTGGAGGTCATAGTTAAAAAAGTTTGACAGTTATCAGAGTAGATGACCTAAAGGCCATTTTGGGTGTGACATTCCAGCATTTTAATTTCCCCACACTATGAGATGCCAGGGTTTACTTTGTAGCTGAACATGCTCTGTGTAGGACACAGACAGGAAAGTCTTACCTATGCCAAACGGCCACAGATCAATCCCACTTGTGTCTGGGATTTCTGGAAACAGTATAGTATGTAAAGAAAGGCATTAGCACAGAGCCTAGCATATACTAAGGGCCCAATATTAGTTAGTTATCACTGTCATCATTCAGATTCTAGTCATCCTCAATGTTAAATAACGACAAGTATTTTATCCCCACTAGTAAACGGAAAATGCTGAGGGAGTACCTTTTAAATTCTATGATTTACCTTAGGAGAATTGTCAGTATAGCGGGTGAAATCTTTGTCAGGTAGATCCTTCCGAGGCCTAAAAAGTAAGAGTTTCCAAACATGACACAGAGACACGAACAACTTACTGGGACGACAGTCGGTGCTATGAGGAAAAGCCTTGTGCTCATCCACGGAACATCTCGGGGCTTAGTACTCACTGAGTGAACGTATGGTCTCCCCATTCCCTTAAGTTGTGCTTGCTTCTTTGTTCTGGAACAGCTCCCAGACACTGCACACTGCAAACACTTCACAACTGTTTGTTGCATCAAACTGAATTCAGAGCCTATGCCTCCCTCTTTCCAGCCACAGAGAGCTATGTCACCATCAATAAAAGTTGACTAAGTACCTTTGATGTAAACGTTCAAAGCATATTAAATAAGCAAAATGTGGTATTTCTGTACGATGCAATGTTTTTCAGCCTCAATAAGGAATGCAATTCTAACACACGCTCCAACACAGATGAATCTTGAAGCCATTATGCTAAGTGAAATAAATTAGATGCAAAAGGACAAATATCGTATGATTCCACTTATATAAGGTAGCTAGAGTAGGCGAATTCATACAGACAGAAAGTAGAATAGACATTAACAGGAGCTAGAGGGAGGAGGGAGTGGGAAGTTGCTGTTTAATGGGTATGGAGTTCACGTTTGAGATGATAAAAAAATTTCTCCACATCATCAAATCAAAACCACAATGAGATACCACCTTACACCTGTCAGAATGCCTAACATTAACAACTCAGGCAACAACAGATGTTGGCAAGGATGTGGAGAAAGAGGATCTCTTTTGCATTGTTGGTGGGAATGCAAGCTGGTGCAGCCACTCTGGAAAACAGGATGGAGGTTCCTCAAAAAACTAAAAACAGAACTACCCTACGACCCAGCAATTGCACTACGAGGCATTTATCCACGGGATACAGGTGTGCTGTTTCAAAGGGACACATGCACCCCCATGTTTATAGCAGCACTAGCAACAATAGCCAGAGTACGGAAAGAGCCCAAATGTCCATCGATGGATGAATGGATAAAGAAGATGTGGTATATACATATATAATATTCTGGCAATCAAAAAGAATGAAATCTTGCCATTTGCAACTACGTGGACAGAACTGGAGGGTATTATGCTAAGTGAAATTAGTCAGTCAGAGAAAGACAAAAATCATATGACTTCACTCATGTGAGGACTTTAAGAGACAGCACAGGGGCGCCTGGGTGGCTTAATCGGTTGAGTGTCCGACTTTGGCTCAGGTCATGATCTCGCGGTCCGTGAGTTCAAGCCCCGCATTGGGCTCTGTGCTGACAGCTCAGAGCCTGGAGCCTGTTTTGGATTCTGTGTCTCTCTCTCTCTCTCTGACCCTCCCCCATTCATGCTCTGTCTCTCTCTGTCTCAAAAATAAATAAACATTAAAAAAAATTTTTTTTAAAGATTAAAAAAAAGAGACAAAACAGATGAACATAAGGGAAGGGAAACAAAAATAATATAGAAACAGGGAGTGGGACAAAATATAAGAGACTCTTAAATACGGAGAACAAACTGAGGGTTACTGGAGGGGTTGTGGGAGGGGGGATGGGCTAAATGGGTAAGGGGCACTAAGGAATCTACTCCTGAAATCATGGTTGCACTATATGCTAATTTGGATGTAAATTTAAAAAAAAAAAGTTCTAGAAATGGATCGTGGTGATGGTTGCACAACACTGTGAATGAACTTAATGCTGCTGAACTGTACACTTAAAAACAATTAAAATGGTAAACTTAATGTAACGCATATTTACCACAAAAAAAAGAATACTGTCCCCTTACGTTTTCGTATCACTTGCATTATATTTATTTGTTAAAACACGTTAAGTGTATGAACGAATAAATATTCCAAGGAAGTGTAAGATAAAGATCCTGAGCCTGATCTATGTGATGTTGGCCGCTGTTTGTTCTCCAGCTCCCTAGCCTCACCTCTGCCCACCCTCCCATTCCTGCTCTATGTTGCATACACGATGGACCCTTTTCCTCATACCTAAAGAACTTCCTCTTGCCTCCTGGCCTTTGGATATGCTATTTCTGTAGTCCAGAACACTCTTCACGTCCATCTCCAACCTGCAACGCCCCACTTCACCAGACTGTCCAAATTTCAGGGGTAGGCACAGGTGCCACCTGCACAGAAGACGGTGCCCTTCTCGGCACACGGAACGGTTCTCTGCCTCCCCGGCTAGGCTGAAAGCCCTTTGGGGGTAAAGACTGTATCTTGCTGGGGGGGCCTGGGTGGCTCCGTCAGTTGAGCATCCAGCTTCGGCTCAGGTCATGATCTCGAGGTTCATGAATTCCAGCCCTGCATCAGCTCACTGGTGTCAGCACAGAGCCTGCTTCAGATCCTCTGTCCCTCTCTCTCTGCCCCTCCCCCCCCTTTCAAAAATAAAAGACTTAAAAAAATACTGAATCTTGTTTACCACTGAATCCCCAGAGCCCAGCAAAGTGGCCCCCACTAAGACACATTTGTGAATTCAATGAGTGACAACATGAGTGACGTCATGGCCTTTGCCTCCATAGGCCCTGGCTGGGAGAAGCCATCTTCTTCCCGAGGTTCAAGTCCTAGAGAACGAGAAAGTAGTCCTACCCTTTCCCATACCGCATTTAGCCCACCAGAAGCCACCAAAGGTTGCTTACATCAAACAGGAGAAAACGAACCGGTACAAGGACTGCCAGGAGTGCCTTGACTCCAGGCCATAAGGTTTCGAATTTAACAAGTCTTAAGTTCTCCACAGACGTCTGTCCCTTCGCTTCCCCTATCAGCAAGCACCAACTGGGAGCCTAGATTCTGTGGGCGATTCAAAAGGAAACCATTGTTTCTGCCTTCAAGAGCTTACAAATAGTTTCATACCTAAAAATAAAAGACAAGAGAGAGAGTATGTGTGGACACAGTTTTCTGATGACCTGCAGAGGCTGACGAGGTGCTCCCCGTGGTGGCCTGAATTGTGCCCACAAATTCTTACATTGAATCCTGACCCTCAGTACCCCGGAATTTGAGTCCCTCAGTATTTGGAGAGAGGGTCTTTAAGGAAGTAGTTAAGGCAAAGTGAGGTCATATAGACAGGCCCTAATCCAATGACTGGTGCTTATTAAGAAAAGGAGGTAGGGGATTAAGAGTACACTTATCATGATGAGCACTGAGTAACACACAGAATTGTTGAATCAGTATATCGTACACCTGAAACTAACATAATAATAATACTAACTATATTGGAGTTAAAATTAAGCACTTAATTAACAAAGAAGAAAAAGATATTGGGACAAAGACACACAGAAGAAAGATCATGTTAAGACACAGGCCACCTAGGGGGCACCTGGGTGGCTCAGCCGGTTAGGTGTCTGACTTCAGCTCAGGTCATGGTCTCGCAGTTTGTGAGTTTGAGCCCTGCGTCGGGCTCTGTGCTGACAGCTCAGAGCCTGAAGCCTGCTTCAGATTCTCTGTCTCCCTCTCTCTCTCTCTTCTCCTCTCCCCCTCATGCTCTGTCTCTCTCTCAAAAATAAATATTAAAAAAAATTTTTTTTAATAAAAAAAAAAAAGACATAGGCCACCTACAAGCCAAGGAGGAAGGGTTCAGAAGAAAACAACTCTACCAACACCTTATTCTCGGACTTCTAGCCTCTCGACTGCGAAAAAATATATTTGTGTTGTTTAAGCCACATAGCCTAGGGTATTTTGTTACAGTGACCCTAGCAAACTAATATAACCCTATTTTAATCAAGTCCTACAATAAAAATAAAGCTTTCCTTTTGTTACCCACTGCCTATTCACCATTTCTCTAACTGAACTAGTGGCCTTTTTATTTTTAAGTTAATTTATTTATTTTTGAGAGAGAGAGAGAGAGAAAGAGAGAGAGAGAGAGAGACCACCCGAACTGGAGAGGGGCAGAGAGAGAGAGAGAGAGGGAGACACAGAATACGCAGCAAGCTCCAGGCTATGAGCCTGGAGCTACCCAGGCGCCCTGAACTGGTGTTTTATTTTTAATTTAGCTTTCTGAGTCTATGGGTCAAGGAAGTCAACTCAGAATTTTGAGAGAGGAGGCTCATAAGGGAAGACTCCATGATAATTTACCTGCCTTGAAATTTGGAGTCAAACTTTGAACCTTGACACAATAAAGAGGGAGCTTTGGTGAAGGTAAATCCTGATAAATGACCGTGAGCAAGTCTCTTGGCCCGGAAGCAGGAATCTGAGATGTTCACAATGGTGAGCACTGGGGATTTGTCTAAGAAAAAAGACAAGAAAACATGTAAAATGTCAAAAGGGAGCCAAGCGAAAATAGTTCAAAGATCTTACAAGGAAGAAGCAGGGCTGACTAAATTCACCGTCATTATTCAGAGCTGTTTTGCAGGGAGGGCCCAGGATTCGAGGGTGGCCCCTCTCAACCCGGCGGATCGTTGCCCAGCACTGTGGATGCTGACAAACAGCCAACTTGCAGGTGGTTTCATCCCACTGGCTCTCATCTGGCAAGTCCATAGCTACAACTGGTTTAGGACAAAAGCCAATCGCACAGCTTTCCAGCCCTCTAGAGTAACAACAACCACGTAATTAGAGCATATTATACATTAGCCATGACGTCCAGATCTTAATTTGGACTCAAAGCATAAAATATTTCTATTGAACCCATATACATAAGTGATGGTCATAGGATAATTAAGAATTGGGTAACAAGTGGGGCATCTGGGTGGCTCAGTTGGTCAAGCATCCAACTTGGGCTCAGGTCATGATCTCACAGCTTATGAGTTCGAGCCCCACATCAGGCTCTGTGCTGACAGCTCAAAGCCTGGAGCCTGCTTTAGATTCTGTGTCTCCCTCTCTCTCTGCCCCTCCCCTGCTTGCACTCTGTTTCTCTCTCTCTCTCTCTCTCAAAAATGAATAAATATTTTTAAAAAATTAGGTAACAAGCAACTCAGCCATTAAAAAGAATAAGGGGCACCTGGGTGGCTCAGTCAGTTACACATCCGACTCTTGATTTCAGCTCAGGTCATGATCTCACGGTTCCTGAGTTCGAGCCCTGCATCAGGCTCTGCACTGACAACACAAAGCCTGCTTAGGATTCTCTTGCTCCTTCTCTCTCTGCCCTTCCCCCATTTGCTCCCCACATTTTTAAAAAATGAATGAAATCTTGCCACTTGTAACAACATAGATGGATCTAGAGACTATAATGATAAGAGAGCTGAAAAAGTCAAAGATAAATACCATACAATTTCACTTATATACGCAATTTAAGAAACAAAACAAACGGACAAAGAAAAAAAAAGACACAAACCAAAAAAGAGACTCTTCACTGTAGACAACAAACTGATGGTTATCAGAGGGGAGGTGGGGGGTGGGGGAAGGGTGAGATAGGTAAAAGGGACTAAGAGTATATTGTGATGAGCACTGAGAAACGTATACAATTGTTGAATCACCATATTGTACACCTGAAACTAATATAACTCTGCATGTTAAGTATTTTAGAATTAACATTTTTTAAAAAGAAGCCTGGCTAACAAGCAAGTATGAAAACGGCTCAGCACGAAATGGAGGGGGCTAGAGTTTTTGGAGCCAACTGACTTCACGTCTCCTACTTGGCCATTTAGTAGCTGAGTGACTTGGCACTTAAGCAATCTGAGCTTCAGGTCCTTTATCTGTAAAATGAGGATAAGCCTATTTCACAGAGTCATTATAAAAATTAGTTAATGGGTATGAAAAGATCTGGTGGGGCACCTGGGTAGCTCAGTAGGTTTAGCATCCAGCTTGAGGTCAGGCCATGATCTCACGGTTTGTGAGTTCGAGCCCCACATGGGGCTCTCTGCTGTCAGCAAAGAGCCTGCTTTGGATCCTGTCTCTCTCCCTCTCTCTCTCTCTCTCTCTCTCTCTCTCTCTGCCCCCACCCTGCTCACTCTCTTTCTCTCAAAAATAAAAATAAAATATTAAAAAATAAAAGGTCTTATAAGGAAGAAACGAGGCTGACTAAACTCACCTTCATTATTTAGAGCTGTTTTGCATTTAAGAAAAATAAGTTTGAAAAAAGCATAGAGTTCAAAATTAAGTATTAGCATCCTTTCCTTTTCCCCTTCATTAATCATTAGGGAGAAGACACCACCATCTCCAAAAAGCCTTATCAAATTAGAACTAAGGCAGTCACAGAAGTGCTTGACATGCCTTTAGATGGCTTGAACCTTTGGAAAACGTGCTTCATTTTTCAAGATGCTCCAATTCTCAAACAGGCAACGAAAATACCCACCAGAAATGAGCGGGTTTACTCAAACATCAAGACAGTGGACTTGCAGTCACATCAGAGGCCTCTGGCTTTTCATATACTGGCTGTATGGTCCTAGGCAAGTGACTTCACCTCCCTCAGCTTGCTTCCTGATATAAAGAGGGGATGGGAAATCTCGAAGTAGAATTGAAGAGCATTAAAGGAAATGTACTTTTATGTATCATATACAATAGGGGCTCGATGAGTAGTATCATCTTTCTCTCTCCGGAAATATTTTAGGCAATCACTACCACGTGATCCCTGATAACTTTTTAAAGACAGTATCAATTTCTTCTTCTTTTTATTCAACGCATCTATTGACTGCCAAATATGTGACGGGACCTGTTACCGGCATAGAGAACAGTAATGAACAAAATAAGTCCCTGTTCTGAAGAGCCTATAAATTAGACCAAAGATAGTGACCTATTGGCATGGGATCACACCTGTCCCATGCCTTGTTCTGTCTGGTCTGCACTTTGAGCCATTTTTTTTAAATGGAAATAGTAGGGGCGCCTGGGTGGCTCAGTCGGTTGAGCGTCCGACTTCAGCTCAGGTCATGATCTCGTGTTCCGTGAGTTCGAGCCCCGCGTCGGGCTCTGTGCTGACAGCTCAGAGCCTGGAGCCTGTTTCAGATTCTGTGTCTCCCTCTCTCTGACCCTCCCCCGTTCATGCTCTGTCTCTGTCTCAGAAATAAATAAACGTTAAAAAAAAATTAAAAAAAATAAATAAATGGAAATAGTCCACAATGTTCAGATTTCTGGTTCCTCTTAAAGATCAAAATACTTGACAACACGGTGGTCCCAATTCTGACTAGATAGCAATTGGATGGAGCTAAGCGTCTCCTGGTAACTTTAAACCAGACCTATTGTTCTATCCAGATGGAGAGGTCAGCCACCAAGCCCTATAATCTCTAACCAATGCTACTTCCGTTGCCCTTTATCATTGCAGTTGCTCTTGTTTTTCTCATGATAAGGAAGTAGATCTCCACGCTCATGTCTCTGTCAAAAGCTGGAAAATTGGGATGCCTGGCTGGCTCAGTCGGTAGAACATGCGACTCTCAATCTCCCATCCTAAGCCTGAGCCCTAGGTTGCCTGTAGCGATTACTCAAAATAAATGTATATATATATTAAAGCAGGAACATTAAGGGTGACGTGAGAGCATGTTTCAAGGGAAAAAAACCATTGGTGCTCAGTGGGAACGAGGACAGTTTCTACGTACATGAAAATGATACAACTTAGAAACCACTGCAAAACCATGGTAATGTGTTTGACTGGGAAAGATGTATGATCCTCAATTCAATGAACTAAAAAATAAATACAATTTTAACAGGGTTTGGTTTTGAATGGAAGGCACTGTCGCGTTATTCTTACACCGGCTGCTTACTGCCCTTTCGTTACCTGACAAGCCCGAACTGAGGCCCGAGGTCTAGTCATGCCCATTTCTATGTCGCCAGCGTTAGGGCTGTACTGGCAAAGAAGTCTGCGTTCAACAATTCTAGGCGACAAACATCCTTAATGCGATTACAAAGTTGGGAGGGGTGAAAAGATTAAAGATGGACATCAGGTCCCGTAGAATCGAAAAAAGATACCCGCTTCGTTGCGCAAAAGGGAAGTGGGAAAGTCTGGCCTCGGAAGGCCGCGCTACCAAAAGCCACGCCAAACTGCCGGGACGCAGTAGCGCACTCCGAAAACCGGCCCCCTGCAGAGGCCAGGTGGAAGAGGCGGGGCTCCGCCCTCCAGGCCCCGCCTTCCGTTGGAAGAGGAGCCCCGCCCCGTCCGCTCGGTCCTAGCCTCGGTCTCCCACTCTAGCCGCCAGGCAGCGCCGTTGCCAGGCAGCGGCACAGAGCACTGTGGGAAAGGGACGGAAGCTCCAGTGAGCCATACTTGATCCGATGAGAAGGCTCCAGACGTGGTGGTGGTGTGAAGCAGAGAAACGAGCATGGGAAGGGACCCTGAGTCCCCGTGGGGTCGGACGGAAGCCCGGGCGGGCCAAAACCGTAGCGGCGTGGAAAGTTCGGATCCTTGGACGACTCGAGGCGGAGGCGGAGGCGGGGCTGGGTGAGGAGGGAGGCTATGGCGCGCGGGGCACTGTGGGACACCGTGTGGGCAACGTGGGGCGGGACGGAAGCCTCTTTGGGTCAGACTGCGGGGACGCGGGAAGTCCGGACGCCGTAGCGGCCTGAAGAAGACGCTTGAGACCGAGGTGCGGGCGCCGGTGGCGGCAATGGCGGAGAGGCCCGAGGACCTAAACCTGCCCAATGCCGTCATCACCAGGATCATCAAGGAGGCGGTGAGCAGCTTCGGCGGGCGGATGGGCCAGGGCCGGACGACCGGGCAGCAGAGGAAGCAGGTCCTGGGCCGGCAGCTTTATTTACCCACGTTCTTTTTCCAGCTCCCGGACGGTGTCAACATCTCCAAGGAGGCCCGCAGCGCCATCTCCCGCGCCGCCAGCGTCTTCGTGCTGTACGCCACTTCCTGGTGAGGCAAGCTGAGCTAGCCAGAACCTAGCTGGGTTTAGGCGTAAGGGGGTCGCAGAGACCTGCCCCCGGAGTCCGCGGCCTGGGGCCCAGACCCCAGTAATCGTGTCCTACCCCCGTGCGGGGAAGTTCAGCCCTCATCCAGTTGTTGCAAGGTCTGAAGCAAACTAAAGCAACAAAATTGCTTTGCTTTAACCCTTTTGTACGGGGAAGGGAGGGACTTGACCACGTCACAAAAAAATCCCTGCATCTGAGATCTAGGCTTTTCCGTACCACCTCTGGTGCCCCTTTTCCACCCACCCCATAGGCGGCAAGAGGGGGTCTGACGGCCCCTGAAACCCTTTTGTCTTTTTTTTTTTTTTTTTTTTCAGCGCCAACAACTTTGCGATGAAAGGGAAACGCAAGACACTGAATGCCAGTGACGTGCTCTCAGCCATGGAAGAGATGGAGTTCCAGCGGTTCGTCACCCCATTGAAGGAAGCTCTGGAAGGTAATGACCCTCTTCTTTGTTCAGCCAAGTAGATGTTCATCCTGTCTTACCTGCTCACCTGGCCCTGAGTCTTCTCCGCTTGGGTCCCTGTAAGAACAGGAGACAGGTATTGGACGTGACTCAGAATCCATTCCGTTGGCACCGCCTCAGATCTGATTTGTATTTTTCCTTCTCTGCCCCAGCTTTTCCAGTTATACAGTGGAGTTAGCTGCTGCAGTCTGCTTGGTTCAGCCCTGCCTCCTAACCCCCACCTTCCTCCTTACAGCCTACAGGCGAGAGCAGAAAGGCAAGAAGGAAGCTTCAGAGCAAAAGAAGAAGGACAAAGACAAAAAAACAGATTCGGAAGAGCAAGACAAGAGCAGGGATGAGGACAACGATGAAGACGAGGACAGGCTGGAAGAAGAAGAGCCGAATGAGGAGGAGGAAGTGGACAACTAACGGGATGGGAAGACTGTGGCACGCTGGAAAGTACCACCCTGGCATGTGGTACGTTTGTGAGAAGCTTTTCCCTGCTGGGCAGAGTAGTCTTAGCCAGAAAAGCCTGAGAAGGTCAAAATAAAAACTGACGACTGAATCATCATCAAAACCAGCACTTCCGTCAGAGCATCTGAGTAGCAGGGTCCTGTGTTGCTAAATCAGTCTGAAGGTAATGACTTTTAGGCAAGAGGGATTCTGGGCGGCTAATGTAATTAGTCGACCTGATCTCTCCTGTTCCCTTACATACGTGGTTAGGCAGTTTTTGATCCCCAGTTCCCTTCTGACCCCACCCCCAAAAAAGTAATAATAACTTCCATGCTGCCTGCTGTGTTCCAGATCACAGAGGCAGTCAAAGCTCAGGAAAAATTGGGGCTTTGAGCATGGTCAGCCGGTTGTGACTGTACAGGATATGGCAATACTAGCTTATTATTACAAGTGGTTAGAATGGTTTAGCTTTAGGAAAGTACTAAAAGACTATAGGAGAATAATGAAATCTGTTGTCTCTTCACTTTAAGGTAACATTGAATTTTGATTTCCACAGACCCCACTGGCTTGCAGCCCCTCTATATTGCCTGGTAGGCATTTGGCCTGCTGGGGTGGCTGCTCTCTGGCCTCATAAGCTTTTAAAGCAGCAGTGTAGAGTGGAGTTAGTCAAGCAAGTGTGCTAATATCTTAGCACACTTACCAAACAAACAGAAAACCCCCACAAAAACAAAATGGGGAAAAAAACACAGATGGTTTAGTCTTAGTTGCACCTCGCTGCCTGCCACTGTATCGCTTTATTGTCACCTCCTGGAAGGTATAAAATTCCAGGCTTTCTCTTCTTGTAGTCCATTTCCCAAGCTTGTGGCTTTAATTTTTTCATCCTTCCAATTCCTGACAAGTTCCAAACTTTCTTCTATGCACATTTGGTCCCTCTGTGCTTCTCCCTTCCTGTCTCTCTTCTGCCTCTCTTCTGTTCCCCATTCCACTTTCTCTCTCTCTCCTTTTCTCACATCTGCCAACCCAGAAACTTTGATAACCTGCTTAAAGGGCAGAAATTTGATGGTGCTCAGGAATCTAATCCCCACCCCCAAAAGCCAACCCCTTTAACTGCTTCTAAAGTAACTCTGTTAATCTTATTTTTTTTCCCCTTGACATGTGGTGCCCCAAGCACTTTTTTGTTTGTCTCTAAGTTGAGCGCTTGGAGGTTGACAGGTAGTGAGGTGTATGTAGTTTGACACTGTTAATTTGTTAAACGAATACAGCCAAAAGTTTGTTGACAACTGAGTGAAGACTATTGAGGAAAATTATAATGCTTTGTATAAATAAAGAACATTCTTGTTAAAAGTGGTGACTCCCTTTCATCCTGCTTGTTTATAGTATGCTTTTGGGGAGGACCCACTGATCCTGCCTCAAAGAGTTCTTGACATGTGGACCCGCCCAGATCTTTGTAAACACGGGATCCTGCGTTACCTTGGATGGCCAGCAGATGCTGCTCTTCGACCACAACAAGAGGTTTTCATGGCTCTGCTGGGCAACCTATGCGTACTAGTTGCTCAATGACTCAACATTTATGGAGTCCCTACTATGAGGCTGGCACCGTTCTAAATGCTTTCAAGTATAAACTCTGAAACTCTATCAAGGAGAGCTATTACCTTTGTGATCTCAGCCACAACGCTATATTCTCTAATGTACAGAACTTTTTAAATCATGAATTTATAAATAACATTTCATAAAGGTACAACCCCGGTAGTCACTAGATCTGGTGGTTTTTCCTTTTCCACAAAAGAAACATCCTTTCTTAACTCCCATGAGCGCCACTCAGCTAAACTCTCAAGTCCCATCTGGACTCCTGTGGCTTCCTTTGAGCTCAGTTTTTTGCCTCATCTCTGCTTGCCCTAGCTTCTGTGTACTGCTTGCCAAGTGGATCTTCCTGGAACATAGCTGTATTCCAGCCCCTCACTGCGTCCCGTTAAATCCATACTTAAACCTGGTACACAAAACCTGCTTAAGGAGGGATTGCCTTACCACCTATTCCAATCCATTTCTACTTTATGGTGTAAGTCTCCGGTCATTGAATCCCCAAAAGAACTCTCCTTGCACATGGTTTTAGTTAGCACATTTTGACTACCTAAGCCATGTTTCCTGAGAGCGGGAACTATGACTTAAAACTACAGAAGTGGGGCCTAGCGGACTCGGTTGGTAGAATATGTGAGTCTTGACCTCAGGATAGTGAGTTCAAGCCCCGTGCTGGGTGTAGAGATTACTTAAAAGAACTGGGAGGAATCTGAGGTTATCAACCAGTTTTTTCCAAGCACACCCTAATCATTCCTGTAGGGGTATCCGAATTTTGAAGGTTGCTTACTAGGTTAAGGCAAAAATCTCATCTTTTGTAAGCCACCTCCCTTCATGCCTAGAGATTCTGATCTGGATTTGGAGGGTGAAAGGTTTTCATCCTTACCCAGGTAAAATCGCATTTGCAGGGACATCTAGCGGGCTCAGTCAGTGGCATGTGCGACTCTTGATCTTGGGGTTGTAAGTTCAAGCCCCATATTGGGTGTAGAGATTACTTAAAAAATAAAATAAAATCAGGGTACCTGTGTGACTGGGTCAGTTAAGCCTTTGACTCTTGATATTGACTCAGGTTCCTATCTAGCCCCAGGTGGAGCACCTGCTGAGTGTGGAGACTGCTTGGGATCCTCTCTCTTCCTCTCTGTCCCCATCCCCAGCTCGTTCTCACTCTCTCTCAAAAATAAACTTAAAAATCGTTTAAAAATTACTTTTGCAGCCTAATTCTATTTTTGCTGATGGGAAATGGAGGCTCATCAGAGAGAAGTGACTTGCTTAAGATCTTACCACTAATTTATGAAAGCTAGGATCCTGTTCTAGTGGTCCATGGCCTTCTATTTCTCTTTTTTTCTTTAACTTTTTATTTTAGAACAATTTTAGTTTTCAGAAAAGTTGCAGAGTGCAGAGAGTTCCCATATAATCACCCAACTTTGCCTCATGTTGACATCTTACATAACCATGGTACCTTTGTCAAAACAGAAAAATACCAAATACCAAACTATTCGTATTTCACCACTTTTTCCACTAAAGGCCTTTTTTGATCCAGGATCCATTCCAGAATACTACATTGCATTCAATGAACCAATTTTATCTTTCAGTTGAGATGAGGCTCACAGAACATAACGTTAATCATTTTTAAATGACCAATTCACTGGCATTTAGCACACTCACTGTGTTGTGCAACCACCACTTCTGTCTAGCTCCAAAACGTTTTCATCACCCCAAAATAAAACCCTGCACCTATTAAGCAGCTATTTGCTCATGCTTCCCTCCCTCCAGTCCCCAGCAACCACTAATCTCTTGCTAGCACTTGACAGCATTTAGCACCATGCCTTGTACCTCCCTGGGAAGTACTCACAATAGTAGGTTTTGAGGGGTTTGTGGGTTTTTTTTTATTATTTTTTATTGAAGTATAATATGCCTACTAAATGGTGCAGATAAATGTAGATGTAAAGTTGGATGAACTTGCACAAACACATCCATGTAACTTGCACTCAGATCAGTAAACAACATGACCGGCACCCCAATAAACCCCTTTGGTCCCCCTTCCAGTCGCTCTCCTCCTCAATTGTAATCATTATCCTAACTTCTAACAGCACAAGTGAATTTTGCCTGGTTTGTATTTTATATAAATGAAATCATACAATATGTATTCTTGTGCCTGACTTCTTTTGCTCAACATTATGTTTAAGATCTAGTCACATTGTTGCATTCACAATACTTTTTATGGATGAGATGGAAAGATTAAAAGTATTTTCAAATTTTGGGGGTAGGGTAGAGAATGGGAACTCAGGTTTTCTCGCCAAGAACAAAATGTGAGAAATAGATCACACCAAACAGCAGCATTCTTAAATTTTCCACTCCTACTGAGCTCTTTGAGGTAAATAGTCCTAATTATACCTAGTTATCAATAAACTCTGAGATGGAACTGGTGTCATGAAAGAAATGAGCAGGGGATCTATACGGGGGGGGGGGGGGGGTACTAATTACCCATATGAGTTGAAGGAGCATGACTAGTAGGCATTGCAGAGAAAACCCAGTGTGACGCAGGGCAAATTATTTAATCTCCCCAGAGATTGTCTTCCCAGTCTAAAACAAGGATAGTAACATAATTGTCATCAAAACTAGGTAAGTGAATGCATGATACTGTCCCTCTTTTTTTTTTTATTTTTTTTTTAACGTTTATTTATTTCTGAGACAGAGAGAGACAGAGCATGAATGGGGGAGGGGCAGAGAGAGGGAGACACAGAATCTGAAACAGGCTCCAGGCTCTGAGCTGTCAGCACAGAGCCCGACGCGGGGCTCGAACTCACAGACCGTGAAATCATGACCTGAGCCGAAGCCGGCCGCTCAACCGACTGAGCCGCCCAGGCGCCCCGTGTCCCTGACTCTTAAATGCACAAAAAATATGACCTCATTGTCCCACCTCCCTTATTTGACCACAGATCAGAACTCTAGTAGCTGGAAGCTACACAGGTCTCATATTTCCCTAGCATTAAGCCTCTCTGCCTATTTAACTTGGAATGTAAAGAGGTATAAAACGGGTTCCGGGTACCAATTTTGAGAAATAAAATCTGAGAGTGAGAGTAAGTGTAATACAACCAACTCACTGGCCTCCTCTACAAGTCAAAGTCAGCTTTTCTATAATCCCTACTGCACCTTGATAAGGGCATTCCTTTGCTAGAGTATTGATCTCCACCCCCTACTTCATTCACCCAAATCCTACCAGTTCACCCAAGCCCCATAAGCCTCGTTGGTTCCCTCCTGCCCCTGCACATATTCTGCCCAAACCGCGCACAGACCTTTGGTCAAATGTCGCATTGTACCCATCCTAGACTGGCCCGATGCCCCTATCAGACTTAGAGCTTTTCCAGAATGCCCATGTCTTTTCACATCACCTCTCTCAATCCATGGCACAGAGCAGGCTCTGAGTAATTACACTGGAATAAATTTTCCTCTGAAAACCTGGAAGGCCGCCTGGTGCTGAACTCAACAGCTTTAAAACACTCAGTCTGCAAAAATGGACGTAGCTATTGTTTTCGGTATTAAGGTGTTGTTTTAATGTCCTTGACATCCAATTATTCTTTCAACGATTAACCAGCGCCAAGTATGCACTAGACTGGGAAAAGGAAAACTGTAAAGAGAACCTCAGGGCTGTAACCGCATCGGAGCCCGACTCTCAGGGACCCCTACTGCACCACCTCTGCGCCCCCACATAGGACCCCACTGTCCTTCCGCTACCCAAGCTCCGGCCCCAAGTAAGGAGCAAGGAGGAGGGGGGAGGGAAACGAGGGCCCGCCTGCCCTTTCGCACACCTGATTGGCCAGGCCTCGATGGGTGTGGGCGGGGCCGAGGCCGGAGCTGACCGGCCCGCCAGCCCAGTGCCCGTAGGGGGCGTGGCCTCAACGCTGATTGGGGCGGGCTGCAAGGGGGGGAGATGCTTCCGGGTGAGCTGCCCCGCCCCCACGTGGGCCCCGGGAGACTAAAACGAGCTACGGCGGTGGCGGGAGCGACAGCTCTGAGCCCTTGAGGAGCCAGGTGAGTGGGGGCCGGACTCGGGGAGACGGCGGACTTGGAGGTGGAGGCTGTGGCACCAAGAGTCCCTTGTCCCCAGACCCAAATGTGCCGTGCGCCTAAAGCGCTGGCGGTGCAGCCGGGGGCAGAGTCCTTGTGGGGCCCTTGTTTAGATTGCCTTGCTGCACCCAGGATTGGGGTCTCCGCGGGGATGTAGCCATTGGGGGCCCGGCTCCGGGCTCTGCATCTCCTCTCTGGGGTCCACTCCCTTGGAGACCCTTGGTGCGTTCTCTATCAGTGCAGAGCCTGAGGTGCCTTGAAGGATTTGGGGGAGGGGGGGGAGGAGGAGGAGGGAAGTGGAGACAGTAACAGTCGCTTTGTGCTAGATTTATACATAAGTCACATCCATTAGCCCATTAAGGCTACAAAAGCCCGTTGAGGTCGGTTCAAGTTCCCATTTGCCAGATACGAAACTGAGATCGCACAGCTGAAAAGTGACAGAACCAGGATTTGAACCCATGTCTACCGTCTCCAAATCCCACACGCTTAACCATCAGGCTGTCAGCTGTAGCCAAGTCCAGAGTCAACGTTCTGCCTCCTTCCTCATACCCCCCTATTTCATTCAGAGTTCTCCACAAGCCCAACTCTGCTAGTAAGCAGCTTTGAAATCTATACTTAAAGTAGCAAGGGCTAATGGTGGGCCCTGAGAACTGGGCTGCTGGAGACCTGGATTCTAGGCCCAGATCTGCCACTGACCCCTTGCGAGATCTTGAGCCAGTGTCTGCCTTTCTCTGAGCCCAGTTCACCATTATTTCGATGATGTAATCAACAAGCTTTAAGGAGCCTCTTAGCCAAGATATTCTAGGAGTCTGTGGAACTGGCTGATTCTCGTTGTAGCTCCAAATGGCTAAGCCCAGAAGACGCTGGGCTCTTCAAAGCCCTAGGTCAAGGCCTCGGTCTCCTGCTTCTCTTTAATCCCTGTATCCAGCACTGGGATGGCTCAGGGTAGATATTCAGGAAATGCTGGTTAGTTGGTCCCTTTTCAGAACTGCCTGACAGCTGCTGTCCTGGGCCCTTCTGGGGCTTTGGATTTCTCAGCCCTGGCCACCTTCTACTTAGTTGGCCCTCCTGACTGCCTCCTCCCCAACTAGTGGCAGAGCCTGCCAGAGCTGGCAGCAGTTCCCCACCCTCTGCGCCAAGAGCACAGCCTCTGAAATCCTCAGCAGAGCATAACATGGGAAGTTCAGGCCTTGCAGCTCCTTCTGACCCACCCCCTCACCCCCATTCTGGCAGCTCCCAGGTCCCAACTTAGTTACTTAAGGAAGGAAGTACCTTCATAATCAGTCTGCACAACTACCTCTTGCACGAAGCCATCCTTGGCTCCTGGAGACACAGGCGCCTCCCATAGATTAACATCTAGTCCACCCTCTACGGTAGCGTCTGTGTGGTATCTCAGAAGACCCTGCAGCCACACAGGTTTGAGTGCAAGTTCTCCCTTCTGGGTGTGGTGGGGAAGGCACTGCTGGGCTCACTCCAGATCTCCTTCCAGTTCAGTTCTGCTCCGAATGATGATAAAAGTAGCTACACGTTTACTGTGCTGCTACCTGGTGCCAGGCACGTACCTCCTAACTATCTCTAATCTAATTTCCGCAGCTTTGCAGGTTTGGTAGTATCATTCCCATTTTATAGATTATGAAATGAAGGCCCTGAAAGGCCAGCAACCTTCCCTGAAGTCACCCACACAGCACAGATCAGACCTGGGCCTCTATGACCCTGAAACAAGGTTCTCTCTACACCACCCTGTGCTGCTGCCTTCCAGCTAAGCTAACCTGCTCTAATGTGGGTGAGCATAGGTGGTCCCGTGGTGAGTCCCACGGTGACTTGCCATTGTCTTTGAGGTGTCACAGGATTTAAGCTGTGGCTTGCAGGTCCCTTGATTTGGAAGAAGTGCCCTCCCAAATGTGTGGAAATCTCCCAGTCTTGAGGGACTTTTTGCAAAGCAAAACCTTGGCATGGATTTGGCTCTGCAAACAGGCAACTCTGGCTTAGAGGCTGTTTTTCTATTCCACAAATATTTAGTTATTAAGTGCCTGTTGTAACAGAATGACAGTGTGTGGTGTAGGTGACAGGGCACTGGACCAGAAGGCTGGAGACTCATGGTCAAGCCCGGCTCTGTACCTGACTCACTGTGTGATGTCAAACAAGGCCTGTCACCTCTCTGCACCTCGTTTTCCACATCAGAATGTAAGAAATGGACAGGATTGGTGATTCCCAACTTTCTAATTTTCTCAGCACTGACACCCGTTTCTCAAATCAAATCTCTCCCTAATCCTAAAATTAAAGAAACAGATGCAGGGGTACCTTGGTGGCTCAGATGGTTAAGCGGCCGACTCTTGATTTTGGCTCAGGTCGTGATCTCACAGTTCGTGAGATCGAGCCCCGTGTTGGGCTCTGTGCTGTCAGCATGGAGCCTGCGTAGGATTCTCTCTCTCTGCCCCTCTCCAGCTCACACTCGTGTGCACTCTCGCTCTCTCTCGCTCTCTCTCTCAAAATGAATAAACATTTAAAAAAAAAAAAAAAGGAAGAAAACAGACACAAATGGTTGTGCCCTAGTGAGGACTTCCCCTCAACCCTCTCACCCTTGCCCCCGCCCCCAACCTCCCAGCCTCCTTGTGGTAAAATTTGGGCTGCAAAGCACCTTGGCTGGCCTGCTGTGCTGCTTCTGATAAGCAGAAGGCATTTGCTGGCCCAGCCTTCTAAAGTAGATGGGGAGTTGAGGTCAGTGGAATGCAGCTTTGGATTCCAGAAGACAGGGTCCTGCTACAAAGGTTGTTCTCTAGGAGGTGAATCAGAGGCACGTTCAAAATCTGACTGGGCTCCAAACAAGTCACTTAACCTCTCCGAGCCTCCGTTTCCTTATCACTAAAAGTTGGAAGGACCACTGCGGTTAGATGAGATACACGTAAAGGTACCTGGTCCAGTGCCCAGCACATAACGTACACTCAGTATCTTTTCTCTTGCCTATCCATCTCTCCCACCCACAAGGCAAAGGTAGTACAGGCAGAGAGATGCCTGTTGAATCAAGTGTTTATCAAGTGTTTATGGGTATGGTAGATAAAACCCTATACTCACTGTCTAAAACAGATTCAAATTCTGGCCCATTACTAACCAGCTGCGTGGTCTTAGGCAGAGGACTTAACCTTTCTGAGCTGAGCTAACCTCTAGCAGACCTGACAGCAAAGTCTTGCACAAAATGGACCCTTAGGACTTTGCATCTGCTGAATGACTGATTGCTCATTTAGGGGCTAGGACATCACTGGGGAGACCTGACTCGCCTCTGTGTCCAATGATGTGGTTGGCCGAGGGGTGTGGTAGTAGGGTGTGTCCTTGTGTGGCTCCTGATAACCCCAGCCCTGCCAAGGAGGAGAATTGGATAAAATGGGCCCCTGAGCTGGTTGGGAGGGGGGCTAAAAGGACCTGAGAGAAAGGCATTATCAGCGTACTCAAGGATCCCCATCCCCCTTTCTCCGCCTAGGAATTGACACCAGATTTCTAGCCCTACTGTTTTAGCCTCTTAACTTGCTAAGTGTAACCTTGGGTAAGTCCTTGCCCTTCCCTGGGCCTTGAGGTCCCATTCATACAAGGAGAGACTGGTGGCTCTTTTTTTCCCCCCCTACTTGGCTACTAAGTATTGTCCCAGGCACCTCCAAAAACTCAGCTCCCCACCACCCTCTTCCTGCCTTGTCCCTGTCTCCATTGCCGTCTGGGTCACGGAAGCTCAGAGCATCCGTCCCAAGAGACTGACTCTTGGCTGCCTTACGGTGGCCCTTCCTTTTCCTCCCATCTACCCCCACAGTCTCTGTGCTCCTCTTCTCAGCCTGCAAGAGTTATCTTCCTAAAGCCAGGCTCTGACTAGGCTACTTCCACCTCCCCACCTCCACCTCCCTCCCCTCCCCCATCTTCCCTGTCCTCAGTCTGGCCTCCCTTTGTCCCCTCCCCAGGACATACATCTTCAATTGTCTTCTCAGCCCTCAGAACAGCCTTTCCTCCTTCCCCACCTTTGCCCCTCACTTCCCTTCCTGAGGGAACATTCGCCCCTTTCCCTCTGCCAAGCTGAACCCACTCATCCCGAAACATCCAAATTTAAGCCCCTGTCTTCCTCCAACGAGCTTCTTCCAACCTCCAAACTCACATTGGAACTCCTGGTATGCTTGTGGTGGTTCCTCTCTGAGAGGTACTCCATCCACCCTACCGCCTGGACTATAGTGCCACCTTGATGAGAAATCATGTGTACAAGTGCCCAGCGTGGCCTGGCATGTCGTAGGTGCTCAAGAAATGAATGGTAATGCCCCAGCTTCCTTCTGTCTTACACCACTTACTTGGCATTAGGGCATATTGTCTTATACTTCATGTAGTTAAACATTTACTGTGTGGCAGAGTGCTGGGGGGTGGGGAGGAGGGCAGAAGTGAACTCACTGTGGACCATGCCCTGCAGAAGCACTGTCTACTGGAATGGCATAAGTTAGATCCACAAAGAGCTGTTACATAAGAGAGATTAGGATCTGGGCAAGAGAGGCTTAGTGGGAGAGGGAAGAAGGGGCACCTGGTAGGATTTGGGGGCGAGGAGGTTGTGGAGAGAGCACAAAGCTTCTAGGTAAAGGGGACAGAAACCTTCCAGAAAGTGGCCAAGGCCAAGTGTGGCTTGTGCTTGGGGAGCAGCAGGAGGCTGTGAGGCTGGAAAAGACAGCCTCCATGGCCACTCTACAGGAGTTCTGTCTGCCAGTCTGTCTGTCTGTCAGGTGCTATTTAATCCTCTTAGCGTGTGTTGCGCCAGGCCAGAAGTCACCTGGCCAGAAGTCTCCGTACCGAGGTGTTAATGGTGCTTTTCTTTAGAGGTAGAATTACAGGAGATTTTTCTCTTTTTGCTTATCTAAAATTTCTGCCAAGCACATGAACATTTTTCATGGAATAAACAAAGTTTAAATGTTGGCTGTATCAGTGCTTCTCATCCTAATTTCTTTTTTTTTTTTAATTTTTTTTAACGTTTATTTATTTTTGACACAGAGAGAGACAGAGCATGAACGGGGGAGAGTCAGAGAGAGGGAGACACAGAATCTGAAACAGGCTCCAGGCTCTGAGCTGTCAACACAGAGCCCGACGCGGGGCTCGAACTCACAGACCGCGAGATCATGACCTGAGCCGAAGTCGGCCGCTTAACCGACTGAGCCACCCAGGCGCCCCTTCTCATCCTAATTTCTAATCCATCATAGATTGATTTCCTTGGATAACATACAATAAAATAAAATTGAATTGCTGGAGAAATGTTATTTGAGAAAAAGAGAGAGACCCTATAAAACACAAGTCCAAATCTTATGTTATTAGGTTCCAGTAGCCAGGAGAGTGTCTGAAGGACCTACTTCTCTTTCTCTACTTACCTCGTCGTAGACCGGCAGGCGTTGGTGAACCACATCGGAGGTGCACTGGCCAGAAAGCAGCGGAGGCAGGAATCTGGAAGAGCTTGGGCGGGGGGTGGGGGGGTGGGGGTGGGGGTGGGGGAGTGTCCATCTCCTGGAGACAGGGACCATGTCTCATGTGCCTCCTCTTGTCCCCCAGAGCTGTACACAGAGCTGAGGGCACAGCAGACACCTCGGGAGCCCTCGGTTTCAACCAGCTGGCTGCCTATTGCTCTGCCCATCATGCAGCCCCAGTCGGTTCTGCACAGCGGCTACTTCCACCCGCTGCTTCGCGCCTGGCAGACGGCCACTGCCACCCTCAGCGCCTCCAACCTCATCTACCCCATCTTTGTCACGTGAGTCCCAGGAATGGTCCAGGTCTCTGATCTGTGTGTGTGTGTGTGTGTGTGTGTGTGTGTGTGTGTGTGTGTGTGTGTGTTTGAGAGAGAGAGAGAGAGTGTGTGTGTGTGTGTGTGTGTGAAAAAGAGAGAGAAATTGAGAGTGGGTTAAGGACAAGTTTTAGGAACCAAACAAACCTTGAAAGAACTCAGTCTTCCCCATTTGGAAAATAAGAACAATAACCCCGGCCTGCCATCCTGAATAATAACATCTGGCCTTGTTGCATCCTTTTGCAACAAGACAGAAGCTGAGAAGGCATTCTGTAGATTTGTAAAGAGCTATGTACATGTAAGAGGTGGCAGCCGTGATTATTAGTAATAGAAATGGCTGACATTTATTGAGTGCTTACTGTGTACCGGGTACTATGCTAAGCACCTACATGTATTCTCTCATTCAGTCCTGACAGTATTTGTGTGAGGAAGGTATGGCTATTATTCCCTAGAGTGTCATCTCCACGAGGGCAGGGATTTGTGTCTGTTTTGTTCAGTTTGTATCTCCAGAGAGTAAACAGTACCTGGCACATAATAAGTGCTCGATATTTGTTGAATGAATGAACGAATCCACCCAAATACAGATGAAGGGCCTGGCCTCAAAGAGACATGGTACAAGTTGGCCAAGGTCACCCAGCCAGTAAGTGGCTGGGAGGGCAGGCGAGGGCCTGCTGACTTTAGAGTCCAAGTTCTTAGCTATTTGACTCCTTCCTGTGATTACTGTTCTTTTAGTCCAGTCGCTTCTGTTGTCACTGTCACTCTTTTGTCGTTCCTGTTACTATTTCAGGCCCTGGGCTTGGCCAGGCAGGGAACCAGACACTGGACCCCAGCCTCCTCCCTCCGTCCCCGCTTCTCTACTCCTTCCCATCTCCCCAGCCATCCCTCCCGGTCACTCCCTCGCCACTGGCCCTTCCCACAGCCACCAGTCCATAGCCCACCCCTCCCCGCTCTTGCAGGGACGTTCCTGATGACGTACAGCCCATCGACAGCCTCCCGGGAGTGGCCAGGTAGGGGACGTGGTGGGGAGGGCCAGGGGAGGATGGAGGGAGAGATTTCCCAGGTGGAGGTGCCAGGAAGCAGACCCAAGAGATAGATCTGGAGAAGCTCCCCAGCCCAGTAGAGAGAAGGGTTTTCTCAGGGACAGAGTTGCTCCACAACACAAGAGGCAGCCTCATAAAGGGACGAGCGATCCATTCATCACCAGAGATGTCATAGCAGAGTCTATTGTAGGGGGAGCTGGACTGCAAATGGGAGTTCAGTGAGAACCTTGGAGGGGCCTTCCAGAGCTAAATTCCATAGCTCTGTTTCTGCAGGCCTCTGTTTTCCCATCTGTTTGGTGGGTGCATTCCTACCCCTCCCTGTATTGTGGGGCTTGAGCCATCCTGGTGCCGTGTGCAACTTGGCTCTTAACAGACAGGTGAGGGGACCCCTTGCCTGGGACCTACCTCATTTCGGGCCCTCCGCCCCACCCCCATGCAGATATGGTGTGAACCGGCTGGAAGAGATGCTGAAGCCCCTGGTGGAAGAGGGCCTGCGCTGCGTCCTGGTCTTTGGAGTCCCCAGCAGAGTCCCTAAGGTGGAGAACCAGAAGCAGAGTTGGAGGGGAGGAGAAGGGAGGGAGGCGTGAGGGTGAGCTGAGGTTCCACGCTGACCACACGCTCATTACCGCCACGTGCTGGCCCTGGGGCCTGGGTGAGTGGACACTGCCCCTGTCTAATGACCGCACCCATGGAGGGACAGGAAGCCTAGTAGGGCTGTGACACCCTGACCGGGTAGGTCAAGTGCCCTGTGCAAAATGGAGACAGTCCTTACTGCGTCCCCGCGCAGGGAGCCGGGTGGTCCATGAGGTCTGGCCGTCCTGCCTCCGGAGGGCTTTAGGTCACAGACTTACCGCTTTGTCCTTCCCCGGCCACTAGGACGAACGGGGCTCTGCAGCCGACTCTGAGGACTCCCCAGCCGTCGAGGCTATCCGTTTGTTGCGCAAGACGTTCCCCAGCCTCCTGGTGGCCTGTGATGTCTGCTTGTGTCCCTACACCTCTCACGGTCACTGTGGTGAGCTTCCCTCGCCTCCCCAAGTCCTGCTGCCCGAGACCTCCTGCAGGTGGGATAGACCGGGGACCTAGACGCTCCCCCAAACCCGGCCATCTGTCCTGCAGGGCTCCTGGGCAAGAACGGCACATTCCAGGCCGAGGAGAGCCGCCAGCGGCTGGCAGAAGTAGCACTCGCCTATGCCAAGGCAGGTGAGTGAGCCTCCGGCAGAGATGAGCAGCTCCGGGTCAGGGAGGTGGCAGAGTGGATACGGGGGTCCCGGAGTTCTCAAGGCCACCCTCTGCCCCTCAGGATGTCAGGTGGTAGCCCCATCGGACATGATGGACGGACGTGTGGAAGCCATCAAGGAGGCCCTGATGGCACATGGACTTGGCAACAGGGTAGGGTGGGGAGTGTGGCAACGGGTGTGGGGAGGGCAAGGAGACAGCCTGGACCAGCCCTGTCCCCACATGTGCTAAGAATCACAGAAGTGAGAGGCACCTGGGTGGCTCAGTCAGGCATCCCGACTCTTGATTTCGGCTCAGGTCATGATCTCATGGTTCGTGGGTTCAAGCCCCATGTCAGGCCTTGTGCTAACACCGTGGAGCCTGCTTGGAATTCTCTCTCTCTCTCTCTCTCTCTCTCTCTCTCTCTCTCTCTCTCTCTTTCTCTCTGTCCCTCCCGCACACACACACTCTCTCTCTCTTTCTCTCAAAAATAAAATGAATTAAAAAACTTAAAAAAAAAGAATCACAGAAGTGAAAACAGCACTGGACAAGGCCTTTGGGATCCATCTCAACCTCTGCACCTCACATGGGGAAACCAAGGCCCAGAGCTTTAATGGGACTAGACCGCGGACACTCTGCTTCCCAGCCTACATCCTTTCTCTCCCTGTCACTTCACCCTGACACATCTGGAAAGAGCTGCCTGAACCCTGACCCCCGCTTTCTCCCTGTAGGTATCAGTGATGAGCTATAGCGCCAAATTTGCATCCTGTTTCTATGGACCTTTCCGGTAAGTGGGGATTGGCAGGGGCCCGCTCTCAAACCCCTGACCCATCAGCCTAGAGCTGGCGCCCACCCTGATGCCTCTGCTTCCCAGGGATGCGGCCCAGTCAAGCCCAGCTTTTGGAGATCGCCGCTGCTACCAGCTGCCGCCAGGAGCACGGGGCCTGGCCCTCCGAGCAGTGGTGAGTGACCAGACCTCGAGCCCCACCTGGCCCGTCCCCCTCCCAGCTCGCCTCCCGGGCACTACCCACACAGTACTTCATCCCTCAGGCGCGGGATGTGCGGGAAGGAGCCGACATGCTCATGGTAAAGCCAGGAATGCCCTACCTGGACATCGTGCGAGAGGTGAAGGACAAGGTGAGCAGACGGAGCAGAGACCAGCAGAGAGAGGCTCAGGGAAATGAGCGAGTTTGTCCACAGACTCTGGGACCTCAGACTGGGAGACTGCAGACTCTGAGTTCAGAGCAGTCGGCCCCTGAATAGGAATCCTTCCACCACATCCATGCCTCGGAACCCCCACGGGCATCGGCCCCGGGGCTCACAGGGGCCTTTGAGCACCTATCCTTTCACAGTTCGAGAAGGGGCCAGGCTAGGGGCACCTGGGTGGCTCAGTTGGTTAATCGTCTGACTCTTGATTTGGGCTCAGGTCGTGATCTCGCGGTCATGGGATCGAGCCCCTTGTCGGGCTCCGCCCTGAGCACGGAGCCTGCTTGGGATTCTCTCCCTCTCTCTCTGCCCCTCCCTCCCTCCCTCTTCCTCTCTCTCTCAAACAAAGATATAAACATTATTTAAAAAAAAAAAAAAAAAGAAGAAGAAGAATGGGCCAGGCTGCCAGCAGCAGTGACACAGGGGATGGGGCTCCAGATGCTCACAGGTCGAGCAGGGAGGAAGGGACATTCCTGGAGGCACGCCACCATTCCACTTCAATTCATGTACCCACCGCTGCTTTTCTTCAGCACCCTGAGCTCCCGCTTGCTGTGTACCACGTTTCTGGAGAGTTCGCCATGCTGTGGCACGGAGCCCGGGCCGGGGCATTTGATCTCAAGGCTGCTGTGCTGGAGGCCATGACCGCCTTTCGCCGCGCAGGTAAACAGGCCGGGCTGGGGGTTTTTGACCTGTGCCACGGGGCTGATGGGCACTTTGCCTAGAAAGGGAAATAAAGTCACGAGACAGCCTAGAGCCTTATGCCTGGAAATACCAGTGATATAACGAAACACAGGGTGAGGAGGGGATGTGGAATTGCAGAACAGAACATGGAACAGGGAAGACAGCAGAGCTGGCTATTAATTTTGGTTTTGAGACCTCAGCCAAGCCACTTCTGTGAACCTCAGTGTCCTTGTCTATAAACTGGGGATAAAAAGTACCTGATGCATGGCTGTCAGGAGGATTAAATGAGATGATATGTATAATCAGCAAATGCTCACCACTCCGTAAATGGGAACTGGTTTTGTTGGTGTGCACAGCATCAGAAGGGCACTTATAACTTACTTATTTCTCCCGTTGTGCATTTTATCCGGTGGCAAACTGAGGCCCAGTAAGAGAAAATGACTTGCCCAGGGTTACACACTGTGCAGAGCCTTAACTGACCGGAGCTGGGCTCAGTCTCCTGTTGTGACACCCACGGGCTGTGCCTCTTCATGGTAGTCGCCTCCCCCACCCTCGGCCCTCATCTCCCGGAAGGTGTGCCCAGAGCTGATGCCTGGCCTCTCCCCGCTTCCTGCCTCTGTCCCCCGACAGGTGCCGACGTCATCATCACCTACTACACGCCTCAGCTATTGCAGTGGCTGAAGGAGGAGTGATGGAGACGGCGTACAAGACCCCGTAACTAGAACTTCTAAAAGGTCCCGGGGCCTTGGAGAAGTGAAAACCAAAGTAAATGCTGCTTTAGAACTGTGCCCGCGCGCTCTTCCTGTTCACATGCTGGTAGGTGCTTTCTGCCAGCATGCTTTCTGCCAGCATGCCAGATCCCGCCACTCGAGTCTCACCGGCCATCCCGGGCTTCCCTGCCCCTCCCCTGGGTCATCCCTGAGGCCCTCCTCCACCACCCCAGCTCCTTCTTCTGGCGTGGCTTCATCTTGAAAGCTACCGGGAGCCAAGGGCACAGGCTTGGCAGGGCCCGGGAGAGGGGCTTGGAGCATTAGGGAAAGAGGAGGGCGGTTGCATCTTGAATCATGAGAAGCTCTGGAAAGCCCGAGGCCTCTGGCAGCATAGCTGGGCCCTGGGACAGAGGCCTAGATTGACATCTTCGGGTTTAGACTTGAGATTTGCCACGATTCCTCCAGAAGGTGCTTCCCACCTGGGTCCATGTTGCCAGGCTGCCTGAGATCGTCTGCTTTGAGCCATATACCCAGAGAAGAGTTACTTGTTCATGAGCAGAAACGCTGCCTTCTGAAGATCAAAGTTCAGAAGCAAAGAGAGAGTCCCTGGCTGTTCAAGATGCCACCACCAAAAAGGCTTTTCTGTCGAGAAAATTTTTGAGAACATCGGCTCGGTGCTCAGACACAGTGCCGGGTACTGGGGATATAGCAGGACAGACCTCAGCCTGTCTCTGTGTATGAAATCTATGCAGGGATAATAGGGAGACAGACAACAATGAGAAAACAAAGCAGTTACAAGTTGTAATAAGCGCTTTGAAGGAAAGAAAGGGTCTGACACCAAAAATAACAGACCATGGATGTGTCTCGAGAGGGTGGTCGAGAAGCCCTCCCTGAGGCCAAGGGACAAGAAGGGATCCTCCCAGAGAACAGAGGCAAGTGCACCAGAAGCTGCAAGAATGACACAAAGTGTGCAAAGGTCCTGCAGTGGGAGGAGCTTGGCAGGGCTCCTGGGAGCAGGGTGAGGAAGAGGAGGGTGATTGACCGGACCGGAGGTTGGAAAGGTAGGCCCTGCGCCTTGTAAGAAGCTTGGTCTTATTTTGCACTTGATAGAAAGCCATCTGAAGGATCTTAACCAGGAGTTATGTGTGTTCCACTTTCCCACATTCTGTTGCCATGAAAAAGAGGAAGCGTGAGAAAGAGGCTGGTTGGGAGGCTCTCGTAGACCCCAGAGAGCACTGACACTGGCCTGGACCAGGGTGGTGGCAGCGGAGGCAGGAAGGAGTAGAAGTATTCAGGATCTATTAATTCAGGCAGAATTAGCAGATTTTGCCTGAGCTTTTTAAGTCTAGGGAACGAGAGGAGACAAGGGTGCCCTCGTGGGTGTCTCGCTTGAGTGCCTGGATTCGTGCTTTCATTCTTCCGAGACTCACGGCATAATGTTCCTCTTAGGAAAGGTTAAGGCCTGGCTATAGAGGGGCCATTTTGCAAGTCTCCCTGCCCATCTGCAAAGTGACAAGAAATCCCAAATCTTGGGCCAAAGCAGGTTCAATTCAGACCTTAAAGCAGTACAATCCATTTTAAGTAGTACAATTACGAACTCCCGGCAGCTCCTGTAGACAGACCAGTCTCCTCTGACTCCTGGTTGAGTCAGAGCTGCGGCTGACCTAACTAAGGACCCGATGTCCTGGCCCCTTGGCCCCTGGCCCCTGAGCTCATTTCTGATTAGTATGAAGGGGAACGTTCTTCAGCACCATCCCAGACTCATCATTGCCAAGCTAATAGGAGGCCTGGTTCTTGTCAGCATAGAGAGACAGGAGACAGACCTTGCTCTTTAGGTACAAACTCCACAGGAGGCAAACCACTCTGCATATGTCCCAGACCCCCCCCCCCCGCCCCCCGCCCCAGAAGTAAACGTTAAGCGGAATGACGGTGAGTCTCTGTGAGGAGAACCAGGAGGTCGATGTGTCACCGGTGATGTGACGGGCGCTGTGAAGGTCACCAGGACCTGACTGGGTTTGAAGGGTCAGAAAATGCTTCCCTGAGAGGCTGACATTTAACCCTTGACCTGAAGGATAAGCAGCCAAGCTAAGAGCACTCCGGGCAGAAGGAACTCCATGTCTAGAATGAGCTAGAACACAAAGCAGGTGTGGCTGGAGCACAGTGAAGGACAAAAAGACCAGGGCCAAGCCATGCGGGGGTCAAAAGCCATGCGGGGGTGTAAGGAAGATGGAAGCCTTTCCAGACTCTATTCCAAGAGAACGGAAAGCCATCTGAAGGATTTTAAGCAGGCGAACGACGCACTCTGATTTTGCATTTGATGAAAACATTCGACAGCACTGGCAAAGCGCAGAGGAGAGATTTTGTAGCCTGGACTGGAGTGGTGACAGAGGGGGTGAAGAGGGGAATGGATTTAGGAGGTCGATTTCATGGGAAGGATAAACTTGGTTTGAGCTCCTGGCGGCTGATGGGCCATTTACTAAGATGGGAAAGCTTGGGGGAGAGGGTAGAGGGGGAGTCCTAAATTTAGCTTGGGTTTGCAGTGAGGGAGCTATACCTAGAGAGTTGATGACTCACCCAGGGCCACTCAAGTTGTAGCAGAACTGGATCTAGAACCCCATCACTGAAAACACTTCTGGTTAGAACTAGAATTTGAACCCACATAGCCCAACTGCAAGGCCTCTACCTTTAACCACTGTGCACACCATCTCCTAGTGAACAGCCAAATTAGGGATCTAACATGATGCTATTCAAGGGGGTACACCAAGGGCTGAGTTGCCTTCAGGCATCACAGTCTATGTGCAGTGGTGCCCTCTGAAGTCAGGATTTGTCATCAGAAGCCACCTCGTATCTGCTCCAGCCCCACTGTTTTGTTTCCAGAGACAATGGCCAGGCAGGCAAGCTGAAGGGGTTTAGGTGGTCCTGAAGGATCTAGTTCCTCCACAGTCCCAGTCTCCTGCTATGTGCCCTGCTCTTGCTAGTCGTAACTTTATCCTTGTGCAGAGAGAACTCAGCTTTCACAATTGGCAAGGCATATTCTCAGACTTCCAAGCATCACAGGCAGTTGGTGAGCATTCAGGGCCTCTTAATGAGACTTGCCTTTATTTCCCTCTGATGTGCCTGCTTAGATGGTAGCTTGTCTGTTTCTTATAGGTCCTTCCTAAAGGCCACAACAAATAGCCAATACGTTCCACCAATCTCACTTCTTTTTTTTTGTTTGTTTATTATTGAGAGACACAGCATGAGCATGGAAGGGGCAGACAGTGGAGGAGACACAGAATCCAAAGCAGGCTCCAGGCTCTGAGCTGTCAGCACAGAGCCCGACACGGGGCTCAAACTCACAAACCGTGAGATCATGACCTGAGCTGAAGTCGGACGCTCAACTGACTGAGCCACCCAAGGCGCTCCCCAATCTCACTTTTCTACTATGATCCCTAAAACTACACCTTCAGTGGGCAAATGGTTGAGGGTCCCAAAAAACAACAGGTATTTCAACCAACCACTTTACTAACAATTCCCCAGCTAGGAAGGGAGGACTCCTGACCTGCCCCATACCCCATAGCCTACATGGACTGTGCCAGTTCCACATATAAGGGCCTGTGACTTCCAGCGTCCCATATTCCAGATACTTATGGTTGCTAGTGACACAATCCAATTCAGTAGCAAAAAAGCAAATGCTTGGTTTTTATAACTGGATTTCAATAAGGTCAGGTGTGCTTGGGTCTAGGGTTAAAGGCTGTCATAGAGGCTATGTCTCTTCATAGTTCTTATATGGTTGCCTCAGCTTGGCTTTATTCTAAGATGGGTTTTTGCCACTTGACAGCCACAGGATCCTTAAATGGTCCTTATGACTTACAATCCCAAAGAAAGACCCTCTCCCGTCATTCATGACAAATCTCTGGAGCTCTCTGACTGGCCCCACTCAGGTCATATGAACCAGCCTCTTCATTCAGTCACCATCAACAATGGCATGGGAGATGTGGCACCATGACTGACCAGGTCTGCCTCATTACACAGAAGTCTAGTGGAGTCTCAGAGCTTTGCAGCAGTGGTCCCCCATGCCTGGAATGCTTTTCCCCAGAATCTGTGTGGCTGTCTCCTTTTTATTGTTAAGATCTTGGCCGACACGTCACTTCCTCAGAAACCCTGCCCTGACACCCAATTTAAAGTCATTCCCCAGTTACTCTGTATTAGTCAGGATTCAAGTTCAGTGGTCATAACAAAAGCCAAGGTAATGATAGCTAAGAAGAAAATATTTCTCTCTGAGCAGTCCAGACCATGTCAGCTACATGGTGTGGTGGGTCCAGGCGCCCTCTTTGTTCCGTCCTCCTAAACACATCTCGGCTTCCATCTCATGGTCAAAGATGGCGAGTTCAGTTCCCACCATTAGCTCCTCTCCAGTCAGCAGAAAGAGGAGAAAGATGAATGGAGGGCAAGATGCTTCTTTATAAGGGCACACCCTAAAAGTTGCACATATCACTTCTGTCTGTATGCTCTTGTCTGAACTTAGTCACGGTCGCAGCTAGTTGTGTAAGGTAGGCTGGAAAACAGAGTCTAGTGGGGCAGCCAGGTGGCTCAGCTGAAACTTGGATTAAGTTACTAAGGAAAAAGGAGAGAATGGATATAGGGGCAAATGGCCATCCCCATCATATGGAGTGTCTTGTAATCACTCAAACAGTGGTCAGGACAGCAAAGAGGTCTTTAGAGACCATCTAGTTACACACTCTAATTGTATAGATGGGAGACAAACCCAGAAAGGGAAATTGTTCAAATCCACACAAGCCATTGGCAGACCAGGGCTGGGCTTCAGGTCTCCAGACTCCAAGTCCAGTGCTCAAAACTGGAGAAGGGATTGGTTTCAGGGGAACTTTAGCTTTTTAGGTATTCTCCTAGCTTCAGATGCATTTTTATATTCATGTGTTTTATCTAAGAAAGTTATATTTGTGTGTTATTTGTGTAAATAAAAATAAATGAAAACATGGCTAATACATATATGAAAAGGTGTTATCTCCATTAGTCAACATAGAAATTCAAATTAAAACCACAATGATGGGGCGCCTGGGTGGCTCAGTCGGTTAAGCATCCGACTTCGGCTCAGGTCATGATCTCACGGTTTGTGGGTTCGAGTCCCACATCAGGCTCTGTGCTGACAGCTCAGAGCCTGGAGCCTGCTTCCGATTCTGTGTCTCCCTCTCTCTCTCTGCCCCTCCCGCACTCATGCTCTGTCTCTGTCTCTGTCTCTCTCTCTCTCTCTCTGTCAAAAATAAATAAACATTAAAAAAAATTTTTTTTTAACACAATGAGATACCACCATACTTCTATCAAAGTGCCTAGTTTTAAAAAGAGATAAGCCAATGGTTGAGAATGTGCAGCTATTGGAACTCTGAGACATTACTGGTACAACCACTTCAGAAAACCGGCCCTATCCACTAAAGCTGAACACATAGATAGTTCCTGACTCCATGATTCCACATCTAGGTATTTACCTAACAGAAATGTGTGCATATGTTCACCCAAAGACCTACATATTCAAGAATGTTCATATCAACATTTTCTAATGTTTGTAATAACCAAAAACTGGAGATAACCCAAGTGCCCATCAACAGTACATTGTGGTGGGTTGCCTGGCTGGCTCAGTTGGTACAGCACGTGACCCTTTGATTTCAGGGTCATGAGTTCAAGCCCCAAGTACTTTTTAAAAAGTTCACTTAAAAAAAAAAAACTGAGACTAAACTGAGGGTTGATGGGGGGTGGGAGGGAGGGGAAAGTGGGTGATGGGCATTGAGGAGGGCACCTGTTGGGACGAGCACTGGGTGTTGTATGGAAACCAATTTGACAATAAATTTCGTATTAAAAAAGAAAAGAAAAAAAAAAAAAAAAACAGGCGCCTGGCTGGCTCAGTTGGTAGAACACACAACTCTTGATCTCAGGATTGTGAGTCTGAGCCCCACATTGGGTGTAGAGACTACTTAAAAATAAAATCTTGAAAAATAATAACATTTTAAAAAAAAACAATAAAATGTGGCATATTCATATCATGGAATATTACAGGTAGGAGAATGAATGACCTGCAAGAACACAGCAACATGGATAAATCTTACAAACAAAACTTGAGCAAAAGAGGCAAGACAAAAAAGTGTATGCTGTATTATCCCATTTATATTACAGGTCAAAATCCAGTTGAACCAGGCGGGGGTAAGCAAGCAGAAGTGGACGAGGTCTCTAGAGTTCTGGAAATGTTTTTTCTTGGTCTGAGTACTGGCTGCATGGGAGTGTTTACTTTGTAAAAATTCAAGGACATGGACATTTGTTTGCACTTTCCTCTATGATATATTTTAATATAAGTTATATAAGTACATGAAAATGTTTAGGTAAAGGGAGAGCTGTCTGGCGGCCCCAGGCTGGGTTTACTTATGTATGAGAACATGAGATTCTCAAGGGCAAAAGCCTCATATAAAAAACTTGGCTTCCTCCACGAGCAGTGGATCTATGGCAGTGTTTGGTCTAATTACACCCCAGGTGTCTCCAGGGGCAATCGTGAGGCCACAGCCCACACAGGATAGGTCAAGGGATGAAACCCTCCAAGGAGGATTTCTGCCATCTGACTTAGGAAACTATAACCACTACACCCAATGTGGGGCTTGAACTCATGACCCTGAGATCAAGAGTCGCCCACTCTACCGATTGAGCCAGCTGGGTGCCCCAAGTGTACCCATTTTTGAACTGGAAAACCAGAAAGAAGCTTGTTTCTGGGGAGCCTGGGTGGCACAGGGTTAAGTGTGTTTCTTTGGCTCAGGTCATGATCTCGCGGTTCACAGGTTTGAGCCCCACGTCAGGATCTGTGCTGGCAGCTCAGAGCCTGGAGCTTGCTTTGGATTCTGTGTCTCCCTCCCTCTTTGCACTCCCCCGCTCATGCTCTCTCTCTCTCTCTCTCTCTCTCTCTCTCTCTCTCTCTCTCTTTCTTTCAAAAATGAATAAACATTTAAAAAAAATTTTTTAAGCTTGTTTCTTGTTTCAGAACAGCAGGGACCTGCCCTTGGCTTTTCTGTGACACTCAAGTCTCCTTTATCTCTGTTGAAATGTTACTCAGAGAAAGAAAAAGGCAGAATGTAAAGGACAAATGGTAAAATGAGGGCCACGTTCACATGGATTACAAGGGACACACCTGCCTTGTGCAACAGGTGCCCCGGGTTGAAATAGTTACATGACCCAACAAAATCCTGAACCTCTCAGGAGACTCAATTATCTGAAAAGAATCATCTTCTAGGGGGTGGACAGACAGACAAAACAGGTGAAGCAGAGTGGGAGAGACAGGCTTCCAGTTATGGAATGAATAAGTTATGGGAATAAAAAGTACAGCATAGGGAATACAGTCAGTGATGTTGTAATAGTGTTGTATGGTGACAGGTGGTAGTTACACTTGTGAGCACAGCTTATGCTGCGTATAAAGAAGTTGAATTACTATGTTGTGCACCTGAAACTATGTAACATTGTGTGTCAACTATACTCAGATTTTTTTTTAATTTTGTTGTATTGTTATATTTTAAGGAATCTCTAAAGTAAGCCCCAACGTGGGGCTTGAATTCACAACCATGAGATCAAGAGTCGCATGCCCTACCTACTCAGTCAGCCCGAGGCCCCTAAAAAATTGAAAGAAAAAAAAAATCATCTTCTCAAAGAGCTTTTTTCATGTGATCTCATTTAATCCTGACGTATGGAAAAACTGAGGTTCTGTGGACAAAGTTAATTACCTTGGAAATAAACTTAGAAGCTGGCCTGGACTTCAGTTGGAAGTTATTTTGTCCAATCTCCCAATTTTGCATATTGGGGACTGGGGCCCAGAGAGGAAAAGAATTCAGTGAAGGGCTCACCAAGAATCAGGTGGCAGAGTTGGGACCAGAACCTAAGGAAATGCGCTTTAGGTGACCCTGGAACCTGAACTCCCTTCTGTGAAATGCAGATGGGCCTCTGGCCTCCTACTCACACTTTCTACTTTGTAGGAATCACGCTTGTAACACATAATTAGCTTGGAAGTCAAGCTCCCCCTTGCTGTCTGTGACAGCACTAGGGTCTGTGACTCTGCACTTTGTATTTCCTCCCAGGCCTGAGCCCAGGGAGGGTCAGGTGGTTCTGAATGAAGCGAACAGACCAGCCTTAGAATATAGGAGGAAGTTTTGTTTTAAAAAGAGGGGGTGGGGTGCAGAGAAGAAGGAAGAAAAAATATATGCAGGTTTGTGTGCTCCTAGAAAAATGATAGCATAATAACCAAAACTGCTACTGCAGCAACCCCTGGGGAATAAGGGGGTGGGGGGTGGGGTGGCAGAGGCCCTCCTTTTCTCCCTGCCCCCATGAGCCACTGCCCTAGCTCAGTAAACAGGCTGGGGCCCCAGCACCTTTGCTCTCCCAGTTTTCTCACCTGCAGTACTCGTCCCTTAATCTTCACCAGGCAGCCATTCAGATCTTTGCCCCTCCCCTAACCATCTCACCCAGAGAGATTGGGCTTTTTAGTTTAAACAGTTTATACTTTTAAACATTTTTGAGGATGATTATTTTATATCAAATGGAAAAAAAAAAAAGCAGCTAGATTACTGCAGAGGACCCTAACCTCAGCAAACTGCCTTGAGTTAGACAAGTTTCCACGTGAAAGCAATTCCTTCCTAGTACCGACTGGAAACTCAAACCAGAGAGGGAAAGCGCCCTGTCCAAGTCCACACAGCACTCAGCAATCCAGAAGGGGACCCAAATCCCCCTCTTCCCAAGTCATCCTGGGAACCTCCCGGGGGCGTCCGGGTCCGAGAAAGGCGGAGGGGTGTGGGGAGGAGGAGAAGGGAGAAATCGCACAAAGGGGGATAAGGGACAGACGACGAAGGCGGGGCAGGGAAAGAGGAAGGAGAGTGTGCAAGGTGACCGGGAGAGGCGGGGTGGGGCGGGGCGGACCGGGAATGAGAGGGTGCGGGGTCTCACGCAAGGGTAGAGAGGGAGACGGAAAGGAGAAGGAAGGCAGAGAAGTGCAGTGTGGGCGGGTGACCGAGGGCGCCGCACTGAGGCAGGTGAAGGTGCGGCGGGAGGCGGAGAGGACGGGAGCCGGGAGAGGCTGTAAGGAAGCAGCCGGAGGAGGAGCGGTGAAGGCCCAGGGCCGGGGGCGGGGCGAGGAGGGGGCGGGCCTCTGGCTCCGCCACGCGGTCGGGCGCCTGCGCGCCTCTTCCGAGCCGCCGGGCTGCTGCGGCTTTCCCTGCACAGGCTTCACTGCGGAGTAAGTGGGTCCTGAGCCCCGGGGCCGGGGCCGGGGGCGGGCGCCGAGGCTCCGGGGCGCGCTGGAGCTGAGAAGGGGCCCCAGGAGTGCGGCCGCAGCCACGTCACGCCCCAGGTCACGCTGCAAACGGCAGCTGTAGAGATTTCGCTCTAACAGCGGGTTACCTGGACTTTGTCGCCATCGAGCCCTGGAGGTGAGAAGGAAGGCCGAGCAATTCAGGCTTGTGGGCCAGAGCCCTCAGCCCCAGCTTCCAGAAATGGGAAATGCTGTGGGTCGGGAGCCAGAGCTCGTTGTTCTAGTCTTCGCTGTGCCACTGACTTCCTGCGTGGCTTTGGGCGAGTTCCCGCCCCTCGCCGGGCCTCCATCTACCCACCAGTAAAGTGAGAGAGGGTCTTTGGATGGGTCTCCATAATTTCCAGATTCATTTAAATTCATTTCCTTGACAGACTTCCCCTAAGGCTTGTCCCCAGATTCACCAGCCACTTCCCTTCCTCAGCGGCAACTTTTGGCTGTGCTCTGAACTCTGGCCCCTCAGTTTGCGACTAGACAACCTCGGACTGTCTGGAATCCAGTGTCTGGGGCAAGAAGCTCCACCCAGCCTCTGGACCACAGGCTGAGGAATTCGTTTCTTGTGCATGGAGTCCGTGATCCTTTCGTTGGCTCTGCACCCAGGCAGGCCGACCTTGTTACCTCCAGTGAAGATGAAGCTGGGGCTCCGGCATAGAGTCAGGACTGGGCTTCTCTGTTTGCCTTTTGTGCAGATTCACCAAAACCAGATTGTTTTAAAATCCACATTTGTCTAAGCATGATGCAGTGGAAGGGTGCACTGGCCGGAGTCTGGAAGTTTAGGTTCTGGTGTTGGCTGTGTCACAGACTCACCTTAAGCAAGTATCTGCCCCTCTCTGGCTCATTCTTCCCAAAACAAGGGGTTGGTCCCATGGTCTGCATCTGTGTCTTTGGCATTGTTAACAATAGTAATAGCAATCATAACTGTTTCCTTACCTGGACCTACAAGGCCCTGCCTCAGCAACCCCCATCTACCCAAAGCAGCCGACTTGCTGTTGACCTACCTCGGGGCCTTTGCACTTGCAGTTTCCAGTGCCGGGAACACTTAACTACCTCTTTTTCCTGCATAGTCATTCTTCAGATCTCCACTGAAAGTTGACTTTCTTACGAAGCTCAACAAACTAGATGGGATCCCTGGGTTTACATCCTTGTGGCACATGCTGACTTCGTTATGCTTAAGTGTTTGCATAGTTCTTTGTCTAAATGCCATAAGGGCTGGAAACCTATCCTGTTCCCTAGTATCTAGTGCACAGTAGGTGCCCAGAAATTTGTCGTGGGATGAGCGGACGACCTCATTTAAGGCAACAATCTGGTGAGGCTGGGACATGGTGCTCCTCTTCCATTAGGAGACAGATTCAGAGAGTGACACTCCTAGGGCCACACAGTCAGTTGGCAGCATCAGAATTTGAACCCAATCTGTCTCTGACTCCAAGGCCTGAACTTCCACATCACTGCCGTCTCATTCCAGGATCTTCTGCTGTGAGGAAGTGCCAGCAACGTTGACACACAAGGCCTGGAAAGAGAAGACCTTTAGGTTGTGGAGGGGATCTTGTCCGGCTCAGGTTCCCTTTAACCCCTGGCAGACCTGGGGTGGACGTGCCCCCCCCCCCCCCCCTGCAGACGCATGGCGCATCGGCTACAGATACGACTGCTGACATGGGACGTGAAGGATACGCTGCTCAGGCTCCGCCACCCCGTGGGAGAGGAATATGCCTCCAAGGCCCGGGCCCACGGGCTGGAGGTGGAGGCCGCCTCCCTGGGACAAGCCTTCAGGCAGGCGTACAGGGCTCAGAGCCTCAGCTTCCCCAACTATGGCCTGAGCCAAGGCCTCACCTCCCGCCGGTGGTGGGTGGATGTGGTCTTACAGACCTTCTACCTAGCAGGTGTTCGAGATGCCCAGGCTGTGACCCCCATCGCTGACCAGCTGTACGAGGACTTCAGCAAGCCCTTCACCTGGCAGGTGTTGGAGGGGGCTGAGGCCACCCTGAGGGAGTGCCGAAAACGAGGTCTGAGGCTGGCAGTGGTCTCCAACTTTGACCGGCGTCTAGAGGACATCCTGATGGGTCTTGGCCTGAGGGAATACTTTGAGTTTGTGCTGACCTCTGAGGCTTCCGGCTGGCCCAAGCCCGACCCCCGAATTTTCCGTGAGGCTTTGCGGCTTGCTCAGGTGGAACCGGCAGTGGCAGCCCATATTGGGGACAGTTATCCCTGTGATTATAAGGGGGCGCGGGCTGTAGGTATGCACAGCTTCCTGGTGGTCGGCCCAGAGCCTTTGGATGCTGCCATCAAAGACTCTGTGTCTCAAGAATGCCTCCTCCCCTCACTGTCCCATCTCCTGCCTGCCCTTGACCACCTGGAAGTCTCATCCCCGTAACTTTGAATCTGATGAGGGAAGTGGCTGGGCCCAGCAAACGCTGCAGAGCCCCTTCTTTCCTGAGATCTGGCCTTTGCCCCTCTCCCTGCAGCGTCCAAAGGCACTGTGACTATAAAGCAGTGAAAACAGGGCTTTTAGCCCTGCTCCAACCTGCTTCTGGTTGCTGAAGTTGTTCACACCTGTGTCTCTTTCCCACCCCCTCACCTACAAGATTCACGGAGAGCCCAACTAGCTTCAAAACCAGGCACTGTCGGGGCGCCTGGGTGGCTCGTTTGGTTAAGGACCAGCACTTGAATTTGGCTCAAGTCATGATCTCACGGTCGGTGAGTTAGAGCCCCACCTTGGGCTCTGCACTGTCACTGCGGAGCCTGCTTCGGATTCTCTCTGCCCCTCCTGCGCTCATTCTCTCTCAAAATAAGTAAAATAAACTTTTTTAAAAATTACAAAAACAAAACAAAACCAGGCACTGTCAAACTTTGTATTAGCAGCAGGGCCCTTTTGTTATGGGAGATCTTACTGGAACCCCAATATGCAAAACAGGAAAAGTGAGAAACTGCTAGAGCTGAAGCAGGTCCTAGAGCCCCTCAGTCGGGCCCTTGAAGCCTCAACTCCCTAGAAGTGGAAGTTCAGAGGAGCTTAGTTTGGAAATTGGGGTGCTAAGCTCTGCTGTAGGGACATGCCCTCTAGGACATGCCTCTAGTGTTTGCAGGATTTTAGACAAGGAGCACCATAATTAGTCATGAGAAGAAACTTCATTTCCGCTTGCCACGTGTTAGTCCTTTATATGCATATAGAACCCTCAGTAAATAAAACACCCTCAAAGCTACCTGATGGGCAGAGATAGTGTGACCTCCACTTTACAAATGAGAAACCGATTTAGAAGGAGCCTGCCTGAGGTCACAGGTAGTATGTGAGAGAGCCAGGGTTCTGATTTAGGCATGCCTGACTCCAAAACCCTTGGCTTGACCACCAAGTTGCAAGCAGAGAGCTGTGTTCCATGGGACATGGTGCAGTGGAGATCCTGGTAGAATAGGGAAGATTTTCTAGAGGTCAGTTTTGACGGGCACTCCAGTCGTAGGTGTTCGTACTGGGGGCGGGGGGAGGACAGCACAGGGAACAGGGACTGGAGCTTGAGGTGACAGGAGTGTAGGAAATGGGGAGTCGTTGGAGACTGAAGGACGTAAGCTAGCTAGGTTTTAAAGATTCCATGTCTTAGAGGCGCATGGGTAGCTCAGGCAGTTAAGTGTCTTTGGCTCAGGTCATGATCTCGCAGTTTGTGAGTTAGAGCCCTGCATCAGGCTCTGTACTGACAGCTTGGAGCCTGGAGCCTGCTTGGGATTCTCTCTGCCCCTTACCCACTCACAATCTGTCTCTCTCAAAACTAAACATTAAAAATTTTTTAATTCCATGTCTCTAACTTCCTATCCCCTCTTCATGCTCCTCTCCCCTCACACCTCTTTGGGATTTACTAGACACATCTTCCTTGTACAGGGGGTACCTCCGGTGAAAAGCACATAGGCATATCTACACAGTGTTACGTTCTGGTACCAACAGCCAGGGAGGGCTCTAGAGTGGCCCTGAATTGGGGGTGGCATTTAGGTGGGCAGAGAAATAACACGCATTCCTGGCAGGAGGCCTGTGAACTATGGACTGAGTGAGGGCTGCCACGGGGAGTTAGATTGGCAGTTTGGAGAGCATGGCTTGGGGGCCTGCAGCTGCCAAGTAGAAAGGTTGGCTTTGCCTCAGGTTTCTGGGTAGACATTGTACTCGTGTGAGGGGAGGGAGACTCTTCTCAGACTTGGCCACACCTCTTTTGGGTCTGTCTTCCTTGGGCTTGGTGTCACAGCCAGGGGACATTACTTCCCACATGTCAGGCAGTGAGGACGTGGGTCATGAGCTGCAGTCTCAACTGCAAGAGCCTTAGAAGTCATCTCAACCAAACAAGCTGCCATTAGGTCTGTGGACTGGATTTGATCAACCCAGTGTTTCAAGTAAATTATTGAACAAACTTAAGAGTGGAGAGGGCTCTGGCCCCCATCTTTGAACCCAGGGGCCTGAAGTTGTAGGTAAGATTGCCTTTGAACCGTGTTCCCAGATAAAACCACTGTGAGGACCACTGGTCTAATATGACCTCAGAGAACAGGAAGGGACTTGCCCTCGGTGCCAGCCATGCAGGGCACGAAACCGTCTCAGGGCTCTTTTGGCTGTGTGTGCTGAGCTGGGAATGCGGACGCGGGTGAGGAAGACCTTGATTTCGCACCTCTTAAGACGTGAGCTGGCACTTGGGAGATTTGCCCAATTACCAGCAAAGAACATGGAAGAAACTTCAATCTTGTAAAACCTTTAATAACGTACGTGTTCGGTAAGGCTGGCCCTCTTACTCCCTCAGCTCTCTCTAGGACTTGAAGCCCTTACCCCAGGTCTCCACATTATGTTGGGCAGGGAGGGGGGTGTCAGGTGGGGGAAAAGTTCGTCCCTGTGACCACAGGTGGGCACAGCCAAGCTCAGCTGCCAAGTCTGAGGCAGAGCTGCCAATGGATGTGCTGCGGTCGAGTTACCTGCAGGTAGGATCCCTTCAGTCTTCTGAACCATCAGGCTGGACCTGGTGGGACACAGCGCCCCCTGTGGCCAAGAGCAGCCTAGCAGGAGTTTGGGATCCCTTTCAGGTTGTCCTCATGTGCTAGAAAAAGATGTTCTCTCTGTGCCTTGTCAGGAAAAGGACTGAGAAGCACCAAACTGAGGGATGAAAGAGTTTCAGCCACAGGACATGCTCCAAGCTGGGGGCAGAGGGCTGGAAGGCTGTGCTTTCCCAGAAGAGTCTACCACATACACCCAGGCACCTTTCCATCTGTCCATACATTCGCCAAATATTTATTGCACAATCACTAGGCACCAGCCACCATGCCGGATGCCAGAGATAAAGTGGTGAACGAGACACCCTCGGAGGAGCTGATGTATGGTGGATTTGGGAGACTAAGGCCAGGGAGTAGCAGGCCTACTGTAGATACCTCGCACTTAACAGCTGTACCCAGATCTGAAATGGATCCCTACCCCTCCTAAAGCTGTCCCTTCAGGGCAACATTTGGGAAAAGGACACTGGGCAGGAACATGGCCTGGAGGCGTAGTAGGGAGGAGGCCTGGGCTCCCCGTGGCCAAAGGTCAGCGGATGATGGAAATGGTCTGGTCGGCCACGGCGAAGACCGGGAAGAGGGGCCCAGAAAAGGGCACGTGGTGGGTGTGGAGCACCGTACCCGAGGCCGGCTCGTAGAACAGCAGTTCCTGTGCCTGCAAGTCCAACAGCACGCCCAGCTGGGCGGGGCAACGCAGCAGTGCCAGGGACTCGTGCTGCCCAGCATGCGAGAAACGAAACTCCTGGTCATAGCGGGAGAAGACCCAGGAGAAGGCGTTGTGGCCCAGCCGGGAGTCATTGCCAGAGCCCTTTCGGGGCAGCTGGCCTAAGGCCACACCCACCTTATAGGCACAACTGTTCTGGACGTTCACCATCCAGGTGTGCAGCCCAGCCTGGAAGGAGGTGGCGGCCAGGGCATTGGGCCAGTGGTCAAAGCGCTCCGGGCCATCTGCACAGGACTTGGACTTCTTGGCATTGAAGGTCAGGGTCCTTCGATCGTCTGACAATTGCAGGAAGGGGCTGACGGTCCTCTCATCAATACGCACATCCTCTGTGCCTGCCAGAAACAATTCTCAGAGTTGCCCAAGGCCAACCTCAGCCCTAACCTGGTCCTGCCAGGCAGCAAAGGGCTCCCTCACCACCCAGTGGCAGTGTTACCTCAGGCAAGCCATTTACTCTCTCTGAGCCTCAGTTCCCTCATCTGTAAAATGGGGATAAATAGGACTTACCACAGGGTGGACATGAGGACTAAATGAGATGATACCTACAAAGTACCCAGTATTAATAGGTGCTCAATAAATTGTGGCCATGATAACAGTAGTTACTACTAGTCCAGGATCCTCATCTGTAAACTAGAAATAGGGCCCAGAGAGGAGAAGCAAGTTGCCCAAAGTCACACACCTAGTTGGGAGCAGGGCAAAATGAAGATTTTGTTCCTACATCTAGCATCCGGCATCGACTGCAGTGATTCCAGCTGGGCCTATCTGTGGCCTCCAGATCAGACCTGTCCTGGGGGAATGACCCCTGGGAGCCAGGAAGCATCAGATACGCACTTTTCCAACAACTAACTAAATGGGACTGCTGGCAAATTGGGCACTCTCTGATACCAGCATCTACAGAAGACAAGCTATAGCTTGTACTAAAAATTTTAGGCTAACCCATGGGGGAGGAGGGCTAAAACTGAGGAAAAATTCAATCCGTTAACCAAACCTCTCTGTGAATCGTGCAAACACGACAACTAGGAACACAGAAGCTTCCATCTAGCTTGGGGGATTCTGCTTTGAGAACTTCAGCACTAGGAGGGAATTCTTGCAGGGAAAGACCGTGTGGCATTCACATCTGAGGCCTTAGGATACGGCACAAGGCCAGGCCACGGTCTGCCTGAGTCAGCAGCGTTTAAGTGAACAAGTGAGGTGAATCCAGGCAGCGCCGTTCTCGCTCCAGATGCTTTCCAGTTGGCCATCAATGATATCTTTTTAAAGAGAAACTAAGGTTCCAATTAAGAATACTGAGCTGTCCCACTAGGGCAGGACATAGATGTGATTTCTGGGAACAAGATATCACTTAGGCCCAACAGAGCAGTTCAGTCTGGAAACGGAAAGGACCTGGCCCAGCTGCCCCAAGCCCGTCCAGAACCTTGGCTCCGCCAACAAGGCTGCATCCAGCGTCACTCGGTGCTTAGCTACCGAGCCAGATGCTCTGGTCCCCAGCCTGACCCAGCAGCAACCCCCCAGCCAGTCAGCCAGCCAGCCAGCCAGGTGTTCAGCTGATGCTGGGCCCTAACAGCTCCTAACCTGAGAGGGACCCAAGAACCGCGGTCACCCAGAGTTGGGTAAGTAGTGAGCTCCGAATGCACTTCTCATTAAAGTTTAACTTGTCCGACTCCTGGGGATCCAAAATGCCTTCTGCTTCCTCAGTCCTTGTGGAGGAAAACAAACAAACAAACAAAAAACTAGACAGAAATAAATAAAATCCTCTTCCCATGAGGGTGACCCCAAGATTGGCAGCCAGCCCCACACAGGAGCCCCCAAAGGAGGTTTGAGCCAAACAGAAAAACGGGTTTTCCCCGTATGCCCCCCCCCCACCGGAACATTAATTCCAGCCAGGCAGATGATTTCCAGGGAAGTAAATATTTGGTGCCAGTGGTAGAACTTGGAGTCTGTCTGCTCTGCAGGGGAAGCAACCTGCTATGTCTCTAAGTTAGCAGCAGAGCAGGGATGCGACCTGAGCCTCTTACACCCCAGTCTTTCCACTCCCCCATCCTGTGCAGAGAAAATCTCACCTCCTTCCAAAACCTACTGCAGCAAAACCTATTGGTTTGGTCAGAAGGTACAGCCGCTCCTCTGCTCTTAAAATGCAAACACCTTTGAGAGATCCCACAAGAAGGGACTATCAGTTATCACCCGAACCATAAATAAGTTCTGGTGCTTTGCTCCCAATAGCTACCTCTCCTTGGCTCAGAAGGGCACTGGGTTTGGCTGGAGGGAATATGGGAACAGAAGATGCCTAGGAGGGGAGAATTACCATTTATTAAGTATCCAGGTTTTCTCTGTAGAATCTCACGTAATCTTTGCTATAACCTGGGAGGTAGTTGTTATCCCATTTGACAGGAAAGAACAGAGATTCAGAGAACGCACTCCGCTTAAAAAGGGGGAGCTGGGTTCAAGTGCTGCCTCCATGCAGAAATAGAACAAACCCAGTCTGGAGTCCAGGCACCCCTCAACATAATTTCCCCCTTGATCTAAAATGAAAGTGATTAAGGGGTGTAGGACAAAGTGAGGGTCCATCACTGAGCTTTGCAGACACCTGAACTGGGTGCTGAGAAAGAGCTCTGCCACTGCCCCCAACCCTGAGATCAGGCAGCAGTTCTGAGGGCACACACTCTTCCCCAAATCCCCTGGCCCTGCCCACAGTGAAGGAGCAGGGAGAGAGGGTGGGGCATGTCTCCTTAGGGATGCAAGCTCTTTTCGAGACTGTCACTGACTGTCCTGGCTTGGGAGGAGCAAGATGGACAGAGCCCTAGGAAAGCTGAGAGCAGGCTCTGGTAACAAAGGCCCTTTGTGGTCAGGACAAGAGAGGGTCTGTTGCCATCTTCTCAAAGCGCTGAAGTTGGGGCTGGAGAAGCCCTAGCCATCAGGCGGGGAGGAAAGAGGAGCGCCTGTGTTGGCAGCGCTGAGCTAACCCAAGGCAAAGCTGGGGCCAGTGGCAGACACTAGCGTCTAGACAACCAGCTGGTCCGGCACCCCATGGTTCAGAAGGGGAAACTGTGACCCCAAAGGAGTGGGAGTGCGGTGGGGCTGGGATCCGAATGCCTGTCTGTGCAGCCGGACCTGTTGCTGTGGCAGCCAGGGCCGAGCCCAGACGTGGATGTGGCACCAGCAGATAAATCAAAACTGAGGGATATTCTATAAAACTGTTCTAGGCTCTTTAAAAGTATTTTGTTGTTGTTGTTGTTTTAAAAGGCTAAGGAACAGGGGCGCCTGGCCAGCTTAGTCAGAGGAACAAGCAACTCTTGATCTCAGGGTTGTGAGTTCGAGCCCCATGTTGGGTATAGAGATTACTTAAATAAATAAAACTTAAAAAAAAAACCAAAGGCTAAGGAACAATTCCAGATTAAAAGAGACCAGATTGGGGGGGGGGGGGGCGGCGCCTGGGGGGCTCAGTCGGTTTAGCGTCTGACTTCGGCTCAGGTCATGATTTCACGGTTCGTGAGTTCGAGCCCAGTGTCGGGCTCTGTGCTGACAGCTCGGAGCCTGGAGCCTGCTTTGGATTCTGTGTCTCCCTCTCTCTCTGCCCCTCCCCCACTTGCTCTCTCTCTCTCTCTCTCTCTCTCTCTCTCTCAAAAATAAATAAGACATTAAAAAAAGAGAGACCAGATGGTTCAGGAAACAAAAACCATACCAAACACTTAAGAACTTCTGTGGCACAAATGGCAACATTTAAATACGGACTGTATGTCAGATATAATAGTATTATGTCGACATTAAATTTTCTGAAGGTTCTGTAGCTGTGTAAGAGATTGTCTTTGTTCTTGAGAGAGGATGCTGAAAAAGGTCTCACTTTCTACAACTTACTCTCAGGTCAGAAAAAAAAGTGTTAAGTATTCACTCATTAAATAGATAGGAAGTGAATGACCAACAGACCAAGAAAGAGAGCAGATGTGGCAAAATGTTAACAATAGAGCTTTCTAGGGGCACTTTGTTGTACTATTTTTGCAACTCTTCTCTACGTTTGAAATATTTCAAAACAAAAAAATCAAAGATCAGTTTTTTTTTTCAAAAACACAGAGCAACTTGAAATTAAAGACAGGACAATTTTAGAGGAAGATGAAGAAGGTAAAGGAGAAAGGAAAGACTAGCAGACGTGTGGAATGATTCTAAGAGGGAAAAAGTAGGAACAAGCTAAGCCTTTAAAGGAGACAATAAAATTGGGAAAATCACTTCACAGACTTTCCAAAGAGTGACATACATCTATACATACTGACATGGAGAGATTCCAAAAGAACCTGGTAAGTTCAAGAACAGCAAGTATAAAACAAACCAAACTGGTAAAAAAAAAATTTTTTTTAGGGGTGCCTGGGTGGCTCAGTCGGTTAAGTGTCTGACACTTGATCTCGGCTCAGGTCATGATCTCGCAGTTCGTGAGTTCGAGCCCCATGTCGGGCTCTGTGCTGAGGGCACGGAGCCCACTTGGGATTCTGTCTCTCCCTCTCTCTGCCTCTCCCCCCACTTCCTTTCACAAAATAAATAAACTTAAAAAAATTTTTTTGAGTGGTAACCACCCCTAGGATTCTATCTACATAGGAAAGTCCTTACAAGACACACACATCTGACTGTTAAAACTGATCACCTCCAGGGAACAGGATTGGGAAGGGGTGATGGAGACACTTACAATGTTTCAACTTTTTTAAGTAATCTCTATGACCAACATGAGGCTCAAACTCATGACCCTGAGATAAAGAGTCACATACTCTACCATCTCAACCAGCCAGGTGCCCTGAGACATTTGAAATTTTACATGTTTTTATATTGGTGGCATGTTTTCTCTTTCTCTCATGCACATGTATTAATGCTGAAATTTAAATATAAAAATAGGGGCACCTGGGTGGCTCAGTCGGTTAAGTGTCCAACTTCGGCTCAGGTCATGATCTTGTGGTTCGTGAGTTCAAGCTCTCTGCTAACAGCTCAAAGCCTGGAGCCTGCTTCGGATTTTGTCTCCCTCTCTCTCTGCCCCTCCCCACTCACACTCTGTCTCTCTTTCTCTCTCTCTAAATAATAAATAAACATTAAAAAAATTCGTAAATATAAAAATGTATAAGAATGGGGGCACCTAGGTGGCTCGGTCAGTTAAGCATCCAACTTTGGCTCAAATCGTGATCTCACAGTTCATGAGTTTGAGCCCTGCATCGGGCTCTCTGCTGTCAGCAGTCTGCTTCAAACCCTCTGCAACCCCCCCTGCCCTCCCCTGCTTGCATGCTCTCTCTCTCTCAAAAATAAACATTTAAAATATACAAGCATGCGGGCGCCTGGGTGGCGCAGTCGGTTAAGCGTCCGACTTCAGCCAGGTCACGATCTCGCGGTCCGGAAGTTCGAGCCCCGCGTCAGGCTCTGGGCTGATGGCTCAGAGCCCGGAGCCTGTTTCCGATTCTGTGTCTCCCTCTCTCTCTGCCCCTCCCCCGTTCATGCTCTGTCTCTCTCTGTCCCAAAAATAAATAAAACGTTGAAAAAAAAATTAAAAAAATAAAATAAAATAAAATATACAAGCATGGTCTGTGCTCCTCAAGTACAGCTCTGCAATCTCTCACCGAAGACGTAAGAATTTTTTTTTTCTTTTTAAAAAATCTGCTCTTTCTTGGTCTGTTGCTCATTCTCTTCCTATCTATTTAATGAGTGAATATATGACACTTATTTTTTTTCTGACCTATTTGAGAATAAGTTGCAGAAAGTGAGACCTTTCATGTCTCAATACTTCAGCATCTTTTTCTCAAGAACAAAGACAGTCTCTTACACAACTACAGAAACCCTATTAAGTTCAGAAATTTAACGCTGACATACTACTATTATATCTGACATCCAGTGCATAGAAACGTGGCCACTTGTGCCACAGAAGTTCTTAAAAGTGTTTGGTGTGGGTTTTTGTTTGTTTCTTGATCCATCTGGTCTCTTTTAATCTGGAATTGTTCCTTAGCCTTTTTTTTTTTTTAAGTTTTATTTAAGTAATCCCTACACCCCATGTGGGGCTCAAACTCACAACCCCGAGACTGAATCACATGCTCCTCCCACTGAGCCAGCTAGGCGCCCCAAGAATTTAATTTCTTTGCCTGGAAAATTACATCTTCTTGGCTACTTCCTCAGGCTCTTGGCTCTCAGCTTTTCAGGACCTAGGAAGAACTCGGTGAAATGCTTTTATAACTGCTTAATTAAAATGCAAATTTTGAGTGGTAATACAGACTTAAGTTTCAAAGATTCTTTTTTTTTTAAAGTTTATTTATTTGAGAGAAAGAGAGAGAGGAAAGGAGGGAGAGAGAGGGGGAGGGAGGGAGGGAGGGAGGGAGGGAGAGAGAGAGAGAGAGAGAGAGAAGATGCAGGGAAGAAGCAGAAAGAGACGGAAAGAGAGAGAACCTAAGTAGTCTCCACGCTGTCAGCACAGAGCCCAACGAGGGGCTCACACTCAAGAACCGTGAGATCATGACCTGAGCCGAAATCAGGAGTCAGATGCTTAACTGGCTGAGCCACCCAGATGCCCCTCAAAGATTCTTTTGTCAGAGAAGGGGAGAGTGAGGCAGGGAAGACAGAGGTGGGACAGGTGTCGGGTATCGGTCCATGCCCCAACTCTGGGGCTTAGGCAAGTCCCTGCCCATCTTGGAACATCAGTATTTTCATCTGTAGATGGGGGATGTAAAACACTCCAACAGGGTAACGGGATTTTTTTTTTTTTTAACGTAGGCTTCACACCCCACATGGAGCCCAACATAGGGCTTGAACTCACAACCCTGAGCACAAGACCTGAGCTGAGATCAGGAGTCGGATGATTAATCGACTGAGCCACACAGGCACCCCTGGGTATTTTTTTTTCATAGGATAACATTTAAGAAAGCCCATGGCCAACCTCTGATTAATAAGTATTTATTTCACTACCCTTCCACATGGATCTAAAGCAGTTCTCCAAGTTACGGGCAGGAAGACCCCTATCCGGGGAGCATGACTCCAGGGAAGCCACTCAGCTGCACGCCTTGGGCTTTCTCCCAAGAGCAGCAGGGCCTGAATGCAACGGTTTCCGTGACTGCCCAAACAAATTACGGGGCCATACTCACCTTTCAAAAATCTCCTGTTCCTTCTGCTGTGAGAAAAGAAAACAGAGTCAGGCTTGGAACCAGGACGTCAGCAGGTAGTCAAGACTCGAACGTACTCAACTGGCATATGGAGGACGCCATGTGGACAGACCCTAGGACAAGAATGCTATTCCTGCTTGAAGACCCAAAACAAAGCTATCTGGGTTCTTCTCTGCGCACCTTCCCATCGTGCACTCAGAATGAATCACTGTCTGCTGTGCCCCATGGCATCCCCAGTTTCCCTAAGTAACACTTGAGGACACTCACATATTTACTAACGTTTCACCCCCACCAAGACTGTCAGCTCCTAGATGGCTGGCACTCTTACTGAATCCTCTAATGTGACTGTCCCAGTGTTCGGGACAGAATGTACTCTGTCCCTGAAAGCTGTGTGGCTAAATGAATGCACAATCTAGGGCATTCCACAAAGTGCCCTACTTGAACCGCAGTGAAGAACAGCTCAGTTGTTCCACATCCTCATTTCTCTTTGTGGCATGTTTACTCCGATGTCAAACCAGCCCATTAAAACAGCAAGTATCTGCATATCTATATAAAGTATTTTGCAAGGATATGTACCAAAATATTAACGATAGTAGTTTCTGGGTGGTCAGATTAAGGACATCTTGTCAGTTCCCTCCCCCTACACATTTGTGAACCCTCTCTACCTCTCCACTTCCTTTAACGTAGCTGCTCCTCTTATCTCTCAGGCTCCGGCTTCTGAGTTACTCCATCCAGGAAGCCCACCCTGACCACTGCCACCCCCAAGCCTGGACTGTGAGGTCCTCTACTATGGGCCATAACCCTCCATTATCCTAGTTGTCAGTTTGTGTATTTCTTAAAGCTGTGGGGTACTAACAGCTGTATCCTATAACTCCACTCTGTGGCACAATGGCACATAGCAGATACTCAGTAAATACTTGCTCACTATTGAAAGAATGGCTGTCAGGTACAAAAAAAAAAAAAAAAATCCATATAATTTTATTCCCTTGCTTCATCCCTGCTCCAAAGTATCCTTATCTACCCAGCTCCTACCTCATAAACATTCTCGATGTTTTAAACTTTGGGGGTATTTGATTCACTGGCTGTGTCCTCACCCCTGCCTGACTTACAATCAACTGGAGGTCATCCAGGTGGGTGAGCATGTCCACCAGGCTGGTCCGGATGGTGTCGAGCTTCTGCAGTGCCTCAGTCCAGTGTACTCGCTGTGTCAGGATACTCTGGTGGGCCCGCTCCTCTTCGCCGTGTACCCGTTCCAGCAACCGCTGCTCCTCACTCTCGCACAGACTCCTCACCAGACCCAGCCTCTGGATGACCAGTTCCCGTGCCGCGCTGGCCGTGCTCTGATGAGGGATAAAACAAGGAATCGGGTCCTGGCAAAGCCCGGTCAAGATGAAGAGGACTTGGGCTCAGTCTTTAGGAATGCTGGGATTGATCTGCAATGTCCACCACGGGCACGGTAATGGAAGAAACTGTGTTTAAGCCATCTCAGCCTTAAGAGTTCCCAAATCTGGTTTAGGGTAAAGAAATGTGAGATCCAGACATCCAGGTCATATCTCACAGAGGCAGGATCGCAGAATCGAAGAGCTGGGCATGGTCTAGAGATCAACTGGAACCCATTATCTCCCAGCTGACAATACCAAGGCAAGGGACCAAGGTCAGAGAACTGTAGAACTGCGGAGCAGAAGGCCTACAAAGTCATCCCCATCAACAGGATCCATACCAACAGAAGTCCAGTTGATATTCTGACTCTGAGTGAAAAAAGCTCACTACTTCCTAAATCTGTCCACTCCCATGGCTTCCTGGGTAGAATTCTTATCTGTCACACAGGAGGCACGAAATCAATTCTCCAGTGACGTTGACGTGACTCCTAGTAATTAGCACAGTGTCTGGCACACAGGAAGTACTCAAATATTTACTGAATGACTGAGGGGAAAGTTTTCCTAAGTCAAACATATCTTGGTAGCACTCACAGGCCAAGTGCAGGAGATAATGGTCCTTGCTTTACAGAAGAAACGGAGACCCACAGTTTGCCCAATGAAGAGGAAGAGAATGAACGGCCTAAGTGAACCCAGGAGTTTGGACTCCAATTTCAGTGTTCCCTGAGACCACATAACACAAGTACTTAGGAAATCAGGCTTTAGACACCGTGCCTAGATTTAAATCTTAGCCCATCCACTTACCACCTGTGGAACAGTTGAGCATGTTAGTTACCTGTCTTCCCTGTGCCTCAGCTTTCTAATCTGTTAAACGAGTAGAATAATAGTACCTACCTCATAAGGTTATTGTGAGGATTAAATGAGTTACTACATACAAAGTTAACAGAACAAAGCCTGGCACATACGTGATAACATGAGCTGTTGTTCTCTCTATCCCACCTTGCTGCCTTGCCCACAGCGGTGGGTGTCTGTACTCAGTGTTTGTTCTATGTATGCGATCAGGTTCAAGAACAGACCCTCGCCCGAGATGCATCAGATATTCTCCGACTAGAAGACCGTAATCAATTTCGATACATTTCTTCACTCTTTCCCAGAAAAGGATAGCAGAGAAAAAAAACTTCCCTTTCCAAAGATATGCCAGAATAAACTAAATACCGTCCTAAAACCAAACACAGAAATGCTGGGAAAATAGTCCAAAGCATCCTTTTAAAAGTGAAGGTGCTCTGGCAGCTAAGTAAAGGAAATCCCCTGGGGTCCAAAAGTAGAAAGGAAACTGAAAAGCAGAGTAATTGAGAGCAGAGACTCAACTGCCCTGAATGCGGCTTGTGATTTATTTTAAAATTTTACACTCCTTTCAACTTAACATGTCCCAATAAAGACATCTCTAATCAGAAATGGAATATTTCTTATGAATGGGAGAATTTATTAAAAGATGTACTTTAACTAAAATATTGGACAACATGTAAGACCAGAGGGGTTACTAGGTTAAAGCATTCTTATGGTACTTGTATTACTCAGGTTGAGTCATTTGAAACATTACATATTTGTGTTAAAATCTTAATGGTACCAAAAATAGACCATAAGTAGAATATATAACTTTTTTTATACGTTTATTTTTGAGAGAGAGAGAGAGAGAAAGAGAGAGAGAAAGAGAAAGAGAGAGAGAGAGAGAGAGAGAGAGGCAGACAGAACACACGAGGGAGGGGGAGAAAGAAAAGGGAGACAGAGGATCCAAAGCAGGCTCCAGGTTGTCAACGCAAATCCCAATGTGGGGCTCAAACTCACAAACAGTGAGCTCATGAGATCATGACCTGAGCAGACGCTCAACCAACTGATTCACCCAGGCACCCCAAGAATATAGGGACAAAGACAGAGGAGGGGTTGATTAACCCAAAAGACAAGAAAGGAAGAAAAAGCATAGAAAAAGCATAGAAACTCCTATATGTTTCTACTATACAGAAAACATAAAATGATAGCTATAAATCCAAGTGTATCAGCAACCACAATAGTGATAGACTGTTTAAACACCCTAGGTAAAAGGCAGAGATTATCAGATTGAATTTTTTTTTTCAGGTTGGATTTTTTAAAAAAGGAAACAAAACCCAGTTATAAGACACACCTAAGGGGCATCTGGGTGGCTCAGTCGGTTAAGCGTCCGACTTTGGCTCAGGTCATGATCTCGCGGTCAGTGAGTTAAAATCCCATGTTGGGCTCTGTGCTGACAGCTGAGTCTGGAGCCCATTTCGGATTCTGGGTCTCCCTCTCTCCCTGCCCCTCCCCCACTCACACTGTCTCTATCTGGAAAGTAAACAAACATTAAAAAATTATTTTTCTTTAAATAAAAAAATAAGATACACCTAAAATGTAAGTACATAGAGAAGTTGAAATAAAAGGAAAGAAAACCAAAATATGGACAGAATTATTAGGAAAAATAGACAAGTCCACAGCATGATGTGAAACTATAAATGCCCCTGTCAGCAGTCAGTAAACCTAGAAGAAAAAAATATTGTTAAGTACAGAGAAACATTTACCTAAAGTGACCATGTTTTAGGGTATAAAGCAAGTCTCAACAAATTTCAAACAACTGATATGCAGACTATAATGCAGTTAAGTTAGAAATTAGTGGGAAAGGGGCACCTGGGTGGCTCAGTGGGTTAAGCATCTGACTTCAGCTCCGGTCCTGATCTCACAGTTCATGGGATGGAGCACGGCATCCAGCTCTGTGCTGACCGTGCGGAGCCTACTTGGGTTCTCTCTCTCCCCCTCTGTCTACCCCTCTCCTGCTCATGCTATCTCTCTAAGTAAATAAATAAACTGTAAAAAGAAAAAAAACCCAACAACTTATAACTGAATGAAAATTTGCATCAAATTTGTGAGGGGTACCTCTAGCAATACCTAGAAGGAAATATTTGGCCTAAATGCTGACCTTGAGAAAGAAGTCAGACTAAAATGTATAGACTGTGTTCAGCTAAGGGAGTTATAAAACAATGGAATATATTTTTAAAAAATTAGAAAGAAAAAAATTTGAAAGATAAGAGGAAAGGGGCGCCTGGGTGGCTCAGTCAGTTAAGCGTCCGACTTCGGCTCAGGTCATGATCTCACGGTTTGTGGGTCCAAGCCCCACATTGGGCTCTGTGCTGACAGCTCAGAGCCTGGAGCCTGCTTCAATTCTGTATCTCCCTCTCTCTCTCTGCACCTCCCCCACTTGTGCTCTGTCTGTCTCTATCAAAAGTAAATAAATGTAATAAAAAAATAAAAAAAAGAAAGATAAGAGGAAATAATAATATACTTATATTTAAAGATACAAAAGAGGGGTGCCTGGCTGGCTCAGTCGGAAGAGCATGCAACTCTTGATCTCAGTGTTGTGAGTTCAAGCCCCACACTGGGTGTAGAGATTACTAGAAAAAATAAACAAACTTAAAAAAAAAAAAGAAAGATACAAGAGAGGATCAAAATACTAAAAGCCGGTTCTTAAAAAAGACTAACAAAACAGACAAAACTGTGGCAACTTTAATCACAATTTAAGAACAACTTTATGCCATTAAATTTTAAAATAGACAAAATATATAATTTATCTAGAAAAAATTTACTAAAACCAAAGAAAAAGAAAGAATACTATAGTCATGGTTGGAAATGAGTCAGTAGTTAAAAATCTATCTACAGGGGCACCTGGGTGGCTCAGTTGGTTAAGTGTCAGACTTCAGCTCAGGTCATGATCTCACAGTTCCTGAATTTGAGCCCCGCCTTAGGCTCTGTGCTGACAGCTCAGAGCCTGGAGCCTGCTTTGGATTCTGTGTCTCCCTCTCTCTCTGCCCCTCTCCTGCTCACACTCTGTCTCTCTCTCAAAAATAAATAAGCAAAACAACAACAACAAAAAAGAATTCATTAAAAAAAAAAACAAAACAAAACAAAACAAAAAACCTACCTACAAAAATAACACCAAGCCCAGATAGTTTTACAGGGGGTGTCACCAAATATTCAAAGCACAATGATTCCAATCTTAACACAAATTCTTCCAGTGAAAATAGAGTTCTGTTTCCCAACTCATTGGATAGAGTTTATATAACCTTGACACCAAAATATGAAAAGGACTATAAGAAATGAAATTCATAAATTAATCTCATTCCTGAGTATAGACACAAAAATCCTTTTTAAAAACCCAAACTAAGATTAGCAATCCAAACTCAGAATTTTGTACAACAATGATACAGGGGATGGAGGGGAGAGGGTTTGGTGATAAAAGGGTAACACAGGAGATCCTTATGATGGAACCATTCTGTATCTTGGTTGTGGGAAAGGTCACATGAATCTATACATGTGATAAAACTGCATAGAACTAAATACACACAAACAAGAATTTAAATGAAAACTTTAAGGAGGTGCCTGGGTGACTCAGTCGGCTGAGTGTCCAACTCTTGATCTTGGCTCAGGTCATGATCTCAAGGTTCGTGGGATCGAGCCCTGGGTCAGGCTACCCATCTACCTGCACCTGTGTCCATATACTCTGCCTTCCATTTCTATGGATGAATGCCCATGCTCTTACCTCTGGGTAACTCTCCCCCATGGTAAATGGCTGCCCCATCCTCCCAGCTCTCAAGTAAAAAAATTTAAGGAAAAAAAAAAAAAAAAGTTAAGAGTTACCCTGCCTCCTCTCCCTTTCTTGCTTGCATTCACTCCATCAGCAAATCTCACTGTTTCCCCCTTCAGAATACACATAGAATCCAGACACTCCTCACCATCACTCATGTCCACACGACTCTTGACTTTCACCTGGATTCCTGTACCAGCTTCCTGCTCAGTCTCCCTGCTTTAACCTTTGCTGCCTATGGTCCCTTCTCAACACAGCAGCCAGACTGCTTTTTTTTTTTTTTAATTTTTTTTAACGTTTATTTATTTTTGAGACAGAGAGAGACAGAGCATGGACAGGGGAGGGTCAGAGAGAGGGAGACACAGAATCCGAAACAGGCTCCAGGCTCCGAGCTGTCAGCACAGAGCCTGACGCGGAGCCCGAACTCACGGACCACGAGATCATGACCTGAGCCGAAGTTGGCCGCCCAACCGACTGAGCCACCCAGGCGCCCCCAGAGTGCTCCTTTTTAATCTTAAGTCACGTCATCCTACTGTGCTCAGAAATTTCTAGTGACTTCCCACCTTACCCAAACAAAAGGCAAAGCCCCTCTGGATGCTATCCACCTCCCCGCCGACTCCCTGCCTCTCTGACTCCACCTCCTATTGCCTTCTCCCCTGTTTACTCTGCTTCAACCTCTCAGGCCTCCTTGCTGCTCCTCCAATGTGCCAGATACGCTCCCACCTTAGGGCTTTTGCACTTGCCGTTCCCTCTTTCTAGAACTCTTCCCCCAGATATATGGTCCATTCTGTAAACTTTGTATCAATACAATATCAATACTTAATTGGGTCATTCCTGATCACAGCATCGATAACTGCAACCCCCGTTCTCAACAAGGAACATCCTTCCTCCCGTGTTCTATTTCTCCGTAGCCCCTTTCAACTTTTGACATAGCATGTATTTATTGTTATTATCCTTCCCCCCGGACTACAATGTAAGTTTCACAGAAACAGGATTTTTCACATGTTTTTATTGTTCACTGTGGAATCTCTAGCACACAGAACAACAGCCCTTGGCATGTGGTGGGTACTCAATAGATTTGTTAAATAAATACATAGATGATGAAATGTGATGAGTATACCCCTTGAAGTCAGCATCTGCTACACTGTACTCAGGTCCTAGCCAGTGCAGTTAAGGCAAGAAATTAAGGGGCACCTGGATGGCTCAGTTGGTTGAGCATCTGACTCGGCTCACATCATGATCCCAGGGTCCTGGGATCGAGTCCCACATCAGGCTCCATGCTGAGTGTGGAGCCTGCTTAAGGTTCGTTCTCTCTCTCTCTCTCTCTTTCCGCCCCTCTCCCCGGCCTGCACTCCCTCCCTCTCCCTCTCTCTCTCTCTGACTAAAGTAAAAAAAAAAAAATTTTAATGTTAAAAAAAAAAAAAACGAGAAAAAAAAAGGATAGAGAAAAAGAGAGAAACCATCATGCTAAGAGAAGCAAAAATGGACACAGAATACTTTTGCTCAACTAGTTCAACTGGGTTTGCTTCTACACAATCAAAAGAACCTTGACTAAGACAGTGTCAAGCCTGCTCCATGTACATGTTGGGGAGGGGAGGGGACGTGCAAAAGAATTCATAGCCCCTACCTGTGGGGGACATACTTGAGAGTGAAGATGCAGCAGTGGCAATGGGGCAACGGAATAAAGGATCCGCAGTGGGGGTAGCAGAAGGAGCACTGGCCTGGGAGTCCGAAGATCCAGACCCTGGAACTGACTCTGGCAGGAGGCTGTGGATCTTGGGCAAGTCACTTAACCTCTATGCGGCCCATTTCCCCATCTGTAAACAGGGATGTTACTGCCACCTACTGCGTAAGGCTGTCATCAAGAATACTCAGCGTAAAAGTCCTGAAGTTATTTTGTAAATCAGGGGCTGACCACGAAATACTTAGATGGTGGAAGAATGCTACGCTTCCTGATCCTTTACCCCAAGAAAGTCATTTTCCAGCAGTATTTGCCCCAGTGTGGTACTGGGAATAGTCCTCTCTGCCCAGATGGCAAAAACCAAGGCTCAGAGAGATGGGAAACCGTCCTTCCTGGGCATCCAGTTTTGCTAGTAGCACAGTTTGAGTCTGTGAGGTTGGGAAGGGATCCTAGGCTAGTCCATGCCCCTAAGGCTGGAGTCTTATCCTAGGAGGGGTCCAGAGTAGAGGGGAAAGATAACTACCTACCACTGCTCCCTGGTTCTTTCCTGGCAGGACCTCAGCCACATACTTGGTGATGCTGGCACTCTGAAACTGCAGCCTCTCACACTGGTCCACAATCTTGTTCTGCAATACAAATGACACCCATGGCATCTTGATCCTCGTGGATCCATTCACCCTCTCCCAGTGATTTTCCCCTTTTACCCCACCTCAACCACTCACACCCACCGTCATATCCCAGACCTCATTAGTACTAAAAAATATAGCACCTGCAAAATCTTCATTTCAATAGTTCCACCCTCTGGGGTACCTGGGTGGCTCAGTTGGTTAAGGGTCTGACTCTCGATTTCGGATTTCAGCTCAGGTCATGATCTCATGGTTCGTGAGTTCAAGCCCCACATAGGGCTCTGTGATGACAGTGCGGAGCCTGCTTGGGATTCTCTCTCTGCCCCTGCCCTGCTTACCTGCTATCTCTCTCTCTCAAAATAAATAAATAAACTTAAAAAAAAAAAAAAAGGCCCACACCCTTTCCACCACTTCCATCACTAACTCTAGATTCTCCAGTCCAACAATTCTTTCTTCAGCTTAGTGGGAGCCGCCAGTATATCAGTCTTACCACTTTCAGTGTTCATCACCCACTTTTTTGGTGATTCTCTCCTTATTCTGAAACTGTGGTTCAACATTACAGTCACTTTCCTGCATACACTCAATGCTCCTTTTTTTTCTTAATGTTGATTTATTTTGAGAGAGAGAGAGAGAGCAGGGGAGGGGCAGAGAGAGAGAGAGGGAGACACGGAATCTGAAGCAGGCTCCAGGCTCTGAGCTGTCAGCACGGAGCCCAACATGGGACTCAAAATCATAAACTGTGAGATCATGACCTGAGCCAAAGTCGGAGGCTTAACCAACTGAGCCACCCAGGCGCCCCTCACTCAATGCTCCTTCTAACCGAGCTCCCCGATTCTCCACAACAGAGTGGAAGAACATGGCTTCTCAAACGGCCTTTCCCTAAATTATCCCCGTTGGTGAAACAACAAAACCTCATTACCCTAACCAAACCCCAGGAGTTACTCTCCAACCCTGCATGTATTCAATCCCTCAGCGAATCCTATCAGCCCCGGCTCCAAAGTGTCTGTCTGTCTGTCTCTCCCCTCTGGCCACTCTGGTCACCTCCACTCTTGCTATTCTACCCAGATCATCATTATCTGTCACAAAAGCCGCTATCAGAGCCTCCTCACTGGGCTTGGCCCCCAGTTAGCCACTGCCACCTTGTGTAAGGAAATTAGGTCAGGTCATGTCCCTGTTCAAAACCCTCCAATGGCTTTCCAGCATCCTCACAGTGAGATCAAGCTTCTCACTTTAGCCAACAAGGCCCTGTCTGATGTGACTCTGCCTGTTGTTCCAGTGTCACCTCCCAGCACTCTCCACACCGGCCTTCTTCCTGTTCCATAAACACACCAAAACTTGTCCTGACAACAGTGTCTTTGCACCTGTGGCTCCTCCTGCGTCCAGTAGTCACTGTACCCTATATACACCTATCTACAAGTCCCCTCCCCCACTCCATTCAGGGTCACCCCTTCTCAAGCCCTCTCCGGCCACCCCCACACACCATTCCCTTACTCTGCTTATATATCTCCCTTGCATTTATCACTCTCTGCCTGCATATTATGTGTTTGTTTACTTTTTTGTATTTTTCCCCCCACCACTGGAACATGAGCACCATGACATTGACTTGTTCTCTATGGCCCACTACCTAGAAGAAAGTTCCTCCTACACATAAGAGGCCCCGTATAAATATTTGTTGAATGAATGAACATCCACTTCTTTGACCCCACCAAGTTCAGCGGCTCCCATCCCCCAAAGCTGGGAGCATCCCCCAGGAGAGCAGGGGAGAGTTGTTAGAAATGAGGAAGCTGAAGCCCATAGAAGTAACTTGTCCAAGAAGATACGGCCAGGCCCTGCTTTTCCACTCCATTTCTCCAGGAACTTGAACTCCTTCCTGGCCAACAGCTCCTCCACTACTTCCCCTTGGAGCTTTGCCCCAGTTCCATCTGTCAAAAGGCAACTCAACTCCTCTTCTAGGTAGCCCTTGCAAGGCCTTCCCCCAGCCCCACAATCAGGAATTAGTCTTATACTTTGCTGGTCCAAATACTAAGTGGAAACAAACAAACGAACAAACACAAACACAAACACAAACGAACAAACAAACGAAACACACACACACACACACACACACACACACACACACACAAATACTGGGCTGACTGGGAGGAGGCTGTGATCACCACACGCCACAGGGCCAAAGAAATTGAGACTAGCTTCCAAAAAGCTGCAGGACAAGAATCCAGAAGGGAGGAGAGAAGTTGAGCAGGTGCCCAGTTCAGTGACCATCTTGCCCTGAGGCAAAATGTCTTTGCTGGCTAGAAGGACAGCAGAAAGCGTGTGCAAACGCCATAATATGCTCAAAACTGGAGAAAGGGCAAGAAACACCTCCCTCCAGGCAGAGGAGAAGAATGTGCTTAGGGCTTCAGGGGGGTTCAGAGAAGGCTGACTTCATTTCGAAACAAGCACCAGGCTTGCCACCCTTGCTCAGCCTTCATCCCCTTCTACCACTCAGATTCAGCTCTGATGGCAACTTTTTAAAAAGGGTTTTATTGGGGCGCCTGGGTGGCGCAGTCGGTTAAGCGTCCGGCTTCAGCCAGGTCACGATCTTGCGCTCCGTGAGTTCGAGCCCTGCGTCAGGCTCTGGGCTGATGGCTCGGAGCCTGGAGCCTGTTTCCGATTCTGTGTCTCCCTCTCTCTCTGCCCCTCCCCCGTTCATGCTCTGTCTCTCTCTGTCCCAAAAATAAATAAAAAAACGTTGAAAAAAAAATTTAAAAAAAAAAAAAGGGTTTTATTAAAATCTCACACCCAATAGCATCACTTCCTCTCTCAACGGAAGCAAAGAGGTAATTTTCTCTGGCCTAGTCAATGACTCCCTTGGTCCAGCTCCTGAATATGAGGAACCCTGGAGGAGTTACTGCCCTGTTCTGGGCCTCAGTTTCCTCATCTGTAAAATGTAGATAGGATACCACTCCAAAAGCTTGGTCTGGATGGAGATGATGGATATTTAAGTGCTTTGGTACTCATAAAGTTTCTATCCATTATGCAAGTTTATTATACCACATTACCCAAGTTGATTTTCATCACCACTTATTGAGGATGGATAGTGGTGACAGGTAGGACCAACCAGGAGCTTTCAGGGGTCACTGAATAAGTGAATCCCTCTAGGCCAGTTGGGTGTGTTTATTACACCCCAGTCTGAGTCCCCAGGGAGAGCCCTCAGGGCCTCACAGATGGGCAGAACCTGGGTGAGGGTGGGGAAATCAAGCCACTTAATGGAACGGCAAGGAAATCCCCAGGGGTGACAGCTAGGGCGGAAGGAGGGAGGAAAACCCAGGGTGACTTGGGCTCCTCAATCTCAGCAGATGGGTGGGGAAGGGGGGGTGGTGATGAAGGTGACCAGCCTGGGGGTAAACTGGAGTGAAGGTCGGGAGAAACTCTAGATTAAGAGGTCCAACAGGAACCTTTTAAATTTTTTTTTTTTAACGTTTATTTATTTTTGAGAGAAAGAGACAGAGCGTGAGTGGGAGAGGGGCAGAGAGAAAGGGAGACACAGAACCTGAAGCAGGATCCAGGCTCCGAGCTGTCAGCACAGAGCCCGATGCAGGGCTCCAACTCACGAGCTGTGAGATCATGACCTGAGCTGAAGTCGAACGCCCAACCGACTGAGCCACCCAGGCGCCCCAACAGGAACCTTCTAAGATCCAACCCGCCCACCTCCGTTTACCCAGGTGAAAGCAGCTTGGAGTGCAGTCAAGGCCAACCCCGAAAGGGACAAGAAATCACCTCACCAGGAAGCCTGAAGAGTGGACGAGGGGAGGGGCTTTGAGCCCAGGGGCTGAGGGGATAGGAGAGCCGGGTTTTATCTCAGGTCAGCTTCCACCAGGGCGGGGGATGGGTCACACGCTGTCCCGGGCAACTGGAGCAGTGGAACCGCATACTGCCCAACGCCAGGCCCGGCTCTCACCCCCCAAAACAGCAACGGAGGAGGAGGGGGCAGCTGGATCTACCACTCTGTAGTAGGCTAAAGAGCATTTCACCCATTATTTTAGGTCTATCACACAACAACCCCCAAAACTGCGCCCTCAGACTACACGTGAGGACACTGAGGCTCAGAGACGAGATTCCAAGGGAGGTCGGGAGGCGGGATTCGAACTCACGTCTCCCGTGACTCCAGAAGCCACACCCTTACCGCCTCGTTCCACAGCAGTGACACGGCCGAGCCTGGACTCCTGGACCGGCAGCCGGGTCTCCGCCAAACCCCTCACGGCGCGCCATCCGGGCGCCCCTCCCCTCCGGCGCCCCCCGCCTTCCGGCGCCCCCGCCCGCTCACCCGCAGCTCTTCCGCGCGCTCCTCGGCCCGGCGGACGCGGTGCCCCCGGCAGCGGCCGCCCAGCCCGGTGCAGGCGGCGCACACGGGCCGTCGCTCGGAGCAGCAGAACCAGCTCAGAGCCTGGCCGTGCTCGGGGCACAGCGGCCCCGGCTCCGGCCCCGAGCTCTCCGCAGACATGGCCGAGCGCCCGGCGCCGCGCGCTCCACCTGTCGCAGGTGGCTGCTGGGCGGGGCCTCCCTGACCCCGCCCCCGGCCCCCGACGGGTGTCCCCGAGCGCCGGCCGCCCAGCTTCCTGCCGGCCTACCCTGGCGGCGGGTGGACTGCCGCCAGGCGTCCGCGCCCCAGCCCCGACCCCCGCCCAGGGTCCAACCGCTTCGGCTGTCTTCGTGATTTTTTTGCCGAATTAAATCGCGTTTGTATACGTGTTAGTTTTGTAACAAACATAAAACACCAAACATTAATGTGACCGTAGGAAACTTAATTGAGCATTTAAGTGCCAGACTTTCGCTAAGCGCTTCATAAGCGTTTTATCATGTAATACAGCAGCCCTTTTTGAGAGGCAACTTGAGACAAGTAGCTAGAAGCTAGGTTCTGGTGGTAGGTTACCTGGGCTCAAATCCCATTTATCTGCTCCCAGACAGCGCCTCGATGGCCTCGGCTGTAACATGGGGATAGCGTCCGCACCTGCCTCACAGATTTGTGCTGACCATTTAATGATTAAATAAGATCTGGAGCACAGACTGCGGCTGCAATTGCTAAGCGTCTGTTAATAGTACAAGGAAAGTATTGCCATGTTCCTCATTTTTAGGGAGGTTAAGTAACTTACAAGGAGTCACAGTTACTAACTGGTAGCAATGAGATTGGAATTCAGGCAGTTTGACTTGTGGCTAATAGGATTAATGATTTTTTAACTGCATATTAAGGTCCAATGAGAAACATCTGTATTAGGCTGATTTCCCCCAAAGTATTTACAACCAAATCTTTTTTTTATTTTAAAATTTTTAATGTTTTTATTTATATTTGAGAGAGAGAGAGAGAGAGAAAGGAGCAGAGTGCAAGCAGGGGAGGGGCACAGAGAGTGGGGACGCAGAATCCCAAGCAGGCCCAGGATCCGAGCTGTCAGCACAAAACCCAAGGAGGGCGGGCTCAAACTCTCAAACCAGAGCCCAAGTCAGAAGCTTAAGGGACTGAGCCACCCAGACGCCCCAAACATTTTTTAAAGGGGAGTGATAATAGTATCTATCTCTGAGGGCTGCTTCAAGAATTAAGTGAGATCTTGTATGCAAAGTGCCGAGCTTGGGTGTTGGCAGTATGGTATACACTAGAGGCTAAAAAATGTTTTATTGTGTATGTGAGGATCTGTAAATACAGTTGTAGCAGGCCTTCAGAATGTAAATTGTGTGAGGTACTTTGCAAGGGGAGAGCAGCACTCCTGGCATCAAAAGTCATGTCTAGGGGCCCCGGGTGGCTCGGTCGGTTGAGCTCCAGCTTCAGCTCAGGTCATGATCTCGGGGTTGTCTGGCTCTGTGCTGACAGCTCGGACCCTGGAGCCAGCTTTGGATTCTGTGTCTCCCTCTTTCTTTGCCCCTCCCCCGCTCGTGCTTTGTCTCTCAAAAATAAATAAATGTCAAAAAAAATTTTTTTTTTAAGTCGTTTCTAGTGGGAGGGTGAAGCCTTCATCATAGCATTTACCCTCTTCCGGGGGTGGGGCTGGAAGTGGGCCACCATAACTAGAGATTGGGGTTAGGATTTCTTTGTTCTAAGGGGTGGGGGTGGAGAGAGCTATTAAACCTTACAATGAAACAAAGAAAACAGAAGTGATTTTGTGTGAAGGAAAAGAGACTGTGGAGGCCAGAGGCAGTAGGGGTTAAGGTCCTTGGGAAAAGTAAGGCCTGTTTACTGGGTGTGGTCCTGGGGAGCAGTCAGTCGGTGGCCCTGGGAGGGCCGGAGTCAGGGAAGCAGCAGCAACATTGCCAGAACTACTTCAGGCAGAGGACTAGGAATTGCAAGCGGCTTGGGTGGGAATGGATTTACTTTTATAGAGTTGGGATCAACTCAGGGGCTGAGTTGGACTGGAACTGAAGAATCAGCCCCTTCCCTTCCTGTGCTGGTGCTTGACCCAAGTCCCCACACAAGGCCTCAGGGTACTCGTAAATTCCCAAGTGAGGCTCTTAAGCTTTATTCTTCGGAATTACCTGAGGTGGTTGGGGGAGAGGGTAGTTAAGCATTCACACTTTCTGATAAAATTCTCCTTCACTAGGTCTGGGGTGGAGCCAGGAATCTGCAACTGTAGCAGTTGCCCTGAAACTAAAATACAAATGGGCTTTCTGACCACCCATATAAACACTGCCCCAGGGCAATGGTGACCTTTCGGAGACCAGCATCTCCAAAAGAAAGAGAAAGAAAGAAAGAAAAGAAAGGTAGGGAGGAAAGAATGAAGGAAGGAAGGAAGGAGGAAAGGAAGAGAGGAAGAAAAAAGAAAGAAAGGAAGAAAAAAGAGAAATTATTGCTCCTACAGGGCGCCTGGGTGGCTCAGTTGGTTGAGCGTTCAACTTTGGCTCAGGTCATGATCTTGTGGTCTGTGAGTTCGAGCCCCTCCTCGGGTTCTGCACTAACAGTGCAGAGCCTGCTTGGGATTCTCTCCCTCTCCCCCAGTTGCACTCTGTCTCTCTCTCTCCTCAAATAAATTAACTTAAGAAAAATTGCTCCTAGTACAGGTTCTTTATTTCAGTTATGTATTCATGTACATGTGTGAGCACTGGGGACTGAATGTATTTTTTTTTTTTTTTAAGATTTTATCTTTAAGTAATCCTTGTGCCTAACATGGGGCTCAAACTCATGACCCTGAGATCAAAAGCCACACGCTCTCCTGACTGAGCCAGCCAGGCACTACCAAATGTATTTCTTATTGAGAATCGGGTTTAAAAAGTTTGGCACTGCTGCTCTCAAATGACCTCTGGAGCTTTGGTGGGAGTGAGGAGGGCTGTACTTGAACTTTAGGGCTTGCTTAGGCAGAACACCCTGAGCTGGGGACAGAGAAGAATGGACACTTTTGTTACATTTTAGTCATTCAGCAGATTTATTGAGCACCTACCTATATGCTGGGCCGTGTTTAAGACGCGGAGAATACAACCTTAAAGAAGAACAAAGTCTACTCTCCTGAACAAACAAAAGGACATGTAAATAATGTTGGTGAGAAGACCTATATGAAAAGTGCTCAAGCACATAGAAGCAGGGCTTGAGGGAGGGCTGATCTAGAAAGGACGATGGAGGAGGTCTCTTGGAGCAGCAGCACGGTGACTGGAAAAAGACAGCAAGCAAACCGTGAGAAAATCTGGGGAAGGAGCCTTCCAGGCAGAGGAACCAGCAAGAGCAACATTTCTTTTTAGGCCAGGAACTCTGCTCCCCCCTCACCAAAGAACCACACACAATTTACATTCTGAAAAGGTGCTATATATTTACATCCTCACACACCATAGAATATCCTTTAGCCCCTACCATATGACATAGGTGGGAACATGGAGAGGCCGCTTTTAGGCATCAGGCTTGAGCAATAAAAACCTAAGGTGAAAGGGCCCCAGTGATCCCCAGGCTGAATGCAAACAGGTTCACTAAGCGACCCACCTCATAATAGCATCCACAGGCCCTAACTTACCAATAGGCTACTTAGAACCAGGTACCGTTACCATAAAGGGAAAATTCCATGCATTCCTGTACCTCACTCAGCGCTTAACTGTAGCCCCCCGCCGCTGCCTCCTGGTAGACAGTCTCTCTTTTGCTGTCCTGCCTGCTTGCTCTCTTGTGGTGTATTCAGTAAACTTCTATCTCCTTTGTTTTGCTTTAGGCGAATTCTTTCACCACCCAAGCCGCCAGCCTCCACCCAATCTGGTTGCCGCACAGAGCATATTTATTTTTTATAAAATTGGGATTATCTGGGGTTGCCTGGGTGGCTAGTTGGTTAAGCATCCAAACTCTCGACTTTGGCTCAGGTCATGATCCCATGGTTCTTGGAATAGAGCCCCACATCAGGCTTTGCACTGACAGTAGAGAGGCTGCTTGGGATTCTCTCTCCCTCTCTCTCTCTCTCTCTCTCTCTCTCTCTGCCCCTCCACTCATGCTTGCCCACATGCTCACTCTTTCTCTCTCTCTCTCTCAAAATAAACTTAAAAAATGTATATATATGTGTATGTATGTATATATATATATTCTTATATATATACATACATACACATATATATACATACATATATATATATATATATATATATATACATACATATATATAGGCACCTGGGTGGCTCAGTCGGTTGAGCATCCGACTTCCGCTCAGGTAATGATCTCACAGTCTGTGGGTTCGAGCCCTGCATCGGGTTCTGTGCTGACAGCACAGAGCCTGCTTGGGATTCTCTCTCTCCCTCTCTCTCTTCCCCTCCCCCATTTGTGCACATGCACTTTCCCTCTCTCTCTCAAAATAAATAAACATGAAAAAATTAATTAAAAAAATCTTTTTCAAAAATATTCAGTGAGCATCTACTATGTGCTAAACCTATACTGTTCAATACCATAGCCACTAGCCACAGATGGCTTCTTAAGTTACATTAAAATTAAATACAGTTTAAAATTTAGGGGCATCTGGATGGCTCAGACAGTTAAGCATCCAACTTCGGCTCAGGTCATGATCTTGCAGTTCATGAGTTCAAGCCCAGCTTTGGTCTCTGTGCTGGCAGTTCAGAGCCTGAAGCCTGTTTCAGATTCTCTCTCTCTCTCTCTCTCTCTCTCTCTCTCTCTCTGCCCCTCCCCCCCTTGTGCACGTGCTCTCTCTCTCTGTCTCTGTCTCTGTCTCAAAAATAAACATAAAAAAAAAAAAGATTTAAAATTCAGGGGGCACCTGGGTGGCTCAGTCAGTTAAGCATCCGACTCTTGATCTAGGCTCAGATCATGATCTCTCCGTTTGTGAGTTTGAGACCCACATCGCTGATGGTGCAGAGCCTTGTTGAGATTCTTTGTCTCTCCTTCTCTCTGCCCCTCACCTGCTTGTGCTCTCTCTCTCTCTCTCTCTCTCTCTCTCTCTCTCTCTCAAAAAATAAATAAATAAATAAATAAATAAATAAATAAATAAATAAATAAACTTTTTGAAAAAAAAGTTCAGTTCTTCAGGGGCACCTGGGTGGCTCAGTTGGTTGAGTATCCAACTCTTGGTTTCAGCTCAGGTCATCATCTCGAGGTTCATGGGTTCAAGCCCCATATCGGGCTCTTCATGGAGCCTGTTTGGGATTCTCTCTCTCCCTCTCTCTCTGCCCCTCCCACCTCTCAAAATAAATAAACTTAAAAAAAAACAAAACAAAACAGTTCTTCAGTTGCACTAGCCACACTTCGGGTGCTCAGTAGCCACATGTGACTTGAGGCCAGCATATCGAAAAGTACAAACATAGAACATTTCCATCATAGCAGAAATTTCTATTGCAGTGCTGTGCTGGATCTTGTATTAGACATCAGCAATAAATACAGGTGTAAACAAGACTGTGTCATTGCCTTTATGGAGCTCATAACCCAGTGAGATAAACCAATAAATGGGAAATCACACAACGTTAGGGGAAGTGTGGGGGCCTTGGAAGCACAAAGGAAGGGTAGCTAACTCAATCTGGAGGAAGAGAGAAATGGTTAGGGAAGACCTGAGGGTAGAGAGGGAGATGGCCTCTAAGCTGAGGATAGTTAGCCAGACGGACAGGTGAGATGCCCTGGCCAGAGGGAACACTGTGTGCAAGGATTCAAAGGCAGCAGCAAGGTGAGCCAAGAAGCTGCAAGTAGGTTAGACCATTGAAACCTACAGTGTGGTTGCCAGAGGTGGAAGCTGAGGCTAAAGAGATATAGACCAAGCCTTATTGACCTAGTGAAGGAATTTGGACTTTATTTTGAATATCAGTTATCTATGGTCTATAACAAACCACCCCCAAAGCTTAGTGGATTAAAATGACAAGTGTTTATTTGCTCACAATTCTGTGGGTTGGCAAATTGGGGCTGAAACTCAAAAGTAGCATGATGTCATTTCCACCACATTCTATTCGTCAAAATAAGTTACTAGACCAGCCCTGATGGGAGAAACTACAAAGAATTTGTGGCCAGTTTTAATCTATCACACTCTGGCATGATGTTGGCTTGAAACTAGGTGGTGGGTAGAGAGAAGTGGACAGATTTTTTTTTTTAAAGGCTATTTCAGGGGAAGAATTCAGAAGTCTTGGGGTTTGTTCTGGAACAAAGAAGAGAGAGTGAAGTTACAAAGTTACAAATGACTCCAAGATCCTTGGTGTGGGTGGGTGATTGGTGAATGGTAGTGCCCAGCACTCAGAGAGAAAAGAGGAAGAACAGGTTTGGGGGGAAGATGATGTTTCCAGGGTGAGTCACGTTGAGAATGAAGTGTATTTTATTCAGCCAGGTGGAAAAGGACAGAAAGCAGGTGGATTTACAGGTGTAGGGAGAAGTCTGGCTAGAGATACCAGTTTGGGAGTCTCAGGTGCCTTAAACCTGAAGCCTTTTCTGGAAGAAAATCTTGAGGGCAGGGATCAGGTAAGTCAACTCTCTAAGCTACCCTGAGCCTAGCCCAGTGCCTGAGGGCAAAACAATCAGTCTCTCCTGGTTGAAGTCTACGAGGTTGTTGTGGGCAAAAGAGATTGAGTTTGTAGAGAGAGACCTCAGTTCTGAACTAAGATCAGTGATGCATGGGGGTAGACCTCAGCTCCTGCCAGGAACAGGACACTGATCCAGAAAGTAATGAGTGCATCATCAGGGAGGGAAGTCAACAGAGGCAAAGGATCCCCCATCAGGACTGTTGTGGAGGATATTCCCTCTTTGCATTGGAAGATAGAGCCAATGGCCAGCTCTGTTATTCTGTGAAGGTAACTTTCTCTTGCCACCCCTACTCCTGTTCCCACAGTCACCCAGCTTTCAGAAACTCCACATGTCTTTGTTGTAGGTGATTCTGCTGGGAGATCAGGCCTGCAGCAGATCCCTACTAGGTGCAAGAGAAATGTTGGCTAGAATGCCATTCATCCATTCATTCGTTCATCCATCCACCATCCATCCATCCATCCATCCATTCAACAAACCGTTACTCTGCACCAAGCCCTGTGCGCTAGGAATACAGAAATGAATAGACTCTAGTCTGGAAGCAATGCAACTCCAGCTGCTGTTCGTTTCTGGAACTGTCTTCCCACTGGATCTCAAGATGATACTGAGGGGTCTTTTTGCTGTGGTGCTGGTCTGTAACGGTTTGATGAAAGAAAGAATGAAAGGAATAGGAGTGGGGGGACCTGGGAAAGGGTCCAAGGGAGAGATCACGGGGTGGAATCATGGAAAACTCCAAAAACTAAAACAACACCTCCAAGGGGGCGAATAACTATTTAAAAGATGATATTTATTCAGTACTTTCTCGGTGACTCTCTCGGTGGTACCGCTTTTCTTGCATTCTGTAGATTCCCAGACAGCGCGGTCTTCGGGCAGAACCGTCCTCTTCTCTGGAACCTCATCATTGCATTGTTCCAGTCAGAAAACAGGCCAGGGTGCTCTGGGCCCGGCCTCGGGGAGACGGCAGATGGGCGGAACTGCAGTTCGGGGGCCGGGAGAGCGCCCGGAGGCTTTTCGCGGAACTCCTGCCCTAGCGACGCGCGCCTCGTTGCTAGGGGCGGTGGCATGGGAGGCTGTGGAGCGTGGTGGTTGCTGACTCCCTCCACTCGGCGCCCCTGCCGGCCCCAGCTCCCGGCCCGGCCAGCCGGCTGGTGGGTATGGAGCACGATGGGGGGAGGAAGGGGTACGGGAGGGACGGGCAGAGCTGTGGGAGCCCTCGCGCTTTGCAGGCTGCAGCAGCCCACCTGGCCAAAGCGGGGAGTTCTAGGGCAGGCCTTGGGTCGGGTGGCATTATATACCTCGTTTGGGTGAACTGCTCACCCCACCCCAACCCCAACACATCAAAAATGAGCTTTGGCAGTCCACATGGATAGAACGGGGGACATTTGTGATCCGAAGAGACAGGAAGGAAAAATTGTACACAGGTTGTCCCCCAAATTTGGGGCAACCTTGGAACTTCTGGCCTTAGTGCTGACTCCCTGTGAGACTCTGGGCAAGACCCACTTATTCTGTGGGCCTCAGTTTCCCCTATCTACCATTAGAGGGTCGAAGCAGACCTTCTTCCAGTGCTTCCACTGTGGTTTTGTTTGTGTTTGAGCTTTCGTTTTGATGTCTTGTGTACAGAAGGAGATTTGGGGAGAGGGAAGGAGACATGAAATCAGCATTTACATGAACAGTGGACCAGGAGTCCAGGGAAATAAGATCCATTACCCCAGCTCTGCCTCCTGTGACCTTTAACAAGTCACAACCCTCTGAGTCCCGCTTTCTTGATGGAAAATAACAATTGGATATATGCTGGAGTCTATCAAAGAATACTGCACTGGAGAGTTAAACGAGAATTCTCTGAGTTATGTTTAGAGTGACCATTGGGTGTCTGAAGGTCTTTGGAAAGCAAATTGGGGCAGTAATGGTTTCTGGGATTCAGATTTAGGCCTGGTTTTATCTGGAAACAACAAGGATATCCAAAGCCAATAATTGAGTGTATGGCTTTTCCAAGCCCCCTCCAGCCTCTCCTGACCAAAATCTGGGACCAAGCTCAGGTAACTTCACTGAATGTTTTGCTGCTGGTCAATTTTATTTTATTTTTATTTTATTTTTATTTTTTTTGTTTGTTTTTAAATTTGTTTTTTTAATGTATGTTATTTTTGAGACAGAGAGAGAGCATGAGCAGAGGAGGGGCAGAGAGAGAGGGAGACACAGAATCTGAAGCAGGCTCCAGGCTCTGAGCTGTCAGCACAGAGCCCGATGCGGGGCTCGAACTCACGAACTGTGAGATCATGACCCGAGCCGAAGTCAGACGCTTTACCAACTAAGCCACTCAGGCGCCCCATTGCTGCTGGTCAATTTTAAAGAACCCTTATGTTGTTGGGTTCTTAAAAAGCTTGTAGGGCACCGGACTGGCTCAGTTAGTAGAGCATGCGACTCCTGAGCTCAAGGGTCGCTTGAGTTCAAGCCCCACATTGGGCATGGAATCTACTTTAAAAAAAAAAAAAAAAAAAAAAAAAAAAACTTCTTGCCAAGCAGACTCTTCACTTTAGTGTGCAATTATTCATTCATTCCCCAGATATTTGCACTGCATCCATTCTCCCAGGCTATGTTTAAAGCTCAGATACAAAAACGGGGGCGTGTAGGTGGCTCAGTCGGTTAAGCGTCCGACTTCAGCTCAGGTCATGATCTCACGGTCCGTGAGTTCGAGCCCCGCGACGGGCTCTGGGCTGATGGCTCAGAGCCTGGAGCCTGTTTCCGATTCTGTGTCTCCCTCTCTCTCTCTGCCCCTCCCCCATTCATGCTCTGTCTCTCTCTGTCCCAAAAATAAATAAACGTTAAAAAAAAAATGAACAAGACACTGCCCCTCCTGTCAAGTATATTATGTGTTCACAGTATAAACAATGGAAGATAACAATAGTGTTTTCACTTCTTAGATTAGTCTCATAATAAATCACAACTACATGGACATTACCCAAGTACATATACTTTGTTGTTGGGATTTTATTTTATTTTTTTAATGTTTATTTTTGAAAGAGAGAGAGAGCTCATGTGCATGCATGCACAGGGGAGGGGCAGAGAGAGAGGCGGCAGAGGATCTGAAATGGGTTCTGTGCTGACAGAAGAGAGACTAATGTGGGGCTCGTGAGATCAGAGCCCAAGTTGGCCGCTTAACCGACTGAGCCACCCAGGCGCCCTTGTCGTTGAGATTTTAAATTGCCTTTAAGTTATATAATATATAACTTAATGAATTCTTGGTATGATCAGTCACTCTGGTCAGGAGACATAATTGGCTTCATTTTAATATCCTTCAGATTCATATACCTATTTGTGTATGTTCTTTGTGTATATTTGTTACATATGTTTAATATATATGTATTAATAGTAGTATTAAGGGGCGCCTGGATGGCTCAGTCGGTTAAGTGTCCCAATTCTTTGATAGCAGCTCAGGTCGTGATCTTGAGGTCATGGGATTGAGCCCCGAATGGGGCTCAGCACTGAGTGTGTAGAGTCCTTGGAATTCTCTCTCTCCTTCTCTCTCTCTGCCCCTCCCCTGCACATCTGCTCACGCTCCCTCTCACTCTCCCTCTCAAAATAAATAAACTAAAAAAAAAAAAAAAATAGTAGTATTCAGGGTGAAGTTGGCAGAAACTGCTCCTTTCAGCTGCGAGATCATTGTTAATATATCCATCATGCTAGTAGCCATCATTTTATATTGACAATTTGCCAGGTTGAACTGAGGGCTTTCTACGCACTAGCTTTAATAGAGATGTGGTATAGTAGGCTGATGGAGAACACGGCCTCTGGAGTCGGACCGCCTACCTTCAAGTTTTAGCCCTGCCACTTATTTGCAACTTATCTGTAAATCCGAGCAAGTTATTTAACATCTTTGCGCCTCGATTTTCTCATCTGCTAACTGAAGATAGTAACAGCATCTATCTCAGAGGCTCGTGGAACAAATCACAAGAGCCAATAAATATAAAGCATTTAGAATAGTCCCTGGCACATTGTAAGTGCTATTTTTAATCTTTACCGAAGCCCAGTGATAGAGATATTATCCCATTTTACATATGGGAAACAGACTCTGAGGGCTTCAGCAATTTGCCCAAGGCCGCAGTAGACTGTAATTCAGACCTAAGTCTGTCTAATTCCTATGCCGATGCACTAAATCAAATGTTATTCTGACTCTGCTGTGTTTCTTTCATTTTTGTTTTATTTTATTTTATTATTTTTTTAAGTTTATTTATTTATTTTTGAGAGAGTGCAAGCGAGGGAGGGGCAGAGAGAGGGAGACAGAATCCCAAGCAGGATCTGAGCCACCAGCCCAGAGCCCAGCGTGGGGCTCAGTCTCACAAACCATGAGATCATGACCTGAGCCGAAGTCAAGAGTTGGTTGCTCAACCGACTGAGCCACCCAGGCACCCCTTACTCTTCATTTTTAGAATAAGCTACCCTGGGGTGCCTGGGTGGCTCAGTCAGTTGAGCGTCCGACTTCGGCTCAGGTCATGATCTCGCGGTCCGAGAGTTCGAGCCCCGCGTCGGGCTCTGAGCTAACAGCTCAGAGCCTGGAGCCTGTTTTGGATTCTGTGTTTCCCTCTCTTTCTGACCCTCCCCCGTTCATGCTCTGTCTCTCTCTGTCTCAAAAATAAATAAACGTTAAAAAAAAAATTAGAATAAGCTACACTGTCAGTTGGTAATTAGAATTTTTTATTTGAGTTCTTAAAATAGAGCTGTTAAACTGCACTAAAACTGTGTTTCTTCTTTGTAGATGTTCATAAGGGAAATTCTGGACTAGAAGTCAGGAGACCTACCTAGTTAGAATTTTGAGCAAATAATGTTTCTTCCCTGATTCTTCAGATCTTTTTTTTCTTTGTTTGTTTGTTTGTTTTTGTTTTTGTTTTTGTTTTTAAGTAGGCTCCATGCCCAGTATGGAGCCCAGTATAGGGCTTGAACTCACTACCCTCAGATGAAGACCCTGTTGGGATGCTTAACTGACTGAGCCACTCAGGTGCCCCTTCAAATATTAAATAAATGGTTTATATGTGATGTTTGTGAAAAACTCTTCCATATCTCAAATTCTATGATTCATACTTATTGAAGTATTATTTTAAACAGGAGAGGGGTGCTCAGGAAACTCAGGAGAGTTTCAACTCAGGTCATGACCTCACAGTTGGTGGGTTTGAGTCCTGCATCGGGCTCTGTGCTAAGAGTGTGGAGCTGCTTAGGATTCTCTCTCTCTCTCTCTCTCTCTCTCTCTCTCTCTCTCTCTCTCTCTCCCCCCCCACCCACTCACATGCTCTCCCTCTCAAAAATAAATGAATAAACATTAAAAAAATAAGTAAACAGGAGAAATTGTCTTTCTCACAGAAATAGTAAGGTCTGAAGTAAGCAGTCAGCTCTGAAAATTTTTGGAATGGGGTGTCTGGGTGGCTTAGTTGGTTAAGCACCTGACTTTGGCTCAGGTCATGATCTCAACGGTTCCTGGGGTTCAAGCCCCACATCAGACTCTGCGCTGACAGCTCAGAGCCTGCAGCCTGCTTTGGATTCTGTCTCTCTCTCTCTCTCTCTCTCTCTCTCTCTCTCTCCCTCCCTGCTGCTCCCTCATACTCTCTCTCTCTCTCAAAAAATAAATAACTAAACATTAAAAAAAATTTAGTGGGGAGGTGCCTGAGTGGCTCAGTTGGTTAGGCATCCAACTTCGGTTCAGGTCATGATCTCACAGTTCGTGGGTTTGAACCCTGCATCAGACTCTGTGCTGATAGCTCAGAGCCTGGAACCTGCTTTGGACTCTGTTTCCCTTTCTGCCTCTCCCCCACTCACTGTCTCTCTCTGCCTCTTAAAAATGAATAAACATTAAAAAAATCTAAAAATTTTTTTGAATAGAAGTACTATGAGGAAAACAAAAATGTTTAATGATGCATTTAAATATATCCTACTTTGTATGGGGCGCCTAAGTTAAGCCACCGACTTTTGGTTTCGGCCCAGGTCATGATCTTGAGGTTCGTGAGTTTGAGCCCCTCGTTGGGCTCTGCGCTGGCAGTGTGGAGCCTGCTTCGGATCTCTCTCTCTGCCCTTCCCCTCCTCACTGTGTCTCTTGGAAAAAAAAAAAAAAAAAAAAAGAGTCTCATGCTCTACCAACTGAGCTAGCCAGGCAAAATTTTTTAAAAATATCCTACTTTGTATGTTTATTCATTTATTTATTTATCAAAAAAATTTATTTTTAAGTAATCCCTACAGTCAATGTGGGGCTCAAACTCATAACCCCAAGCTCAAGAGTTGCATACTCTACCCACTGAACTAGCCAGGTGCCCCCCCACCCCTACTTTGTATCTTCCTCCCTTCCTTCCTTTCTTCCTTCCAATAGGCTCCACACCCAAAGCGGGGCTTGAACTCATGACCCAAGGTCAAGAGTCACATGTTCCATTGACTGAGCCAGCCAGGCACCCTCCTACTTTGTATATTTAAAAATAGATATATCCAGGCACCTGGCTGGCTCAGTAGAGCATGTGACTCTCGATCTTGAGGTGGTGAGTTCAAGCCCCACATTGGGTATAGAACTAACTTTAATTCATTAATTAACTAATTAAAATAGATATATAATTAACATTTTGGTATACTTTCCCTGAATTTTAGAAATGTGCCAGTTATATGATCTTGGAATTTTGTAAGATATCTCTTTCTTTGTGTGGGAAAACTACACTTAACAATCTCTTTAATTAAACAAAGCCTTTATTTACCTTGTGAATCTCCTTTCAGTGCAAACAAACATGCTTAGAGAAGAGATTAATTTAAGCGTCTTTTAATAATTACAGAGATTAGGAAGTGGCTGCCTGCACTATTTTCCAAAGGATAAATGTTACAAAGCATTGAATACGGCAGCTCACCCAGAAAATCCTACTGGTTTGGGGGTAAGTCATTCTAAAAGTTATCTTTCGCTTAGAATGTCCTGTGAATGCTCTTCACATGGGAAATGTGGCTCTCCAGATGCTATCAGCTAAGAATCCAATCAGTTTTAAGCAAAGCCAATCCATTTATAGCATTTGCTGTTTTTGGTGACCTAGATCTACGGATGGCCTCTGTCCTCAGTTTGATGATAATGTTGAAAAATGGGCTACGCTGGCAGATTGGAAGCCCTGTGGCCTCTATCTACCTATAAGCAATACAACATCCCAGAGTTTTGAAAATTATCCTGGAATTTTTTCTGTCAGCATATCATATGCCCGTTATAGAGAATCCTAGGATGTCTGAACTAGAAGGGACCTTAGATTCGCTACTTAACAAGAAATGTTTTTGCCATACTGTGCAAGCCACTTGAGGTACAAAGATGAACATGAGAGAGCCCTTCCTCTTATGGAGTACACAGTCTACTAAAAATTATTTAATCTGGTATCCTCATTTACAGATAGGGAAGCCGAGGTGCAGAGCAGGAAGTGGAGGAACCCAAGGGCACACAGTAGGATGAGGCAGGGTTGGGGCTGGAGCCAGGGCTCTTGTTGGCACGCACCATGTTCTTTTCACTGCACTGTGCTTCTGTACTGGTTACCCATATTGTCAGGAGGTCAGTGCTGGCAGTTTCTCAAAGAGTAAGCTGAAATTCTTCTGGAAAACTTTTTTTTTTAATTGTTTAATGTTTATTTATTTTTTTGGGGGGGGGGAGGGGCAGAGAGAGAGGAAGACACAGAATCTGAACCAGCCTCCGGGATCCTAGCTGTCAGCACAGAGCCTGACATTGTGCTCGAACTCATGGACCATGAGATCATGATCTGAGCCGAAGTCAGATGCTTAACCCAAGTGCCCTGGTTTTGTTTTTTTTCTCTTTCTTTTTAATATTTATTTATTTATTTATTTATTTATTTATTTATTTATTTATTTACTTATTTTTGAGGGAGAGAGAGAGAGAGACAGAAAGAGAGAAAGAGAGAAAACACAATCAGACGAGGGGCAGAGAGAGAGGGAGATAGAATCTCAAGCAGGCTCTGGGCTCTGAGCTGTCAGCACAGAGCCTGACGTGGGGCTCAAATCATGAGATCATGACCTGAGCTGAAGTCAGACGTTTAACCAGTGAGCCACCCAGGTGCCCCTGGGACAGTGTTTTTTAATGGTATGACTGAGAATACTTGGTGAATTTTAGCTGTATTTCTTCCTGGAGACCATTCTTCCTAGAGCTGGGCCAGTCATGCCCATAGGAAACTCATCTCCTAAACTTTAAACAGAGTCACAGAGGAGATAGGAAGTGAGTACTGCCACCCCCATTTACTTCCCTTTACCGTCTGGCTTCTGGAAGAGCTAGTTGTAGCGGACACGTGACCCAGAGTAGCTGAGATCAGCCCCTCATCAGATCTTCAGTCCCAGCAGATAAATGCACACTGGCCGTGTCTTCCTGTCACTTTTTTCCTGTTTCACAGGCCACCAGTATAAGAGCTCCACAGATTGGGTGTTTGGGAGGTGTTTTCTGAGTGAATGTGTGGATTAGCGTCTTTGAATGTCTAACTCACCTGTCTTAGTTCTAGCCTTATTAGTTGTTGGGGACGTTGCAAATCTGAAAAACAATAATTTTATTTATTCTAATATACCACCCATTGTTGACATTACTTAAGTTGTAGGCCAGTGGTTCTCAAACTTTTTGGCCTCAGGACTTCCTTATACTCTTGAAAATTAGTGGGGATCTCAAAGAGCTTTGTTAGTGTAAGTTATATATTGGGTTCTACCCTGCAACCTATTGACATTAAAACAGATATTTGAAAGAAGTTTTTTAATTAAAAAATATTTTTTAATGTTTATTTTTGAGAGAGACAGAGACAGACACACACACAGAGTGCGAGCGGGGGAGGGGCAGAGAGCGAGGGAGACACAGAACCAAAGCAGCCTCCAATATCTGAGCTGTCAGCCCAGAGCCTGGCTTAAACTCACAAAACATTAGATCATGACCTGAGCTGAAGTCAGACGCTTAACTGACTGAGCCACCCAGGTGCCCCTTATGTTAAAACAGATATTTTAAAAATATTTACTTATTCATTTTCAAATAATAATAATAATAATAATAATAAACCCACTACATGTTAACATAAAGTAATTTTATGAAAAACATGCTTTCTAGGGGTGCCTGGCTGGCTCAGTGGGTAGAGCATGTGACTCTTGATCTCAGGATCATGAGTTTAAGTCCCTAACTTAAAGCCTATTAAAAAAAAAAAAAAGTAAGAAAAAAAAAGTGCTTTCCAAAACACACAAAAAATTGGTTGGACGGGCACCTGGGTGGCTCAGTCGGTTAAGCATCCAACTTCGGCCCAGGTCATGATTTCATGGTCTGTGGGTTTGAGCCCCACATCAGGGCTCTCTCTCCCCTCTCTCTGTCTCTCTCTCTCTCCCTCTCAAGAATAAATAAAAACATTAAAAAAAATTGGTTGGAAAAGAGTGGCATTGTTTTACATTTTTGCGATTCTTGTTCACGTTTGGCTTCCACATAAGGCGGTTGGGTTCTTGTATCTGCTTCTGCATTCAATCCATTGCAACATTACTGGGGTTGTAGTATAAGAAGAAAATCAAGCTTCACACAGAGATGTGGTTGGAAAAAGGAGGACCATACAGACTCCTTGAAAGGGTCTCAGTAATCCCCACCGGTCCTCAGATCATACTTTAAGAACTGCTGGTCTAGGTCATTACCTATATTGTCTCAGTGTCATTAGCTCTCACATCTCATTGTTTTTTTTTTTTTTTTTTTTTTTTTTAGTAGGCTCCACACCCATCATGGGACTTGAACTCATGACCCTGAGATCAAGAGTTGCATACTCTACCAGGGCACCTGGGTGGCTTAGTCGGTTTTAGCCAGGTTTTAGTCAGTTGGCTCAGGTCACGATCTCATGGTTCGTGAGTTTGAGCCCCGCATGGGGCTTTGTGAGGACAGTGAGAAGCCTACTTGGGATTCTGTCTCTTTCCCTCTCTCTGCCCCTCCCTCTCTCTCAAAATAAATAAATGAATTAATTTTTTAAAAAGTTGCATACTCTACCAACTGAGCTAGCCAGATGTCCCTAGTATCTCATTCTTACCTGTGACCTGGCACACTAATTTCAAGAAGTGTCATGTGAAATTATTATTATTTTTTAATTTATACTTGACAGAGAGACAGAGAGAGACAGAGTACAAGCAGGGGAGGGGCAGAGAGACTGAGAGACTGAGCCACCCAGCTGCCCCATGTGAAATTATTAAAAAAACAGACACCCTAGGAAGGTTATAACCTTTTGGAATAACTAAGGCTCTTTTCAAGAAACTTCACTGGTGAAAATTATTTTTTATTTTCAAATACACACTCCTAGTATTTATTGTGGTAGAATATGCATAACATAAAATTTGTTATTGCTTAGTATATAGACAATGTTATGCAACCATCACCACCTTCTAGTTCTAGAACATTTTCATTATCCATAAAGGAAAGTCTGTACCTGTTAAAATAGCCATTCCCTATTCCCCCATCGTCCCAGCTCTTGGCAACCACTAATCTGCTTTCTGTCTATGTAGATTCTGATGAGGGATGTTTCATATGAATGGAATCATATAATATGTAGCCTTTTGTGCCTAGCTTCTTTTGCTTAGTGTTATGTTTTCAGGGTTCATCCAGGTTATCACATGTGTCAATATATTATTCCTTTTTCTGGCTGAGTAATAGTCATTGTATGGACATACCATATTTTGTTCATTCATTCATCCATTGCTGGACATTTGGGTTGTTTTCACCTCTTGGCTATTGGAAACAGTGCTGCCATGAACATTCATGTATAAATTTTTGTTTGAACACCTATTTTCAATTATTTTGGCTACCTTCCCAGGGGTAGAATTGTTGGGTCATACGGCAATTCTACATTTTACATTTAACTTGTTGAGAAACCTCTTTGTATTTTTAAAATTCGTTTTGTTTTTGGGGCTCCTGGGTGGCTCAGTCGGTTAGGTATCTGACTTTGGCTCAGGTCATGATCTCACGGTTTGTGGGTTTGAGCCCCACTTTGGGCTCTGTGCTGACAGCTCAGAGCCTGGAGCCTGCTTTGGATTCTGTGTGTGTCTCCCTCTCTGCTCCTTCCCTCCGCCCCACCTCGCATTCTGTCTCTCCCTCTCAAAAATAAATAAAAACATTTAAAAAAAATTTTTTAAATTAATTTTGTTTTTGTTTTCGCTGATCTGCTAAAGCTCTACCGGAGGGTGCGTTCCCAGAGCCTGAAGAGGAGGCAGGGAGAGGAGGAAAAGCGAATGAGCACAATGAATTCATCTTTTTTTTTTTTTTAATATTTATTTATTTTTGAGACAGAGAGAGACAGAGCATGAATGGGGGAGGGTCAGAGAGAGAGGGAGACACAGAATCTGAAGCAGGCTCCAGGCTCTGAGCTGTCAGCACAGAGCCCGACGCGGGGCTCGAACTCACGGACCGTGAGATCATGACCTGAGCCGAAGTCGGACGCTTAACCGACTGAGCCACCCAGGCGCCCCAATGAATTCATCTTTTAAAAAAAGAAGTATTTATGTTGACATAAGCATCCTACCATTATCATGTCTAACAAAATTAACAGTACATGTTCTTTTTACTCAGCAGGGGACACCTCTTCCAGCAGCCACAAGGGATGCTGCTGCCCTGGTCTCCTCCCTGCAAGGTTTTGTGTAGATCCTGTGCAGTGATGGGGAAACTGCAAAGCAAACTCAAACATAGCACTTACAAGTACAGGTACGGCAGTCCTACACAGACGGGGATCCCGTGTTTTATCGCGTGCATTAAAATTCCCTAAAGGGGCGCCTGGCTACCTTAGTCGGTAGAGCACGTGACTTGATCTCGAGGTTGTTGGGTGTAGAGATTACTTAAAAATGAAATGTTTAAAAAAAATTTTTTTTTAATTCTCCACTAAAGAAAGAGAAGGCCCAGAGCAATTATTGATGACCTTCCCGGAACAGTCAGTTGGGTCTGTTTTCTTGTGGATGAGAAACAGCTGATTAGCTAGAGTCCACAGCCACACAGAGAGGGGCCCTGCAGCTTGGGGAATAATCTCCAGGGTGAGCAGAGACTCCTGGCTTCTTGGCTTCAGGATTCCCCTTTATTGGATTCCAGTCCTTCAGTCGTTCTGAACGTGCTCAGCGATAATAATCCCGTTTCTGGCAATGGCCGTGGGTCTCCTTTCTGTACCCCTGTTCCACGTTTCTCCTCAGCCTCTCCCGTAGCCCACCTCCTCTTCCCCTGGCCCCGCTGCACTCCATACCGGTGGGCCTCTCATTTGCCGTCCTCTCTTTAGCAGGCCCGATGGAATTCTAGAAGAGAGAATTCAAACTAAAGCTTGTCAGGAGTATAGCCCAGCCCACGTGGATACTGTGTCTGTCGTTGCTGCCCTGAGCTCAGACCTGTGTGTCTCTGGAGGAAAAGATAAGGTGGGGTTTGCGTGCTTGACGGGGACCCAGCTTCTTGAGGACGTGGGAAGCTATTTGAGAAGGGAGCGCTGGTTTTGCGTTTCTGGAAGCCGTGTTGAGTCGTGTAAAACCATGGGCTTTAGACTTAGGCAGACTGGGTGTAAGTCCCTGCTCTGACTCTTCCTGTTCTCTGGGCAAGTCGTGTACTGGCCTTGAGCCTCAGTCTCCGTATCCATGAAATGGGGATGATAACGCCAGCCTCCCAGGACAGTGGTGAGGATCGGGTGGTAAGATCTTTGGTGATGTGCCAGACCACCCACGTGCTTTTTATAAATGCAGAGTGTTATTCCAACCAATCCATTTTCATACCCACGCACAGACGCAGGAGTTCCTCATCGCCAAAAGACTTCCAGTCTCTTTCATGCAGTTCTTCTGTCAAAATCTCTACCCTGGTGTGTGTGTCATGATCTCGCCCTTCTGTGCTCTTGCCCTTCCTCCCACTGTCACTTTGGATCAGGAAGCCCCCCCACCCCCCACATCTGGATCTATCACAGCACTCACAGCCAGGACATTGGTAGCAAAAGTGATTCTTTTAATTCCTCTCATTTTCACATTGTATTTCACGGATTCTAAGACGCTCATGTTTTTTTACTTTAGCACCTTGGAAATCAGTACGCATCTAAAAATTGACGATAGGGGCGTCTGACTGGCTCAATCCGTAGAGTGTACACCTCTTGATCTCAGGGTCGTGAGTTCAAGCCCCACATTGGACATGGAGCCTACTTAAAAATAAATAAAAATAAATAAATAAAATAAAAACTGATGAGAAAGCATGGTAATCATAATTTAATTGGCAGCATTTCGTCTTAAAGTCAATATCATCTTAGATGTATGAAATTTTATTTATACGATCTTCACGTGTTCAGGGTAGGTAGGGAAGGGTTAGCCTCTCTGTTTGACAAATGAAGAAACTGGGATTTAACCAGGTCCAGTGCTGACATGCTCCTTAACTCTCTAGCAATGAACTACCGGAGACCAGGCCAGAGGATGCTAAACAGGGAGTCTCCTGCTCAGGAGGAGAAATGCTTACAACAAAATATTCAAGTATACACCTGGAAAAAGGATACAAAGAAAGTTTTAATAATGATTCTCTCTGGCAGATGGGATTATGGGTTGTTTTTTTTTTTTGAAATTAGGAAAAAAAAAGAGTGATCTGTTTTTCAACAGTGTGAATATACTTAACAGTACTGAACTACACACCTTAAAATTATTAAGATGGTGATTTTTTTTTAATTTTTTTTTCAACGTTTATTTATTTTTGGGACAGAGAGAGAGCATGAACGGGGGAGGGGCAGAGAGAGAGGGAGACACAGAATCGGAAACAGGCTCCAGGCTCTGAGCCATCAGCCCAGAGCCCGACGCGGGGCTCAAACTCACGGACCGCGAGATCGTGACCTGGCTGAAGTCGGACGCTTAACCTACTGCGCCACCCAGGCGCCCCGAGATGGTGATTTTTTTTAAGATGGCAAATTTTTTTAAATTTTTTTTAAAGAGGTGTAAGTGAGCAGGGTGGGGTGGGGGGCAGAGAGAGAGAGAATCCCCAGGAGAGGCAAGGAGGGGGGAGGGTTGGAGAGAGAGAGAGACGGTGCTCACCCGAAGCAGGGCTCGAGTTCCCCGGATGTGGGACTTGAACTCACAAACCGTGAGACCATGACCTGAGCCGAAGTCAGATGCTTAATGACTGAGCCATGAGAAATTTTTTTTAAATACACTAAAATAAAAGTACGATACAAGTAGGGGGAAAGACTATAATCCCATGTAGAATTGTACTTCAGCATCTACAACCAGAGCCTCAACCTGAGTCAGTTCCCCTTGGGGGGTATCCTCTGAACCCATCAGTAAGGCTCCAAGGAGTGACCCATGGTCCTAGAGGTTGGTCAGGAGGAAAGGAAAGAAACTGTAGGGGCACATGAGGAGGGAGGCAACAATAAAGCCCCAAGGCTCGACAGGGAGGGTGAAATTAGGTGGGGAATGAAGTGATGGCTTGTTGTTTCAGTTAAATAAAAATTCACTTAGAATTGAAATATTACAAAGACTCTGGTGACTGTGATGACCCTCTGCAGACAGCCGTGGCCTATGACTGGAAAACCGGAAACGTGGTGAGACGTTTCAGAGGACATGAACGAGAAATCACTAAGGTACTTAGCAAACGGTTATCCTCATGGAGGGAGTTTGAAACTGAACGAAGGAGTATCTAAGAGCTCTGAGTAATAAGGGTGATTGAGTATTCAGTCTTTTTATTTATTTATTTATTTTTAAATTTTTTTTTTAATGTTTATTTATTTTTGAGAGACACAGAGACAGAATGCAAGTGGGTTAGGGGCAGAGAGAGAGGGAGACACAGAATCCAAAGCAGGCTCCAGGCTCTGAGCTGTCAGCACAGAGCCCAGCCTGGGGCTTGAACCCACGAACTGCAAGATCATGACCTGAGCTGAAGTCAGACGCTCAACCTACTGAGCCACCCAGGCGCCCTGAGTATTCAGTCTTAAGGAAAATGCAAGGGCTTCATTGGATGCTGTGAACCCTTTCTCGAGGAAAAACAGAGCAGACCATTCACTCAGCCATTGTTGCCGGCCTATTAGACACGATTTTTATTTTGTCACCAAGCCCTTAATAGCTCAGGTGGTAAGCAGAGAACAGCTCAGAATAACTCCCCTGACTGTCCTAACTCCACAGGGGCATGTACTGAAGGCTGCCTGTGTGTTCACTGTAGCCAGAAAAATGACAGGAACCTTCCAGTCTAGTTGGGAACTTTTTTAAAAAGCCAACAATGGGGGCGCCTGGGTGGCGCAGTCGGTTAAGCGTCCGACTTCAGCCAGGTCACGATCTCGCGGTCCGGGAGTTCGAGCCCCGCGTCGGGCTCTGGGCTGATGGCTTAGAGCCTGGAGCCTGTTTCCGATGCTGTGTCTCCCTCTCTCTCTGCCCCTCCCCCGTTCGTGCTCTGTCTCTCTCTGTCCCAAAAATAAATAAACGTTGAAAAAAAAAAAAAGCCAACAATGGTTAAGTAAAAATTAATTTTGTTGGGGCTCCTGGGTGGTTCAGTCAGTTAAGCATCCAACTTCGGCTCAGGTCATGATCTCGTGGTTTGTGAGTCCAAGCCCCGTGTCCGCTCTGTGCTGACAGCTCAGAACCCGGAGCCTGCTTCGGATTCTGTGTCTCCCTCTCTGTCTGCTCCTCCCCTGCTTGCACTCTGTGGCTCTCTTTCAAAAATAAATAAACGCTAAAAAAATTTAAAAATATATTAATTTGTTAAGAAAGCATTACAGGGCAGAGTGAGCTTGCAGCAGAAATGATAGAGAAGGCCAATTTCTACAACTGCCTCTCTGGAATCCCCCTAAATGAACTAAATATCGGAATCGGGATGGAAACTCTGCCAGAATGAAACTGGGCAACAGCCAACAACTCACACGGCACAGAGTATGTTGTTGACGTGCCAAGGGCCGTGCATGCAAGAGCCTCAAGCCCTAACACCCTCATCCCCCTGTTTCCCATTAAAACAGTTTTTTTAAGTTCATTTATTTAGTTTGAGAGATAAAGGGAGAGAGAGGTGGGGAGGGGCAGAGGGAGAGGGAGAGAGAGAGAATCCCAAGCAGGCTCTGCACTGTCAGCGCAGAGCCCGACCTGGAGCTCGAACTCTCAAACTGGGAGGTCATGACCTGAGCCAAAAATAAGAGAGGGATGTTTAACCACCTGAGCCACCCAGGCGCCCCGCCCTGTTTCCCATTTTAAAGTCCAATCAGACCGGCACACTGGAGCATTTTTTCTCTCGAGCAGATAGCCTGTGTGCACAGATCGAGCCAGTTCTTCAGCGCCTCTCGTGACAGGACGGTGATGATGTGGGACTTGCACGGCCCCTCGCAACCAAGGCAGCAGTTCTCTGGCCACGCCATGGTGGTCACTGGATTGGCCGTGAGTCCAGGTGAAGTAAAACAGATCTCTTCCCAGCGCCCTTGTGCTTTCTGAAAATCCCTGTGCCGGGCCCATCTCACGGACCCACCTTTGCCTCGTTTCCCCAGACTCTTCACAGCTGTGTACTGGCTCTCGGGACAACACCCTGCTTCTGTGGGACGTTGGGACCGGCCAGTGTGCAGAGACAGCTTCCATCTCCAGGAACCTGGTAGGAACTCAAACTTGGAACAGAGCAGGACAGCAGGAGGGAGCATGGGGTGAGGCAGAGAACCTGGAGAGAGAGATCAGAAGATCCATGACCAGGCAGTAGAGGTGTGGGTCCTCATTACTGCTTACCTCGAACTCGGCCTCTCAGGGTTATCAGATTGGATGCTCTCTTGAGATGTTCTGTTTAGTTTATATCAGAATTTTAAGTGGTGTCCTCATTTATTCCCTCAAAATATAGTTACTCCTTACCTTCTGTGCTAGGAGCAGGGTTAGCGGCCCAGGACACAGTCCTCGTCCTCCAGGATCTCACAACTTGTGCTTGTTGTGTGTTCTGTACATGTAACATTGTGCAGAGACATAAGCGTGATCCTTTGCTTTATGTATAATTTGCTGTGTTTATGAAGACCAGCGTTTTCTGGTAGCAGACTGGTATATAAACTCCACAGTCTTTGAGGTCAGTCATACCTGGGTTCACATCATGGATCCATCACTTTTTTTTTTTTTTAAAGTAATCTCTATACCTGATGTGGGGCTCGAACTCACAACCCCGCGATCAAGAATCACATGTTGTACTGATTGAACCAGCCAGGTGCCCCAACATCCATCGCTTTTAGGCTGTGTTACCCCAAGACAGTTAATTAGAATATGTCTTCATGTATAAAATGGGGAGGATCCTGTGACCTGACATGGTAGATGTTCCTGTAGTGGTCATCAAATGTCAGTCATAGTCATCTTTTCCAGTTTCGAAGACAACTATCCATGGCAAGGTATGCTTGCCTTATGCCCTCCACATTTGTGGAGGTTGCTGGAAGAAAATCCTGTCCCCTTGGGTTGTTTTGAAAATGGTTTCATGCCTGTCCAGCAGGGGGCTACAAGGGATGAAGAGAAAGAACACTCTTTCTGAACCCTGTGAGGCCTTAGACTAGGGTTTCATGGTCCCACCGTTGAACTTGGAAGGTAGAACGGGGGCTGCTCTCCTTAGCGGCCACTCTCCAGTCACTCTCTACCGCGTGTTTGGGCGCCTGCATGCGTTTGGGTACTCACGACTGGCCCAGAGCTGCTACCATTGCTCCTGCTCATCCGGGGTTTGCCAGTGGAGCATGACTAGTGGGTGTCTGCAAAACAGAACCCCTCCAAGTCAAATGTACTAGTCAGCATCCTTGAGAAGTAGGGCAGGGGTGTTATTTAGCAGATTTTTTTTTAATGTTTATTTATTTTTGAGAGAGTGAGAGAGAGATCACAAATTAGGGGAGAGACAGAAAGAGAGGGGACAGAGGATACGAAGCGGGCTCTGTGCCGACAGCTTCAGTACTGATGACAGTGAGCCCGATGCAGGGCTTAAACTGACAAACTGCAAGATCATGACCTGAGCCAAAGTTAGATGCTCAAAGGACTGAGTCACCCAGTCGCCCCAAGCACAGTTTATAGGAATTACAGTAGAGGAATGATTCGGTATAGAGAAGTTTTGAAAATTTTGCTTTTCCCAGGTAACTCACTTGTGCTGGGTCCCCCAGGAACCATATATACTACAGACTTCTGAAGATAAAACCATCAGGTGGGCTTACTGAGCAGCTGGGAAAGGGTTTCTGGTGAAGGTTTGTGGTTCCCGTGCCGACATGAGTCCCTTCCCCCTCCGCTCTCCACATGGCTGTGCCTTTCCAGAGCCTTCTGCCCTTCTGCTTCTGCCCTTCTCTGGGGCTGGGGTCTGTTAGAAGTTGGAAGCCAGGAAGTCGGGCCAGGAAAAAGCCCCTGTCCTGGATGGTTCTGAAGCAGCTGATTCTGTCTGACCCCCCCCCCCCCCACACACACACACCCCTCACCCGCTGTGTGAATGTATTCACATTAAGCTCAGGACGTTGAGCTCACGTTAAGCTTGTCCCCCCTTCGAGCTGCCCGGCTCCACTTGCCACCGCTGGGTGCCAGCCCCCGGGTGAAGCCTTGTCTGGGGAAATGGGGTCGGAATCCCTACCAGGGGAGTCAAGAAGTAAATCGTTCTTGAGCAGAAAGTATGACTGGGAACTTTGGATCTCAGAAGACATTCATTCTACTTAGCAAATAGCAGGAATGAGGTAAAAGAGATGAAAGATCGAATAAAAAACTCCCCCATGGACCCCATGGCCCAGGTAGGCCAAGACCTGTAAATCTTTTGTATCTGATTCTAGAATGGTGACTGCTCTTCCGGATCATAATAAGTATCTTAAAAAAAAAAATTTTTTTTTTTAAATCACAGGCACAGAAATATCCTCTTCTCCATTGAAAGCAGTATCCCAAAGGGCCAGATTAACAAATTAACTTGTACAATTAAGATGCTTGGTCTAAATTCCTATTAACTGGATCTCAAAATAGAAAGAGCTCAGATGTCTTTCAAATTGGTTATTTCCTGGCAGCTTTGGAGTCTCCAAGCTTGATCTGGTTCATACTCCTGTTTTTAGGTGAATCATGACAAACGTGACTGCCCGAAGCAGCCAAGAGCCGAGACTTATGGTAGTTGGTATTTCAGACAAATTTACCACGGATTTATTTCCTGCTGTAATTCCTTTCAGATTATGGGACAGTCGGGGGCTGCAGGTAGCGCATATATTTCCCACAAAGCAGCATATTCAGACCTACTGCGAGGTCAGTGAGGATGGACACAAATGTATCTCCTGCAGCAACGGCTTTGGAGGGGAAGGCTGTGAAGCCACGGTAAGAGACTGGGGGGTCCAGGTGTCTGGTTGCGGAGCAAATTACTTACTCTGACCTCGTGTCTATACTGGCTACACAGGCAGGCTCTACTAATGGCTCAGGCCTATTCCAAGTGCGTACTGTAAGTGAGCCTTTACATTCCAGAAGCTTCTTTCAAGAAACCTCCATTAGCCTTGGGCTCTCTGAATCGGTAGCAGAAAGGGGGATGGGATGAGAGTCAAGATAGAAAGGTGCTAAACACAGAACCTTCTAATGTCCCTACTTGCTAATGTCCCTACTCCCAGCAGGGCTTAGAAAGGGGAGGGATTATTTGAAGAGCCAAGGGTATTCCCATTGTACTTGTGGTCACAGTAAAGGAGCCTCAAGCTCTTCAGGAAGCTTGAAGCCCCAGTGTTGGTTGAGGGCCCACCCCATCCCTCACGCATATATCTTTCCTTGCAGTTAATTTTGGGTTAGATTGCCTCGGCTCCTCCAAAGTACCTTGGATGCCTAATTGTAGGATATGGGTTAAAGGGGCATCTAGTCCGAATAAAACAATTACAGCCCCCATTTTTTCAGACATTACATGCCAGACACTGGCCTGAGCACATTACATGCATTATCTCACTTAATCCTTTAAACAACCTCATGAGTTAAATGCTATAATAATCCCCATTTTACAGATGAGGAAATAGAGGCATGGCAGGTTGAAATCTCTTGCACAAGACCACACCTCTACCGACTGGGCCGGCCAGGTGCCCCATGACCACACCTCTAGCAAGCGGTGGGTTGAGGTGTTGAATCCCAGGCTATTGATGTAGCATCTCTTCGCCAAGCTAAACGTTTCCACCTCCTACAATTGACATGGCGTCCTGTGATTTCATTGTTTTTCGGACACAATTCGGATCACTCTCTCCTCTGAATGTTATTCTCCTCAATTACACGGAGTCCGGTGATTTTATGCTTTTTTGCACACAATTCAGTTGGCTCTCCTCCCTGCACGTTGTTCTCTGGCTGGTCTGATTCATATCAGCGAGAGTGGGGTTGGCAGCACCTCCTTTGCTGTGGAGTCTCATCTTCATACACCGAGGTTCAGCACGTAGACAATAAATCAGAAAGTCTGCGCCTACGTGTACTTACGAGAAGGGTGCTCCTGACTCTGTGGTCTCCACAGGACCCCCAGGGGCCAAGAGGCTGATAGAAGGCAGCTCTTGAGCTGTAGGCAACCCCAGGTGCCTGGCTAGCTCTGTTGGAAGAGCATGTGATTCTTGATCTCAGGTCATGAGTTTGAGCCCCACATGGAATGTAGAGATTACTTAAATAAAAGCTTTAATTTTTTTTTATTAAAAATTTTTTTTAACGTTTATTATTTTTGAGAGAAAGAGACACAGAGCAAGCAGGGGAGAGGCAAAGAGAGAGGGAGACACAGAATTAAAAGGAGGCTCCAGGCTCTGAGCTGTCAGCACAGAGCCTGATACGGGGCTCAAACCCACAAACCGCGAGATCATGACTTGAGCTGAGTCGCCGCTTAACCGACTGAGCCACCCAAGTGCCCCAATAAATTAAAACTTTAAAAAAGACAGTAGGCAACCCCATACTGTCCCATCATGCTGTAGGGTGTGGAGCTTTCACTTCCCTAGTTGTTGTGGAAGGCAATAACTCTCCTGGCACACCCTTACCCAGGGTTGTTGGAGATAGTTGATGTTTATTTTTTATTTATTTATTTATTTAAAAAAATTTTTTTAACGTTTATTTATTTTTGAGACAGAGAGAGACAGAGCATGAACGGGGGGGGGGGGGGGTCAGAGAGAGGGAGACACAGAATCTGAAACAGGCTCCAGGCTCCGAGCTATCAGCACAGAGCTCGACGCAGGGCTCGAACTCACCGACCGCGAGATCATGACCTGAGCCGAAGTCGGCCGCCCAACCGACTGAGCCACCCAGGTGCCCCGATAGTTGATGTTTAAAATAACTGCTAGATGGATAGATGATTCGGTGTGTGGATGGGATGTGAAGATGGGGGGTGGCGATGCGAGTAGGTAGGTGGAAGGAATGGGTGGCTCATGAGCAGGCGGGGAGATGGAAATCAGTGACTGAAGCACGTATGCAGCTGCAAGGTATGCATGTATGAGCTAGCCTATGTCATTACTCTGCAGTTGTGGGACCTACGGCAGACGCGGAATAGAATATGTGAATACAAGGGGCATTTCCAGACTGTCACATCCTGTGTCTTTCTACCAAGAGCATTAGCCTTGATGCCTACAATTGCCACCTCATCACATGACTGCAAAGTGAAGATTTGGAACCAAGATACTGGAGGTAAGGAGCCTGCTGTTGGTGTTTCTCAAAGCTTCATGGCGTCCTAAAAGCTTCCTTGAAACTCTTTCCATTGCTCAGCAAATACAAAGCCACTTGTGTCCTACCACTATCCAGGCCCCGAGTGGTTACGGGAGGACCAGGATTCTGTTCATCCTCTGGCTAGAAGCCATCACCACATGAGCCCCGGTACCATGTTGTATAGACTTGTTCCTGAGAGATCAACTATATTTGGCTCTTAGTATTCTTTCTATCTGAAGTTCTTCACCAGGTTTTAACATGTGATGCTCAAAATGTCTGGACAGGAGAACAAGGATTACCACTTTAAAATTCCTTTCTCAAGGACTAAAATGAGAGTCTCAGCTCTTGGTGGGGGTGTGGTAGAGTAAGATAGTCTCAGAAAGTAAGACAGTCTCAGAAAAACAAGTCTCTGCCTTGTTTTGATGCTGCAGCTAAGGTCTGAGGTCGCAGCAAGGTCATGACACTTCAAAGCACCAGAGAGAAAGATGTTTTAGGGAACACGGTGAAGTGGTGTGTCAGACCCCACTCCTTCTGGCTGATTGCTAAATATTTAGGAACGTTTAATACGGTCATAGCGGGAGTATTTACACCCCAAAAATTGGCAAATGCTGTGAGTGATGGTAGTGGGTTCTTTCCTTCCAGAAAGCTGCCTTCCTAGTACCCCACTGCCTCCGTGCTATTTTTTTTTTTTTTTGAAGTTCATTTATTTTTCAGAGAGGGAGAGAGAGCACACGCGAGTGAGTGCGCACAAGTTAGGGAGGGGCAGAGAGAGAGAGGGAGAGAGAGAGAGAATCCCGAGCAGGCTCCACGCTGTCAGCCCAGAGCCTGACGCGGGGCTCAATCTCCCGAACAGTAAGATCATGACCTGAGCCAAAATCAAGAGCCGGACATTCGCCTGACTGAGCCACCCAGGTGCCCCCATACTCTCTTGTCCTGGACACAGGGTTCTGTCGGACACAGGGAACGGTATTAACCTAGCAAACCTCACGACAAATCCCTCTTACGGTAATCTTCCAGAAACTTAGCTCCTGGGAGGGGAGGACAGGGAGCCCCCTCGGAGAAAAGACGTGAGATCATGTCTAGTGGTCACATGGGCCAAACTCCCAAAGGGAGGACAGCCCAGCTGTGCCCCACCCGGAGCTGCCCAGTGCAGCTGTTTTGGGATTCAGTGTCCAGGGAGAACAAGGTCTGAAAGTGCTGCCCTGCCCACCAGGTGTGCCCCTACGGCCTCCAAGATGGAGACGGGGGGAGACTGTGTCAGCTGGAGGCCCTCAGACTGGCCTTCGGGTCCCAATTGCCTTTGTCCTGAAGGGAGCAAGACCCCAGAGGCCAGCAGCTGGAGATCAGTGTCCTTATCTGTTCTCCTCTGCCCTGGCCCCTGCCTTGCTCTCTGGGCAGGTGGTAATTGAGGGCAATGTGTTAACATGTCCTTGCAGGTGAGGCCCCAACTGTCTGAACGTGCTTCTAAGTGATACACATCTTGTTTGGTCCATGTGCCGTTCTGTGTAGTTGAAGCCGTGCGGTTGACCCCGGGTTGACTTCCCCGCTGGTGCGCGGGGGCTGCTCTTACAGGGTTCCATGCGGGTAGCGCGCGCTTTACTTACCCGTGTTTTTCTCAGAGACCTCGAGTTCCATGACGCCGCGCTCTTGGCCTAAGCCGCTGGTTCCCTCTTCCTCCCCCAGCCTGCCTGTTCACCTTGTCCCTGGACGGATCAGGACCTTTGACTTCCCTGGCTGTTGGCGACACCGTCTCCTTGCTGTGTGCGAGTTTCAGCCGAGGAATTCACCTGCTCAGAGTGGACTACAGCCAAGGGCTGGCACTGCGGGAGGTGGCAGCATTCTGAGGCCAGGAGACATTCACTTTCAAACCGTGGCCTGTCCTTTCTCAGTGTGGCTTTGTTCTTCCCTGTGATCTTGCGGGGGGCAGGGGTGGGCGGTGATGTGGGACCAGGGTTCTCTGCTTAGTTTCACTCAGAAGGCATATCAGGGTTAGAAGCCACTTTAAGCCCAGGTGCCGTTGAGAAACATGAACTAAACATAAAGTTCTCCATTGAGGTGAAATCCAAACACAGTGACCTTTTGGAACTGCTCTTCAAAAACCAAGTTTATGGCTCCAAATGGTGCCCTGCATGTGTAAGAGTGATTGGCCTCTGTGAGTCAGAACACAGGGTTGAGTCTGTCGAACTGGCCTGTTGCGTGTCTCCACGAGAGAAGAAGATGCAGGGGGGAGGCACACCCTTCTGGCAGCCTCACGGTGATCCAGATGGGGAAGGACAGTGCAGCTCCATAGCGGAAATGGATTGCAGACATGAGATTAAGCTCCAGTCACTGCTCCTCAGCAAGGTGAAGAACCAAAGTTAGGGCAAGAAAGAAGTCTTGGCTTCTACTCGGAGGAGCCGCAGAGTGGAAGGAGGCACGTCCTAGACCGGTGCTGAGGTGGCAGGAAAATTAGACCCCAGGTGGCTTGGAAAGGCCAACAGCCCAAGGGCCTTGCCCAGAATCCTAATTGTCAAACCTGTTCCGTGCATAAGAAAATGGGGAGGCTCTGGGCGCCCGAGTGGCTCAGGTCACGATCTCACAGTTCGGGGGTTCGAGCCCTGAATCGGGTTCTGTGCTGACAGCTCAGAGCCTGGAGCCTGCCTTGGATGTGTCACCCTCTCTGCCCCTTCCCCACTCGTGCTCTCTCTCTCTCTCTCAAAAATAAACATTAAAAAAAAGAAAGAAAGAAAATGGAGAGGTTCCAAGATTAAGGCTACAACAAATTTCATTTGTACATTTTAATATTTTTAGCTAGTTTTGTTTAAACTCTTGGGATGGCCAGCATGAGCCAAATGGGAGTTTACAACAACAACAGAACATAGAGAAAACAGAGGGATGGACTCAACCGTGTGCTAGCTAGTGAGTCCTCCCGGGTGAGGAGGGGCACAGTGCTCAGGTCAGCCTGTGTGGCCCCCAAGACATCAGTCCCCAGCCTGGTGCTCACCAGCCCATTTCCTTCACGGAGGATAGAGTCCCTCCTGCCATCAGGCGAGTCCACACATAAGGCAACAGAGGCCTGGGGATTCCCTTTCTGATGAGTCCCAACCAAAGAAAGCCTTTGTACTTGTCTTCCCTGGCCCCTGCCTGTCCCTGATACCAAGAGATGACAGCCATCTTCCTCGTCTCCCTCCTGTCCCTCTTTGGGGCCAGCTTCCCCATGGGACGATCTTAAGCTAGTGCAAAGTGTCAGTCCTGAGTTTGACTCTCCACTTCTCCATTTAGCTGGGTGCACTTGGGTGTATAAAATAGCAGTTTCCTCACCAATAATGTGGAGCAAATAATCCCACGTTCCTGACAGTGCTGTTCTGAGGACTGAACAAAACTATATTAAATGCCAAGCAAGGTAGCGGGCGCTTATAAAGGATAACCATAGTTAATTATTGCTCTCTGTCTGGACTGAACACTCTCCTCTCCTCACAAAACATTTACCATTCCTTCACCCATTCTCCTTAGATCTTATTTCTAAACCTTTAGTCCTTTTGTGGCTTCCCTTTGACTCCTTAAGTTACGGATCTTTGAGGTCTGGAAGGACAAAGGGATAGCGGGAGAGGAAGCTATTTCACTGAGCACCCACGGCCGTCTGGATACATTTATTCTCGCCACAAATTGTGTTGTTCCCGTGTCGCAGATGAGGAAGCTGAGGCCCGGGAACATTCAGTCCTTTGCCCGAGGTTACACACGGAGAGAGGAAAGAGAAGAACAGAGATCTGAGCCAGGGTCTGCCCAACTCAAAGCCAGAATACTTTCCTTCCCACTCCTTTGTCATTGCGTGATGTCACAAAGTTCATTTTAGAAATTCGTAGACTATGACACTGTGTGTGGTGTATTTTCTAGACCAGTTACTAACTTTTTTGGCTCCGAGGAGACCCTCCTGGCCAGGTGCCCAGAAACCGTACACAGGTGTCTCGGGGACGGTCCTAGCGCATCCTGAACTTCTAGTGCTACAGCTAACCCCTTCTTCGGGGAAGAAGATGGGCGGTAAGTCAGGAAGTCTAAGGGAGTGGGTTGGGAGGGGGGTCCCGGGGAAGAGGACCAGAGGGGATGTCCATGTGAGGAAATCGTAGGCCTCTGATGAATTAGCGGGGTTCTCTTAGCAAAAAAAAATTGTTTCCCTGAGCTCTACGCATTTGCTCAACTTAAAAAATTCTTATCTGTGCATTTTAAGTGGAAAGCAGATTAATAAATGCAAATGTTTGTGTAGGAGTTTTTAGTCTCACATGCCCTACTCGGGTACTCTCAGCTGATGCACACTATGACAACGCATTCATTTGTTCTTTGGACATTCACTGAACACTTCATTTTAGAGGCTGCTCCTGTAAAATCATGCAAAGAAATTTTCCAAAGACAGTTGGCCTTTTTTTTTCCAGAAAAGCAGATAATCCCTTGGAATCTGACCAATTATATATTTAAAATGTAAAGAAATTTATATATTTGCTTATATAAGTTAAATATATTTATTTCCGAGGGGCGCCTGGCTGTCTCAGTCGGTAGAACGTGTGAACCTTGATCTGAAGGTTGTGAGTTTGAGCCCCATATTTGATATAGAGATTATTTCCAAATAAAATATCTTTGGGGAGCCTGGACGGCTCAGTTGATTGAGTGTCCGATTTCAGCTCAGGTCAGGATCTCACGGTTCATGAGTTCGAGCCCCACATCGGGCTCACTGCTCTCAGCACAGAGCCTGCTTCTGATCCTCTACCTGCCTTTCTCACTACCTCTCCCCCGCTTGCACTCTCTAAAAAATAAGTTAAAAAAAAAAATTTAAAAAATTAAAAAAAAATCTTTAGAGGCACCTGGGTGGCTCAGCTCGTTCAGCATCTGACTCCTGGTTTTGCCTCAAGTAAGGATCTCATGGTTCATGAATCAGAGCCCCTCGTCAGGCTCCGCACTGACAAAGCTTGGGATTCTCTCTCTGCCGCTCTCTAAACAACAAACGAATAAACTTTAACTAAAAAAATCTTTGAAAATATACTTATTTCAGGAAAAATGAGTCATGATTATTAAAAGATTTTTTTTTTGGTGGCTGAAATTATCTTACAAGATGATCTTTATTTTTACTGAAAGTTTAATTTTTTTTAATGTTTATTTATTTTTGAGAGAGACAGAGCATGAGCACGAAAGGGGGAGAGAAACGGGGAGACACAGAATCTAAAGCAGGCTCCAGGCTCTGAGCTGTCAACACAGAACCCAACACGGGGCTTGAACCCACGAACCGTGAGATCAGGACCTGAGCCGAAGCTGGACGCTTCACCGACTGAGCCACCCAGGCGCCCCTGTTTTTACCAAAAGTTTTTAAATGATCTGGAAAAGATACAATTTGAGTGCATCTAGGATGTATATAATTTATGTCCCAATTTGTATTCAAAGTATTATTTTTTAAAAATAGCTACCAGCTGGGGCTCCTGGCTGGCTCAATTGGAAGAGCCTGTGACTCTTGATCTCAGGGTCATGAGTTTGAGCCCCATGTGGGGTATAGAGATTACTTAAATAAATAAAAATTTAAAAATAAAATAAAATAGAGGCACCTAGACGGCTCAGTGGACTAAGCATCTGACTCTTGATTTGGGCTCAGGTCATGATCTCTCAGTTTGTGAGACTGAGTCCCACAACGGGCTCTGCACTGATAGCTTGGAGCCTGTTTGGGATTCTCTCTCTCTCTCCCTCTCTGCACCCTCCTCTCAAAATAAACATTAAAAAATAAAATAGCTACCAGCTATTAAAGTATTATGATACACTAGATATCATCGGTATTACAAAAGTTATCAAGTCCCCAATATCACTATCTTCTTGAACAATGATTATTAAAGAAAATTCCCCAGGAGTTCTGAGTTTTACTGTCATTGAAGAAATACTTCCTGGCAGAAATGTAATGTTTTCAACACTGGTATCGAGAGACATGTTTTCAGTCTGAAACGGCCTTGATTTTTTTTTTTTTTTTTTTAAAGTAAGTATATCTCAAAGCAGATTTTTCAACATTTATTTATTTTTGGGACAGAGAGAGACAGAGCATGAACGGGGGAGGGGCAGAGAGAGAGGGAGACACAGAATCGGAAACAGGCTCCAGGCTCTGAGCCATCAACCCAGAGCCCGATGCGGGGCTCGAACTCACGGAGCGCGAGATCGTGACCTGGCTGAAGTCGGACACTTAACCAACTGCGCCACCCAGGCGCCCCTGAAACGGCCTTGATTTTGACATAGGAATTACAAGTATAGAACTCAGGTCACTTGGTGAAAAAGGAGCTTCACTATTTCTGGATAGCCTTTTGAAAATAGAATGAGTAAAGAAAAGCTTCATCCTGAAAAATGCAGCAGTCCGCTAATGTTTCCTGGAGTGGGCACCTCTTGGCACAGGCTGCCCTCCGAAGCCTACATCCCCCGCTAGCACGGCCATGAGAACAAGTTCTTGTCGGTGGACTGTGAGTGGAAGTGATGTGTGTAACTTCTACCTTATTAGCTCCAAAAAACGTGTTTGTCTGGGGTTACCACTCAGGGTCCCTTCCCACTCGCTGCAATGCAGACCGCCAGGGACAGCTTCAGCTATTCAGATGAGGACAAGATGACAGAACAGCAGGAGAGAAGGAGCCCCGAATAACCCTGAAATGCTGAGCTGTTCCACCAGCCTGACCGGCTAGACTGTGACATGAAAGAGAATGAAACCTCATTCTTTTTAAGCCGCTATATATATTTTTAACTTAAAGAAATATTTATTTATTTTGAGCTATAGAGAGTGGGGGAGGGGCAGAGAGAGAGACAGAGAGAGAGGATCCCAAGCAGGCCCCTCACTGTCAGTGAAGAGCCCCACACGGGGCTCAATCTCACGAACTGCGAGATCGTGACCTGAGCCGAAATCAAGAGTGGGTCGCTTAACCAACTGAGCCACCCAGTTGCCCCTCCAAGCCACTATATGTATTTTTTTATCTTTTAATTCAAGCATAGCAATCATAAATAATTGCAGATGCCTTACGATCATAGCTTGCTGATTCTCCATAAGCCAAACACACTCTAGTAACCAGTACTTCTGTGAAGAATTATAATACATCCCGGAATCCAGGATTCCCTCATTTTCTCAAATACAGAGACGTATGTGCTCTATATTTCATATACTACTTTCACAATCATAATTTCACCTGGGTCTTCCAATGACATAACACGGTGAGACAGGCAGTGTGGAGTATATTACCTCCGTTCTGCAGAGAAGAAAAATGACTTGCCAAGGAGCACACAGCATGTGGCGGAACCCACGTGGCAACTCGGGTCTTCAGACATGTGGACTGGTTCTTCCGGCCAGAGCCCTGGCCACCACTGCTTTCAGTGGTGTCCCGGTGGTGGTGGGCCTGAAGGCGAGGGACGGGGGCAGGTAGGAAGAGTCTGGACCTATGGAATAAATGACGTCAGTTAAACATCACAAACAGAAGGAAAGTCTGATCCTTTCTCAGCGGTTATCTCCCCAGGGTCTGAACGCATCAAAGTGCAGAGCCCAGCTTTGGGGTGATGGGAATTGGTGGCAGCCAGCACTGCTTGCCCAGACACTGGCTCTCTCGGTTCATTCAGAAATAATCTTGTGGAAACTGGCCAACTTCACATAACTAACAACCATGAGGACATTTGAAATGAGGCTACATGCAATGCTGTCCATGATTTGCCCTAACTGAAAAACAGAGGTAACAAAACAGCACCACACAGCATCGTCCCATTTGGGTAAAAATAAATCTGTACGTGTCTGTACATTCATAGATAAAGGTCTGGAAGAAATGGAGTAAAAATGTACCGGTGTAGGGGCGCTTGGGTGGCTCAGTTGGTTGAGCGTCTGACTTCGGCTCAGCTCTTGGTCTTGCGGTTCGTGAGTTCAAGCCCGGCGTCTGGCTCTGGCCTGACAGCTCAGAGCCTGGAGCCTGCTTTGGATCCTGTGTTTCTCTCTCTCTCTCTCTGCCCCTTCCACCACTTGTGCCCTGTCTCTCTCTCAAACATAAATAAACATTAAAAAAAATTTTTTTTTAATGTATCGGTGTTATCTCTGGGTATTGAGTTTAAAGATGAATTTATTTTCAGCTTTATGCCTTACTATATTGTTTGGTTGTTTTTGTTTTTGTTTTGCAATGAGGATAAATCAGTTTTATTATTTTTTTTGAAGGGCGGGGCAGAGAGAGAGGGAGGGAGAGAGAGAATCTTAAACAGCTCCATATTCAGCCTGGCCCAGGGCTCAATGCAGGGCTTGATCTCACAACCGTGAGATAATGACCTGAGCCAAGATCAAGGGTTGGACGTTTAAAAGTTTATAGGATAAACTGGCTCCCTCTCATCCATATCTGCCTATTACCAGCATCTTGTGTGTCCTTGCAGAGACAGTGCATGTACAAGGAGACACATCAATCTATTTCCTTTATTGCTTTTACAATCAAAAACAAGACTACTTTCATTCTGAAGAAAAGGTTTAGAAGAGTATTTTGTGATGTAGAAAGATAAGTGAGAGAAAGGCTACAAAACCGTTCATCGAGTACCACATATCTTTATAATAATTAGTTTTAAAAATCACATTTGAAATCCTTATAAAGAGGCGTGGTGGTCGTGGCGGTTAAGGGTGTGGACTCCCGACACCAGGCTGCTGGTTCAAATCCCAGGCTGCCACTTCTTTTCCTGGCAACTTTGGGCAAGTGACTTAATTTTTCCGTGCCTTGTGCCTTCACCCGTGTAACGGAAATGATACAGTAATAGCATCGATCCCCACAGAGCTGTCGTCAGGATCGGTACACGATTCAGGCAGAGCCCCTAGAAGAGCACCTAGCATTATTCCTAAGTGTCAGGATTATTACAGTCATGTGAGTTTCTAGGTTTTTCTGCATTGAACACTTACTACAGAGTTAAAAAATAAACTCCCGCAAAAGAAGGGGAACACCACGGATACAGATTGTACCACAGATGAGGGAGAGGGGCCGCAGAGAAAAGTGAGAGACTGTGGGGCCCCAGGAGGAGCGGCGATGATGCCTGCAGACGCAGAGAGGAGGCAGACATCCGGTTTCCCGATCTCGAGCCTCCGAAAGGGTCCCTTTGCCAGTGTTATCAGCGGAGCATCCTAAGAGCGGAAGGGGCCCTGGCCCAGGAGCGTCTCTCCTGGCGCTCGGAGAAGGCCTTGGAGGCTTTCCCGGGAACTCCTTGGACTTTCCTGGTACAAACAGCCTCCAGCCAGCTCCTTGGCACTGTCCTCCTGGCAGGACTTACCTGGAGGAAGGCTTCAGAATAAGTGTGAGGACTCAATGTGCTTGGATTAACTGACCCAAGGACTTTCTGAGGGCTAATTTCTACCACCCACCCTGACGGGGCTGAACGTCTGGGGATGGAAAGATGAGATGCTTCCTTCACAGCGCAGGTGGACAGAGAACCGTCCGATCTCAGTTCCGTGTTCCTACACATACTGGGAGGCACATGTGGGAGGCCTGTTATTCCTCATCCTTCAGCTGGAGACTGTTCTCTGCTTGGGGACTGAGGCGGGGAGGCTGCTCATGCGCAGTCTGCCGGGGAAAGCAGGGGAAGGGAGGCACAGGGCCAGGACGTGGAGGCCCCGAGTTCGAGTTCCAGCGGCAGCTCCGACATGTCACGTTAATAGTAGCTGGGATCAACTCTTCATTTCACTCATTTTTTGTTTCATGTTTTATTTATTTTTGAGAGAGAGCAGGGGAGGGGCCAGGGAAGGGGCAGAGAGAAAGGGAGACAGAGGATCCAAAGCGGGCTCTGCGCTGACGGCAGCAAGGGCCCCATGCGGGGCTTGAACTCACGAGCCACAAGATCATGACCTGAGTGGAAGCTGGATGTTTAACTGACTGAGCCATCCAGGTGCCCCCAAATCCAACTGCTCTTCATGGAACCCTGTGGATTCCGGGAATAACAACACTGGATGTGACCTACTTGATGAGAAGTGTATGAACTACTTGATATTTGAAACAATAGCTAGATCTTGGAGTTCCTACTAAGTCCGAGGTTACTAATACTGGGAAGTGGTCCCATTCAGTATTTCTAACCATCTGATACATGCTAAAAAGAAAATAAGAAAATAGTTCACAACCCTTATCCACAACTCCAAAATCCCTTCACTCTGAAGACAACGTTTTTTTTTCATTAAATTTGGCACCAAAATTGACCTGGCCCTATCCTGTTTCTTCTTTTTGGTATCATCAACTGCAGAATATTAAAGCATTTGATCCCAGGGTGCTGTGTCAGATCCCACTGGGAGAGTTACTTAATATACCCGTAAATATGCCATATCATCGTCCTAAAATAGGAAAAGATCCGGATTCGGAAGCACATCTGGCTCCAAGGGTTTTGTATAAGGGATTGTGACCTTGTAAAAACAAGTTGAGATGCTGCCTGAGGCAGGGGTCGGGCGTGCCGGCTCCCAGGTGGGGATTCACCTAGCCCTGTCCACGATATATCCTTGGGATCGTGTCCTTGGGAAGTCTTCAGGGATCTGAATGTAATGGATCATGAATGTGATCAGGAAGAGCCAAGGAGCATATATTGGGAATATTTGTCCTCAATCAGTACTCTTCATACTTTAGCATGTTTCTGAATCTCCTAAGGGTCTTGTAAAAAGGCAAATTATGACAGCAGGTCTGGAGTCGGCCTGAGCTCTGCATTTTGGACAATCTCGGGGTGATGCCTTCCCACTGGGACCGTCCCAAACTCTGGATGGATCTGAGGCAAGACTCTGAGTGATGATAATGTAGTGCCCCATGGAGAGAGGTGGCCCTGCCCTCACTAAACACGACCCCTCTTCACCTGGCCAAAACCTGCCTCGTTACCGCCTTTTCTCCACCCTCCCCTGCCCTTCTACTGCCTTCTGCTGCCTCTTCCTCCCCAGATGGAGCCATGCCACCCTGCGCCTCCACTGCCGACCTTGGCTGGACGGCACCAAGTCTCATGACTCTTCACTCATCCGGTTCCAAGGTACTGCTTAGATGAGGTGCTTTTCTGGTTGGCTGACCTCACCCCCCCCAAGCATGAACTAAATCAGTTCAATTCAGATTCCTCAGATGCCTCACTCTCTCCTGGGTGTCTTCCCGAAAAAACTTTCCACTGTTTGCAAAGTACTCCCTAGCCTTGACCACCTGGAGACATTGTGATAATGCATTTGCTCACTAGACAATCAGTGACCCGGAAAAGGACCCTGGTTTATTTTATTTTTATTTCAATGCTTGCAACGCCGTGACTGATTACTTACATGCCCTCCCTGTTTTTCTTTATAAGTTCTGGATTTCCTGGCTACAGAAAACTCTGGCTGACTGATTTTCCAAGTGAATTCTCCTGTTACGAAAGGAATACATATTCACTGATGAAAACTTAGAATAATATAAATGAAAAGAAAATGACACGGCCAGCGAGCTTATCACCGAGAGATACAACATTTTGCCTCACGGTCTTTCAGTCTTTTTTTTTTTTAATGCTTATTTATTTTTGAGACAGGGAGAGAGGGAGACACAGAATCTGAAACAGGCTCCAGGTTCTGAGCTGTCAGCACAGAGCCTGACGCAGGGCTCAAACTCACAGACCGCGAGATCATGACCTGAGCTGAAGTCGGATGCTTAACTGACTGAGCCACCCAGGCGCCCCTCTTTCAGTCTTTATGTATAGTTTGTTTTACACAATCTAGCTCACACTACACACACCATTTTGTAAACTGCCTTCCTGCCTCCATTTACGACATGTCGTGACCATTTTCACAAGTAATAACAATTTTTCTACATCATTTTTTTTTTAATTTTTTTTTTCCAACGTTTATTTATTTTTGGCTCAGAGAGAGACAGAGCATGAACGGGGGAGGGGCAGAGAGAGAGAGAGACACAGAATCGGAAACAGGCTCCAGGCTCTGAGCCATCAGCCCAGAGCCTGACGCGGGGCTCGAACTCCCGGACCGCGAGATCGTGACCTGGCTGAAGTCAGACGCTTAACCGGCTGTGCCACCCAGGCGCCCCTACATCATTTTAAGTGATAAAGTAGTTTTCTACTCAACTGATGTGCTATAGTTGGGCTTTTTTTTTTTTTTTTTTTTTTTTAACGTTCATTCAGTTTTGAGAGACAGAGCACGAATGGGTAAGGGCAGAGAGAGGGAGACATAGACTCCAAAGCAGGCTCCAGGCTCTGAGCTGTCAGCACAGAGCCCGACGCGGGACTCAAACTCAGGAACCGGCAGATCATGACCTGAGCCGAAGTCGGACGCTCAACCGACCGAGCCACCCAGGTGCCCCTATAGTTGGGCTTTTATATTTCTTTCAATCTTTTTTTTTTTTTTTAACTTAAAACTTCGATGAACATCCTCACTTAACCAAAAGACACAGGCATATTCTGATTGTGACACTAATTCCAACGCATGTGTATATTTCGCCACCACCAAGCAGTTCTCAGACACCGGCTGGATGTCCCACGGGTCAGCTCAATTGTGACACTACCTAGTTGGAGATGGCGTCAGCTCCCACAGTGAAGGGCTCGCTCCCGCAAGATTGTCCCCACCATTACCACACACACTTCAGAAAACCCACTATAAGTCCAGCTCATCACCCAGGCTTCTGATCAACTGGCTACAGATAGATCGGAGGTTCCCATGACCTTGGGTTTGGTTAATTTGCTAACGTGGCTCGCAGAACTCAGAGAAGCATCCGCTTATCCTTACGGGCTTATTATAGAAGGTATGTCAAGGCCTGTGGCTTTTATCTCTATAAAAGCTGCAGATGAACAGCCCGATGGAAGAGGCGCATAGGGCAGGCAGGCCATGTGGGACGGGGCATGTAGCCTCTCTGCCCTGTCCCGGCACTGCCCTGTGTTCATCAGTCCAGAAGCTCTCTGAACCCCATCCTTTAGGGGATTTATGGAGGCCTCACTAGAGCAATGTTTGACTAAATCATGGCCACTGGCAATTGAATTCCATCTCTAGCCCCTCTCCTCTCCCAGGGGGTGGGTGTCCAGGCTGGAATGAAAGTTCCAACCCCAAGATTACAAGGTTGGTTGCCCTGGCAACGAGCCACCTTTGGGTTGCCTGGGCGCTTTCCAAAAGTTTTCTCATTCACATAACAAAAGACATGTTTAGTGTTCCCATCACTTAGGAAATTCCAAGGGATTTAGGAACTCTGTGCCAGGAATAGAAGGATCAAATGTATATTTCATGTTATAAATCTCCATGTCATGTTATTTCATGTTATACATTTCATGTTATAAATCTCCATGTCACATATGTCTTTTGGGCACGTCCGAGGAATTATATTATTAGGTCAAAGTGTACGAACTTCTTCATGGTTTGCACGAATGCTGCCAAACCAGAAAGCATAGCTTCCAAACTGTCAAACACAACGCAGATCCTTTGGGCTGAATCAGTGTCTCGAATCTCCACTAACCTAGGTTAACCAGCAGTGAAATTTAAAAGCAGGGAATTGTAGAGCTGACAGGGACCTCAGGCCTTCCAGGCACACCTGAGTTCCCTCTGTCTCCAGCTCAGAAAGAGGAAAATTTCTTAGAGATCTTTCCTAGGGATTGGCAACTTTCTGGAGTCCACAGCTTTAATTTTACACAATTCTAGGCTAATCTAAATCCCACATTTTGGCATTTATTTTTCCAGCTAATATATATTTTTTAATGTTTATTTATTTTTGAGAGAGAGAGAGAGTGAGAGCAAGCAGGGGAGGGGCAGAGAGAGGGAGACATAGTCCGAAGCAGGTTCCAGGTTCTGAGCTGTTGGCACAGAGCCCGATGCGGGGCTTGAATCCACGAACTGTGAGATCATGACCTGAGCCGAAGTCAGCCGCTTAACAGACTGAACCACCCAGGTGTCCCTCCAACTAATATTTATATATTTAAAATGAAGGGATTAGATCAGTAGGGGAATGGTTGGGTAATTTATGACTCATTCAATAAAATATGATGCAACCATTACAAAACTGAAAACAAGCTTTTTAGGTATTAATCCAGAATGATATTTCAGGTGCATTGTTAAGTGAAAAAGGCAAGGTGCAGAACAGTGTATATCATGTGCACATTTGCGTAAAGAGGAGGAAAAGAGACACGTAGACGTTTTACCAAAGGAGTTGTTTGCACAGCTATAAAATTTCTTTGGGAAGATGCAAAAGAAACTGACAGTACAATACCTTAATTTTCAAGGGCACCTTGGTGGCTCAGTCGGTTAACTGTCCGACTGTTGATTTCGGCTCAGGTCATGATCTCACGGTTCGTGGGTTCTAGCTCGCGTCAGGCTCTTTGCTGACAGCATGGAGCCTGCTTGGGATTCTCTCTCCCCCTCTCTCTGCCCCTCCCCTGCTCTCTCTCAAAATAAATAAACTGAAAAAAAAATTTTGTTAAATAACCTTAATTTTCAGGGCATTGAGGTGGCTGGGAGAAGAACACAACATTTTCACCACAAAATCAAATCTTTCACATGTATATGTTACCTATTCTAAAATAAAATAATTTTAGAAACATAAAATGATGCAACCAGGACAATTGATTACAATGCCAACCGAAGACATTTATTTAGGGGTGTCTGGGTAGCTCAGTTGCTTAGGCGTCTGACTTCAGGCTCAGGTCATGGTCTCGTGGTTCGTGAGTTCGAGCCCCACATTGGGCTCTCTGCTGTCGGCATGGAGCCCACTTCAGATCCTCTGTTTCCCTCACTCTCTCTCTCTCTCTCTCTCTCTCAAAAATAAACATTATGAAAAATTTTGAAAAAGACATTTATTTATTTGTTTATCCTCCAAAGCCTATGGAAAAGGTCAGTAAAGGAATAAAGTTAGAGGAGTCTGAGTACACAGACCGTGAGGGGGCCAGAAAAGGCGTCTTACACTGAGGAGAGGGTAAGGCAAGGGCACAGATTTCAGAGCCACATTTACAGGCCCAGCTGTTAAGTGGTTCTCATGAGACCTTGGGCAAATAAATCCCTTCCTTGCTTTGAGCTGCAGATTCCTTATCTGCAGAAGAATAAGGAAGAGTCACGGATTTTTCTGTGTCCCGTATCGCCAGGCACTGTGCTCCCTGGGATTGCTGGGGGCATTTGCCGTCACAGATCACAGCGTTCAGTAAAACACCCAGAAAACTACCATTATTACTTTTAATAATAGTGGCGGGTTTTTTTTTTTTTTTTTTCCCTAGCAGACTGACAAATCTTAAACTGAGTCCCTTTAAAAAAACCAGTGTCCTTTTTTTAAGTTGATGTATTTATTTTGAGAGAGAGAGAGGGCATGAGCAGGGGAGGGGCAGAGAGAGAGGGAACCCCAAGCAGGCTCTTTGCTGTCAGCACGGAGTCCAACGTGGGGCTTGAGCTCGTGAACCGTGAGATCATGACCTGAGCTGAAACCAAGAGTCGGGTGCTTACCTGACCGAGCCACCCAGGTGCTCCCCAAATCAGTGTCTTATTTAAATTTGAGTTCTCTAATTATAAATGAGGTTGAGCAGTTATGTGCGTATCCCGTCGTGTTTCCCTTCAGTGATCTTCCAGATCCTATCGGCATAAGAGCCGTAGTTAACATTTCCTGTGTGCTGTGAACCCTCCAAGTGATATTTCATGTCATCTGCAGATCAAGCAGGTAAAATTATGATGCCCATTTACAGGTGACAAAACGAGGCTTAGAGAAGACTGTTTGCTCTTCTCGACTGCTAGTGAGTAGAGTCTGGATTCTGAGCAAGGACTTGACCCTGAGCCAGACATCTGACTTGATTGACGCAGTCTCTTCACGTTTAGCTTAAATAATCGCCCCCGATTGTTTTTCTGTTGGATGATTTGCCTTTTCCTTAATATTTTGCAAGAGCCCCTTGTATTTCGGTTTGTAGGGGCCCAGGGCGGTGGGGGGGGGGTAGTTATCTGGGCTGAGGGACAAGTGGCCTCAGAGATATCCTGCCTTCCCTCCAAGTAAGGTTGGGCAGGAGTCAAGGCTGAACAGTCAGTTGTGGCAGGAAATCAAGACAGAGCAGAGGTCTGCAAGGGTGAGGGACTTTGACCCCCTCAGAGAAAAAGCTAGAGTGACTCACAGGCGGAAGAGAAAACCAAAGCTCCCAGGCTGTCCCCTGTGAGCACCGACAGTCCAAAGTCATCAGAAGGAGGACAAAAACCAGAGCCTGGTCAGGAGCTGCCAGAGACCCATGCAAATGAGGCCCGCCCCCCACTGCCTGGAAACCAGGCCGAGAGAAGTTAGAGCACAGAGCACACGCTGCAGGGTCCGCACTGGGGACAGGAGGAGGAGGCGGAGGGGACTCTGAGGAAGCAGGTAAGGAGCCAGAGAGGGGCATGGAGGGACGGGTGGGACACAGGGTCCCAGAGCCCTGAGAGGCAGTGCCGTCGGCCAACGTGAACGCTGCGGCCTGGGAGGAAAGGGCTCCTGGGACCATCTTTCAAGCTCAGCCCTTCTTCAGCTGTGAAGTCTTAAGCCACTTGACATTCTTTTTTTCTTTCTTTCTTTTTTAAGCCACTTCACATTCTGAGCCTTGGCGTCCCTACCTATAAAATGGGTATAAAACTATCGTACTAATTTGGGGCGCCTGGGTGGCCCAGTCAGTTAAGTGTCCCAGTCTTGATTTCAGCTCTGGTCATGACCTCACAGTCATGAGATCGAGCCCCAAGTCGGGCTCTGCTCTGGGTGCAGAGCCTGCTTAAGATTCTCTCTCTCTCGGGGCGCCTGGGTGGCTCAGTCGGTTGAGTGTCTGACTTCGGCTCAGGTCATGATCTCGCTGTTTGTGAGTTCGAGCCCCGCTTCGGGCTCTGTGCTGACGGCTCAGAGCCTGGAGTCTGCTTTGGAGTCTGTCTCCCTCTCTCTCTGCCCCTTCCCTGCTATCTGTTCTCTGTCTCTCAAAAATGAATAAACGTTTAAAAAAAAAAAAAAAGAAGATTCTCTCTCCCTCCGCTCCTCCCCTGTGCGCGTGCGAGCGTGAGTCCATGCGCATGGTCTCTCTCTCTCTCAAAAATAAATAAACAGTAAAAAAAGGAAGGAAAGGAGGTAGGGAGGAAGGAAGGAAAGGAGGAAGAAAGAAAACGATCATGCTAACTATACTGAGCCCCTGCTGTGCTTTGCTGGGCACATGATAGTTATTATCCCTTTCTCACAAGGCAAGCCTCAAAGGCGGGATTATTAGCCTATTTTACAAAGAAAAATGAAGCTCAGAGAGCATAAGCCATTTACCTAAGACCACACAGCAAATAAGTCTGGTTCCAAAGCCCATACACTTTCAACTTCCGATCCTGCTTCCTTTCACAGGGTGGTTTTAAAGAATCCGATGGCCTTAATCAGATGGAAAAAAGTTGTAAAAGACCATCATAAAATCGAGATGTGAGTTGCTACACTTAGATCCTAGCCAGGACCGAGACCCTTCGTAAGCTGTGAAGTCCTGTAAATGCTAGTTCTTAACTCTCTCCTCTTGAGGGCAAAAACTTCGGGGTGACACTACAGGCAGTATCTGGCTGACTTGGTCACAGACCACGGTGATGCCTTTGGGGTGCTGTCTAGGACTTACGGCAGCTGAGATGTTCTGCCTTGGGGGTGGACACACCGACACAGGCCGGAATCTGTCCTAGAGAGGCTGGCCTCTGACCTGCTGATCCTGGAACAACAGTGGATGTCTGAGGGGACCCTGGCAGATAAGGGCCCAGGCGCTCATGCGACAGTAATCATTCCTACTCTTGAATGGCCTCTTACGGCTTTGGCCATGGAACTTCAGAAAATGTAGGTCTGCTTTGGGGGCACGGGACAGATCGTTAAGGGTGCTAATATAAGTTCATTGTACTGTAGTAAAGTTAGAGTTTTCAGACGAGAGGGCACCCGGGTGGCTCAGTTAAACATCTGACTTCAGCTCAGGTCATAACCTTACAGTCTGAGAGTTCAAGTCTCGTATCGGGTGAGCTCGTGCCCTGCTTCAGGCGAACACGAGCCCCAGGTGAGCCGCATTTCTGTCTCTCTCTCTCTGCCCCTCCCTCAGTTGCTCCCTCTCAAAAAAAAAAAGAATTTTCAGATGAATTAAAAAATTTTTTTTTAATGTTTATTTTTGAAAGAGAGAGAGAGAGAGAGAATGTAAATGGGGGAGGGGTCGAGAGAGAGGGAGACACAGAATCCAGAGCAGGATCCAGGCTCTGAGCTGACAGCACGAACCACGAGATCATGACCTGAGCAGAAGTCAGCCGCTTAGCTGACTGAGCCACCCAGATGCCCCTCAGATGAGAGAATTTAAGACAAAACAAAAAAACACCTATAATCTTACTCCCAGAGATAACCATTGTTGACATTTTGGTGTTTGTTTTTCCAGACAATTCTTCCACTGCATACATATATTGGATATACGGTCATGATAGGGTTTTATTGCTGTTTCTTTTTGCTTAATGGCATCACAAACATTTCCACATTAATAGATGTTTTATCACATCATTTTAAAGGCTGCAAAGTGTCTCTCCACGGGGATAGAGCAGAATATCTTTAATTGACGTCCCACTATTGAATGAGTAAGCAGTTTTCCATACTAGGCTGTTAGAGCTGTGCTTCTATGGGCATCTCTACAGTCAAGCCTTAGCAGAAGTCCTTGATTATGTCCATGGGACAGATGCCCAGTGGGGTAACTTCTGAATCAAGGCCATGTACCTTCTTTTTTTATTATTGAGAGAGAGAGAGAGAGAGAGAGAGAGAGAGAGAGAGAGAGAGAGAGAGAGAGAGCGCACAAGCTGGGGAGGGGCAGAGAGAGAGAGGGAGACACAGAATCTGAAGCAGGCTCCAGGCTCTGAGCTGTGAGCACAGAGCCCAACAGGGAGCTTGAGATCATGACTTGAGCCAAAGTCAGACGCTTAACTGACTGAGCCACCCAGGTGCCCCAAAGGCCATGTACATTTTAAGGCTTTGATAAGTACTAAAGGTCTTCTTCATACACACTCTGGAATTCAGAGCCCCTCAAAGCTCACCACAGAACCTTTTTCATGGCGAGGCTTGACCTTTCTCTCAAATCCATTTGCAGGGATAATGCCAACCGCCTCACACGTAGTCTTTGCCGGATGCCAGGCTCTAAGAGCCTTCTCTTCTGACGTACTACTTTCAGCCTCCTTTTCCGAAGAAGACATTGAGGGGGCACCTGGGTTAGTGCAGTCGGTTAAGCAGCTGACTCTTGATCTTGGCTCAGGTCATGATCTTTTGGTTTGGGAGTTCGAGCCCTGACTGGGGCCCTGCGCTGACAGCGTGGAGCCTGCTTGGGATTCTCTTTCATTCTCTCTCTCTCTCTGCCCCTACCTCGCTTGTGCTCTCTTTCTAAAATAAATAAACATTAAAAAAAAAAAGATATTGAGACACAGGTGAAGCAATTCAACTGGGATCACAGCCCTAATAAGCAGCGCATCTGGAGTCATGAGCCTGAACAACATGGTTCCAGAATCTACGCTGTCCGCTGCTCTTTGGAAAGTGCCTTTGATTTCATCTCCACAGACAGTTCTTCCTCCATCCCTTTGACCTTCTCTGCCATGGCCTGGCCTACATCAAGTGCCACCACCCCAGCTGGTGATAAAGTCCCTCATGGTCTTGCATTTCTACTCTGTCCTTTTCAGTCTGTTGTCTGCTCTGCAGCTGGAATGCTGTTTTTTTTTTTTTTCCTTCTTCTTCTCATTTATTTTTTTTAGAGAGAGAGACAGCAAGCAGGGAAGGGGCAGAGAGAGAGGGAGACACAGAACCGGAAACAGGCTCCAGGCTCTGAGCTGTCAGCAGAGCCCGATGTGGGGCTCGAACTCATAGACCGTGAGATCATGACCTGAGCTGTAGTCGGCTGCCCAACCGACTGAGCCAGCCAGGCGCCCCTTCTTATTTTTAAAAATATTTTATTTTTAAGCAACTTTTACACCCAACATGGAGCCCGAATCCACAACCCAGAGATCAACCCTCTACTGACCGAGCCAGCCAGGCACCCCTGCAACAGTGATTTTAAAATGGAAATTGGAAAAAAAATAACAAAATAAAATGGAAATAGGATGACCCCCCCCTCCCCCATCCCTCCAAACGAAATCCAGATTAGCTCCCCAGGGCCTGCGGCTTTCCCTCTGGCTTATCCTGAGCCATTTTCCTGCTCCAGCTCCACCCACTACACTCAGTCACCTCCTTTCACTTCCTGAATCTGGCAGAGGCTTTTCTCACCTTGGGGCTTTGTACTCATTGTTCCCATGGCCCCGGAGTGTTCTTCCTCCACCCCGGCTGGTTTCTTGTCCTTCAGACTCAGCTTTCATACCACCTCTTTGAAGAAACCTTCCCCCGGTAGTTTCCTAGGGAGCCTGTTCCCTAAACCCATTTTCCTTTCTGTCCTTTATAGCGTGCAGTAAAATGGTAGGTTTAGTCATTGCCCACTACTCATTAGTCAGTTTTTTCCCTCCTAGCACTCTAAGTGCCCTGAGGTCAAAGCCACGCCTCTTTCATTCATCATTTCCCCAGTGCCCAGCTCCGGGCACGCGCAGTGAGGGCTCAATAACTTAACTGTAGGGGCGCCTGGGTGGCTCAGTCAGTTAAGACCCCCACTTCGGTTAAGGTAATGATCTCATGATTCGTGAGTTCAGGCCCCACATCAGGCTCTCTGCTGTCAGTGCAGGGCCGGCTTCAGATCCTCCGTCCTCCTCCCTCTCTGCACCTCCCCCACCTGTGCTCTCCCTCTCTCTCTCTCTCTCAAAAATGAAATAAACATTAAATGACTTAGTAACTGTAGAATGGATGAATGGTCCACAGGGGAAGGCATTATCCTTGGTAAACTCTCCCGGCTTCGGCCAGCACTGTTCCATCCCCCTTCTGCATACCTTTGTTTCCCCTTCCCTACGCGGAGCAGTGACAGAAGAGAGAACAGCAGGAAGCTATGGACAAGAGAGTGTAAGCAGGTTTTGCTTCAGGTCTCAACTCGGGGCAGATGGTGTCACGTGAAGCGCACAAGGGAGACTTGGTTCCCCCAAGCCTCGTGCGTGGTTCCCGGATTGCCACGAGAGACTCCTGGTGCGAGGAATCCCCGGACCAGATGCAAACACTTACCATGTAGTTAACAACACGCACCCGGCAGGTGAACTGATGGACGAGTGTTGTCTTCAAGCAGCAGTACAGTGGTGAGCTGGAAGCTCTAGTGTCACCACTGGGTGACACCACTGACGAGCTGGGAGACCTTGGGTGAGAGTCACTTCTTGCTTCCCGTCTGCAAAGTGAGTGGTTAGGATGGAGAAATGGTTCTTAAACTTTTTCTTCCCCTCAGCAGCTCCACTCAGCTTATTCAAGCGATCGATATGGGAAAAGCCAGGTGTTTCTGGTTGAAATGGGGAAGCGGGGCTGGAACTGTCCTCCTTCCTGGCTCCCCCTTTTAAGTCCCCAAGGGTGGAGAGATGGCCGGCCTTTGGACTCTAAGATCTCAGCGGTCAGTGCCTGCCAGGCTGGTTGTCTGTGTTCCAAGAACAAAGATGGCATTAAGACTTGCATGGTTGCAGCTACTTGGGCACATTAAATGATCAGCAAAGGGGGCGTCTTGGGGTGCATGAGTGGCTCAGTCGGTCAGGTGTCCGACTTCAGCTTGGGTCATGATCTCACGGTTCGAGTTCAAGCCTCACATTGGGCTCACTGCTGTCAGCACAGAATCCGCTTCGGATCCTCTGTCCCTCTGTCTCTGCTCTCTGCCTCTCCCTTGCTGGTGCATGCTCTCTCAAAAATAAATAAACATAAAAAAAAAAAAAGAAAAGAAAGGGGGCACCTGGCTGGCTCAGGAGGAGGCGCACACGACTCTTGATCTCGGGTTGTGAGTCTGAACCTCACATTGGGTGTAGAGATTACTTAAAACAAAACAAAAACAAAAAACTTAAAAAAAAAAAATGATCAGAAGGGGACCAGAGAGGATGTGCAGAGATTTTGGACTGTGTAGCAGGTGAACATCGTAGCAGCCAAAGGACAGGGGAGGCAGCCCCTTTGTGTGTGGAGGAGGCTTTGGCCACTTTAGGAAAGAAATGGGGGCCCGGGAGAGAAGCAGCCCAGAGGCTCACTTACCCCCTCCACAATCTAGAAAAAGGAAATTGCCACCCCTCCCTTTCCAGATCTTGGATCCCAGGTCTTGAAGAGACCGCCCACAATCTTGCAGACGCTTGGCTTCCAAGGTTGGCTGTGTGCCACGCCCTGGGGGAACTCTGGTCCCCCACCTCCCCACTCCGCCACCCAGGCGGCTCCGTGGCCTTTGCCGCGGGCAGGTGTGCTCAGGAGGCCGCAGCCCGGGCCCCCTGGCAGCTCCAGGTGCTGTGTGTGCTGCCATGGAGACGGGCCCGGGGTTGGCGGCTGGTGGAGAGAAGGCTGTCTCCTGAAGCTTTGTGGATTCAGGAGAGGGAGAGACCGGAGCCTCAGGTCCTTCAGGTAGTCTGCCCGACCTAGTGCCAAGGAAGCCCAGGTGGGTGCCCTGGGGTTTCCCGGGACAGAGGGAGGGAGGAGGAGCCAGGAGAGGCCAAGTATTGGGAGGAGGCTCTGGAAGGGCTGATCTGGGGACCTGGGTGTCTCTAAGCTTCCAGGTCAAGGGGAAAAGCCTCGCCAGGGCCCCCCTTGCCGGGCCAGTGCAATGCCCTGCGCAGACTGGGCAAATGGGCTCTGGAGGGTTGGCCCGATAGCCCAGTGGGAGGAGGGAAAGAGGGCCTGGCATTTGTCCCCAGAGAGACAAACCGGGGGATTCACAAAGACCATCTCTGCACACACCAGTCAGGGATTTGAGGCCACAGGGAAGGAAGTATTTGCCCTGTAACACAAACCACTGACTGGTTCCCCTCTCTCTTCCTGGAGTCTGAGGAGCCAAGGGTGATCACATGGAACACAAGGCGTACTTTATCCGTGTCCAGAGCCAGGGTGCAGTCTCCTCCAGGGGCAGCTTGTTAACAGTGGGGTGGCTCAGGCCTTTGCCTTGATAGAAGGCCTGCTGCAGGAGCCCGGACTTTGCAGCTTAGGAACTGGGTGGTCTGGAACAAATTGCTGAGTTTTTCATCTGTGAAATGTGGGTGACAGTATCTTTCAACAGCACACAGACTCCTTGCCTAGGGCCAGGCACAAGGATGGGGCTCAATGGGTGTCCCTTTGCTCCTTTGCCCTTTCTGCCAGGACATTCCTACTAGGCCTCGCGGTGTCCGATCTGAGGATGGCCGAGCAGCAGGGCCGGGAGCCTGAGTGCCCTGTCTGCTGGAACCCCTTCAACAACACGTTCCACACCCCCAAAGTGCTGGACTGCTGTCACTCCTTCTGCGTGGAATGCCTGGCCCACCTCAGCCTGGTGACTCCAGCCCGGCGCCGGTTGCTCTGCCCCCTCTGTCGCCAGCCCACGGTGCTGGCCTCTGGGCAGCCTGTCACGGACTTGCCCACGGATACTGCCGTGCTCACCCTGCTTCGCCTGGAGCCCCACCATGTCATCCTGGAAGGCCACCAGCTCTGTCTCAAGGACCAGCCTAAGAGCCGCTACTTCCTGCGCCAGCCCCGGGTTTACACGCTGGACCTAGGCCCTGAGCCCGGGGGCCAAACTGGGCCCCCCCAGGACGCAGGCCCTTCCCCCAGGTCTCTGCCCGTTCCCGTCCCCAGCCACTACTCTCTGAGGGAGTGTTTCCGCAACCCTCAGTTCCGGATCTTTGCTTACCTGATGGCTGTCATCCTCAGCGTCACCCTGTTGCTCATCTTCTCCGTCTTTTGGACTAAGCAGTTCCTTTGGGGTGTGGGATGAGCGTTGCTTCTGGACAAGGAACCAAGTCTTTCCTGACTGCTGCTGGGGATGGGGACCGCAGAGCCTCATTTGGGGTTGTCTTCCTTTGTAGTATTGTTCCTTTTTGCAACCCGGAGATCAGTAAGGCCAGGTGTTTGCTTCTGGGAACAGTCCTATAATGGGAATATTTGAAACCGAAAAGGCTGGGAAAAGGTGTGAAGAGACCCCTGGGTGTGAGCCATGGGCCAAGAAGGGCAGAGAAGCAGACCTGGGACAAAGAGCTACGTGGCAAGTTGTGCTCAAGGGCTGGACGATGGTATCCGGGAGCTCGACCGGCCCAGAAAGTGCATTTCTCACTGGAGTTGCTCCCAACTCGGTTCACATTTGTTTGTTATATCTTGCTACAATTTTGGAAAGTGAGCCTCAATTCTGTGAGCAAAGGCGTGTGCCTTCTTTCAGTTTTCTCTTTAGAAGTCCTGCCACCTGCAGTCACGAACTCAAGCACTGACTCATTCAATAACCGCTTGGTCGATGTGGTGTCAGAACTAGGGGAAGGGAAGGATAGGATATCCATGGGTCACAGAGAGCCTCTACCAGCAAGGACGGCATGTTTCCTCAGCTGCTTGTACAGGACAACCTCTTGTCGGTGTGTGGCTGCTGGAGTGTTGAGAGTAAAGGTGATCAAAAGAAATCTGCGATTTGGAGAAAAGGTTTTTATTCCTCCGGGTAGGTGCAGAGGCCCTAATTAAGCCTGGATGCTGGACAGAGCTGACTCCCCTGCTCCAGGCAGTTGACCTCAAGAGGTAGGGCAGAAGCCCTGGATAGAGGGCTCCATCCCAGGCCATGCAGACAGAGATGCTAGTTTTCATTTCATGGGACTTAATTCCAGTACCAAGGCAAACTAGATGCGTAGGTGGTTTAACTCTAGATTGCCACCTAGGCAGTATCTAAAACTCTTCTTCCCCAGTTTTAATATTGTCCAGTGGCCCACAGTTCTGGAACAATCTCAAAGTGGTTAAAACACCATTACAATTATGAAAAGACAACATTTGAGGGGTATTTTGATTTGTGGAATAAACTTTCAGAGTCAGAAACTGAGTTGGTTTTATTTGTTCTAAATAAAGTTTTGTGCTTAACGGAACTAGCTTCTATAAATTAAGGGATCTTTGCGTACAAGGTATTCCAAAATAGCCAAGACCTGTATTTTGTGTTCAGTAAAATCAAATGCTGTTAAGGGCCAAGGTGAAAATTCTCCATTACAAAATGGGAAAGCCACTACGTAACCCACCAGGGGACTAGCACCTACCTCTCTGTTCGTGCCATCAAAGGTAATTGCACTGAAGCTGGGACTCAACCTCTCCCCACTGACTTCATTTCTTTACACGTCCTTGCTCCTTAACCTTGTGGCAGGTAAATTAGGCAGTGATCTCCCGTGTTCTCTGAGCCATGAGGAAAGGGAGCTGGTGGGGGGCGGAAGCCCAGAACGACTGCTCTACACTGGAGCTTACTGCTCTGAGTGAGGGAAGCCTCATCCCTATTTTTTTTTTTTTTTAATTTTTTTTTTCAACGTTTATTTATTTTTGGGACAGAGAGAGAGAGCATGAACGGGGGAGGGGCAGAGAGAGAGGGAGACACAGAACTGGAAACAGGCTCCAGGCTCTGAGCCATCAGCCCAGAGCCCGATGCGGGGCTCGAACTCACGGACCGTGAGATCGTGACCGGGCTGAAGTCGGAGGCTTAACCGACTGCGCCACCCAGGCGCCCCGCCTCATCCCTATTTTACAGATGAAACTGAGGCTCCGCAAGTTTAGCTACCTCGTTCAAGGTCGCCCAGCTAGTAAGTGGTGAAGCCTTAGTCAAAATAGCATTGCAGCGGCTCTTGCAGTGGCTGATAGACCATCCACATAAGGAAAAATGTAGATCTGAGTTTTTTGGGTAGGGAGGGGTATATTTAACATGAGGGCGTCTTCTATTTTCACACTCAGTAGTTCTAAACTTGGGGCACGCAGAAATGTTTGGAAGCATTTTGCTAGTCCAACGAAGGGGGTGGGTTGTGCTTCTGGCTTTTAGCACTCCGCAGGTCAGGGATGCTAAGACTCGCTGCAATGCTTAAGAAAGTTCTACACAACAAGATATCTACCCCAAGACAGTTTCCTGTCGACACTATAGGCGCTTCATTAGTTCATGAGGCAGAAGTGGTGAAATTACCCTAATTCCCTTTGGCATGAAGTCAGACGCAGAGATGCAGCGACTCATCAAAAGGGAGGTATAAAGGGTAGAGTGGCTAAAATGTGTACAGGAAATAGGCCACGCTGACCAGACTGGTCATTCTGTCTGGCCGGCGGTGCCAACAGACTCAATAGCTCTATGAAAGCTATTCATAAGGTCACAGAAGACAGGCCAGGCTCCACCACTCACTGATGGGGTAACCTTGAGCAAGTTACTTCTCTGAGCTTCAGCTCTATCAAAGGAGAATAATTCAGAAGATTGGGAGGATTGAATGAGGTGTCTGAACATGCCTGGCACAGTCTCTAGGCAGTAAGTTAGGTCCTTTAAGTGGTGGCTCTCATATTTATCTCACCGTTATTATGAAATGCTACATTTGGTTTATGCTCCTCAGCTGTTTCCTTACAGTATTTCCAAAGCACAAATGTATATTCCACAAGGTAACTGTTTTGCCAAAGGCTTACGTGAAAATGTGCTCACCCAACTGCTACCTCTACATCTCTTGGAACAACCAAAAAAAAAAAAAAGTTTCATGGAACTAATAGTAAAATTCAAATTTGAAAAATGAAAAACCTTTGTTAACACACTATATCCAAATTGCATGCTAAAACACTAACGTTCACTATTAGTTCATGCATGCATACTACAAAAGTAGTAACAAAGAATTATTTTTCGTGGCCAACTATGGAGGAAACTAGAGCCCATTAATACTTAAATAATAGTGAAATGCCAAGTGCCCAAGAGGGGGTAGAGCTGGTAATTCAGAAGCTTAACAGGTACTCAAAAGATGCAACTATCTGGTTATAATTAAAATTAAATGAAACAGAATATTTAGCTATATCATCACACACTCACAGTTTGCCAAGGAGAGTTAGACAAAGCCACTGTCAAGCTCTCTGGAACTGCAAATGAAAGTGTTTTCAACATTTAAGGAAAAGCCATCATAGAAGCCCTTCTCAAATGCCTTTCTTCTTCCCAATTCCTGTATTTTGTGAGAATGGACTGTGTCCTCCCAGTGCTCAGTGGCCGGACATCTGGGATGGACAGAGGTGAAGGTACCACTGCAGGACCAAGGAGCACGAATGACAGAGTCCAGACACGCCTCGCCGTTAGTCTGGCCCACAGTCCAACAGTCTCTACGAAAAACTATAAGGAGACTGGAACTGGAATAAGCCATATTTAATATCATCCGTTGTATCTCAAACCAAAAACAACAACAAAAAAAGGGGGGGGGGGCTTCTATGGACCGATGGCTGCGATTCAGAAAATGCTTAACGATACAAAGTAAGTTTTTAAAGGACAGTTTTTATGACAGAATTTTACTCTGTAGCAAGTGTGTAATAAAGAAAAAAAAAGAAAAGGTTTATGTTCAGGAATGTCCACTGGGTTTTTTCCAGTCACCTGGACACACAGGGTGCGTCCTCTAACCAACACAGAGGAGGTGGCACGACACAGACTTCACGTTTGTGTCCTACAAGTTTCACTGCATCTTGACACGATGGCCTAGCTTTGGGCTGACATGAAGGATGCCGAACTTCAGAGCAAAATGGAGGATATTTTCTGACAGGGCCAATGTTCAGTTCTGAGCTTCCTGTTGCAGTGAGCATCCCATTTGAACTCAACAGGAAGAGGTAAAATCTTCTTTGCTGCATCGCTCTGAGCACAGCTGTGGTCTACCTCTTCATCTCCCTTCTCAAGGCAGAGGAAAGGTTCCCACTGTCAGGCATTGGTTAACCGGTGTGTGGTGAGAAGTGCCTCTTAAGTTGAGGGCTTCCAGACTACAGGCCAGCCACCTTGCTCTGTGGGTCACATGTAGTCCTGAAGCATGTACCATGTAATGGAAAGCCAAGTTTCAAAATTAAAAATGGAGCCAGTCACAATCCTGAGTGCTGTGAAGGAGGCAACAAGGCATTCAAACAAAAGATTTAACAAAAACAATGTCTACGCAGTCCATGGCAGGGCTTGAAGATGAAAATTAAAATTTCAACTATGAAATGGGCTCATCAACACCCAGAGACTTGGCTGCCTACCTGGAGTGGAGGGAGGCCCGGAGATCCAATTCTTTAGAGGGTCTACACACGATAACTGGCAAAAAACGTGATAGGACAAAAAATATCAATCCCTTTCTTTTGAAAATGGTTCTTAAGGGAGAGCTTGAGGTTAGAGTCCTTTTTCCACGGTCCTGCCTATTCAGCCATCCAGAGCTTGAAGGTCCTGTCATAAGAGCAAGTGGCTATGAGCTGCCCATCGGAAGAAATGTCTAGGCCCATCACTTTGCCTTCATGGCCAGCCAAAGTCTTCAGTGGGGACCAGCCTGGGTGTGTCCAGATCTTGGCTGTGTTGTCGTAAGCACCAGTGAGCAAGAAATTCCCATGGATAGCTTTAAGAGAAAAGGGGAGCTGCTTGAGGAATTCACATATCAAAAGAGCAAAGAAAATAAAAGCACAAAAATCTGCTACAACACATGATTTTGAAAAAGAAGGGATTTCCCCATTTGGAGAAGTCCAACATTCTCATCTACACTCCTATAAGGCCTCCAGGAAAAAGGGACTACAAGCAGACTTAGGGAAACAAGTAACATTATTAAGTTCTTCTGGCTTTTTCCCTGACAATCTGTTCACAGTAATATTAAGGATTCAGTGCTTACAACTTTCATGGAAAACAAAAATGACTCAAAGCATTTATGAAAGTCTTCTTTACTTCCTGAAATAAGAAGCAAGCTGTGCCAGAGCGGTGTCTGAAAATACGCTACGGCGAAGGAAATTAGAATTTGCTCCTTCTTCACCAGAGGCTAAATCCTCTCCTGTCACACTTCCGAGTGAAGCCAAAGCCTAGCCGCATTCCGTGAAGTACAATCTGCCTGTCTTGTGAACGGGCAAACCGGGAGGAAAACTTACGCTCAAACTTGACACCGGTCACTAAGTTCTGATGGGCGGGGATGGTATAGACACAGCGCCGCTGCCGGAGGTCCCACACTTTGCAGGTGTTGTCACCGCTGCCGGTTGCAATGTGGTAGCTGTGGATCAGGTGTAGTATCGAAGTCAGAAACAAAGATACATTCTGACCAATAACCCTTCCCACCCGTCATTCAATGAGTTTATTTTACCCATTGGGGGAGAAATTTATTCCATAGATTTCCTTCAGGTGGCCTTCTAGAAACATGATACACCGTCCTGTACGCAGGTCCCAAACACGACCAAATGCATCCAGTCCCCTGACAAAAGAATTTATAGATGAACAATCTGAATCCATTTCTCCGTGGAAGCAAGCATACATTAGAGGCGAACCACTGAGCTGCCCCTGGCTATGTGGAAGAGGGCTTACCCAGTGCCAGCCAAAGAGCCATCCTGATGGAAGGCGATGTCATACACGCCCATGCTGTGGCCTTCCTGATGTAGGATCTCCTCTTGAGCCTCTAAATCCCATAAGCGCCATGAGCGGTCATAGCTACAAAAAAAATTAATTAGAAATTAACTAGCAGATACTCAGTTCCTACAATGTGTTATAAACACTTGTAACTTAAATTATGCTTCTGAAACTACTTGTACAACCGTATTAACAAGAAATTCTTTTCTGGTATAAACAATACCTCAATGACTAAGCATATCTGTCTTGAGTGCTAACTGGGAAACCATGGACTTCCTAGTAACTTACTTCAGTGGCTATTTTAAGAATACAATTTCCTAAGAATGGCCCAGCAAAGGCCGTTGCCTTCTTTCTTTCTCAGTTCAACTGTTTAAGTTTTTTTACTCACTGACTATTTGTTGGGCCTTCAGCTGATGCTGGGGAGACAAAGAACAATAAGCAAATAGATCAATGCAACAGATGAGAAAGTATAGGAAGAGACCTACACATTTTTGGTCAAAGATATTCAAATGAGACCACTAAAACCATTTCAATAGGGAAAACAAAGTCCCTTTAATAGATGCAACTAGAGGGGCACCTAGATGGCTCAGCTGGTGGAGCATGTGACTCAGTCTCAGGGTCATGAGTTCAAGACCCACGTTGGGGTAGAGATTACTTAAACAAACGTAAAAAGCAAAAAACGAAAAACACCTTAAACAACAAAAACATGTTCGTATAAAGCACTATATGAGAATGTTCATGACACCTTTATTCTGAGTGATCCAAACCTGGAAAAAGCCCAAATGTCCTTCAGTAAGACAAGGGATAAGTAAACTATGGCAGAGTCACACAACTGAATACTCCTCAGCAATAAAAAGAAACTTCTGGGGCAGCTGGATGGCTCAGTCGGTTAAGCATCCGACTTCAGCTCAGGTCATGATCTAGCAGTTTGTGGGTTCGAGCCCTGCATTGGGCTCTGTGCTGGCAGCTCAGAGCCTGGAGCCTGCTTCAGATTCTGTGTCTCCCTCTCTCTGCCTGTCCCCTATTAATGCTGTCTCTGGTCTCTGTCTCTCTTTCAAAAATAAATAAACATTAAAAAAAAAAATTAAAAAAAAAAAAGGAAACATGCAACATAAATGAATCTTAAAAACATTATACTGACTAAAAGCCAGCCACAAACGAATTCATAAAGTATGAACAGACAGAATTAATTTACAGCGATAGAAATCAGATCAGTGGTTGCTCTGGAAGGGGGAGTCCATTGGGAAGGGACATGAAGGAATTTTCTAGGGTGATGGAAATATTCTATTAAAAGGAATGTGGGTTACATGAGTGCATGAAAATAAGTCCATTCTATTACATGTAAATTACATCTCAATTAAAAAGTTCTTTAACACATTCTGCCCTCAATGAACTTACAGAACCAGAAAAGGAAACCAATTTGCACTCTTTTAACAAAGATTTTATTTTTTTTTTTGAAAAAAATTTTAATGTTTATTTTAGAGACAGAGAGTGCTTGTGTGCACAAGCCAGAGAGAGGCAGAGAGAGAGGGAGGAGACACAGAATCCAAAGCAGGCTCCAGGCTCGGAGCTGCCAGCACAGAGCCCGACGCAGGGCTCACAAACTGTGACATCATGACCTGAGCTGAAGTCGGATGCTTAACCGACTAAGCCACCTAGACGGCTCTAAAGATTTTATTTTTAAGTAATCTTTGCACCCAACATGGGCCTTGAACTTATAAATCAGAGATCAAGAGTCACATGTTCTACTGCCTGAGCCAGCCAGGTACTCCAGAAAGGGAGACTGATTTGTAAGCAGAGAGATTACAATACAACGTGTGGCAGAAACAAAACAAAACATTGGTAAAGAGAATATGGGGCACCTAAATGGCTCAGCTGGTTGAGCGTCCAACTCGATTTTGGCTCAGGTCATGACGCCAGGGTCATGGGATTGGACCCCGCATCAGGCTCCACGATGAGCATGGAGCCTGCTTTAGATTCTCTCTGCCCCTCCCCGACTCCCTTAAAAAAGAAAAAAAGTGAAAGTTCTAGTTTTCTGGCAATTAGTGACTGAAATTTCTGATTAACTGCAATTTAAAAGCAAATACACTTGGGGGCACCTGGGTGGCTCAGTTGGTTAAGCACCCAACTTCGGCTCAGGTCATGATCTTGAGGTTTATGGGTTTGAGCCCTGTGTCAGGCTCTGTGCTGACAGCTCAGAGCCTGAAGCCCACTTAGGGTTCGGGGTCTCTCTCTCTCTCTCTGCCCCTACCCTGCTCCTGCTATGTCTCTAAAATAAACAAACATTAAAAAAAAAAAAAACTAAAGAAAAAAATAAAAGCAAATACACTCGGCAATAACTTTATAACACTTTTCAGATTTTGAGTCATTGCAGTCCAAGAAAATCCTACTTGAAGATTTCTGTTCTTAAAATTTACTTGGCAGTTAGTTGTAAAGGTTAACAACATGCCATGGGCCTGTATGAACAGAACAGGATGGCTTACCAAGTGGTGCCCAAGAAACGTCCTGATGGATGCCACATTACACGGGCCACACGTACTGTATGGCCTTCAATATCTGCCACTGGTTCATCACTGAAAAAGAAACAAATACAAGTGAGTGAGCTATTTTACAGTCATAAATGTTCATTGAATTTGTTAACTGTTGTGACCAATGTACCCATTCTGTATGATTTAAGAGACTATGTAACTAAACTCATAGTTTATTAAAAATGCAGGGCCTTTTTTTTTTTTTTTTTTTTTAATTTAAGGAACAATTTATGTTACTTTCCCAAGTTTTAAAAGATTTGGGACTATTTCATGTGCTTACAAGGCAAAACTGCCCAAAGTATTTCGATAAACAACTATCTATCTTTCTATATCTCAATTCACTGTGATAATCAACTCTTTAATTTTTAAATGTTTATTTGTTTTTGAGAGAGAGACACAGTGAAAGAGGAGGGGCAGAGAGCCTGATGCAGGGCTGCAACTCACGAACTTTGAAATCGTGACCTGAGCTTAAGTCAGATGCCCAACCAACTGAGCCACCCAGGTGCCCCGATAATCAACTCTTAATGCTGTTCTCATTTACGATTAGAGAAAAATAAAAGATAATTCAGCCTGACAAGCAAAATAGTCTCCTTACACCAAAGGAGTGTTAAGATTCTAGAAAGAAAACATACTTTGATAGAGATATGAAGCTACAGAAATCAAACAGTTTTGGTGCAAGTGGATTACAGATAAATTTTCCTCAAACTTTAGCTTGTTGAAGGATCCACATGAAAAAAGGAACTCCTAAATAGACGCTTAGTTTCGTTTTGGTAACCATTAAATTCTCCTCCCCAGTAATCACAGAAAAAAAGTTCTGAAACACCAGTGAAAGGAAATAAACACAAACCCTAAGGAGGGCAATTAAAAAGGGAACTTTGTCAATGTGCATACATAGAGCTAATCAAAGCCCTAGGGGAACAAATATTGCTAAGTGATATGAAGCCAATTAAAACTTGCTCTGCTCAGAAGACAGACCCTATCTGGCAAAGGATGGAGAAACTAATTAGCCCTCTACAGAAACCTGGAATTAAAGTCTCATGTGCTTTCCCAAAGAAAAAAAAAAAACAACTAAGCAACTGAATTCAGATTTCTTTTAGCCAGCAAAGTGCTTTCAAGAATTTTTTGGAATACAACCATCATAAACATGTTAAAAACAACAACAACATCAACTGTTATAACGGGAGAATACAGGCTAGGCAAAGGAGGAAGCGGTTGGGAGGAGACATCAGTTCCTTGGCAAGACTGTCAGACAGAACTTCACTTTCCTCTCCCCTGTGCCCATCTGCTAGGAACCAATGTGCTGCCAAGAATATTATCTTTAGTCAATCTACCAAATGGTGCATTTCTCCAATGTCAATGTATTGCATAGGAGGTGCAAATATATCTTTCCAGAATAACTGGAGTGGGAAAACAATGGCCACTATGTTAGAGGCAAAAATCGAGGTCCAAAGTTAACAAATAAGAAAAACCGGACCCAACTCCTTTGGTGAGAACAGGTCTAAGAAAGAAATCCTACATTCCACATTCACACCAAGCTCCCTGGACTCTCAAGATCATCTCTGGAGTTAAATGCCAGGTTTTCAGGTCCCAAGGACCAACCAAGCAATTATTTACCTTAGTGACTGCAGTATCGACAGAACAGTAATATTTACCTGTCAAGGCTCCAAAGCTTCACAGAACCATCAGCAGCACAAGACGCCAGATTGACATCTTTCTGGTCCAAGGAGACAGTGGATTTTGGATGGAATACAATTGCTCCTACGTTTGTGTTATGGCCTGAAGGGGTGTAAGAGATGAAAGTTAAAGGGTCCCCACTCGTTTTTTTTTTTTTTAATTTATTCCCCTCCCTTCCCAGAAGCGGGTCCCTACTCCTTATAATTTATGTGTGAAAACAGACTATGATGAGTAACACAGACAAGTATTGGAGAACATGTGGACAGATAAGAGTAGTAAAGTGACTACTCAACTATTAAAAAAAAAACTGTTTTAACTTAAATCAATATTTAAATTACAAGGGTGCCTGGGTGGCTCAGTTGGTTGAGCGTCTGACTCTTGGTTTCAGCTCAGGTCATGATCTCAGTTGAGTTTGAACCCTGTTCTGGGCTCTGCACTGGCAGAGTGGAGTCTGCTTGGGATTCTGTCTTCCTCCCTCTCTGCCCTTCCCCCACTCATGCTCTTTCTCAAAATAAAAGATAAACTTAAAACAAAACATTTAAATTACATTAAAAAAAGCAAAACAAAGGGGCACCTGGGTGGCTCAGTCGGTCAAGTGTCCAACTCTTGATTTCAGCTCAGGTCATGATCTCAGGGTTTCCTGAGTTCGAGCCCCATATCGGGCTCCATGCTGACAATGCAAAGCCTGCTTCAGATTCTCTCTGCTCCCTCACCCTCACACTGACTCTCTCTCAAAATAAATAAACTTAAAATAAAAAAGGTGCAAAACACAAACAACCTTTATTTATTTGGTCTAGAGACTGTACAATGCCAGAGTGGGGTTGTACACAAGAGAATAGTGGTTTGTGTATAAGGTCATTATGTTCCCACCTTGTGGTCAGAGAAAACCAAACCCTGTCAATTCAAATCAAAAATTAATCTTGTGTGCACTGGGTCTGAGTGTCAGGCAGAGTATTAGTTTCACTGTCTGAAGAGGGTTCACGCTGGGAAAACAAGTGACATATAAACAAGATTCTAACTCACCTCGGAGAGTGTGAAGGAGGTTGCAATCGGGAACAGACCAGAGCTTGCAAAGCCCACTCCTATCAAATACAAAGGAAAGCATCTCAGCCAGGGTTGGTCTGGGAAGGAAAAGGTACCTTGGTAACATTCCTAAAGCACAATCTCTTCTCACCCCCAAAAAACTTTACAGTGGCACACAGAAAAAGAAAGCTTATCGTTTGATGGTTTACAGAAGAAAGCTATATGCACGTCTCACGCAACCCGAGGCCTCTACAGGACTGTAGTTAATATAGCACAAGCTATTCTCCTCAACGTCTAGAGTGATCGGTGAGGAAAAATAGGACAAATTAAACTATCCAACAGTAATATTAATAATCATACTAACTCCTTAAATATGAAGAGCACTTTACTACTTACAAAGTCCCTAAAATTTTTTAAAAAGACTTTATTTCAGAAAATTTCCAACAAATTACTTTTATTCCTATCATCTCAGTGATCCTTATAATAGACCTGTGAGGTACATAATGTGGGAACGATCATTTCTACTTCTAAGGAAGGTAGCGGAGGCTTGGAGAGGCGGGGGGATTTGTGTAGGTCCTTTGCTTTCTCCTGAAGCAGGCTCAATTTCTATCTAGTCAAGTAGTTCCTGTGCATGCAAAGTAAGGAAGTTTCTCTTCTCACTTGATGGCCATGTCCCAGGAAAATAACTGAATCACTAACTAGAACAACAAAATTATCACATCCTAAGGGCTTTCTGCATATGTGGCAATAACTAGAAAACAACAACAACAAACAGTAATTCGTGTTTACTGAGTCCTTACCACATAAGGCGCACTATTAAGGTAAAATGGTTTACAACGTTATCTCATCCTCCTTTACACATGAGGCAACTGAAGCTTACAGAGTACCTTGCCTGGGCTATCTAACTTAAAAAGAAAAGCTATACTGAGGTGTGGATACTGGTCAGTCTATAAATCCACTATTTATCTGCTCCAAAATGCTAGCATCAAGAGGATGACTGACGTGTCATGGATCTCTGGTGTCCCTTGTGAACAGGCAGAAGTATTATACCCAGACTATCTTGTGTAATATAAGGGGAAAGTACTGGCATCTCTAGTTTGGTACGATCATGAGAAGCAGAGGAAAAGGACACAGAAATGAGCACCTAAGAAAAAGGCTGACCCCCCACCCCCCCGAACCTATCCTCCATTTAGGAAAAAATATCACGGTAAAATGGGACTTACCAACAAGCTGTGGCCAGCATTTTGGAATTAGGACTAAAGTGGCAGTAGGAGATAGGCCGATCATCCCCAATCTGACTGCAGAAATTATTCAAAGACTTAAAAAAAAAAAAAAAAAAAAAGACAAACAGTCATCATTAATAGGCTGATCCAAGAGTTTTTTGGTTTTTCCACAAAAAAAACAACTTTCTGGTTTTAGTCACCCTCCCACCCCCACAAGATTCTTTTACACTTTTGTTGTTAGGAGATACTTATGTTAACGAATGGAGTTAAGGCTCACCTGGAACTCACATGCTGTCTTTTACACTAGCAGTATCACTAGTTTCTGGGTCAGCTCAACACACCCAGGAAAACCATAGAGAGAGCTAAAGTACAGCTTTGACATATTCAAGGGGAACTGAAGTGTAGACCCACAGGCCTCTGTTAAGTCCTAATTACAGCAGGTTCCTGCCACCTTAACTGCCACAGTTGCCTGTACCTTCCAAGAGGCAGGCCGAAGTAGGAAATCTAATGTGTAGTTAAGAGCCCTTAATATATTAGACAATCACTGAGAGCATCTTACCCGGAGAGATTTGTGCAGCTCTTGCATCTGGGAGGTCCTCGTTGTCTCTGGAATCTCTTTATGGAGACGGGCCTCTTCTAAGCGTTTCATTGCCCTGTGACACAGAAACATTACTGTGAACAGACAGACTGGAAACAAAGGTCCACACAAGTATTCCAACCATCAGTTTCATTTAAGAACCACCAGTCTTTATAAAACAGATCATCACTGCTTAAGAGAAAACAAGAAAAAATATGCTTCTTTCTCCTTCTAGAGGCTCTCTGTACCTTGGCAGCGAATAATTAGCAATCCACAGTCTAGCAACCTTCAGGCTGTTTGGTCCTTCATGGTACCAGGTTTGTTGATACTGAAATTTAAATTAAGAGCAGAAATGTTAAGTCTGAAGCATTCCTGCTCCTCATAGCTGTCAGTTCTCTATTGTAACTGTCTAGAAAAAAGGTGAATTAGTTCAGTCATAGGATGAAATCAGGTGTGTGTGCTTTTTACTGCGTGTGTGTTTTAAAGTAGGCTCCATGCCCAATGTGGGGCTTGAACTCACAAACCTGAGATCAAGAGTCATATGCTCCACCGACTGAACCAGCCAGGTGCCCCTCTACTGTGTTTTTATGAACTCTTATTGGATGGCTTCCGGTTCCTTGTTAGAAGTTACACTAGGAATGCTATGATTTTTTCCATGTGTTGAAACCTACCTACCTTCATTTATACCCACACAGGAACCACAAACTATGGTCAACAACTATTCCTGAATGGTAGAATCCTCAAAACTTCCCTTCCCTCTAGCAAAGCAAACCCTGAAAACAGAAAATGAGAGAACTAACCCCTCATTTCCTTCATTTTATTACTGTGACGCCAAAGACATATTTTACCTCTTCTTTGGACTTCTTAGATTTCTCATCATCTTTTTTGGTCTTTTTTAAGGCATCAGTACCAACCACTGAGAGGATATTTCTCAACCTGTAACAAAAAAGATCAGAATTTAAATGGAGTTGAGATAAAGCTAGGAAAAATGTATCTAAGAAGGGAGAAAGCTTGCCCTACTCTCTCCATTTAAGGCAATGTTAAGAGTCATATCATGCCTAAACTTCCAGCATGATTTTTCTTTTTTAAAGTTTATTCATTTTTTTAGTAATCTCTAGATCCAATGTGAGACTCGAACTCACGACCCCAAGAACCAAGAGTCACATGCTCTACCAAATGAGCCACCCAGGCATCCCTCCAGTGTGATTTCTTTCACTCGGTCTTCTTTATTTAGAGATTGCTTAAATTGGACTATAAGCAATTACTGTTTTCAGTTTAGAGTCAACAAGCCCCAACACTGCTACCACTTGGTCTGTGAAGACAGCCAACCTTTGCTCCATGCCACAATGTGCTGGATTATGCACTGAGGTGCTAAGTGTACAAAAATGACTAAGTAGCAGTTCTTCATTCCAAGTAGCATAATCCTGGGGGTTGGGAACGGGGGTGGAGAAGGTAGATGGACAGAAAGTAACAGGGAACCACAATACGTTATAGTAAGTATTGACAGTGGTAAGTGCTGGGCACTGAGGGGAAACAAAAGAAATACCTAACCTAGGCTTGAAGGGAAAATCAGGGATGGTTTCAGAGAGGTGTTCCCTACACTGAGTCCTCAATTAGTAAGGTCGACAGGTCAAGAATGAGACAACTGAAGCTGAGGGTTCAACAAATGCAAAGGTCTGGAGACAGCAAAACATGTTGAACTTGGAATCACAAATAGTTCAGTACGGCTGGAGCACCGAGTGCCGGAAAAGGGCTGGTGAAAGCTAGGGCTACAAACAGAAGTAGGGGCCAGGTCACAAAGAGCTCCTCATGCCATGGTAAAGACGGTTTACCTTTGAGAAAGATCCCTGGGGAAGTAGAGAGAATGGACTGAAGAGGGAATAAGAAAGGCAGGGAAATCAGTCTACTATTTAGGAATCCCCGGAGTCTTAATGGTGGTCTGAATTAAGACAGAGGCAGTAGGGACTCGAGACATTCACCTAAGGGTCGCCATAGTAAGACTTTGCTGTTGGTTGGAAGATAAACAACACTAAAAGTATACCCTTTGTAAATGCTATTGAGAGAGTAACATTCTATGAGAGGTAATAAAGAAGGGGCTTACTTTATAAGGGGTCAGGTGATAAGAGTCTTCTTTGAGAAGGTGGCATTTATGCTGAAACCAAAAGAATAAAAAGGCTTTAAAAGGCAAGAGAGGGGAGGGGTGCCTGGGTGGCTCAGTTGGTTAAGCATCCAACTTTGGCTCAGGTCCTGATCTCATGGTTTGTGGGTTCGAGCCCCACGTCGGGCTCTGTGCTGACAGCTCAGAGCCTGGAGTCTGCTTCAGATTCTGTGTCTCCCTCTCTCTCTGCCCCTCCCTGCTCCCACTCTGTCTCTCTCTCTCAAAAGTGAACAAACATTTAAAAAAAAAAAGGCAAAAAGAAATATTAAGTGGAAAAACAGAAAAAGAGTTTGAGTATTCCAGGAAGACCCTTAAGGCTACTAAGTCTATTAAATTGGGGAAGAAAGGCACAAAAGATTAAAGAGTATGATCCTGGGGCACCTGGGTGGCGCAGTCGGTTAAGCGTCCAACTTCAGCCAGGTCACGATCTCGCGGTCCGGGAGTTCAAGCCCCGCGTCAGGCTCTGGGCTGATGGCTCAGAGCCTGGAGCCTGTTTCCGATTCTGTGTCTGCCTCTCTCTCTGCCCCTCCCCTGTTCATGCTCTGTCTCTCTCTGTCCCAAAAATAAACGTTGAAAAATAAAATTAAAAAAAAAAATAAAGAGTATGATCCACAGTTTTTTTTTTACTCCATGTTGTTGTTGTTTTTTTTTAATGTTTATTTATTTTGAGTGAGACAGAGTGAGAGAGAAGAAGGAAAGGCAGGGAGAGAGAGGGAGTGTAGGGAGAGAGAGGGAGAGGGAGAGGGAGAAATGTCTCAAGCAGGCCCCATGCTCAGTCAGGAGCCTGATGTAGGGCTCGATCCCATGACTCTGGGATCATGACCTGAGATGAAATCCAGAGTCAGACTGAGCCACACAAGCACCCCTACTCTATGTTTAATAAGAAGACACTGTTGGATTTTAAGCAAGCAATACCACAAGTCTGGGACTATTACAATCATCTAGGTGTGAAAGCAATGAAGGTAGAAAAAAGAGGAGGTAGATTTGGGTACAAATCTAGAACAGACTAGATTTTGCTGATGGATTACAAAGGAGGTAAGGCAACTGAAAACTGTGAATGGTAATGTTATTTAAAAGGAGAATAGGAGAAGGGAGGGAAACAGATGAGTTGATTTATACATGTCCAATTTGAAGTACCTACAGAATATCTAGGCTACAAAGAGGGACCTGGGAGTCCTCAGAATATACGTGGTAAACAATGCCACAGGAGTGGATCTCAACACCCAGGATGAGTGTAGAATCAAGACAAAGAACTGCAGTATATAAAGGTTAGGCAGGCAAAAAAAAGAGGCTTAGAAGAATTAGCCAGAGAAATAGGAGAAAAATTAGGATTTGGTTTACGAAAGGGAGTGTTTCAAAGAGGGAGTGGCTTACAGTGTACCAGGGCTATTCTCAGTAAAGATAAATTAGTGACCTTAATAAAAAGCAACTTCAATGTGGCAGTGGTCGGTTTGTTGATGAATAAATGAGGGGTAAGGGCCCAAAGAAAGTAAATGCAGTAAGTGAGGAGTAGCTGGGCCTCAAGGAAAAGGGGACGGGGGGGAGGGGCAGGCTGTCATCCATGCTTCAGAGGAGCTCATCACACCCAGGGCTCATGGCTCAGTTCTCCTAGTGCCAGGGGTAGGCAAGCGGTGACACAGAGCACCTCCTCCAACACTGTGCTCTGGTAGAGAAAGCACTGACTGGTCCCCTCCCCAAGTTCCACTCTTCTGAAGTACCGTTTGCACCCCTCCCCCACTAGGACAACCAGCCCCCTCCCATCTGGGAGCTGCCTTTTCTGTCTGTCCTTTAGCCCTTCTTGGCCCCCAGCTACCTGCCCAGAGCTGCCCCCTCTTCTCTGCTCCTCCCACCTTGTGGCCAGCCAGCCTGGTTTTGTAAGATACTGGGTTGGTACACAGTGTTGTTGTTTTTTTTTCCCCTTGTTATTTAAACAGGCCCAACATTATTGGTTCTATTTAATGGACACGAGATAATGGGAGAGGTTTAGTGACTAAATGCACAGACCATGCAAACCAGGAAAAAAAAAATGATGAAAGGGAGAGATGGGACAGTGGACAGAAAGACAAGGGAGGTCCTCATAACTGTGTATGACTAGCCTGTCACTAAGAGACTCTGTGACCTTAAAATCACAAGAGGAACATCATCTGAAGAATAACCTTTCAATAATAACCAAAAAGTACTTATCGTTATGTTTTATGTCACTGACAAAGAAAGCGTGTTGTCTAAATGTTCCAAGTTCGACAACAAATATTTACCCAACTCATAATTCCATACTGGGGAAGGGGGGTTCGTATATTAACACCCTATTCATAGTTTAGAAAAAAAAATTAGTAATGGAGTAAAAAACTGGCCTACTTAGATCATGGGCTAGACTATATAAAAACAACTGAGTAACATATTTTATTAACGTTACCTAAGACGTTCTATCAAAGTTTTACTACAAATATCAACTGAAATTGGAAAGTAGAACCTTGTGATTAAAGATGAGGGTAAAAATTTAGAAAGGGCACCTTTCTCTTCTTTCAGCCGGACCCTCTCCAAAGAGTGTGATGGGCTCCCCCAAAGCTCTAAGGCAAGCCTTGACCTCTGAGTCATCAGTGGAAACATTGATTTGCCGGGCTCGCTTTCTTCTCTCAAACTCGGCTAATACTTCAGCCTGTCGTTCACTGATGTGCTCTTCAATTTCAAACACCTCTCCTATAAAAAGAACAGGCAATATCAGCATAATCACCAGATCTTCTTCAAATAGGAGAAAAAATGTCTTACAATTGGAGTCTGTGTATACCTCTAGGAACTAATCTAGTACATAAATTCATAGTTTACTGTTTCTCAGTTTATTAGATTGTGTCAAACACAAAAAACTAAATGGCACAGCTTTAAAAGGCAGGAAAATTGGGGGGGCCTGGGTGGTCAAGTCGGTTGAGTTGTCTGACTCTTGATTTTGGCTCAGGTCATGATCCCGGGGTTGTGGGATCAAGCCCTATGTCGGGCACCGCACTGAGTGTGGAGCCTGCTTGGGATTCTTTCTCTCCCTCCTTCCCTCTGACCCCTCCCCTGCTCACGCACGCACTCTCTCTCTCAAAAATAAAAACAATCTGTACATCACAGTTTCATTTATGAAAAAAATTACAAATTTTTACAGCTTTATTAAATTATTGAAAAGCCCAGTTAATAAGGATTACAACATTTTCTACTTCACACATTTCTAGTTTCATTTCTTTCAAAATAAAAATAACTATTAGTTTTGTGACTTAAAACATATTTCATTGAGAGCGAAAACTGCAGAACTAAAAGGAGAGAATGGTACAAACCACAGTAGCTTCAAATCAATGCCAGAACTATGTTAGATCTTCAGAAGACAAATGGAATCAATTTGAATCCAAACACATACTTATTAGGGGTGTATGGGTCAGTTAAGCTTGCAACTCAGGTTTACTTTCTGCTTAGGTTCATGAGTTTGAGTCCCACATCGGGCTCTGTGCTGAACAGGGCCCCACCCACTCGAATTCTCTCTCTCAAAATAAATAAACTTCAATATACACTGAATAAATTCCTGGTAAAATTACTAACAAGTGAATGGGAGAAAAACTGTATAAAAGGTTTTAAGAAAAAGTCTCTCTGGATGTTGCTAACTGGGGTAGTAGGCAAAGGATGGCCTTATAAAGATGCAAATTTAATTGAGAATTTTTTGACATTATAAAACAAAGATAATGAGGGACTCACAATTTGCATCTTACCAGAGGTTATGTTAATATTTCCTGCTTCAATTCCAGCTTTAAGTCCTTCTTTTCCCAAAATCCCAGACTCTCCTTTGGCCAGACGCTCCCTCTCCTTCTCTTCCAAACTTCCGTAATAGATATGTGGTTTCTTCACAACAGGAGCAACTAAGTCATCAGGTGCCTTAGTTTTGGTTGCCTGCTAAATCAAAGACCTGGATTAACTTAAGGCTCAGTCTTAGCAATTCACTAGGCTTCCCCCAAAGGATGGAGCTTCAATCCTATTTCCTCCCCAAAGGACAAGCTGGACACCAGTTAAGGTATTTTCACTGATTGGCCGGGGGGGGGGGGGGGGGGGGGGGGGGGAGGGGGGTCTCTTAATCACTTAAGTTTTGCAGATAGGAAGAGGCTGGAAAAACTAGTGAATTACTTTTGGTAATTTTTCTATCAAAGGTTTGCTTTGGCACATGTTTACATCATTCGGTGGCAATCTCTTCTTGGGTTTTATGAAACACCCGAGGCTTCGGCTCATCCCAGGGGAAAGAAAGGAAAACAAATAACCAACGCAATTATTAAGGGGGAACAAGTTAGTTACCGGCCTACACATTTCAAACGTTTTCAGTCGTAAGGCAACGGACATGAAGTTTGAAGGCCTTATTACAATTAAGAAGTCTGACACAGACATGCATCTGGGCCGCAACACTACTCCCTTTCAGAGCTCCGTTTTTGGACCAGTCGGAAGAGGTATTTACCGTTAGGGGCTGTAGTGAGAGATGCAAATCAACTAAAACACAGGCAAGCACTCAGAGATCAGGAAAACGCTGCAGCGCTAAGGCAGGACCGAGTCTCGCAGCCTTTCACCCCAGTCCTCCACCGCCTTAGCCCGTTCCCGAGCGGCCCCAACCCCCAAGAACACCCTCCCAGCCCCCTTCGCGCTTTCTTGCCGGAGCGAGCTGACATCCGTACCGTGGAGGAGGCTCGTGAGGAAGCCATGCTGAGCTCTGGAGCCGCGAAACCCCAGCCGAAGCCGAGATCTGCGTTTCAGACCGTCCACCGCGCGCCCAGCAAAGCGGAAGTACGTCACCGACCGGAAGTGGGCCGAGGGCCGACGCAGCGTCCTGGGTGACGGGTAGCATGATGGGAATCGTAGTAGGCGAGAGTCGTGGCGCCAATCGAAGAGCCTCTGAGGAAAGCGGGCGGAGGACGAGGTTCTGCAGGAGGGAGGTCCAGAGCAGTCTGGGAAGTGTAGTCCAGTGAGCTTAGCAGGAGACTCGCGGGGGGCGCCGGGGTTCCGGGAAGAGGCTGAGCTGGGTTGAAAAGAGGTAGGTGCGTCGGGTCGCGCGGCCCTGGGCTGAACTCCGGTAGCAAATGGAGGGCTTCCGAGGCCGGTTGTCGCTCTTGGCCCTAATAAGAGGGGCTTCACGCCTCCTGAGCGGAGGGCCATGTTGCCATGGACACCCTCTCCCTGGACTCGTGAGTGCCGCTCTGGAGCTGCGGAGGGTGTGCTGTTCTCCGCTGTGGGGACGTTGTCCCAGGGCCTTCCTCTGAGTTGGGTGAATTTTTGGTGAATTTGAGCAGTGGCGACAGATTGGGCTCAAAGAGCCCTCTAGCGCCAAAGTAAAAATAAAGACCCGGAGGAGGAGGTACGGCCTGCTTTTGTTGAAGTTTGTATTCAGCCCGGTCTTTGTGTCTGACTCCGAGTGAGATGATGCCCACGAAAGCGTCAGGTAAACTGAGCCCAGGCAACTCTACGTGGCCCTGGGTTCCGCTGGGTGCTGGGACATCGGAGATAACAAGGCAAAGGTTTTGCCCCCGTGTTGGGGGTGGAGATGCTTAACACTATTGGTGTTTCTTGAGCTGGACAACCCCCCTCCCCCCCCCCCCCCCCCCCGCCTTCCCCAAGGGCAATTACAATAATAATAGCTATTGTTTATTGAGTGTTTACTAAATGCCAAGTCACGTTCTAAGAACTTGCTGTGCATTACGTCGTTCAATCTATGCAACCACAGAGTACAGAAACCTGAGGAAACTAAGGGCTAGTGAAAGATGAAACTAATTGTCCAAGATCAGTGGCGTGTGGCATTAGAATCTCGCCCCCTGCCCTTTGGCCTCCTGAGGGAGCGCTTTTGCCCGTTACTCTGTACTGCCTCCTAGTGGCGAGCTTTTCACAGTTTGCAGAAAAGTGAAGAAAACCTACAGCAGGGTTTTTCGTCCTTTTAAATATTCTTTCCTCCCTTATTCCCCCCTTGGAACTTTGGCTTCCTCTACCATTTGTTTACATTGAATTCAAGATAGTATTTGATTTCATACAAAGCAATTTTGAAATGTAATGTGCCAGCCGGTTCTGTTCCAAGCTTCCAGGGAGGATACATTTCTTCCTTCGTATACTTCAGAGCCTCTAGCTACTTCCTAGATAGATGTGATAATAATTTATATCTGTACATACTCTTTGAAAGTAAGCTCCACACCCAACATGGGGTTTGAACTCATGACCCTGAGATTAAGACTATGTATGCACTACCTACCGACTGAACCAGACAGACGCCCCTGTAATTGTACATACTTTAAAGGAGCTTTCACTTACATCATTCTCATTTAATTTTCACCATGTAGTTTTTATAGGAGGCTGACATTTATTAACCACACTGAACAGCCTCAGCTTCATTTTTAATATAGAGCCAATTTTGTCAGCTTCAGAGGGTTTCTGTGTTAAAATAAAAGTCCAAAGAAGGGGAGTGGAAAAGCGTAGCACAGCGTTCAAGAAAAGTTCATTTCGTCTAATTGGGGTGTCTTAGTTTATTCAACAACACATTTACTGACTGGTTATTATAGATTCACACTACTTGGGGCAATGGAGACTATAAAGATGTTGCCCTCAACAGGTTGTGAACTCAGTTGGGGAGTTTCACTGTCTTTAAGGAAATTGCTTTTTGTTAGCATAAGCATTACCTTGGGTTTTCAGAGTGTTCTTTTGAGCCTCTTTGCGAACTTGTTCTCTCTGCCTGGAATGCCCTTCCTTACCCTCCTTTCTCTGCCTGCCCTTCACAAGTCAGCTTAGAGATCTCCTCCAGGAAGTCTTCCACATCCCTGTCTTCCCCACGCTCTGCCCAGACCGGATTGGGTGCCTGTGTGGTGCCATCGTGTTATCCTCATCATCTTATTAGAGTATGTTGCAATTTTCTGTTTACGTGTTTGTTTTCCCCACAGACTGCGACTATGCCTTTTAACTCTGTAGCTGGAGCACAAGAAGTGTTTGTTTAATGAATGACCTGTCCATTTAGGACCTATTTAGACCCTGAGGATAACCCCGTGAATTGTGAGTTATATGGGGTTTGCCTAGAATTTAGTAAACTGATTTCAGTATTCAGGAAATCTCTTACAGATTCACAAATCTCTTACAGTTCTCACACAGAGCTGAACAAATTTAACGGCTGTGTACTCTCCCACTAACTATACCGAATTAAGATGTGATGATTTATTTATTTATTTAATTTATTTGTAAGATGGGATATTTTAACTTTATTCTCTAAGGTGGAATGTTTCTTTAAATGTGACTGGAGCATAAGATTAAGGCGATTATTGCCTAGAATTCTCTTTTATAGGCATTTTGCTCTTTTTTTTTTTTCCTTGAAAACTGTTTTTTTTGGAATTGCGGAGTTACAGATCTCCATCATGTAATAATCATACATCAGATGACATCAGAGTGTCTGTGTGAACCCAAATGAGTCTTTTGTATCACTAGTCATTTAGCATGCATGCTGACAAATTGATCTTGTATTTGTAGCTGAGGTTTTTCCCCTCCAGTTTTTCCTCCTCTGCTATTTCTAACAGCTGACAGTTCACTGGGTCTGGCCCTTGGGGTTGATCTCATTATGCTGCGGCGAAAACCAACCCGCCTGGAGCTGAAGCTTGATGACATCGAGGAGTTTGAGAGCATTCGAAAGGACCTGGAGGTAAGAATACAACTTTTGAACCCTTAGGGATATTTAAAACAATAGCTCTTAACTTTTGAACTCCAGATGCTTATACCAATAGCTTATTTGAAACCTCTATTTGGATGCTGTACAGGCATCTCAGACTTAATGTGTTAGTTTCCTGTGGCTTGCTATAACAAATTACCACAAAATTGGTGGTTTAAAACAACAGAAATCTATTTTTTTTTTACCATTCTGTAGGCCAGAAATATGAAATCAGTGTGAGTGGTCCCAAATCAAGGTGTCAGCAGGACCCATGCTCCCTCCAGAGGCTCTGGAGGAGAATCCATTCCTTGACTCAGCTTCTGGTAGCCACTGGTATTCCTTGACTTGTGGCTACATCACTTCAATCTCTGTGTCCACGATCACATTGTTTTCTCTTGTTCTGTCTGTGAACTCTCCCTTGGCCCTCTCTTACAAGGACACATGTGATGACGTTTAGGGCCCATCCGGATAATTCAGGATAATGTCTCCATTTCAAGATCCTTATCACATCTGCAAAGACCCTTTTCCCATGTAAGGCAACATTTAGAGGTTCAGGGATTAGGACCAAAGAGCTTTGGAGGTCACCGTTCAGCCTATTGAACTGAACACGTTAGAACAAAAAACCTCTTGATTTTTTTTGTCAAGGTGGTTCCACCTCAGTGTTCCCTTGTGGGTATCTATATAGATGCTCAAGTCAGAAATCTAGGAGTCACTCCTGAGTTCTAGCTTTTCCTTACCCTTTATTTTTGCCCTGTGCGTCTCCACGGTTACAACCCCAGTCCAAGTAACCATCGTCTCTCTCTGTACAATCTCAGTTGCGTCTTAAAATGTCTTCCTACTTGCATTTTAGTTTCGTTAATCCATTCTCCATCAGGTTTCTAGAATGATCTTTAAAAATTTTCAGATCATGTCATTCCCCTGCTTAAAACTACTCATGGTTTCCTGCACATAGAATAAAATCTCAATTCTTTACCATGGCCTACAAGATTTGGTATGTTCTGGCCCCTTGGGTTTTACCTCCTGGCATTCTTTGCTTTGGTCTCTGTACCCCAGGCACACTGGCTTTCTTCCATTTCCTTGAATATGCCAAGCTATTTTATCACTCGTGGCCTTTGCCCATGTTATTTTCCTCTCCCCCTTTCTTCATGTCTGTTTAAATGTCACTTTCTCAGTCTGAGATGCTGCTTCTGACCTATCCCAAGTTAAGGGTGTCATTCCCATCATGCTGTCACCATCTCATTAGGGTCTCTCAAAGCACTCTATTCTTTTACTTTACAGCATTTGTTATAATTTACGATGATTTGCTTATTGTAAAAGCATTTATATTAGGAGCCTTGACTGTAGAAATCATGTCTGTCTGCTTCACTGTTGAGATCCCAGCGTCTGGTATGATGGTAGGAACTCCGTATGTTTTGTTTTGTTTTGTTTTTAAGTAGGCTCCACGTGGGGCTTAAACTCATGCCCCTGAGATCAAGATCTAAGTTGAGATCAAGAGTCAGACACTTAACCGACTGAGCCACTCAGGTGCCCCTCAGTATGTATTTCTAAGTGTAGCTTATCCCCCAGTATTAGATGTCCATTGATAAGACTTAAATTCTTTAGTAACCCTCAGAATAACTCCTTGACTCCTTAGGATGGTGTACAAGGCCCTCTGTGGCGTAGTCCTTGCTCATCTCTCCACTTTATCTTCCACTGACAAGTTATCTTTAATCTCAGTGCCTCTGCACTCTCGGTTCTCTTTCCCTGAAATGCCCTTTCAGTATGGTTTAAACTTCAGCTGGAATGAGTCTCATAAAGTGTTGGCATACTGAACTTTGACTCTGCAGAATCAGCTCACTATTGAGTCAGTCTTTCTACTAAAGGCAATTATCCAGTGAGTTTGACCTGTTTTAGAGCAACTTAGGAATAGTTTTGCCTTAAACTAAACTTAAATGAAACCAATAGAAACTGGCATTTCATTTGTTACTGAAATTAGTTTAATTACATTTTGATGACTCTGGATTCTGAAACAGTCAGCAGTTATTCCTGGTGGGAAGCCTTTTAAATGATTTCATTCCATTTGGACATTCTCAGTTTCTCATGGCTTATAAAATGATAGTATCCTTTGCCTTTTAACCTGTTTTCACTAAGGTATTTGGGGTGAACTTTGTAATGTTACTTATTGGTAACGTAGACTAACTAGAGAGTAACTCGGAAAGGTCATTTTGTATACACACATACATATATATGTATAAAGTAACATCTTATTCAGTGTACTTCTATGATCTTGGCACTTACATGCGGAGTTCATTAGTAAGTGGTAAATAATAGTGGGGATTCCAGTGGCTAGAGTAGTCGTTCTCCTAATGCACACCGGATAAAACATTTGTTCATTCTCTCAGGGAATGTTATTATCTAATACCATCTTTATAGTTAGGTAGTAGTAGTTATGGGATCAGGGTTAGTCTGTCTTTGAAAATGATCAAACTGAGGGGCACCTGGCTGGCTCAGTCGGTGGAGCATGCAACTTTTGATCTCGAGGTTGTGAGTTCAAGCCCCACGTTGGGTGTAGGGATTACTTAAATAATAAAAAAAAAAAGTGGCCAAACTAAGACATTGACTTGAATTCTGCAGTCTCTTGTGATGTAAGAGCCAACCCTTTTACCTGAAAACGAAATGAAACCTTGAAACACAGGCCTTTTGATAAGATAGCACAAAACCTTGTATTCCTGTGTTACATTTAATCTCATGGTGTTAGGGAAACTGTTAATTTCTGGTGGTTATTGCTTTACCACTTAATTTTTGCATCTGTTCTCTTGAATAATACATTTACTGAAACACCCTTCTCTCCCTCTGGTCTACCAACTCTTATTTATTTATTTATTTTTTCTTGTTTGATTGAGGAGTAATTGACATACATCACTGTGTAAGTTTAAGATGTAGAGCATGATGGTGTGATTGACAGATATTGTGAAATGATGACCGCAGTACGTTCAGCTAACATCCATCTTCTCATTATTATTTATCTTTCTAATTGCAGCTTCCTGCTCTGAAGCTGTACCACTGCACACCCAATTCTCCCTTCTTTGTGTCTCTTTGGTAGTGTGGACTTTCCTCTGTCATAGCCACGATCACCCTGTGTTGTCACTGTCTGTTTACCTGTTTCCCGGTTAGACTGTGACGTCCTGGAGGGTAGGGGTTATATCTTTTATCACTATATCCCTGTATCCCCCTTACCCTTATTATCCATTTAAACCTAGGATTTCAGCTTATTATTCCATAGACCCTAACCCTAGACTTTACCGTATGCCTAGTGCATGGTAGGTGCTCAATAAATGTTTGGTAATGGAAAGAATGTTGCCTAAATCCTAAAACTTTTATACTTTCAGAACCGTAAGAAACAAAAGGAAGAAGTGGATGTCGTAGGAATCAGTGATGGAGAAGGTGCCATTGGGCTCAGCAGTGACCCCAAGAACCGGGAACAAATGATTAATGATCGAATTGGTTATAAACCCCAACCCAAGCCTAACAATCGTTCATCTCAATTTGGAAGTTTTGAATTTTAGAGGCAGATTATCTTGCATGCCAGAGCCCTGGAATGGAGTAAAATGATGGCAGAAGTACAAATAAGGTTTAGAGAATTGAGCGCTTGAAGTCAAGCAGAATGTTTTACTCCTGCAGAGAAATACTTCTGCATGAGATAACTAATGCTTACCTTTCACTCTAAGTGGAAATCGAAACTCTAGTTTATCTCTGGAAAATTTGACTCTATAAAACTTGTCTGACTTTTGTTTTTAAAAATAAATCTATTTTTGGAAAAGTGTGCAACACCCTTAATGAAGTATAAGAATAGTACTGTTAACCTCAAGACTTTGAAAGGTAATTGCTCCAAGAGGTGACATCATTCTCCCCACCTTTACTGAGTGTCTAAACACAGGACACTTGCAGTTGATCCCTGTCACGGACTCATTCAACTTGTCTCTTCAAGTATTTATTGAGTTTCTGTTATGTGCCGGGACCATTTTAGGCATTTAGTAACATCAGTGAACAAAATCCAAGATCTGCCCTTGTGGAGATTAGAGTCTAGTGATTTTGTATAAATGTGATCAAGCTGTGGGTTTCCAGAATCTGTTTACAGAATGGCTTTGTAGCTAGTTTGGGCATAATTTGGGGGGGGGACAGGCAGTGGAGGGAAACATGATAATAGGAATGCTAACAATATTCCCATCATTCCAATTTGCCATCCTTTTCCAACTTGCCTAAGAATTTTTGCCACCAGGAGCTAATCTGAGAGGGTAATTTAGAATCGGAGGGGAGGAGGGGCGCCTGGCTGGCTCAGGAGCATGTGACTCCATCTCGGGGTTGTGAGTTCAAGCCCCACATTGGGTGTAGAGATTACTAAAAAAAAAAAAAAAAAAAAAAAACCTTAAGAAAAATCACGTCCTATTGTTTTCACTGTTTAATTCAACTACAGTGAATTGCCAACTGTGGTAGAAGGAGACTCGAGAGTCATCAGTTTTTAATTTTATTTATTTATTTTGAGAGACTGTGCATGCGTGCACACACTTGAGCAGGGGAGTGGCTGAGAGGGAGAGAATCCCAAGCAGGCTCCTCATTGTCAGTGCAGAACCCAATGTGGGGCACAAACTCATGAGCTGTGAGATCATGATCTGAAATCAAGAGTCAGATGCTTAACTGAGCCATCCAGGCGCCCCTGGAATCATCAGTTCTGAAGAGACCCTTTGGCAAGATTTTACCCAGTTCTAGGGGTAGTTTAAGGCTGGGTAAAAAGATTATGGGAGAGGCAGAGCACCTAGTGGCTCAGTCGGTTGAGTGTCCAACTTTGGCTCAGGTCATGATTTCACAGTTCATTTCAAGCCCCGCATTGAGCTCACTACTGTCAGCACAGAGCCCGCTTCAGATCCTCTGTCCCTCTCTCTCTGCCCCTCCCCCACTTGTGCATGCACCCTCTCTCTCAAAAATAAACGTTAAAAAAATACACATGGGAGAGGCAGTGATAGAAAAGGATATATAGTTCTCTTTCTCCAACTGTTCTTTCAAAACCTTTATACTTCCAGTTTGATAAAAGACCTTCAATTCTGTTATGGTCTTAAAGACAGAGCAAGAGTCAGGCTCCAGATAGGGAAATTGAGTACATTACCTCGAAGCCTGCAAAGGCCAGGATAGAAGAGAAAAAAAAGGTGGGGTGGGGGAGGGGAGAGAAACTAGCTTCTGTCTTAAGCTGTCACTTCCCAGCATAAATAGGCACAGAAGCATGAAAACATTGAGCCTCCTTAATTTCTTCTTCCCTCCTAATCAGCCAATACTCAGGGGGCTGTATATGTAAAGACTGTATGGAGTGCGTTATACAGATTATCTCATTTAATCTTTAACTCCTGTGAGAGTACTAGATCCTAATTTTACAAAAGGGGAAACTAATGCTCAGCTATTAAGGGGTAGAGCTGAGATTTGAACCCAAGCATATTGATTTCTGAACCCATGTCTAAACTTTATGGCTACACTGCTCTCCTAGTCTCCCCCGGCTGGGTCTAGAATGTGAGGCTCTCTATCAGGGGCAGAGTGAGAGGATGCCATTCCAGTTCGCAGGAAATCTCCATGCCATTTTATGTATACAGGAGACATTTACCAGATGAGTACATAAGGGCTTATTGCAGCATAAATCCTTTTAGACACAACTAAAACCCCATGCATAAATTGTTACTCCTCAGGTCCTAGTGTTCATTTCTAGAAAATGGTCAGGTGCTCGTGAAGAGATACTAACCTCATCCCGAAGAGCTTACCTTTCAGTTCCTGAAAGCTGGAGTAAAAATCATCAAAAATATACTTACTATCGTCCAGTTGCCTATTAAGTGCTAGGTGGCTTATACATATTGCACCCAAGTTGAAAATGGTACTATTATTGCCTTTTTATAAATGAGAACACTAAGGTTTAGGGATTATCAAAATCACTTGCCTAAGGTCACACTTCTGTTTTTTTTTTAATTTTATTTTTGAGAGAGTATGAGCAGGGGAGGGGCAGAAAGAGGGAGACACAGAATCCGAGGCAGGCTTCAAGCTCTGAGCTGTCAGCACAGAGCCCAACACAGGGTTCGAACCCACGAACTGTGAGATCATGACCTAGGCCGAAGTTGGAGCTTAACCACCTGAGCCAGCCACGTGCCCCAAGGTCACACTTCTGGTAAGTGGGGGAGCCAAGATTCAAACCCAGGTATGCTGGACTCCAAAGTCCATGTTCCTCATACTACACTATGGAGGTGACTAGGGATGGTCCTGGATGGTAAGATGCTTTCTGGGGGCCAGTGAGTAGGAATGGCAGATAACAGCAGCGTTCTGGCATTTCTGAAGGGATAGGCAGGGCCAGTGCTCACTTCAAGCCTTGGTCGTGAGGATCCTAGAGGCCCAACTCAGGGCCTCTTGACCAATAGCATAAACACCGAAGAAGAGATTAGGATATGGTGGGTTAGCTTTTAAATTCAGGAATCCGTGGTATGCTGAGTTATTTGCAGCATCATGAAGACCCTGTCTCCCGTGAGAAATGTCATGTAGGTCTTCTGGCATGTACTAGCTTGTCATTTCAAGGAGAGTAGGATGAAAATGTAAAGGGATCAAAACACTTAAAAGTCTGACATCTTAAAAACTGACGGTAATGGCCGACAAAAAGACCACTTACTCTACTGTCACTCTGGGCAGAAAGACATGCATAGAATCACAAAATCAAAATATTTATTTTGTTCTTTTACATGTGACACTGTTAAAACATTCCTACTACAGCAATACCGCTCTCCAGGAGCTTACAATCTAAAACGGTCAACATTAATTGTAGACTCAGTGATTAAGGCATTATATCAAATGCAGACTTTGTATCTTTAGATGTATCTTCTGAAAGAAGCAGCTGGAGAGAGCAGGATCAAAATTAAAGGACATGAACATGTAACCCCTGCCCCCTCCCCTTCCAGCTCCTTATAAGAAACTCTGTGGCTAGATCCCAAGCCCAGAGCCTCAGTCTGAAATAGAATTCCAGACAGTCCTACCATAGAAGTAGTGAAGAAACCTTAATTTTTCATTTGCTGTTGGACACAGAGGATTCCCTGTTCGTGGACAACAAGGGGCTGAGTGTTCCTCCAACATAGACTGGAGACAGCACCTAAGATTCTGGGACTCTGCAGGTGGCACTAGTAGGCAGTCCTTTACTCAGCTTTTTATAGACATTCCGGCAGAACAACTTCTCCTCAAAGCGTGCTTAAGGGGTTTTACAACTTCTGACGTGTATCTAGATCCACTGCACAGCTATGTCCACTGCATCAGGAGGGCTAAGGAGATTAATAAACCAGATATATGGGATTAAAGACTGAAAAGACAGAAAGGGAAAGAAAAGCCAAAGAAATGGTGATACAGGCTTCTAAGAGATGTTGAACAGGGAAGGAAGAAAAGAAATTTGGATCCAGAAGGAACAAAGAAGTCAGGCACTAAACTGATGAACAGAGATACACAAATCAAAGTCAATGAGATCATTAACACAATCCAAGAGCTCAAGAAAGATGGAATTTAAGGTTTAAATTGTTTCTCCTTCACTAGCTTCTTCCTTTGGCAACCTAATCTAAGAATTGCTGGAATTCAGGTTTTACATGAAGACCTATCCCAAACTGATGTTTCTCTGTTGAGTTTCAAACTCACAGCACTTTGTCTTAACTGGCCTCGATTTTTCTTACCTTACTGATAAAGTCCTGTTTCTGAAAAGGATATTTTATAGCAGCTCATGCCAAGATTTCCAGAGAGCACCAGGGTCACTATTAAACATTGAGTCTTATTTTCTCATGGTATTATTATTCCTTGGCTTCTGAGATAATAACAGGCTATTTACACCTTCCTGTTGGACTCTGTCGCTACCTGTCATTCACTCTACTCTTGCTAAATATCAGCACAAGTGGTTGGAATGAGAAAAAAGCACAAAACTCTAAATCTTGGTTCTTAGATTTTACCCTCGATCCAGGAAGCTGATAACCCTCTCTTGACTTAAAGCCATGGAAGTACACATTCCTTGCTCTCCAATATTTAACTGGCACCCACAGAGAAAGTACAAACTTCAAAACCACAACAGAGACCAACAGAATAGTTGTGTTTTGTCTCCTCTGCCCTGAGGCACGACTGGAGTCTAGCACCAAGGAAGGCAGGATTTAACAGACTAGCACAGGAAGAGTTGCTTCATGCAGGTAGTTTGGACTGGGAACGAGACTGCAGTGTAACCTAACAACTGAACAGAATAAAAATCCAGTGTGGTTCTTCATTGAGAAAAAGAGGTTTTGGTCACATGTGATCTAATGAAACCCCAGAGAGTAACGAAGATGGTCATGTAGAAGATGAGGACCTGCTTGGTGTGGACATGGATGCTGGGGGCTGAGGAAAATCTGATGATCAGCAGACCATACCCTAAACCTCTCCAAAGAGAGGGCTGGGCTTTTGCCCTTCTGACCCATGACTAGCTGATTTTATACTGCAGCTCAAAGGTCTTCCTCAATCTTCAAGCTACTTCTAAGAAACCACAGACCTTTAAAAATAAAGACTAGTGATTTCATACATACTGATAAAAGTTACTTTGGCTATAGCCCTTGGGCACACATACACACAGCTGGAGCAGAATAGATGTTTCTGGAATGATTAAGTATTGACCAGCAGCATTTAGTACACGAGTTAAGCTTAGACATATCACCTACCACCAGCAGTTCAAATTCCTGTGCCCAATACCAGGTAGCTCACCGCACCAGGTGACACTTCCTTAGTTTTAAAACAGAGATTTTCAAAGTGTGGTCCCCTGACCATCAGCAGAATCATCGCCTGGGAACTTGTTAGAAATGCCAATTTTGGGGCTCTGGGTTGAGGCCCAGAAGCTAGTGCTCTAACAAGCCCTTCGGGTGATTCCGATGCATGCTCAAGTTTGAAAACCACTGGTTTAGAGGCCAACATAAGAAAACAATAATGAAAGAAAATGATTCAAACTCTTGATTCATTCAGCTGTGACAATCCAAGGTACCAAGTCAAAGTATCAATGGTTTTATTTTAAAATATCTATTTCTATTTTCTCAAATTGATTGTCATCTTTTTTTTTTGATTGACAAGTTCATTCTAATCAAAATGCCAAGTAGGAACACAAGTTCATGAGCCAGCCACCTAAGAATGCACACTTCTGCACGCCCCAGCCCTGTGTTTAGTCTCAAACCACCCTTCTACACACTACAAAGATTCTGACGCAACACATCACAACTAGTGAAAGGCACAATGTATTTCACACTTATCGAATCCAAAGACTGGAACTCACTTTCAAGTGTTAAGTTTGGGTTCTGGGTTTAGTTGGGCCAGAATTTCCCTCAGCTTCCATCAATCCTAGCTGAATAGAATCTCCTTCCATCACCGACCCAGGAGAAACCCACCAAATTCACACACTGTCTGTTAACAAAATAAAAACAGAGGACTAAAAAAGGAAGCAGGTGATCAAGTCTTGAATAGAAAGCTACCTGGCTTGGACAAGAACATGTAACTTGGATCTAAGATGATGAGGGAGGAGAGATTCTGAGGGAATCTCAGATCATTAGAAAAAACCCAGGGAGGTTATCACCTTAGCTAAGAGACTAAAAGATAAGCCTCTGTTGAGTAGGGGTGTGTGTGTGTGTGTGTGTGTGTGTGTGTGTGTGTGTATGTGTGTGCGTGTGTGTGTGTGTGTGTGAGAGAGAGAGAGAGAGAGAGAGAGAGAGAAAGGAAATAAGGAGCAAGAAGGGAAGATTGGAGTAGGAATCATGTCTTTCAGTCTTGAACTGCTTCCCACTGCAATCGATAAGGCCACACCATGGAGTTGAACGCTAATGGCAATGCTCTGTGATGTCCACCACCACTGCCTTCTTCCAGCTGAAGAGAAAGTATCCTGTGCCAGCCCCCGCTGCTACTGCAATGCAGAGGTACCCGTTGTAGGTCATGAAGATGAGCATGAGGAAGTAGCTGATGACCACTTGGATGATATGCAGCACTGTCTGCAGGAGGTGGGGAAAGCTCAGCATCTGTTGCCTGGAGAACAGAGAGGAACATAGCAATCAGGGACCCTGAGCGGTGTCTGGGCAGCTCAAGAGAAAGGGGGACAGTTCTGGTCACAAGCTCAGCTTGAACTGGACTCCTCACAGCCATCCAGGCAACTCATGGCTTCTTTGTGTATGTATGCTGTGTACGGTCCCTGGAGTGAAACATGATAGGGCTGCCGGGTTAATAAGAATCGGCCAGATACAGTTCTATGTCCGCAGGAGGAGGAGAGGAAGGAGGACTAATTCCCTAACTTACCTTTACCATGGATCCCAAAACGGAAGCCCTAAACCCTCCCATACTTATTTGAACATTTTCAGGCCTTCCACCTTTGCAAAGTTCACATTCTAAAAAACAGAAATAGAACCAAGGGTTGGGTAGTATAGTACAAAGTATTTACAAGGGATCAGGAGGCGTGGCTATCCCCTCTGTCACTTACCAGCTCTGTCACCTTAGGTAAGTCACAACATGTTTGGGCCTCAATAATACTGCACTTGCTTGAAAGCAGCATATTGGTCTATAAGAGTCTTCAAGGACTCCAATTTATTTCAGTTTTTTTTTTTTTTTAACTTATTTTCAAAGACAGAGAGATAGAGAGAGAGAGTGCGTGGGCGTGCATGAGTAGTGGAGAGGCATAGCCAGAGGGAGAGCCAGAATCTCAATCAGGCTCCATACCATCAGCACAGAGCCCGATGCAGGGTTCGAACGCATGAACCGTGAGACCATGACCTGAGCTGAAATCAAGAGTAGGATGCTTAACCTATGGAGTCATGCAGGTACCCCTCCGATTTAGTTTTTAAGACCTACATTTCTATTAAAACTCAAAAATCTCAAAAGGCATTTGCCAATCTGTGGGGAAAAACCAGCAGTAATCTAAATACTTTCTTTGACGGAATACAGGTTTTCTATATAGTCTTACACTGTAAACCAAATGAGACTAGAGCTGGGTAGATATAGAATCACCAGTAACTCAAGAAGAGGGCTATTGCTAATAAAAGAGCTGCTTTGCTGCTTAACTAATCCAGCTCTCCAGAACTTCCCTCTGGATCTGTTCAGTCTTCTTACCCAACAGTTTTGTGTGTCTCCATAAGGATGGTTCCATTTGGTCCTGGGACAGGCATGGAATTGTAGCGGATGCTGACTTGTGACTTACGCAGTAGGCTCTCTCGGGCTATCTTGAGTCCTTCATAGAACATTGCTAGTAAAAACACTGCCACGAAAGCTCCCGCCATTTCTAAGTAGGGAAGGAAAAGATGGTGGTATGGTCAAACATGCAAAATCACTAGGTGGTGTGCTGTCCAAGCTAGAGACACAACATAAAAAAGGGCTCCTTTCAGTGTCTGAACACATTACATCGTTACCTCTCTACTGCGCAGATAGCAGAGAATAGCAAAGACGGTGTGACGGTGTTAGTGAAAACCATTGCCTCCACTGAAGAACATACTCATTTTCTGATTATGATACAAAAAAATCATCTGAACAACAATAACCTTTAGGTCTGGCTGCTTGATGTCATAAATTTGCTGAACCACACAACACAGAGTACGCAAAAGGGGAATAAAACAACATTGTAAAGTGCTATTTCCTTGAGCAAAGAGAAAAAAAGAGACCTAAATCAAGAAACAGACTCTTCAGGTGGCTGGGTGGCTCAGTAAGTTAAGTGTCTAACTCTTGCTTTTGACTCAGGTCATGATATCGTAGTTCATGAGTTCAAGCCCCGTGTTGGTTGGACTCTGCACCGAGTGGAGCCTGCTTGGGATTCTCTCTCTCTCTTTCTCTCTCTCTCTCTCTCTGTCTTTGTCTGCCCCTCCTCCACCTGCATGTGCTCTCTCTCTCTCCCCTGGCTCTCAAAATAAATCAAGTAACTTAAAAAAAAAAAAAAACATTGTAAAACAAATATTTTTGATGTTTATTTATTTTTGAGATGGGGGAGAGGGGAGGGGACGTGGGGGAGGGCAACGAGAAGAGGACAGGGGATCTGAAGTGGGCTCAGCTCTGTGCTAACAATAGAGAGGCTGATGTGGGGCTGAGCCGAAGTCAGATAACTAACTGAGCCACCCAGGCACCCGAAAACAGACTCAACTATAGAGAACAAGCTGATGGTTACTAGAGGGGAGGGGGCTGAAGGGGGGATGAGTGAAAAAGGTGATGGGGATTATGGAATACACTTGTGATGAGCACAGGGTGTTGTATGGAACTGCTGAATCATTGTATTGTACATCTGAAACTAATATAAGACTGTACGTTAAGTAACTAGAATTTTAAAAACTTAAAAACAAAGTGCTATTTCTTTCTTCTAAAGTTTATTTATTTTGAGAGAGAAAGAGAGAGAGAGAGAGAGAGAGAGAGAGAGACAGAGAGAGAGAGAGAGAGAGCGCACAAATGGGGGAGGGACAGAGAGAGAGAATCCCAAGCAGGCTCTGCACTGACAGTGCAGAGCCCAACGCGGGGCTCAAAGTCACTAACTGTGAGATCATGACCTGAGCCAAAATCAAGAGATGGCACTTAACTGACTGAGACACCCAGGTACCCCAATAAAGTGCTATTTCTTGAATAAACATTTTAGTTCTAAGTCTTTCACATTGTTAATAATCATACGAATATACTCAAACTCCAGATTTAACACACAACTTGAACTAAATGCTTCCCCTTTTCTCCAAATTGATTTTGTGGCTCCAAAGATATACCTTCTGAAAGCAGTTCAACCGATGATTGAGCTTGAGCAATTTGAATTTAAGGCATACCCACTTAACATTACAGACACACAGAAATGGGTATTAGTTATCTGCAAAGTAGGAATGACCCTAAGATGAGCCATGCCAAGAATCAGGAACGATGTAGACCAGTTTGCTATGCTAGAAAGACCACAGGAGTAGGGAGGTCTAGAAAGTCTAGATCCCTGTCCCATCTCTGACATACTAATGCTATGTGATTTAGGGCCAATCATTTCAGCATTTGACCCTTAATGTATCTATCCATATAAAATTGAAGGACTATACTGGATCAATAGTTTTCTACCTAGGATTATTTTGTGGTTTATGCAAAATGCTTATGTCATTTTTCTAAATGTTTATTTTTGAGGGGGCAGGGAGGGAGAGAGAGAGAGAGAGAGAGAGAGAGAGAGAGAGAGAGAGAGACGCAGACAGAGAATCTGAAGCAGGCTCCATACTATCAGCGCAAAGCCCAATGTGGGGCTTGAACCCACAAACTGTGAGATCATGACCTGAGCTGAAGTCAGATGCTCAACCGACTGAGCCACCCAGGCACCCCCTTATGTCATTTTACCTTGACTATAGACTTACGTCCAGGATCAATAACTTATCAAATAAGGAAGCACTCTAGAAAAGGATGAAAGGAAATGGATTGCAAAAAGATTCCTAAATAATTCCTAAATAATTATTTTTCAGAAACTCTAAAACATGTTATTTAAGGAAGGTTTACTGTAGGACCAAAATAAGCATTGTGTATCCTTACCTTCTAGGCAGTTAATAGGAAGATGATTATGTATCATAACCATAACCATTCAGTAATAATGGCAGAAAAAGCTGCTGGGTTTCTAGATTCTTTGTCACTGCCTCTCCTGTGTCATTCTCGAATACCACCCGATGATGAAGGTTTACTCACCTCCAGCTGTATTGATCACCAAACCAGAAAATAACAGTTCCACATTCTTAAAGCCAAAGTAGAAGGTCATAGACTGCCAGAAAACCAAAACAAGTCAATTAGAGATTTCAGGTAAAGAAGCTTAGAGCATTTGAAAGTATCAGTTCTGGATTGTAAGAGACTTTCACTGAAGTGGGAGGCTCTCTACTTCATTTTAGCACAATCACCATAGACACGCTCTACAAGTATTCTTCCTTGTCCCTACCACCTTCTCTCTCTTTCTAATTTTAATTCCAGTGTAGTCAACAGACGGTGTTATATTAGTTTCAGGTACACAATATAGTGACTCAACAATTCTACACATTACTCAGCACTCATCGTGATAAATGCACTGTCCTGTTCTCTTTTCCACACAAAGCAGAACTTAATTCAGAAAAGAGTCAATTTTGAATGGAAGGAGTACACAAGAGCCCCAGAAATCCTGGTGCTGGTGTGGCTCTGAAATTAACCTGCCACGTGATCTTGGGCAAATCACTGGTCTTGTCTGAGTCCGTCTCAGCTTTTCCTCCTCAGTAAACTGATCTTTAAAGATGATAACTTGCCAGTCTATGACCCAAGTGGGCGTAAAGGGCCGCCTCTCCTGAGGTACTCACCATCATCATACCGTCCATTCCCCCGCCATGAGAGTGGTGGGCCGAAGTAGTCGGGTGGTGGTGGTGGTGAGGAGGCGCCGTTGTACTGTTGTCAGCCATATGGCTTGTGCCCGTATGGTGGGAATGGTCCACGATTGCAGGAAAAGTTGAGACTCGGCAGAAGATTCTTTAAAGAAAAAGAATTATATATACTGACTTCATGATATAAAATCTTGATTATCTTCTAAATTTTGTTAGTTTTATACACCTTATTTTTTAAATGTTTATTTTGAAAGAGAGAGAGAGAGAGAGAGAGAGAGAGAGAGAGAGAGAGAGAGAGAGAGAGAGAGAACGAGTGGGGGAGGGGCAGAGACAGAGGGAGACACAGGATTTGAAGCAGGCTCCAGGCTCTGAGGTGTCAGCACAGAGGCAGATGTGGGGCTTGAACCCTCAAACTGTAAGATCATGACCTGAGCCGAAGTTGGACGCTTAACGGACTAAGCCGCCCAGGTGCCCCTAAAATCTTGATTCTTGATAACTATTTGTTTATATGGGATTTCATCCAATAGAGATTACCTTTGAGGACTGGTGCACAAGGGATTTGCGCCTAGGGTTTCAGAAACTTAACCCTTACTCTGCAGAATTGTTCTTTTGATAGGTATGTTCAAAGTACATCTAAATTTAAACATAGAAAGAAAAGTAGTTTCTTTGGGTTGCAAGAAACAATTTGTATAATGGACAGATTGATGTCATTAATGAAATTTAACTTCTCTAAGGCTTTCTAACCATAAATGTCAGTAGATTAAAAAAAAAAAAAAAAAAGTACTTCAAATAATTCACCTAATTGGATGGCCTGTGTTTTATCAAGATATTAAGAATGCATTTTCACGTATAGGACAACCAGCCTTCAGCTAATTTAAACTTGAAGAAAAGGTCTATTGCTGCCCTAGGCAAGCAATGTGCTCAGAAGATACAATTTCAATCTTAGCTGAGCATTAGAGCTAAGAACACTGAAAACAGGTACAAATTGAATATTCTATATTAAATTAAGTCCAGACGACTGGATATTCAGCCTTGTGTCTTTACTGTCACATTACTGGTTTACTGCAAAAGTCCACCTGGGACATAAACCAAGGAGCAAAAACTCCTGTAGCTGGGGTGGGGGTAGAGAGTGGGAAGCTGAGAGTGAGGTGTTGGTGGATTCTCTTTATGTGTCCCTCAACTCGAGTCTGTGGAGGAAAAGCGTGCTTTAGAAATTCCTCAGCCTGAGTGTGCCTCTCATTCAATCAATCAATATTTATCAAGCTCCTACTATGTGCCAAACTCTGAGCTAAGTGCTAGTGATTCTGTGAATAAGACAAACGAGGTACCTCATGGAGAGAGAAATGACAAAGTAAACAGAACAATTTCATGGTGTGATTAGTGCTGTGAAGGAAATAGGGTAATATGGCAGCGTTACTAGGAGGTGGAAAAAGGCATATGTTAGACCAGGAAATCTTTTTAGATTCAGGGAGTTATGTATGTCTAACTTAAAAGCACAAATATTCAGTCACCTATTTTCCCCTCTTCAAACTCCCGTCTCATGATTCTATGACAGCAAGCTTAAGAAACAGGCTTGTATTTCCAGCAAAAGACGAGGCAAAGTATCAGTAAGGGATAATCAAAGTTCAACTCTGAATTTAAGTAATTTTCATGCCAGACACTATATTATTTCATAATTATAGAGCTTGACAATCTGGTATTATTAATACCATGGACATAAAGGACATCTGTAACAGGCTCTTTGTCCATAAAATTTTTACAGCACAGAGTAAAAACAGAATGCACACAAAAATAATCAACACGACAGCACCCAGAAAATTTCAGTGATGGGAGAAATGTAAGTGGGCAGCAGTTTTCGGATAAAAGAATCACGGTAGAAGGGAGAGAGCACTGGTATCCGAGTGATGACAGATTATAGTTTTTGAGCCGAGCAAGTGCAGCGAAGCAAGCATGAGAAGACTTTTGCCAGCCAGAAAGACTGAGAACACATCCTCATAAAGAGACTCAAGTACAAGTCACGGTTTGTTCTCTTCCAAGAAGAGTTTGAAAAGTGATTATAACAAAAGAAAACCATAAAGGATAACTTCATTTCACATTATCAACCCGAATCCTGGCCACTGATTCAGTGATTATTTGCAGCGTCTTCTGGTGTAAAAGACTGAGGGAAATAAGATACAGAGATGAACCAGACATACAGTCTTTCACCAAGGAGCCTCAATGCTAAAAGCTAAACAGGGAAACCGAACAGTTTTAATTTTTCATTTTGGGCATAAGAAGACATGTAAAGAGCAGTTTAAAAAGCAAGATCTTAGCACCACAAACTCAAGATTTGCACCCTTGAAATCCTTGATGAACTTTCACATATTCTTCCCATAAACATTTTAAGACCCACAGGTTCCTACTTGTTTAGGTACCTCATTATAGTTAGAGACACCTGCTCAATGAAGACCTATCATCAAATCTCTTCAGACATATCACTGGCCCGATAATTCATCTGTCCAAATCTAAAGAACGCCTTTCAAAGTATGCACCTGTTTCAAAAATAAAAGCAATTATATTCTTTTCTCTTCCTACTTGACTTTTCAGTGCTGTGTCCTATGTGTTTGGATAATTCATCTTCTATAGCAATCAAACACATCTAACCCCTTCTCTTCAGAAGAGAAATTCTACTTACAGGAGGTAAACTGGCAGTTGGTTAGTGTAAGTCTGTTTCTTTCAATAGCTTTAATCTAAGAAGATCCAAGCTCAGCTTCTTCCAGAATAAAAATGGGTACTGAGTTGAGAATAAATCAAAGAACAGTGGCACAGCAATATCATTTGCTGTTTCAATTTGTAATCTGAAAAGAATGGTTTAATCATGAGTTGTGCTCTTTTGTCTTTGGTTTATTCAAGCTTCTCTCAACTCCACAGCCAACTTGAACTACTTGCTGCTGTCCAAGAACTTTTTTCTCTAATATAGCTCCACCTCACTGTCTCCAAGAACTAGGTTCAAGGTCTACAAAGTAGCTATAGTTCTTTTATGCAATTTTCTTGATTTGTAAAAACCTCTATCATTCACTTCGCTTCTTATCTTTATCCTTCTACTTCATCAAATTTACAAATTATTTATAAAGAATACCAACCAAAAAAAAAAAAAATAATCTGAATGTATCACTCAAGGATAAAACTGAAAAAAAAAATATGAGTATTCCTAGCTTTCAATCCACAATAAAATCCATCTCCAATATTTATTTACCAAGCTGAGTGTATAGCTAGATGAAAAAATTAGGAATATAGTACTTCTGTTTATTTTGCAATTCAGGTCAACTAGTTTTCTCTAACAGAGTTCATGAGGGACCCGTGCTGGAGAAGCACCTTCACTTTAGATAACAGAGTGATGAGCTCAACTACACAGCTGGAAACATAGTCAAAGAATTTTGAAGGTGCTCTGGTTGTACAACCTGGGAGACTCACTCACCCTCTCTGGAGCTGGTTCCTGGCCAGTAGAACGTGGAGGGCTACTGGGAGGGTGACATGAGATAAAAGGCTTAAAGCATCTAGCAGAGTGCCTTACAAGTGGTAATGTTATCATTCCGTGGAATATGAGGAGATAAAAGACGTTAGATCAGGAAAATCCAATGGATAAACTTTGTGGGAGAAGACACAACCAAAATATTATGCTTGCTTTTCTCCTACAAAGTATTCTAGCCAAGACCACATTCAAGGCCCTTTCTGCTTATCCTGTCTCCTAACGGAGAACACAAAGTGGCTCTCGACACTCATGTGTGTAGCTCAGAATTGCTCTGGTTTGAAATAGTTCCTTCTAGCATAGACAAGTCCCTGGATCTTTCAGGAAATACAAGAGAAAGGTTTAGGATCTGACTACAGAAATCAATCAATCAATCAATCAACCAATCAATCAAGGAAGCAAGCAAGCAAGCAAGCAAGCATAAGCTTCTACAGAACTTAGTTCATACAGAGTATAAGAAGTTTATTTCTCAGAAGGCTTTACACTATTCACTTTCTATCGTATCTTCAGTTGTATACTTGAAGTCAGCTATATGCCAACTTGTTTGTATTGCCCTGAATACTCTCAGATGTGGAAAATGAGATGGCACATTCTATGCTGAATGCCACATAGCTTTGTATTTTGTTCTGTCTTTCCCTTTCCCCCACTTAGTAAGTATTGTGCAGCATTTACACAAATAGGTTCTAGAACATCCCTGTATTCAAGGGTCTAATTATTTCTCAGTCTACTTCTGAGGATCATCAAAAAAGAAGTTTTCTCTATTCCTCTCAAAACAGGCACACTGTAAAGCACCAAGGGCCAGATTCTTTGCAAAGTCTAGCATCTTCAGCAAAATAAATATGAGTTTATGAACAGAAGTTGGGAAATTGGCAAGAAGGCTAAATTCTGATGCCCATTCTGAGTCTTAGCGTTGACTTTCCTTTTAATGGATTTATTCTAAACCTCAAATTCTTTTTTATTTTCCTGGTACTGTACAATGATGGATAAGAAACAATAATCATAGGGACTATGGAGATCAGACCCCACAAAAAGACTACACAGAAGTAGTCAGACATCTGCCACAGGGTCCCTTTTCTCCAGCTCAGACACAGTCTGGAACCTTAGACAATTGTTTGAGACTGCCTACAGTGTTTCCTGATAAAGAAAATAAGGAAGAGAGTTTTCATTTTTAAAATGATAAAGGTCATATTCCTCTTTAGACGTGTAAAACCATAAAACAAAGACAAATCTATCTAGTTGCTCCTCTGCTTTCTGCAGTCATTATTTTTATTGAGGACTTCTAAGCTTTCGGCAAGCACAGATAGGGAAAATTCAAGGTCACAGACACTATGCTACCATAAACAGGGATTCATGCTTATGGACTATGTTCTCATGATCAAGCAATCCTGCCTTTTGATGACCTGTACGGGGTCAGCAGATATTCTGAGAAATGGCTCTGGCCTTGTTTCAAGTGCCCCTATAGGTGAACTTCAAAATTCTCTTGATGACTGTAATTCCACACTATGTTGTCCTTTGGGGAGGGAGGCCTTTAAAGAGACGCAGAGGTAAAGGAGAGATATAATGCAATAACAAAATAGGGTCTAGGTGTACCTCCATCACATGGCATTCCAGCCCAATATACTAGAGTTTTGTTTTGTTTTTTAAGCTTATTTATTTTTGAGAGAGAGTGCACACGTATGCGCGCTTGCGAGTGGAGGATGGGCAGAGAGAATCCCAAGCAGGTTTGGGGCCCGTTCTTACAAACTGTGAAATCCTGACCTGAGCTAAAATAAGAGCCAGATGCTTAACCAACTGCACCACCCAGGCACCCCTACTAGGGTTGTTTTGAGAAAAAGTAGTAGCTCCCAGTAAATAGGAGGGGGAAATATAATGATGAACACATAGGGGAAGACCCTTCCCCTTGAAGGCTATATTGTTGTTCCATTCATCCCTCGGCCCTGGCCTCATTCTGATACCCCAAATGGCTGGCAGAAATATTGGTCATAATTGTATGACCACAATAACCACATAACCCACCTAACGCTTTGGATATTTTAGCTGCCTCTCCTTGGCCTGTGTCCTTCTTGAGGACACTGAATTTTACCAAATTTATTTATAAAAGGCTTGAGTAAATCGTGGGTTTACACAGGTTCTCAGCCAGTACTGGCAAAAACTTATGAAGTTCTGCCGCATCAATGTACTAAATACAGTTAAGTAAAATTATGCAGTAGAGGTAGAGAGAAAATAGGTCAGGTCAATAAGAAAAAAAAAGTAAAAGTCCCTAAAATCACAGACACACACATAGAGCTGTCCCCAGATCAACTCTGACAGGTGATGGGACATGATAGTGATGAGGGAAGGGAGCTTGGGGCAAGCTGAGGGCAAAATACAGGCTGGCACCCCATGCCCCCGCCACCCTGCCGGTGGAATACGTGTGATATTCCTCAGACACTCCCAGCTACCCAAGAACAAAGGAAAGGGGTTTAAGTGCTTGCCATGGTAATATGGGAAACTAAGGCAAATGAAAAATTAAATTCCCTTATTGCCTACAGCCATTGACAAGTCCTCGAACCAGCAGAGTGACCTTGACCTCCCTCTAGGATCTCAGCTGCCTCAAGGATAACACTTTGCTAGGGGCAAAAGAGAACCTTGGCTTAACATTGTCCCAACTTCACCGATCCTATAAATCCTATAAGTCGATCCTGTAAGTCCTATAAGTCGACTTCCTTTATCTCAACTGCCCCAGGATATATGCTGGCAATCATACTCCAAGTTTACGCCAACACCCGCCCGCCCCCCCATCCTTAATATGCATCCGAAGGGTCTCATGACTGAGGTTTTATTAAATGGTAATAAATGGTGTTTACCTAGCAACAGCTAGCCCCTCAAGGTTCTGGAAACCTTGCTTCCAAAATTCCTTAGCGACTTCCTATATCCCTGATCCTCTCCCAACCTGAGGGTATACAATGAGTTACCTCTCACAACCCCAATGCAGCTCTTCCTGACCATGGGTCCTGTCCCCATGCTTTAATAAAATCACCTTTTTGCACCAAAGTCTTCAGGAATTATTTCTTGACCATAGGCTCTGGACCACCCAACCATCAACCCAAAACTTCATCAACAGGGCACTTGCTACGACTAAAGGTTTATCAATGGTCAGAACTCAGGAGTATAACTGCCAAAAACCCACCACTAACACTACTACTACCGATACAAAAACACTTAGATTTTTATCCTTTTAAAAATTCTTCAATGAAACAAAGGCTACTGTTGTCCCTTCTAACTTTTTGCCTTTGTTGATAATAAAAATAACTCCAAGCGATCATCTACAACAAATTCTCACTTTCTTTTCTTCATGGCAATGGCTAGGCTGATCTGATAGAACTGGCAAAGAATTCATGTAGTGATTGTTTGCTAATTTCAGTATTATTTTCTTTTTCTTCACCATCTAGCATAGTGAGCTCTACTACTTTGCACCATTCCCTGAAAGCGCTTTTCACGGAAAGAAACCAAACTAAGCAGTTTACATACCCAATAACAGCAGAGTCTATGTGGCTGAATTACTCATATATCAGACTGATGGGCTTCACCAAAGGTAACTGCCAGAGTCATAAAGGGGAAAACTCCTTCAAACAATTACGTTTAAAACTTAAAAGAGCCTTCATTTATGAGTAGCCAGTGATCTAGGCAAACAAGAAATGTGGCGTGGACTGACAAGTTTTTAGAAAAATAAAAGAGGAGCTAGGAATTAGTTAGAGTAGCTCTTTACTGAGAAGTTCCTATGTTAATAAAAAAGACTAAGAATACCTATGTTAATAGAAAGGACGATAACTCAGCTGTCCTGAAAATCTCATTCTAACTATCCACAGAAAACACAAGATAGCAGACTCTGATTCTATCTCATTCTAACCATCCACAGAAAAGACAGCAAGACTTGTAATCTGATTCTAATCAAAGCAAGACGAGCACTTTGTTTCCAGATACTGGTTCAAGGTCACCCTTTTCTATCATAAATTTCATCCTCCCACATCTCCGGTCCACCTTATTAAGCTGCTCAGGCTCAGCAAGGTAGATAAGAAACTGGCTGGGGCAGGACAGATCCCGGAGGAACTGATCACATGGAAACCTTTACTGGCAGAGAGGGCTATCATTTTCAACAGAAAGCACACTAAAGACAAACTTAATTTTTAAAATACTCATTGTCCCATTTCTAGATCACCTAAGCCTTGTGGGCAAACCTGAATGAACCAGGCTATTACCATGTAAGCAACAAAATATAAAGGCAAGAGAACAAGTTTAAATGTGAAAGGGATGCAGGTGATAAACACTCTATTGGGCAAGCAATTTTATATTTTATAGCTTCATTTTCCGTAACTGTATAAACACTGAATTATATGATTAATCAAACTTCACCCAGAGCTAAAACTTAATTCTATATTTTTTCAGTTCAGTTTCCAGAAGAATAGAATGCTTTTCTATCCCTATCCTTATTATTGGGTTGTAAGTTCTATGAGGATCCTGTCTTGTTTATTCATGAATCTCCTGCATTTCCTAACATCCTGCACACCGTAGTAAGTGCTTGCTGAAATAAATTGTTTTTCTCTGTACTTCTTCCCTGGCAACTTAGACATAAGACAGACAAATCAATTTCTTAATCTGTTAATGACACACTGGGCAAACCTCAATTTCCTCTCTACCACTTTAGTGACTCTGAAATGCTACGTAATAATATTTGATGGATATGCTTAGAAATTATTCAGTAGTTCTACATTAAGAAGTAGCAAAATGTAGTTGATATAGAAGTAACATAGACAAGTTGAACTTAAACATTGTTTCTTATTTTTAATGTTTATTTATTTTTGAGAGAGAGAGAGCACAGGCACAAGCAGGGGAAGGGCAAAGAGAGAGAGAGAGAGACAGAGACAGAGAGAGACAGAGACAGAGAAACAAAGGATCCAAAGCAGGCTCTGTGCTGTTAGCCCAGAGCCCTATGCGGGTCCTAACCTCAGGGACCTCGAGATCATGACCTGAGCCAAAGTCCAATGCTTAACCAACCAAGCCACTCAGGTGCTCCTGAACTTTTTTTTTTTTTACTGTTTATTTATTTTTGAGAGAGAGAGAGAGAGAGAGCATGCGCACACATGTGCACATGCGTGGGGGAAGGGCAGAGAGCGGGACATAGGGCTGGAATCCATGAACTGTGAGATTATGAGCCGAGCTGAAACCAAGAGTTGGAAGCTAACCAACCGAGCCACCCGGAAAAGTTGAACTTTTTAAGAGTTGGAAGGGGATTATGAATTCATCTAGTCCTACTTATTCATTTCATGGAAGCCTAGAGTATGAAACCACAAAGCACCTGGGAGAATCTAATATTTACATGTTCTGGCCTAATTTGCCTTCATGGATACTTTTATAAAATGTTTGGTGACAAATGTAAGGAGACTGTACACAAAACTCACACCTGTTTTTAAAACGGAAGGAAGAGGACATACTGCTGTTGACCTTCCAGTGGTGTGAAATGCCAAATCCAGATCCTTTATATGAATCAAAATCTCTAGGGCACTAATCCTGGGTAAATGCCACTTTCTTGAAATGGACAGTAGAGAAAACAGACCAAACTGTAAGATAAGATCAACTTTACTTTTACTCTGCGCATCTACCCAATGAATAACGGTGTGGAACCTGAACAAATGGTATGTGGTATGAAGTAATGGCGTCCCTCACCATCTCCCTTCTCAGAACCAGAGGTGCTGAGAGCTTAAGCAATGCTATTTTAGAAAGCTCTGCAAGCGCCTTTGCTAGAACTTATCTATCTTCACTCCCTGCCCAGGACTTAAGTCTTTATTAAATCTGCCTTATTATTTACCCAATGTCACAATTTTGTATCCATTAAATGTCACAGTTTTGATCACCCTTCCTAATCCCAAGTACATTACAAGGTTCACCCAGACTGCTTCCGGTTTTGCCACCAGCGATTCTATTACAAACATGGGTTTTCCTAACAGTACCCCCTACCCCGTTCATCTTAATGTGATACACCAATGACAAATTCATCTACCTAAGGCATGGCTCTACTTATTTGTTAAAAAAAATTCCACTGCAGGGGCGCCTGGGTGGCGCAGTCGGTTGAGCGTCCGACTTCAGCCAGGTCACGATCTCGCGGTCTGTGAGTTCGAGCCCCGCGTCAGGCTCTGGGCTGATGGCTCAGAGCCTGGAGCCTGTTTCCGATTCTGTGTCTCCCTCTCTCTCTGCCCCTCCCCCGTTCATGCTCTGTCTCTCTCTGTCCCAAAAATAAATAAAAAACGTTGAAAAAAAAAATTTAAAAAAAATTCCACTGCCTACGAACCTCTCTCCCTTGTCTATTAACCTCCTTGTTCTGAGATCACAGATCTCTAAAATGAAGGCCTCAACCTACCTTCCTGCCTACACATACTTGGAGTTCCAGTCGAACAAGTCTAATAGCCCAAAGCTTTAATTGGACAAACCCCACACTTTTCTGTCTGATATCTTTGCTCACATTGTTTCTTCAGTCTGGAACGCCCATCCTTACAATCTCTAATGCAACAAACCCTCCTCGTCTTTCAAGGTCTCCTGCTAAGCCCTCTGAACATTCAGAGGACATTGTGCCTTTCCTAAGAACTCCAGCTTGGACTAGGTCTCACAAAATACCCTGAAATGTTGTTTTGATCTTTTCAATCTGTGCCTATTTCTGTTGTCGTGTTGATAGAACAGTATTGAGAAAAGGTAGGAGACACAGTTGAATGGAATACTTCTCCAAAATTCCTTCTCAGCTTAATCAACTGCAGACATTTAATGAGCTCCTCTTGAATGCTTCTCCTTCTTGGCCCACCCAAGGAGAGAAGCCTAGCTTGGACAATTAGGCCTAGAAAAAGATGCATGGGCCACTTCTTCACATGGAGGTCATTGCATGGAGCTCTGCAGTAACATACAAATTCTGTAATAACTGTTTGAACATGTCTAGGAATTTCTCAGGCTAGCATGTTGCTCCCTTCTAGAAATATAATAAAGAAAAGCCTCTCTTTCCAGACAAACCAAGTACAGAAGATGTTCCACAGGAATCTGAATCTTGCTATTTGAAGGTGATGATGTTAACAACCAGTACTCAAAACTAAACCAGTATTTGTACTCCAGGTACTATTTGCATGTATTTCTGGAGCTATAATTGCATTTTAGGCTTCACTCCCCTGAACTACCTACCGTCTGCAAAGAGAAACCTAAGTATCTTCATATCTAACTTTTGATAGTGGGTATGCTTACTTTATGCTCACTCTCTGGCACTTAGGTTTTTCTATCTGTTACTGACTTACTTTCCAGCCTATTTCAAACTAATCCCTTTTGCCAATATTCCACTGAAACTGATCTACTTACTTTTCCCGAATAAACTGAGCACTTTGACATTTGTATGCCTTTTTGGCTTGTGTCATTCCCCTAATTCCTCTCTCTCCCCCCATTTCCTGAATATGTGCAAACCATTATTAATTCAACATTTATCCAGTTAAATATACCAGAATTAGGGTGAAGTTAAAACATGGCCCTTGCTCTTCTGAGTTTACAATCTAGCTCATTCTTTTTTTTTAATTTTTTTTAACGTTTATTTATTTTTTGAGACAGAGAGAGACAGAGCATGAACAGGGGAGGGTCAGAGAGAGAGGGAGACACAGAATCTGAAACAGGCTCCAGGCTCTGAGCTGTCAGCACAGAGCCCGACGCGGGGCTCGAACTCACGGACCACAAGATCATGACCTGAGCAGAAGTCGGACGCCCAACCGACTGAGCCACCCAGGCACCCCCAATCTAGCTCATTCTTAAAGATATGCCATCTCTTCCATTAGGTTTCCCTTGGAATCTTGACAGAAGAAATCTCTTTTCTGAATTTCCCTGGCAGTCTTCTCTTATGGAAAATTTGACTTACAGTTCTCAAAATACATGATAAAAAACACCATTTTTATACAGCAAGTTCCTTAAGGACAAGTAAACTTTCTAATTTCTACCTCCTTACTGCATCTGGAAGAACATTCAACAAACGTTCATTCATTCCAAAAGTACCATCCATGTAGGTTTCAAGATCTACCCCCAGTGAGCCCAGTGAGCCAGATGCAAAAAGACAAGATTCTTGCCTTCATGGGGCTTACTCTAGGAAGAGAAAGCCCTCATTAAGTATGTAAACAAATAATTATGTGTAAGTGTATATAATTACAAATCGTGATATATGAAATGAAGGAAATAAATATGGTACTGCAGCAGAGAACAGAAAGAACCAATTTAGATGGCAGGGGAGAGGCATGTGGAGAGAGAGACAAGCCCTCTCTAAGGAGGTAACCTTCAAACAGACTGATAAATAACTGGAGTTGGGTAGAAAGGTAAGGGAACAGCATCCCGGAGGCAAGAAAAGAATCAAGGGCATTCAAGGTCAGTATGAATAGAACACAGTGAGTCATTTTAAGGGGACTATATTTTATTTGAAGGGCAACTGGCAGCTATGACGGTAATGAGCAGGGAAGGGATATGATTAGATTTATATTTTAATAGAGTACTTTTGCTGCTGTGTAGAGTAACTGGCCTTTATTTGCTCTTCCCTAACATTTTCTGCTCAAGTTCTTCTGTGAGGTATTCACAGGAAAAAAAAAAAATCCTTAAGGAATCATGGGCTATAATCCTCTGATTTGCCAGAAACCAGAAAGACATCTGTTAAAGCTTTAGAAGGATCAGAAGAACCTTCTAATGTCTGGGTTATAAAATGGTTTGAGGGTCAAAATTGAAGAATATTCTACAAGGACTATCCCGGGTTGTAAGAGCTTTTCAAGTCCCATGCCACCCTTTGTCAGTGAGAGTTAAGCGTACAGAATATTGTTAAGAGCATGAGTTTGGAGCCAGATGGCATTCAAATCCTGGCTCGGTTAATTTCCAGCTGAGTGTCATGGTGACATTTCCTATAAAACTTCCCTGGGTCTTTAGGTTATTAGTGGGTACTGTGTACAGAGTACGCTAAAGAGACTGTGTCCAGATTTCAATAGTATTTGGATAAATGATTCAAATTTGGTAATGTGCTCAATAGAAAAATATGATAAAAGTAGACTAAGCTCTCTGCAGGACATGAACGACAGACTGAGGTCCATGGCAAGTACTTAATAGATTTTTGGTGGATTATACAATCTATACTATACATGGAAACCTTCAACAGTGATAGAAACAACTCCATTTTTCACTTATACCTTTTCAAAACATTAGCAACAAATCCAGAATTTATGTGATTCCAGTTTTTAATTGCTCCAATGTTTTGAGGACAGTGGAACACACATTAGACTGAGTCTAAGATCTGGATTCTGGTCCATGCAACTCCATCGCTTTACGTTCTTTCGGATAAAACACCTATGTCTGAGTTTCTCAATTTTGGCATTACTGACATTTGAAGCTGAATAATTTCATTGTTGAATGAGCTGTCCTGTCCACTGTAGTATGTTTAACAGCACCCCTAGCCTTTACTCACCAAATGCCAGTGGCACTGTCCCAGTTGTGACAACTAAAAATGTCTCCAGACATTGCCAAAAGTCCCCTGAGGGGCGAAATCACCCTACCTTTCTGAGAACTACTTTGATCTTGGAGTTTCAGCGTCTCATCCAAAACTCGGGGAAACATAGAAATAACATCTGTTCTCCTTTAGGGTTGTTACGTCATTCAAATGAAATAATGAATGGGAAGAAATACTGAGGGGGAAAAAGACCATTTAACATACGTAAAAGCATTATTATTCAGGGAGTTATTATTATTTTGAAGTTTTTACTTCTATTCCACTCAGTTACCATACTGTGTAATACCAGCATCAGGTGCACAATCAGTGACTCGACACCCACACACAACACCTGGTGCTCATCACAACAAGTGCACTCCTTAATTCCCATCACCTGTTTCACCCACCCTGTTCACCTCCCTTCTGGCATCAGTGAGTTATCATCATGCTGAGTGATCAATAATGAGGCTGAAGAAAACTATTCACATCTTGCTTACAGGATGCATCGTAAGGCTTAGGTTAAGGCTATTATGCTGTCTAATACACCTTCTAGGCATTCAATAAATATTTGTTGATTGACTCTAAGTCTGGGTCCAATAATCACTTCATTTACTTTTGTGGCATGTTCTTAGGTCATTCTGCTGAGCTACAACAGTGTAGTAGTGTGCTTCCAAACTTAACGGCACTTGAAAGATGGGCCTGGGGTAAACGAGAATGGCTACGCATTTTGCAGACGGAAAATTGAGGTACTCAAGGTTAACAGACTGGCTGAGGTCATCACGTGGCAGTCAGTCTGGTGGCAGTCTGCAATTAGAATCCAGATTCTGACCTCTAGCGCTCTATCATTTGTGCCATGGCACTTTCATCCACCCACCTTGTGTCTCCGTCTCTTAACACAAAGTCAGCTATTTTGCTTTCCAGCTGCAATCCTGGAAAATTGCGATAAGGAAATAGAGTTGCAACTTTTTTTAATTAAAAAAAAAAGTTTATTTCTTTATATTGAGGAGAGAGTGAGCAGGAGAGGAGCAGAGAGAGAGGAAGAGAGAGGATCTTAAGCAGGCTCTGCACTCTCAGCACAGAGCCAGACCTGAGGAACCGTGAGATCATGACCTGAGCTGAAGTCAAAAGTTAGAAGCTTAACCAACTGAGCCACCCAGGCACTCCTGGGGTTGCAGTTTTTAATGAGAGACGTTTACAAAGAAAAGTGGATCTATTTTCATTGGGAGGCACACGTGGTTATTCCCTGTCTTCGGGGTAAACCAGTGCCAAGTTATCCAAGCACCTTGCCAAGTCCTTGTCCAGTAAGCTGCCCTGGAGGAACTAAGTCTACTGTTAGCTACCCCTAGAGCAGTTGTACTGCTTTCTACTGTGCTACGGCATACAATCTGGGCTAAAGTTGTAACCTACAGTAATCCTGACTGTTCTACCTCTACATGGCTCTAAGTAAGGTGAGAAAAGACTTCCACATAGCCCGAGCTCCAGGCCACATTTCAGCATTCTGTTAAAATTCACGCAATCCCAAAATGCCATCATTCTACTATAGGTTTTCAGTGTCAGAACCAGAACTCTTACAGAATAACTTGTAAGGGCACCTGGGTGGCTCAGTTGGCTAACTGTCTTGACTTCAGCTGAGGTCATGATCTCGGGGTTCAGGAGATCGAGCCCCACACTGAGCTGGGCTCTCTGCTGTCAGCGTAGAGCCTGCTTAGGATCCTGTCTCTCTCGCCTTCTGTCCCTCTCCCGCTCTCTCTCTCTCAAAAATAAACATTAAAAAAAACAACAACAAAAACTAAGGGGCACCTGCAGGGGCTCAGTGGGTTAAGCGACCTACTCTTGATTTCGGCTCAGATCATGATCTCATGATTTGAGCTCTGCGTCCAGCTCTGTGCTGACAGTGCACAGCCTGCTTGGGTTTCTCCCTTTCTTCCTATCTCTCTGCTCCTCCTGCTCCCTGCCATGTGCTCTCTCTCTCTCAAAATAAACAAACACGAATAAAGATTTAGAAATAAATAAAATAAAATACCAGATCACCTCTAATTATTATGCCTCTGTACAAGCTTTCAAATGCTGAATATCATCAGAGTCATCACTCCCAACCAATCCTCTGGATAAACTGCAGCCACCCTTAATCCTTACCATTATTATAATTTGAAAGAATACTAGAGAGTAAAATCAGGAAATTTTGGTTCTAGCCTAGGTTTTTCCATTATTTCAGGTAATTTAATCTTTATGGGCACAGTTTCCTCAGTAAAGAAAATAACTCATCTTTAGGGCCTATTTCAATTAGAAAAGTTTAGGTATATATAATATTTTTCAATGAGAAACAAATGCATATCTGTCTTTTCTAGATGCACTGTGAATATTGATATGCTTTAGACATTCTAACATCTCAGTGGCTTTAACACTTATCAAACACATTTCAGAGCATACTGTTCATATCGCCCTGTAACATTTTCCAATTCACCAATCTTAACCATCTCTTCTGAGAGATACCTTGCTGAAGCAGAAACAGTTAAGAGCAAGAGCCCTCTTGGTCTGGGAGTCAGCCTGCTAACTGTTGAAACTCAAAGCAAGTTACTGAAACTTTGTGGGATAATAGATCCATAAAAACCAGGAAACAAAATCTCATAATATTTTGAACATCAAAATGTAAAAATACATATGAAAGTGACTGGTACATTAATCACATAGAAAACAGTGTTCATTTCCTCCTAACTCAAGGGTTTCTTTCAGTGTGTCCTAGGACCGCCTGAATCAGAATCATTTAGGATATTTGGCAAAAAATGAAAATTATAGACCCCACTCCAGACTAGTGCATCTTCTCTCAGGGAATGTGTCTCAAGATCTAGACATTTATCAAGCTATATAGGCAATTCTTAACACCCTAAAATCTGAGAACCATAGTTCTGAATTATAGAGATGTATAAAATAGATATATACTACTCAGAATCTAAGGACTGGATGTTTAACAAGTGAGAGCTTAAAGAAAAGAAAGAAAGGAAAAGAAAGCCAAGATTCAACCAGGGACTAAAATAAAGCATTGTTTGTTGTGATGTCCCAAAAGGGGAGAGCTAGCCTACCCTCACTTAAAAGGTACACATACCATCACCTAATAATCAAAGAACTTTCTGGGTTAACATTGAATTTAATACCACATGGCTCATCTTTGGGACTTGAGAGAAGTTTTTCCACCTACTATGTGAATAAAATCTCTGAGTTGCGGATGAAGAGGAATTTATACATCTCTTGTAGTTTTATTTTTCTAGACTAGTTGTGAAATATACTAACTGAACTACTTGAAAGACAAACCTCAAATAGGAAATGCACTGTCTTACTGTCTAAAAACCAAACGAAAACCAAAAATCACCCCCCCACAGAAAAAAACCAACCCCAAAATACAAACAACAAGACCCACAAAAAAACCAAACCTCCGTGTGAAGAAACTGTTGGATATAGTTCCCAACATGATTAATGAAATTAAGATGGGCTCCCAGGGTCTGTTCCTAACCAACCATTAGCTCCTGCATTGAGACCGGAAACTCTGAGATCCTGAATAGCCTACCAAAAGCAACCAAAAAAATCATGAGCAGGAAACTGTGGGCAGAAAAGGTATTTTCCCTTTCTTTTTTATGGTGGCTCTCCAAGTACACAAGGGAGTATAGCCATTCCCCTAACTGGTAAGACTGTACCTACTGGTTGTGGGCCCTTGGGCAAATTACTTAATATCTCTGTCCCTCAGCCTTTGTAAAATCAGGGTAATAAAAGTAGCTACCTCCTAGGATTATTTTAAGGACTGCTATAAGGAGCTCATTAAGGTGATAGCATAGTAAAGAAGGCAAGTTAGCTTCCTCAGAGATAGGGATGTCAGTAGCACTGACCTCATCACAGTGTGCACCCAAACACATAAAACCCCGGAATACTGTATTACTTTTTCATCTACTGTTCTTGGCATAAGGGCAATTTTCTGTCTTTGATTTGTCTTTCACCCCCTACTCCATAGCTAGTCTTTCTTCCTAACCTTAGCTATTCTCATTTTGGGAGTTTTTGGGGTGAGCTAGTGAATCCTAGCCACTTACCTTCACACACAGGGTCATCCTTCACCTATGTTGAATTGGGTGGTCGTTTTGCTTTAATTTGATCCTAGTCTGCATCTCTATTCTTTGAATGTCTCAAGGGGCACCTGAGTGGCTCAGTCAGTTAAGCGTCCCTCAGGTCATGATCTCACGGGTTTGTGAGTTCAAGCCCCGCACTGGGCTATGTGCTGACAGCTCAGAGCCTGGAGCCTGCTTTAGACTCTGTCTGCTCCCCCCCCCCCCCCAATAAATAAATAATAGAAAAATTGGAAAGGTCTCAAATCTTCACACTTCTTTCTCCACGTCTTCTAATTATAATTATAAAAGATACTTTCTATGAGCGGTTTCCCCACCAAGCAATTAAATTCTCCAACACCAGCTGGGTGTCCTACAATTCAACTGAATTCTGACACTGCGTGGAGACATCAGATTCCACAGGTTAAGGGCTTAGTCCTATAAGACTGCCCTCCACGTCAGATGCCAATTACAAACTTAGGTTGTTGCCTGTGTTTCCAACTGGATATAAAATCAAAAGTCTCCACAACCCTTTCTCTTTGGGTTCAGTTAATTTGTTAGAGCAGCCCACAGTTCGAACTCAACAGATTACAGATTTATCACAAAGGATATTAATACAAATTACTAGCCTCATGAAGAGAGGGCAAGGTCCGGAACAAAGGAGCTTCTGTCCTGGTGTATGGGACCCGGCACATGTAAGCATTCTGGATTCCCAAGCTAAAAGCTCTCTGAGCTTGTTTTTTTTCTTTTTTCTTTTTTAAATGGAGGTTCCATGACAGGGGCACGGTTGATTAAATGATTGGCCGGCCACTGGTGACAACTCGATCTTCAGCCCCATTCCCCTCCTAGGAGGTTGGGGGCTGAAATTCCAATTCTCTAATCATATTGGTTTGCTTCACTGGCAACCAACCTCAGGAGACCTCAGGGCTTTCTAAAAGTTACCTCATTAGAGTTGGATAGAGGCCTGGGAGGAAGGGCAGGCAAGCTGCTGGGTAGGATATAAAGGTTGAGAGAGGATAATATGGTGTGTGGTGGGTCCTTGAAGCTCCAGGAATATTTAGTGTTTTGATTTCACAATCAAAGAAAAACTCAATAAAGTATAATAATTTATTATAAACGTTTTCAATTATCTGCACATTAGACTGAATGGTATAATTAACTCCTATGTACCCACTGCCCAACTTCTACACTTAGCAACTCAAGGCCAGCCTGGTCTCATCTATACCCCATTCATTCCCATGGCCCACATAATTTTGATGCAAATCTTGACTATTATGATATTTTATTTGTATGCATTTCCACATCTCTAAAAGAGGGGGACCTTAAAAAAAACAAGAGAAAATACAATACCATTAACTCACCTGAAAAATTAACAATTCTTTATTCGTCAAGTGTCCAGTTTGTGTTTGCATTTCCCCAGAGAGTCTTATTCATTTTTTAAGAACATGAACTTTACTTAGAAGGTTAAGTGACTCAAGTTCATGTTTTTGATTTCCTACTAAATTACAGACTGCTAAAAAAGAAGTTACCTCATTATAACATAACACAGGGCACTTATAGCTCTCATCACTTAGGAAATCTCAAGGATTTTAGGAGTTCTGTGCCAGAAATGGGATGCAGACCATATATTTCTTATCATAAATCACAAATATCACACTTTAAAAAAATGGGTTTTTAAAAAAAATTTTTTTAAATATTTATTCTTTCTGAGAGAGAACCTGAGAGAGTGTGAGCAGGGGAGGGGCAGAGAGAGAGAGAGGGAGACACAGAATCTGAAGCAGGCTCTAGGCTCTGAGCTGTTAGCACAGAGCCTGATGCGGGTCTCAAACCCACAGACCGCAAGATCATGACCCGAGCCAAAGTTGGACGCTTAACCGGTCCACGCTTAACTGAGCCACCCCGGTACCCCAGAAAACTGTTTATATTTCTAGTCATTTCACTAAGATTCTGGGAAGGAAAAGAAATGTGCTCAAAATGCCATCTTGAAATGGAAATAGGATACATTATATTTTTACCCATCTCATCTTTTTTACATCCTAATTTAAGAATAGGGAAAGGGTAGTAATACTGCCCCTTAATTCTAAGCTATAACATAGCACCATACACCTTGTGGTATTTCTGAAACCATAATAAAGTAAACTCTTTTCATGTAGCTAATGGCCCTTTAACAAGCTGTCCAAATAACAGGCAGAAAGAAGCCTAGTGAGGCATCTAGCTTGAGCTACCCAGCAGTAATTTCCCTGGGAGCCTGACATTTAGGAAAGCTTATATTTGAAAAGATGGGACCTACCTGGGTATGCTGTGTGTTCGGCCCTATCATCCTCTCATCTGTAACTTTAGGAGGTATAGTGTACAACAGGGCTGAGCTATCTCCTATCCCACAGAGTCTTTAAGTGTTTAAAGCATGGTTCATAGACAAGTTTCTTTATTCTAAAATCAGAATGGTCAAAGGGCACCTGGGTGGCTCAGTTGGTTGAGCGTCCGATTTTGGCTCAGGTAATGATCTTGCAGTTCATAAGTTTGAGATCGGGCTCTGTGCTGACAGCTGGGAGCCTGGAGCCTCTTCAGATTCTGTGTCTCCCTCTCTCTCTGCCCCTCCCCCGCTCATTTTCTTTCTCTCTCTCTCTCTCTCTCTCTCTCTCAAAAACAATAAACATCAAAAAATTTAAAAAAGGGGCACCTAGGTGGCTCAGTTGGTTAAGTGTCCAACTTCGGCTCAGGTCATGATCTCACGGTTTGGGAGTTTGAGCCCCACATCAGGCTCTATATTGACAACTGAGTCTGGAGATTGCTTCAGATTGTTTCTCCCTCTCTCTGCCCCTTCCCCCGCTCATGCTAGCTCTCCAAAAATAAATAAACATTAAAAAAATTTTTTCTAAAAAATCAGAGAAGCCAACACTAATCCAACTGCTCTTCTAAACATATGACTGCATTTATAAGCCAGAGTTTATATTAATCTAATATTCCCTTTTATTTTTATGATTTCATACACGAGACTTGTGGGAATAAAAAGATACATGTTTATCTTGAGATGAACCTCCTAGGTTATTGCTAGAGTGTGTCTAACTTCACAGCTGCCACTAGTGTGTAGTTAAGTAAATAAGGTCCACATTTTTAACCACAGTACAAAGAATGGCTGTGGGAGCCAGAAGGAATGTGTGTGTAGATTTACCCAAACACACACCCACCCACACATACACCCTTCTTCAAGACAATTTACTCGACCTTTTGTGCCTTCCTGAATCATACTAGGTGTGCTCAGGGGTCGGTTGGAAGGTGTGTCATATATGGGGGTGGGGGAGGGAAGGAGAGATACGGCACCTTGAGAGGAGAGGGTAGCGGAATAGAGGCTGGATCACTCTGACATCTACTCAACTCAGTTCAATCAACATTCAATTAGTATTAAGTACCCTCTGCCCCAGGGCCTTTAGAGAATGTTGTGATGACGCCCATGGAGGCTCTAATTGAAACCTACTACCTACAGAACAAATTTCACACATGGCTTAAGACACCTAGAAAGAGAATGAGATGGAGGTGAGAAATGGAGGGAAGGTTAGTAGGTCCAGTCAAGAAGTATGAGCGGATGACAGAATTTCGATCTGCTTTGTGCCCCTAGCACCTCAGAAAGACACGTGATTGCTAGAGTATCACCTATTTCACAAAATTATCACATTCCACAATCGTCAAAAACCTGGGAAGCTGGTGAAAAACACACACCAACAGACAGATCTCAGTTAGGCTCTCCTTTATCTTTCTACTTTCATTCCCTACATAGACTGTCATAAACAGCTAATCTTCTGAATCCTCTGTGAGGTGATGAGGGAGCATAAGGTCAGCTGAGGGCAAAGCCCAAGCTTAACAACCGTCCCACTCCCACCCCAGGTGGGATATATAGGACACTCCTCAGGCACCCCTGGCTGCCCAAGAACAAAGGGAAGGAAAGGAAACAAATGGCTAACCGATAGAGATCACAGTCATGCAGGACAGGGGTATCCTTCAGTTTACAAATATCTTAGTAAATTACAAGGAAAAGGCAATCTTATCAATAGCCTAATCTCCAGAAACCTATAGACTCAGTTTCCTAGATTCCTTAATATCACCCTCCCCTCTATAGTGATGAAGGGAACAAAGCCAAGAAGGAAATGGCAGATAAAATTAAATTTCCTTATAACCTGCAGTCCATTGACAAATACTTGAGGTAAACACAGAGTATAACATTTCTCCAGGAACCCCCTACAGTCATATTGTTAATGCCTTACTAGAGGAAGAACAACCTCAGCTTGATAATAGTAAGGCCTCTGGCTTCTTTGAGTCCTGTTTAGCATATTAAACTCCTTCTGGGGGGAAAAAAAAAAGCCCTTCTGGAGACCTCCCTTTGGCCTTTACCTCCTCCAACTCCATAGTATATAACCAGTCACTCCTCACAACCCCAGCAGCTCTTTCTTCCCAGGGGTCCTGTCCCGGTGTTTTGGGTTTTTAAAAAAATTTTTTTAAACATTTATTTATTTTTGTGAGTGAGAGAGACAGAGCATAAGCGGGGAAGGGGCAGAGAGACAGAGACACAGAATCCTAAGCAGGCTCCAGGCTCTGAGCTGTCAGCACAGGGCCCCACCCGTGGCTGTAACTCAGGGACTGTGGCTGTAACTCAGGGACTGCGAGATCATGACCTGAGCTGAAGTTGGACGCTTAACGGACTGAGCCACCCAGGCGCCCCTAGGTGTTTTAATAAAATCACCTTTTTTGCACCAAAGAGGTCCCCAGAATTCTTTCTTGGATGGTAGGTCCAAAACCCCACCACTCCAAAACCCCATCGTAAGTACTGGTAAAAATAGTTAGGCGATAGTTCTCTTTTGTCCTGAGTTTATAACATTGACCTTACAAATTAACTTCTGAGTAATAGCACACTGAACAGCTCTAGAGAAATCTATAGGATTGTAATGTAGTAGGTGACTTTTGTCAAGTTTGCAATTCAACATCATTTTGGTAACATTGCATACTTGGCCTTTACTTGAGATGTAGTCTCTGAATAAAAAGAGATTAAAAATTAAGATGTCGGGGCGCTTGGGTGGCTCAGTTGGTTAAGCGTCTGACTTTGGCTCCAGTCTCATGGCTCATGAGTTCAAGCCCCACATTGGGTTCTGTGCTCACAGCTCAGAGCCTGGAGCCTGCTTCAGATTCTGTGTCTCCTCTCCCTGCCCCCCTCCTGCTCGCACTCTCTCTCAAAAATAAACATTAAAAAAAAAAAATTAAGATGTTCCAAGAAAACGATACCTTCTCATCTCTTTTACTGTTCATTTTCAATTAAAATCTCATAAAATACCAGAACTAGGAGAGTGTTTAATTATCAGTCTGATGTACATACCCTTTGAGCCAGCACTTCAAGTTGACCCTTGAAGAACACAGGGGTTGGGGCGTCGACCCACAAGCAGGTGAAAATCTGTGTATAACTTTTGATTCCCCCCAAACTTAACTACTAATAGCATAGTCCATTAATATGTTTTATATCTTATAGACATTATGTACTGTATCCTTACAATAAAGTAAACTAGAGAAAACAAAGTTTTATTAAGAAAATCATAAGGAAGGGAAAATACATTTACAGATCAGTACTATAAAAAATCCACCTGTAAGTGGACTCCTATAGTTCAAACCTACCATGTTCAAGGGTCAGCTGTATATATCCTAAAGATACATTGAAACATATGTCAACTGTTATAGGAACAAAGTTATCTGTCAGAGGACTGTGATAGCAAAATATTGAAAATACAATGTAAATAGGGGCGCCAGGGTGGCTCGGTCAGTTAAGAGTCTGACTTCGGCTCAGGTCATGATCTCATTGTTTGTGAGTTTGAACCCCCCATCAGGATGTGTGCCGACAACAGCTCTGAGCCTGGAGCCAGCTTCAGATTATGTCTCCATCTCAGCTCCCCTCCCCTGCTCGCTCTCTGTCTCTTTTTCTCTAACATAAAACATTAAAAAAAATTAAAAAAAAATACAACATAAATGTTCATTGATTGGGCACCGATTAAATAAATAAATAATCATATTTCCATAAAATAGAATACTTTGCAGCCATAAACAATGAGGAAGCTCTTGGGGTGCCTGGGTGGCTCAGTCAGTTAAGTGTCTGACTCTTGGTTTTGGCTCAGGTCATGATCTCATGGTTTGTGAGATGGAGCCCCACCTTGGGTTTTACACTGACGGGGGACGCCTGCTTGGGATTCTCTCTTCCTCTCTCTCTCTGACCCTCCCCCACCCCTGCTCTTTCTCTCAAAATAAATAAATAAACTTAAAAAGTATATACATATTATTTGTAAACATCTATACTATCAGGGTACAAGAAAGTGGTAACTAGGTCCCTAGGAGGGGAACTGGTCAGATGTGGGTAAAGAGTAGAAGGAGCGTTTTTCACTAATATCCTTTGATACGTTCTGAATTGTCAACCATGTGAATATATTTCCTATGAAAAAATTGTCAAGTCCAACTCCCTTATTTTACAGATGGAGAAACCGAGGCCCACATTAGTAAACAATAACGCTAATATACTCTTTATTCAACGGAATCTGTAATACTTACTTCTCACATAAGGCTTCTGTAACAGCGGTCTAACCACTTACCCCGACCCTCTCATTTCTTCAGATGGTTCTTCAGATGGGAAGCAGCTAAGCAGGAGGGATTTCTGAGCTTTACATATCCTGCTTTAGTGACAAATAACATAGAAGCTCCTGTTTCTATGGCCCACTCTCACCTTTCCGTACATAGAAGATCAAGTGTACAACATTTTTCACAAAGGCCTTTGGCGAAGCTTTTATTTACCTGGTCTGAATAGGACAACTTAAATTTGATATGTCAAGCAAACAAACTGAAAAGGTCTTTTAGTTATGCAATGATACAAGGGCCTAAGTCCAATGGGGAGTGGATCTCCCAGCTACTATACTCCATTTCTCAGATACCCTTTGTTGTTGGCTAAGCCATATCCTGAAATCCAGCAAGCACAAGATGCACCCTTTCATACTCCTCTTACTGGATCCTTGTGTAGTCTTGACACATTTCCAACATGCTGACCACAAGTGCTTTAATATGATTTACATAGATTACAGTGTTTTACAGAGAGTGTGGTAAAAGTAGCAAAAACACTGGACTAGACACAAGTGGCCCCGGGCTACAGACACATGCGCCATACGTTAGCCACATGACATTAAGCAAATCACTCAAGCCAACAAATACTAGTTTATTGCAAAATGGATATAAAAATACCTACACTCCATCAACTCATAGGGTTGGGAGGATCAAATAAAATATGTCAAAATACTTTTAATTCTAAGTTATAGTAAGGATGAAATCCTATTAGTAATAGCTTGCTTACTCATTAGATGACAAAAACTCTGAAAGGAGATGTCCAAATCACACATACGGCTCACTTCCACGTCACTTAAAGTATATAGCCTCTTGGGGCACCTGGGTGGCTCAGTCGGTTGAGTGCCCAACTTTGGCTCAGGTCACAATCTTATGGTTCGTGAGTTCAAGCCCCACATTGGGCTCACTGCTATCAGTGCAGAGCCCGCGCTTCAGATCCTCTGTCCCCCTCTCTCTGCCCCTCCCCTGCTTACGTTCTCTCTCTCTCTCAAAAATAAATAAACATTTAAGAAAAATGTATACAGTCCCTTACAGTTTGATTTAAAGAACACAAGCTAGGGGCGCCTGGGTGGCGCAGTAGGTTAAGCGTCCGACTTCAGCCAGGTCACGATCTCGCGGTCCATGAGTTCGAGCCCCGCGTCAGGCTCTGGGCTGATGGCTCAGAGCCTGGAGCCTGTTTCCGATTCTGTGTCTCCCTCTCTCTCTGCCCCTCCCCCGTTCATGCTCTGTCTCTCTCTGTCCCAAAAATAAATAAACGTTGAAAAAAAAAAATAAAGAACACAAGCTAGGTTGTAACTGGTGGCTCAGTGGGTTGAGGATCTGACTCTTGATATCGGCTCAGGTCATGATCTCCCGGTGGTGGGACTGAACCCTGCATTGGGCTCAGCACTGAGCATGCAGCTTGCTTGGGATTCTCTCTCCCTTTCTCTCTGTACCTCCCCTACTTGAAGACTCTCTCTCTCAAAGTAAATAAACTTAAAAAAATAAAATAAGATAAAAAAGAACACAAGCTAGTCAGATAAACATACATTGGCAAAGCATTGCTTTAACTGCCTTCCTGTTACAATCAAAGGCAAAGGTCCCCCTTGCTTAAATTTTCCTTTTTTTTCTTTTTAAGTAGGCTTCCCGCCCAATGTGGGGCTTGAACTCATGACCCTGAGATCAAGAGTCCTATGTTCTACTGACTGAGCCAGATGGGCACCCCTAAATTTTCCTTTGGTTATATTACAAAGGATTTTAATCATCTAGATCATGTTTTTGGTTTGCCTCTGAAGAATATTGGGAATAAATTTGGTGTGAAGCAGAAACTAGAAAGCATTTTAACTGCTACTACTTTACTCCTCCCTCCCTTTAATTAATAAAGGATGATTTAATGAAAATGCACTGAGAGAATGTAAACCAGAAAGAGAAAAGTTGTTTATTACCTCAGATTGAGGTCGCATGGTGTGGTAGAAAAAGTACTGGGCTAGGAATCAGAAGACCTGGGTTCTAGATCTGACTCTTGGGACTTACTATATGTGTGACCCTGAGGAACTCACTCATTCATTCATTCATTCATTCATTCATTAAGTATATTGTGTACCTATTGAGTGATGGTACTGTGGTGAACTCTTATCCTCAAGAAGTCCAGTCTGTTGGAGAAGAAATACATACAAACAATAAAAAACAGCAGAAGATGTACTAAGATATAGATCATGCAGAGGGCTGTGTGGGAGCTGATAAAAAGCCATCAGAAAAGGTAGGAGGAAAAAAAAAGGAAGGAGAGAGGAACAGGGTGGGGGTGGGGGTATACTTAGCATTCCTTTGCCTTTTATTTGGTAAACCAAAAGACTAAGTTCCAGGTGCTCTTAAACTGCTTCAAAATTGTGTAAACAGCACATTTTTCACAGCACCTCTGCTACCTATTTAGAGACGGCTCAACCTGACTAACAAAAAAGGTCCTTTAACGTGTCACTGGTCACTAGAGTTCTGCTCTCGATAGAGATTCCCTCCAAACCATTTATCCATTTACTTCTGGAATGCAGGTTTCCATCTCAGTATACTGTATTGCATAATGTCCTCAGCCTACAAAAGCAGGTTGTGTACAGAAGCCTAGGGCCTTTGTGTAAAAGGAAAAGAGGTAGGGCGGACCCTTCTCAAAGGTTTCCTTCTCTGCAGGGCTTTGCATTCCTAAGGATGGGCCCCTCCTCTGCTTGGGAAGGTCACCTAAATCTGAAATGATATCACTCAAAGCAATGGCACTTCAAAAGCATTTCCTTCCCAGTCCTTACTGTAAGATTTCTTTTGGCATAAAAGGCTCATTTTAAAGTATTAAGTATCACACTTTTGATGACTTCTCATACTTAGTCATGATCTACAAAAAACTTCTGATTTTTAAAGTGGCTTTATTATGCTAAAAGCTGCCTGTGGGGGTGCCAGCATCATCAACCTGCCCTCCCTTCTCCCTCCCCATCCCCCAATCGTGCCTGGCTTGCCAACCTTAAATGGCAGTTATCTGGGGGATGCCTGGTCACTGATTTATCTGACATCTTCCGCTAGTTCAAGTCATCTTGCCATTGTAAACACTTGCTTTTCCAGTGATAATTATGCCATCTTCTTCTGTTTTGTAGCACCTCAAAAAGGGATCAACAGCAGAGCCAAACCAGAACCAGGAGAGGCAAAGAACAAGGTTCAGAGACTCCTAGGAGTGTGGCAAAATTGTTCCCTTTAGAGCATTTAGTTTTATTTACAGTCTAGAACCTTTATTTTTCTCATTCAAAACTGAGATTATAATCCGAAGAAAAACTGGGCTGAGGTTTTTAACAGCTAATACCCACGCCCCAAGTAGTGTTTACCATGTCTTATCTCATTCAGTCCTCGGGTCAACTCCACGTTCCAGGACTGTTAGAAAAATGAAGTGGATACTCACATGGGGCACAGGTAGAGAGAATTTTACTTTTTACATCATATACTCTTAAACCACTTGAATTTTTTCATATAACTCATGTCATGTAGGATAAATAATCCCATTTCCCACATGGCTAAATACAAACTTATCCCCTTGGCCTTCAAAGTATTAAACAAATACGGCCCTGCTCTCCTTTTCAATCTTAATCCACTACTTCCTGATGTGTTCTGCTGTCCTACAGTATTTTTTTTAATTTTTTTAATGTTTATTTTTGAAGAAGAGAGAGACAGAATGTGAGTGGGGGAGGGGCAGAGAGAGAGGGAGACACAGAATGTGAAGCAGGCTCCAGGCTCTGAGCTATCAGCACAGAGCCCGACGCAGGGTTCGAACACACATACTGTGAGATCATGACCTGAGTCGAAGTTGGACACTCAACCGATTGAGCCACCCAGGCGTTCCTGCTGTCTTATACTCTTAGCAAACCATCCTCACAGAATTCTCTTAACCAATTTAAATAACACAGTAATCAGGCTATTTTCTTTTCTTTCTTTTTTTTTTTTAATTTTTTAATGTTTATTTATTTTTGAAGGAGAGAGAGACAGAGCATGAGCGGGGGAGGGGGTGAGAGAGAGGGAGACATGGAATCCTAACCGGGCTCCAGGCTCTGGGCTGTCAGCACAGAGCTTAACGTAGGGCTCGAACTCACGAACCACCAGATCATGACCTGAGCTGAAGTCAGATGCTTAACTGAGCCACCCATGTGCCCCTTGGCTATTTTCTAATATCATGGGATTCCCTTAGGGAATGTGTGCTTATCAAGAGTGTCGGGTATGTTTGTTAATGAATCAACTGGGGGCCTTGGGTAGTTCAGTTAAGCATCCGGCTTCAGCTCTGGTCATGATCTCACAGTGGGTGGGTTGGAGCCTGCATCCGGCTGTCTCGGGCTCTGCACTGACAGCTCAGAGACTCGAGCCTGCTTCAGATTCTGTCTCCCTCTCTCTGTCCCTCCGCCACTGGCATGTGAGCATACTCTCTCTCCAAAAATAAATAAACATTAATAAAAAAAAAGAAATCAACTTATGCCAATTGTGTTTACTGCTATAAGAATATAATTTAATAAAGTATTATGTAAAGCAATTAAATGTAAGTGAGAAGAGGAAAACAACAACAGCAGCAAATATTTTCTTACTACCTACCAGATGCTGTTCTAAGTGCTCCACATGAATTGACTCATACAATCGTCACAAGATCCCTAGAGACTGGGTACTGTCACTGTCCCTTTTTTCCAAAGGAGAAAACCAAGCAACTTGCTCAAGGACTGCATAACTAATAAATGGCGAAACAATTTGGCTCCAAACATTAGAGTTTAGCTACTATACTACATAGACTCTCTGGTAGTTACTTCTATGAAAACCAAGTTGAAAGCTTTTCAAAGACTAGATAAAGATGAGTCACACAGATACAGACAACTGTACTTTGTAAGTCAAAGTAGCCATAGATAATATGGCAATAAATAAGCATGGCTGTGTTCCAATGAAACTATTTACAGAAACAGAGGGCTAGGACAAGATTTGGCCGCCATGCTGTAGTTTGCAGATCTCTGGGACCCACACCCTAAGAAAAGGCTTATTTTACGAAAACTATTAAATGTTTCTGTTGTTGTTATTGTTTTCTTAAGTAGGGTCCACGTACAATGAGGGGCTTGAACTCGTGATCCTGAGATCAAGAGTTGGGTGCTCTATGGGCTGAGCCATCCAGGTGTCCCAAGAAAAGCCTTATTCTTTTTTATTTATTTACTTATTTTGAGAGAAAGAGAGGGCATGTACAAGCAGGTGTGCACAGGAGGGGCAGAGAGAATCCCAAGCAGGTAACACATTGTCAGCCCGGAAACAGCTTAGTTTAAAGAATGGCAAAAAGATGTTTATGCTTTAAGTTAAAATTAAATGTTTAAGATCTGTGTGTAACTAATATCTGAATGATTCCTTGTTTTAACTTATTTTTGTTGTTGGCCAACTATTGGCCCTAACTGCGTCAGATAAAAGGGCAACTCTTGTCCCATAAGAAATTTGTGACTTCTAGGTTTGAGATCGAGCCTGCACTGACAGAGCTTGGGACTCTCTCTCTCTCTGCCCCTTCCCTGCTTATGCTCAGTCTCTCAAAATAAATAAATAAACATGAAAAAAAAAATTAAAAAAAAAGGAAAGAAAGAAAGAGAAAAAGAAAGAAAGAAAAAGAAAAAGAAATTTGTGCCTTCTTTCCTGCCTTTTTGCTTTTGCCAAAGCCACCCCCTCAACCTGGAAAGCCTTACTTCCTCATTTCACTAGGAACCACCCCAGTCATCTTCAAAGGCCATTATCTAGACCCACAAACTCCACCAAACCAGATATGATCTCTTCTTCCTTTGAAATCCCACAATAATTAATTTCTACTTATGGGACTTACTTCGCTATGTCTTCTAAATTATTTGTATACTTCAATTATCCCCGCTATTCAACCATAAGCACTTTGAGGGCAATGACTTATTCGTTTTCCTATTCCTTGCCAATACCCAGCACAGGGCCTTACACATAGAAGGTTTTCAGATATTTCTTGAATTGGGTTCTGACATTTCTTCTGTTTTCAGTGACTGAACAGAAAGAACACTATACCAACTCCCCCAAACCTATATTCAATTCATATCACTATCACCACACCTATGATCTAACCTGGTTATAACTTTAAACATTAATAGTTTTTATAGTTTAATATTTACAATGCATTCACTAGTAGACTAGTATGGGTGTGCTTATATACAAGAATTATCATCTCTATGGCAAAATTAGTGAGAATTTGAAAGGAATTGTTAAAATTGCCACTTCCTAGCTAATCTTCAGGGGTCAATCTATTTTATAAATACACCTAAAAACTGTGTACTTAAAACAAACAAAAATGCTTAATTCACACTTGAGATGAGGGTTGTGCTTTACTTACCTCTGCATCCTCAACAGTACTTAATAGATGTCTGGGTCTAATTCACTCCCAAAGTGTTTAGGGAGTCTGGCCCAAGCTGAGTGAGTTAGAAGGGCTGGGATGGGAATTCAGGTTTCTTGATTCCTGGTCCAATATTCCAGTTCAGGAAGACAGTGGCTTTTTAGTGTACCCAATCTTACTGAGGACGCCTTACCATTATCTTCCCCTTTCTCATACTGCTGATCAGAACTAGCAGCTGTGTTCCCACAAGGGTGACCTAGGCATGCATGTTTGTGGTGTCTCAAAAATGTTGATCCAGATTTTATGTTCCTGCCTATCTAAAAAGGCTACTTAAATACCCTGCATGAAAACATTCCCAACTCAAGAATTCAAGATAAGCACTCAAATGATCCTTTAGCATTAAAAAAAAATGTTTATTTTTAAGAGACAGGGAGAACTAGTGCGTGTGAGTTGGGGAGGGGCAGAGAGATAGAGAGGGAGACAGAGGATTCAAAGTGGGCTCCTCAGACGGCTGTGAGCAGGATGCAGGGCTCAAACTCACAAACAGTGAGATCATGACTTGAGCTGAAGCCAGCTGCTCAACCGACTGAGTCACCCAGGTGTCCCAATCCTTTAGCATTTTTTAAAAGCACTATTCAAGGGTGCCTGGGTGGCCCAGTTGGTTTGAGCTTCTGGCTCTTGATATCTGGATTCTTCTCCTTCTGCCCTCCCCCACTAGCCATCTTTCTTTCTCTCTCAAAATAAACAAACATTAAAAAAGAAATAAAACACTATTCTGATGTTTCAGTGCTGGAATGACAATGATCACTATGAGGAAGAGGAATTAGAAAGAGCTATGTAAATTACTTATGCATTTCATTCTTTCTTTCCCTGAGAGATAGCCAAGTTCATATTCTAAACAGAGCTATGGCAAAGGGTTCCAGTTCTAGTGCTTAGGTTCCAGTGGCATCATTGTTTTCACACTGTCAGCCTTCACTGCTTTAACCATCTTAATCTTTAAAATAAACACAGGAAGCAGACCACAGCCCCATCCCTCAGTTTAACAAAGGAATCCTAACAAAAATTAGTAACACATAATATTTCTAGCTATTCTATTTCCCTCTTTCCCCTCCCCTAGAGCTTTAAACAATAGTAAAATCATCTTCAATTACCAAAAGAGACGAAGCAACCCTGACTGTTCATAGCTAGGACAACATATCTATCTTTCTGGAAGGCAAGAGTCATTGCTGGGCTCACTGGGTCCCACGTGCAAAAAATCCTAAGAGCATAAGTTAAGGAATGGGAACAAGGATGAATTCCATTACTCACTGTAACAAAGAATAAGAAACCATTATTGCCAAGAGGGTACAGTACTCTGTGGCACAGGTGACCTCAAGATGAATAAAACTGCCCCTGCCCTTGAGGAGCTCACACTTTAGTACACGTACACAAACTATAATAAAAAGCAGAACCGGGGAAGTACCAAGAGGTGGGAAGTTCTCTAGGAGGTGAATCACTATCAATCACTTCACTTCAGTATCATGTTAACAGACTAAAACTTTCAGGTAAGGGACACCTGTTATACTAAACTGTTCGGGAGAAGCCCTGAGTGAAAGAGATCTATGGAAACGGATGCTATGCTACAGAGGCATCTGGGTGGCTCAGTCAGTTAAGCGTCTGACTGTTGGTTTTGGCCCAGGTCATATCTCAGTTCTTGAGTTTCAGCCCTGCATTGGGCTTTGCGCTGACAGTGTGGAGCCTGCTTGGGATTCTCTTTGTCCCTCCTGCGCTCTCTCTCTCAGAATAAACTTAAAAAAACTGTTTAAGAAACGGACGCTACATTATCTGCTTATCTACACCTTGGCTAAATCAGGCCTACCCAGAGATGGTTTCAGTAACTCTACCCGGTTAGTCAAAGAAACACTTACATAAGATACAGAGAAGGTGGAAACTGAAGAAAGAGAAGTCCCCAACAACTGATGTTGACTTAGGTCTGTGGCAAGAAGACGAAGCAAAACCCAGACCAAGACTGGGACTGGGATTTTTGCGCTTCTAAAGTTTTCTCCTTTCCAACACTCACCCCCAGAATATCCCAGCTCTTCTGCACCTCACTTGCATCGAGAGGGGAATTCTCTAAAGACGTATGCCTCAGTCCAGCAATGAGCACTCCGTAAAGGTGCACAGTGCTTAAAACCTGATAAGGTTCTTGCTCACCCATCAGCTTGCTAACTCCTGAACCAAGAGAGGAGGAGGGATCCAGCCCCAGTCTGCCTGCCCTTTACTCTGTGTGACCTAGGACTAGTCATCCAAGGGCTTATTACTCCGTTTCCCTATTGCAAATTCTGGGATTATGAGGGGACTGGGATTGAATTCGATGACCTCTGAGGTCTAAAAGCTTCTTGATCAGCCGGCACATGGAATTAGTGGACAAATAGCCCGTTGAATAAACAGTGAGGTCGGCCACAGGGCACAAGCGATAGGGACGTCAAGCCCGTTTTATAGACGGGGAAAGTGAGGCACCGAACACCCTGCCCCAAGGTCACTCTCCCTATGTCACTGTGGGGCCTGACCGAAAGCGCAGTTCTCCAGTCTGCCAGTCTCGGGCCCTTTCTCCTTTCGCAGAGCGGATTAGAGTCGCATGGAGGGTCCTTGTCCCGGAGGCGAAAGGGCTGTTCCTGTGCCAAAGGTGGGAGAGGGCGGGGGGGGGGGGGGGGATTGCTTACCTTCCAGATCCTGTCTTGCCACCGGCACCTCCCTCTTGGAACCTTAACCCGTCACCAATCGCACGACTCTTCGGAAGCCCCCTCCACTTATGCCCGGCTCGACGTGTCCACGACAGCCACCAAGGCCGCGGATTCCTGCCCCTGCCCCGCCCCCTGCCTCGTTGGCCAATCCCTGCGCAGGAGTTTGGAGCTCCCGCGAATTTCACCGCCTCTGCAGGCTGGAGAAGCTTTACGTCACGGGCGCGCGTGCCTGCGAGGCCCTCCCATTTGCCTTTCCCCCACCTTCTGCAGCCCCTAGGCCCCTCCCAGCCGATCAACCGTGCGAGAGTTCGTCCTGCCGGAAAGCAGCACGCCGCCGCGGCATTTCACGACGTCAGCGGGGAAAGGCCCCGAAAACCTTCCGACTTCCCCCCTGCGGCTGGGTGAAAGGCACCGCGATGTTCGGTGCGGGAGACGAAGACGACACCGACTTCCTCTCGCCTAGCGGCGGGTGAGTGACTGAGAAGCGTGGGACCGAGGGCGTGGCTGAGAGAACCGGGCAAATGGTTGGAGGGGTCGCTCTCAGACTTCTTCCCTACTTCCGGGTCCAGACCCCTGCCACATTCCGTTGCTCTACAGGTTTCAGAATCCCGGCAGAGTTCGAAACTGCGCTGTGTCTGTCCACCTCGATTCTGGACCCGGCATGTCCCCTGGCACTCAGTATGGCCCTAGGGTTCGCCTTTTGCTTTGTGGGTCAGTTTCTCCTTCTGTGAAATGGATTACTGATGAGAACATCTGCCTCAGGGTTTTTATAGGAGTCAGTTGAAGTCGATATGACACTTTTCCCCGGGGACAAGGCAGTGACACGTCAGAATTGGCCCTTCTGGGTCAGCTGCAGCATCCTTCAAGGCCCAGCTCAGATGGCACCTTTTGGTCCTTTCGCTACAGACCCAAGCAGAATGCATTGCCTTCTCTTCCTTATTCCCACAGCTAGGCTGATTACCTCCATCCTTGCAACACCGAACCTATTAGATTATGAACCCTGACGGAACAGGGACTGCTTAGGTCGTTCATCTGTGTCTAGCGCTCAGCGCTGTACGTAGTGTGTGCTCCGTCAGTGCCTGTTGAATGAATGATAGTTGTGAAATTGCACTCTAGAGCTTAAAACCAGTATAAGAGACTGCGGTTGCTATTCCCTGTCCCCAGTCGTTGTGCCTGTTAGCCTGGGGCACAAGTCTTCACGTGGCAGGATTTTGTCTGTTCTGATAATCAGTTTAGCCTTTTCCCTCAGGTTGTGTCAGTAGACCACTTGACCTTTGAAAGTAAGCTGCGAGTCCTGATCCTTGAAGAGCCTTTTTTGAACACATGTTTAACAAATTTAAGAATGTACAGAGAATGATGAATACATCAACATACACCCCTCATCTTACTGACTACTAACAGATTAAGCGTCTGTGCCTGCTCTCAAGATGCTTCTACTCCTGTTGGAGAGTTCAGTACAAGAATGACCATAAAATGACTCTGGCTGTCTTGGTCTTCCATAGGATCTTTTGACTTACACTGTGACTGAATTTGTATTACCTGCTCTTAAGTCCTTTCTTCACCCTCACCACCCCATTCCACCCTGCTTTCACTTTGGATGGCCCACATCCACTGAGTTCCACTTTGGGTTCTTTCAGTTCCTCAGTTATTTTAAGAGTTAAGCAATGCTTTGAGGGGTGCGTAGGTGGCTCAGTTGGTTAAGCTGGTTAAGCGTCCAAGTTCGGCTCATATCATGATCTCATGGTCCATGAGTTCAAGCCCTGCATCAGGCTCTGCTGACAGTTAGGATCCTGGAACTTGCTTCAGAATCTGTTTCTCCCTCCGTGCCCCTTCCCTGCTCACGCTCTGTCCATCTCTCTCTCTTTCTCTCAAAATAAATAAACATTAAAAAAAAAAAAAAGAGTTAAGCAATGCTTTGGTTCCTTTTTCCCTATTCTACGTAAAACATTAAAATTTCTACATAGCCCAGCCAGTTGCTGTTGACATAGTCAGCTTTTTGATTTAGGCCTAACTCACCTATTTAAAACAAACAAACAAACAAAAAAAAACATTAGATGAGCTAGCAATTAGATCCAGTTAAAAAATAACAAGATGAACCCAATTTAAAAGAGCAAAAGATTTGAATAGATACTTCTCCAAAGAAGATGTACAAATTGACAATAACATCTTCTTATGTAAGAAGATGCTCAACATCATTAGTTGTTAGGGAAATGCAAATCAAAATCACAACAAGATACCACTAAGACAATAATGGGCCGGTAAGCATGTAGGGAAATCAGAACTAAATATGGGGAGAACTTAACTTTGCATGGTAGTGAGTTACTGTAAATATGGCCATGCAAGCTGACACTGTACAAAGCAAGCTTAATAATCAATGGGAAAGATTATAATTGTTTCACAGCCCTTAAAATTTTTGGTTGAAACAAACTGTTGGTACATTGAGATTTAGTGTTTTATTTCTTTAAAAAAAAAAAACTTATCAAGAAAAAAAGTCAAGTGCTTGCCTTCTCTTTGTATAACTTATGGAGTGAGCATTTTTTCTGTTTTGGGAAGTTGTCATGTTTCTAAGTTTGGATCAGCTTCTGATATTTTATCCTTTGTGTTTTCAATGTTGTAAAATACTTGTAAGAGTTCCTTTAATGTGAAGTTTTTTGCCTTGTCATTTCTTCTAGGACATTTGTCATAACCACTTACTTATATTGATGTTTGCCTTCATTAAATTCCTCTGACTCTATATCTAGAGTCTCTCAAACAGCAGTGGTATCAATTCCTCAGTTTACATTTCTTCTATAACTTCATTTATATATGACGCAAATTTCACTTCCAGCATTATCATGTTAGTTTCTGTGCTATACTTTTATCTTTGTTGGCCAATTCCCTCTTTTGAGTATCTATTTTTGTAAAATGTCACATAAGCTTATCACTGGGAGACAAGACAGCACAAGCACATGCTTTGCTCTGTCTCTTGAACTGGAAAACAGGTGTGCAATATCCAATCACCAACAGACTGAAAGAAATGACACTCTTGGTCACTGATCATACGTGTGTCTGTCGTGTAGTGATCTGTGGACTGAAGAGCTAGCTGCAAAGTTTGCACTTTATGCATTTACTTACAGTTAATATACCTTTATAAGTGAAATTTGCACTGTGCTGTTGAGGGACGGGTATTAGTTTAATTAAGACATACTAACTGAAGATGCTGCATGTAGGAACTGTGTAAGCTGAGGGCTTCTTGTAGTAGAGCAGCAACTTCCATAAAGCAAAACTACAAGATATAAAAGGACAAATAGACACATTAATAAAGAAGACTGTAACAAACATCTCCCAAACCTAGAATAAGTGGATAAAAAAACTAGTAAGGATATATTTTTTAAAAGAGGGAAAGAGCCTTTGAATCAGTATTTAAAAAAAAACTTTTTAAAAATATTTTATTTATTTTTTTAAATTTTATTATTTTTTTAAATGCTTATTTATTTTTGAAGGAGAGAGAGACAGGGTGTGAGTGGGGGAGGGGCAGAGAGCGAGGGAGACACAGAACGTGAAGCAGGCTCCAGGCTCTGAGCTGTCAGCACAGAGCCCGACGCGGCGCTCGAACCCATGAGCTGTGAGATCATGACCTGAGCCGAAGTCGGACACTCAACCGACTGAGCCACCCAGGCGCCCTTAAGATTTTATTTTTAAGTAATCTTTACACCCAAAGTGGGGCTCAAACTCCTAACCTCGAGATCAAGAGTCACATGCTCTACCAACTGAGCCAGCCAGGTGCCCCTATAAGAGATACTTTAAATTCACATTCTTCACTAGGTGAAAATATTGGGGAGAAGTCTATAAACGAATGTTAGAGCTCCCAACTTTTATGCAGCGAGCAGTCTGCTACTGACTGAAAATGACAGGATAAAAAGTCATGTGCTCTTTTCCAGATTGCTGGCCGGAGATAGTTCTTGGTGGCTCAGCTGTGCTGCTTTTCTGAGTAGGCCCATCAAGGACATGAAACATTTTAGTTCTGGGCATTTATCTGTGCTCTTAAACGTAGACAGCAGCTAACTGAATGATAAAAGACTTAGTAAACAAAGTTGTACATATAACTTATTTTTATTCCCAGTAATAACCAGAAAAACCAAATCAAATTTAAGATTGAGAATATCATAAGTTTTCCCAGCAGCCTCTGATTTATCTATTCCTTCTTTGTTTTTTCCTGAGGAAATAGAACACATGACAGTGGGTGTTGCAGTTGCTTTCCACTTCCTCTTATAACTGTAATTTGCTGTAAATATACTTGCTTATTAATTTTCATGTATTTTGACTTGCCTTGATTCCATTTAGGATATTCAGGCCTGGTAGAAGCGGGAGCATTAGTGTCTTGGATGGCTGTCAAGATGATTGATAATCTGTGTTCCAGTTTCCAGGCCTCTTCAAACCCATGCTTAACCTAGAAGTAGTAATCAGGAAGCTTACCTTTTTTTTTTTTTGGCTCTTTTCCTACCATGGTGACTTTGAAATGAAGAAATGTGTGTCTGCTTAAGTGTATGGTACTTCTCTTCATCCAATACAGATAGGAATAAGGCACAATTCTTGCCCCTAGGAAACTCCCAGTTTAGTAGTGGAATAAAACCAATCCAGTAATAATCACAAAGCATTTTTAAGAGGCCAGTTACGTAAATACTTGTTTTTATGTAATACATGTTTTAGACTATATAAAAGGTATATGTAGGCAAATCTGATTAGCATAGCAATGAGAAGTCACCAGTGTAGAGGTAGAAAAAAGAGAAATCTAGGGGCACCTGGGTGGCTCCATTGGTTAAGCATCCAACGTTGGCTCAGGTCATGATCTTGCGGTTTGTGAGTTCGAGCTCCACATTGAACTCTGTGCTGACAGCTCAGAGCCTGGAGCCTGCTTCAGAGTCTGTGGCTCCCTCTCTCTCTGCCCCTCCCCTGCTTGTACTCTCTCAAAAATAAATAAACATTAAAAAATGCATAAAAAAAGATAAATATGGAACTTGATTATCAGAAAGTATTTTAGGTTCTGTAAAGGATACAGAAAAGTCTAGATTCTAATGTTGATTCTGCCCCCAGTGAGGAGTGTAACCTTAGACAAATCACTTCTCGTCTTTGGTTCTCCATACCCCAGTCTATTAAATATTAGGCTTGCCCTAGGTGATCTTTGAGACCTTTTCCAGTTCTATATTTTTGTATTTATGCTAATAGCATTTTATAGTTACAGGTCAGTTTGTGCCCTGATTGAGCATGCTTTCTCCCTTACAGGGGTATCTGAGTTCAGATTACATTTTATTTTATTTTATTTTATTTTATTTTATTTTATTTTATTTTATTTTATTATTTTTTTAAATTTTTATCATTATTATTTTTAATGTTTATTTATTTTTGAGACAGAGAGAGACAGAGCATGAGCAGGGGAGGGGCAGAGGGAGAGAGGGAGACACAGAATCGGAAACAGGCTCCAGGCTCTGAGCTGTCAGCACAGAGCCCGACGCGGGGCTCGAACTTATGAACTGTGAGATCATGACCTGAGCCGAAGTCGGACGCTTAACCGACTGAGCCACCCAGGCGCCCCTCAAATTACATTTTAAATATATATATATTTTTAAGTTTATTTATTTATTCTTGAGACAGAAAGGTAGGGGAAGGGCAGAGAGGAAGAGAGAACCCCAAGCAGGTTCCATGCTAACAGCGCAGAGCCCGACATGGGACTTGAACCCACGAACCCTGAGATCATAACCGAAATGAAGAGTCAGACACTTAACTGACAGCCACCCAGGTGCTCCTCAAGCAACATTTTTAGGTAACAAGAAATATGCACATATATCTAAAATACATACTCTATGCCAGGTACCAAACTAAGTATAAATATACATTATCGTATTTTCTTCTCCCCACCGGTCAATTAGGTAGTTTTTAGTATTATACCCATTTTACACATGGAAAATTAAGGGTCAGAGAGGTGAGTTGCCCAGGATCACATAACTATAAAGTGAAAGAGCCTGGATTTGAAATCAGGCAATCAGATTTCTACTAGACTGCCATGTGCCCATTATTATTATTGTAAAAGTAGGTGTTTGATGCCATAGTTCATAAAAGAAATACTTTAACAACAAAAGATCCCTTTTTATTAAAATATATTAATATAGTATAACTGCTGTGTGTTACTGTTTTTGATGAGAAAAGAAAAGGAGTATGAAACTAAGGCTAGATAAAGACTTTGGCAACTAAATGCATTGGCCAGCATTTATTTTTAAAACGTAATTAGTGCCATGATGACTTCCCATAATTATAAACATAGACTCAAGTCCAGAGTTAGCAAGCCCATTCTTCCTACCAGAGAGAAATGTGTACATTTGAGAATACTTTAGAAGTAGAAAAAATAATAATTTACAAGAAACTTATGCCCTTAAGTCTATATAGAGTTTACCTAAGAAAATTAATAGAAAATAAAATGGATTTGAAAGATAATTGGGTTGACCTGGCTTTTGGATTGGTTTTGCAGTCATCAGGGCTGGCCTTTAGAGCATCTATGGAAACATAGTTTACATGACATTTCTGTCTTTCCCTTGAAAAAAACATACCTGCAAAATTAAAACAGCAAATCCAATACCCATACTAAAGATAACAAGGACATTCTTTTCTTGTCACTTATTTGTGCATAAACTCTTCTATGTTAACTAGGTTCTAAGTTTTGTAAATTTTTCACTGTGTTAAAGGCATTGCCTAACTCTCCCAGAATCTTACTCTTTTAGGGAATCTTCCCAGACTGTCTCCATAAAAGGAGAAATCTTGGTTTCCTTTTAATTTTATTAACATTTGTTGATGTCTTATTTAGGCCAGTACTGCTCTCTATGCTTGAAATCTCATTTAAACCTCTTAGTCCTTTAAAGTAGGCATTGTTGGTCCCATTTACAGGAAACTTGTAGTACACTATCTTGAAAGAACAGGGTAGTAGTTGCAGATTATATTAAATTTATTTTGCAAAATGTTAGTACGTATTAAACTTTAAAATTATTGAGGGAAAAGACCCAAAAAAGTTGTGTAGTTTCAATATATTTTTAAAGGTTTTGTGTGTGTGTGTGTGTGTGCTTTTTAATTTTTTTTTGTTTTTTGTTTTTTTGGTTTTTTGGTTTTTTTGGTTTTTTGGTTGTTTTTTTTTTTTTTTTTGTAATCTCTATACTCAACAATGTGGGCTCGAACTCAACCCCAGATTAAGAGTCATACGCTCTAGGGGCGCCTGGGTGGCGCAGTCGGTTAAGCGCCCGACTTCAGCCAGGTCACGATCTCGTGGTCCGTGAGTTTGAGCCCCGCGTCGGGCTCTGGGCTGATGGCTCAGAGCCTGGAGACTGTTTCCAATTCTGTGTCTCCCTCTCTCTCTGCCCCTCCCCCGTTCATGCTCTGTCTCTCTCTGTCCCAAAAATAAATAAACGTTGAAAAAAAAAAAAAAAAAAGTCATACGCTCTACCGACTGAGCCAGCTAGGCACCCCTCAATATTTACATTACCTAAACCAAAGATGCCTTTGGAGAAAAGGAGCTCAGAGCTAGACTAGACTTTGAGTTCATTTATTGAGCCTGTTACATACCAGACCCTAGGCAAAATATTCAGTCAAGTGGTGATTACAATAAATTGTCAATTATCATGTTATATAATTACTGATTGATAACTTATATTAATCTATGTGGAGTATAACTCCATACAACAGCTGCCTGATATATATCTCATATTATAGTTTTGCAATTACTCATTATGTAATGCCAATTTCTTTGTTAGAGTGTATAAGCTCCTTGAAAATAGAACCTAGTTTTGCTCATCAATATATACTCAGCATTTAGCGCAGTGTCTGATACATCTTTCTTGAATGAAGGAAGAAGACTCCTATGGGAGTTCCTAAGAAGGTCATCTAACTTAGATGAGATTTGAGATTAGGGGCAGCTTCCAGGGGAGAGAAGGAAGAGGAAGAATGTTTTAAGCAGAGGGAACAGCATATCCAAAGCTAGAGATTAGAAAGAGCTTGCCTTATTTGAGAAACAAAAAGTTCTGTGTAGCACACAGTTGGAGATGAGAAGTGGTCAGATAGGAAACTGGGAAAGTATGGAGAGGTGAGGTCTTGAAGGGCTTTATAAAGCCATCTTGTGGAGTTTGGATATTTATCTTGGTAATGTTGAGGTGTTATTGAGGGGTTTAAGTAGGGAAGAGACTTGGTCAAGTTTAGTTTTTAGAAAGAAAACTGTGAATGCAGTGGGGAGAATGGGTAAGAAGCAGATAAGACCAGGGCAGGGAGGTGAGTCAGGAGGCTATTGGAATAATTTAAGCTAGATGGATATGATGGTGACCTGAACCAGGCAAGTGGCAGTAAGAATGGGAAGTGCAAGGGTTCAAAAAGTACTGAGCAAGTAAAATCAAATGGACTCAGGGGTTGGTCATGAACACCAGGGGGGTAAAAGGCAGGGATGATGCCCAGATTTCAGTTTTGGCCATGTATGTTTGCAGAAGAGTTAACACGGGATGTGACAACATCATCCTTAGAAAGTCCTGTTTACAAGGTTGGCTCTTGGCTGGCATCTGGGAACTTAATTGGTAAACAGTTCCACACACTGATACAAGCTTCCCATAAATGATGAAGTGACTTACTGTGCCTAAAGTGTTTATGCAAACAGTATGGTTTGTACTACACCTTGCCTTCTTTCTGGGAGTGTAGAATTTTGGTTCAGGGGCGCCTAAGTGGCTCAGTTAGTTGAGCGTCCTGACTCTTGATTTCGGCTCAGGTCATGATCCCAGGGTCGTGGGATCAAACCCCACCCCTGCCCAAGGGAGTCTGCTTAAGATTTTCTCTTTCTCTCACCCTCTCCTCTCTCACCCACTCACACGCTTTCTCTCTCTCTCTCTCTCTCTCTCTCTCTCTCTCGGAAAAAAAAAAAAGGTTGGGCAAAAGAGGAAGAGTTCAAGGAGCTAAACAAGAAGCCAAAGACATGGGAAGATGAGAAGGATCCCATGAGCATTTCTTGATGTCTTACTTGGACCAGTTCCTCCTCCCACCCCTGCAAATATCCCCCCAAAAGTCAAGGGAAGAGTTTGTTTGAAGAAGAACAAATTAGTTGACAGTGTAAAAAGGCAGCATGAAGACCAAATAAGATAATGACTGATAAGCTGTGTTTAGTAACAAAGAGGTTGTTGGTGACCTTAGCAAGAGCAGTTTCCTTGGAGTGGTTGGGGCATAGGATTCATTGCAAGGGATGGTAAAAGAATGGTTCTGCCTGTTAGGTGAAATGGTAGGACCATGTTTGTTTGATGGAGTAAGTATGGAGTACAAATTTATTTCAGTGTAATAAATTGGTAAAAGGTAGGAAACTATGACTTGCTAAAGGCAAGAATTTATGGTTTGAAGAGACCACAGAGAGCATCTAGACCAATCACCTCAATTTACATACAGAGAAACTGAGGTCCAAAAAGAAGAAATGCCTTGATCAAAGTCCTGAGGACAGGCAAGGTCAGCTGATGCTGTTCAGATCAGAAATACAATCTTGATTTTGAAGACACTTAGCTGTCACTTCCAGTATTGAATGGTGGGATATACATTCAAGGAGGTATTCGTTCAAAGTTGGAGGTGAGCAGCTTTCATAATGATTCCGGGTTTGAGATATGTCAAATGAAATGTCATTTTCATTTTCTACTAACAGTGCCAGATTGGCCTCTCTTTTTGGCCTGGATCAGGCATCTGCTGGCCACGGAAATGAATTCTTCCAGTACACAGCCCCAAAGCAGCCTAAGAAAGGCCAGGGAACAGCAACAACAGGTAAGTTATGAGGTTACGATTGGCCCCTAACAGGTTAGTTGGAAGGATGAACAGCCTTCCAAAAGTGACATGCCTCAATCAGTCTGGCCAAGCTCACCGCCAGCGGTGCATTCTCTCTCTAAGCTCTGAGATCGAATTCCAGCAGCTAGACAGAGTGTGTCCTTTGTCGGAAGTTAATGGAGGGAGGTCTCAGGCAAACTCTTTTACCTCCTGTGAACAGCACTCTCTAAAACTGTCTGAGGCACTCTAAGTAGGCACGGTCCAATGTTTTGGCGAAAAGGAAGAACAGCTTTTCACTTCTTTTACCTGGATAGGTTTAGATGTATCCTGACAGTGAATTTTTCCCAATTAGACAGTGATGCTCAGTGCTATATCCCCCGTACCCTTCATTGTGATGGAGACGCATTGAATGAACATTTGTTGAATGAAAGGAGAGAAAAGGGCAACTAATATTTCTAAAATGCCTGCTATGTGTCTGGTCTCAGATGCTTTACATAGATTGCCTTGTTTAATTATCTCAACAGTGCTGTGAAATAGGTAAGACTACCCCCAGTTTAGAGGCTCAGAGAGGTTTAGGGACTCCATCAAGGTCCTACAGCAGTAAGTGACATAATTGAAATTTGAACCCTAACCTGATTCACTCCAAAGCTCTCCCTGTATACTTTGCTTTCTTTGAGTAAGAACCTGAAGAGGAATGAAGGACCAATAGAAATAACCCTAAGCAGAACAGATGGTAAGGGACATTAAATTAAGTGTTTCCTGAATGAAGATGAAAGTATTGAGTGCCTTTTACATACTAGGCACAATGCTGGCACTGAGGATGTTGTTGGGATATTGAGGGTTTTGAAGAATTGCAACGGATATCATATGGCCCATAAGCCTAAACTATTTACTGTTTGGCCCTGTACAGAAAATGTTTGCTGACCTCTGCTCTAAATCTGACCTGTCACTTTTAGCATCTTTGGTGTAGATTTCCGGTCCTGTTCTCCAAGCCATCACCTGGCCAGATTTCTAGTAGGCTATGCCTCTACATTTCCTCTGGCATATCTCTTCATCAGCAGTGTGATTCTGACTCAATTTAAAGTGGTTGAGTTAATGGATGTGGATTAAAATAAACAACCCCAGTCCCCACCCAATGAGGTAACTTGATTTTGTTTTAATCAGAAAACAACAACTATGAGCTAATTACACTTTTAAAGGGAAATTATAGAGGCATTTCAGCTTAAAAATTACCTACACAGTCATATGCAGGCACTTACAAAAATAAAGTAGCAAGACAGGAGACCCTGTCTGTTCAAGGGATATTTGTATAAGAAGTCTTTGTGGGGAAGGTGGCTGCAATACAGTTCTTGAATCTCTTCAGATCTGAATGTAAAAACATCAGATACAAAAGACAAACCTATGGATAACATTTACAACAACACCCGTTGGAAAGGTATCTTCATGAATATCCCAAAATATAAGAAGGTCTGGACAAGCCACAAGGCTGTGTAGTATCAGCATTTGCGTGGGAGCATACAGGGTAGTGGTGGGATATCTCCATCAGAAAATGGGAGAACACCAAGTAGCCACCAAATGTTCTTGGAAAATATGGCAGGCCAAGCTGAAACTGGAATGCGTTTTGCCCACTCTAATTGTGGCTAAGTACAAGGGGTTGATAACGGGGACTGGAAGAGCTAGAGTAGTCTCACTCCTATGAGCTATTTTTTTTTTTTCTTTTTAAAAGTAGGCTCCATGCCCAGCGTGGGGCTTGAACTCATGACCCTGAGATCAAGAGTCACAGTCTCTACCAACTGAGCCAGCCAAGTGCCCTGCTCCTATGAACTTTTGAAACTCACCCCCTAGCGTGGCCTTCCAGGACAGGCCCCCACACTAAAAAGAACCTTCTGTGAGTGGAATTAATATTGAAGAAGATAGGGATATATTAGAAGTGAAGAAGAGAAGATCCAAATAAAAGTAGGGATGGGGTGGGGCGCCTGGGTGGCTCAGTTGGTGAAGTGGTCACATTGGGCTCAGATCATGATCTCACAGTTTATGAATTCAAGCCCTGCATCAGACTCAGTCCTGACAGCTCAGAGCCTGGAGCCTGCTTCAGATTCTGTGTCTTCTTCTCCCTGCTCCTTCCCCACTCGTGCTCTGTCTCTCTCTCTCTCTTGTTCAAAAATAAATAACCCCCCCAAAAAATATTAGAAAAAAAAAAAAAGTGTAGGGATGAGGCACCTGGGTGACTCAGTTGGTTGAGCCTTCTACTCTTGATTTCAACTCAGGTCATGTCCCAGGGTTGTGAGATTGAGCCCTGAGTCAGGCTCCACACTGAGCATGGAGCCTGCTTGAGATTTTCTGTCTGTCTCTCTCCCCATCTCCCTCTCCCTCTCTTTCTCCCCCCTCCCCTTTCCCCTCCCCCTCCCTCTCCTCCTCTGCCCCTCTCCCCACTTGTGCTCTCTCTCTCTCTCAAATTAAAAAATAATATGGCACAAAAACAGACACTCAGATCAATGGAACAGAATAGAGAACCCAGAAATGGACCCACAAATGTATGGCCAACTAATCTTTGACAAAGAAGAAAAGAATATCCAATGGAATAAAGACAGTCTTTTCGGCAAGTGGTGCTGGGAAAATTGGACAGCGACTTGCAGAAGAATGCCTGGACCACTTTCTTACACATACACAAAAATAAACTCAAAATGGATGAAAGACCTAAATGTAACGCAGGAAGCCATCAAAATCTTCGAGGAGAAGGGCAAAAACCTCTTTGACCTTGGCCACGGCAACTTCTTACTCAACACGTCTTCTCCAGAGGCAAGGGAAACAAAAGCAAAAATGAACTATTGGGACCTCATCAAAATAAAAAGCTTCTGCACGGCGAAGGAAACAGTCAGCACAACTAAAAGGCAACCAACGGAATGGGAGAAGATATCTGCAAACAACATATTAGATAAAGGGTTAGTATCCAAAATCTATAAAGAACTTATCAAACCCAACACGCAAAAAACAAATAATCCAGTGAAGAAATGGGCAAAAGACATGAATAGACACTTCTCCAAAGAAGACATCCAGATGGCCAACCGACACATGAAAAAATGCTCAACATCACTCATCATCAGGGAAATACAAATCAAAACCACAAAGAGATACCTGTCAGAATGGCTAACATTAACAATTCAGGCAACAACAGATGTTGGCAAGGATGTGGAGAAAAAGGATCTCTTTTGAATTGTTGGTGGGAATGCAAGCTGGTGCAGCCTCTCTGGAAAACAGTATGGAGGTTCCCCCAAAAACTAAAAATAGAACTACCCTTCAACCCAGCAATTGCACTACTAGGTATTTATCCAAGGGATACAGATATGCTGTTTCGAAGGGACACATGCACCCCGATGTTTATAGCAGCACTATCAACAATAGCCAAAGTAAGGAAAGAGCCCAAATGTCCATTGATGGATGAATGGATAAAGAAAATGTGGTATATATATATATATACACACACATACACAATGGAGTATTATTCAGCAATCAAAAAGAATGAAATCTTGCCATTTACAACTACGTGGATGGAACTGGAGGGTATTATGCTAAGCGACATTAGTCAGAGAAAGACAAATATCATATGACTTCACCCATATGAGGACTTTAAGAGACAAAACAGATGAACATAAGGGAAGGGAAACAAAAATATAAAAACAGGGAGGGGGACAAAACAGAAGAGACTCATAAATATGGAGAACAAACTGAGGGTTACTGGAGGGGTTGTGGGGTGGGGGATGGGCTAAACGGGTAAGGGGCACTAAGGAATCTACTGAAATCATTGTTGCACTATATGCTAACTAATTTGGTTGTAAATTAAAATAATAAAATTAAAAAAATTTAAAAATAAATAAAAATAAAAGTAGGGATAGAAATAGAATCAGGAAGTCTCAGGAGGGAGCCACCATATTTTTTTTAACTCTGCAAAAGCAACAGAAGAGGGAGCTCTATGAAGTTAGGAAAGCCACTTGAACCCTATCTCCTTCTAAAAATTCAGAAAAGCAGATTTCACGTTAAAATGAGCAGTAGGAACTTAGCAGAATCCAACTCCATGTAAAATTATAAGAACAAAGAGAGCAAGAAACAGAATAATATCCCTACAGTGAGAGCTGTAGAGATTCTGTGAGAATGTTTCTCAAAAACTACCACCACCTGTTTAACATTAAGAAAGTAATGTAAGACATGAAATGAGGATTAGAAAATCTCAGAAGTAAGTGACAAGACTCAGGCAAGAATTAGAGACGTAAGAATTATTTCAGAAATGAAGGCTAAACGAGCAGGAACACAAGAATGAATACAAAGAACGGATATCATGCCTGAAGAGAAACAGAAGGTTAACAGAAGGACATTTTTAAAATTTTTTTTTTTTTTTTTTTTTCAACGTTTATTTATTTTTGGGACAGAGAGAGACAGAGCATGAACGGGGGAGGGTCAGAGAGAGAGGGAGACACAGAGTCGGAAACGGGCTCCAGGCTCCGAGCCATCAGCCCAGAGCCTGACGCGGGGCTCGAACTCACGGAGCGCGAGATCGTGACCTGGCTGAAGTCGGACGCTTAACCGACTGTGCCACCCAGGCGCCCCAGAAGGACATTTTTAAACAATAAAAAATTTGAGAGATAAAAATGTTCCAAAAGAAAGTGTGATAAATATTAAAGATGGCAAAGAAGATCCAAGAGAGAGAGAGAGAGAGAGAGTGAGTGTGTGTGTGTGTGGTGTGTGTGTGTGTACACAGGAAGGAAAAAAGGGGGGAAAGAACAGACTTTAAAAACTATAGTTCAAGAAAACTACTCAAAAAAAAAAAAAAGATTTGAAAGTACATATTAAAAGTCCTTGTCAGTGGGGAATTCAAGAATCTGCAGTACTGATTTCAGAGAGGAGGAAGTGCTGAGCCAATAAGATCCCACGATTGTCAGCACCTGACTTACCTTCTAGCAACTCCGTGAACAACCTTCCCTTTCCAGGGCATTAGACAACCAAAAGAGTATTGTGGGAGAAGCTGAACTAAGCTTCTATCCTAAAGGAGGATGCTAGGCTGACCTTGGGCAGACAGTAATTTTTCTCAGCATTTCACACTTGTCCTAATAACCTGCCTCTGACCTTAGTTACTTTTTTTCTTACAGCTTATCAAGAGAAAAATATTATTGTAGTGTTACATACAACTGGACAGTAGTGGTTGAATTAACAACTATGTTGTAGGTTTTTACAAAATAATAAGGAAAACATGAATAACAGGACAGTAAGCAAACAATGTAAGTGGCAATTCATCTAAACAAAACAAATGACCATTACAAATCTATAGAAAATATTCCATCTCTGCTTCATTGTAATCAATAAATGCAAATGAAAACAACAATGACATGGTATTTCCCTTTTTCTATTGCCCAGCTTCGTTGGTAAAGATTTAAAAAAACAGCCCCCTCTTGTTAGCAGGGGTGCAAAGCTGGCATATTCACACTGCTGGTAGGGGTATAAACTGATGCAGTAAGGCATTTGGGCAGGACGTAGCAAACCTTTCAATGTTTTACACTTCTTCACTCCATAATTCCAGTTGTAAGAATTTGTTCTAAGAAAGTAATTAGCGGTACATACAAAAATGTGTTTTCAGGATGATCACCATAGCATTATTTATAATAGAGGAAAATTGGAAACAGTCCAAAGAAATGTCAACTAATAAGACATTGAGTAGGTTCTGGTAGAGTCATAGCGTAGTATTTTATGTAACCACCAAAAAGTATTTTTAGGATTATTTTATCTTTGTTTTGGAGAATGCTTTAAAAGAAATACTAATACTAAGTAAGAAGAGGAGATTGTCAAATTGGAGTATTAATTTTGTTTAAAAAATATAGAAAAAAAGCTGTCTTGAAAAAGGAACTAGGAATAAATACATCAAATTATGAACTTTTACTTTTAACTGGTGAGACTACAGGTCATTTTTATCTTCTTTATCCATTTCTGTATTTGCCAAGTTTTGCATATTACAGAGTACATGCATTCTATAATCAGAAAAAAAGATGTGTCAATATTGTTAAAAAACAAAATTCAACTGAATAAATTTTAGAGATCTTCCTGACTTTATTCAGTGATTCATAAATTGGGCAGCCTCCAATCTAGCAGATAGAAAGGAGCTCTGAGGAGCTGAAGAAAAAGGACTCTTACAGAGAGAAGGAAGTAGGAACGAGGAAGTTACAGGAGGCAAAAAAGCAAGATCGCTATTGCAGGATTACTTTCCTTTAGTGGGTGGCAGGGGTCTATTATGCAGATTGTCTGACTTGTGCTGAGCTGGGAATTCCTGATTAACTGGTTTAAGATTCCGTTTCAGGGAGAGCCAAAACTATGAGTTAGTCTCCGTTTGGTGCCCTGGGGCTTTAGCATAAGTGACTCCATTTTAAGCTTGTCATCTTTTTAACAATACAAAAAGAAAGAAAGAAATCAAGCAAGGATACTTTTGAAAGTAAGTTCTTGGTTTCTTGTCTTTACCAGTGTTCTCCCCACATTCATGTGGTGAGTGTAAATATGCAATTTTCTCTTAATATACTGTTTTATTTAAAAAATTTTTTTTAATGTTTATTTTTGAGAGACCGAGCGTGAGCAGAGGAGGAGCAGGGAAAGAGTGAGACACAGAATCTGAAGCAGGCTTCAGGCTCTGAGGTGTCAGCACAGAGTCCAACGCTGGGCTTGAACTCACAAACTATGTGATCGTGACCTGAGCTGAAGTCAGATGCTTAACCGACTGAGTCACCCAGGCACCCCTAAATATACTGTTTTAAAACACTAATGTTACCCTGTACCCTGCAAAAGTTAAGTAATGGATATGACCTGAATATCATCATAAATTTTCTACCCCAAAATAAGGGCAGGAGAAATAACTTTATTTATGTTTATTATAGCTGGCCAAATATTGGAGAAAAGAAAGTAGATGGGATAGGACCTTGCTGTGTTTGGAGTGGAGGCAGAGTCCTGGATTCTAGTCCTAGGCTTGCTGCTATCATTGTGTTAGACACTGAGGTGCTTAGAGCCTCAGTGTCCTCATCCCCAGATGAGGTCATAGGGTTGTTTTGCAGATCAGATAAGGCTAATGGTCATGAAAGCACTGTACCACTTAACTGTAAAATGTAAACAAGAATTTTGAAGCCGCTTTAGTGGTTAAAATCAGTTTCAGCAAAGACATGAATGACATCTTTTGTTTTTTTCTTCATCTTCAGGAAATCCGGCAACACCAAAACCAGCACCCAGTACAACAGGCACTTCCACCGTATTGGTTGCAACAGCAGTCCATGCGTATCGATAGTAAGTAGCTGAGAAGGAGTGGTCTCTGCAGTTGGGGTTAGGTGCCCATCTTTTCTCAATAAGCCTCTGTTCATTGTGAAATAAACTGCAGTTAGGCTGCACAGTCCTTCCACAGGCGAAGTATCAGTAATGCTTTTGAACATTTCAGTTCGAGAATTCGGTATGTAAAACCCTGAAAAGCCGTTATCTTGTATACCTTGTGTACTAGGAAGTGCTTGTACCCTCAACAACTGCCTTCTTAAGTGCTGAAAGAAAGCCACTTCACTGAGATATTATGAATAGATATTTAGAGAGTAAAGAAGTTGTAGAAGAGCTTTAAATTACGAACTGCTCACCTGTGTTGTCTTCTTGAGACTGAATGACTAGATTCCCCACTTCTACATGGCAGAAGAGAAAGCTGAGTTTAAAGAATTATTAGTAATACCTGTTATTTTTCTTGCTTCTCTAGCACAAATGGTCAGTATGTAAAGCAGGGCAAGTTTGGTGCTGCAGTCCTGGGGAACCACACAGCCAGAGAGGTGAGAACTCTTGTGTGTTTTCAGGTGTCCCAGATCATACTTTTGAGCTGGTTTGTACCTACGCTGGCCCAGTGTCTCACGTATCAGAGGATTAGAATGATTGTTTGTTTGTATTGAATGTGAATTTTTAATACAAGGTACACAGTAATAGTTATAGTCCTGTCTTGCTTACTATTGTGCATTAAAACAAAGCAACCATTCAGTCTTTTAAGTTTGACCTTTGTGTTATGGAACTAGCTTAAGACTTTGGAGAGTTTTAGAGTAAACCATTTACTAAGGACAATCCTTTGTTAGGTAATGAACAACACTTAGTGTTCTACTTAGAGCATTCTGTCTTTACACCTGAATTAATGACTGGTGTTTATCCTTTGAAAGTTTGACAATGAGTTGGGTAGTTGATCACACAGAATACTATTGGTTTGGATCAAAAAGAAGATATGGCTAGCAGCCCCGAGACTTGATTTCCTTGTGTGGGTTGTCTCTAGCTTCAAGTTCTGCTCCAGAACATTTTAAACGTTGGTGAGAGCAGCCTAAGAAATTATGGAATTTCAGAGGTCCAGTGAACTAAGGGCCATGCTCCTGAGACACTCAGAGACCTAGATAAGATGGCCTGTTCAGGTAACTAATGTAATAGACAATACTCATTTGTATTAAAAACAAAAAAGTCTAACTGGAAATTTGGAAACACACATAAAAATCGTGGGACTAGAATAATGAACCCCCAGAAACCCATTACTAGGTTCTAACAGTTATTAATCTTGTTCCATTGTTTTCTTTTTTTTAATGTTTATTTATTTATCTTGAGAGAGAGAAAGAGCGCATGCTAGGACGGAGCACAGGGAGAGAGAGAATACCAAGCAGGCTCCATGGACAACGTCACAACCATGAGATCATGACCTGAGCGGAAACCAAGAGTCAGACACTCAACTGACTGAGCCACTCAGGCTCCCCTCTTCTTAGTTCATCTTAATTCCAGCCTGTCTTCCTTCTTCTTAGTCTTATTTTGACTACATCTCCAGCATACAATTTTACCTGTAAATACTTTAGTATATATCCCAAGATCCTTTTCCTAACATAACCATTATTCAATTATCACCTAAAAAAACCCACAATAATTTTTTGATCTCATTCACTACCAGCTAGTGTTCAGATTTACCTGATTCTCTCTCTCTTTTTTTTTTTTTAGTTTGTTTTAATCAGGATCTAATAAGGTCCATACATTGCAGTTGGCTACCATGTCCCTTAAATCTTTCATTCTCTCATCCAGAGGTACATAGTGTCTAACTATCCCTGATTTTGTTATGTAGTAGCCATCCGTGATTATTATCCAGATGTATTAATTCATTAGGAGTTGCCATTGGATTTTAAAAATCTGGTATTGAGACTCCACCAGCCTTCAGCCCCGATAAGATGCAGTAGGTTATGGCAAGCAGCAATTCCCACTGCAACAATTGTAAAAAAGCAAATAAATTGCAAAAATTATATTTTAAAATTCACTGGAGAGCTCTAGAAAAGATGTGGACTAGAGGAACTAAAATTTCAAAGAGGGAAAAGCCGATGAGCCAAGTATTTCCTTCTCTTGGTTCTTTTGCTGATGTGCCTAGGGGTGGACCAAGCATCAGGTATGGCCCAATCAGAGAGACCTCTTGGGGGAAAGAGATACTGGCAGAAGCTAGAGGAGCTCCAAACACAAGATTAGTTTTTCCCCATGGGACATTTGCAGAATTCTGGGGTGGCGTGGAAGTCCAGGGGCTGTGCCAGAAAGGCAGAGGGAAACTTCTGTCATCTTGTGGTGCATAGGAGATAAAGTCCTACTGTAGGGGAGTACCTGTAATAAGCAGCAAGCAACAACTTTCATCTCAATACATTTGCTAGATTTTGAACTTAAGGGGGAGGAGAACCCAGCTCAGAATGTCTGATGGGCAGAACTTTCAGGACCAAGGAGTCAGAGACCTTCTAGGTTCTTAATCAAAAGTCAGGGAAGATAACGCTTGAGATAGAGACAACCCAGAAGTAGATCAACTCTTGATAAATCTATGAATCTTCCCTAACCAGTTCAGCCTATAATTGGATTGGATTGAGGTGATCAGCCCCTCACTCTATCTGCCTAACATAGGATGAGGAAAGTACTTTCTGGTACCAGATTGTATGTGAGCCCCCAAGTTCTTCCCTCCCCTCTGGAATTGAATTGTAATTATTTGCTTAACTATGATTTTGTGTGTATGTGGGGGTGGGGGTGGGGGGTGGTAAATATAAATGAAACAAAATATTTTCAGGAGCACCTGGGTGGCTCAGTCTCAGTTAAGTGTCTGACCCTTGGTTTTGGCTCAGGTCATGAACTCACAGTTTGTGGGTTCCAACCCCGTGTCGGGCTCTGTGCTGAGAGTGGAGCCTGCTTGGAATTCTCTCTCTCTCTCTCTCTCTCTCTCTCTCTCTCTCTCTCTCTCTCTCTCTCTCTCTCTGTCTCTCTCTCTCTCTGTCTGCCCCTCTGTGAAAATAAATAAAATTATAAAAATTAAAAAAGAAAATATTTGCCGTTTTAACCATTTTTAAGTGCACAGTTCAATAGCATTAAGTACATTCATGATACTTAGCAGTGTTCACCACTGTCTATTTCCACTTTTTCATTACTCCAAACAAAAAACTCTGTCACCTTTAAACAAGCTTCCCATTCTCCCTTCCCATATCCCCTGGTAATCTTTAATCTTTTCCTTTTTTTAATACTTATTTATTTTAAAAGAGAGGGAGGAAGAGGGAGGGGCAGAGAGAGAGAGAGAGAGAGAGAGAGAGAGAGAGAGAGAATCCCAAGCATGCTCTGTGCTGTCAGTGCAGAGCCTGACGGGCTTGATCTCACAAACTGTGAGATCATGACCTACGCTTAAACCAAGAGCCGGACACTTAACTGAGCCAACCTAGCATCCCTCTAATTTACATTGTCTCTATGAATTTGTCTATTCTAGATATTTCATATAAGTGGAATCATACAATATTTGTCATTTGTCCTTTTATGTCTGGCTTATTTCAATTAGTGTAATGTTCTCAAGGTTTATCCATGTTGTAGCATGTTATCAGAATTTCATGCCTTTTCAGGGCTGGATAATATTCTGTTGTATGTAGGTAACACATTTTGTTTATCCATTCATCAGTTGATCGACATTTTTGGTAGTTTCTCCCTTTCAACTGCCATGAATAATGGTACAGTAAACATTGGTGATTATCTATTTTCAGCTCTTTGGGGGATGCGCTAAAGGTGAAATTGCTGTGTCTTATGGTGATTCTGTTTAGCTTTTTGAGGAGTTGCCAGACTGTTTCCACAGCAACTGTACTGTTTTACATTTTCACAAGCAGTATGTGAGGGTTCCAATTTCTCCAATACCTTGCCACTGTTTCATTATTTTTCCTTTTTTAAAAATGGCCATTCTAGTTGGTGTGAAGTGGTACTTTTTTGTGGTTTTAATTTGCATCTCCCTAATGACTAATGATGTGGAGCATCTTTCTATGCACCTGTTGGCCATTTGTAGATCTCTTGTCACCCCTCATACCAATGGAAACACCGACAAAATAAAGACATTGCTAATTACAGTAAAAGAATAAGGCCAAAATGAGAAGCGATTAAAATGGATATAATTTAAAATCGAAGCTTTCAGCAATCAGCTGAGTTTTGAGTTTCATGCCTCTTTGAAGCACAGCCCCTGACATCTTACTGCTGATTTTGTATTGCCTTTTAACTTCCGTTCTCTTTTTTTTCTGCCTATCTTTACTTGAATACAGTATAGGATTCTTCTTTATATCAGTCAACAACAGCCAGTTACTGTTGCCAGGATTCATCTGAACTTTGAGCTCATGGTAAGACTTCCCATGTTGGAATCATTAGCTCCTTTGGGAAGGGTTTATAGGAGAGATTGGTCTGTGCGTACCTGGTAGGAATTAGATCTACTATTTCAGCTCCTGGACGTCTGTGTGGATGTCTTAACAGAGCCTGTCAAAAAAGTCTCTTGCCTGCCTTCTGGGAAATGGACCAAGGGTGGTTGGTGGAGGGCAGGAGGGAAGAAGAAAGTTCCCTATGTCTCTTTGGGTCCACTTCAGTCAAGGCCCTTCTCAATGAGTTTAGGCAGTCAGATGATGCACTGCGCTACCTGTGGTTGGGTTATCCTAGTATCTCTCCTTTCCCCAGGTTCGGCCCAATAACTATAGCACCTTTTATGATGACCAGAGACAAAACTGGTCCATCATGTTTGAGTCGGAAAAGGCTGCTGTGGAGTTCAATAAACAGGTAAAACCATCTTATTCTTATTTTGAAAAGCCAAACACTAGTTTGGATTTCTCTTGATTTAGGAAACTATATGGAAAACTTATAACCTGCTATGTGTTGTTAGTGACAAGCATAAAAAAAAAAACCCACTAAATTTGTCACTTGAGCTTATTGTGGCTCAGAGAAATAATAGGAATGTTTATTGAAATTGCTTGAAAATGTGACTTTCAGAGCAAAAAGGCTTAATGCAAACTTCTTTCAAACATTTTTCACTTTATAAATTATTTTAAGGGATAAATAAAACTATCTTTCAAAAATAGTGTTTCAAAAGAACTTTTATAATGTTATATGATCCTTGTAGAAAATTTAGAAAAGCATTTTTTAAAAAATCACTTGAAATCTTAGTGCCCGAAGGAACCACTATTAATATGTTAGATTTCTTTTTTTCTTAAAAAAAAAAGATTATTTATGTATTTATTTATAAGGTTTTTTTTAACATTTTAATTTCTTTTTGAGAGAGTGCAAGCGGGAAGGGGTAGAGAGAGAGGCAGACACAGAATCCGAAGCAGGCTCTCAGCTGTCAGCTGACATGAGCCTGATGTGGGGCTCAAAACCATGAACTGTGAGATCATGACCTGAGCTGAAGTCAGATGCTTAACTGACTGAGCCACCCAGGCGCCCCTTATTTATTTATTTTTAAGTTTATTTATTTATTTTGAGAGAGAGAGCGTGAGGGAGGGAAGGGCAGGGAGAGAGGGAATCCCAAGCAGTTTCTGCACTGCCAGCACGGAGCCCAATGCAGGGCTCAAACTGACGAACCGTGAGATCATGACCTGAGCTGAAACTAAGTCAGAAGTTTAACAGACTGAGCCACCCAGGCCCCTGTTTCCCTTTTTCTATGGGTAATATATGTAAATAGACATACTCCTTTAAGAGTTCAATATTTTGCTTATTTTTTTTAACAATGTATAATGTTTTTCCCCACCTCATGAAAAATTATTTGGAAACATTGTTGAAAGCTGCATAGTATGAATGTTCTTGAATTTATTTAACCATTCCCTTACTTTTAGACATTTAGGTTGTTTTCAGTCTGACATGATACTGTAGCAAGCATTGTTGTATATAAGTCTGTGTCTTCTTTTTTTTTTTTCCTGATTATTTACTTGCGCTAGATTTCTAGATGTGGAAGATTGTGTCAAAGAGTCCAAATATTTTTTGGTTCTATAGACAGTTTGGCATACTGCTTTTCAGAGAGATTATAATATTTCACATTCATATCTGTTCTCTCACTATACCTTTGCCAACATTTAGAAATCACCTTTTTCTTTTAGTCTGGTTTGCTTGGTAAAAAATGATGTCTCATTGTAATTGATTGCAATTACGAAATCTTGTTTTTTAACTCTATTTATTTATTTTGAGAGAGAGAGAGACTGAGTGAGCAGGGAGGGGCAGAGGGAGAGAGAGAGAATCCCAAGCAGGCTCAGCACTAACAGTGCAGAGCCTGATGCAAGGCTCAAACTCACCAACCATGAGATTATGACCTGAGCCAAGATCAAAAGTCAGATGCTTAATTGACTGAGCCACCCAGGTACCCCATAAAACCTTTCTTTTAAGAAAATGAGTAGCAAATTTTTCATGTGTATCATGTTTTAAAATGACCATAATTATTCATGAAGATGTGTCTGACTCTTTTGTCTAAGATTTGTGCTAAGATAATATGACTAAATCTGTAAGTAGTGAAGATGCAAATTCTGGAAATGCAGCATGATTTTGTAAATGGCCTTTTTTCTAGTTTGTCTTTAGAAATGCCTTTTGAAAGTGTTTTAAAAGCCCTCCTTTCCTAGGTTCCTGAACACTGAAATAGTAAAATCATCAGAGTAATGCTAGCTAATGCTTTTTGTGTACTTACTATTCTTTGCCAGGCACTGTGCCAAGTGTTGTGTTTGTATTAACTACAGATACTCCAGACACAACTACAGATAGTAACTACAGATACAAATACTGTATTTGTATTAACTAAGTTGTATAACTTAACTGCAGAGTTTTTATCTCCATTTTACAAAATAACCTGTATGAAATAAGGTTCACAGAAGTTAAGTTATTTGGCTGAGGCCATAAGTTAATAAGTGGCAGTTGCCCAGATCTGTACCCAGACAGTCTGACTCCAAAGCCTTACTCTTAAGCACTTTGATTCCTGGCAGGATTACTGACTTCAGAGTGGTTTATTCCTAAACACGTAATCAGTTTTGTTAGTGGACAGCACTGTTTAGAAAAGAGCATTAACGATAATATTTCCTGAGCTCGAACTAAGTTTATGCTGCTTTGATTTCGTCTCACAGGTGTGCATTGCCAAGTGCAATAGCACCCCCTCCCTAGATGCAGTGCTCTGCCAGGACCTCGTTGTAGTGGAGGGCCCTGCTGTAGAAGTTGGAGATTCTTTGGAAGTGGCCTATACCAGCTGGCTCTTGCAGAATCATGTGCTGGGCCAGGTAAGGAAATGTAGCCTGCAAGTGCTTTTGTAACTGAAATAGCATGAGGGCTCTTCATATGTAAAGCATTACTGCTGTGAATTGCTGCTCTTGGCAAATAGAAATCTTTCAGGGACCCTGCTCTGACTGCTTTTGGTGTATAGTCATGAAATGCTAATATGTTCAATCTGTTCGGTGCCACCTGGTCTCATCTATTTAGAATGGAAACCAGTTTCCTCCTAAGTATCATTTTTGGTAATGGTTTGTGTGTATGTCTTTGTCCTTCTATACTGGTTTCAAACTTGAATTTATTCTGATGGGATTAGGTCTTAAAACTTGTATTAGCAATAATCACACCTCAGATAAACCTCATTGGCTATGATACTGCCAACTGCACAAAGCTTAAAACTTCTTTTTAGACTTTCCTAACAATTGTTTCTTTGTTTTTTTGTGTGTGTAATAGATACTGGAAATAGAATGGACTTTTGTGTTTTAATATCATTAAGCTCTCAAAAACAGTATGTGATAGAAAGAACTTTAGACTAAGTCAAAAAAAATGGACATTCAAGTCCCAGTTTAGCCATGATGTGGTCCCTTCTTTTTGGGTCTTTTAAGAACTCCCTACCCCCTCCCCACCCGCCCCTGCCCAGTATATTTGACATTCCTTATTCCAGGAATACTGTGCTGATCTGTATTGACTATCACATTATTATTTTATTTATTTATTTATTTATTTATTTGGAAATTGGCTGACCTCATTTACTTTGATCAAATTGCAGGTTTTGGATTCTACTGCTAACAAAGATAAGCTGCTTCGCCTGAAATTAGGATCAGGAAAAGTCATCAAGGTACAGTGTTAACTGTGTTCTTTGTATGACTGTATTAGTTTCAGTGGGCTTAATTTAGATTAAATTTGTGAAATTTCTAGCCTGGGTGCATTGAGTCCAGCAAGGTGTGGTTAAAAAGTAGGAAAAATAAGTTCCATGTTATCTGGAAAACTACATGGGAAAATTTAACCTATGAGAATATATTGAAGATGGGGACATTTTTTTTTTTAACCATTTTTTTTTTCTTTATGTTTATTTTGAGAGAGAGAGACAGAGTGCGAGCTGGTGAGGGGCAGAGAGAGGGAGACTATCGCGGGGCTCGAACTCATGAACTGTGAGATCATGACCTGAACGGAAGTCGGATGCTTAACCAACTGAGCCACTCAGGCGAAGATGGGGACATTTCTTTAATTCCTACTATTTCTTTTTCATTGTGTTACTGTGAGGAAATTATTAAGTCCTTCTTGTAGCCTCATAGGGAGAGAAGTGAAACTGTTTCTTCTAGAATTGTATCATAATGGGTGATTTTTATCTGAGATGCTTTGAATCAGCATTTTCCAATCATTGTGAGCAGCTATGATATAGCAGGCAGAACACTGGGATTGGAGTCTGAGGACTTGGGTTGATACTGTGAAGTTTTTCTTTACCAACTGTGCAAGTGTTTTATAAAATTCAGAGTATTTTACAAATGTGGGCTGTCATTGTGTCAGGAATGTTGAGGTGTTACAAAGTACTCATTGGTAAAAGTACTCATTGCCACTCAAGTGACAAAAAGGTTTTCGGTTTTCTTCATAGCTTTGTTTATCACTCCTTTTCTTAGAATCTTTTGGAGACTTTCTTATAGATCATAGGAGTTAAGGCCTGACCTTTAAAGCTAGATAGATCTAGTGTTACATCTTGGCTTAACAATTCACTAATAATTTGATCCTGGGTTAGTTACTTAAGCCTCTGTAAGCCTCAGTTTTCTTATCTGTAAAATGGGGATAATGCTTCTAACCTTATGAGGCTATTTTAGGGATTAAACAACACAGTCCAACTAAAGCAGTTACCAGAGTACTTGGAAAATGTGTTTAATGAATGATAGCTTTTATTTCTCTCTTTTTTAAAATTTATTTTTTACTTTACATCCAAGTTAGTTAGCATATAGTGCAACAATGATTTCAGGAGTAGATTCCTTAATGCCCCTTACCCATTCAGCTCATTCCCCTCCCACAACCCCTCCAGTAACCCTCAGTTTGTTCTCCATATTTAAGAGTCTCTTATGTTTTGTCCCCCTCCCTGTTTTCATATTATTTTTGCTTCCTTCATCTCTTTGTATCTTAAAGTCCTCATATGAGTGAAGTCATATATTTGTCTTTCTCTGACTGACTAATTTCGCTTAGCATAATACCCTCTAGTTCCATCCACATAGTTGCAAATTATTTCTCTTTTAATATCATTCTCTCCTCCAGTTTCTCTCATTATCTAAGATAAGCGTATTTCATCTAGCCCCAAATATGCTGGCTTTTACAAGTGAATAGAAGCAGTATTCTAGATATTCTTATAACCTGTGGGGGGCGGGGTGGCAAGGGGAATAGTTGAACTTGATCTCTCTCTAGGATCTTTAGAGGTCCAAATCTGAAAGTGTGGATGAGAGGATCCTAATCCCAGCACTTCATTTTGTCTTATGAGAAGGCTTGTGTCTGATAAGCTTTTCCTCTTGTCTGATTCCTGAAGGCCTGGGAGGATGGGATGCTGGGCATGAAAAAAGGAGGGAAGCGGTTGCTTGTCATCCCTCCAGCCTGTGCTGCCGGCTCTGAAGGGGTAACCGGATGGACTCAGTCGCCAGACTCAATCCTGGTGTACGAGGTGGAGATGAGGCGGGTGAGTGAAATTGTGCTGTTTTGTGTTTGATGAGTCCTTTTTGCCATTAAGTAAAATGAATAAATATGTTTGAAAAACAAGTTCAAAGACTTTTTATTTTATTTTTTATTTTTTAAAGAAATGGTATAGTTGGAAAGAGCTACAGCTTTGGAATCTAAAGACCAAGGTTTATGTCCTTCCTGGTGCTCTGTTGAGTCTAGAAGAGGTAGTGACTGAACAAGTCAGTTCTCTACACTAACTTTTTTACTCTGTCTGTAAAATAGTGGTTCCTATCCAATGTACGTGATTTTTGCTTTAGTATTTCCATGGCTACAAATTTAATTTATTTTGTCTCTATGTTTACATAATAATGCAAAGATATCTGTACATAGATAGAGATACTTAGCTTCCTCTCTCTGCCATGTTGTTTATAATAGTAAAAACTGGAAATAACTTAAATATCCATCATTAAGCAACTGGTAAGTTACGGTTTTTCATGGAGTGGACTTTTATGCATTTCTTACAGAATATGCAAAATCTATTGTTAAGTGAAAAAAGCAAGTTGCAAATTAGTATGGATAGTATGATCTCGTGTATGCATGTGTATGTAAATATATAAAATATTTATGAACAAACATATATAAAAATGTATATACAAAGTCATACACATGTACATATGTATGTCTGTATCTATACAGATAGATACATGTATATTGCCCATATCTTCATAGGAAATTTCTGGAATGTTAAAAAAAATGATTAAAAGTGACTTTTTCTGGGGAATGGAAATGGAGTTCAGAAACTTTTCTTTTGTACATCCTCCAAAATTTTTGTCGTGAATATGTAGAATTTCTACAATAAAATTTGTAACAAATTGTGGTTAAATAAATTAATGCTCCCCTCCAAAAAAAAAAAAAAAAAAGAACTTGTTTGCTTTTACATTGTGTTTGTTAGGTGTGCTAGTGTTTGTGACTATAAAATATAATGTAGAAAATAAAAATTATGATTATCTTCACTGTGGCTGTTCTTTCTGCTGCAACCAATGATACGCTTTTCTTCTCAAGGACTTTCCTAATTGAACACCTTTATCTCTGCTGAGTCATTCCAGCCTTCTTTTACTGATGTGCTTTGAGCTGCCTTTTCCACAGCTTTTATATTCTGAGTTTTCCTTTGACTTTGAGGAAGTCACGATTGGTCTTGGATAACAAACCAGGGCACCTGTGTGGCTCAGTTTGGTTAAGCGTCTGACTTCGGCCCAGGTCATGATCTCACAGTTCGTGATTTATCAAGCCCCGCGTGGGACTCTGTGCTGACAGCTTGGAGCCTGGTGTCTGCTTTGGATTCTGTGTCTCCCTCTCTCTCTGTCCCTTCCCCGCTCACACTCTGTGTCTCTCTCACTCTCTGTCTTAAAAATAAATAAACATTAAAAAAAAAAGATAGCAAACCAATTTGAATCCATTAAGACTGGCATTTTGTAACCATAAGAAAAAAAATACTCTATATTACTAATAATCAATGAATTACAAATTGACATGCTTATTTAATTGACCAGGCTGATACAGAATGATAATACCCAGTGTGATGAGCATCAAGAGAACATTGCACACTACTTGTGGAGTAGAGAGAGGAGTTCACCCTTTGTGGTGTGAAATGTAGTGGTGTATACCAAAAGCCTTAAAAATGAACATACCTTTTCTCCGACTGTTTAACTTCTGGGAATTTATACTTTGGGAAAGATTATGTGCAAAGATATAGGTAAAAAGTCATTCATAGAAGTATTGTTTATGATGTGACAGGGAAATTAGAAATGAACTGGATGTCTAACAACTAGGAATTGGTGAAATAAATTTTGTGGCAACATATTTAAGACTTCTGTTTCCATAGTCTTTTAGAGACTTTTTCCTGTAGATAATAGCAGGTATGGGTATGACCCTTGAAATTAGACATACTCGGGGCGCCTGGGTGGCGCAGTCGGTTAAGCGTCCGACTTCAGCCAGGTCACGATCTCGCGGTCCGTGAGTTCGAGCCCCGCGTCAGGCTCTGGGCTGATGGCTCGGAGCCTGGAGCCTGTTTCCGATTCTGTGTCTCCCTCTCTCTCTGCCCCTCCCCCGTTCATGCTCTGTCTCTCTCTGTCCCAAAAATAAATAAAAACGTTGAAAAAAAATTAAAAAAAAAAATTAGACATACTCTTCAGTAGTTAAAAATGATGTTGTAGATTGGTAATTTAGTAACATGGAAGTGTATTACTGAGTGAGCAAAGCAGGTTTCAAAACAATATGGTCTCTTTTTTGTAAAAAATATACAAACACATAGATGTGAAACACTGCACAGACTCTAGCAGTGTTACTGTGTCGTGGTTGGATTACGGATGATGATGATGATGATGATGATTGGCTTATCTACATTTTCTGATTTGCTACAAGGGAACAGGTAATGACTTGTGTAGTGAAGAATAAGTAAAAGAAAGGAGGGCAGAGAAGGCAGGATCTCTTTTTTTGTAGCCTGTTCCACCTGTGGTTGATCTCTTCCCAGGTCAAGTTTGCCAGAGATTCTGGCTCTGATGGGCACAGCGTTAGCTCCCGCGATTCCGCCGCCCCTTCTCCCATACCAGGTGCGGACAGCCTCTCTGCTGACCCTGTTGTATCACCACCTACATCGGTGCCTTTCAAATCAGGGTAAGATCCTGAAGTTGTATCATGCTTTTTTATTGTCCATAGAAGCGATCCGTAGAGGGGTTAAGAAATAAGGTGTAGTTGCAAACTAAAATAATTTTAAATAATTGGGAAAAAATGAGATGAGGGAAGTGGGGAAAATATTTGCTTGAAGATTTTTCTGACAAAGAATTGATTAATACTCACAGTCTTTTAAACCACTAACTCAGATGTATATGAATACCTGCCAGACCCTGGAAGAAAATTGGGTAAAAGTCATAAACATAAAGCACATACTCAAGGGGAAAAAAATGGAAATAATCAAAAAAATTTGAATGGAAAATTAGTCATTTTCACCAACTTTCAGAGATTGTGCAAACCGAAGAATGATTAAAATTCTCTTTCACAGCAAGTGAATTGACAAATGTTTTCAAAAACAGTTTGCTTATCCAGCATGATTGAGACTTAAGATTATGGATTTGGGAATTTTTTTTTTTTATCTTAGCATATGTGTTACTTTCAGGGAGCCGGCTCTTCGTATCAAATCTAACTCCCTCAATGAACAGCTGACAGTAAATACAGTGAGTATGCAAGTCTGTCTCCCTCACCCCAAGTCTGCTGAAAAGGTTTCATGTGCCTAGGGTAGGATAGACCAAAAAAAAAAAAAAAAAAAAAAAGTTCACTATTTTATTAATTTCCCCTTCCTTGGAAATTAGTATAAATTAGCTTGGGCTTCTACAAGGACAGACCTGTGTTCAGATCTTTATTCTGGTAAACTTGTGGCCTTGAGAAAATTATCTAACTTCTGGTCCTCAGCTTCTTCATTATTAAAGTAGATATAATTCTCATAGTTCCTTTAAAGGGTTCTTGTGATCTGTTTGTAAAGCACTAAGCTCAGAGCCTACATAAAGTATGCCTTCACTTTATACTTAAGAGATTTTTATGAAGTTTAAATAAAATAATGTCTGTGGAGGTGTTAGCATTGTGTATGGCATACTGTAAGCGTTCACTTAACATTAGCTCTTGTTATTATCATGATTACTGCTAACACTGTGCGGCTTCACGCTTTCATTGTCTTAGACGAATCCTGCACTAATTCACCAACTAGTTGACTTTGAGGCAGTCACTGGGCCTCTGTGTTTCTCTGACTGCAAGATGAGAAGACTAGCGTACGGTTGTAGTAGAATTTGGATTTGAAAGCCTTTGGGAGCATGAACACTGTTCTTGACTGCTGCCCTGCCTGGTCGGTGAAGGCATCTAAGTTTGCCGCATGAGGATGAGATGAAAGCCCTGGGGCCTTCGCCTCCATGCTGGGAAACAAGATAATTGGGTGGAGTGAAACTGATGATTAATTTCTCTCTAGCCCTGGTTTACTTGTTTATAATCAGCCCAAAGCAAGAATTATTAAACAAATAATTGATTTGGTATGTATAACGAGTGATCTCCAGAACCCCAAAACTTGAAGCCAGAGAATTAAGAAAATTGAAAAACAATGATAACCTCAGATCTTCAAACGGTCACGAAAATTATTTAGTGTGGGTTCTCTGGTACTTTCTAGGCAGAGCTATTGTTGTCACCGTTTCTAAGCTTCAGTAACTTCCAGTAGACACTTGGTCTTCAAACTTTTCAAAAATTTTCTTTTGTCTTTTACAGTTGTTGGGTTTTTTTTTGTTTTTTCTTTTTACATTTATTTATTTTTGAGAGAGAGACAGGGCACAAGTGGGGAGGGGCAGAGAATGAAGGAGACAGAATCCGAAGCAGGCTCCAGGCTTTGAGCTGTCAGCACAGAGCCCGACGCGGGGCTCGAACTCACAAGATCATGACCTGAGCCGAAGTTGGACACTCAACTGACTGAGCCACCCAAGCGCCCCAATAGTTTTTTTTTTTTTAATTGAGGCAAAACTCACCATCTTCTTTCTTTTTACATTTAAGTTTTTATTTTTTGTTTTGAATAAGTGATTACATTCATATGTTTTGATAATGATCAAAACAATATAAGAAGATATACATTGCAAAGATTCACTCCTGCCCCTAGCCCCATCTACCCCATCCCATCTCCCTCTCCTTTTAGGTAAATGCTTTTATTAGTTTCATATATATTCTTTTAATGTTTTTAATGCAGATGCAAACAAATAGGAATGTATATTCTATTTTTCCATCCTTTCACAAAAAATGGCATAGTATATGTGTTGTCCTCCATGCTTTTTACATTATGGTATATTTAACAGTATCTTTCCGTGTTAGTATACTGAAAGCTTCCTCGTTCTTTTTTTATCTCTAGATCGGGGTATGCCACTGTGTGGTTATGGTATATCTAGTCCTCTTTTGATGGACCCGGCTTTCTTTGATTATGTCCCTCTGATCAGTTAAAAAAATGAGAACATGCGCCTAATATATATCTGTTTACAAATTGTATAAAGTACTGTCCATCCCTGTAATAAATAAGTTTAATATCTTATGTTTTTAACCGCTTAAAATAATCCAAAAATAGAGGTTATGGTCATTTCTTTTTATGCCCAATAGATCATCATATATACCCTCAGGGTATGTACTCTCCACTCTGAAGGCTGCACTTGAACAGATATAGAGGCTTCTAGCATAGGGACTAGTGTGTAGTCAATGCCAAGTCAAAGTTATATGAACCTGAATTTGGAACAAAGAGCTCCTGTTTCCTTCTTTCCCCAAATCTTTTCTGAACATCTATTTGCTGAATTTCTCCCAGGGTTTTCAGAGGGTACTGTCATCTACAATGCCTCTTTCCCTTGATCTGTATATAGTTTTTCAGCTGTAAAATGAGGAGAATTACACCTGGTGGGAGACTTGATTGAAATGAGGTAATACATGTGGAACCCCTGTGTTCATTCCAACATACAGGGAATTATTTTTTACTGCTATTATTAATTGTGACCCGTGTGTGCTTTCTTTGGCAAGAAATATTTAATTCTTATTTTGTAGAAGAAATAGTTTCAAATCAACATGGCAGGGGGGGCTTACTGAAGGATTTGATTTAAGAGCCAAAGACATAGGACTAAAGTAGTGAGCCTTGATTATAGTGACTTTTGTGACTCTCTTCTCTTTTTAGAATCCTGATACAGTCAAAGCCAAGTTGATCTCTCGGATGGCTAAAATGGGCCAGCCCATGCTGCCCATCCTTCCACCACAGCTGGATTCCAATGATTCAGAAATTGAGGTATGACCCCCTGGCTCTGTTAGAATGAATAGTGCTAATATTTCTACCTTGTGTTCTTTTGGTTAAAATTATGACTTTTTCTGCCTGTAACCCAGAATCATGTGGAGAGCTTATATTCAAAACGATGCAGGTTAGTATTGGTACATGTGTTTCCACTGTGATTAGTACTTCCCCTCAGAAATGGAAGCAATCTCCTACATCTGCCACAAGAACAGGCAAGTTTTAAGTAGTCAGTTTAGCCTTCTTCTAGAATCTCTATTGTCAGTAAAAACCACGCTTGAGGCAGCATGGTGCCCAAACCATGAAAGATGCTCAATTCATATTGGTTGATTGAATGTCTAGATTCTCTTCGGACATGTTGGTGTTCCCACTGACATTACCTTTTGCTGAGGATTGCACTGTTTTGTCTTTTGGCTTTGTATATGGTGTGGTTATTTTGAAGTTAAGATTTTTTTTAATTTTTTTATTTATTGCTTTTGAGAAAGTGAGCAGGGAAGGAGCAGAGGCGGGGCGGGGGGGGTGGGGGGTTGGAGGATCCGAAGTGGGCTCTGTGCTGACAGCAGAGATCATGACCTGGACCAAGACCGGACGCTTAACCAATTGAGCCACCCAGGCACCCCTGAATTTCAAGAATTTTATTGCAATGAATTGTATCAGTTTTTTCCCTATGTCTTTTGCTTTTGACATTATGCTTTGACATTATGTTTAGAAAGCTTTCTCACTTTCAGATATTATAAACATCACGTGTGTTTTCTAAGAGTATTATTTCATATTTTGATCTAAAATTTTTATCCACCTGGAATTTGGTGTATGATATGAAAGTAGCTTAGTTCTAACTTAGCTCTTTTCCTGTTGGTCAGGTCCTTATTGAATAAAATCATCCTCTCTCAGTTGAACTGAAACACATAACAGATTGATTTTTAGGATTCTTTGACTTTGATATAAAACAAAGGTGATGCTCTTGAAAAAATTTTCCAAAATAGGCTTTATTTTTCTTCATTTTGTTTTATTTCTTCCTGACAAAGCTCTAAGTAGTTTTGAAGTTCAAATTTTTTTAAGAGTTCTTTTTTTTTTTTTTTTTTAAGTTTCTTTCTTTATTTTTGAGAAAGAAGGCACACAGGAGGGGCGGAGAGAGTATCTCAAGCAGGCTCCATGCTGTCAGCACAGAGCCCCACATGGGGCCCAAACTCATGAACTGTGAGATCATGACCTGAGCCGAAATTAAGGGTTTGTTGCTTAACCAACTGAGCCACCCTGGTGCCCCAGGCTCTCAGTAGATTTAATGTTTTCAAGGAGGATAGGATTTCTGGGGCCTCTTGTTATAGGTACTCACTGTAAATAATATAATTAACATAAATAAATAAAGCATTGTTTTCTTCAAAGGCAACTCAGTGTTCTGTTAGCTCTATTTTTTAAATTCCTTTCATTCTGTTGTTAGACATTTAGGTGGATTAGAGCTGCAGTGATGTAAAACTGTCATACTTTTCCAGAAATGCATAATACATTTTTGAGAATATGAGGGGACAAGGGGAAGTTCTAAAGTAAAAGAATGTCAAAGAGATTTCAGCCTTCGAACTGTAAGATAGCAGATCACAGTCACCATATTTTGTGCCCCAAGTTTGTCTTTTCCTTGTACAAATTGGGCAAATGTTCAGAAGATAATTTTGTGTAGAATTATAGTAGAGACCAACATTGCTTTGATTTTTATGAAAAGAAAGAATGGGGGAAAACACTCTAAAAAGAGACTCAGTGAACCCAATCTGTCTGATTTTAAGTGAGTACCTTGAGGTCTGTGGGGATTATTTGGCAGAAGAGGAGAGGCTATACTGTTCCCCGGGTTTCCTTGCAAGAGAACCCTGTTCTCTAGGAACACACTAGGTCAATTTTAAGGTAACTGCTCGCTTGGAAAATGATACATTCTGGAGAGCGGTCACTACAGCTGCTTTAGTCCCTAAATATCAACAACTTAGAATGTTTGAAGAAATTAACTCTATTTAATTACTTGGTATGATTTATAGGGGGAAGGGACCTCCCACGGCCCACACCCTAAACTCTTGCCTTTCCTTCCTCTTCTTTGCCTAAAAGCACTGGGGGTAAGCAGGTTTAGGGTAGACGATCAGCCTCAGTCTTCATTTAAGGACCCAATACATAGTAACCAAAATGTTTGTTCCTGTTTCAGGAAGTGAACACTGTGCGAGGAGCTGGACAGCCGGTGGCAACTCCATCCATGCAGCCCTCTCTCCAGCCAGCGCATCCCGTGCTACCGCAGATGACCTCACAAGGTAAGGAACCTCTCTGGCTCTGTGGCCTTGAATTAAGTCAGCACCAGAGTTATCATCCCTGTTCCTTACATTGTTAGGCTGCATTGTTTTAGTATTGAGAACCAGATTAGAGTGTAAAACTTGTCAGTTTGTCCCTGGGTGGGGCATTTTCAGCCCTGGAGATGGATTTGGTCTGCCTGCTGTGTCTCCCGCTGTGGGATAGTGCCAGTTTCGGAAGTGTGCACTCAGCTAAGGAGACACCCCCCTGCATGTAATTCTGTACTTCCCGTCAGCTGATGGGACCATAGGTCTGAGTCACATGTGTCCGACCCCCAGGTTCCTTGTGCCAGCCCGTTGCTGAGATTCCAGTAGAGTTGGTTTCAGGAGAGTAGACGAGGACAGTGGTCAAGTCCAGAGTGTGTTGTAGTATGTAAAGTTCTAGGCCAGACTTCTGCCAGGGAGGGCAGGATGGATAATGGTGAAAACTTTCTGCTTTATCTTAGCACCTCAGCCATCTGTTTCTGGACTCCAGGCACCCTCTGCTGCCTTAATGCAAGTTGCATCTCTTGATTCCCACTCAGCTGTGTCTGGAAATGCCCAGTCCTTTCAGGTAACAAGGTTTTTAAACCACATCAGTTATAAGCTGTAACTTACTAGGTTCTTGTCAGTGTCTTTTCACCTTCCTGCACAGATTGTACCGTAGCGATTCCCCACATCAGAATTTATCACTCTCCCCCTTCCTGAACCGCCACTATCTTATCTCTAAACCAGACAAAGGATCACCTACCGTACAGCTTGTTGTAAAGCAGAAATGTGAGAAAAGGCAAAGCACCCGGTACAAGGCCTGGCACATGGTAAAGACCCAGTCAGTGTTTGTTTTCTTTCCTTTGCACATGTCTCCTTGAAGGGCGTATTCAAGTCCTCTGTGTTCTTTTCTATCTAGCAGCTGATAGGCTAACATTTTGCATTGTACTTAGCAGAACTGTTGTAGGTTGAGGGTGGAGTCTCTATGGAGACTGTTTCTCTAGTTATCTTCCAAAAGAGATCTCCTAAAGTAAGTTTTATTCTGTTTCACAGAAGGCAGTGACAGCAGTCTGTCTCCTCTGCTGACATTTGCCAGGACAGTGGATTCTTTTTACTGCCTTGATATATTTGGTGGATAAAACATACCCCCAGTAATAAGAGGGCCTCACTTCCTTGGTGATCCATAGGGGAAGGGTAGGAGTGATGGCTGGTGAGCTAGGCCCCATTGGTGGGACAGGGTATGTCAAGAGTGAAATAAAGGCCCCACTTGCCCTCTCCCCACTGCCAAGTGGACAATTACTATCCTATAGCCTGAGTTTTTTGTTTGTTTTTGTTAATAATGGCTGGGTAGGTAGTTTATCTATCCCTGGAAATGAGCTGGATTTCCTTAACTCAAGGAAGAATAACCATCATCATTTAAATGAAAGCTACTGTTTATTGAGCATTTCCTATCTGCCAGGCACTTAACTTACCAGCTGTTAGGAACTTTACATATATATCACTTCGTCTAGTCTACACAACCACCCTGAGTGGAGTTATTATTTTCATTTTATAGTTGAAGGGACCACAGTTCAGGAGAAAATGGAAGCTCTTGGTCACAAGAGCATCAGAATCTAGCAGGGAAGAGTCATCCTTTGGAGACTGGTGGATTTACTTTGAAATCTCAATGAATACCTGTCCTGTGACCCCAGTGGAGCCTCAGCCATGTTTCTTTAGTTTAAAAATTTCTTAGACCATCAGTAGGCCCAGTGGCTGGGAGATGAATCCCTACTTAATTAAATCATACTGCCAGAGGACTGGGGAGTGACCTGAGACACACTTCCCTCACTTTCTGGGCAGGACTTTAGTGATCACGCACCACTGGATGACACAGATCACTCTCCTGCTGCAGTGCCTACCCAGTACCGAACTTGATCTACTCTGTCTCCACCCTTAACAAGGTTGCGTCTCCTTCCAGCTTAATCTCTTTATGCCATCAAAGACAGATTAAGCAGAAAAGAAAGACGTGAATGTTTTATAAACTGGCCATAACTTGGCATTTTCTCAGCCCTATGCAGGTATGCAAGCCTACGCTTATCCCCACGCGTCAGCCGTCACCTCCCAGCTGCAGCCCGCGCGGCCCCTGTACCCCACACCGCTCTCTCAGTCTCCCCATTTTCAAGGTAGGGAGCGGACCCCATGGTTTCTCATCTTCTGCTCCCCTTCCCCCCGCCACCAGCCCGTGTTCATATTCACTCCAATAGATTTCTTCCTTTTTTTTTTTTTTTTTTTTTTTTAAATAGCTTTCTTGAGAGGGGTGCCTGGGTGGCTCAGTGGGTTAAGCGTCCTGACTTTGGCTCAGGTCATGATTTCACCGCTTGTGGGTTCAGGCTCCACGTCGGGCTCTGTGCTGACAGCTCAGAGCCTGGAGCCTGCTTCAGATTCTGTGTCTCCCTTTCTCTCCACCCTTCCCCTACTCTCTCTCTCTCTCTCACATAAATCAAGGATTTTTTTCAGTAAAATTACAGAGTTGTGCAACCTTCTTTCTCAGCAGTCCAATTTTAGAACGTTTCCATCATCCGCAAAAAACCTGTCATGCCCACTTTCTGTTTTGTTTTTGCATTTTCTCCTGCTAGCCCTTTTACATTGCTCTGTCAGAGTGGTTCTGTAGAGTTTATAGAAAACTGTAAGAGAATAACATGTTGGGGAAAATTGTGAGAAAGCATGGTGACTGGGGGTATTCAGTATCTCAAATGGAAGCTACTTTGTTACCATTTTTAAATTATGAAAATAATAAGCTCTGATAAAAAAGTCAACACAAGAGTATAAAGTAAAAACTTCCTGATCTCCATCATTAATATCCCTGACCGTGGGAAACTGTTAACAGTTACTTGGGTAACTTACAGGTATCTCTCATGCATGTACAAGTGTCTATAAAAAACTCATTGGTATAAAAAATAAAACAAAATGTAAATTTTGCATTAAAACACGAAAGAAAATGAAATGTACATTTTATGTTTAAAAACCAACACAAACTAAAACGTAAATAGCTGGAATGCTATCCTACCTTCTTATTCCGCAGCTTGTCTTAGGACAGCGGTAAGAAGAAGACAGCATATCCTACAACATAATTATGGTCCCGGAGTGGTAAGGGTTTCATGGATGCTACTGTGTCTGGAGCCCTGCCCCTTCTCCATCTGGGAAACCATCTAATCTCTTCTCCTCTGTGAAATGTTCCCTGCTCGTTAACATCCCTACCTTCTCTCCTCCCACACACAGAACTGCGTATATGTGTCACCAAAGAGTTAATCTTTGCTTTTCTCTGTGCTCCTTTTGTACCTTGTACATGGTCCATCTCTTGCACTTAAAACACTCTGTTGTAATAATCTGTTTTCATGTGAGTCTCCCCACCAGACTGTGAGCTCGCCAAGGGCAGAACCAGGTTTCATTCGTTGCTGAATCCCTGGTACCTGGTACGATGCCTGGCATGCACTTGGATGAGTGGAGAAGTAATCCGAGCTGTTAGTGCGATGGCAGACCAGAGTGGGCATCCTTGTGCCCTTGGACCAGACCGTCTCCCTCAATGCATTTTGCAGGAGCATAGCTTACTATTAGCTTTGGAGCCCTTTTCCTCTGTGTTCTCTATATCTTCTCCTGACAGTGTGAATCGCCTACAGCATTTCCCAGTATTTTTGAGATGTTAATTTCTTTCTTTCCTCTGCTGCAAGAGCTGTTGGTTTTTCCTCATACAGTCTCCTCTGCTCCAGTTTCATTAGGTTCTTTTTGGCTTATGTCTGTTTAGGATCCAGTGACATGGCTTCGTTTCTCATGACTGAAGCCCGGCAACATAACACTGAAATTCGAATGGCAGTCAGCAAAGTGGCTGATAAAATGGATCATCTCATGACCAAGGTGACTGAGTCAGGGTTGGGGCTGTGTTGAAAGTAGGGGAATGAACAGGGGGTGCAAATAGGGAGCAACCAAGACTACGGGTAAACTCTTCCTTGGTTTCCTGTATTCCTAGTAGTTAGTAGTTATTTTCCTAGAAGGTTAGTTTTTACTTTGGAATCCAGGTGGCAGAAGAAAACTAGCTTATGTTCAAGATTGTCTCAGAAACTCTTCAAAAAAGTAGTCAGATCTTGGGTAAGTTTTATTTCTTCATTTAAAAATTTCTCACAAAGTCCTTCCTTCCCCCTTTTGTAGGTTGAAGAGTTACAGAAGCACAGTGCTGGCAATTCCCTGCTGCTTCCCAGCATGTCGGTTACAATGGAAACCAGCATGATTATGGGCAACATCCAACGAATTATTCAGGTGAGAGGGATCAAGAAGAGAACACAGCCTGCAGGTCTTGCCCCCTTCTCTTTCAGGATGCACTACGCTTTAAAACCTCTGCAGCACAGGTAGAGAGCTTGTGATAAATGCTGCACTGAGTTGGGAAATTCTGGAAAATCCATTATGTCCTAATTTGAGTCCAAGCGCCTCATCAATATAGAGTCACAAGAAAACTTTTTTTTAGACTGTAGTTTGGAATTTTGCTTCATTTTATGTCCATGTATATGTTTAATCTATTGGGCATAGTGATTTGTATTCATCAGGTATGGTTTGATGTTTTAAATATTATATCTGTGTGGACATAAGTTCTAGTTTTTTAATCTCAAATTTTATAACAGTGTTACCTGTCAGTTCAAGCTGATTCCCTCATATTTCTGGCACTTTTCTCTCAAAAACTCAAGTTATTCATCATATATTTTGAATTTAGGAAAATGAAAGATTGAAACAAGAGATCCTCGAAAAGAGTAGTCGCATAGAAGAACAGAATGACAAGATTAGTGAACTAATTGAACGAAATCAGAGGTAATGACAGGTACGGGGCACTGGCTAGGATGGACAGAGGGTTTCATTTGTAAATGCCCAAGTTAGATAAGCATGTTTGTTTAGTGTAGTTTATGTGTACTTCTGCTATTTGTTTCCTGCCTGTCATGTGAATTACTGTTTGTTTTCTGAGAGGCATTTTGGTAGAAAGAGCACAGTAGGCTGTGATATAAGGCAAACCTGTGTTTAAATCCAAGCTCTGCTCCTCTTTTGTTGTGTGGCTTTGTGTATTTATTTATTCCTCTTGGCCATAGTTTTCTCATCTGTAAAAGTGGTGTTAATACGTAGAAAACCCTCAGGAATACTGTCAACTCTTCTCTCTTTTGTGTGGGCTGACTCTATTTCATCAATGAGAACTTCACTGATTTCCATATAAAGCCCAAACATTGTGTAATTTTTCTAGATCCTTCTGAAGATATTAGGGGGCTGGTCAGGGGAACATGTCACAGCATGTAGCATTTCACTTAAAGAATCATTCTTCCATATTTCTCTTTTCTAGGGTCTCTTGATTCCCACTTGTGGGGGGATTTGGGGGGGATAAGGGCTTTCTTCTCTTCCTTCCTCTTTTCTCTTTCATTCCCCCTCACCATACATGCTTCCAATTCCTCTTCTCTTCATTATGCAAGGCAATACCTCCAGCCCTGGTTCTTACCTCCAAACTTGATTACTGCAGATCTAAGGAAAACAAAAGTGCTTTCAGATTGTTTTTTGAAGTGTAGAGCAATGTTGTGAGCACTGATTGTGCCCGGTATACATTCGGTGCTCGATAAATGTCTTTTCCCCTATTTCATAGGTATGTTGAGCAGAATAACCTGATGATGGAGAAGAGGAACAACTCGCTTCAGACAGCCACAGAAAACACACAGGCAAGAGTATTGCATGCTGAACAAGAGAAGGTAAAGTAACAAGGGAGAGGAAAGCCCATCAGGATGTGTAGAGCTCAGGAGTGGTCCTGTGTACGGACTTACCGATCTACTTTTCAGCAAAAGTTTTTGCCATCATTGGGAAAAGAATTAGAAAGCATCCAACGGATTTTAGTATATCCACCATCCAGACTTCTGTTTTATAATATGCTTTGCAATGGGTTGACTCAAAAACTATCCTTGATCTTAGTAATTTGATTAAGGTGAGGATTACATCATTTATTAGAAAACGAAATTTATTCTGTTGACACAACAGAAAATTCTTATGCCACATAACAAACACTATGGTGAAATTTAAGGTTGGTTACTTTGTTCCTTCACCTGCGTCTGCTGGAGCATTTTGAAGTACTGCTGTTTGGCTTTAGTCAGTTCAGAAGTAGGAATTTTGACTGTTCCTGGAGTAGCTATAAGCAAGACTCTAGTGGGCCTTGGGCTGGGCTGGGCTGGTTTGGAAGCTCACTCCTCCTGTCTCTGCTCTGGCAGTACTGTTTATCCGGCATGGTTTCCTCCTTGTTTGGGCTACCATTCCTCAGTTGGGAGCCCTTGACCCTGTTGTCTGTTACCTCAGGTTTAAGAAATGGTTTACATTTTCTATTTGAATGTTTCTTGGAAACTTGAAAAGTTGAGTTGAATGCATTTGATAACCTTGTGGAGTTTACCCACTTCCTCATTGGCTGATCATGATGAGGATTCCTTACTTACGTCTCATGTAATTTTTCATTCTTTGTGTTCTCTTAGCTATAGTATCCAGGGAAGAAATATCTCCGACCTCTTAGCCTCTGATGAGCAGTGCCTTGCCTAGCACAGCCCCATTCCATCCTGATCCCAGTCCTTCCTCACTGCTACTTTCCACATCCTTTGTTTGTTGTGGCTGACTTGTCTGGCCTGGGTCAAGGTCAGCACCCTATGACATTGGCATCACCAAACAGTACTGGGGTCACTTCATCACTCCCATTTGCCATACTTTTTATTACTTCTCCTTCCTCTACTTTTATTTTTTCTCTCCTTTACTCTTTCTTTTCTCTTTTCTTTTCTTTTCTTTTCTTTTCTTTTCTTTTCTTTTCTTTTCTTTTCTTTTCTTTTCTTTTCTTTTCTTTTCTTTTTCCTTTCTTTCTTTGTTTAATCCGTAGGCCTGGCAGGGACACCCAAACATGTTTGGTCTAGCTGTTAGACCTGTTATTCAGGTCTAAAATGATTACTAGAACTTCTAGATCAGTTGTTCCCAAATGCTAGTCTGGTTGCCTCAGAACCCTTGAGATGCTTGATTAAAAAATACATGTTCTTAAACTTCATCTTGAGATTCTAATTCAGGATATCTAGCCAAAAGCCAAATCTGAACTTTTAAAAAGCTCCTTTTGATTCTGATGCACAGCCAGCTAAGGACCCTGCTCTTGTTAGTGGTTTCTTTTGCGGCAATTTCTGGACGTGGCAGCTGGGCACATTTGTTTTTAGTAATTTCACCATGTGATTCTCATGCTGAGTATCAGTAGGGGTGTGTGTGTGTGAGTTCCAATAAAATTTTATTTACAAAAACAGGCAGCAGGCCAGTTTGGCCCGTGGGTCAGGGTTTGCCAACCCCATGAGTTAGCTTATTAATCCACCCACGTGATTCGTATTGATAAACAGAAATGTCTGGCCCAGTGCCTGTAACTGGTAGATGTTCTGTCTGTAAGAGCAGAAACATTAGTAATAGTAACAGTGGTAGCAGCTGCAGTATGTTAAGTAGCCACCAGGTTCTAGGCACCCTGCTTCCACACATCGGAGAGCATCTCCTGGACTAAGGATCACAGGGCTTGGTGGGCGGGTACCAAGTACCACATGCCTCACTTGGCCACTTTTCTTCCAGGGAAACTTTCAAGGCTCGACTCTGCCCGCTTTTCTTTTGCTCCACTTCTTTCTTACTTAGCAGTCGTCCCTGTGAAAATTCTCCTAAAGGGAGATAATTGAGGTCCTTTAACCCCTGGAGACAGTTCTCTGCCTTCCAACGCAGCTCAGAAAATTTTGGCTGAGTGCTCAGTGGATATTTGGTAAATGGAATTAATCATTATTATTATTTTTATTTTTTTCTGTGACAGGGTTAGTATTTCCACATAAAACCCTGGACTAATGCAAGAGCCGTCGGAGGTCACTTGGTTTACAGAGGATCAAACTGCGACCCAGAGAGAGTCAGAGACTTGCCCAGGGCCTCACTTCCAGTCAGCTATGTCCTTTTTCCTTTTGGAAAGGACAATTGCCATTTTTCTTTGGTACCTTTTCCTGCCTCTAACTTTTGAATGCTCTTTTTTACTTGTTTTTCTGAATTCTTGGTTCTCCCTGCCTTTGCTTTCCTTTCCTATTACTCATCCCTTCACTGTTTCCTCTGTGCACACATGTGTGTTTGGGTGAAAGTATTGCTTTTCATGCTTCTAACAGGCCTTTCTAGGTAAGGCCCTGAGCTAAAAAGAACTTTTGAGCGACCTTTGACTTCGCTTGTCCTTTGGTGAGGGAGGGACCACCCATCCCACTGCCTCCCCTCCAGGGACGTACAGCCCTTCCAGTGGTCTTAGCTGCGGTGAGTCCTTTGTGAATGGCCCTCGCTCTGATATCTGTGAACTCTCGAGCCACAGACAGACATGATGCTCTGTGGGTGCTGTGTGAGCTCAGGTCCCATTAGGCCACATGTGGCAGAACAGTGACTAAAACTTTTTTTCTACTTGGGGCAGATGAAAACCCCTCTTCTCTCTGGAATTTCTAGATACCATTGTCCTCTGTGTTTAACAGGTAAAAACCTAAGGCTACCACACAGCAGAAATAAGTATCTTAGAGCTCACTCCAAAGGTCTCATACTGTTAGAAGAAAAAATTATTTGGGCACTTACTGAAATAGTAAGGAAGACTTTATTCAACATTGTTGCAGAAGGAGAGAAAGATTGGGCTCCTCCAAATACAGTAAGGACAGATGGGGGATTTATAGCTAAGGAGCAGAGTGAGGGTCAGTGCCAGAAAATGACTCAGAGGAGACATCATGGGTAGGGGGATTCTTGGCTAAACCGACCTAGTAGGATTCTTGCTAATGACAGGCCAAGGACTGAGATACCAAAGGTCGAGCATGAAGAACTTGTTCAGATATCAAGGAGAGGGGTTGTCTCTGAATGGACATAGCAGGATTCTTGCTAAAACTAGGCTGGGCAGGCCACAGACAGGATGGGAGGCCAAGGTCAGGGGCTCAGAGGAGTCTGAAGTTTGGTCAAGGAGAGAGTCTTTGTCAGGGGGTTCTCAATACTCATTCATAGCCTGTTTCTTTTTATTTTAGATACACTTTCAATTTGCTTTATTTCCCCCACTTTTAGGAGAGCCAGAATATCAGATTTTATTTTATTTTATTTTATTTTATTTTATTTTATTTTATTTTATTTTATTATTTCATTTTATTTTTTAAACTGTTAAAAATGTTTTATTTATTTTTGAGAGAGAAAGAGAGAGAGAGGGAGACAGAGCATGAGCAGGGGAGGGGCAGAGAGAGAGGGAGACACAGAATCCAAAACTGAGCTGTCACCACAGAACCTGATGTGGGGCTCGAACCCACAAACTGTGAGATCATGACCTGAGCCGACGTCAGACGCTTAACCAACTGAGCCACCCAGGTGCTCCCAGAATATCAGGTTTTAAACATAAGCTAGAGGGGCGCCTGGGTGGCTCAGTCGGTTAAGCGGCCGACTTCGGCTCAGGTCATGATCTCGCGGTCTGTGAGTTCGAGCCCCGCGTCGGGCTCTGTGCTGACAGCTCAGAGCCTGGAGCCTGTTTCAGATTCTGTGTCTCCCTCTCTCTGACCCTCCCCTGTTCACGCTCTGTCTCTCCCTGTCTCAAAAATAAATAAAATGTTAAAAAAAACAATTGTAAATGTAAGCTAGAAAACCAGTAAAGGCTTTGGAAAGCTCAAATCTGCAGGGGTGCAGTGAATACCATAAGAAGGGACAAGTGACAGTAAGAAAGTAAACAAGTATAAATGCACAAGTAGATAGTACAGGAGGAGGAACGGGAGTAGCAGCGTAATAGTATAGGAGAGATGGTCCAACCACATCAATACTTCACTGTCCAAAATCAAGACTGGTCACCAGCCGAGCAACTGTTCACTGCCTTTCCTGTCATCTCATTTCTCCTCACTTTTATGGGAGCACATCAGTTCAGGTGACGAGACTGTGGTATTTGTCACTTGTTTACCATTCTGTTCCGTTGACCGTCCTCTTAATCATCACGCGTACTGCACAGACTATCATTAGAGGGCTCTCCAGGGTAATCACTGTGGTTTTGCCGGATGTTACTCGAGCACGCACACGCAGCTTCTCTTAGGCCAATCCAGGGCACCGTTTGCAATACGTTCAGCCCTCAGAAAAACTGAAACGTTTCCTTCTTTTGTTAGCTCTGTTCTTCCAAGAACCCCCAGCACAGTTGCTCTCATGTGGCTGAGCTTTCCATCGTAATACTGCCAGTGGTCAGGACCGCTAGGGAGAAGCTGCAAACTCACAAGTTGACAGTGTTGAAGGCATTCAGTTTAAATTTTAAAAGATCCTTTTCTTTTAAAAAAAAAAAAACATACGTGTTTATCCTAGGAAAGTTAGAAAACGGGCAGGGATACCATTTCTCACATATCAGATTGGTAACATTTAATAGTAGGCTGTGGCTCTGTCCCCGACGTCTTCTCTCATAGCCCTGTTCTTGATAGTTGCGTGCAGGATAGATGTATCACAGTTTGCTTCATCAAGCCCATTTCCCAGCATTTTATTTTTCCATTCTTTTGCAACTGGAAACAATCGGCAGTGAAGATCTCGTGGCAAAATTTTTGTAATTTCGCTGAATGCTTCCTAAGGACGGATTTCCGCAAGGGAATTCGTGGACCAGAGACGCATGTTGAAGGCTTGATTTCGGTTTAATGCATGTTGAGGGTTAGCTCCCTTCCTGCCAGTTCAGTCAGCAGAGTGTGTGCGGTTGGGTCCTCGCTTGGAGGCAAGGGACAGCCGTGTTTGAAGTGGCGTCATACTTTGTTACTATTCAGGCCAAGGTGACGGAAGAGTTAACAGCAGCCACCGCTCAAGTCTCTCGTCTGCAGCTGAAGGTGACCGCTCACCAGAAGAAGGAAGCGGAGCTGCAGATGCAGCTGACAGAAAGCTTGAAGGAGACAGACCTCCTCAAGGGCCAGCTCGTCAAACTGCAGGCAGAGCTCTCAGGTGCGTCCTTGGTGGAGGGGCTGCGACGTTTGCCGTTTAAACTTCAAGAATGAAAGTGTGGGGCACCTAGGTGGCTCATTCAGAACAGCACGTGACTCTTGATCTCAGGGTCGTGAGTTCAAGCCTCACGCTGGGGGTAGAGTTTACTTAATAAATAATAATAATAATAATAATAACAATAATTATTATTATTGTTATTATTATTATAAAAAGGAATTTAACCGTGTCCTTCCTCCCCATCCATTTGTCATGACGCTCATGAAGTTTGCTTGGGAGGGACTGAGGCAAAAATGAAAGTGGGCCTGTATCAACCTACACGATTGCTTGACATAAAGGACAACTAAAGAATGGACTACCCATCTGGATGGACCAGCCGCCACTCTTCTACTTTGTTTGGGCCAGTGTTGCCTTCAGTGCCTTTGAGTTAATGGGTTCCTCTAACTCGTGACTCATTGGAAGTTTAAGGAAGAAATGCTTCCTGTGGCGGTTGCCTTCTTGTTAGAGGGTGGATTCCAGCCCTTCAGTCTGGCACTCGAGGCCTCTCCAGCTTGGCCTACTTCCTCTTATGTTGCTCAGTTCATCTTGGTTCTGGACATCCTAACCAGCCTGCTGCAGCTTCAGCCCATCCTGTGGTTCTTGTCTTGTTTTTCCTCCATGCTCTTCCCTGGACTTGGTGTGTCTGCTGTCACCAATGTTTGCCTCTAATTCTCCAAAATTTATTCTTTCAGAAACTTTTCTGGTTTTTTTCCTACAACATTTGATTTCCTTTAAAATCCTTTACCTCTAAGTACGTTATTCTGACATTATCAGAGTTAGCCTTAGATCAGCACGATTTACATGTCCGTGTTCCCTCCTAGAATACAAGCCTCTGGAGGACAAGGATGGTGTCTTGCTCATCTTCGCTAAGTCCTTTTCTCCAAGTTCGTGTTAGTTCAATGCCTGGCACAAAGGTGCTGCTCAAGACACGGGCCTTGAATAGAAGATTTGGGAAGCCCAGAGTGCTTCATGCACCTGATTCATGCACCTCGGTGTATAGGAACAAATGTGGAAGGCACAGATGGGACCGGGGGTGGGGCATAGCTGGAGCAGCAGCAGAACTGGGAAGAAGCAAAGTTGGCTTGCCTGGAAAGAGCCAAAAACACTGATGTCAGTCATTAGAGTGATACCTTGAAGATACACCCTTTCCCTTTTAGAGTGTCCCCCGGGTGCACCTGAGGGACAGTCTTAGATTTGAATGTTGTACAGATGTCTTCTTTTCTGCTTTGGTGATGCCCTAGGATGGTTACTTCTAAAGCGCCATAAGGGTCTCAAAAGTTTTCCCAACAAATGTAACTTTGAGGTGTTACCTTTTTAAGAAATATTACAAATAGCTTTATTTGAACATTTATTTGATGTTTTATGTTTTATTATTTTTTTTAAAGAAAGAGTGTGAGCTGGTTGGGAGGGTGGGGGGGGGGGAGAGAGAGAGAGAGAGAGAGAGAGAGAGAGAGAGAGAGAGAGAGAGAGAGAGAATCTTAAGCAGGTTCCACACTTAGCACAGAACCCAACACAAGGCTCCATCCATGACCCTACCTAGGATCATGACCTGAGCTGAAATCAAGAGACTGAATGAGCCACCCAGCCGCCCCTGTTTGATTTTTTTTTTAATGTTTATTTATTTTTGAAAGAGAGAGAGAGGCAGTCTGCAAGTGGGTGAGGGGCAGAGAGAGAGGGAGACAACAGAATCCAGACGGAAGCAGGCTCCAGGCTCTGGGCGGTCAGCACAGAGTCTGATACGGGGCTCAAACCCATCAACTGTGAGATCATGACCTGAGCCAAAATCGATCGCTTAACTGACTGAGCCACCCAGGTACCCCCCTGTTTGATGCTTTAAAAGCAAACTCTTGGTAGAATGTCCCAACTACCAAGAAGGTTGGGAGTATCTTACCGGGCGATGAGACAGGGCCTGGACTAAAGCTAAATAAAGATCAGTTCAGTGTGTGGAGCCGATGACTGAAAGAGGATTGTGGCAGTGATACATGTCGCCAGTGTTTTCGGACTGCTTCAAATGTTTCCTTTCAATTTTGTGTGTGGAGAAGGTGACACACACGCAGAGAAATGAGCATGGGTCGGTGAGGGAGTTGGTTCGTGACCTGATACACCTTTTGCTGGTCAGTGAGTTGGTGCCAAAGGGAGTGAGAGGAAGGCGCTCACGTGGTTGAATTGGGAGACCTTGGGGTGCAGTTTGGAGGAGCGGCTGGGATGCCCCTGGTTGTGCGGCTAGTAGTCTCTTTGTCGTTATATCCCAGAGCTCCAGGAAACCTCTGAGCGAGCACAGTCCAAATTCAAAAGTGAAAAGCAAAGCCGGAGACAACTGGAGCTCAAGGTGACCTCCCTGGAGGAGGAGCTGGCAGATCTTCGAGCTGAGAAGGAATCTCTGGAAAAGGTGAGTTCTACAACTAAAGTTTCTCTGTTGGACCCAGGTGGCCAGGATCAGCTTTTAATAAACATTTTTATTTTCCTTTAAATATTAACAGTAGCATGTGTTCATTGTAACAAATACAAATAAGACAGAAGTATAAAATCAAAAATAAAATTTATCTTGTTTTCCTCTCCAATCTCAAGCGTTAGAGATAACAACTGTAAACAATACATAATTATCCGTGCAGGTTGTTTTCTGTGTGTATAAAACATATGTACACCTGCACTTACGCATACATATATGTACACGGATCATTTTGTAACGATAAGATAATTATGCTTAATGCTTTTTTTTTTTTTTTTTTAACATCCTGGACATTGTACTACTAAGAATGAGAACTTTCTCATTCGTTTTAATTACAGCATAGTAGTCTAGTCTGCTGTGAGGTTATACCGTAATTTATTCATCTGTTGATGGATATTCATATTTCTGTTTTTTCACAATTTCAGGCATTGCTGCTGTAGACATCCTTGTATTATATAGTTATTTTTTGTGAATTTATTTGAGCATTTCCATAACCTTGATTGCTTGAATTAGAATTGCTAGATCACAGGAAATGCTACACATCTAAAGTTTTAAAATGCACATTGCCAGATTATTTTCAAAGAAGGGTATGCTGGCTTACATTTCCAGCATTGTGGAAGCCCGTTTCTCTATATTCTTTCCACCTCGGCTTATGTCAGTTTTTCTAATACTCATAGTCTGATAGGTGCGGTATGCTGTCTTGTTTTAATATGTATTTTTGTTAGTAGTAAAGCTTTCACATATTTAATACCTATTTGTATTTCTTCTGTAAATTTTCTTTTTAATGTCCTTTGCTCTCTTTTCCTGTTGTAATATTAGTTTGATTTATAAACATTACTGAGGGTGTTCATCCTTTGTCACTCAGAGATGTTACAAATATTATTTAGTATTTGTAGTATTTTTTGTTGTGTTAAAATTTTAAGGTCAGCCTAAACTAGCCCCATTGAACAAAATGGGAACATTCCTGGTTTTTTTCCTCTGTTCTGGAACAGTTTAAATATGAAAAGAACAAACTGTTTCTGACATTTCTATAAAACTCTTTAGTAAGGGCTTTGTGGCCTGGTTCCTTTTTAGGGGATAAATCTTGGTTTTCAGTTTCAGTTTCTTCTGATTTTATCAGTTTTTTTTTTTTAACCTAATTCCTTCTGATTTTTGGGGGGGCTGTTTTAGTTTTTCATTGTTACAGATACCACTACAGTGACCACCCTTGTAACACAGTTTTTGTGGGCATGATTTATTGCTTCCTTAAGATAAATGGTAATTTGTGAGATTCCTGGGTGTGTATATTTTGAAATTCCTTTCACAGGACTGTTAAATTGCCATCCAAAGAGAGAATACCTATTTATTTTCCTACTAGCAGGTATGAAAGTGTCCACTTTCCTATGCTCTTACACTGTTAAGATATTCACCATCTCTTAATAGAATTGTAGATAAAACCATTCTTGTTTTCCTTTCTTCTTGTCACAATTTTTCTCGTCCAGTAGCTGAGAATTTTAAATATAGAAGGAAAATTAAATTTAACATTGAATTGTTTCCAGAAGGACCCAGCAGGGTCCAAAACTACCACCAATATCACCACCTTCTGCATTGATCCTCGGTCAAACAGCCAGAGCTGACGATGGTTCTCTTATTCCTAAGAACCTCTCTGAAAGGAAAAAGAAGTCTGCTCAAGAGCGCTGTCGGGCCGAGGAGGAGATCGATGAAATCCGTAAGTCCTACCAGGAGGAACTGGACAAGCTTCGGCAGCTCTTGAAAAAGGCTCGGGTGTCCACAGACCAAGCAGCTGCAGAGCAGGTAACGGGAAACTGACGCACTTGGAAATAGGCCTTCAGGTACATGATCGTCCTTGGAAAAAAGGGATTCACTTGGGTAAATCAGGCAGGGAAGCCCGGGAGAGTGGCAGGGCACACCTGGGTCTCTAGTCCATTTGACAGAGACCTTTCTCCTTGTAAGTTCATAAATTCATATTTGTGCATCTAACTGTTGAGTGAATTGGTGCCCTCAGTTTGGTCACCTCTGAGAACTTTGACAAAACTGTTTCTTCTGAACCTGTAAGGTTTAGGGCCCAGATTCTGAAAAATATGATCACGTCACGGTCCTGTCCTCTCGCAACCTTGCTGGGCAGTCACACCTTTATCTGGTTGGAGTAGTTTTTAAACTCCCGACAGCCAATGACATCTGCGTCCCTACGTTTACAAAGTACATTTACTTTGAAAGTAATCAAGGTCTTTCGAATAGTTGTGTTCCTATGAAGTCTGGGCCGTTAGCTTATTCTTTTTGCCTAATGAAAGATGGGCTTCCCTGGCTGTGACGGCTCTCGCCCGGGATGCGGTCATTCCATTCTCTTGGCAGCTGTCTCTCGTACAGGCTGAGCTGCAGACCCAGTGGGAAGCAAAATGTGAACACCTGTTGGCCTCTGCCAAGGATGAACACCTGCTGCAGTACCAGGAAGTGTGTGCGCAGAGAGACGCCAGCCAGCAGGAGCTGCTCCGCCTTCAGGAAAAGGTAGGTGTTTCTCCTGGGCCAGACAGCTTAGCACAGTTAATGTGAGGTGAACACGTGGAGTCTCGTAAATTCTTTTGAACCTAAAAGATGTTACCAGCTCGAAAACCAAAACCAAACCACACGTGCTCAATTCTCCGGTCTGTCCGTAGTCTTACTGATTTGGGATGACAGGTCTGTGACCTCGAGAGAGAAAAGGCAGCACTAGTGTTCTGGAAGGTGTTTAATTCCATTATTTGGTCATTTATGACGCAAATCTTTATTGACTGCCAGTTAGACTCCAGATACCTTTAGGGAAAGGGCTTACAAAGAACTCTGCCCTCGAGAATCTCACAGTCAAGAAAGGGAGACAGAGAGACACAGATCAGCACCGAGTGCTGTGAGGTGCAGAAGAGGAAGTGCCTAAGGGAGCAGAGCCAAGAAGGACAAGTGGCCTCGGGAAGGTGAAGAAGGCAGCAGAACACCCTGGGCGGAAGCACACAGATGGGATGGGGCGTGGGTATGGTAGACTCATTGGCATGAAAATGACAGAGCTAGAAGATGGTTTAGGGTCTTGGTATGAAAGTCCCCACGTCTGGAGGTCACTGTCCACCCTTACAGTATCTAGTTGAAAATCTTGGACCCACAGGTGATGAAGGCAGTCTTGCAGGTGAATAGGCTGCTTCTAATGACTGGTGTTTATATGTCTGTGTCCCTGGACTTACATCCCCCCTTTTCTCATCATGCTCTTGACCTGGTTAGAACAGTGCGAGTGGCCTTACTGGGGAAGCAGAGACAAAATTGTGAGTTGAGGCTGAGTGGTGAGGAAACAGAATGCCCTGAGTCAGCAGGCCTGGGGTGGGCGGGGCGTATGGACACCAGCAGACCTTCCTGAGGTTAACACTGATGCTTAGGATGGTTCTGGTCCTCCTGGGTGTCCTGACTTGGATCTGGCAGTGCAGGCTCCCGAGGCCATGGCCATGGTCTGGTTGTTTTGCAGTGTCTAGCCCTCCAGGCCCAGGTCACAGCCCTGACAGAGCAAAATGAACAGCACACCAAAGACCTGGAGAACAAGTCCCACATGTCTGGGGTTGCAGCTGCTGCCACTGACCCCTCAGAGAAGGTGAGTATTTCGAAGAAGCAGCCCAGGTCGTATCAGGGGATTGATGAGCATAGCAGGTATTCAGAAAGAATGTGGCCAATGTGTTGTGTTGATAGCTTTATTTTCTGCCTTTAGTGATAGACCACTTGTTTGACTTAAGTAAAAATTAACCCCTTGGAGCCCGTCACTTTGGTGGCAAAGCCCAGAGGGCCCTATCCTGAGGTTTTGACAGATAAGGGAAGTGCCTCTAATTCACAAGAGTGAGGAGCGTGCCCAGCATCTGGTACCACTAATCATAGCCCACGGCAGCTCCAGTGGTGGCCATGGTGGGAAGAAGCAGCAATAAATGCTATTTAAGCAGTTGTGGGCACACGTGCCACAGCTCGCCTGTCCCTGGTAGCCCTTCCATCCAACACGGTTCCTTATTTAACATCGTTCTCCACAGTGACAGCCTTCGGCGTCTCAGTTCGTGACCAGCTGTGTTGTCTGATTGGTTCCAGGAGGCTTCATTTCAGCCCTCCAAACGCCTCTCTAGAGCTGACATGCGTCCCTTGATCACTCCATTCTGGCAGCATACAAGTTTTGTTTCGCTCTCCTCACGTCTTCACACAGGTCAAGAAGATCATGAACCAGGTGTTCCAGTCCTTGCGGGGAGAGTTCGAGCTGGAGGAATCTTACAATGGCAGGGCCGTTCTGGGGACCATCATGAACACCATCAAGGTGTGGCCGGCTGTTGATTGTTTCACTGAAGCGGGTATCTTGTTGCTTAAGTACCTTCCAAGGGATCATAAATTTCAAAGGTATTCCAGACTGTTCATCAGTAATTAGGATAATTGGAGTGACTTTTATCTGGATACATAAGGGCAGCCTCCTGTGAGAGGAAGAGGCAAAGTCATTTGAGCTGCATGAGTAGTTGTGTAAACAGGGACCAGGGACGGAAGTGATAGGAATGCCTGCTGTTTTCCTCTTAGCGGTCATCTCCTCCTCCTTGACTTTTGAACAGATGGTGACTCTTCAGCTGTTAAACCAACACGAGCAAGACAAGGGACAGAGCAGCAGTGAAGAAGAGGAGGAGGAGAAAGAAGAGCGGCCTCGGCAACCTACAGTCTCAGGCAGTGCTGGACCGCCTCCAGCGCCCCTGAGCGGGGAGATGCAGGGGTCCCCCTCACTGTCACCGGAGCAGGCAGTCCAGGAGGCTGTCCCCCCACCTCCTCGGGTCCTCTCCACTCCCCAGGAAGAGGTACAGGGAAGGGAAGGGGAGCCCTCAGAAGCAGAGGCGCTCTCAGAGATAGAAGAGGGGTCCCTCTCACCTGAACTGACTTGTGGCCCCTCCCAGAGAGCTCTGGGGCCTCCGACTTCCGTTCCCCCTATGCCTCCGGGCCCTGTACTTGTGGACTCTGAGTGCGAGGAGACACTTGCCAGCCCATTGGAAAATCCCTGTGTTGAGGAGCCAGAAAGCACTGCGAGACTGTCCCTGACTTCACACCTCTTGAAGGGGGACCCACTAGCCTCGGGGTCCGAAAGTCCAGGAGAAGAGCCTCAGCCTCCAGAGCTCAAGAAAGACGAGGATGTCACTAGCTCCGCTGTTCCCTATAGGGAGCCAGGGGGCACAGAGGCGGGTTCTCCAGCTGTTGGAGCAGCAGGCGGACCCAACCACTGTTCTCAGCACACCAGGTATGTCTGCCTCAGCAGAGTTTCCAGAACAAGGCGGCTGCATGTGGAGGTTGCCGCTGGTTTTTCTAGGGCTGATAACGCATCCTCAGAGGTGGACTGATTCACTTATTCATTCAGTCATGTAATGTGAGAGGCTCTGTGGTTGGCACTGTGATAGGGTGGTAGGCAAGGCAGATTTGGTTCTTGAGTTAAGGAGCTTATAGTCTAGTGGGGAAGACACAAATATTTATGTATTATAAAAGTATGATAAGTGCTTAAAAAAAGAAATTCTCTATTATTATAATAGAGAATAAAGGGGGAATTATTCTACTTTAGATAGAGAGGTTAGGGAAGGATTCTGAGAATGCAATTTTTAAACTGGGACCTAAAGAATGGAAAGGAGCCTTCAATGCCAGGAGTGGGAGGAAGAGACTGCAGAAAGCAGGAACCGCACGTGCTAGGGCCCTGTGGTAGAAAGGGATATGACACAAGGAACTAAAGAAGGCACAGTAAGTAGGAGAGTGGTGTTAACCTGAGATTGGAGAATAAAGTAGCGACCGAGTCGTGTGAGATTTTGTATCACTCTTAGAAGTTTGGACTTTAAGTACCATGAAAAGCTACTAAAGGGATTTAAGCAAAAAAGTGACACGGCCTGATATATTCGTTTTAAAAGATCACACTGGCTGTAGGTTATGAAGGGAGTCAGGAGCGCCAGAGGCTAGCATGGAGGCGGGAGGAGTTCCTGGGTGGTCATCACAGCTGTTGAATTCTTTCCTCGTGTGGGCGCCGTGGGCTGGAACAGGAACAGCAACATTGTCTGTGACTTGATTTGCTTGATTTTTCCTTCAGTCTCTCTGGGGATGAAGAAGATGAACTGTTTAAAGGGGCAACTCTGAAAGTTTCAAGGCCCAAAGCACAGCCTGACGAGGAGGATGAAGATGAGGTGGTAAGGAAATCCCAGACACTGCCGAGTCCTCCCGCCACTACCTGGGGGCCCTTCCCCGCTGGCCCTGAGAAGAGGACCGGAGTCTGTGGGTGGCCCACGCCCTGGGCTCTGTGTGCAGCGCCCTGTGGGAGCAGGCTCGGGGCTGGGAGGGGGCAGCTCTGTAAGCAGAGGGGGGATGGGCAGATACCACTTTACTCCTGAAAAAGGATCACGATCTCCGTCCATGTGGGAATGGTTTCTACTGTCAGTGAAGGAAGTTGCGCTGCTCAGTCCTGCCTTAAAAACGCTACAGCCTCAGGTTCCCTCAGGTCTGCTCAGAGACCATGTGCATTATGCAACCTGAAGGGACTTGGAAGGTCTTGTCTTGCATCCTTATTCATAGAGAAACTGAGGCTCCAAAAGGTGGTTTACCTAAAGCCACAGAGGGAATTAGTGGCAGAGCTGGGCTCCTCCTGAACTGGGCACCTGTTTCTGAGCCTTTCTGCTTCCCCAGCCTGCTTTCCAAGCTGTTGTCTTGTTTTGTCACCACAACACCCAGGGTAGAAAACAGCCTCGCTCTACAGAGCTCCAGGGTGGCGGCCGGAAGCAGCTTGCCCGTGCAGCCTGTCCCCACTCTGCAACGCCAGGCTGTCACTAGGACATTCAGCTGCTCTGATGGGAATGTCACTAGAGGAGGCGTGGATGGAGAACACACACCAGCCTCAGGCTCAGACTGTCCCAAGGACAGAAACGTGTGGTGACTGGGGGCACATTGTCTCCCCTCACATGTCAGCCAGAGTGGGCTTTGCCTTTGGCCAGAACCAGGGGGTGTGGCAGAGCAAGGAGCTGGCTTGCATCGACCAAAACCTTTCCCTCCTGCCTGTGCCCCTGCGGGACACGCACCATTTCCTCCTGTTAGCCTTCAACAATTACATTTCCATTCAGGAATTCTGCATATGAATTCTGCACTTAAAAATAAGAACGAAAGGGGCGCCTGGGTGGCGCAGTCGGTTAAGCGTCCGACTTCAGCCAGGTCACGATCTCACGGTCCGTGAGTTCGAGCCCCGCGTCGGGCTCTGGGCTGATGGCTCAGAGCCTGGAGCCTGTTTCCGATTCTGTGTCTCCCTCTCTCTCTGCCCCTCCCCCGTTCATGCTCTGTCTCTCTCTGTCCCAAAAATAAATTAACGTTGAAAAAAAAAATTTAATAAAAAAAAAAAAAAGAACGAAAAACCAATTGAGTATCCCAAGTGGCTGCCCTAAATATAGTTGGAGTGTTTAATTAGCAGTATATTATTGGTATTACTATGAATACTATCAAGTTAATTCCTATTTCCGGGGTACTCTGAAAACCTCACAGACATTCTCATTGAATCCGCTACTCATCCAGTGAGGTAGGCACTTTTATCCTGTTCTATAGGAAAGAGGACTGAGGCTCAGCAAGTTTAAATAACATTCTCAGGGTTATCACACTGGTAAATGGAGTGCCGGAATAGAACAGAAGCAGTGAGCCACATTTTTATTCACTGCTGTCAGAGCGTAGAGATCACCTAGTTGATGCCCAGAGAGAGGCACAAGGTCTGTTAGTTGGTGGTGGAGATGGGATCAGCCCAGGCACCCCTGACCACATCATGCTGCCTTCTGTTTGGCCAGCCCTGTGAAGACTGACCCTGGGCCAGGGTAGCTCAGAGCAGGAAGTATCTTAGTAGGGGGTGGTCTGTGCGTGCCTTTCTCCAGCATCAATCCCTGCTGCCCCCATGGGACCTGGTCCCCACCAAGCCAGAAGAAAAGGCCAGGAGCTCAAGTCATGAAAAGTAGGGAACTTCCTGCAGAGCCCGTTAATCCCCCTTTTCCTACTACCCGGGTGGAGGAAGCGAGGGAAGGGCCGGTGAGATCAAGGGTGCGGGGGCCGTGGCCCTGTGCTCCTGGGCTTTCTTCATCTCTTGGCTTCTCCACTTGGTAATGTGGCCAAGCCGCTGAACTCAACTCTCTCTCAAATGGCGGGGTCACATCTAGAACCAGACAGGCCACCATGGGCCACAGCAATGTTTTTTCGGATGGAGCTGTATTCTTTCCAGCCTCCCTTCATCTTCCTGCATCTTCTCTCTCCCCTTAGGGCTGCTCTGCTTCTCTCTTTCTTCCTCCTGCTCCCATCTCTCCCCTATCGACCCCGCTTTTCCCACACGAAATGTGTAAGTCACTGCATGAGAAGAAACCTGTCAAATCAATACATGTGTTTCACAAATAAATGACCAAATTAGCCAAACAAAGTTGGTCTTCTTGTGTCTGTGTTGGAAGATTGCCTCCCTTCTCTGCCTGCTGGTCTCAGCTTTATCTGGAAGCCCAGGTTTGATGGCCTCGGGGTTAGTCCTTTCAGTAAAACCGTAACCAACACCCTCCTTTCCAACCTGGAGCCGGGAACGGGTGTCAGTTCACTTCCCCTCACACAGGCGGGAAGGCCGTCTGGTGCAGGGACAAGTGAGGACTGACTACTCTTTCCTGTTTTGGCAGAGCTTGAAGGGACGCCCGCCCCCGACACCCCTTTTTGGAGATGATGACGATGATGATGACATTGACTGGCTGGGATGAAGCCCCAGGAAACCGGTGCAAAGGTTTCTCTACCGCCCCTTCCCTAAGCGCGATTTTGCACAGCCAGCCCTGGGTCTAGACGAGCCACAGGGGGAGGTGAAGGTGAGCGTTCTGAGGACAGCGGTGCAGATATCCGAGTTCCCCAGCTTCTGAGCGCCCCGCCCGGCTGGTCCGAGAGGAGCGTGAGCCTGTCTTCACAACGTTGGGGTCCCGCCTCAGTGTCCCGTTGGGAGGAAAGGCTGGTGGGTAGCCTCCAGCCAGTCACCTACAAGAGTCCTGTCCTCTTGTGAGCTTTTTAGTCTCTTCACTAACTCAGACTGATCTGCCTCCCGATGCTCAACCGTGCACCAGCAACAGAACCTGTCGCCTCGGGTGAGGTCTCCCTGGTGGAACCCAGGGTGGATTACACTGTCTAAACCCCGGTTCGGTTAACAGCCTTGCCTGCAGTCCTGGGACATGTATCTTTTCTCTGCCTTAAGTCTGATACAAGAGGTCAATGAATATTTGAAATTAACAAAACTCAAATAAATGTCTGCAATGGAACTCGACACAAGCTCTTGGGGAGAAATCGAATTTGGTGCTAAGGCAGGCCGTGCTCCTCTCTGGGAATCTCAGGGTAAGAGTTGTAACAGACCTGGGTTGGTTAACATGCACAAAAGCACTATGACATACTCCCTGGGTACCCCAGAACTCAGGCTTTCAAGGAATGTCCCCACTCTGCTGTCCCCATTCGTCCCAGCCGTTGAAGGCTTGGGGCATCGTGGTTATCTGAGAACCCGTCACTTCGTTTGCTTGATCTGGCACACTCAGTCTTGCACCCTAGGAAGCCGTGGACAGAAGGTGGGAGGATCCAAACGCTGCATTATCATTCATTATGGCACCTGAGGGACTGATTCTCCTCCCCCCCCTTTTTTAAGTTTATTTATTTATTTATTTATTTATTTAAAAAAAATTTTTTTTTCAACGTTTATTTATTTTTGGGACAGAGAGAGACAGAGCATGAACAGGGGAGGGGCAGAGAGAGAGGGAGACACAGAATCGGAAACAGGCTCCAGGCTCTGAGCCATCAGCCCAGAGCCCGACGAGGGGCTCGAACTCCCAGACCGCGAGATCGTGACCTGGCTGAAGTCGGACGCTCAACCGACTGCGCCACCCAGGCGCCCCTAAGTTTATTTATTTTGAGAGGGGGAGGGAAGGCGGGGTGGAGAGAGAGGGAGAAAGAATCCCAAGTAGCCTCTACACTCAGTGCAGAGCCCGGTGTGGGGCTCGATCTCACGACTGACATCATGACCTGAGCCAAACTTAAGAATCAGATGCTTAACCAACTGAGCCACCCAGGCATCCCTGATTCTTCCCTTTGAGAGCAGCTTCCTTTCCCTGTGGACTCAGGGCCAGGGCAAATGCCGAGAAGAGAAGTGAGAAAATATACGTGGTCATTTTACTTCTTCCAAAGACCACGCAACCAGTCTTCAAAAAGAATAATTTTAACAAAAACGTTCCCTGGTTTAAAATGTTTGTAAGATAGGCTCCTGAATTCCCATGGCCTGACACCATCCTTTGTGAAGACGGATCTTGTGTGAGCTTGTCTGCCATAAGTGGGTCTGGGCAACAGAACTACCACTGACTCAGCTCTGTTGTTGAGTGCTTTATACAGACTGTCTCATCTCCATGGCCCTTGCAGAAGACACTGTTACCCCATTTTATAGAGACTGAGGCTTCGAGGTAAATTAATTTGTCCAAGGTCACATAGCTATGAAGCAAGAGGATGAGAATTCAGATCCTGGCCAGCCTATTCTAGAGCCTGGACTCTGGTCCACCATGGTGGCGACCATCACTGCGTTGAGGGAAGAAGGCAGTGGTGCTTGTAAGAAATCCAGGCCCCTGGGCCCCATCCCAGATCTCCTGGAACAGAATCTCTGGACTGTTGTGGTAAAATATACAGCACGGACTTTTCAGTCCCCACAGTCTACATACAGTCAGCCTCGTGCCACTGGGCATCATGCGGTCCTAGCCAGTTACTCTCTTAGCCTCCCCCTCATCTGTGTGGATGAGCGGATTCGGGCCAGGCTGCCTGGCCCTGCCTCCTAGTTCTGCCACTCACAGTGCTCAGCTTCCTCTTTTCTAAGACGGACAGATTTCCTACCTTGTTGTGAAGGTTAAATTAGTTAATACTGTAAAGTGCTTAGGACACTGGCACGTACAAAGCTAGGTGTCTGTTAAATTTTAAAAAATTCAGGTTAGTGAAGGTGCTACCTTTTGTGACTCGGCCCTGAAGAATGTCCACATGCTTAGTCTACCTAGCTTCTCTAGAGCATAGATTTTCTAAAAGCCCTCTGTGCTGTCGGGCCCCACACACCTTTAGAGGCTGTATCAAACCAAAGAGGTTGCCGGTCACTCATGGAAGTGCTCATCTCAGCAGTGCCCAGGGGAGGGAGCCTTAGCCGCTCAGCACGGATAACTGGATACGTTGAGGCTGCATCAGCGAGACCGCACTGGACACTGGAAACCTTCCATCCGTCATGACACAGAACAGCCTTCCAGTTCCCTGCTGAGGCGTGGAGGTTGCGCTGGTCAATATTGAAGGCGGCACATACTTTCTGTTGCTGTTGTCACTGTAAATTAAAGAGGGGGGTTTGATGTATTTTTGCTTCTGGCCTAGGGAGAGAAGGTGCTTTGCAGTCTGTGTGACAAAGCGTTGTTTTTCTCACGGCACGGCCCCCAGTCAGTATTTGGTGTGTGAGCATAAGAATGACTGTCGGCTCGGCTAAGGTTGTGGGGTGTCTGCCTGAGGGTATGGCGTTTCAGGGCTGGCTTCCCTGAGCACAGAGTTGTCTTCATAGCAGGTGCACAGACTCAGTCTCAGCTCCTGCTGAGTTATAAGGGGGGGGGGGGGGGGGGAGGGGCGGTGTGTGCTTGCTGTCTCAGTGAGGAGAAACACAAGAATGGTCACACGTTGTTTAAAATATATATATTTATTAAAATGTATATTTCTTTTTTAATCCCCAAAGCTTAAGACCGTCTTTCATCTAGCCCGTGAGGTACTTGAACGCAGACGTTACAGTATACAGCAGTGATTTTCCCTCCCTGGGTCTCTTATTTCCTTTTTCTGTAACATGAACTATCTGGAGAGTTCCATCTAAGTCTACAAATGTAATGCTTTGGTTTGATTGCTTATCGCGTCTTCGGTCAGCAACCCCCGTGGCTTACCCAGTATTTCAAGTGAATGAAATCATGTTTCCCCACCAGATGATTATGGCTGAGCAGGAAGTAATAAATAGAGAACGTTAAGTATTGAATATTCAGTGCAGTTCTCCGTTCTGCTAAAAGAAGGATCCGGATCAAAGGAGGCATTGGAGCCATGGAAAGTGCCCCAGACACCTCAAGCCCTTAGACTGTCTTCCTCCCGCAGGCAGTGCTGTCTGATGGGAGAAGCTCCCTATCCAGAGGATAAGTCCAGCTCCTCTGCCTTTAATCTGCTGTCACTCATTCTCCCCACAAGAAAGAGAAACAGTTCCCAGCAGAAGTTGCTGTCCATCATGAATAACATGAAGTCATTTCATTAAAAATTTTGTCTTGTATTAATGTGCAAAATTGCCAACCAGGGGTTCAGTGGGGAAAATGAAAAATCTTAGTTTGTTCTCATGATCCACAGCAGGGGACAAACTTTATGTGTCCCAAAGGCAGAAAGGTGAGAAAAAGGAGCCAGTGTGGTCTCCATCCCTCAGACAGAAGAGGTCAGGAAGGCCAGTGGAAGATGCTCCTCTACATAAGGCACAAATCACGAGAGCAGAAGGTATACAGCTTCCATGACCTTCGTCACCCAGAACCCATCTCCCTGTCTTGAAGATCTTTGGAAATTCTTAATTTTTGAGTCACAGAAATAAGTCCTCATGGGCTCAGCAACCCTGTCCCCAGGTTCTGGTCTCTCCACTCTCCCTCGGGCCACAGAAGCCTTACTAAGGCACAAAATGACCGTGCCCGGGCCCCGTGCATGATGGCTGAGGACAGAGGTAGCTGCGGTGGCCTCCGAACTCCAGGCAGCAAGTGCCGGCTTCAGCCGAAAGTCTCCAAGAGCTGGGAGCGAGGAGAGGAACCGCCATCAGAAGAAACGGGAGACATGGGGCTGGAATTTCAACGTCTGGAAGAGGGGGCCCCAGCTCTCTCTAGCCCTCGGTGCCCGCAGAGCCCTCACCAGCTAAACCATGCTGAGAAGTGGGTAGGCTAGGTAGTATCCTACAGCAGAGCCAAGGATCACGCCGAAGAAAATCCAGGTGTTGTAGGACATGACAGCCAGCATCATGAAGTAGCCTATGACCACCTGAACGACATGGATTAGCGACTGGCCAAAGTGACACAAAAACCACCTAGATGAAAAGGAGAGCCATGTTAATGTTGGTAATGAGCTGGAAGCTAGGAGCTGATGTCAGGAAGCAGAAAGAGCAGCTGAGTTACAGGACCAGCTTATTTGTAATTTGTATGCTTCACCCAGAAGAGATTTCTTTTCAAAGAGCTCTATGAGAAACCACTGACGGGACAGGGCCTTGTACAAGGAGCCTTGGATGATCACTTCTTTACTACATTTAGCTCTGAGCTTCCTGGCATCCTAGGCAAAAGGGAAAATGAGACATGTATTCTGTCATGTCTGATAAAGGATAATACAAACTCATCAATCAGTAAAGCAGTTTTTTTTTTTTTTTTCCTTCTGAATCTACTGTGGGAGGCAATACTACAATGGAAAGAACATGGGCTTTGGTGGCAGATCAGCTCCTGGCTCTGCCACTTAACACAAATAACCTCTCTGAACTGAAATTTCCTCATCAGGGAAACAGGACTAAGAACGCCTCCCTTGCAGGGTGGGTGTGTATAGTAGAGACGCCCGTGTAAGGAGCAGGCAGGCTCCTGACGCACGGCTGGAGCTGGAGAGAGGGCAGAACTGGGACCCTACGGGACTGCCTTATCAGACCGGGATGGGGAGGAGGGGGAGGAGGGAGGAGGGAGGAGGGGGCTCCCTGACCCAGATGGATCCACCGCTGACAGCAATTCTTACTACTTGTGTAGGGACGGCTGCAGATTCCATCCTGGGTTTGGAAACCTTAGTGACCTAAGAAACTGCTGAGATTTGGAGGGGGGCCGGGTGGACACCCGTATTGCTAGGCAGAGGCCTGCACAGAGTTCTGAAGGTCTGAGCCTCCCAAGTGGCTGTTCACAGCTCTGGCCTGGGCATCAGGTGTCCTCACTACTTACGGTAAGCACTTCGGCAAGTTTTGTTCCTTGGGCCTCGATGTGCTTTCTGTGAAGTGGGGCTAATGCCCTGTGGGCCCAGCCTCTCTCTCAGGGTGACTGTGAGTAGTACTCTGCCGTTCCCCGCACACTGTGCCTGTTACCTGAGGCGGGCTCTGCTGACCGGGGCCGAGTCTGAGGCTGAAGAATCCTGGTCTGTCTCCTCAGTGAGCTGCTGGCTGGAGAGGACGGACACACTCACTACAGCCTGGTGGAGCAGCTTGGCTTTGCCAACCTTGATGCTTTCGTACAACACGGCCAGGAACAGGACCACCAGCACGGAAAGGGCCATGCCTGTCAAACGAAGCCGAGTTGCAGAGACCGGGCCGGGCAAGCCGTGGTCGCCTTCTGGCAGCTTCCCCTGGGGCCTGGGGTAGGTGGCAGGAGACCACCTCCACCCATTCCCTCTGAATCCATCCCATCCGCCTCTCTCGCATCTTCTCCCCCTGCTGTGGGCTCAGAACTTCACTGTCTCTTTCCCTCTCCAGCTCTTTCTTGGAAGGGTTGGCCTATTGGGGTATGGCTTTGAGGTCAGGAAGAGAAGCCCTCTGGAAAAGGTAGGGTCCTAGGGTGAAGAAGACACATGCCACCGCCCCCAGCTGCTCCCCCTGCAGGGGTCACAAGTCTCTGTCAAGACTGCTTTTTTTTTCTTTTTTTGAGAGAAGGCACAAGCAGGGGAGGGGCAGAGAGTGAATCCCAAGCAGGCTCCGCGCCCAGCGCAGAGCACAATGTGGGACTCTATCTCACGACCTCAAGATCACCGCCTGAGCCGAAATCACGAGTCAGACACTCAACAGGCTGAGCCATCCAGGCGTCCCCTGTCATGACTTCTTGTTAAGGGAAGAGCATGTACAGTGAGGTTCCGTTTATGAGTATGTACATAGAAAAGTCTGGAAGAAGGGAGATTCAGCAAAGGAGTCGTAATCAGCTTAGCAAATTAGGATATAAGAGATTTATTTTAGAGAGAATGAGTGGGGGAGGGGCAAAGGGAGTGGGGGAGAGAGAACCCCAAGCAGGCTCCATGCTCAGTGCAGAGCCCGACATGGGGCTTGATCTCATGACCCTGGGATCATGACCTGAGCTGAAATCAAGAGTCAGACACTCAACCGACTGAGCCACCCAGGCACCCTAGGATATAAGAGAGTTTTATTTTCTTCTCACCTAACTTCCCAAAGTTTCTACTGTGTTTATTGCTTGTATAATAGTGGGGGGGGGGGGGGGGGTGAACCAGTAAGTTATTTTACGGAAAACATTAAGTGCTTACTAGGGCTGCTGTGTAAAATTAGCTGCTAATTGCTACTTTGGTTTTACAAGACAAGAGGAGGGATACTAAATGGTCCAGCTATAGTTATTTTATTGGGCTCCCAGGAGGAAATCATCTACAAAAGATGCAGGTTATTTAAAATATAAAATTACATGTAATTACATGCATATGGTACAAATTCAACTGGTGCAAAAGGGTATACAGTGAAAGGTTAGTCTTCCTCCCAGCCCAGTCCCTAAAACCCCAGTCGTCTCCCTGGAGCGTTTTCCTCCATAGCTTTCCAGGGATCCTCGCTGTCAATATAAGCCTTTGTCTGAACGACAGCATCCTGTCTGTGCATATTCTTCTGCATCTGACGTCGCCATCCAAGGACACCTTATACAGAGGTTCCCCTTAGTTCACACAGATCTGCCTTATTTCTGGGGTTTCATAGTGTCTGTGATAGAGTCTATTTTCCAAAGACGGCCACCTCACCCTATCCCTGCCAACGTGCTCTGCTTACGATGTCAGCATCCTGCCATCAAGTGGTGGGGTCCATGCCCCCCACCCTTTAGGCTGAGAAGACCTTTGTGACTTCCTCACCCAATATAGGTGGAAGTGAGGCTCTGTGACTTCCAAGGCTGGGTCTTAAAAATCCCATGCACTTCCACCTCGTTCTCTTGACACACTCGCTCCTTGGAACCCAGCTGCCCTGCCACAGGAAACCGGGGGGCCATAGGAGACGCCACACGGAGGGCTTCGGCCAACAACCTCCGCTGAGGTCCTCGCTGACAGCCAGCAGCGAGCGGTCGACTGGAACATGAGGAGGTCTTCAGGAGGACTCCAGTCCCAGCCACTGTCTGACTGCACCTGCCTGAGAGGCTTTGAGGGGGACAGCCTGGCAGAGCACAGTCGACTCAGAGCCTTGAGAAGGGGTGCTACAGACTGGGATCCCCGGCATGGTAACCTGCTGAAGGCATGATCATGATTTATTTGATCGACGCCTGCGAGGATGGGCATGTGGGCCACTTTCATTCTACTTTTAAAATGCAGTTATTGAAGCTGAACCAGAACTCCATCATGAATTCGGGCCCAGCTCTGCCTTTTCAAGTCAAAGCCCGATCCTTCTCTTGTAAACTGGCGTCTCGTCTAAAGCCCAACCAGCAGCGGCTGCTCTGGGTTTCTGAACTGACGCTGGGCATGCTATGAAGGAGGTGCTAGGAGACAAGACACCTCGATCTACTTCTGGCTCTGAGGTTTACTCGCTGTGTGACCCTGGATGAGTCTCTTTCCCTCTCTGGGCTTCAGTTCCTTCTCTTGTAGTAGAGGCAAAAGCTGTATCCTTGGCCTCTCTCTGGGCCTTTGTGACAGTGAGATAACGGTGCCTTTGGGGATCTGAAAAGCAGTGCTTGCAAATGGAATTATAAATGCAAAGTTCCTGCTCAATTGTAATGTAAGAGGAGTCAGGCCCTTACACTTGAGCCCACTTAAACGTCCACAGAGCGTAAAGAGAACCCAGGCTGTCCACTGCCTACAACTACCAGGCTTTCCAAGCTACAAGCCTAGGCTTCTCAATTCTTACCTGCAGGACTGTGGACATTCCAAAAATCAAACAGAAGCACCACCTCATTGGAGAAAATGAAATGCATCTGAAAGAGAAGGGAATCTGCATTACAGGGGGCTTAGGGCAGTGGAAGTCATGGCCCCTAATGCTCTCCAGCAGCCTCCCCTAAAGGCCCAGAGGAGCGAGGTCACTGGTCTTAAGTGCAGGAAGGGACATTAGCTGTCCCCAGGGCCAACTTGAGGCCAGGCCGGGCAGGGACGCACCCAAGGCCCCACAGCAGGTGCACAGCAGAGCTATCATGGAGCTGGTCCTGCTCCGGGTGGAAGTGAGGTGTGGGGACTACCACACAGGTCGGTGTTGTCAGGTCACGCTGAGATGTCCCCTCTGTGCCCTCCAAACCCAGTGGGGAAGCACCGGACTGTGGAACGGCTGCCTCTCTTACCCTGGGCCCTAGCCATTCTGTTCCAGCCATGTGTATCCTGGAGGGGCCAGTGCTGCCATCTCCACTCTGTGCTCCACATCCGTCTGCTCATTTTACATTAAACATTTGGTGACCCCATTCCATGCCCAGCATTCTGGACAAAGGTTAACATCTCTGCCCTCGATGAGCTCTCCACCTCGCAGAAAGAAGGAAGGCAGAAGCACAGACCACGCAGCCGCCATCTGAATGCCCTTCTCAAAGAGTGCCTTGCCCATCCTGTGTCGGCGGGGGCATCAAGGGTTCTTTATACATAATCTCAGTTCACAACAGCCCTGTGTGTGACAGGGACAATTAGGCCCATCTCATGGAAAGGAAACTTGGGGAAACTAGCCTCAGAAGAGTTAAGTAATCTGCTGAAGGTGCCAAGGCTAGGAAGTTGGCAGAGCGGAGATTCTAAGCCGGGTCTAGTTGGATGCCGAGCCAGGATTCCAGGATGCTATGCTCCCCTCGATCACCAAGAAAGGAGGACAAGAAGGGAGCCAGGTGGCGATTCTCAATACCCACACCAGGCTTAATGACTGTGTTCGGCAACATTAAAGCCGGAGGGATCAATATTAGTCCACCGTCTCAGGGAAAGGAAAGTCCTCTCTCATCACTGGGTAAGTAGGACCTCAGTCCACAGCAGCGGCTCTGCAAATACCGTCAGGGCTCCGCCAGCTAAGGGGACCCTGGCTGAGTGGGATCAGATGACAGAAGCTTTGCCTTCTAAGGCAAGTATTAGAATCCCCAAATGTCAGAGCTAGAGTGTCCTTAGAGAGTTTCTTTTATTGTGATATAATTAACATGTAACTCTATATTAGTTTCAGGTGTACAACATGATTCACTATTTGTATATATTGTGAAATGATCAGCTAGTAAGACTAGCTTAACATCCATTACTGCTCAGTTACAAATTTTCTTCTTGTGATGAGAATTTTTAAGATCTACTCTCTCAGCAACTCTTAAATATACAATACAGTAGTATTAACTATAGTCACCATGCTGGGCATCACTTTTTTTTTTCTCTCAAAGGGTTTTTTTTTTAGTCCCCTGGCTTTCAACTCTGTTTTGTTTTGTTGTGTGTGTGTGTGTGTGTGTGTGTGTGTGTGTGTGTGTGTGTGTGTTTTGCCAGGGATCACTGGCAAATAAAATCTTCCTTGTAACTCCACCATATAAAACCCGGAGTTCTGAGTGAGGAGGGGAGAGGGGTCCGAGCTCTGCAGAAACTCAGTGTGAAAAACACTGATCTGGTCCCACTTGGCCCCTCTCTACCTCCATCTCATTCCCAGATGGGGAAAATGAGTCCCAGCAGGGGAAGGGATTTGCCCAAGACCACATAAGAGGATAAGGGAAACCTAGGAATCATATAAAAATCATGTTGAAGAATTCTGAGATAAAAATGCTTTTTATCCCCCTAATGGGAAAGGGGTACCTGCTTCATGTAAAAAACTGAAACAGTACCAAAAAGAAAGTATAAATCATTTTCAGTCCTACCAGCCAGACATCCCTTGTTAAGATTTCAAAAAGCAGGGACGCCTGGGTGGCGCAGTCGGTTAAGCGTCCGACTTCAGCCAGGTCACGATCTCGCGGTACGGGAGTTCGAGCCCCGCGTCGGGCTCTGGGCTGACGGCTCAGAGCCTGGAGCCTGTTTCTGATTCTGTGTCTCCCTCTCTCTCTGCCCCTCCCCCGTTCATGCTCTGTCTCTCTCTGTCCCAAAAATAAATAAACGTTGAAAAAAAAATTAAAAAAAAAAAAGATTTCAAAAAGCATAAACGTTGACTTGACAAAATGTTCACAAAAGACGGACATATGAAAACAAACAAGCACCAATCGTCCTGTGAGACTCCATTTACACTGGAGTTACGCTCATTCAGCTTCAACAGAAGCCTTGGGCACCATCTCTGCGTTGGGAGCAGAGGGGGTATTGCACCATATGCCCCCTCTCTGGGTTCGCTTAATAAAGCGGTTGGCACGACTGGAATGTCCCCAATGGCTAGTTAATCAGAGAAGTTCCCTAACTGGCTTCCTTCTATCATCCTTGGGCCTGGGCCAGCGCTCTCAGGAGCCTCAAACAACTTTTGCTGTGGACTTGAACACCCACAAAGCAATAAATGTAATTCAGCTGACAAACAATGATTTTCGTTTTGCTAGGGATGCAGACGCTGGAGATACGGAGACAAACGAGACAAGTCCTTGGCCCTCACAGAACTAACCATCTATCAGGGGAGAGGGAAGGGAAGAGATCATTACAACAGGTGTATGTAGTTCAGTGCAAGGGAGGCACAGAGGATGCTTCCTGGGGGTGCTGGGGATTAAGCCCCCTGGGGAGGTACCTAACCCAGCCAGGAAGACAGATGGCTTGGACATCTGAAGCAGGGGGCGGGGGGGTGGGGGGGGGGAGGGGGGGGGCGTGCGCAGGAGGCAGCCAGGGGGAAGATGGAGTTTAGTATGTTCCAAGCTGGAAGTGCCCGGAGAGTGGTTCCACCTACTGGGGAGTGAGGAATCGGGGGAAGACAAAGCCTCGCCTACCCTTGCCTTTTCAACCGGAGAACAAGACTCAAATCAGCAATACTCTGAGTCGGGGCTACATTTTTCAGTGAAACAGGGCCCTGTGGTCAGATATGCATGAGGCAGCGCCCTACCCTCGTTTCCCCACTTGGGTGGAATCTCAGCCTCCAGACCCCAAGTCTAACTTATCTGTGCCTTATTCAGGGCCCCACCCTGGGCAGGGAGAGGCTGTGGTGAAGAAGAGAGCAATCATGGACTTGTTTTCTTTACGTTCTCATCTGCGGTTACTTACACTTTGAGAAGCGCTCTCTCATTTATAAACCCAAGGGAGCTTATGTCCCTGTCCTGTGCTGCCCGGCTCCGGAGCTTTTCACAAACTCTTCCCCTCTATTTCCCCTTTTAGAAACCGAGTAGGAGGTGGGGGGTGAGCCTTTGACTAAGTGACCAGTGTTGGCTTCCTGTATCTTCAATTCTATGACATTCTTCGTGGGATGTATTATGATTTCTTCGAAGACCAAAGAGTCTGGCAAGCTGTCATTCTCTCCCAGGTGAACTCCACCTAAAAAAAATAGTCTGAAATGCCACTTCCTACCCAAATGTAGGGAAGATGGAAAGTAGCTGGGTCTGGGGTTTTTTTCCCCCCAGAGATTCAGACCACAGGCTAGCCGCGACAGAGAGCCCACCCCCCCCCCCCCCCCACTCCCCGGCCGTGTTCTCGGTGCGTGAAGTGCACCGGGCCTTAGCTCCTGATGGGGGCCTTCTCGGAATCTCCGCCAAGTCACTGCCCCCAGGGCAGGGAACCCTCGGCCAAGTCCGTCTTCACCCACCGCGCCTCCACCGCTCGTCCGGTCGGGCCGGACTGACTCCCAGCGGGAGGCACAAATAAGAGAAAACCCCAAAGCAAAGCCACCGCCAGCTCCCCCTCCCACGTCCCCCCAAGGTTCGCTCCCGGCCAAGGGGCGACGGGCACTCGAGGGTCCCGCCCGGGCCACCCGCCCCGCGTCGTCGCTGTCGGCGGAGCCTGCACTCACCTTCGAGGTGAGCGCGCCGAGCGGGCGCCGGAGCCGCTGCTACTCACTCGGGGCTCCCAGCTCCGAGTCCGTCCAGCCGCCGCCGCCGCGGTCGCGACCCGGGCGGCGCGGTCACATGTCGGGGTGAGGCGGGCGCGCGGGTGCCTGGGAGTTGTGGTCCCCACGTGAGGCCTCACTCCGGGCGGCCTGGGGCGCACCCACGGGTCCCCGAGCCGGCGGCGCGCCAGCCGGAGTCGCCAGCGCAGCGGGGGCTCCGTCCTGCGCACCGTTTGGCTCCTTACCCAGTTTTGCACTTGACCTGTCTTTGCAATTATCATTTAAAAAGTTTATTGCTCTTCTAATAACGCGAGCAAAGCTTTACACGAGTGAAAAATTATAAAGTCCATTCTATGGGCCCAATAGCAACAAATCAGGAGTAAATTAAATTATGCCCTCGGCTTTTAAATGTGGCTGTTCTTTTTCTATCTTTTCCAATCTGATAAGCAAAAAAGCAACACACAGTTTTAATTTTAACTTGTATTTCTTTGATTACTAGGGTGGTAAACTTTTTTCTTATTGGTATCTCTGTTTGTGTATTGTCTGCCCGTTTTATCCATCCAATTTTTCGAGGTGCAGGGAATTTTCTGGGGGATGAGTGACCTTTAACAGTATTTCATTTTTTTAATGTTTATTTATTTATTTATTTATTTTTTTTAAACTTTTTTTAACTTTTTTTTATTTATTTTTGAGACAGAGAGAGACAGAGCATGAACTGGGGAGGAGCAGAGAGAGAGGGAGACACAGAATCTGAAACAGGCTCCAGGCTCTGAGCTGTCAGCACAGAGCCCGACGCGGGGCTCGAACTCACGGACCGTGAGATCATGACCTGAGCCGAAGTCGGACGCCCAACCGACCAAGCCACCCAGGCGCCCCAATGTTTATTTATTTTTAAGAGAGAGAGAGAGTGCAGGTGGGGGAGGTGTAGAGAGAGAGAGGGAGACACAAAATCCAAAGCAGGCTCCAGGTTCTGAGCTGTCAGCACAGAGCCTGACGCAGGGCTCAAACCCATCAACCATGAGATCATGACCTGAGCTGAAGTCAGACGCTTAACTAACTGAGCCACCCAGGCACCCTCATTTTTAAATACACAGTTGTCCAGTGGGAAAAAGGAAACCTCAGAGAAATCTTACCAGAGACAGTAATAGTAGAGGACTTGAGCCTGGAGTGTGACCTCAGTTCAAATCCTGAGCCAGCAAGTATTGGCTTTGGGACCTCAGGCAAAAGGTCTTGTGTTTCTGAGCCTCAGTTTCCTGGTCAATAAAATGAAAATAATAACAGAATCTATGTCATAGGGATGTTCTAAGGCTTAAATGAAGCCTCGTGTGTTAAATTTTCAGTACAGAACCTGGTTATGGGAGCTTGCTCAATAAATGGTAGCCCTTGTCGTCATTAGCACAGATATTTCTGGAGAGGAAGCAGATCGCCAAAGGTCAAGACACTTGCTCAGGGTCAGGCAGCTTGTAAGAGCCTCAGTCTGAAGGATAGTGGGGGTTAGAGGGATGTCAGGGATCAGGTCAGCCTCAGGGAAAGAATATGGGACTGACATCATGAGGGGGTCTGGGAGGGAGCCCTGCTGAGGGGAATGCACTGGTCCATGGAGGAAGCTCATGGATATTCTTGAAGCATCTGGGTTGCAAGAGCTTGGGAGGGGTTTGGAGATTTGGGTGTAATTTTTCACCTCCCTGGGCCTCACCTGGGAAACAGGAGTAAGAAGACTTGACCTTCACGCAAGCAGGCTCTCTCATGCGTTCCCTTAGCCCACACCTCCATCCCCCCGTAGAAGAACTGACAACACAGCTTTATTCATTTGACTGTTTTTGTTGGCTTTGTCACAATCCGGTGACCTTCACACTTAGTTCTAACTTCCTCATGTGTGTTATGGCTATAACACTCTAGCCCTGAAGTTCTAAAGTGCCCCTTTTCTTTCTGATCCTCCAGAGACTCCCCTCCTCCAGACCCCGGGCAGAGAGTCTGGTGCCAACCACAGAACCCCAGCTCATAAGATTCCACCGCAGCCAGTCAAGCCTTGGTCCGCAGCCAAGAGATCGTTTCTGGATTCTATATTTTGACAGTCCTCTCCTCCTGAGGAACAACAAAGATTCTGCCCTTGTCTTTTCCAGCACATTCCTAGAGCCCCCAGACAGAATCCTCAGTCAGGAAAGATGACGCTGCCTCGGATGTCGCAGAGATCTGCGAGGGGCCCCTCCCAACGGCAGCCCCTCATCTGTGGTCAGTTGGTGGAGGGGAAATCTAACCAGTCATTTCTCCTTCTGACACTCAGTAGAGGAACTTGAGGCCTCGCGAGAAAACTGCGTGCATAAAATGTTACTCCTGCAGCATATCTGGCCTCACTGTGCAGGTAAGGCTGTGGGACCCCAAGGGTGCCACCCTCCATCTCTGGGCCCCAGTGAGGGGCGGAATGGATGACCTTTAACTTCCCCTTCACGTGCCAACGATCTGCGGTTAGAAGTGAGCGTGAGGTTGGAAGCCTCGCTTTATGACTACGACTTTTTTTAAAGTAGGAGCCACACTCAGTGTGTGGCTTGACCTCACAACCCAGAGATCAAGAGGTGAATGCTCTGCCGACTGAGCCAGCCAGGCACCCCTGTGGCTAACACTTTTGTATGTTTTCCATGTTGCCGCATTCAACTAGCCTCCTCTGTTCTCCCCAAACCCTGTTATTTTATGTTTATGCCGTGACTAGCATTATGTATCTGCCATGTGCGACACAGGAAGAGTAGGACATTCGAGGTTGGCCAGTGTGGCGACAGAACATGTGTGCACATGCGTGTGTGTGTGTGTGTGTGTGTGTGTGTGTGAGACTCTGTTGGTGAGACTGGAGAAAGCAGGATCCAGGCTAGAACAAGCCGAAGGCTATGTTTTAAGCCAGGAATTGATTTGGGGACAAAGGAGAGGCAGCGAAGGGTTTCTCGTGTATGCTTTTCTCACTGCATTTCCCCCTTGTCTTTCCCGAATGTCACTCTCCTGGTGAGGCCTACCCTGACCACCCTGTTTAAAACTGCCATCCCTCTTGGATTCCCTGTCCTGCTTCCTCTGCTGTATGTCCCCTTAGTACTTACCACCTTGTGACATACTATTTAATTTGGTCATTCATTCTTTCTTTCTGCTCAAATAGATCAAGGAGAACAGGGATTTATTATTTTTTTAATGTTTATTTATTTTTGAGAGAGAGAGAGAGCACAAGTGAGGGAGGGGCAGAGAGAGAGGGAGACACAGAATCCGAAGCAGGCTCCAGGCTCTGAGCTGTCAGCACAGAGCCCGACGCGGGGCTCAAACCCACAAACCGCGAGATCATGACCTGAGCCAAAGTTGGTGGCTTAACAGACTGAGCCACCCAGGCGCCCCAGAACAGGGATTTCTGTCTTTTTGTTCAGGAAGGTACTCCTAGTTACTAAGTAACATAGTTCATGTCACCAAGCAGACTATTAATAAATATTCATTGAACAAACGAATGAATCCCGGCAGGTAGATGGTTTGTGCTTCATTGCTGCTGAGGAAGGAAGTGGTAGAAACCCAAGCAACCTTTGAGACACGACAGTTTCGTTTGTCACGAGCGTTTTGGCAGGTTTGGGCAGCTTTTGGCAGGGCAAGACAGGCCAAGGAGGAAGGAAGGGGGGGGCTAGTGACAGCTAATGGGTACGGCGTTTCTCCCGAGTGATAAAAATACTCTGAAATTAGATAGTTGTGATGGTTGCACCACTCTGCGACTATGTTAAAATTGTACACCTTATCGTATGTGAATTATATCTCAAGAAAGTTGTTTTTTTTTTTTTTTTTTAAGGCACTGAAGATTTTATATATTAGGTCTTTCACTTTCAGAGCTCTGAGTTACCAAGTTAGAAAACAAAAAGAAAAACCTGAGGGGTGCCTGGGTGGCTCAGTCGGTTGAGCGTCTTCCTTCGGCTCAGGTCATGATCTCGCGTTTCATGGGTTCAAGCCCTGCGTTGGGCTTGATGCTGTCCACCCAGAACCTGCTTCAGATCCTCTCTTCCTCTCTCTCTGCCCCTCCCCTGCTTATGTTCTCTTTCTCTCAAAAATAAACCTTTCAAAATAAACAAGCAAACATTAAATTAATTAATTAATTAATTAATTAAATAAAGTCTGAATTCTCTGAGGCCACCATGTTGTGAGGAAGCCCAAGCCGTATGGAGAGGCTCCACATAAATGCTCGGGCTGGTGGTGTGCTTGTCTCCCAATGTCACCTGGCATCAGACGAGTGAAGCTGTCTTTGATCCCGCCCCGTTGAGCCTTCAGATGACTCTGGCCTCCACAGACATCTTAGTGAAATTGCATAAGAGACTTCAAGCAAGAGCTGTCCAGCCAAGTCCTTCTTGAATTCCCACAAGATCTCGGGCAAAATAAAATGGTTGCTTTAAACTGCTAAATTCGGGGATAATCTGGTAAACATTAAAAGAGCCGGAATATTTATAATCCAGCTGATTTCTTCTTCTTCTCTTGGATTCATTTTACAGGAGGTGAGGTGAAACTGGGGTGGGGAATGTTCTTAACATCTTCTTTTTATGAAGGTTTTTTTTTTTTAAAGTAACCATTTGTTTAATAATGTATCCTCCCTCCACACAGAGGCTTTGAAGCAGCTCACAGACAATCAAGAAAAGATAAAAAATAAGTGAGGGAGGGGCTCCTGGTGGCTCAGACGGTTAAGCGTCTGACTTCGGCTCAAACCCAAGAACCGAGAGATCAGGACCTGAGCCTTGCGTCAGGCTCTGTGCTGACAGCTCGGAGCCTGGAGCCTGCTTCAGATTCTGTGTCTCCCTCTCTCTCTGCCCCTCCCTGCTCATGCTCTGTCTCTCTCTCTCAAAAATAAATAAACATTAAAAAAAATGTTTTAAATAAGTGAGGGGAAAATTTGCAATGATCAGGGAACCCAAGTGATGAAGTTACTCAGAAGAGCCCCTGGAGAGAGCGACTCTAGCACTGAATGCACAGAGAGTGCTCGCCACCGGGCAGCTGTGACCAGGTCGTGGTGTGGGGTTTCCAGGCCCTGCACGGGCCTCTCCCAGCAAGGACTCTCAGGGCACATGAGGGAATGTGCTAGGAGGAGTCACCCATGGGCGTCTGTGCATTGTCTTCAACCCTGGGGCTTTGCCCTTCTTGGAGGCTGTGAACTTTGGCTCTGGACCTGGATGTTCTTAAGAATGATGGTCAGAGCCCAAGTTCCTCCCTGCTTGAGATATCTGTCTGCACCGGCTCTGTCACCACCAGGACTCTGAGCTTCTTCTGGAACATGACCCTGCTCATCCTGGGTTGTTGAGCACGAAGAGGGCAGCTCCTGGGGGTTCCTGTAGTCTGTTTCCAAGTTCTCAGGGAGCCAGGACTGTGCTGTCTCTCTTTCTCCCTGCTGGGGAACTTCCCACGCTGCATTCCAGGCCTCTGCTCCCCCACGGTCCAGTAAAGATCCCCAAGGAATGCAGGGTGCACGTAAGTGCCTCTGGCCTCCCCATCCATCTCCTTCCTGATCCAAAGCCCGCTAGGACGAAGGACAGCATGGGCCGGCCAGCCTACCATGAAGGGGATATTAGTTTCCTATGGCTACTATTAAAAAAATTACCCCCAGTTTGGTGGCTTAAAAACAACGCACATTTACTCTCTCACAGTTCTGGGGGTCGGAAGCCTGAAAACCAGATTCACCGGGATGAAATTAAGGTATCACTCCTTCCGGAAGTTCTAGGGAAGAGTCCCTTCCTTGTCCTTCCCAGCTTCTGGAGCTGGCTCCTGCATTCCTTGCCTTGGGGGAACCTCCACCATCTCCAAATCCTGAAGGATTGCAACTTCAAATCCCTCTTTAAATCTCACATTGCCTTCTCTCTTGTGTGTCCAGTCTCCTTCTCCTTACTTCTAGAGGACGTAGTTTGCAATTATATTTAGGATCTATCCAGATAATCTAGGATAATCTCCCCATCTCAAGATCCTTGATTTAATACTGTGTGCAAGGCTCGTTTGCCAGATAAGGTAACATTCACAGGGGCCAGTTAAGACCTGGATACTTTTTAGGGCCATTATTCAGCCTAACATAGGGAACATCAACATTTGTAACTTTACTGCCTGTCTAGAAGGGCCTTCAGCCGGGGGTGCCTGGGTGGCTCAGTTGGTTAAGTGTCTGACTTCAGCTCAGGTCATGATCTTGCTGTTTGTGGTTTTGAGCCCCACGTTGGGCTCTGTGCTGACAGCTCAGAGCCTGGAGCCTGCTTCGGATTCTGTGTCTCCCTCTCTCTCTGCCCCTCCCCATCTCACGTTCTATCTCTCAAAAATAAATACACACACACACACACACACACACACACACACAATTTAGAAGGGCCTTCAGCCAAACCAGAGCAAGCAACAGGATGACAGAAGGATGAAAAGGAAGACTGGTTTCTTTGGCCTCATTGGCAAGGGCGGTTCTGTGCTGACTCCTTCATTCTCGAGGCCAGGGCCGAGGAGGGGAACAGCCACGAATTCTCAGGCACAGGCTCCCTGCTGGACTTCACGGGGACTCTGACCTGAGTTGTCCCCACAGGCTCCTTCCATACCCGCCGTGGGGTTGTCCACCTCAGCTGCAGAAGACTCCCAGGCCTGGCATGCCTGCCTCCTGCCCGAAGAGGGGGGGCTTCGAGCACTTCCCCTCGGAGCTGCGTGGAGCTCGCAGGGCCAGCCCCTCGGACTGTCCCCGCACGTGCAGGATCCAAAGGTCTGAAAGACAGAGCTGTCCACATCCTGCTCAGCTGTTGACAGCAGATACACAATACTTTTCTAAAAAAATTGTGGTAGGGGCGCCTGGATGGCTCGGTCGGTTGAGCATCTGACTTCGGCTCGGGTCATGATCTCGCGGTTCGTGAGTTCAAGCCCCGTGTCGGGCTCTGTGCTGACAGCTCGGAGCCTGGAGCCTGCTTCTGGTTCTGTGTCTCCCTCTCTCTCTCTGACCCTCCCCCGTTCATGCTCTCTCTCTGTCTCAAAAATAAATAAACGTTTAAAAAAAATTGTGGTAAGATAGACATAACATAAAATCTGCCGACTTAACGATATTTACGGGTTAAGCACATTCACACTGTTGTGCAACCAATCTCCAGAACGTTGCACCTTGCAAAACTGAAACTCTCTCTGTTAAACTCCCCATTCCCTCCCCCACCACTCTCCACCCCCCCCCCCTTCAGCTTCCAGTAACCACCATTCTACTCGCTGTTTCTAGGAGTTCAACTACTCTCAATATGACATATAAGTGGGGTCACACAGTGCCTGTCTTTTTTGTGACTGGCTTATTTCACTTGACATAATGTTCTCCAGCTTTACCCATGTTGTAGCATATATGAGGATTTCCTTCCATTTTAAGGCTGAATATATTCCACTGTGTGTAGAGACCACATTTTGTTTATCTATTCATCTGTCTGTGGACGCTTGGGTTGTTTCCACCTCTTGGCTATTGTGAACAATGCTGCTTTGAATGTGGCTATACAAACACAAATACTTTTTATCATTTATTTATTTATTAAATTTTTTTTGAGACAGAGAGAGAGGCAGAGGGAGAGAGAGAGAGAGAGAGAGAGAGACAGAGCACAAGCAGGGGAGGGGCAGAGAGAGAGGGGGAGACACAGAATCGGAAGCAGGCTCCAGGCTCCAAGCAGTCAGCACAGAACCCTACGAGGGGCTCGAACTCACCAACCGTGAGATCGTGACCTGAGGCGAAGTTGGACACTTAACCGACCCAGCCACTCAGGCGCCCCCACAAATACTTTTGAAAAGTAAGTGCTTTCCAAGAGTCTTGACCCTGCACTGCCAGTTCTTATGGAAAGAAACTGTGAACTGACCCCATCTCTCTTTCCCTACGGAGGGCCCATGCTGGGTGCAGAGTCCTGAACGTGTGCCTGAAAATCTTAACTAGATCCCGACTGCACATTATTCCCTAATTCCTTAATCTTGGGCAGAGCAGCCTCCAGCTTGTGTATGGAAATTTTCCTCTTGGTTTTCTCCCCCGGTAAGAAAGGAAAAAATGGATGTTCATCCCCAGCAGCCTTAAAACAAGCCAGACAGGAACATCTTGGGATGTCCACCTGTTCGGCTGCTGTGGGTATTTTGGCCCTTAGTGGATCATAAATCAAATGATCGCTTGATACTGGAGGAAGGACCCCCTGCAAAAACCATTTGGATTTATTTACCTTATCTCTGGGAGTATAATCAAGTATTCATTTGAAACAGATGGAATTGCTCCTAACTCCCCTCGCCGGCAATTTCACACAACAGGTCAAGCAACAGCTGAGCCAATGGCTTGGATCTGGCGTTGGCTCTGCCTTTGGAGGAGACCAAACTGGTTCTGCTTGGAGAGTAAAGGTTGTTTTTCTGCCTTGGGGGTGGGGATGGAGGTGGGGGTGACTCTGACACTGTAGAGTCAGAGGTCTGGTCACAGTCTGAGGCATCAGTGGTTAAATTATATACATACTCATCAGGAAATGTCTTCGAGACATAGCTCTATCCCTTCAGGTCTTTCTGGAGAGGGAAGGTGAGATCCCAGTAGCCCATCAGTGGTCCAGGAGGAACCCCTTCTTACCATGTCTGTTCTGAGCAGCCTCCACTCTAAGAGGCAGCATGCCAGACCTCCACTCTGCACCTGCTGACTGGGGGGGAGGGGGGGGCTGGACAATTAGTGCCATTTCTATCTTCCTTTGGTTGATATTCCCCACATATAAACACATAAAAAGGGATTCTTTCTTTTTTTAAAAAAAATTTAAGTTTATTTTGAGAGAGACAGAGACAGACAAGGAGCAGAGAGAAAAAGAGGGAGACAGAGAATTCCAGGCAGGTTCCACACTCCTGGCACAGGGCCTGATGTGGGGCTTGAACTCATGAAACCACAAGATCATGATCTGAACCGAAATCCAGTCAGACGCTTCACCCACTGAGCCAGCCAGGTGCCCGTAAAAAGGGGTTAATATTAAGGAATGCTTAATTCAGCCAACCAAAAGATGGGTGTACATTTGGCAGTAAATAACGGAAGCCCCCACAGTGACTCAGAGACAAACCCGAAGGACCAGACGAGCAGCTCACATTTTATTTGTTCGCTCAACAGACACATCGCACTGTTTGTGCCTTGGATACTGCAGACAAAGAACCACCTGGAGGTTTATCAGTCAGCAAGGTTTTTTGCTTTGAGTACACAGGGGTCCAGGGGGCTCTCTCCCACACATGCCGAATGTCCCCTTCTGACAAATCACAAGCGATGGGCGGGGAGAGGTCGACCACAAAGCATTGTGGATGAGGGGCCACCTGTGTGTATATGAGGAACGGACGTGTGCGTGGTGGGTGCGTGTGCAACTGTGCACGTGTGTTTGAAGGCTGTATGTAGGGTTCTGCACTTGGGAGTCAGAATGAGCAGTGAGTCTGGGTTTGTGTGAGCTGTCACGTGACGTGGGACTGTGGCTGAGTGTTGGAATGGTGTGTGTGTGTGTGTGTGTGTGTGTGTGTGCACATAGAGGTCTACGTGAGTGTGGCACTTCTGATGAAGAGGGAGAGAGGAATGGGCAGTGCTCACCGTCGGCCATGAGAAAACCCCCAGGAGGTAAATGTGGAACACAAATGCTGCAGAGACGATCCATGTCCCCAGTCCCTTGCTTGGCAAACCCGGGGGCTCCCTGCCTTCAGCTGGAGTCAGGGCTGATTTACTAAGCGCTTTAGTAGACCCAGGGCTAGTCTATCTGGGTCCTACTCTCAGCCAGCTCGAGAAATTCTCCTTCCGTTTCTTTGTGCCCTGAGACACCCTCCTCCACAGACCCCGGCCTGGTTTGCAGAGGGGCAGATGAAGTTGTCACCTTCCAGAAAGCTGCCAACACATGTTTCTGTATAAATGGACTGAACACAAGAACCAGATAAGGAGTGGGGGGGTGACCTAGCCTGTCTCTCTAGTCACTGAGAGGTCGCCATTTCCAAAAAACAAAAAACAAACAAACAAACAAAACCCCCCAAAACAAAAAAAAACTGTAGTTGGAGCTCGAGCAAATTCAAAGGAGCAAGGATATAGGTCTTCTTCCTTCAGAGGTAAATAGTAGTGGACATCCCCTGCTGGACTGAGACTCAGGAGGGCTGACTCCAGACTGTGCTGTCTATTGCCCTAAAAGCTGAAGAAGGTCATTTCCCTCCTCAGGGACTCTATGGAGGAATAAAGATAATCTGTAACACAGAATCTCTAAATTGTCTTCTTTGTCAAAGTTGTTAGTAAATAGTATTGTAATGATCCGTCAGCTTGTCTGTCTCCCCCACTAGAATGTGTTACAGACTGAAGGTTTGTGTCCCCTCCTTCACCCACGCAATTCACATGTCGAAGCTCTGATTCCCTGCGTGATGGCATTGGGAGGCGAGGCCTCTGGGAGATAACTAGGTTTAAATGGGGTTATGAGGGTGAAGCCCCACGATGGGATTAGTGTCCTTATGAAAGAAAGACCAGAGCTCGACCTCTCTCTGCCCTGTGAGGACACAGTGGGAAGGCAGCTATCTGCAAATCGGGAAGGGGGCTCTCCCCAGGAAGGGAATCTGCTGGCACTTTGATCTTGGACTCCACGGTCTCTGAAACTGTGAGGACAGATATCTGTTGTTCAAGCCACCCAGTCTATGGTATTCTTTTATAGCAGCCTGAGCTGCGTAATACAAACGCGGGGTTTTCTCCTGAATTTCCAGGGCCTGCCCGAATTTCTGGCATATATAAAAGATGACGGTAACAATAGTGATATCTAACAGTTACTGAGCATTTACTGCTTACCTGATTCTATGTTAACATAGAATTATGTTAACATAATTCTATGTTAATAATCCACGTGGATTATTTTTTCTAATCAGCACAAAAACCAATGGCGTGAATGTTGTGCTCATCCCCATCTTTTTAGAGAGGCCATGTAGCTTGCTCAGGGTACACAGCTGGTAAAGGACAGACCCTAAGCAGTCTGATTCCAGAGGCCCCCCTATGGGCCTATGTCTTGCTTGGTTCTGTGTTCCCAATCCACTACCTCTAGATGTTTCCAGACATGCGGTTAGGTGCTTGCTCAATGCTAGGTTGACTGAATAACAAAAGGCCAAGCATCGTTTCTGAAAATGTTCCAAAAGTGACCACAAAATCAATATGTATAAAACCACTGATGTATAGAACCATACATGCAGAAGAAAATGTGTGTGTGAATAGAGTTATGGGAAAAAACACTTTTTCCTAAAGTGACTCTCACCTTTCCCTCAATTTTGACATCAAAAAAAAATTGTTTTAATGTTTATTTATTTTTGAGAGAGAGAGAGAGTGAGAGAGTGCATGTGAGGAGGGGAGGGGCAGAGAGAGAGAGAGAGAGAGAGAGAGAGAGAGAGAGAGAGAGAGAGATACAGAATCCGAAGCAGGTTCCAGGCTCCAAGCTGTCAGCACCAAGACTGATGCGGGGCTTGAACTCACAAGCTGTGAAATCATGACCTGAGCTGAAGTCAGACGCTTAACTGACTGAGCCACCCGGACGCCCTGCCTCAATTTTGACTTCAAAATGATGCAAAACTTAACAATGTATTATTAACGTGTTCACTTAGTGAGACATAGTATACACTTCAGTGAATTTTGACAAATGTATACACCTGGAAAACCATTACTCCAAGCAAGATATAAACTTTTCCATCATCCTAAAAAGTTACCTTGTGTCAGGGCGCCTGGGTGGCTCAGTTGGTTAAGCAGCTGACTTGATTTTGGCTCAGGTATTGGTCTCACAGTTCACGTGTTCAAGTCCCATGCTCTCTCTCAAAAATTAATAAATAAGACTTAAAAAAAAAAACCAGTTACCTTGTGTCACCTTCTAGTGAATTCTTCCCACCACCCACCCCACTTGCCCTCTACAACTGTTTTGAGTTTTACCGCTATAATTTATCTTGTCTGTTCTAGAACGTCATCTAAATAGAATCATGTAGCGAATATTCTTGTGTCTGTCTCCTTTTGGTAAATCTAAGGCATCTGAGATTCATCCCGGTCGTTGTTGGTAGTTCATTCTTTGTATGGCTGAGTAGCATATATCCAACTGTGTGGATATATTATTTCCTGTCAATCCGTATTTGGGTTGTACGTGAACTCTCACGGGCAAGTAATTTTGTGGACATATGCTTTCATTTTCCTTGGCTAAATACCTAGGAGTGGAATTGGTGTGCCAGGCTGTTTTCTTTCATACCCAGAGATCCTTTGTAATTGTTAGAAAAAAAAATGTCCCCCCAGAAATATGGCCGCTTAAAAGGGCATGTCTTCATCCTAGGGTCCCGGGGATTTCAAATGTTTTGTGTTCCCCTCACCGGGTATGTTGAGGGGCTCTGTCCCAACACTAGGCAGTACCTTCAGGGTTCAGAGTACGCATAGAAAAAACAGAACAAAGGAAGAGTGTGACAGCACAGAACTGTATGCAGCGTCTCAGCGCCTTTCCGGTTTGAGCAGATCGATGGAAGGCGCTAGCAGCCCTTGGTCAGCGCACTCCTTTGGCGCAGAGGCTTGGACAGCACTCAGCGGGAAGTCAGACGGCAGTTCGGGCCTTGTCCGAGCCGTGTCCCGGCGGGGTGACCTTATAAGTTGCGCAACCATCTCTGCGTCTTGCTTTCTAGCTCGTAGGCCTGGTGAAGACAGACATTCTCCGCACCCTGCACGGGGATGAGCAAGGATACGATCTGCCTGAGTCTGACCTTGATAAACTGTAAAGCGCTGTGCAATGTGAGATAGCGTCATGTGGAGAGAGGCGGGAACACGCGCAGAGATTGTTTTGTGCTCTGATGATGGCACTTACGGCCACGAGGACTCAGCTGCCCCGTTTCCAGGGACTTCGGGCAAGGTCAGACGCACAGGGACAATAACTCTTTGTGAGCTGCCAGCTGGCCCCGGGTGTCCCTCTCCATTACATTCATCTCTGCAGGGCAGGCGGGGTGGGTGGGTGGAGGGGACTGTCAGGCTCTTTATTCCTTTACACCTGCAAGAGAATCGTTCCCCAAATCGCAGCCCCCTCCACACCCTCCGCGCACTGTCTTTTCAACTCTCTCACTGATCGTTCTCAGCCCACCACTGCAGATGACAAAGGGTGAATGTTTATTGAGAAGTCTGTTTAGGGTAGTTCTAGCCACAGACGTCACGGATACATTTTGAATGGAGATGAAAGGCGAGTGCAGGCAGCGTCATATAAGAGCTGTACTTGTTGGGAACTTTCCTCTAAGTGCGAAGTGCTCACCGCGTGAGGTGGGGGCACCACTGTCAGAGTTTCTAGATGAGGAAGCGGAGGCACAGTTTAAAGGGAAGAACAGAGGTCCAGGAGTCTTGGAACCTGAGGGGCCCCTTGTTGTCACCATCAGAGCTATACTGCCTGCGCCCACCATCTTGGTTCCTTATCAGTAAAGTAACAGCGGGGATTATCTCCCTTTAATCTCTGACATCTTTCCCAGCACTAACATCCTGTGCGTCCGCGTCTGACTCTGGCTGAGTCCGACGGTGTCTCCGAAACCGTTTTCTCCTCTGCAAAATGGGGAGAACCATCGCCCCCTGACTGGTCTTCCTCTCAGGGCTGTGTGACAGTGGCTGTGTGAAGAGCTGAGATGCCGACTATGTGTCTCTGTTGTCCCCTCGAGGCCCCTGAGCTGCTAGGAAATGGTGGGAACCTCTGACGAGCCGGGAGATCAGGCCCTCCCCTCCAGCTCCCGCCTTCACTTAGAACAGAGAGGACAGAAGAAACAACAGAGGTTATGGGACGCTTTTGGCCCGACAGCGCCCTGGGGTCATCTTGTTTAATACTTTCTATTTGATAGAAGAAAAAAAAAAAAAAAAAACGGATGCCAGCAAGGGTAGTGCTTTCTCCAAGGACCCCTAGAGAGCAGGCAAGAGCTGAGGCTGCACTCTGGCTCACTGGTTCCAGCTCAGTTCCTCTGCAGGACGTCACGAGGCTCAGCGTGCAGAAGAGAATGCTGCATCTCTGGGCCCCATTGTGCCCTGGGCCTCGTTCTCTGCCTGGGTTTGATTCCTGTCCAGCCACGTTACAAGTAATTAATAGTCACATGTAGCTAGAGGCTACCTTACTAGACAGACAATTGTGGCTCCAGAAAAGAGAGGCTGTTTTATTTATTTGAGAAAGAGACAGGGAGAGAAAACCAGCGGGGGAGGAGCATAGGGGTGGGACAGAGGATCCCAAGCGGTCTCTGTGCTGACAGCAGAGAGCCCGACGCGGGGCTCCAACTCATGAACCGGGAGATCACGCCCTGTGCCTAAGTCTGATGCTTAACCCACGGAGCCGCCCAAGCATTCCAAAGAGAGGCTGTTTTAATGGGGATTGGCCACTGGGTGGCGCTGGTGTTCATTTTGATCAGCGCTCGGGGGAATGTCTTGAGAGCAAGGTAACTGATTACCCCTGTCCTTGCCTCGCTCCACTCCCACTTCAGAAGACCTTTCTGAAAGAACCGCAGCTTGGCCCAGACGCAGACTTCCTGAGAGAGGTAGGTGATTTCTCAACTCCCCAAAGGCAGAGGGGCTTTGACGCAGATCAGACGAGCCAGATGGTGGGTTAGAGGTACCACCTGGAGTGGAGTGCCCTCCAGTCCTGTTGGGCTTCCAGGTTACACAGGGAAAGGTGTTATCTTACGGTGCCCAGGGGAAACGTTTGCGGAACTTTACAAAGGAGTTTGGATACCCAAGCAGATGTTATCAAAGCTTTATTAAGAAAAGGCAGATTATACACACCTGTGACCCATTTCTTAAGAAAAAAACAAACATTTGAAGAGAGCCCTGACGTGAAATAATCTGATAGGAAATTCTAGATAACCACGAGTTCTCTGGAATTTTAGCCACGAGGCTCCTTCTTGTGCAAGCCTTGCAGATAAGCTTTAATCTATTCTTTGCTCTCTGAAAGAGGAGTACAGAAACTCATTGCCAATGTATCTTGCATCTAACAAGACTAGGCCTACAAACGAAGCTTGCCCAGTTTCACCCTAGGGCAGAGTAGTCCATAAGAATTTCGTTATTCTCATGCTGAAAAAAAACCCAGTGAATGTGTCATGAGTCAGGGTAATTACACCCATTTCACAGACTGCGTAGGAAATGTGAATGGAGTGGAAGTGTTGCAACAAAGGACATGGCCCAGTACTGGGCCTGCATTCTGCATTCTGATCTATTGGGAATAGTCTCCTAAGCTTCTTACCTTTCAGACACTGATCTAGCATGAGATCTGAATCTCCCAAGGATACCACAGTGGGGGCCATACCCTACGTCTGTACTTTGAGAAGGTTGAGAGACGCCCATTCTCCATTTCTGTACCATTTAGGGATTATACAGAATGACCTACCACCATGTGTGAAAGAAAGCAGTATAAATTCCTATCACTTCCACTATGACCCTTCTCTGAGCTTCTCGAATTTGCTGGGAGACCCCAGTCAAGCTGGGTTCTCTCTAAGGAGGCATTTTCCTCAAGTGTGACCTTCTAGGTGGGCCCAGGGCAGGAGTGCAGCAGAAGGAGGGGGGAGTGCTGGCCAGGGATCTAGGATCAGTCTTGCCAAGGACCCAGCAGCAGACTTGAGTGGGCCCCCAGCCCTAATTTACCACTAGATGGCTTCCATCTGCCCACCTGCTTCTCCGTTGCATCTACCCCACACCGGTGCAATGAATTAAGACCAGCTCAGGATGTTAGAGGAGCAAAGAGGGTAAGGGAAGAGATATTTGAAGGCATGGCCTCTGCTGGGACAGTCAACCTTGGCAGGTCTGAGCCGAATATTCCCTGGAGTTGGAGCAGTACACTTGAGAAACAGAGGGGGATATTGTCACCGTCCAGACTGGCTTGATCAGTATAAGAATCATCACCTCGGCTTCTGAGAAGCTTTAGAGCTCAAATACTGCTTTTCTTTTTTTTTTAAGTTTATTTATTTATTTTGAGAGAGAGAGAGAGAGAGAGAGAGAGCATGGAGAGTGAAGGAGGGGACACAGAGAGAAAGAGAATCCAAAGCAGGCTCCGTGCTGTCAGTACAGAGCCTGACCCAGGGCTCAAACTCAGGAACCATGAGATTGTGAGTCAAGCAGCAATCGAGTCAGATGCTTAACTGAGCCACCCAGGTGCCCCTCAAATACTCCTTTTCTACACTTAAAAAACCTGGATCCAGGGACATCTGTCAAATAGCCACAGAAATTATATGTGAAACATTATATCACACGTTCAGGGTCATTTCTTTAGAGAGAATCCCTGGTTTTCATCAGATTCACAAAAAAGAACAGTTACAATTCCTGTAGGAAAGGTCTCTGAGTAAAGGAGAGAAATTACTTTGGACGGTTGTAGAAAGAATCACTTTGACAATAGTTCTTACGGAAGAATGACATTCTGTTAGTTTTCTTATTGGAAAAAATAGATTTCATGGCAAGATAATGTAGAAATATTTGAGCTTTGACAGCCACTTAGTGAAGCAATGTGCTTTTTCTTAAAAAAAAAAAACACTTTATTGAGGTATGATTGACATGCAAATCTGACCATATGGAATGTAGGCAAGGTGATGGGTTTGGGGATACGTGTACTCCTGTAAAACCATCACTGGAATCTGTGCCATAAACATACCATCACCTCCAAAAGTTTCTTCCTGCCCAGTTTATTTTTTTTTTAATTTTTTTAATGTCTACTTTTGAGACAGAGAGAGACAGAATATGAGCAGGGAAGGGGCAGAGAGAGGGAGACACAGAATCTGAAGCAGGCTCCAGGCTCCCAGCTGTCAGCACAGAGCCGATGTGGGGTTCAAACCCACAAACTGTGAGATCATGACCTGAGCTGAAGTCAGACACTCCACCAGCTGAGCCACCCAGGGGCCCCTCTCCCTGCCCAATTTCTTAATTATTTTTTGCAATATGAACCTTTAACCTGAGATCTACCCTTTTAGCAAATGTTAAAGTATACAATAGAGTATTGCTAATTACAGGCACTGTGCTGGACAGTAGATCTCTAGGAATTCTTCATCTTGTATAATTGAAATTTTGTACCCTTTGACCAACACCTCCCTGTTTTCCACTCCTCACAGCCCCTGGCCGCCACCATTCAACTCTTGGCTTCTATGAGTTTGACTATTTTAGATTCTTCATATAAATGATATCACGTAGTATTCATCCTTCTGTGACCGGCTTATTTCATTTAGTATAATGTCCTCCAGGTTCTCCCATATTGTCACAATGGCAGGATTTTCTTCTTTTGTAATGGCCGAGTAGTATTCGATTGTATATGTGCCACATTTTCTTTGTCCATTTGTCCATCAGTGGACGCTTAGGTTGCTTCCATATCTTGGTTATTATGAATATTGCTTCAATCAATGTGGGAGTGCAATATCTCTTCAATATTTTGATTTAAATCCTTGGGATAGATAACCCAGAAGTGGGATTGCTGGATGATATGGTTGTTCTAATTTTAATTTTTTTTGAGGAAATTTATACTATTTTCCACAGTGGTTGCACCAATTTACATTCCCACCAAGAGTGCACAAGAGTTCCCTTTTCTCCACATTCTCACCAATGCTTGTTATCTTTTTTTTAATGATAACCTCTAGATATCTATTTCCGTTATGTATTTCAGAGGCCAGAGAAAACCATTACCAGGGAATATGGGGATCAAGGGTTGGAAGTTGAGCTCAAGTTTGATAGGAATGACATTTCCTCCCTCAGGTGCCAGGCTGGGTGCTGGGCTGGGCTAAGAACTACCTTCCTGACTCCCATGAGAATAGTTGTTCCCCCCCCCCGCCCCTCCCCCAGCATTTCATCCTGGCAAACAAGTGAAGCCCCAAGCCCCGGTGCATTGGGGCAGCTCACTAGGAAGCTACATTGCCTTGCTGGCTGGCGTGGCTTCTGTGCTCTGCCTGGCTGGCCCTCCCCAAGTCACACAGTGTCCCAGACACCAGGTGAAGGACCACACAGTGAGCAACAGCACCTGCATTGTCACTATGAGGCCCAAATATGTGAGACTTCTGTACCCTCACTCTGTACCCAACTTCATTAAAACTACGTATTTAAATTTCTTAAAAAATTTTTAAAAGTTTTTATTTACTTATATTGAGAGAGACAGAGATAGCACATGAGCAGGGGAGGGGCAGACAGAGAGAGGGAGAGAGAGAATCCCAAGCAGGCTCCATGCTGTCAGTGCAGAGCCCAATGTGAGCTTGAACTCACAAAGCTGTGAGATCATGACCTGAGCCAAAAACAAGAGTCAGACACTTAACCGACTGAGCCACCCAGGTGCCCCTGTATTTAAATTTCTATATTTCTCTCTGGGAAATGAGATCCCAACAGATAGGAAATGTGTTTTCTATACCTTTATAACCCCAGAGCTTAGCACTAATTAAACGTTACCCACCTTAATCAGAGGAAGGATGTGTGTACTCCCCATGTCCCAATTATAGGGGCATTAACTGCCCAAGGTTGAGCAACTACTTCAGATCAAGGGGACCCTGTGACTTATTACCTGCCTGGTACTTGCAGATGGTGCAAGACATATAGCAGGTTTCCCATGCCGTAGTTGGTGGTCTGGAGAGGCAGGTACTCACTGGGCCATATTAGAATGCACCAACACAGAAACAATGAATTAGAGGAGTCCTGGGAAAGTAGTGACTAATTCCAGCTTGGGAGAAGGGGAGGTGGGGACAAGAGAAGACTTCCTGGACAGTGTCTCTGGGCCATGAACACTGACCATAGACAGGCACTCTGGAAAGGAAAACTCCTGAAGCAAAGGCATGGAGGCTTTACAAAAGGGAAAGACCACCACTGTGGCTCACAAGAGTGCTGTCATGGCCTAGGTGCTTGGTAACTACTTATTTTGACTGCCCTGTCTGGGAGCCTGGTGGGCACCAACGTTAGTGGCCTGGACTTACAGAGGCAGTGATGGCCTCTGCCTTGTTCTTGGAGCCCCAGACAGCCACCCCTTCTTCCACATCAATCTGGGAAGAGCTCCGTTGGAGATTTGTCTACAAGACAGCCCCAGGGGTCATTTGACCAAAAACCAGTTGGCTATGGCCAAAGATATAAACAGGGTCGCCTCACACATGGGCTTTCTTTGAGAAGCAGAGCAGCACTGTGACCTCAGAGGATCTATGTGCACAAGGTCAGTTTCCATTTATACATGGAGAGACATGTGTTAAGATATCTCTACAAGTGTAAATACATAAGTGTAGTAAATGCATGTGTATATATGAACATGTGGACAAAAGTATGCACACATGCCCACACTTGCAGTGTCACATACCATTTGGGGCCATTTGGAACATTTTGGTAATTGTAGCAGCCCAGTGTCCAACAGACTATGTGCTCCTCACCAGCTTGTGCACAGGAAGTCTGCTGTAGGTACAGTGTTTCAGAGCCCAGTTTTGTAATCCTTCCCAGTTTCTCAAAATGGGCACCTGGCAGCTGACCAAGAAGTTGGCCAGCCTTACCTGGCAGGGGGGAGAGAAATATCATAAGGGCTATCTAAGGGCACAGAGCCCTGTGCAATGGGGCAAAGTCAGAGAGCCACAGATGGTCTGGGCTGGAAGTTGTCTCCTCTATCCCCTCCCAGAGCCTGAATCCCTTCCATGGAGTTCCTCCCAAAGTCCACCACAGAATGGTGAATAAGTGAGGACTCACTTTTTCTTAGGCAGTCAACTTCTCTGATTTGCAATGTGCAGTATTGACCCCAACCATGTGTACCTCCAACTCTTATGCCAAGAGTGGGGATAATTACTGCCCTCTGGTCTTTTTGGGTCACCATTTACTCCACTGAGGTGTCTGCTTTCCTTTGTGTTTGGTGGTTCTCACCTTTCTTCTCATTGCCTTTGCTTCATTTACTTCCTATGCCTGATTTTCTGTGACTTCTCTATTGAAGAGTCCTCTGAAACAGCAAAAGACTGATTTCCAGACTCAAGTAAGTGAGACTTTAGGGAACAGAGGGATACTTCCTAGGCTCATTCTTCTAGGAGTACCTTTTCCTGGGGGTGTTAACTGTTTCTCGCTGTCTGATCTACAGGCAGAGTAAAGAGGTCTGATTCCTCACACTCAGGGGCGATGCAATAGAGGGTCATGCAAATATGGATTTTTTTTAAGTTTATTCATTTATTTATATTGAGAGATACAGACACAGTGCGAGTGGGGGAGGGGCAGAGAGAGAGAGAGAATCTCAAGCTGGCTCCACGCTGCCAGTACAGGGCCCTACGTGGGGCTCGAACCCACGAAGCTGTGAGATCATGACCTGAGCCGAAACCAAGAGTTGAACGCTTAAAGGACTGAGCCAGCCAGGTGTCCCCCAATATGGCTTTAAGAGAGGCAATTTAAAATGTTCCTATGATGTGTGCCCTCCCCACCTTGGCACAGCTAGGTTGGCCTGTCTTTGTCAAATCTCTGAAACCAGTATGGTAGAGACCTCCATCTCCAAATTGTATCAACTTGAAAGACACCATTTCTGGAAGCAACCTCTTTCTGGTCCTTTTTATAAAACAGCTACTTGTACAGGGATAAATGAGGAACATTGACTGCCTCAGGCAGAGACCTCCACATGGAAAGAGTTATACCTGCAACTTTACACCTTCTCCTGAGGAGTGGACTTCACAATCCACGATAGGTCTTCTTCTGGGATCTTGACACCTTTTGGCCCCCATTAACTCTGAAGGTAGTGTCAAGATATTTAAGAGGCTAGAGGAAGGTATGGTAAGGGGGTTTATTCCTAATTCTTAAAACTAATTCTTTAAATCCAGTGTCTTACTGTTTAGTGAAGAAGGAGGAGGAACAATAATCTAGCACCTTGTTCTATACTTTAGAATGTTAGGTTCCTATACACTTTCTTATACACAGAAACAGATTTATTACAAGGAACTGGCTCACATGGTTATGGATACTGACAAGTCCTAGGATCTGCTTGTGAATCGGTAAGCTGGCGACCCAGGAGAACTGAGGTCTAGCTCCAGTCTGAGTCTCAAGGCCCGAAAAGCAAGAGAGCTTATGTTTTACTTCCAGTCCAAAGGCTAGCATGAATCTTCACAGGTGCAGAAGTAAGCTTCAGGTATACTCTTTGTGATGGAATGATTTGATTGTACAGCATAACCAGTTTTGTAGCTGCTGTTTTGTAGTGCCAGGTTGAAAGTTTGTTCAGAGGGAGACAGAGGAATATTTAAGTGCATTGTTTTTCCATTATAGTTCCAAAGACATTGTGTTGATTTTTCATAAGATTAGCAAAAGTAACACAGTTATTTTACATCTCTTCAATTGCTAGTGAAGATGTCATTTTTCTCAGTACGTGAGGATCTACCACCTGTATTTTATCTGCACAGTTATTTTTGCATACTTTCTGTGTATATTTGGGTACTAACCTTTGATCAGTTCTTACCCTCTCCCATTCTGTTCCTTTCCTTTTAATATTTTATATTATATATTCATAGTATCATAGAATGTTGGTTCCTAGTGGTATACTCAGCAAGTATTGATGAAGACATCAAGACATCAAGACTCAAACTTGTTGAGTTTGAACTAGAAGGCTTTGAGGCCTTCTAGTTGAGGAACCTAATCATTTGTGTGTAGAAAATGAGGCTCAGAGTAGTTCAGTGACTTATCCAAGGTAAGGGCTGGTGAATAAAGAACATTGAATTAGACCTCATTATCCAGTAAAGTCCTAGCCACCACTTCAAATTTTCTCAAACCCCATAGCTGGGTTTCTCAACCTCGGGCCATTAATTTTTGGGCCAAATTGGCTAGATAAATCTTGGTTGTAGGCTAGATAAATCTGTCCTATGCACTTCAGAATGTTTAGCAGCATCCCTGGCCTCTGTCCTCTAGAAATCCAGTAACAAATGCCCCCACCTTTTATTTGTAGCAACGAAAAATATCTCTAGACATTGCCAAGTGTCCCCTGAGGGACAAAGCTGCCCCCTGTTGAGAGCCACTGCTCTAGCAGGAGCTAAATACTTCTTAGGCTTTGTGGGGAGTGGTGAGCTTCCTCTGCAGAAGTTTACAGCTAGAGCCTGGCACTCTCTCTGGCAGCGAGAAGTCATGGACAAACCCAGCAAGGTGTCCCATTCTAACTCTCCAGAGCTGGGAGTATGGATGCTGAGAACTCCTATCTCATTATGATGGCTCTGAGTCAACCTTTATTCCACAAGGCTCACAAAAGGGCTGAACTGGCAGGCAGGGAATGGGCAGGGAAGAAGTGGCAGGCAAGGCTTCTGGCTAAGATAGAGGCATCATTCAGACCTCAGGAGAGTGACACAGGTAGAGTACAGAGCAGGCCTTCTCAAGAGGTGTGTGAGATCAGTACCACGGACAGCTCCCGAGACAGAGGGTTTCAAATCCCAGATTGAAAGGGATGTAAGGATCAAGCACAGGTAGTTTGGATCTGAATACCCTTTCCCTGCTCCATGAAGAATTGTCTGCTCTTTAACGATAATGTCCAATATATATGTTATTAAGATAACGTTCACAACTATATTATGAGATTGCTACTATAGTACTAATGTTACAGAAATTGGAAGCAGGTTTAGAGATTCCCTTGCCCCATGTTATACAGCTAGAAAATTGCAGCCTTCACAGCAGGACTGAGGATACTGGCTTTAATGCTTACTCTTTCCCTAATGCCTCTTCCAGGAAAAAGAAAAAAGGGGGAAAGGAAAATTAAAGTGATATGTTGAAGATGGTAGATTGTACTAGTGTCCTTCCCAACCTCCTCTACCTTAGATCCCTCAGAAAAGCAGAGGAATATATTGAGTGGGACTCTCCTTTGCCCCTTATGCATTAAGTGTAAGCACATCCTCATGAAGGCATGTAAGCCAGCACTTCATGTCTTTATCTCCATTTTAGATAACGAATGTTTCAATGACCCATTCCAATTCTCTGTTAAACCAGGAGTATGATATGTAACATGTCCATTTGATATCTCTTTGCCCATTATGGGCACTATTGGCTGTACAATGTGTTCCTTGAACTGAAGAAATATAACTTAGCAGTCCAAATTGGTACAGTCTTTTCTGTTCTGGCCCCCTTTTAGTACTCTGAGCATTTTCATCTACTACTGGGTATGTGAAGCTTAGTCTAGTGTCTACTCTTGTCAGGATGCTTTTGTAGTCTCCAGGGCTACCAGCATGAATTTGACTTGCCACCTATGAATGGAGCCTTCCTCCTGAGAAATCTACCCTATAGCTTTCTGCAGTCTCTCTCTTGCTAATAGACAGCACTTTTGGCATTTTGTGCATCACAGGGTGCAAAAGAAATATGTCAACAGTCAGCCCATCTCTGCATTGCTGCAGTACCGTCCTGATGGCCAACTCAACTGAGTGCACCAGAATATTGACTTGCCAGTTCCATTCACCTTACAGTCCTGAAAGAGGGTTCTTCTGATGGGTATTGACAAATCTTACTTTTATGCACTTCTTAAATTCCCATAGTGATTTCCCTAGGACTCTGCCCCATACTGGCATTTTTTTTTTTACTTGTCTAATTTTCCACTGCTCATATACCTAGCCACATGGACAGGCCATTAGCTACCATCCATGAGTTGGTAAAGACCCAAACACAGGGTAAACAATATGCAATTCAGCCTACTGAGCTGACTTGTTCTTACTTTCTTCTGAGTGTTGGTCTCCAAACATGATGCTATTTGTTCAACTTGGAACTGACATCTATAAACCAAGCAACTCTTTGTTAGTCAATAGAGACATATTCATAGGGCATTTCCCATGTGGTCATGGAATCCAGCAGCTCCTCAGCTGCTTCCAAAGTCAGTGTTAGGGGAAAAGAGGTTATCTGCTTGTGAATATGATGAGTACTTCCTTGCATGCCCCAGTAGCACGTTCCTGCATAAACCTTTTCCATTTTATTCTGGCTACTGCCCTCCACATTAAAGTTTTTCTCCAACATCACTCAACACATTTGTGGGTGTTTCAGGTTTCAATTATTTTATGTCCTTTATAGGGAAGTTTCAATTAAGCAAGCAAGTAATTGTCTCTCAAGTGGTTTACATTGTACCACAGTATCCAGAAATTTTCTGGTTCCAGATCTCAGTGGTTGCTGCTGGGTGGTACTCATAGGCTTTTGCCATCAGTCCCAGTCTGTGGCCCACACAAGTCTACTCTATGGAAAATTTTTAGTACCAGAACTCTAGTTTCTAACGTGTCACTATCAAAGGATAAACTTTTTGTCCACCAGGTATCCTTTTTTTAAAAAAATTTTAATGTCTTTATTATTCTAGAAGCTTTATTCTTGATACAAAAGACTTTATGGGCAACATTCTGTTAAATATTGATCATAACTGCATGGTGATACAAAGATGAGATTCAAAGTTTATAACTTTTTCTATAGAATACATGCATTTTCCTAGGCACATATACTAAAACCCATTAAATATTAATCTAAAATACATTATTAACAACATAATATGTGCAACATGTGTACTGATTTTCTCGAGATACCTTATGTAGAAAACCCAAACTCCCTTTTTTAAAAATTCCATTTCAGGGGCACCTGGGTGGCTCAGTTAGTTGAGCATCTGACTTCGGCTCAGGTCATGATCTCGTGGTTTGTGGGTTCAAGCCCTGCGTGGGGCTCTGTGCTGACAGCTCAGAGCCTGGAGCCTGCTTCCGATCCTGTGTCTCCCTCTCTCTCTGCCCCTCCCCCACTCTCACTTTGTCTCACTCTGTCTCTCAAAAATAAATATAAAAAAATTAAAAAAAATAAAAATAAATAAATAAACAAATAAATAAATAAAAATTCCATGTCAATCTAAAGTTTCACCTTAATCCCATCAGTTACTGCATCCCCCTATCTTCCCAATCTGATCTAAACCCACCACTAGGACTTCAACAGATTTGGAATCAGTGCATTGGGTTCCTATGCCGATGAGTCTCAGAAGCTTCTTCTCCACTCCTTGGCCCTTTTACCCACACAAGTGCATATGGCTTTGGATCTCAAGTCAGGGACTGGGCCAAGGGACCTTGGCTCTTTGTCAATCCTTATCTTGATTAGTTTGTAGAATCATTGCCCCAAGCTATTTTAGGTCAGGCATTTTCTTGTCATCTTTGCCTTCTGGCTTTTAAAATTCTTCCAAACTGGGGAAAATAGAGATTTATTTAGGGCCCTTTAATGTTGGGGGACCAGTAGGGCTTCCTTCCAATATGCTGCATTAAGACTTTTGTTTTGACCCCACCAATGACCCCTTTATTCACCCCTTAAAAAAAATCTTTTATCAGGGTTGAAATTCACATAGCATACAACTCAAGTGTACATTTCAGTGGTATTTTGCTTGTGCAACTTTTTATGATGTATTTATATTGTGAAACTATCAGCTCTTTCTAGTTTAGATATTTCATCACCCCATAAAAATACTGGGTATCCATTAGATAGTCACTCTTCATCCCTCTATTCCCCCATCCCCTGGTAAACTCTAATCTCTCCTTCTCTATGGATTTACTGATTCTGAATAGATTATATAAAGGAATCATGTATGAACTTTTGTGTCTGGCCTCTTCCATGTAGCATAATGTTTTTGAGGTTCATAGTTGTAGTGTGCATCAGTACTTCATCTCTTTATGGCTGAATAGTATTCCACTGAATGGATATACCACAATTTGTGTATCCATTCATCCACTGATTTGGGTTGTTTCCACCTTTTGGCCATTATGAATCATGCTGCCGTAAACACATATATACAAGTCTCTGTGCTGATATTTGTTCTCGCTTCTCTTTGGTACATACGTAGGGATGGGCCTGCTGGATTATATGGTAATTCTATGATTAACATTTTGAGAAACAGCCAAACTGTTTCCACAGTGGCTGTACCATTTTACATGCCCACCAGAAATGTTATTCATTTCTTGATGACTCTTCAAAGATTTCCATTCTGCTGGAATGATTCCCTTAGCTCTCTCTTGTCACTCACTCTAATTTCTATAGCCATCTGTTGTTTCACCATAACTTTTCCCTTTGGTAGCAGCTCTGATGCTAGAAGTTATAGCTTTTTAATCAGTCAAAGCCCATGCTTGGCCCAGCATTAGAATCTGCCCCAAACTCTTCTTTATTTTCATCTTAGCTATAGCAATAGCCAAGGGATTGTATATTTAGCTTGTATCTCATTTTACATTTCCTTATGTATCCAGTGAGCTAACTGCATGGGAGTTGGATCTATTGTTTCTAAATTGCACTGGTAATTTTTATCTCCAGTAACTGATAGCAGTGCAGCTGTAATTTCATACCATAGGTGACCCACTGGCCAGGTTCATTAAATCCTGCCCCCTCATGTACCCAAATCATGCTTTTGCTATGTGTCACTGAGCCAGGGTTGTTTTAATGAATCCCACTCCACATACCTACTAAATTTTGGGGTTCCCAAGACCAGCTTCAGGTTTTGTAATTAATTAGGACTTACAGAACTCAGAAAAGCTGTTATACTCACATTATGGTTTATTACAGTGAAAGGATACAGACTAAAATCAGCAAAGGGAAGAGGTGCATAGGGCATGGTCCAGGAGAGTTCCAGATATGAGGTTCTAGTTATCCTCTCCCAATGGGATCGTGTGGGTGGTGTATCCTCCCAGCACCAACGCATGGCAGTATGCGTGGAGTACTGCCAACTAGGGAAGCTCACCTAAGCCTTGGTGTCCAGGGATTTTATTAGAGATCAGTCGTGTGAACATAGGTGATCACCAGTAAGGCTGACTTCTGTCTCTAGCTCCTCCAGGAGTCAAGCTGATACCACATAGCCCAAGGCCCCCAACATAAATCACTTTGTTAGTGTAGACTATCTGACATGGCCCAAGGCCCTAGGTAAGCATATCAAGCAGGAAATTCCACAGGTTTAGAGGTTACATACTACGAATTGGGGGCATGAGCCAAACCTTCCTTTGGACAAGGTTAATTCTTCACTCTGCACACAGTAATTCATTGACCAGTCATACGTCACCACCAGTTCTCTCTACACCACTATCACCAGTCAATTCCAATCCAACTGAAGACTATCCCATGGAGATCAACTCCAGACAAGCCCTCCTGGCTTTCCTCTTCTTTCCCAAACTTCTCTGGAATTGGAATGCTGAAGTCTGTGAATGTCAGCCTCACCAAAAAAGCTTGTCTTCTAAGCTCAGTTTTCACATCAGGAAGAAGTTAGTGGACATGGCTTTATAGCATATCCATGGTCATGTGTCCTGGAAAAAATAGCGAGAAAAAAACCCCAATACTCCTTAACCATAATCAAGAGGCATTTCAAGAGTCAGCAATCACGGAAGGTAAAAAAAAAAAAAAAAAAAAAAAAAAAAGAAAAGAAAAAAGAAACAGACATTCTGAGTATACATAAGGCTCAAGGGACCAAAGCATGTCCCCAACCTCAAAGCCTCAAAGAATGTGAGTTTACGAAGTCTGGTTCAGCCACATGTCATGAATATCTGAGTTTCCTCTTTAGGAAAAAAACAAATTATCAAAGAATTTAGGAATTTTGGGGGTCAAGAAGATCAAAGAAATAGTCAAGTTCAAACAGCACCATGCTCCTTAAGAACGACTGGGAGACTTTGGGAGACTGCCTGGAAAACCGCCATAAGGTAGATGAGATCTACGTGACTTAGGGACTTCAATAAGCAAGCCACACCAGTAACCATGTGGCTTGTAAGATCTGGGGAAACCATGCTTTAAAGAGCAGCTTCTCGCTTACATTAATCTCCCAGCCCTCGCCCCAGGCCGGTCTGATTGCATTGCCCCAACCTCAGAATGGCCTGGCTCCCACTGTCTCTGAGTCTCATCCCCAGAGCAAGGCCAATCAGGACCTGCAGCTTCCCAGATGCTTGTTGCCAACGGGGTAGCCAGAGAAAGCAGCCAGCATCAGCGGGCACACACTAAGCTTTAGGCTGCCAGAAAGAGCCAGAAAAAGGATGTGGCCCCAAGAGCTGAGAGAGAGGATGCTATGTGCCTTGATGAAGGGGAGCACACACGTTGGGAGGCAGAATGGACTGTGGGGCACCCATGTCATAAGAAAGAGCCACCCTGCCCAGGCCAGTAAGATCCTTGTTTGCAGGAATCTGCCAGTCCTGCCATAGAGCACACAGGTTCCTTCCAAATAAACCTGAGTAAAAAGATAATAAGCTATTTTCAGTGGCTTTAGTCCCAGTTAAAAAAAAAAAAAAAGGCAAGGGACAAGAAGGCCTACTGCAAAAACCCATGGCAGTACCAGCTACTGCGCTAAGTACAAGCCCAGACGAAATGGACGTTATGGACCCTGGGGAATCCTGGACCTTGGGGCGCGTACTGACCTTGGAGCTGACCCTAGGGAAACAAGATGGATGAAAGTGGAGATTTCCAATATGCAAGGAAAGGCAGCACAAGGAGGAAATCCAGGTCTAGGAAGAGCTTTTAGACTGGAATTCCTAATTCCTGTTATCTACAAGGCTCCCTCCTACCCAGGCCGAAGGAGAGGGATGCGTGCAGCCTCATGCAACCGTCAAGCGGTCTCTGAGGCCAGAACATCCTTGAGCAGAGGCATCTGAAACCATGAGAGAGGCCACCACAAAAGTCAGATTCGATGCTCCGTCAGACTGAGTCAGGTTTAGTCTACTTCTACAGTCCTCAGGGGGCTTCTGCACTGAGCCACAAGCTCGGACCACCGGGTTCCTCAGGCCACTTTCCCCAACTGGGCCAGGCTTCACTTTGGGCGATGGTTTTTCCAGCAAGTTAGGTGGAAATTCTTCCTTATTTCCTGTGCATAGAAATATCTCTAGAAGCAGCGTTTGCACGTACTTGGTCAAAAATCAAATAGCCTTGATATTAGCATCCTTTGAAGAGGATGGTCTCTTTCCCATGAGCAAAATATTTTACAGTTTCTTAATATATGTATTTCTTCTAACAGCTGAGTGCTGTCTTCCGTCTATGCTGTGTTCAGGATAGGAGTTTAGGGTAGCCCAGACTGTAGACCAGAGAACAAAAGAAGTGAGCTTTGACTCTTCCTGAGGGCCGTCTTTGGCTTCTCAAAGGTGACCAGGGGTGCAGAGAGAGAGATCAACAGAGGTGGCCCGCATCTACACATCCACACCTACTCCAAGGCACAATTAGTTTAAAATTTCTTTTTTTTCTTATATAAGAACAACTGAAAATACTATATAACTGGCAGCAGCTTCTCTCTGTGAGAGCATAAGACTCATCTAAGGACACAGATAAACCAGACTTTGTCCTGCTTCCTCACCCACCTTTCACTTCCTACAGCTGGGAAGGGGCGTGTGTGGCCAGGTTGCAAAGAGCGGACACAACCGGCATCCCCCTTCAGCTTTCAAGATGGGTGAGGAACAAGTCACTTTCCATTTCACACAGTTTGGAGGAGCAGGAGAAAACAGTCCCCTGATGAGGGACAGCAGGCAGCTGTCCCCAAGAGCCCTGGCCATCCTCCTGGAGGCCTGACACCTGCAGCGGGTCCCCTCCTCCACCCTCCTGTCCTCTTAGCACAGAAGGGACCAGAAACACCAGCTCTATGGTGTGAGGTGGGGATCAGACAGGGAGGTGGCCATGGCAGCTCCTCCCCACCTGGCCAAAAGACAGGTGTTTCTTACTCCATGACCTGTTGAAGGTTCTGGAATGCCCTTTCCTCTGCCAGCCCAGTGTGAGGGCCACAGGATGTGACTATGTGAGGAGTGACCTGGGCCGGCTGAAGTGAACTCCCCAGGTCTGGGGTGGGGGTTGGAGGAGGGTGAGGCAGGACCCTTTACTCTTCCTCTCCCTGACGAGAGAGAAAGAGTGGGGAGAGCAGGAGAAGGTCTTCTTAGCAAAACCAAGAGTGAGGAGCACATGACATTTACAGCTCTACAAGGAATCTCAACATACCCACAAGGAGTGCAGGTTACTTTCCAGTAATGCAGTGGGGACCTACTTCAAAGCCGGGAACACATACTTGAAGGCTACTTCTGCACAGCCCCCATCCCCCTGCCGACCTCACCCCCAGCGGGGAGCTGGGACAGGAGCAATGTCTACCGCCATATGGACAGACGAGGTGCTGGGTGAGCACTGAAGAGGTAAGGGAGGGGGTACCCTGTGGTGGGTTCCAGGCTGAGCCGCCCAGTCCTAGAATCAGGCTCAGGTGCTGTGTTGGTGTCTGCCATGCCTGTGGTCTAACCCTGGACGTGACAATGAGCAACGAGGTCTCCCGCTGAGCGCGGACGTTGGGGGAAAGGAAGCCCTTGCCATGTAGACTCTTCACGTTGGCTGGCTTGATGACATGACAAGCAGGTCAAAAGGGCCAGTCAGCACTCACGGGTGAGCGTATTCCCCTTGCAGCCACACAGAGCGCCTTGGGGAAGTGAGGCAGACAGCGAAGAGAAGGTTTGGGCAGCATGAGTGGTAAGAGAGGAAGAAGGAAGGGAAAAGAATGATCAGTCCACGTAAAGGATCGGCATGCCCACGAAACACAACCTCACACACGCACCCATGTGCGCACACACCCCTCCACGACGTATCTCCTTGAGGATATGTGATGCCATCTCTGAAGCGTTTGCATCGGATTTGCATTTAAGCCCAAGAAAAATGTGTGCCTACTCGTCCAGCCTGGGCATCGCCCTCTCTGGGAACAGGGGGTCCGCGCCTGCCTGCCTTCTAACCCCACTTGGTGACAATGGGCAGGGTCTTGTCAGTAGGCAGAGTGCCCCCAGGGGAGCTGAGGTGCCACGTTGTGGTCTCTGCACGTTCCCTTAGAATTGTGGAATCTCCAGGTTTATCATCAGTGCCTTAGCCGTAGCTGTGTCTTGCTTCTTGCCACCCCAGTGGGGTGGGAGGGGGCGGTTTGGGGCTCCTATTGGATCCCTACTCAGCCCCATGATGCATAAATTCCTTCCGGCCCTCCTATGGACACTTCATTGCTTAGATTTTCCTTCTAAGATTTTTGGCTAGCCTCTTGCTCCTCCCTGAGGATAGGGGCTTTTCCCACGGAGTCAGCTCCGAGCCAGGGGAAATGAAGACAAACCCTGTGAATGGGACCCTTCTAGGGTCGAAGAGTGGCAATTCTCTGGAGACGGGGCTCTGGGGAGCTCCACAACCATTTTCCCTCTCCTGTGGCTGTGAGGCTGGTGGGTTTTCACAGCTACTTTGGTTGTGAGCCTGTCGACTTTCAAGTCACCGTGGAACCCGGGGGAGGATAGCATAGGGCAATTTAAAATGCCTCAAAGCTCACTGTTCTTACTGATATTTAGGCTTTTTTCTCTTTCCTTTTTTTTTTTAAGATTATTTATTTATTTTGAGAAAGAGAGAGAGAGAGAGAGAGAGAGAGAGAGAGAGAGAGAGAGCAAGCAGAGGGGCAGAGAGAGAATCCCAAGCAGGCTCTGCTCAGTGTGGAGCACGTCGTGGGGCTCGATCCCACAACCATGAGACCACCCGAGCTGATATCAAGAACCCATCGCTCAACCAATGGAGCCACCCAGGCGCCCCCAGGCTTTTGTCTTGAATAAACATCCCTTTGGCGTCCCTGATAATTTTTTTGTTGAAAGCCAGACAGGCTGTATTGGGTGATTTGAACTGAGATAAATAGGCCTTTTGTGTGAGGACTTCCATTAATCTGGCGGGGACTTGAGTTGTTTCTAACGTTTGCTGTCACTCTAACTTCCAGAGACTTCAAATTCCTCTAGTGTCCTTGTTGTGGTCATCTCCTTGTGACTTTGGGCACGCATAAAATACCCCTGAGTTTGTGTCCTGTGGCTCTTTCCGACTTATCCTGATTCTTTGGGGTATGGTGTTACATTGTGGAGAGCAGGGCATTGTGTAATCTTTTGATTGAATCTCTCTCTTCTAATGGGCCTGTTTCTAGAGGCTCTGGCCATCACATGTGCTTCTCCACTGGTATAGCTTTCTCCCCCCCCCACCCGTTATTTGCGTAATAAAATTCAACACAAATTTATAATGCTGCTAAGAAATCACGTTTGGCCTGAAATACTATGGAGAAAAGAGAAGCAAAATACTTTCCTGATTTTTGATGGCACAATAAACATCCTTGTTAAAGAAGTGAGTCAGATTATAGGGTATGTTCACATTACAAATACTCTCACAGCAATAGATTTAGTGACTTTATTGAAATGAAAGAAAAATTTGGAGATGGTATCACTTATGAAATTATTAATATTATGGACATAAAAATGCTAGTGACTAGCTATGTGATAAGGAACAATGGTGGCAGGTGGACAAGGTTGCAAGTTTGCAAGGTTTGTAAAATCCATTATTGCCACCAAAAAAGTACTAGGCCACATGGCTTTGCCAGGCACTGGTGGGGTCCCCAACTCATTCAACTGCAAGGCCCCAATATTGGTATATTTTGCCCGATCGTAGATGTGTTTCCCTTCTTCGGAATTTGGGTTGGGATCTCTCCCCAGAAACAATCCTGAATATGAACATTAGTACACCATGTGATTCCTCCAAGCCTTCAAACGCCTCAATAAATGGATGTTTGTGCGACATAAGCGTAGCTAAAATGTTATCTGAGAAAGTCAAGAATACAACCAAAGGAAAAGTCCAGAAAACGGAAGGCCCTGGGCTCAGTATTTCAGAGAACAGTCTGCGGAGGTCTCAGCCCAGCCAGGCCCCGCCCCTGGGGGGGTCAGGGGGAACTAGGAAAAGGCCGCTCCTAACTCACTATTTGCGCAGCCCGGGAGGGAATCGGCGCCTGGGCGGTGGCCCCACGCGCAGCGGGACCTGCAGCCAACCACGCCCCGCTACCCGCCTGGGAAGTGCCACCGCATCGCCCGGCCCCAGGACGCCGCGCTTCTGGCACCCAGAGTGGCACCAGTTGGTCCCGAAGCGAGTCGCGACGCCCTCTGCTGGCGGTTGGTGAGCAGCGGAAGACGCGCTGGATCGCGGTTTCGTGGGGGCCGCGCGCCCCCTCACGGCCATCTCTGGAACTCCCGGAAATTCTGCAGGCCCGATTCCCGCAGACCATTCCGTGGACGGTCCAAGGGACACTCGACTACGGAATTGCTTGTTCTCCTTCCAGGGACGTGCCTTGGAGCCGTGGTTTGGAAAACAAGAAAACCTTTATGCCTTTGAGATATCTGGAAAGGATCTCTTCTAAGTCATGCCATAATGTCAGGACCGACTTCAAGTTTCATGAGAAAAAGAGGGGATACCAAATCCAGAAGACACAGGCACCTGTTTCCACCTTGGGAACAATTTTCAACCTGCTGGATAGAGACTAGAGCTCTGCCTGCATTGGACCATTCTGGATAAATTGCTCTCTAGCTTTGTTATAATCAGGAACGACTGGCCCAGAAGGTGGAAGTAGAAAATCTTCAGGTTTGCACCTGTTTAGAATTGTCGAGAGACACTTCCAAGAACTCAGCAGCTATCTGCAGCAGAAGGAATATCGCCAGTTATTTGGCAGTTTGTCAGGGGACACATTGAAGTACGCTTTTCTGTATTCAACAAATCCTGAAGAAAAAAATCAGAAAATAAAAAAAATTAGAACTCGTAACGCTCTTAATTTTATTAAAGTTTGCTAAGCACAAAAAGGCAACTGCCCTTGTTTTTTTGTTTTTGTTTTTGTTTTTGTTTTTGTTTTTGTTTTTTTTTGAGAGAGAGTGTCAGTGGGAGAGAGGCATAGGGAGAGAGAACCTTGAGCAGCCTCCATACTAATGTGAAGCCCAACAAGAGGCTCGATCCCACGACCCTGAGATCATGACCCGAGCTGAAATCAAAAGTTGGACACTCAACTGGCTAAGCTACCCAGGTGCCGCTGTCCTTGTATTTCGGCAATAACTCTAAAATCCCAGAAGCCCAAATTGTGCTCATACATCTTCAGTTGCCACAAGAGAGTTTAGAGAGAACAACATGATCTGTATTTCTTAAATAACTTTATGATTTACATTTACCATTTGCCTTTGCAAATCTTCAGGGAGTATTTGCTATTTTCACAATCTGAAGTAACTTCTTTATGGAGAACTCCGTCTGGGGTACTACTTTGTTTTTTTGTTGTGTTTTGGTTTTTTGCTTTACATCCAAATTAGTTAGCATATAGTGCAACCATGGTTTCAGGAGTAGATTCCTTAGTGCCCCTTACCCATTTAGCCCATCCCCCATCCCACAACCCCTCCAGTAACCCTCAGTTTGTTCTCCATATTTAAGAGTCTCTTCTGTTTTGTCCCCCTCCCCGTTTTTTTAATTATTTTTGTTTCCCTTCCCTTATGTTCATCTGTTCTGTCTCTTAAAATCCTCATATGAGTGAAGTCATATGATATTTGTCTTTCTCTGACTAATTTCACTTAGCATAATACCCTCCAGTTCTGTCCATGTAGTTGAAAATGGCAAGATTTCATTCCTTTTGATTGTTGAGTGATACTCCATTGTATATATATACCACATCTTCTTTATCCATTCATCCATTGATGGACATTTGGGCTCTTTCCATACTTTGGCTATTGTTGATAGTGCTGCTATAAACATTGGGGTGCATGTGTCCCTTCGAAACAGCACACCTGTATCCCTTGGATAAATACCTAGTAGTGCAATTCCTGGGTCGTAGGGTAGTTCTATTTTTAGTTTTTTGAGGAACCTCCATACTGTTTCCCAGAGAGGCTGTGCCAGCTTGCATTCCCACCAACAGTGCAAAAGGGTTCCTCTTTCTCCGCATCCTCGCCAACATCTGTTGTTGCCTGAGTTGTTAATGTTAGCCATTCTGACAGGTGTGAGGTGGTATCTCATTGTGATTTTGATTTGTATTTCCCTGATGATGAGTGATGCTGAGCATTTTTTCATGTGTTGGTTGGCTATTTGGATGTCTTCTTTGGAGAAGTGTCTATTCATGTCTTTTGCCCATTTCTTCACTGGATTATTTGTTTTTTGGATGTTGAATTTGATAAGTTCTTTATAGATTTTTGGATACTAACCCTTTATCCGATATGTCATTTGCAAATATCTTCTCCCATTCTGTCAGTTGCCTTTTAGTTTTGCTGATTGTTTCCTTGACTGTGCAGAAGATTTTTATTTTGATGAGGTCCCAGTAGTTCATTTTTGCTTTTGTTTCCCTTGCCTCTGGAGACATATTGAGTAAGAAGTTGCTGCAGCCAAGGTCAAAGAGGTTTTTGCCTGCTTTCTCCTCGAGAATTTTGATGGCTTCCTGTCTTATATTTGGGTCTTTCATCCATTTTGAGTTTTTGTGTATGGTGTAAGAAAGTGGTCCAGGTTCATTTTTCTGCATGTCGCTGTCCAGTTTTCCCAGCACCACTTGCTGAAGAGACTGTCTTTATTCCATTGGATATTCTTTCCTGCTTTGTCAAAGATTAGTTGGCCATATGTTTTGGGGTCCATTTCTGGGTTCTCTGTTCTGTTCCATTGATTTGAGTGTCTGTTCTTGTGCCAGTACCATACTGTCTTGATGATTACAGCTTTGTAATACAGCTTGAAATCCAGGATTGTGATGCCTCTTGCTTTGGTTTTCTTTTTCAAGATTGCTTTGGCTATTTGGGGTCTTTTCTGGTTCCATACAAATTTTAGGATTGTTTCATCTGGCTCTGTGAAGAATGCTGGTGTTATTTTGATAGGTGTTGCTGTGAATATGTAGATTGCTTTGGGTAGTATCGACATTTTAACAATATTTGTTCTTCCTACCCAGGAGCATGGAATCTTTTTCCATTTGTTGGTGTCTTCTTCAATTTCTTTCTTAGCTTTCTATTGTTTTCAGGGTATAGATTTTTCACCTCTTTGGTTAGATTTATTCCTAGGTATTTTATGGATTTTGGTGCAATTGTAAATGGGATCGATTCCTTGATTTCTCTTTTTGTTGCTTCGTTGTTGGTGTATAGGAATGCAACTGATTTCTGTGCATTGATTTTATATCCTGCAACTTTGCTGAATTCATGAATCAGTTCTAGCCACTTTTTGGTGGAATCTTTTGGGTTTCCCATATAGAGTATCATGTCATCTGCAAACAGTGAAGTTTGACCTCCTCCTGACTGATTTGGATGCCTTTTATTTCTTTGTGTTGTCTGATTGCTGAGGCTAAGACTTCCAATACTATTTTGAATAATGGTGGTGAGAGTGGACATACCTGTCTTGTTCCTGACCTTGGGGGGAAAGCTCTCAGTTGTTCCCCATTGAGGATGATATTAGTGTTGGGTCTTTCGTTTATGATCTCGATGTATAATCCTCCTATCCCTACTTTCTTGAGGGTTTTTTTTTTATTTTTTTTTATTTTTTTTAATGTTTTTCCACGTTTTTATTTATTTTTGGGACAGAGAGAGACAGAGCATGAACGGGGGAGGGGCAGAGAGAGAGGGAGACACAGTATCCGATACAGGCTCCAGGCTCCGAGCCATCAGCCCAGAGCCTGACACGGGGCTCGAACTCACGGACCGCGAGATCGTGACCTGGCTGAAGTCGGATGCTTAACCGACTGTGCCACCCAGGCGCCCCGAGGGTTTTTTTTTTTTTAAAGAAAGGATGCTGTATTTTGTCAAATGCTTTCTCTACATCTATTGAGAGGATCATATGGTTCTTGTCCTTTATTTCTTTCTTCTTTTTTAAGATGTTTTGTTTATTTTTGAGACAGAGAGAGACAGAGTACGAATGGGGAAGGGGCAGAGAGAGAGGGAGTCACAGAATCCGAAGAAGGCTCCAAGCTTTGAGCTGTCAGTACAGAGCCCGACGTGGGGCTTGAACTCATGAACTATGAGATCATGACCTGAGCCAAAGTCGGACACTTAACCGATTGAGCCAACCAGGTGCCCCAGGTTCTTGTCCTTTATTTTATTGATGTGATGAATCACAGTGATTGTTTTTTGGATATTGAACCAGCCCTGCATCCCAGGTATAAATCCCACTTGGTCGTGGTGAATAATTTTTTTAACATATTGTTGGATCCGGCTGGCTAATATCTTGTTGAGGATTTTTGCATCCATGTTCATCAGGGGAATTGGTCTATAGTTCTCCTTTTTAGTGGGGTCTTTGTCTGGCTTTGGAATCAAGGCAATGCTGGCTTCATAAAAAGAGTTTGGAAGTTTTCCTTCCATTTCTATTTTTTGGAACAGCTTCAAGAAAATAGGTGTTAACTCTTCCTTAAATGTTTGGTAGAATTCCCCTGGGAAGTCATTTGACCCTGGACTCTTGATTTTTGGGAGATTTTTGATTACTAATTTGATTTCTTTACTTGTTATGGGTCTGTTCAAATTTTCTATTTATTCCTGTTTCAGTTTTGGTAGGGTATATGTTTCTAGGAATTTGTCCATTTCTTCCAGATTGCCCATTTTATTGGTGTATAATTGCTCATAATATTCTCTTATTATTGTTTTTATTTCTGCTGTGTTGATTGTGATCTCTCCTCTTTTATTCTTGATTTTATTTATTTGGGTCCTTTACTTTTTCTTTTTGATCAAACTGGCTAGCAGTTTATCAATTTTGTTAATTCGTTCAAAGAACCAGCTTCTGGTTTCATTGATCTGTTCTACTGTTTTCTTGGTTTAGATAGCATTAATTTCTGCTCTAATCTTGATTATTTCCTGTCTTCTGCTGGTTTTGGGTTTTATTTGCTGTTTTTCCAGTTCTTTAAGGTGTGAGTTAGGTTGTGTATCTGAGACCTTTCTTCCTTCTTTAGGAAGGCCTGGATTGCTATATACTTTCCTCTTATGACTGCCTTTGCTGTGTCCCAGAGGTTTTGGGTTGTGGTGTTATCATTTTCATTGGCTTTCATGTACTTTTTAATGTCCTCCTTAACTTCTTGCTTAGCCCATTCATGCTTTAGTAGGATATTCTTCAGTCTCCAAGTATTTGTTACCTTTCCAAATTTTATCTTGTGGTTGATTTCGAGTTTCATAGTGTTGTGGTCTGAAAATATGAACGGTATGATCTTGATCTTTTTGTACTTGTTGAGGGCTGATTTGTGTCCCAGTATGTGGTCTATTCTGGAAAACATTCCATGTGCACTGGAGAAGAATGTATATTCCGCTGCTTTAGGGTGAAATGTTCTGAATGTATCTGTTAAGTCCATCTGGTCCAGTGTGTCATTCAAAGCCATTGTTTCCTTGTTGATTTTCTGATTAGATGATCTGTCCATTGCTGTAAGTGAGGTGTTGAACTCTCCTACTATTATGGTATTATTACCAATGAGTTTATGTTTGTGATTAATTGATATGTATTTGGGTTGCTCTCACATTTGGAGCATAAATGTTACAATTGTTAGGGGGGTAGACCCCTTAATTATGTTATCTTTTTTTTTAAATATATGAAATTTATTGTCAAATTGGTTTCCATACAACACCCAGTGCTCATCCCAAAAGGTGCCCTCGTCAATACCCATCACCCACCCTCCCCATCCTCCCACCCCCCATCAGCCCTCAGTTTATTCTCAGTTTTTAAGAGTCTCTTATGCTTTGGCTGTCTCCCACTCTAACCTCTTTTTTTTTCACTTCCCCTCCCCTATGAGTTCCTGTTAAGTTTCTCAGAATCCACATAAGAGTGAACACATACGGTATCTGTCTTTCTCTGTATGGCTTATTTCACTTAGCATGACACTCTCCAGTTCCATCCACGTTGCTACAAAGGTCATATTTCATTCTTTCTCATTGCCACGTAGTATTCCATTGTGTATATAAACCACAATTTCTTTATCCATTCATCAGTTGATGGACATTTAGGCTCTTTCCATAATTTGGCTATTGTTGAAAGTGCTGCTATAAACATTGGGGTACAAGTGCCCCTATGAATCAGTACTCCTGTATCCCTTGGATAAATTCCTAGCAGTGCTACTGCTGGGTCATAGGGTAGGTCTATTTTTAATTTTCTGAGGAACCTCCACACTTTTCCAGAGGGGCTGCACCAGTTTGCATTCCCACCAACAGTGCAAGAGGGTTCCTGTTTCTCCACATCCTCTCCAGCATCTATAGTCTCCTGATTTGTTCATTTTGGCCCCTCTGACTGGCGTGAGGTGATATCTGAGTGTGGTTTTGATTTGTATTTCCCTGATGAGGAGCGACGTTGAGCATCTTTTCATGCGCCTGTTGGCCATCCGGATGTCTTCCTTAGGGAAGTGTCTATTCATGTTTTCTGCCCATTTCTTCACTGGATTATTTGTTTTTCAGGTGTGGAGTTTGATGAGCTCTTTATAGATTTTGGATACTAGCCCTTTGTCTGATATATCATTTGCAAATATCTTTTCCCATTCTGTTGGTTGCCTTTAGTTTTGTTGATTGTTTCCTTTGCTGTGCAGAGGAAGGTTCAACATTTGCAAATGTTGCAAATGAGGTCCCAATAGTTCATTTTTGCTTTTAATTCCCTTGCCTTTGGGGATGTGTCACGTAAGAAATTGCTACGGCTGAGGTCAGAGAGGTCTTTTCCTGTTTTTTCCTCTAGGGTTTTGATGGTTTCCTGTCTCACATTCAGGTCCTTTATCCATTTTGAGTTTATTTTTGTGAATGGTGTGAGAAAGTGGTCTAGTTTCAACCTTCTGCATGTTGCTGTCCAGTTCTCCCAGCACCATTTGTTAAAGAGACTGTCTTTTTTCCATTGGATATTCTTTCTTGCTTTGTCAAAGATTAGTTGGCTCTACTTTTGTCAGTCTAGTTCTGGGGTTTCTATTCTATTCCATTGGTCTATGTGTCTGTTTTTGTGTCAATACCATGCTATCTTGATGATTACAGCTTTGTAGTAGAGGCTAAAGTCTGGGATTGTGATGCCTCCTGCTTTGGTCTTCTTCTTCAAAATTACTTTGGCTATTCGGGGCCTTTTGTGCTTCCATACAAATTTTAGGATTGCTTGTTCTAGCTTCGAGAAGAATGCTGGTGCAATTTTAACTGGGATTGCATTGAATGTGCAGATAGCTTTGGGTAGTATTGACATTTTTTTTAACATTTATTTATTTTTGAGACAGAGAGAGAGCATGAACAGGGGAGGGTTAGAGAAAGAGGGAGACACAGAATCTGAAACAGGCTTCAGGCTCCGAGCTGTCAGCACAGAGCCCGATGCGGGGCTCGAACCCATGGACCGCGAGATCATGACCTGAGCCGAAGTTGGACGCTCAACTGACTGAGCCACCTAGGCGTCCCTTGACATTTTGACAATATTTATTCTTCCAACCCATGAGCACGGAATGTTTTTCCATTTCTTTATATCTTCTTCAATTTCCTTCATAAGCTTTCTATAGTTTTCAGCATACAGATCTTTTACATCTTTGGTTAGATTTATTCCTAGGTATTTTATGATTCTTGGTGCAATTGTGAATGGAATCAGTTTCTTTATTTGTCTTTCTGTTGCTTCATTATTAGTGTATAAGAATGCAACTGATTTCTGTACATTGATTTTGTCTCCTGCAACTTTGCTGAATTCATGTATCAGTTCTAGCAGACTTTTGGTGGAGTCTATTGGGTTTTGCATGTATAAGATCATATCGTCTGCAAAAAGTGAAAGCTTGACTTCATCTTTGCCAATTTTGATGCCTTTGATTTCCTTTTGTTGTCTGATTGCTGATGCTAGCACTTCCAACACTGTTAAACAACAGCGGTGAGAGTGGACATCCCTGTCGTGTTCCTGATCTCAGGGAAAAAGCTCTCAGTTTTTTCCCCGTTGAGGATGATGTTAGCTGTGGGATTTTCATAAATGGCTTTTATGATATTTAAGTATGTTCCTTCTATCCCGACTTTCTCAAGGGTTTTTATTAAGAAAGGATGCTGAATTTTGTCAATTGCTTTTTCTGCATCGATTGACAGGATCATATGGTTCTTATCTTTTCTTTTATCAATGTGATGTATCACGTTGATTGATTTGCAAATGTTGAACCAGCCCTGCATCCTAGGAATGAATCCCACTTGATCATGGTGAATAATTCTTTTTATATGCTGTTGAATTCGATTTGCTAGTATCTTATTGAGAATTTTTGCATCCATATTCATCAGGGATATTGGCCTGTAGTTCTCTTTTTTTACTGGGTCTCTGTCTGGTTTAGGAATCAAAGTAATACTGGCTTCATAGAATGAGTCTGGAAGTTTTCCTTCCCTTTCTATTTTTTGGAATAGCTTGAGAAGGATAGGTATTATCTCTGCTTTAAATGTCTGGTAGAACTCCTCTGGGAAGCCATCTGGTCCTGGACTGTTATTTGTTGGGAGATTTTTGATAACTGATTCAATTTCTTCACTGGTTATGGGTCTGTTCAAGCTTTCTATTTCCTCCTGATTGAGTTTTGGAAGTGTGTGGGTGTTTAGGAATTTGTCCATTTCTTCCAGGTTGTCCAGTTTGTTGGCATATAGTTTTTCATAGTATTCCCTGATAATTGCTTGTGTTTCTGAGGGATTGGTTGTAATAATTCCATTTTCATTCATGATTTTATCTATTTGAGTCATCTCCCTTTTTTTTTTGAGAAGGCTGGCTAGAGGTTTGTCAATTTTGTTTATTTTTTCAAAAAAACCAACTCTTGGTTTCATTGATCTGCTCTACAATTTTTTTTAATTCTATATTGTTTATTTCTGCTCTGATCTTTATTATTTCTCTTCTTCTGCTGGGTTTAGGGTGTCTTTGCTGTTCTGCTTCTATTTCCTTTAGGTGTGCTGTTAGATTTTGTATTTGGGATTTTTCTTGTTTCCTGAGATAGGCCTGGATTGCAATGTATTTTCCTCTCAGGACTGCCTTTGCTGCATCCCAAAGCATTTGGATTGTTGTATTTTCATTTTCATTTGTTCCCATATATTTTTTAATTTCTTCTCTAATTGCCTGGTTGACCCATTCATTCTTTAGTAGGGTGTTCTTTAACCTCCATGCTTTTGGATGTTTTCCAGACTTTTTCCTGTGGTTGATTTCAAGCTTCATAGCATTGTGGTCTGAAAGTATGCATGGTATGATCTCAATTCTTGTATACTTATGAAGGGCTGTTTTGTGACTCAGTATGTGATCTATCTTGGAGAAAGTTCCATGTGCACTCGAGAAGAAAGTATATTCTGTTGCTTTGGGATGCAGACTTCTAAATATATCTGTCAAGTCCATCTGATCAAATGTATCATTCAGGGCCTTTGTTTCTTTATTGACCATGTGTCTAGATGATCTATCTATTGTTGTAAGTGGGGTGTTAAAGTCCCCTGCAATTACCACATTCTTATCAATAAGGTTGCTTATGTTTGTGAGTAATTGTTTTATATATTTGGGGGCTCCCGTATTCGGTGCATAGACATTTATAATTGTTAGTTCTTCCTGATGGATAGACCCTGTAATTATTATATAATGCCCTTCTTCATCTCTTGTCAGCCTTTAATTTAAAGTCTAGTTTGTCTGATACAAGTATGGCTACTCCAGCTCTCTTTTGACTTCTAGTAGCATGATAAATAGTTCTCCATCCCCTCACTTTCAATCTGAAGGTGTCCTCAGGTCTAAAATGAGTCTCTTGTAGATAGCAAATAGATGGGTCTTGTTTTTTTTATCCATTCTGATACCCTATGTCTTTTGGTTGGCGCATTTAGTCCATTTACGTTCAGTGTTATTATAGAAAGATATGAGTTTAGAGTCATTTTGATGTCTGTAGGTTTCATGCTTGTAGCACTGTCTCTGGTACTTTGTTTCACAGGATCCCCCTTAGCATCTCTTGTAGGGCTGGTTTAGTGGTGATCAATTCCTTCCGTTTTTGTTTGTTTGGGAAGACCTTTATCTCTCCTTCTATTCTAAATGACAGATTTTCTGGATAAAGGAGTCTTGGCTGCATATTTTTTCTGTTCATCACATTGAAGATTTCCTGCCATTCCTTTCTTGCCTGCCAAGTTTCAGTAGAGAGTTCGGTCACGAGTCTTATAGGTCTCCCTTTATATGTTAGAGCACATTTATCCCTAGCTGCTTTCAGAATTTTCTCTTTATCCTTGTATTTTGCCAGTTTCACTATGATATGTCGTGCAGAAGATCGATTCAAGGTACGTATGAAGGGAGTTCTCTGTGCCTCTTGGATTTCAATGTCTTTTTCCTTCCCCAGATCAGGGAAGTTCTCAGCTATTATTTCTTCAAGTACACCTTCAGCACCTTTCCCTCTCTCTTGCTCCTCTGGAATACCAATTATGCGTAGATTATTTCTCTTTAGTGTATCACTTAGTTCTCTAATTTTCCCCTCATACTCCTGGATTCTTTTATCTCTCTTTTTCTCAGCTTCTTCTTTTTCCATAATTTTATCTTCTAGTTCACCTATTCTCTCCTCTGCCTCTTCAATCTCAGCTGTGGTCGCCTCCATTTTATTTTGCAGCTCATTAATAGCATTTTTAGCTCCTCCTGGCTGTTCCTTAGTCCCTTGATCTCTGTAGCAATAGATTCTCTGCTGTCCTCTATACTTTTTTCAAGCCCAGCGATTAATTTTATGACTATTATTCTAAATTCACTTTCTGTTATATTGTTTAAATCGTTTTTGATCAGATCGTTAGCTGTCGCTATTTCCTGGAGATTCTTTTGAGGGAAATTCTTCCGTTTTGTCATTTTGGATAGTCCCTGGAGTGGTGAGGAACTGCAGGGCACTTCCCCTGTGCTGTCTTGAATAACTTGCATTGGTGGGCGGGGCCGCAGTCAGACCCTATGTCTGCCCCCAGCCCACTGCTGGGGCCACAGTCAGACTGGTGTGTACTTTCTCTTCCCCTCTCCTAGGGGCGGGATTCACTGTGGGGTGGGGTGGAGTGGCCATCTGGGCTACTTGCACATTGCCAGGCTTGTGGTGTTAGGGATCTGGCGTATTAGCTGGGGTGGATCGGCAAGGTGCACGGGGGGCGGAAGGGGTAGGCTCAGCTCACTTATCCTTGGGTGATCTGCTTTGGGAGGGGCCCTGCAGCACCGGAAGGGAGTCAGACCCGCCACCAGAGGGATGGATCCGCAGAAGCACAGCGTTGGGTGTTTGCAGGTGCAAGCAAGTTCCCTGGCAGGAACTGGATCCCTTTGGGATTTTGGCTGGGGGATGGGTGAGGGAGATGGTGCTGGCGAGCGCCTTTGTTCCCCACCAAACTGAGCTCTGTCATCCGGGGCTCAACAACTCTCCCTCCTGTTGTCCTCCAGGCTTCCTGCTCTCCGAGCAGAGCTGTTAACTTATAACCTTCCAGATGTTAAGTCCCGCTTGCTGTCGGAACACACTCTGTCCTGCCCCTCCGCTTTTGCAAGCCAGACTCGGGGGCTCTGCTTTGCCAGCAGGCTGCCCCTCCGCCCCGGCTCCCTCCTGCTATTCCATGTAGCATGCACCGCCTCTTCGCCCTTCCTACCCTCTTCCGTGGGCCTCTCTTGTCTGCACTTTGCTCCAGAGAATCTGTTCTGCTAGTCTTCTGGCGGTTTTCTGGGTTGTTTAGGCAGGTGTGGGTGGAATCTAAGTAATCCACAGGACGCGGTGAGCCCAGTGTCCTCCTACGCCGCCATCTTCCTCCCTGCTATCCCCAATCAGATTCTGAAATAAGTTAGCTTAAAAGAAATCAAAATTATGAATAAAATTATTTGCAATTTGAATGTTTAATTTTTCTTCCACTAAATTTTTCTCATTGCCAAACACTTAAGATTCACCCAACTTAAAAAACGAAGGAGGCGTTTTTCACATACTAGTTTCCAAACGTCTTTTGTTTGGATGCCAGCATAGAGCCTGATGTGGGAGTCGAACCCACAAAACTGTGAGATCATGACCCGAGCAGAAACCAAGAGTCCAATGCTTAATCGAATGAGCCACCCAGGCACTCCTGCTGTAGCTTTTATTCCTGTGACTTATTCATTCTATAACTGGAAGCCTGCATCTCCCACCCCCTTCATTCATTTTGCCTATCCACCCATCTGGCAACCATCAGTTTGTTCCCTGTGTTTATAGATCTGATTCCACTTTTTGTTTGTTTGTTTGTTTATTTATTTTTTTGGATTCTACATATGAGTGAAATCCTATGGCTTTTGTCTTTGTCTGACTTATTTCACTTAGCATAACGGGTCCATCCGTGTCTCACAAATGGCAAGATCTCATTCTTTGTAAGGCTGTGTAATATTCCATATAGACATATTTATATATGCCACATCTTCCTTATGCATCCGTCTATCAATGGACTGAATCTCAGAAGAGCGAATCAGTCACTGGCCAGGGCAGACATTCACCCCAGCAGGGAGAAGGCAGAGCTACACATGTGGGACCCAAGCAGATCTCCTTCTAACGTTCCTAGCAAAGTTCAAAAGAACTCTTTCCAGGCAGGACTTTTGCATATTTTTGCCACAAGGACAATCTGTCTTCAGCTATACAGGTACAGAGGAAAATTATAAGTTACTTAATCTCTCTGTACCTCATGTTGCTCATATGTGGATAATAATAGTACATGGTCATAAGTTTTAGCGGCATTAAAATCATGTGACTTGGTACAGTGTCTAATGTATAATTTTTCAACTCAGTAATGATGAGCTGTTATGACATGTGAGTAGATGTAGAAATATATGAAGAGAGAATACACAATAGCAGACACATAAATGGCTAGTAAACATTTCAGCCTATTAAGAATCCAAATGGGGAGACTGGGTGGCTCAGTCGGTTAAGTGTCTGATTCTTGATCTCAGCTCAGGTCTCGATCTCAAGTTCGTGAGTTCAAGCCCCACGTTGGGCTCTATGCTGGGAGTGAAGCCCACTTAAAAAAAAATCTAAATGAATGTAAGTTAAAATAACCCATCCTTTTTAAAGGTCAATAAAACAAAGACCCAAAAAGAATCCTTAGAGTGTCAGAGAAGGGCAAGATGAATTCTCATCCCTATCTGTCAAAACCTCCTAAATGTCACCAAAATAGCCAATATAATAGGAAATAATAGCAATATTCTTTTTGACTCCCAGCTCTTCTTCCACTTGCTTGCTGGGCGCTAGCAGGTGCAGGAGGAGAGATCCCAGCACCAGGCTGTGCAGATTGTTCTATGTGAGGATGAGTTTCTTGTGGTCCAGGAGTGTGAGCTGTGGCTTATTTCCAGCCCAAGATTTCAGAACCATAAGCATGTCCTTGGGAGGAAGGGACTTGCACCGTGGGCTTATGTTTCACACTGCAGGGGAAGAGGCAGGTTTCTAATATGTAGGAAATTCTCAATACCTGGGCTTTGATTTTTACACTTACACTTGGGTAGGATGATTATGCAAGACACTTTTTAGTATTCGTCTTTAGGCAGCTCTTGTCCGGCAAATTTCCAAATCATCTGCATAAAGGGCTTCCTTTCTCTCTCAGTCTTGTTACCCATGTAACGGGCCTCAGGTCCCTTTAGAAACTACGGAGAATACCCAGGAAATAAGACCATGGAAAGGACATTGGCCAACTAGGAGCAGAATAACTCTGCCCAGATATAGCCTGCCTCAATTGGATGGAATAAAATAAATCATAACAAAACTGAAGGGCACATGAGTGAGTATAGGACGTATACCAACCCTCTGAGCATCACCTCACAACCAGGTACAGAAATTGGGTCTGCATCTTTTGTCTGTGTCTGCTGTTTATTTTCCATGGAAAATAACACTTTTACTTGTATTCCATAAAAGAAGGTATTTTTTTTTCTGTTCTCTTTCTTCTTTTGTACCGGGCATGGTCATATTTTTCAAGTTGGTCCATAAGTACAAAAACATGTAACAGGGAACACCTGAGTGGCTCAGTCAATTAAGTGTCCCACTCTTGGTTTGGGCTCAGGTCATGATCTCACAGTTTGTGAGCTCGAGCCCTGTGTCTGCCCCTGTGCTGACAGCATGGAGACTGCTTTGGATTCTCTCTCTCCCTCTCTCTGCCCCTCCCCCACTTGGGTTTTCTCTCTCTCTCTCTTTCACTTTCAAAAATAAATAACCATTAAAAACCCTGCATGACAGGAGTGTGACAGACCTAAGCTAGGACACAGCATTGAAAACAGTGATATTTATTTGTGGCACATCAGGGACACAATTGTTGTTTCTCATTGAGGCCATGTACTGTAGATGGGATCACTGGATGGGTCATGTCCGAAGCAGTGTGATGAGCAGAAGAGGTGGAGGGGAAACTGCCTCCAGCAACATCCACAGGGCCTGTAGGTCATGTTGCAGCTGCCTGTGACTGATGAAAGCAGACAAGCCACTTAGAATCTGTCCTTAAAATTGGACTCACACCGAGGCACCTGGGTGGCTCAGTCGATTAAGCATCTGATTTTGGCTCAGGTCATGATCTCACAGTTCATAGGTTGGAGTCCTGTCGTCAGTCTCTGTGCTGACAGCTCAGAGCCTGGAGCCTGCTTCGGATTCTGTGTCTCCCTCTCTCTCTGCCCCTCCCCCACTCACACTCTCTCTCAAAAATAAATAAACATTAAGAAAAAAAAAGTATTGGACTCACACCGGGGTGCCTGGGTGGCTCAGTTGGGTAAGCATCTGATTTTGACTCAGGTCATGATCTCACAGTTCATGAGTTCGAGCCCCACGTTGGCTCTATGCTGACAGCTCAGAACCTGGAGCCTGCTTCAGATTCTGTACCTCCCTCTCTCTCTGCCCCTTCCCAGCTTGTTCTCTCTCTCTCTCTCTCTCTCTCTCTCTCTCTCTCTCTCTCAAAAATGAATCAACATTTTAAAACATCTTTAAAAAAGAAAGAATTGTACTCATACCAACCCAGATCTCATATTAAGGAGCTATGTCACATTAATGAGAATATTTTGTGGTTGCTAAGGCTCCCAGAGTTCTTAACATGTCCTGAGGCTTTATGAAACCATTACTTGGCTCTGTCAGGTATCACAATACTTTTGTAATAATTACCCTGCATCCCATATTGATAGAGATTGTCACATCTTCTTAGAAAATATGTTACAAGAGTGAGAGATGATTCAAACTCCTCAAATGTATGGAAGGCCTCTATGGCCCATCATCACAGGGTGATCATTGTGATTGTTTGGGTCCCTTTGATTGGAAATTAAATCCTTAAGAGTGATCATAGTGGAGGGACCTGGGTGGCTCAGTTGGTTAAGCTGACAGCTCAGAGCCTGGAACCTACCTTGGACACTGTGTCTCCCTCTCTCTGCCCCTCCCTTGCGTGTGCTCTGTCTCTCTCCCTTCTCTCAAAAATAAACATTAAAAAAAATTGTGAGGGGCACCTGGGTGGCTCAGTCAGTTAAGCATCCAACTTCAGCTCCTGTCATGATCTCACAGCTCATGGGTTCGATCCTTGCATCAGGCTCTGTGCTGACAGAGACATTCTGTGTCTCCATTCTCTCTGCCCCTCACACTCATGCTCTGTCTCTCTCTGTTTCTCAAAAGTAAATAAGCATTAAAAAAATTAACAAAAAATAGTGATCATGGTGATTGGTCCAGAGGAGGGTAGGCTTCCTGAAGTTCGAAAATCCAATATGGCCACTCAAAAAGATGCATATGGGGCAATCAGATTCTTTATAATTTGCTATCAGCTAGGTGAGCTGTACTGACCTATTGTATATACACTTTAGGCACCTGAGTTTCTAACTCTGTTCCTTAAATAAACAGGCCTAATTTTGGCTCTACTATCCAGAATTTCTTATGATAGTCTCTAGGAAATGTCCTACAAACTGATCTCCTATTAAGGTTTTCCCAGAAAAGGAAAGAGAACTGTGTGATCCTGTGTATCAATGCCTCCTCATTCATTCAATAATCCAAAAAGCAATAAGTACTCATTGGACATCTGTTGTACACCAGACACTATGATAGGCATGTGGATACAATGATGAGAAACAATGTAAACACAGCTCCTACCTGCAGGGAGCTGAGGATCCAGGGGAGCAGAGCACTATTATTCCAATGAGCACACACTGAAAAGGCGATAGCAAAACTAGAGAAGTGCTTTTGGAAATACACAGGGTGCCAGGAGAGCTTGTAACCTAGTCTCCGCATATTTGGAAACTTTCTCTGAAGAGAGGACATTGAAATTGATACCTGAAAGGTGACCAAGAGTGGCCTGAGACCACATTTCAGAGGGAAGGAATTGCATGTGCCAAGGCCAGGGCCACCTCCTAGCCCTCACCTTCACAAAGAAGACCGTGGAACCTTCCCGACCTGCTCTGAGAGCCCTCCCGGGTCTTCACGGACCTCTGTTCCTCCAGCCTTTCCAGGGTCCTCCCCCAGCCCCTTTCTCTGCAAGGCACAGGAATACACCTTCCCTTGCAGAAAACACCTTCATATTTTCTGGCGAAAGGGCCTCGCCTCCCCAACTTCTCATTCCCCGGGCTCTTGCCACGGTAGCCCGCCCCACGTCGTCCACGAACATCACTCTCTTTTATTCAGAGGAAGAGATGAGGGGAGAGTCAAGAAGGAGTGGGGTGCCACGGGGGCAGGAAACTTTATGAATACGCAGGCAGATCCAGAGTGGAACAGGTGAGGCTCTATGTGTCCCAAGGAATTCCTCAAGAGGAGGGACTCAAGGTCAGGGCGTTGACGTTGGGGGTGTAAGGACTGCCAAGTGGCAAGCTAGCGATGTCCCATGTCTCGTTTGGAGTGCTCGTTCTACGGGTTTGTAGTACATCGTGAGCATCTCAGTGACGTGTGCGGGACACAGACTGTGCGTTCTAGGGTTACAAATAAAATCTCTTTACTGTTGATACAATGAAGCGCCGAAATAGGAAAACCAAAGATGAATAAAAGATTCAAAAGAATACACTGTCACAGTGGCAGAGGTTTGAAGTAGTAATAAGTTTATTGGAACACATGTAAACATAGGGATCCATAAGGAAGGAGACACGTGACTTCCGTTCCAGCATGAGAAACCCTGCAAGGTCCCTCACACATCCAGGCTGCTCATTGGTCTCACAAGATCTGTTGGAGATACCTTCTAGGTGTTCGTCCTGAAGAAACCCAATCTCCAGTAACCCCACCCCCCCAAACAAAACAAGTGTGTTTTTTTGGAGTGGCGGTCACAACAGGTACACACACACACACACACACGCGCGCGCGCGCGCGCGTATACATGAGGCGTTGTATTTTTGAAATAAAACAGGAAAACACCTAGCGATGAGAAGGCACCAATCCCGTCCCTCACTCCAGCGACCTGAGCCACCAGAGGAAAAGAAGGGTTTTGCTCCGAAGGCTCCCGTTCGCGGGCCGTCTTCTGGAAACCTGGCCGCGCCCCTGAGCTGGCACCGGGTGGGAGCCGAGCTGTGGTCCCACCTAAACCCGATTCGCGGACCGGCGCGTCTGGGCCAGGTTGGGCCCGAGCTCGTCGCGGCGGTGCGCGCCGCGTGGCCGGCCGCGGACGCCTGCCCCCGAAGTGGGGCGCGCCGATCCGACCGGCTGGGACAGAGGGGACCCCTGATCGCCACCTCCCCCCACCCCCCCAGATCGGGCCCCCTACGGCCGGGCGCCGCGGGCGCCGAGGGCGGCGGGCGGCTGGCCGGCGGGCCCGGGCTGCTGGGCGAGCAGGGCGTGGAGCAGGGAGGCCGCCCAGTGCAGGGTCGCGCCCGCGTGCGCCAGCTGCCAGGAGAGCCAGGCGCGCTGCGAGGCCGAGGGCTGCGTGCAGCGGGTGGGCACAGGCAGGAAGGCGCCCCCTGGAGCCCGCAGCTCGTCCAGGCCCACCGCCAGCGCGCCCACCCGGTCAAAGAGCCTGCCGGTGACCACCTCCAGGGGCTCGCAGCGGAGGCGCTTTGGGGAGGCGGGCCGGGCCTCGCGGCCGTCCTGGCAGCGTCCGCGGTGCGTGGTCCTCACGGGCGATCTGCGCCGGGACCTCCGGTCCTTGTGGCGCCACGGAGAGTGGGCGGCACCTGCGCGGGAGAGCAAAGGAGAGCGGTTTCGGTGAGCGCCCAGGCCCGTGGGGATCCCTTGCCAAGGTCTCCGCCGCCCCTTCCGGGTCTGGACTACCCCGCCCCCACTGGCCACCCCACCCACTGTGCCCCAGCACCCCTGACTCTGGCGGCCCCTTCCAGGATCTGGTGGGAACCGGTGCCAAGGCTTGCACGCCTTCCCCCCAGCCCTGAAGCGCTCTAGGAGCACCTCGCCCTGGCGGTGTCTGTCTCCTCCCCCGGGGGTACCCGGCTTGCCACTCAGCCCCCACCCAACTCACTACGTCGTCAGCTCTGCAGAGGGCCAGCCCAGAAACCTACCTCTTGTGCCATGACCTCTTGGTCCTTCTGCAGGGCAGTCACACCGGTGGTCTCTTCCCCGTTGGGCCGGAGACGGTCCTCCCCTTCCCTTCTCCTGGCAGCGTCCATTTTCTCTGGAGCGATCGTCCAGGCAGCCATCGGGGCTTCTCCCTCGCTTGTGCCCGGAGCCCTTGGTCTCCCGGCTCTGCCTGGTGATCGCTGTGAGTGGAGAGGAGAGGAATGAGTGGTCTGTGGCCTAACTCTGGACTCCGGGGTTCAGTGGATTAGAGGAGGTTCCAAGTCTGACCCTGGTCGCTATTAGCCTCACCCCCACAGGCCGGTCTCCAGGGCCCAGCCTTCTCTGTCACTGTCTAGGTGCCCGAGCTGCCTGGTACGCATACTCCAGCAGATGGTCCCTCAAGTTGGCAGAGCCCATGACCACAAGGAATCTGACCTTGGTCTTGGGTTTCTCCCGCCACTTTCAGCAGTGTAACCATCAAAGGTAAAATCTTCCTGGGTGTGAAAATCAATGAGGGGAAGCTCATTTAAAATCCAGTTGGGGCGGTGGGGGTGGGGCTGGGAGGCTCGGTGGGTTAAGGGTCCCACTTCAGCTGGGCTCAGACCCTGGTCTCAGGCTCCTTGGGTTCAAGGCCCGTGTCAGGCTCTGTGCTGGCAGCTCGGAACCCGGATCCTACTTTGGATTCTGCGTCTCCCTCTCTCTCTGCCCCTCTCCCTCCCCGCTCTCAAAAAAATTTTTTTTCTGTAAGTAAATAAAATCCAGTCGGGAGGCCAGAAGGGGTTGTTCTCACACCACAGCACTGTCGCCAAGTACAGGATCACCAAATACAAACCCCAAGAGGAAGGAAGAGAAGAGACACGCATCGCTTCTCCTGCAGGACTGGATTAGCCCGGCAACTCAGCCGATGAAAAGCTAGTGTGCCATAGCTTTCACATTCAGAATTGCAATACCCTGAGATTCCCCGATAAACCCATTTTTTGCTGGCACAAAAGGTGACTTTTACCTGTAAGGTCAACAGGGGCCTGCTGCTTTGCCCATCGCCGCCCAATCTCTTGTGCCTCCCAAACCCTCACAGCCATCAGGCCAAAGCCACCCTCCCACAAGAGAAGCTGGAACCCTACCTCCTGTGCTCTTCCAGTCCCCTCTGGCCTCCACGATCCCATTCTTTCTCTGTCTTTCATAGGAACGTGGATCTTCTCCTCTCTCTTCGAAGGATGGGCTTGCCTGGGAGTAACTCCCTTTGTAATTTCTGCGGGAGCAGCCCTGTCTCCTCGGGTGCTCCTGGCCAGGCCTCCCTCCACTCACAGCCGATTCCATTTCATCCAAGTCTCCTACCTGAGCCACACGTCTGGACGCCCAAAGACTGCAGGAGGCAATGGCCAGGCGGGCAGAGGGCACGGTTTTATATGAAGTCCCCAGGGGCCCATGGCCCCTCCTCCGAGGGCCTGCTGGGAGCAGGACCGGACCACACCCAAGGCAGGGGAAGCCAAGGGTTTGGATTAGGTCCTCTATGGGTGATTCAAAATGGAAGAATTGTACTCTCCACTAAACAAATAATATATATGTGAAATATAACCAAATATATATTATAAACTTAATTACACATATATTTGTTATATTTTGTGTACCTAAGTCTAACATAGTTTTATAACACTGATTTCATGTAGAACTATTAAATATGAAAACCCCAACTCAAAACAAACAACAAAATGTTGTACTTTCTTTGAAATCAACATGCAGCACAGAACCAACTGGTTTTGCCAACGTCTGCAAGAAGAATGCTCAGAAGCTACCAGCTGAAGAGTTTAAGGACTGAGAGCCCATAGAAGACCTAATCCAACCCATAGCTTCCCCTGCCTTGGGTGTGGTCCGGTCCTGCTCCCAGCAGGCCCTCGGAGGAGGGGCCATGGGCCCCTGGGGACTTCATATAAAACCGTGCCCTCTGCCCGCCTGGCCATTGCCTCCTGCAGTCTTTGGGCGTCCAGACGTGTGGCTCAGGTAGGAGACTTGGATGAAATGGAATCGGCTGTGAGTGGAGGGAGGCCTGGCCAGGAGCACCCGAGGAGACAGGGCTGCTCCCGCAGAAATTACAAAGGGAGTTACTCCCAGGCAAGCCCATCCTTCGAAGAGAGAGGAGAAGATCCACGTTCCTATGAAAGACAGAGAAAGAATGGGATCGTGGAGGCCAGAGGGGACTGGAAGAGCACAGGAGGTAGGGTTCCAGCTTCTCTTGTGGGAGGGTGGCTTTGGCCTGATGGCTGTGAGGGTTTGGGAGGCACAAGAGATTGGGTGGCGATGGGCAAAGCAGCAGGCCCCTGTTGACCTTACAGGTAAAAGTCACCTTTTGTGCCAGCAAAAAATGGGTTTATCGGGGAATCTCAGGGTATTGCAATTCTGAACGTGAAAGCTATGGCACACTAGCTTTTCATCGGCTGAGTTGCTGGGCTAATCCAGTCCTGCAGGAGAAGCGATGCGTGTCTCTTCTCTTCCTTCCTCTTGGGGTTTGTATTTGGTGATCCTGTACTTGGCGACAGTGCTGTGGTGTGAGAACAACCCCTTCTGGCCTCCCGACTGGATTTTATTTACTTACAGAAAAAAAATTTTTTTGAGAGCGGGGAGGGAGAGGGGCAGAGAGAGAGGGAGACGCAGAATCCAAAGTAGGATCCGGGTTCCGAGCTGCCAGCACAGAGCCTGACACGGGCCTTGAACCCAAGGAGCCTGAGACCAGGGTCTGAGCCCAGCTGAAGTGGGACCCTTAACCCACCGAGCCTCCCAGCCCCACCCCCACCGCCCCAACTGGATTTTAAATGAGCTTCCCCTCATTGATTTTCACACCCAGGAAGATTTTACCTTTGATGGTTACACTGCTGAAAGTGGCGGGAGAAACCCAAGACCAAGGTCAGATTCCTTGTGGTCATGGGCTCTGCCAACTTGAGGGACCATCTGCTGGAGTATGCGTACCAGGCGGCTCGGGCACCTAGACAGTGACAGAGAAGGCTGGGCCCTGGAGACCGGCCTGTGGGGGTGAGGCTAATAGCGACCAGGGTCAGACTTGGAACCTCCTCTAATCCACTGAACCCCGGAGTCCAGAGTTAGGCCACAGACCACTCATTCCTCTCCTCTCCACTCACAGCGATCACCAGGCAGAGCCGGGAGACCAAGGGCTCCGGGCACAAGCGAGGGAGAAGCCCCGATGGCTGCCTGGACGATCGCTCCAGAGAAAATGGATGCTGCCAGGAGAAGGGAAGGGGAGGACCGTCTCCGGCCCAACGGGGAAGAGACCACCGGTGTGACTGCCCTGCAGAAGGACCAAGAGGTCATGGCACAAGAGGTAGGTTTCTGGGCTGGCCCTCTGCAGAGCTGACGACGTAGTGAGTTGGGTGGGGGCTGAGTGGCAAGCCGGGTACCCCCGGGGGAGGAGACAGACACCGCCAGGGTGAGGTGCTCCTAGAGCGCTTCAGGGCTGGGGGGAAGGCGTGCAAGCCTTGGCACCGGTTCCCACCAGATCCTGGAAGGGGCCGCCAGAGTCAGGGGTGCTGGGGCACAGTGGGTGGGGTGGCCAGTGGGGGCGGGGTAGTCCAGACCCGGAAGGGGCGGCGGAGACCTTGGCAAGGGATCCCCACGGGCCTGGGCGCTCACCGAAACCGCTCTCCTTTGCTCTCCCGCGCAGGTGCCGCCCACTCTCCGTGGCGCCACAAGGACCGGAGGTCCCGGCGCAGATCGCCCGTGAGGACCACGCACCGCGGACGCTGCCAGGACGGCCGCGAGGCCCGGCCCGCCTCCCCAAAGCGCCTCCGCTGCGAGCCCCTGGAGGTGGTCACCGGCAGGCTCTTTGACCGGGTGGGCGCGCTGGCGGTGGGCCTGGACGAGCTGCGGGCTCCAGGGGGCGCCTTCCTGCCTGTGCCCACCCGCTGCACGCAGCCCTCGGCCTCGCAGCGCGCCTGGCTCTCCTGGCAGCTGGCGCACGCGGGCGCGACCCTGCACTGGGCGGCCTCCCTGCTCCACGCCCTGCTCGCCCAGCAGCCCGGGCCCGCCGGCCAGCCGCCCGCCGCCCTCGGCGCCCGCGGCGCCCGGCCGTAGGGGGCCCGATCTGGGGGGGTGGGGGGAGGTGGCGATCAGGGGTCCCCTCTGTCCCAGCCGGTCGGATCGGCGCGCCCCACTTCGGGGGCAGGCGTCCGCGGCCGGCCACGCGGCGCGCACCGCCGCGACGAGCTCGGGCCCAACCTGGCCCAGACGCGCCGGTCCGCGAATCGGGTTTAGGTGGGACCACAGCTCGGCTCCCACCCGGTGCCAGCTCAGGGGCGCGGCCAGGTTTCCAGAAGACGGCCCGCGAACGGGAGCCTTCGGAGCAAAACCCTTCTTTTCCTCTGGTGGCTCAGGTCGCTGGAGTGAGGGACGGGATTGGTGCCTTCTCACGCTAGGTGTTTTCCTGTTTTATTTCAAAAATACAACGCCTCATGTATACGCGCGCGCGCGCGCGCGTGTGTGTGTGTGTGTGTGTGTACCTGTTGTGACCGCCACTCCAAAAAAACACACTTGTTTTGTTTGGGGGGGTGGGGTTACTGGAGATTGGGTTTCTTCAGGACGAACACCTAGAAGGTATCTCCAACAGATCTTGTGAGACCAATGAGCAGCCTGGATGTGTGAGGGACCTTGCAGGGTTTCTCATGCTGGAACGGAAGTCACGTGTCTCCTTCCTTATGGATCCCTACGTTTACATGTGTTCCAATAAAGTTATTGCTACTTCAGACCTCTGCCACTGTGACAGTGTATTCTTTTGAATCTTTTATTCTGAATCTTTTATTCATCTTTGGTTTTCCTATTTCGGCGCTTCATTGTATCAACACTAAAGAGATTTTATTTGTAACCCTAGAACGCACAGTCTGTGTCCCGCACACGTCACTGAGATGCTCACAGATGTACTACAAACCCGTAGAACGAGCACTCCAAACGAGACATGGGACATCGCTAGCTTGCCACTTGGCAGTCCTTACACCCCCAACGTCAACGCCCTGACCTTGAGTCCCTCCTCTTGAGGAATTCCTTGGGACACATAGAGCCTCACCTGTTCCACTCTGGATCCGCCTGCGTATTCATAAAGTTTCCTGCCCCCGTGGCACCCCACTCCTTCTTGACTCTCCCCTCATCTCTTCCTCTGAATAAAAGAGAGTGATGTTCGTGGACGACGTGGGGCGGGCTACCGTGGCAAGAGCCCGGGGAATGAGAAGTTGGGGAGGCGAGGCCCTTTCGCCAGAAAATATGAAGGTGTTTTCTGCAAGGGAAGGTGTATTCCTGTGCCTTGCAGAGAAAGGGGCTGGGGGAGGACCCTGGAAAGGCTGGAGGAACAGAGGTCCGTGAAGACCCGGGAGGGCTCTCAGAGCAGGTCGGGAAGGTTCCACGGTCTTCTTTGTGAAGGTGAGGGCTAGGAGGTGGCCCTGGCCTTGGCACATGCAATTCCTTCCCTCTGAAATGTGGTCTCAGGCCACTCTTGGTCACCTTTCAGGTATCAATTTCAATGTCCTCTCTTCAGAGAAAGTTTCCAAATATGCGGAGACTAGGTTACAAGCTCTCCTGGCACCCTGTGTATTTCCAAAAGCACTTCTCTAGTTTTGCTATCGCCTTTTCAGTGTGTGCTCATTGGAATAATAGTGCTCTGCTCCCCTGGATCCTCAGCTCCCTGCAGGTAGGAGCTGTGTTTACATTGTTTCTCATCATTGTATCCACATGCCTATCATAGTGTCTGGTGTACAACAGATGTCCAATGAGTACTTATTGCTTTTTGGATTATTGAATGAATGAGGAGGCATTGATACACAGGCTCACACAGTTCTCTTTCCTTTTCTGGGAAAACCTTAGTAGGAGATCAGTTTGTAGGACATTTCCTAGAGACTATTGTAAGAAATTCTACATAGTTAAGAAGTAACATACAGGCTAATTTAGGAGACAGAGTTAGAAACTCAGGTACCTAAAAATATATATATCCAGTAAGGTCAGGTGATAGCAAAGGAAATACTAGAGTTGATCCGAAGCAGAGACACTTTTCCAGGGGTCTCTTTGATATTATGACTTTTTTACTCACTTGAAAATGTCTTACCATGTACAGAAACTCTCATGTAAATAGCAATCCACAATTGATCCTTATTGTATTTACAGAATTAAATTAATTGTAAGATGTTCTCTTTTCCTATTTGTCCTGAATTAGGAAATGGATTCACTCTGCCATGTGGAGAAATGATGGAACTTTTTTTCTAAATTGAAGAGTTTCTGGTCACCATCCTATTCCCACCAAGTGACTTTACTACCTCATTTTGTCTTTGCCATTCTCTCTTCCTTGCTCTTCCTCCTCTTCAGTGCAGCGAATATCCTTATCCTGTTTCTCCTATCTTTTCCACCCATTTCTTTCTCTCAATACCGCGCTCCCCAAAGGGTATCTGAGGAATACTGGTCAGTTACTAGAATTAGGGGGGCTTGGAGAACTGTTCCAATTTAGAACAGCATTACATGTATAGATTTGTTGGAATTTGTTTCAATATGTTAATGAATACTATGTCATAAGCCCACAGAAACTGGCCTGGCTCTCTTCTTTCTGAACTAGCTGTAAGCAGATAGAAAGAGCTATTTTTCTTAAGTTGTTTTTTTTTTTAATGTTTATTTATTTTTGAGAGAGAGAGAGAGAGAGAGAGAGAGAGAGAGAGAGAGAGAGAGAGAGAAACAGAGCATGAGCAGAGGAGGGGCAGAAAGAGAGGGAAAAAGAATCCAAAGCAGGCTCCAGGGTCTGAGCTGTCAGCACAGAGCTGGACAATGGACTGGAACTCACAAACCCTGAGATCATGACCTGAGCTGAAGTCAAACACTTAACCGACTGAGCCACCCAGACGCTAGAGAGCTATTTTTTTAATGTAAATATTGGAACACTGGGATTGTAACATCGGATCAATTTAAGTAAGGACTGTATTTGAGGAGCATGGGAAGGAACTGCTCACACCCAGGGTACAAGGACAGAAAAATGCTCAGTCTGGAACACAGGGAAGAGGGCTGTGTCCCTTTTTTTTTTTTTTTTTTGACATTTATTTTAAGTTTTGAGAGACAGAGAGAGACAGAGTGTGAGTGGGAGAGAGGCAGAGAGAGAGGAAGTCACAAATTCCAAAGCGGGCTCCAGGCTCTGGGCTGTCAGCACAGAGCCAGATACAGGGCTTGAACTCCCAAACTGTGATATGATGACCTTAGCTGGAGTCGGATAGTTAACCAACTGAGCCACCCAGGCACCCCCGTCTTCATTTTTCACTGAGTCTTTGCTGCATAAGAAATGATCAGGGGTACCTGGGTGGCTCAGTCGGTTGGGCGTCGGGCTTTGGCTCAGGTCATGATCTCTTGGTTCATGTGATTCATGAGTTCGAGCCCCACTTTGGGCTCTGTGCTGACAGCCTAGAGTCTGGAGCCTGCTTTGGATTCTGTGTCTCCCTCCTCTCTGCCCCTCCCCCACTCACACTCTGTCTCTGTCTCTCTCAAAAATAACACAAATTTATTATCTCAGTGTTGCAGTGGGTCAGAAGTCTGATGGTGGCATGGCTGGATTCCCCACACGAGGTCACACAAAGCTCAATTCAAGCTGCTGGCTGAGTTGTGTACTAAAGATTCCACTAGAGAAAGATATGCTTGTTAGCTCCCTCAGGATGTTAGTAGAAATCATTTCCTTGCTGTTGAGGACTGAGGTCCTGTTGTCTTGCTCGTTGTAGACCAAAAACCACTCTCAGCTCTGAGAGGCTGATTTCAGGTTCTTGCTGTGTGGCCCCTCCACAGGCCTGTTCCTATTTGTAATTTCTGACTTCAGGAAGGGTCCAGTCTCTTTCAAGGGCTCACCTGATTAGGTCAGGTCCACCCAGAATCATCTCCACTTTTTTATGAACTCAATGTCAACTCATTTGGGATCTTATATGGGTGTGAGATCACAGGTTCCTGAAAGAGAGGGGATCTCTTAAAGGTGTGATAACAGGGGCAGAGATAATGGGGGCCATATTAGAATTCTGCCTATCACAATATTTACAACATACTTTGCTAGGCTCTAGAATCGATGCCACAAGTCTAGGGAAAGCATTGTTGGGATAGTTGGAAAATAAATGAGAAACACACCACTGTGATTTGTGGAACAACAACAACAAATTATTGTTAGAAAAACTTTTTCAATAATAGGATGGGGGAGACTAGGCAGAAAACTGTCCTGAAATTAGGTGGCCTAAGGAGTCTCATGAGCTCAGCGAAGGTGCACTGAGAATTGTATTCAGACTAAAGATTGAGCCCGCGATGCAGCCACTGCTGAGGGATAACTAATTGTTCACTCATCTAAATGGAAGGTGCGTTTGACTCTGGAAAAAGCAACCACATATTTGGGATAACTTCACAAGCCCGCTGCCCCATTGTAAATTCCATCAGGGTGAACAAAGGCTGTTTCCACCTGGGTCTCCACTCTTTCCCCATTACCTAGCATTGCACAGCAACTTAGCCGGCACAAAGTAAAAGCTCAACACATAATTGTTAAATGAACGGCGTCGGTACACCAAATAGCTCATTGAGAAATTATTTCTGCTCCAATTGCTCGATTATTTGGCTTCAGCTGACCTCACTGAGGAGTGATGTGTTCATTGAACCTGCTGCTTCATTTTTTTCCCCTCATTGTTCTTATGCCGTAAAGGTAAAGACGTGTATTTGGACGATTAGTGCTCTCTCCCTATGAAACAATGGTGTCTGAGCGATCGGGCCTTTTCTCCTTCCTCCTCAATCTCTCTTACTATCCTGGCTGTCTGGATCCCGCGCTGGGCCTCGTGATTGCGGGGTTCCCGGCAACCGGCTGCAGTGACGGATTCAGGAAGGCGACTCCGAATTCTGCATTTGCGTGGCCGAGCCTCCGGACGCCGGGGCTGGGGTGTCGAGCGCCGCGAGGCACCGTGCAGTGGGTCCCTGAGCACGCTTCCTGCCGCCTCGCAGCTCAGCTCTCGGGACCCTCCGCGGCGTCCCGGGGCCACCCGCCCGCGCGCGCGCCGGGAGCGCTGAGCCCCCGCTGTACGGCGGGGCCTCGGTCAAGATGGCCGCGCCCTCCCGCGATGCCCAGGGGCGCCGCCATCGCAGGCGCCGGGCTCGCTAAGGCCGCGCTTCGAGCAGCCGCCATGTCGGCCTCCGCCTGCGACCCGATCCTCACAAAGCAGGAGAGCGTGGGCCGGAGGAGGGGTGCGGGAACGGCCGAAGGGGCCGGGTGTGCCGCGGACATGGCCGTGTCGGAGCCGGGGGGCAGCGCCGCGGTGAGCGCGATGGCGGGGCGGGGCGGCCGGGCGGTCCGCGGTGGGCTAGTTGGGGGTCCGTGATTGGAGGGTGGCCGCCGTCTCTGAGAGGAGCGATTTGGGAATTGGGGGCGAGGCTGGAGGGTCTTCTGGCGGGGGGAGGGGTGGTCAGCGTGCTGGGGGAATCTGTGGGGCAGTGATGGGGGGCCTGCGCGGTCCGTGGGTGCCACAGTTTAAGGAACTCCGTGTTTCGAGGTATCTGCGATGACAGTGATGGCGGGGGGCGGGGTGGGGGTGGGGCGGCCCGAAAGGCCATGGCTTGGAAGGCTGTGGGGATCAGAAATGGCTTCGTGGTGTGTCAGAGATTGGGGAGGTGTGTGGCAATGTGTGGTCTTTGGGAGTCTATTACGGTGCCTGTGGTAGTTGGAGACCGGACTGTCCCTGTCTGTGTGCAGAGGTCCTTTAGCAGTTTATTGAATAGTGAAAGGGAAGCGATGATGATGGTTTAGAATAGGGTCGTAGCAAGGGAATGAAAAATCAGATTCAGAATACATCTAGAGATGAGCCAGTAGGACTTCCTGATGAGCTGATAGGAAACATGGGGGAAGAGAAGAATCAAGATTTTACATCTAGACTTTTGGCTGGAGGAACCGGATAAAGGGTGCTTCCTTTTTCTGCGAAAGGGTTGTGTTGAAGACGACCAGATTTGGTGGATATAAATGGGAGCCAGAAGTGGATGACAGTGGTTCTGCTTTGGCCACATCAAGACGCCCATTACATGCCCAAGTAGAGACGTTGAATAGTCATTAGATGCATGAATCTAGAATTCGGAGAGGTGTGAGCTGGAGAATTCATAATGAAAGACGTCAAGCATAAAGATGGTGCTTGAAGCCATAAGATTGGATGAGGTCACCTGCAGAGGGGACGCAGATAGAGAAGAAAAGAGGGACCAAGGACAGAGCTCTGGGTCACTCCTACATTTAGAGGTTTGGAAAAGAACAGAAAAAGAGGGAGAGTGAGGAGTAGCCACTGAGATATGATGAAAATTGTAAATGTGATGTCAAAGAAGCTTAAAGAAGAAAGCTTTTCAAGACCATGCGAGTCAGTTGTGTCATAAGCTCTTGTGAGTCCCAGACTTATCACTGCAGAGAATTTGACTTTGGCAAGATGTAGCTCAATGGTTATTTTGATTAAGAAGAGTTTTTTTCGTGGAGCGATGAGGGTAAAATCCTGTTGGAATGAGTCGAAAGAATGGAGGTGATGACATAGAGACAGAGTATAGACAACACCAGGAGTTTTGCTGGTAAAAGGAGCAAATACATTGGCATTGGATGGGACATGTGATTAAGAGACAGTTTTCATTGGATGAATGATATTAAGGCAACTTTGTATGTCAATAGGAACGATTCAGTAGAAAGGGAAAAATAGGTGGCACAAAAGAGAGAGGTTAATTGCAGGGGGTGAAATCCTCAAGAAAGTAGTTGAGGATAGGATCCAAAGCATAAGTGGAGAAACTGGCCTTCAGTGACAGAAGGGACACGTCTTCCATTTCAACAGAAAGGAGACAGATGATAGGGGTTTGGAAACAGATTGGTGGAATTGATGGTAACAAGGCAAGGTAGTTCTTGTTCACATACATTTATTTTGCCTTTGAAAGTGTAAGGCAAATTCATCAGCTGACAGTGGGAAAGGAGTAGGTGCTGCAGATTTCAGAGAGAAAGAGGAGAATGTTTGGAATAATCATCTTGGAAAGAGGAACAGGAAGCTCTCAGTATTGGGTGCCCATTTGAGATATGTGCAATAATTTGAAGTGAGTCCAGTCAGCACAGTTGTTTGACTTTTTTCTTTTGGAGTGTTTAACTGCAAGGTTGCAGGCAGAGATTAAGTTGGGTTTAAGTTTGAGGCTTTGCTAGGGAAGTACAGTGGAGAAGAAGAGGGGCAAGGAAGTGAAAGGTGTTTTCCGTGGAGCGTGTATGGTGTTAGAACTAAATCTAAACAGGACAGGTGAAAAGTAAGGCTGCGTGGCAATGGAAGATTGTGAAAAAATGGCTAGGACCGATGGGTATGAGGGCCGAATGTATTTGGAGAAATATTGACATGGAAGGTACTAGAAGAAGTAAGCTGGCAGGACAGTGTTTTAAGTAGAGATTTTAGAGGTGCTGTAATGTATGTGGCAAGGGTCTAAAGAATGCCTGGGCGACGAATCAGTGGCTGAGTTTGGGTAGAAGAAAAGATTGTTGGAGTCAGGAAAGAGAAAGGCCAGGGTGTGGAAGGGCTCTTCTGCATTGATGCAGTTAGTGGAGGAGCTGTAGGGAAGAGGAGGCTGGTGTTCAGGTTTGCAGTGAATGAGGCAGAATTACTGTGCGGAAGAGTTGACATAAGTGGCCCCTAACAGCTGTCCTTAGAAAAGCCTGCTTGCAAGGTTGATCTTTGGCTGACATCTGAGAACTTAGACTGCAGGAGGTTTTGCACCATTCCCAGAAATGATAAAAGTGGCTCCCCGTGCCTGAACTATGTAGGGGCGCCCGGGTGGCTCCATCGGTTAAGCGTCCGACTTCGGCTCAGGTCATGATCTCACAATCCATGAGTTTGAGCCCCGCGTCGGGCTCTGTGCTGACAGCTCTGAGCCTGGAGCCTGCTTCAGATTCTGTGTGTGTGTCTCTCTCTGCCCCTCCCCTCCTCCCGCCCACTGTCTCTTTCTGTCTCAAAAATAAATAAAACATGTAATAAACTAAACGATGTAAACAATGCGGTTTATGCTGAACTCCTGATTTCCTTCTGGGGATCCGGGACTTTTGTGTGTGCCAGGCAGAGGGTGCCCGTGAGCGCCACTGAGTCTCTTCGGTGCTTCCTTGGGAAACACCATTTCTCACGATTTATTTCTGGAGGAATCATGTGTGTCCTGTGTGACTCCACTGGAAGAGGACTCTTGGATACTTGTGCCTGGCTTCCTCTAGACTTCACCCCATGCACCTTTTCCTTAGCTGTACGACATCGTAGCTCCGAGTACAACTATATGGCGAGGCTGTGAGTTCTTCTAGTTAATCGTTGAAATGGAGGGTTAATGGGTTGAAGTCTGGTGATACTCTAAACATGATAGGGATTTTGAAGGATGAATGAAGAATAGTTGAAAGTTATCGTTGACCTCATCTTCAGGGCGTGAGGTACACGAGTCATGGTTGGGCCAAACCAAATAACCTCCAGCAGGGAGCCTTGTAAGGGAGCAGGATCCTCAGGAGAAGGTAGATTTCAGGCAAAGCAAGCAGGTGAAGGGAATGGCTAAAGAGATTGAAGGTATAGTGAAGTTGGCTGGTACTGATTCAGGTTTCTGTAAATGCCACTGTTGGTGGAGGTCTGTTGGTGTCAGTGATTGGGGACTGGTAGAGTCGGGATTTGGGGTTGCATCAGAGAAGAGACTGATGTGTTCTTTAGGTATCCATAGTTGAGAGACCTGTGGGATTTTGTGATTGGAGTGTGTGTGGGTGACTGGGGAGATTTGTTGCTGTTACTGGTAGGGGACTTTGTTGGGATCAGTCTATCAGTGATTGAGAGGCCAGTGGCAGTCAATGATGGGACTTCTTAGATGTCCATGACTGGAGATTTGTCAGGTCAGAGATTGGTGACATACACAGCTAATTGATTGGTGGTCTATGGAGGTAGGGAGTTATTTTTCAATGTGAAACAAATCTGTTCAAGCGTGTATTCATTAGTGGCAAACTTCTCCAGTAGCTGTGTCTCCTCCTCTCACCTGCCTAATAAGAGGAGATCTTAAACATGCTTTAATTTCTCCCCATCCCCCACCCTTACCAGTTATATTCCTGTTTATTTTTCTTAAGTCACGCCTCTTTTTTTTTTTAATTTTTTAACGTTTATTTATTTCTGAGAGACAGAGCATGAGTGGGGGAGGGGCAGAGAGAGAGGGAGACACAGAATCCTAAGCAGGTTCCAAGCTCCGAGCTGTCAGCACAGAGCCTGATGCGGGGCTTGAACTCATGGACGGCGAGATCATGACCTGAGCCAAAGTCAGACACTTAACCGACTGAGCCACCCAGGTGCCCCTAAGTCACGACTTTTGATTTTAATGACTTTTGTAACAGTTGTACAAGAAGATTATCAAGTTACTTGGATGTAACTAGACATTTGACTGGTTTTATTATTCACAGCTCTTTCTTGTACATTATGTCCTTCCCAATCTTGAAATCTTTATTCTGATTCACTTTTCCTTCTTTTAAAAATCACTCCTTTTCTTCTCCTCCTCCTTCCCTGTCCCTCTCCTTTTCTTCATTTCTAAAATATATACGTATTATATTTTCTGCATCCTTACATGCCTAAAATACATTACTTTTGCTTCCAAATATAGGTGATTTTTTGGCTGGTTCTAAAAATCAAGGATCTCAATTCTTCTACCTCATAAACACTATTCCACTGTTTTTTGTTATAGAAGAAAAGGTAAAGACTGATTCTGTTTGTTTTGGTAATTGTCTTTCTCTCTGATAATTGTATGACTTTTTTCACTCTTTATCCTCTTGAATAAACAAATTCACAAGTGGGACTGTTTTAGTCAGTTTGGGCTGCTACAACGAAGTAACATCAACTGGGTAGCTTATAAACAGCAGAAATTTACTGCTGTCAGTTCTGGAGGCGAGAAGTCCAAGATAGGGTGTGAGCCTGGTTGGGATCTGGTGAGACCATCTGCCGGGTTGCAGACTTCTTGTACCCTCACTTGGCAGAAGGAGCAGAGAGAGGAAGCAAGCTGTCTTGTGACTCTTATATGGGCATTAATCCTATTCATGGAGACTCCACCCTCATGAACTCATCCCATTCTAATTACTTCCTGCAGGCCCTATCTCCTAATACCATCACATTGGAGGGGAGGGTTTCAGTGTATGAATTTTGGGGATACTCAAACATTCAGTCCATAATAGGGACATTTCTTAATATGATTTTTGCCTCTCAAAAAATGCATAATTGAGTAAAGAATTAGTATCCAGTATAACATCATGATCAAATTGAATGGTTGGGCTGAGAACAAATCATTATTATCTTGTCCAAATCACTCACTAATGTGAATAACATTAGACTGAATAGAAGTATTGCTATTACAGGGATCAGTAACATTCAAAGATGTGACTATGGCTTTTACCCAGAAGGAATGGGAGCAACTAGATCCTGCCCAGAGGAACCTGTATAAGGATGTGATGCTGGAGAACTACAGCAACCTTGCCTCAATGGGTAAGGACAGTTCTTTCATAATTCAAAATGTGTGCATGGTGATACCTTCTCTCTGAAGTTCTTGATAAATTTGGTCATGGTTATTATGAATCAAAGAGTTGTGATCCCTTTTGGGTACAACTCAAGATACTGTGCCCCTGTCTCCAAAATGGAAGGTCTCCTTGGATAGGGTACATGGGCAGCCATTGTGAAATTTCAGAAGCCGTATATTCTTAATTCTTTCAAGGCTCTGAAGTCCAAATATTAGCGTTTGATTTCTGGGATGTTTGTTTTCCTAACACTCAATTTGTACCATTTCTCATGAGCAGGTTATCAAGCTCCCAAACCAGACATGATCTCCAAGTTGGAAAAAGGAGAAGAGCCATGGTTGGGGAAGGGCAAAAAACCTAGACAAGGTGGTCCCAGTGAAATAGCAAGACCCAAGCAAATAGGAACCAATGGAAGTAAGTTCCTAGTTTTTTGGTGGTGACTTTGCAATTCTTCAATGATTTATTTATTTATTTATTTACTTATTTATTTATTTATTAATGTTTATTTTTGAGAGGGAGTGAGCATGAGCAGGGGAGGGGCAGAGAGAGAGGGAGACAGAGGATCTGAAGCAGGCTCTGCTCTGACGGCAGAGGGCCTGATGCGGGGCTCATGAACCGTGAGATCATGACCCGAGTCAAAGTCGGACGCTTAACCGACTGAGCCACCCAGCCAACCCAGTGAATAATTTATTTTTAAAATCTTAAATATTTGAGACCTTTCTTTCTTAACCAGGAGTAGCAGTTGAAAAATATCCTCTCCTAGGGGAGGAGGAGTTCAAACTACAAAGATTCTCTAACCTTGGAGATTCTAATATCTCTTCTGTCTATGAACCTGTCTACGTGTGAGGTTCTCATGTGAGGTTCACTATAGTTGTAAGCCTGTGTTCACGTATGGGGGTTTGCTTATACCACTTGCATCAGTTAGCTTAGGCTAAGTTATGCTCCATTAAGGAATGACCCCCAAATCTCAGTGGCTTCCAACAAGAAAGATTTGTTTCTTGCTCATGCTGTAGCCCTATTCCACATTATCCTTTGGACCTGCATCGAAAGAGCAGCCCCTATTTGGCAAATCCTGCTCTCATGTCACAAGGAAAGAAGAATGAGTAGAACCACTTGTTGACTTAAAACTACTGAATGGAAGTGGTAGATATCTCTTTCTGCTCACATTTTATTGGCTAATTGGTTAGAGCAGATCACCTGGCCACTCCTAAGCTCAGCAGGGTAGGAATGGACAGCCCTTCTCCAGGGAGGATTCAAGTGGCATGCAGGGGCCTGGGAGGTACAATCTTTCCACAGGGAAGAGTAATACAGTATGCCACACCATTCATATTGTGGTAGGAAAAGGGTGACAGCTAGAGTTCTGAACCTTTGATACCAGCCCCTCAGATGCCTAACTGACCTTTCCATATATAGTCAGTCATCTTTCCTCATTTATGCTCTCCATTGCTCAGCTTCCAGGAGGAGCAGTGACTCCTCTTAGCTGTTCTCAAAGTCCCATCACTGCTTACCTTGTTTAAAGCAGTGCTGTTTTTTATTATCTCCTTTTTTACTAATATCTTCAGTATATTTTCCTTCATCCAGTCAAATTCTGGGACTCCATGATATATTTCTCTCCTTATGTGTTCAAACCTTCTTGGGTCCATCCTCTTTCCAAATCTCTTGGCATGATGCTCCCTGCCTTTAATTACTTTCCACTTCCCTTCTTTCACTGTGAAAATGCTCCAGACCTGTGGTCTATAATGAATCATCATTTCCATTTGCTCCTTAACCTCTACAGTCAAATCCTACAGATTTTGTGTCTCTATGTAAACTTCTGGCTTTAAAGTAACCCCTGCTTACCTTCCAGCGCATATTTTAATAGTTTCGATCAGCATGAAATTCTTGCCTACTTAGCTTAAATTATATACCACTTAAATCTGATCTTCTAAGTGCTTCTTTACATTTATTTCACCAGATTCTCTTCTTTCCACTTGCTGAAGTATCCCTAAGGTTTTGTTTTCTGCTCTCTGTTCTTTTTTTTTTTTTCTATTGTATTTTCCTCAAAAGAATCATCTGTGCAAATACAAGCTACTTATTCTACATGGGTGACTTTCAAGAAAAATTTATCTTGTCCAGATAAATCTCCAGTTTCTTTGTGTTGCACTCATATTTTTACCTACTTTACAGGAAGGCTCATTCGCAGAGTGTCAGAAATGGAAAGCTTTATATTTCTTTCTAAATTAGAGCTTCCTTTCACCTTCCATATTTTTATCAGGGTCTACTTTGAAAAATTTTTTAACGTTTATTTTATTTTTGAGAGAGGGGAGGGGGGAAGGGGCAGGCAGAGAGGGAGCCACAGAATCTGAAGCAGGCTCCAGGCTCTGAGCTGTCAGCACAGAGCCTGACGTGGGGTTCGAACTCACGAACTGCAAGAACATGACCTGAGTGGAAGTCGGACCCTTAACCTACTGAGCCACCCAGGTGCCCCGGGTCTACTTTGATTTAAGGCCTGTCTACCATGGAGTTCCGGTGCATCTTTGCTCTCTGCCTTCTCTTTTTCTGTCCTCTCCTCAGTTCCTGATTTGTTTGCTTTCTTCACTTCTCACGGACATCACCCAAATTAGCTTTACATTATCTCATACCTAAATTGTTCTAATTCTTAGGCTGATTTGTTGAATCCATTTTTTAAGTAATTCATCTTAGGTGTTGCCACCAAATATTAAAATATTCACTTATTATTTACATCACTATAGTCCCCAACTTAGCAGAATGTTTACAGTATATTTTGAAGTGTCCTCTGAATTTTCCAGCTCTCCATGAATTCTTGAAACCAGAAGGACTAGTCCTTCAAATGGCGAATGAAGGGACCTCATGGAGTTTTCGATCCATCCATTAGTGGCTCCAATTTTGGCTGTGTTTACTTTTCTCACTGATACTTGGTGTTGCAACTAAAAAATAATACTGAATCATTTAATACATCTTTGTCATTGCTACAGTGACTTTCTTCTCAGTTCAGTTTCCTATATAGTACTTGGAATTGCTTCAAGGAAAGACTATTCTATTCCTTCCAGAGATTTGCTGAGTCTATTGAGCTATATACGTCAGTCATTTTAGCTTAACATTCAGGTGTTAGTTACTCTCTGATTCAGGATAAGCTTACAGTCTTTTTTTTTTTTTTTTTTAATGTTTATTTATTTTTGAGAGAGAGAGAGAGAGACAGAATTGGAAGCAGGCTCCAGGCTCTGAGCTGTCACCACAGAGCCTGATGCGGGGCTTAAACTCAACAGACCGCAAGTTTATGACCTGAGCCGAAGTTGGATGCTTAACTGACTGAACCACCCAGGCACCCCAGGATAAGCTCACAGATGTAATCACATGCTCTGTCAGACTCAACTCTCTTCATTATTACCCTATTATTATAACATTTCACTAGTTCAGATTCTATCTTTTCCCCTCATGGTAAATTTCTCTCGTGCTTTATATTTTTTCCTGCTGGCCAATCTTCATCATCATAAGAGGTTCTTATAATGTTACACCTCAAGGGGAAAGGTTTGAGTTTTGATCCCTTTCTTCCCAGAAGATTTGCCTCTATCCTCTCCAGAATCCTTGGACATTGGAAGAGGCCACCTTTGTCTTGCTCTTGTTCTGCCCTTTCCCCCAAAATATTTGTACCACTTAAAGTTTCCTAAAGGAAGAAGCACCTGGCAACTCTACCTCTCCCTGTTATATCTATACCACTATATCTATACCTACAAAGATTGATTTTTTACCCCATGGGAACTAATCAAAGTCCTCCATGAACGTAATGGTGTTTCCTGCCTTATATCCAAATACTAAAACTCTTTTCTGTTTGATCCCAGTTTTCACTTTATCCATGTGTTGTTCCTTTATGACCAAGGCAGCTGTTCAGTTTCTTATATTCTTTGAAACTCTTACATCTGTTTCTCTCTTTGAGTCTGTTTAATTCCCATCCTAAAGCTTTTTCTGCTTTTCCACACACATAAGTGAAGAAAGCTGCCTCAAAATGGTAGTCCCAACTCTTAAGTTTTTGGATTTTTACACATGTTCTATCCATACCTAGCTAAAAGAGGTCTTTGAATTTCAATTCTAAATTCTTAGGAGAAAGAATAGTATTGGTCTAGTTTGGGCCCTATGTTTACCACTGTTCAATCAATTGTTTTCAACCAGAGTTTGGATCATAATGGTACAAACATAATTGCCTCCATGTGTCAGTGTGGGTGGTGGACTCAGAGAAGGAAAACACACACTGGGAAGGTATCTTAAAATGTGTAATTGTATAACGTGTGGAAGGAAGGATGTGAGCAATCACTTAAAGCTGGGAATAAGCTTAAAATTTATGATTAGTAATTAGTAGAGTGACCTGACAGAAACAAAGGTATGCTCCATAGCAAACTGTTGGAAAACAGATACATGTGTACATTGTAACTCTAAATGGTGTAAATCTCATTTCTATGAGAAGTCTCATTTCTATGAATTTTATCATGGTAAAAGCATCAGGGGACTCAGAAACTTTAGGGTTTTTTGTTTGGTTGGTTTTTTAGTTTTTCGGGGGTTTTTTGGTTGTTTGTTTGTTTGTTTTAGTACAGGAATGTCATTATTATATTGATCGTAGGTGGTAGCACTGGAACACCCTTTCCTGCTTATTCCCTTAGTCACCTATAAGCTGTTCAGTATTTCTTGGTAGACTTCCCTTATTTTCTCTATTTTGGCTCTTTGGAGGGCAGTAACAAAAATTTACTCAGGCTAGCCTAAGTAAATCGAGGAATTTACTATAAGGACTTAGGTTTATCTCTTGTAACCTAAAGGTGGATATGTCAGCCTGACCCTACCAGGGATTAGAACTAGGAACTGGAAAGCCATCCAGAATTGGGATTAGATAAATGGTCTCTTTGAGAACATGTGATCTCACATCTCTGCTTCTTTGTGGATGTATGCTTCATTCTTCATACTGATGAACTTTCTGTTTACACAGGGAAGATATGACTTTACTATTACTCGTTTTATATCATTGTAAAAACCCAATGGAGACAAACTAGAGTCTAAATATTTAGGAGGAAGACTCATATTGGACACTTTGGCTTGAGCCAGATGTGTCTCCAATTGTGACCATAGAGAGCTGAATTAATGTAGTACAGGCTGTGGGAGCCAAATACTGTGAATGAATTGGCAGTTATCAAAGCTGGGAAGCTTGGGCTGTGGAGAAACCTCAAAAAATACCAACTACAATCACAAGCTCTTTTAACTTCATCTATTACCTAGTCACTGCTCCTTCAGTTTATCTTATCATCTATCCCAGGTTACAAGGTTATATTTGTAAACAGGCAAAATTTTTTCTAATTGTCAATTATCTTTTCTTGGATAAGCACTTGGAAGTGCTCTCTACAGCACTTTCCCCTCAAGTCCAAAAGCTTAGGGACATTTACACTTGATATTTCATTCACCTTGGGATATGAAGCTTGAATAAAGATTCAACCCCACAATAGGGCATTTGTTTTACAAGTTGTAGTTCAAAATATGAGAGTGAAAAGATTCATAAGAATGTCTCATTGAATTCCATTTTAGAAGAAGTCCAGCAAGATAATGACCAGCTAGCGAATCACCAGGAATCTCAAAACAAACTCCTTAGGGAAGTTGCATTCAAGAAAAAAAGTCTGACTAAGAAGAAAGGCCATGAATGTAGCTCATTGGGGGAAATAAATGTGAGTACAAAACATGTTCCTTCAAAAAGAAAGCTTAAATTTGATTCACATGGAAAGAGTTTGAAACAGAATTCAGACTTACTTGGTCATATAAGAAACTATGCAAAAAAGAAACCTAATGTAACTAAAGAGCACAAGAAATCTTTCAGCCATAGCTTACCTGATACAAAGAAAAACAAAAATCAAACTGGAAAGAAACAGAAATTATCCAACCATAGCTTATCTAATAAGCATGACAAAACTCAAACTGGCAAGAAACATGAGAAATTATCTCATCATAGCTCATCCCGTACTAAATGCGACAAAATTCAAACTGGAAAGAAACATGAGAAATCATCCAGCCGTAGCTCATCTACTAAGTGTGACAAAACTCAAGCTAAAGCCAAACCCTATGAATGTAATCAATGTGGGAAGGTTCTCAGTCACAAGCAAGGACTCACTGACCATCAGAGAATTCATACTGGGGAGAAACCATATGAATGCGATGAATGTGGGATAGCCTTTAGCCAAAAGTCACACCTCGTTGTGCATCAGAGAACTCACACTGGAGAAAAGCCATATGAGTGTACTCAGTGTGGCAAAGCCCACAGTCATAAACATGCCCTCACTGACCATCTGAGAGTTCATACTGGGGAAAAGCCCTATAAATGTACTGAGTGTGGGAAAACCTTTAGACACAGCTCAAACCTTATTCAACATGTAAGATCTCATACAGGTGAGAAGCCCTATGAATGTAAGGAATGTGGAAAATCCTTTAGGTATAACTCATCTCTTACAGAACATGTGAGGACTCATACAGGTGAAATACCATATGAATGTCATGAATGCGGAAAGGCTTTTAAGTATAGCTCGTCCCTTACTAAACATATGAGAATTCATACAGGTGAGAAGCCCTTTGAATGTAATGAATGTGGGAAAGCTTTCAGCAAGAAGTCACACCTCATTATACATCAAAGAACTCATACTAAGGAGAAACCCTACAAATGTAATGAATGTGGAAAAGCATTTGGGCATAGCTCATCTCTTACTTACCACACGAGAACTCATACAGGTGAAAGTCCTTTTGAATGTAACCAATGTGGAAAGGCCTTCAAACAAATTGAAGGTCTTACTCAACATCAGAGAGTTCATACTGGGGAAAAACCCTATGAATGTAACGAATGTGGGAAAGCTTTTAGCCAAAAGTCACATCTCATTGTACATCAGAGGACTCATACTGGGGAGAAACCTTTTGAATGTAATGAATGTGGAAAAGCTTTCAATGTAAAGTCACAACTTGTTATACATCAGAGATCCCACACTGGAGAGAAACCCTATGAATGTAATGAATGTGGGAAAGCTTTCAAACAAAATGCATCCCTTACCAAACATGTGAAAACTCATTCAGAAGAAAAATCTCAGTGAAATTAATGTGGGAAAACCTTTTAACTAGAGGTTTTATTTAACCTTAGAAGAAGTCTGAATTTTAAGGATGTTAGAAAGCCTTTAATAAGAAGTCACACCTCGTTACATACGAGGGAATTTGAAAATGAATCTTACAGGGAAGCAATGGATGGAGAGTTTAAACTTGATACCAACCTTTTATAGAAAATACTGTTTTAAAAGTACTCAATTATTAATTATTTATGTGTTCAGACCAAAATATAAAGCTTTTAAAAATGTTAATAAGCTGAAAAATCAGAGCAGTAGAGAAGCAAATTACATATGCTAAATTCCTGAGTTGCTTGAGTTTTGTGTACTTAAGCACCGCATATGAGAATTGAATTTGCATATCTGTTAATTTCCATGTATAAATGTATGTGGCCACTGGTATGAGCCTGATCTTTGATATTGTCACCTCTCTCTTTCTTAATGTCTTTGTTAGCTTCTGCATCAGCTGCAAACTTCCTAGAGGTTATTTATGTAAAAAATATTAACAGAAAATTAAGAGAAAAAATGAAAGCAGCTGAGGATGCACAGGCGCTGGTGGGGAATGATGTCCAAGATACATCGTTAAGTGAAAACAGCAGATTGCTGAACTGTGTGTATAGTATGTTCCCACTTTTGTACAAAAGGGAGTGCGTTTGCCTGTCTCTGTGTGTGTATATATGTATGTGTGTATATATGTATATGTATATTTGTATGTAAATAGACTTGGTTTGAAAAAATATATAAGAAACCTTATAGTGGTTTCTATGAGCACAGGAGTACAGGAATGGGAGCTGGGACTGGAGGGAGACCTCCTTTTTATTATATCCTGTATACGAATTTTTGAACAACGTAAATGTATTATTTTCACAACTAAAGTCCTTTTAATATGCATACATCAACACTGATTAAAATTTTCACTGAGCCCACTCCATGGTGTTGTTTACAAAGTAAAAGTTTCTAGGAAGGGTGGTGAATCTGAGGACATGGCATTAAACTTGATATTGAATTCACAAAGACTTTTCCTATCAAACACACGTCCTTTTATTAAAATAATGAATTACAACTATAATTCTGTACTGTGTTTCTTCTATATGCCATTTTTTAAAACGACTGAAGATAAATTTTGATTTTAGGTGAATGAAAGTGCTTTTCTGAACAGTCACTCCGTTTTGTCTCATATTCAGAGCACGTATATACAAACACCTCAATCTGGGGTTTCAAATGTATTGTAACAAATGCCACTACTTCCTGTTCTTGCCCAATAGTAAACATTGCTAATGGGTCACCATACTCATTCTGAGTGAATCTAGACGTGGCCTCAGAATCATTCTTAAGCATGTATTCCAGGGGCACCTGGGTGGCTCAGTTGGTTAAGCGCCCAATTTCAGCTGAGGTCATGATCTCACAGTTTGTGGGTTTGAGCCCCACATCAGGCTCTGTGCTGACAGCTCAGAGCTTGGAGCCTGCTTTGGATTCTGTGTCTCCCTCTCTCTCTGCCCCTCCTCTGCTCATGCTGTGTCTCCCTCACTCTCAAAAATAAGTAAACATTAAAAAAAAAAAAGCATGCATTCCAGAGGTTACTATGGATCAATTTGAGTTTGCACATGAGACATATTTTCCACTGCATACTTATTTATTTTTTTAATTACAAATAATATTTTTTATTAAAATTTTTTTTAACGTTTATTCATTTTTGAGAGACAGAGAGAGACAGAGCATGAGCGGGGAAGGGGCAGAGAGAGGGAGACACAGAATCTGAAACAGGCTCCAGGCTCTGAGCTGTCAGCACAGAGCCCGACATGGGGCTCAAACTCACAAACTGTGAGATCCTGACCTGAGCTGAAGTTGGACGCTCAACCGACTGAGCCACCCAGGCGCCCCTAAAAATAATTTTTTAATGTTTATTTGAGAGAGAGAGAGAGAGAGAGCACAAGCAGGGAAGGGGCAGAGAGAGAGGGAGACACAGAATCCAAAGCAGGCTCCAGGCTCTGAGCTATCAGCACAGAGCCTGCTGCAGGGCTTGAACCCATGAACTGTGAGATCCTGACCTGAGCTGAAGTTGGACACTTAACCGACTGAGCCACCCAGGTGCCCCTATTATTATTATTTTTTATTCACGAGTCATAGATAAAAAATACAGCTGAATTGTATTAAAATTTAAGTTGTTAACACTAAAAACAGTGACTTAAGCACAAAAATGGTTTCATAATATAATGTAATAATAATATTTGGCATGTATGCCACCTTTTACATTTTTACAGCACATTTACTACATTACCTCATTTGTTCTTCAGAAGAAACATACGGGTTAATAAGCAAGACTTTTTTAGTGGTCAGTTCTGCTCAATAAATATTTCATCTGGATACTAGGCTAGTATAATGATGGCCCCTCAGCAAATATGTGGTTAAGTGCCATCTTTGCAAATATTTCCCATTCAAATTCCTGCCTTCTTGATCTCCTCACTTCAGAGAATTAACAGATATAAGTATTGAGAATGAAATGTGTGTGTATATACACGTGTGTGTTGAAAAATCAACTCATGAATGTTATACCCTCATTTCTAAGTAACTTATTTACTTTCAGAGAAGGAAAATGCAATGTGAAAGCCATTTTCCATCAGTAATTTGTAACCAGGTGGAAGCCTGGCACCAAACACAGAATGAATCTTCACTTTCCAGAGCTGTGGAAAGTCTGCACTTTTTAGAAGGATAAAACAGTTGTATGTGATGACTAGGTCAAATTTCCCACACCTTGTGGAGAACCCATAATAGTACCATACCTGGGACAGTGAGGAATATAGGTATGTATGCCTGAGCAGTGGAAATAAGTGTTTGAAAGCCAACGTGTACGGTAAAAAAGGAATTAAATGTTAGCATCAATGACTGAAGAAAGGATGTCTAAAAAATTATTGGAGATGAAGAATGAAAGAAAATAGACATACAGAGGTGAGTTTAAATGATAGCATGTTCAAAATTGACTGGAGGGCTTGTTAAAACACAGACATTAGAAATGGACCCCATCCACAAAGTTTCTGACTCAGTAGGTCTGGGACAGCAGGGGATGGGAGGCTGAGAATTTGCATTTTTAATAACTTCCCAGGAGATGCTGATGGTGCTGGTCTGGGGACCACACTTTGAGAAACACTGGTATAAATCATTGTTAAAATTTAAAAGTATTTGAAAATGTTTCTGAGACATTTCTTTAATATAAAGATAATGTTTATACACACAAATACATATGTTAGAAAATGCAAAATATCACTATCATTATGTGGATGGTGATTCAAGATTGTCAGTTTAAGAGTAAGTTTTATGTTTTTCTAAGTAATTTTTCTATTTTCATGAATTGATTTTATTTTATTGTAATGAGTTTTCATTAGTGGTATGGCCAAGTAGATTCCTACTGATCCTGACCCTCCACAGATAATAGTTATAAACTCTGGAAAACCACACACACACACACACACAACCAATGACCTGAAGGTACTGGAGAGTGAACAAAAGCAGATTATGGAAAAGAGTTGAAATTTGGAAGAAGGGAATGGTAAGTTAGATCACAGCTTTTATCCTGAGGATATGCTAAAGTTGGTGTGGCAGAGGTGGGTAATTTGATAGAAAACATTCAGTCTTTTGGAGATGAAAAAGTACAGGGCTGAGTTTCAGGGAAACCACAGCCACTGAAAAGTGAAAGGAAAATCCCAGAAAAGAAAGACTCAAAGAAGGAGCAACCCAAATTCTGTGAATAAACTGCCCAAATCCCTGTCTGATCTCTGAACCATGCATATTTGGCACAGACTCCTAATGTTTCAACTAAAGACAAGAGAACTGAGCTTTTATTTGTGCTGCTGCCCCACAGAATTAGTTTGAAGTTTGAGTTCAACCATGCTAATTACTTGCTAAAACAAAAATGTTAACACTCTTCAGAGAAATATAACAGAATCCAAACTCTCCACAACTTACCATTCATGATATCTAGGATACAAGAAAAATTTACTTGACAGTTAAACATTTAGGAAAATGTGACCCTATTCAAGAAAAGAGACAACCAATCCAAAAGTTAGGATGAGCATATGAGGATATTAATATAAGTATTATAATACTGCTTAGTGAAATAAAGATATGCTCACAGTGAATACACATTTTTTTTTAATTTTTTTTCAACGTTTTTATTTATTTTTTGGGACAGAGAGAGACAGCATGAACGGGGGAGGGGCAGAGAGAGAGGGAGACACAGAATCGGAAACAGGCTCCAGGCTCCGAGCCATCAGCCCAGAGCCTGACGCGGGGCTCGAACTCAGGGACCGTGAGATCGTGACCTGGCTGAAGTCGGACGCTTAACCGACTGCGCCATCCAGGCGCCCCAAGTGAATACACATTTTTTAAGAACTAAGCAAATAAATAGAAACTGGAGAAAAACCAAAAGAAAACTCTAGAACTTAGAAGTACAATGTCTGAAATTTAAAATTCACTGGAGGGGTGTCTGAGTGGCTCAATTGGTTAAGCATCTGACTTTGGCTCAGGTCATGATCTTGTGGTTTGTGAGTTCGAGCCCCATCTCTGCTGTCAGTGTGGAGCCTGCTTCAGATCATCTGTCCCCCTCTATCTCTGCCCCTCCCCTACTTGCACACTCACTTTCTCTCAAAATTAAAACAAATATTTTAAAAAAGTTTTTTAATTCACTGGATAAGTTTACCAGCAGAATGTAAATGACAGGGAAGTCATTGAACTTGAAATAGGTCAGTAGAAAAAAATTTTTTTAATTTTAAAATTCATAATGGAGGGGTACCTGGGTGGCTCAGACAGTTAAGCATCCAACTCTTGGTTTCAGCTTAGGTCATGATCTCACAGTTTTGTGAGTTCGAGCCCTGTGTGGAGCTATGCTCCGGCAGCACAGAGCCTGTTTGGGGTTCTTTCTCTGCTCTTTCTGCCCCTCCCCAACTTGTGCTGTCTCTGTCTCTCTCAAAATAAATAAACTTAAAAAAATGCATAATAGAAATAGGAAGGGAGATGCAAAAGAAGAAAATCAAAGGAGACAAACAATAGAAATAATAACGTAGTAGACCTAAACCCAATCTTAACAATCACTTTAAAAGTTAGTTGACAAAACTCTCAAATTAAAAGGCAGAGATTTTCATAATGGATAAAAAGGCAAGACCCAGTTTTAGCTCTATACTAAAGATCTATACTTTAAAAAGACACAGAGGGGCGCTGGGGTGGCTTAGTTGGTTAAGTGTCCGACTTTGCCTCAGGTCATGCTCTCGCAGTTCATGAGTTCAAGACCCATGCCGGGATCTGTGCTGACAGCTCAGAGCCTGGAACCTGCTTCAGATGCTGTGTCTCCCTCTCTGCCCCTTCCCCACTTGTGGTCACTCTCTCAAAAGTAAAAATTTTAAATAAATAAATAAAAAGACACAATTAAGTCAAAATTAAATGGATTAAAATGATGTATCACACAAATAGTAAGCATACAAAGGCATAAATGGCTATATTTATAGCAGACAAAACAGACTTTCAATGAAACTATTAACAGATAAAGAGGGCCAATTTAAAAAGATTAAAAGAGGGGCACCTGGGTGGCTCAGTTGGTTAAGCATCCGACTTCAGCTCAGGTCACAATCTTGTGGTCCGTCAGTTTGAGCCCCGCGTCAGGCTCTGGGCTGATGGCTCAGAGCCTGGAGCCTGCTTCCGATTCTGTGTCTCCCTCTCTCTCTGCCCCTCCCCCGTTCATGCTCTGTCTCTCTCTGTCTCAAAAATAAATAAACATTAAAACAATTTTTTTTAAAGATTAAAAGATTAATTCATCAGGAAGACAAAACATTCATAAACATTTATGCACCTAAAACAGAGCTCTAAAGTATAAGGAGCAGACGTGGAAAGAATTAAGGAGACATATAAACGATTCCACAATCATAATTGATTTTCACATCCTTCTATAGGCAGCTGATAAAACAGCTAGACAGAACGTTAGTAAAGACCCTGTTAACTAACTGGTATTTAAATTAAAATTTTTAAAAAAGGAAAAATTAGTAAGCACATATATTACTTAAAGAACATTATGAAACATCTTGACCTAATTGGTGTTTATAGAACATTAACTCTAGGGGCGCCTGGGTGGCTCAGTCAGTTAAGCATCCGACTTCAGCTCAGGTCATGATCTTGTGGTTCAGGAGTTCGAGCCCCACGTTGGGCTCTGTGCTGACAGCTCAGAGCCTGGAGCCTGCTTCGGATTCTGTGTCCCTCTCTCTCTGCTCCTCCCCTGTTCACGCTCTGTCTCGCTCTCTTTCAAAAATAAATCAAAACATTAAAAAAAAAAAAACAGTATCTATGAAAGGAAGGAGGAAATGCAGGATTGGACAAAGGACGAAGTTTACATACATTGCAGGCCCAACAAAGCTTCTGTGAACCTGGTGAAGAGCTCTGAAGTGAGTGTTTTCCCACTCACTGTATTAGGCCTCTGGACCCCCATCTTGCTCATTCACCGGATGCAGGCTGCACTGCAAAGGGCATGACCTTGGGTGAGGGAGCTCTCTGTAATGGAGTCCTAGTTCTAAGTAGCTGACAGCTAGAAGTTGTCTTCTTAGTGCACTCCCCCCAGCCAAACATCAAGTCCTTCCTTAAAGAAGAGTCTGGATATGCAACTTTATGTCTATCATATTACTTCCTTTGCTCTGTTTAGATATACTGGTTTTTATATATCGGTGAAGTACTTCCTCCAGAATTCCTGAGTCCCTTTTTGCCTGTGGAGAGAAGTCAGAAGGGAGAGATTAGTGGGATAAACCACAGCTCCTGCTGCTATAGTGGTCCCAGGGTCATAGTAGATAACTCATCACCTCACTTCTCCACTATCCATTTGCAGCGACCTCTGCTGACCTAAGACACTGGCCAGAATGCCCTTCTCAGACCTGAACCTGTACATTTACAGTCACAGTTGGGCCAGAGGTACTAAGTGGACCACTGAGTTCTATGTTTTCTTCCCTGCCCACATTGTGTGATAGCCCACTTTCTACTGATATCAGGGTTATTTACCTCTTCTGAAATAGTGATGCCTCCTTTTGCCTACTGGTTCTTTGCACACAAAGAGCTGAGAGTATTTACGCATCAACCTGAAGTCCTTGTAGGGGATGCTGATGTAACAGTGGTGGGTGCCATGGGCTTGCTTATGCAGGCTGTTGCTGAATGTACCACTTCCACCTTAAAATGGATGTTTTCTAAACCCACTTAATTCATGATTTGATGGTTTTGACAGGTTCTACCTCACAATGGGTAGTTCTGGTGGAGTAGTCATTTAGTGTCCCATGGGCATGCATTCTGTTTTTACCAGGATGCAATAGTATGCAAGGAGATTTTTTACAAAAGCATCTAATTGTCCACTGCAGATGGCCCAGCCTTGCTCCAAAACTCCAGGAGCCTATGGTGTTCTCCTATTGGGGCTTGCCACAAACTCCACATGGCATCTCTGCCCACCACTGGCACCACCGATACCAAGGGTTAAATAGACATCAGCTGAGTATGTATGTGGCGGTCTATTTCTGGACTCTCTGTTCCATTTACCTATTGATTTACTTTCATGCCAATATTACCTTGCATTGATTCCTGTAAACCAACAGTAAGTTTCGAAGTCAGGTAAAGAAAGTAAGCCCTCCCACTTTGTTTTTCTTTTCTTTTTTTAAAGTTTATTTATTTATTTTGAGAGAGAGAGTAGGGAGGAGAGTGGGAGAGAGAATCCCAAGCAGGCTCCATGCTGTCAGCACAGAGGCTAATGTGGGTCTTGAACTCATGAACTACGAGAGCATGACCTGAGCCAATATCAAGAGTCGGACGCTTTAGCAACTGAGCCACACAGGCGTCCCTGTTTTTCTTTTTTCAAGTTGTTTTGGCACATATTCAATTTGACAGTATTGCTAGATTGTCTGCCACCCACCTATGCATATGGGTGAATAATTGCATACTTGATTTTTTTCATATTGGATACTATCAACTTAAAATTTTCTCAGTATGGGGGTGCCTGGGTGGCTCAGTCGGTTGAGTGTCTGACTTTAGCTCAGGTCATGATCTCACAGTTCGTGAGTTCCAGCCCTGCATCAGGCTGTGTGCTGACAGCTCGGGGCCTGGAACCTGCTTCCAATTCTGTGTCTCCCTCTCTCTCTGTCCCTCTCCTCCTCACGCTCTGTCTCTTTCTCTCAAAAATAAATAAACGTTAAAAAAATTTAAAAAAAAATTTTTTATCAATATGGAAAAGTTCATTGTTTAATTTACATATCTTTAATTATTATTGAGGTACCAGCCTGTTTTTCTATCGGGTTTTTGATCTGTGTCTTTATAGTTGTCTGAAGACATATGTGTCTCAGGAAATAATTCAGTCCTTGACTTGCTTAAATTATTTTGTATATTAAAAATACCAGCTTGTAACCTGATTCATCATCTTTCTCTCCTTTAATATACAAGCTTCTTGAAAATTGGTATTACCTTGGTGTTTCTACTTCCTCAGTCCACATTTATATTTCAGTAGAATTCCATAGGGCTCTGTCTTCATCATTACTGTGAAACAATTTCTAAAAAGGCCATCTTACTCTTATCAAATCCAAGGGACATTTTTTTTCCTTACCGTAGTGGATTTTTGGTTGCATCTGACATTTAATGCTTCCCTCTTCTTGAAATATTTTGCCATTAGTTCCTCTGACGCCATTCCCCCTTGATCTTCTTCTCTCTCCCTCTCTCCTCCGTTCCCATCATCAAGCCCTCTTTCTCTTATCCCTCACCAGTTGGAATTTTCCAGGGCTCCATCCTTGGTGTCTTGTTTTTTCCATTGTAGGTGCTTTCCCTGATTGATTGCATATCCTTTCTAGAATAATCTATAAGAACCACCAGTTTTAGATGTATTTTTATTGTATTTGATTGACTGAAGGCAATATTTGGCTTATAAATTCATATCAAAGTAACTAGCTATCACACATCTGCACACGTCTGCTGCACAGAAGATTCTACACGTTTTTTTCCTCATGTGCATAATGCCATTTCTATGGATTGTCTGGCCCATGTCTCCTCTCACCTTATAAGCCACCTGAGAGTAGAGTGGAATACTAAACAGAAATCCCCCCTCCCCCATCCCCCCACACACATACAGCATGAATAACTTGGAGTATTTGGGCAGTAAGAATTATTTTTATTGTTTAAGCAAGATGAAGTGTCATAAGCTAATGAGAGTAACATAAGAATTCACAAGAAAGTATTCTTAATGTATATGTGTATGACTATAAAGCAAGAAAGTACACTTATTTGGCTTATGAAATAAAATAAAACATCTTTCATGATTTTGTCTATCTATTCTGCTCTGTCTTGTGTATCTCTGTTCCTATCTCTAGGGTGATCACACATCACAGATTGTTCAGGAGAGGCTTTATGTCCCATGTCCAGATATAGTGACTAATTGCACCTCTTTTCACTGTCAAAGCTGTCCTGGTTTGGATGACAAGTTATATTGATAATTATATTAATTATATTTGCCTCTTTACCAAAAGAAATTAATTGATATTCAAAAGACATTCATTAAAGTGTAGTGTAGCATAGTTGGTTAGGAGCATAAGCTCTCAGTCAGACTTTGGGAGTTTACATCTTGGCTGCACCACTAACAAGCTGTGTGACCTTTTGGTGCCTGAAGTTCCTTTTCTGTATAAGGGGATAATAATGGTTTCTCCCTCAGCATGAAATTGGATCAGGGGTCAGAAAACTTTTTTCTGTGAAGGAATAAACAGCAAATATTTTAGACTTGGTGGGCCATATGGTTCTTGTCACAACTACTCAACAGTGTCATTATAGCACAAAAGCAACCATAGACAATATTTAAATGAATGAGCATTATGGTGTTCCAATAAAACTTTATCAAAACAGACAGCAGGCCAGATTTGCCTAAGTGTTGTAGATTGAAGACCCCTGCGTTATTTAAACATGTAAAAAACTATTAATTTAGGACCTCACAAGGCACGAGACTCCCCTGATTTTTGGCATGGAATCTCCCCCCAAAATAGGAGTGTGTGGGTATTCCTAACATAGGGAGCCATCTGAGCAAAGATGTAGAGGTGGGATCACTTTGCTCTCAGGTATGTGACAAGTGGTATATATCTGCTGTTCTGTTGACACTTTCCTTCTTAATCTTGTTTTCCTGACAAACTCCATCCCACACCCCCACCACCACTACCACTCCAGTCCCTGACCAAGTTATTTACCTCTCACTGTGCCCTACGGCACCGGTCATGCCTCTATCAGGTCACTAGTCACACTACATTGTCACTATCAGATTCTGAGCTCGTTCCTTGCATTACCAAGCAAGACAATAACGAATTGTGTGAGTGAAGGAATGAGTGAGCTTTACATTATGGTGGGACTCAATAGACATAAATAGGTTTTTAACAAAAAAGGGAAAACTAGGCTGATACTGACACAGGCTTGCCCTGAGTAGCTGTCAGACCAAAGGGGAGAAAAGACAAACACTGGAAATCCCAGTTCTTGGCAATGATGACTGTCATAGTAGAAGGCATATGCAGCTGTGCCCATGAAAAGGCACAGATGACAGGGGACTCTGGGAAAAAACTTAAAACAGGATATTGGCTCCCAGTTTTGAAGCATGAATAGAAGTTTTCCTGACATATGGTTGGGAAGGACATTCCAGAAGCATCATGGCCACTGTATATGACTTTAAAGAGCTGAGTGAACCCCAAGAATTAATCCATGGTGTCTTTAGGCATTAGTTAGGGCTGGATATTCTGTAGTGATGTTCAAAGACAGACTAAGACATACTAAAATTTTTAAGTTTATTTGAGCAAAAACTCTCTAATTGGGCAGCACCAAACCACAAGGGGTAAGAAGTGCTCCAATGACAAGAGCTAGAGGCAAGACTTTTATAGAGAAGTCGCAGAAGCAAAGCAAGGAAATTATTTGATTGCCTATAGTTTAAACAGTTGTCTTATTTGGGAAAGCCTCATTTGTGATTGGTTGGCCTTAGGTTTTGATTTCGTAACCTTGAGGCATTTACAGGCTTAGGTTTTGGTTTGCTTGGGAGGGTTGCTAAGGCATTCAAACCACCTGAGTCTAATAGTCTCCTTGTTTAATTATTTAACAGTAATAACACTATTACATGGTATTTATTATTTGTTAAAAACTGCGCAGATTCTGAAGTGCTTTCAGCAAACATTGAAACACCCAAATGAATATTTCACAACCTTCCTCTTCTTGACAAATGAGAGAACTGAGGGAAAGCAGCTGGCCCAAAGCCACAGAGCAAGTTCAAGACCAGGTTGAGAGGAGGTTTCAGGGGTTTTGGATTATCCTTCAGAGTTTATCCTCAAACACTTCTCCTCTGCTGCCATCTGAGGTGTCTTTAGCAGTGGCTGAGTTTTCCCATCCCAATCTGGGACAGCATTCCCAGGAGGGGAACATTTGAATTCCATTTTCCAGGATGACTGGCTGGAGGTCACCAGATGAAAGCATTCTATTCTGACTTTCCCTCTCCCAGTGCTCTGTCTCAGGGAGAATACTGCTCCATCCTGACTTTTCCACCCCAATTGAAACCTAAATTAAATAACCTACCTCAGTAAGCATATTTTATCATTATTATACCTAATCTTGGGGAAGTGAGGCAATGTGTTGTAGATCAACTGACTCTGGCTGAGCCTCACGCTCCTCTTTGGCTTATAAGGGGAGCGGCTTCTCCTATTCCCCCACCCCACTTCCCCATCTTTATTTGCACCTTGCACTGCGTGTCTCTTTTCTACACATCTTAGCGGGAGCGGTTCCCTGACTCTATCCTCAGAAACCTGGGATTCTTTGTTGCTCCCGCATTGTCCCAGTACATCTTTTCTGTAGCTCCCGTATTCCACTTCTACCTTGCCTTGCTCTCAGGATTCTCTGCTGTACGGCACTAACACCTACTCGAAATATGGCGCCTCCCATTCCGTCACACTCTCCGCTCACTACGCGCAGCCATATTAATCTTCCTGGCTCAGCCCGACTAAACACCTGGAAAGTCTCGCGATAGAAGCAGGTCGAGGGCTGCTCCTGCTTCCGCCGTTAACACCGGAGAGTCCGCATCCCTCACGGTGGGAGGGGGTGGCCTTGTCGCTCAGCTGAGGTCCCCGCAGGAGAGGCTGGGAGTTGAGGGGTCCGGTTCACAGAAAACGAGGTTTCAGTCACTGGCTGCGGTATTGGGAGTAAGGCATCATGTTTGATCAGCGATTGAGCATCTCTAGCGGTCCGTAATTTTCGGTCTTTGGTTAGTAATTAAGCGGGCCTGCCCCAAATCACGATTGCCGCCCGGTATAGGTTGGTATTTAGTGATGCTGCTGGTAGTAGTGGACTCTGAGGAGGGTCAGCGACTGATTGGGAATTTGTGGGACTAGTGACGGAGGGTGTCTTTGTGATTCTGAGTCCCTCGGGTTGGGGTTACATAGAAATCAATGGTTGGGCCCTGAAGACAGATATCCGTCTTTAGGGTTATGTTAGGTCAATGTGTGGGGGGCTGTATTGGGCAGCTGTTAGGAGCTTGTGTGATAGCTTAGGGAGCAGGTGGTTTGTGACTAGTGATTGGGGCTCCAGCCCTGAATTGTAACGGTTTGCATTCAGGCTGCATTCCACACGCATATTGTGCTGGGTTTTCTTGCATGGGTTTATGCTTGTAAGGATGTGAGGGTCAGGGAGAGTTCCCATCCTTCCCCCAAAGGTTTTGTTTCCACTCTTGGATCTATCTGGTCAATAGACTTGAGGCAGTTTATATTCTCTGCTACTGTCTGGTAGCTAGCTAAGTACTTCAAGCCAAAGTCTCTCAAAAACCCTATCTCAAAGCTCCTTTGCTTTCTCCCTATCTTCTTTCAATGCATGTGCTCTCTCTGGACAGTTTCAACCACACTCATTGCATCACCTTCCACCTTGAAAGCCATGACTTGCCAATCTATAGCACCAGCCTAGACATTTCTAGTAAGCTCCAGATTCACAGTAGCCAGCTGTCTCCTACACATCTCTGTGGGGTTCACTCACAGAACCTCAATCTTAACATGATAGAAATAGAATATATCTTCTTAGTTCTCCATACTTCACCTGCTCATCCTACTATGTTCATCATCATGAAGAGTCACCCTTACTTCAGATGGCCATAGTAAAAATTCTATAGACATCTAGTTTTCTCCCCAGCCTTCTTCTCCCCATGTCCAATCAATCTTCTGATCATGGTGATTTAGCCTCCCTGACATCTCTCCAGTTTGTCCTCCCCATTCCCACTGCTGTGGTCCTAGTTCAGACTGCATCTTCCCTTGCCCTAAATTTGTATCAGGAAGCCCTTGTAGCAGAGTGTTGCAAACTAAGGGAAAGTCAGAGGAAGGAATAGCTGATTCTATCCAGGAAAGGCTTTCTAGAGGAGGTGACATTTGAACTGAGCCTATACATTTGAAGTGGTCCTATAAGTCTATTGATGACAGTGACTGTTACAGTTGATTAAATGTATCAAGCTAGTGAATTGTGCCCTTTAGGACTTCATTGATAAGAGTTTGGGTTAAGAGGTCAGTAGGACAATAGCTGCTAAAAATAACAATCTTCTTTTTTTAATTTAAAAAGTAGCCGTTTATTTTAGAAAAACTGGAAAATGAAAATGCTAAATACAAGTCAATAGAAATCACTTTTAATCCTACCACCAAAGGTAACCATAACATTTTGATGTATGTCCTTTCAGAAATATTTTTGTTCCTTTCAAATATATTTCTTTTCAGTATATATATTGTTTTATAACCTATTTTTCTTCCTTTGTAATACAACAAGAACATTTTTCCAAGTCTGCAAATTCTTCTCTAAGATACTTTAATGATTGTCTAGTATTCTGTCCTTCCATAACTGATTTAACCAGTCCCTATTGTTGAACATCTAGGTAGTGATAAAGCAGCATTGTGATGAATATCCTTGCATATATATCTTTATGTGTGTCCTTGCTTTGTTTTTTTTTTTTTTTTTTAGGATAAATATCTAATTATAGATTTATGGGGCCAAAGGAGGAGGAGAAACTTTTTAAATGTATAAAGGAATACACATTCACAAAGGTAAAACATACCATGACCTGGCCTGACCTTTTCAGAACTGTAAGTTAATAAGTTGATGTTATCACAGCATAATCTTTTGTGGTCTCTCTGAAAGACACTTTTGAAAGGGGCAGGAATTCACAGGGCAGGCCCAGACTCTTAAGGTGGTCTTCTTTTTATCCCCTCCCTGCTCATCCCAGCTCTGTCTTTACAGATATCTGTGCCTTCTGAAGAGCAACAGAAAATGACCAAGTCTCAGGTAAGTGAGTTATTTATACCCCATTTTGTTTTCCATTGTATTTGAGGCAGTTTAAAAGAATTAACTCAATTAAATGAAAAAAATGTAAATAGAAATCAGGGAAAATAAAACAGAAGGTCTAGACCAAGGAAATGCGAAATATAGTGATACAAGTTCATAGTTTTTCATAGTTCATTAAAGTTGAGCATATCATCTGCAAAGATATGATTTACATTACACATTATGATATTTTCTTGAGGGAATGAAAGCATTTTTGTCATTTAGGTTTAAAGTTATTCTCTTGATGGGTCTGCATACATATGATATAGTAGGCAGTATCCTTAACACTTAACCAACCCTTGATAAATTCTGTAGGAGGCTTCTCCATAGCTATTTCTTAAACCGTCGCTCAAAATAGCAATAGGGCATAATAACAAGGCATAATCCAATTTGAAGGCAGTAAAATCATGGGGCCCAAGTACATAGCTGCCAAAAAATTTACCTTGATCCACAAATTAAAGGTTGTAAAATTGGTCCAAGGAATTAACATTATTAAAGATCATAATAGTATCAATTTTAATTTGCAGTTTTTAACCAATAAATAATCAAATATTTTTCCTTTAAAATGCAATAGGTTGAGACCCTCAAAGTGTATATCAAGTGAGTATGCCTCGTGGATAGTGGAAATCAAGTGAATTTGCTCGTTTCTGTTGGTTTATTGCTCAGCTAAACACTGCTAGCAAACATCTTAATGGTTATGATTGTCATATGGTTTTAAATGTTTTTATTTGAAGGCATATATTATTGAATTTTTATCTATAATATTCCATTGGTTATACCCACCATGTAGCACACAGTTGGAGTGAGTATAGTCGTCTTCAAAGTGGGGAGCATCCATTCCTAGAAGATGGGCAAGATGATGCACTGGGGTATGGGGAGAAAAGAGAATTACATACATATATTCTTAATGTCATAATATCTCAGTGTTGAAGTGTTTGTATATAATCTATGGGGTTTTTTTTGAAAAAGGTATGTATTATTGATGTACGTGCTTGTTTTTTTAACTGAAAAATATCAAGAGTCACCTCACTAGAACAAAAGACACTCCTATCACCCAAGAAATTCCGAGGATTTTAGGAGCCCTGTGTCAAGAACCAGAGTCAAAGACCAAATACTAGAACGAAAGATGCTTATCACACCTTTATTGCTTAGGAAATTACAAAAATTTTAGGAATTCTGACTAGGAGCCAGGGATGAAGACCAAAATATATATTTCTTATTGTATCACAGTATCCAGTGTCTGATTTTAAAAGTCTGGGGACTACTGGGTTATGTACCTGTACTTCTGCACCCAATTCTAATGTGTGGCGGTTCTTTCCTATACCACCGAGCAATCTTCTGACACCAGCTGGCTGTCCTACAATTCAGCTCAATTTTGACACTACCTGATGAAGTTTGGGGGTGATGGTGGGGTGGTCTGGAGCCAACGGCCAAGAAAGAATTCTTGAAGATGTCTTTGGTGCAAAAAGGTGATCTTATCAAAGCATGGGAACAGGGCCTGTGGGTAGAAAGAGCTGCACTGGGTCATGACGGGTAACTCATTATATGCCCTCAGGTTGGGAGAGGATCAGGGTAGAGTAAGTCTCTAAGGAATTTTGGAAGCAAGGTTCCAGGACCTTGAGGGGCTAGCTGTTGCTAGGGAAGTGCCATTTATTACTGTCTAATAAAACCACAGTCATGAGAACCTTCTGATATATATCAGGGGGCCATAAGCTTGGAGTATGATTGCCAGCATATATCTTGGGGCAGTTGAGATAAAGGAAATAGACTTACAGGATCCTCGAGGTTGGGATAATGTTAAGCTAATGTTCTCTTTTGCCCCCAGCAATGGGTCATCCTTGAGGCAGGTGAGCTTCTAGAGGGAGGTCACTCTGCTAATCTCAAGGACTTGTCAGTGGGCTATAGGCAGTAAGGGAATTTTTCAGTTGCCTTAGTTTCCCACATTACCATGGCAAGCACTTAAACCCCTTTCCTTTGTTCTTGGGTAGCTAGCAGTGTCCAAGAATATCACACATATTCCGCTGGGTGGGAGGGATGGTGTGCCAGCCTGTATTTTGCCCCCAGCTTGCCGCATGCTCCCTCATCACTACCCACCTAGAGGTAGTATCAGATACTATAGGTCAAGGGCTCCCACAAGACTGCCCTTCACTTCAGATTCTGATCGGTAGAGAAAAATCTGTTGTAAGATGGCCGACAGGACTGATAGAAAAATTCCAGTCCCCGACCAAAGACTCCCCTTCCAGGTTCTTCTTCCTACTCTGCTTGCCGCACACATGCACCAGATTAGTACTAATGCGGAATGTGGAAGTAACAGACTATAAATTGTTCCTCCCTGTTCACTCAGGGCTCAGACCTCTGGAGAGTGATCTCCTGTAGCGTGTTGTTGTGAAATAAACCTCCTGCCTTCCAAGATCTCTGAGTACCATTTGGTTCTTCTGCTGGGTGATCCAGACCAGGTTCCATTACACGGTCACTAGTCTTAAGTTGTTACCTCTGCTTCTGACTGACTAGCTATAAACAGAGGTTCCCACAACCCCCTCCTTTGGTTTTATTAATTTGCTAGAGTGGCTCATAATGAGGACTCAGAAAACCAATTTACCCACTAGATTGCCAGTTTATTACAAAGGATATTAAAGGATACAAATCAACAGTCAGATGAAGACATATATAAGACAGGGTCCTGAACAAAGAAGAATGGAGTTCAAGGCCTGGCACCTGGCACATGGCATGTGGAAGCATTCTGGTTTATGAACTTGGAGGTTCTCTGAATTCTCTCCACTTGGGTCTTTGTGGAGGCTTTATTACATGGGCATGATTGATTAAATCATTGGCCATTGGTGATCCATTGAACCTCCCAACTCCACCTCCCTCTCCAAAAATCAGGAGTAGGACTGGAAGTTTCAATTCTCTACTCTTGGTTGGCTCCCCTGGTGACCAGCCACCCTCTCCTTAGGTGCCCACCCCCCCACCCCCCCCCCACCCCCCCCCCCCCCCCGCAAGCCATCTCATTAACATAATAAGAGAACTTTATCGCTTTCGGCACAGGAAATTCCAAGGGTTTTAATTTTTTTTATGCTTATTTTTGAGAGAGAGGGAGACACAGAATCCAAAGAAGGCTCCAGGCTCTGAGCTGTCAGCACAGAGCCTGACTCGGGGCTCGAACCCACGAACCATGAGACCATGGTTAGCAGAAGTCGGATGCTTAACCACCGACGTAGCCACCCAGGCACCCCTCCAAGGGTTTTAGGAGCTCTATGCTAGGAACTACAAAGACCAAATATAAATTTATTATAAATCACATTATGACTGTACTTTTGGTACTGTAACCGAACTAACATGAGTTTGCTCCTTGGTGAATCAGAGATAGAAACTACACCAGGTAGAGTTATTGCACAAAGGAAACTTTTATTTGCAGTAAATAAGGAGATCCCAGGGAATAACTTCCAAAGCTGTGACACCCTGAGCAGGGGTGTGTGGGCTCTTTTTATTTAGGGTTTAGGATGAATATTCAGAAAGTGGAGCTTTGCCATTGCATGTAAAGGCAGGCAGAAGTTTGTAGAGGCGTACTTAGAAAGCATGCCTATGCATGCATCATATGTTAACCTTGAGGAAGCTTGTGCTTCTTTTAGGACAGACACTTTAACATTATAGTGGAGAAGTCAGACAAGGGTAAGGGGCTGTGGGCAAGCTCTGAGAGCCAGTAAAAACTGGATGGGGTCTTGGGTTCCTTACCTTGGGTAAGAAATTCAGGGCCTTGCTTACTTTTGAAACAGCACTGGGAGTTTTACCATTGATTTATGGTTAGGCTGTTTCCTAGCCTGGTAGAGACTGTTAGTTTTCTGCATTCCCTTTGTTCCCTTAAAATCCTTAACTACTGAGGTTTTTGCATTTAATTCTAACCTTAGGAAGCTCTGCAAGAAATGTGCACAGGCAAGTAGAAGCCAGAGGGCGTAGATGGAGGGAAAACAGTTGGGGGCCTAAAATGACTTCTCACAGAAGCTCTGTCTTGTCTTTCTTTTTCTGGGGACCTTTAACTCCTTCTGCTTCCAGTACCAGTGTATCTCCTCATTTCTGGACATCGTTTTCCTCTATCCCATCTCAACCAACTTCCATAGTCCTATTCTAGATATATAATCACCAGTAACTGTAACCTCCAAGCATTTCATTCTGGCCATTATTTCTGTTTCTGGTTTGTTTACGGTAGTACCTTGACTCCAGTAATTCTCCACTTCCATCCAAAGCTCCGACCCATTGATCCTCCACTTTTTCAGTGTCCTTTCCACCCCACTCCCTACTTTTTACTTCTCGCTTTTCTCAGCATGAATTCCATGCCTCATGGTTTTTGCCTGAGCCACCGTCATCCCACTGAAATCTAATTGCCTAGTCATTATTGCCACTTGGCCAGATCTACAAGATCTATTATAATATGCTATCTCAAAGTTAATTTGGACCAATAGAATTTTTATGGTAAAATGCATATAACATAAAATTTTCCATTTTAATCATTTTTAAGTGTGCAGTTCAGTAGTATTAATTATGTTCACAATGTGTGAATCCATCACCACTATTTCCAAAACTTTTTCATCACTCCATACAGAAACTCTGTACCCATTGAGCGATAACTCACTTTTCTACCTTACCCCCACAGCCCTCGGTCACCTCAAAACTACTTCTGGCTCTGTGAGTTTGCTTATTCTAGATATTTCATATAATTGGAGAGGGGGGAAACACAGAATCCGAAGCAGGCTCCAGGCTCTGAGCTGTCAGCACAGAGCCTGACATGAGGTTCCAACTCATGAGCCATGAGATCATGACCTGAGCCAAAGTCGGGACTGAGCCACCCAGGCACCCCTGTTCTCTAGAGCATTTTAAAGCAAATCCCATGTATGGCGTTTCATCAGTATATACTTGTTTTACAGATTTTTGTTGTCTTCATTTTATGAACTGATACTGGTTTTCCCTATAGTGGTTTCCTTTTAAAATCATGAATTTAAGTCAAAAAGTTGAATTGAAACTCTTAAGTCAGTAATAGTGCAAGTGACATGCAGATATGTAAAAATTGTGAAAGCAGCATATGAATAAATGATTTCTGAGAGCATTATTCTGAAGTACTTAAAATTCCTTGAGTTTGCCATGTTCTTTTTTCATGTCGCCATAGCTTTTTTCATACTCCTTTCTCCATCTAGAATGATCTTTCTTCCTCTTCCATATCTTACTGGAGTTTACGCCATTCATTTTTTACATTTCAAAAAAGTTATTTTATCTTTACTTTTTTAAAATTATTTTTACATTTTTCATTATTCATTTTGCCTAACTACATCTTCTACAAAGCCCAACTCAACCTCCCAAAATAGAATCATTCTTTCTTTCCTATTTGTATTATAACTTATTTAACACCCTGTAGCTTTTATATATTTACTTGTTTGCCTCCATCTACTAGTCTGTAAACTTCCTGTCTTTTGTTCATACTAGTATTCTGAGCACCAAATAATGCTGGCTGTGTGGTTGCCTAATAAGTGCTTATTGATGGAAAGAGAGGATGAATGATTCTCCATAGCAAAGGTTTCCTAATAGGTGTTCTGCTTCTCCCACATAGTAAAACTGGCCTCATAGTATAAACATCTTTAATTTATTAAGATGGACTCTGCATGATTAAAACAGCAGTGACTCCTGGCACATGCTTTACACATCACCTAGCGTTTTTCACTTTAGATTGAACAGGAACGTCCTGTACAGAGATTTGTGTCATTCAAGGATGTGACTGTGGACTTCACTTGGGAGGAGTGGCAGCAGCTGGATTCTGCTCAAAGAAACCTGTACAGGGATGTGATGCTGGAGAACTATAGCAACCTTGTCTCAGTGGGTAAGTGTCATAGACTCTGAGTCTAGAGTTCTTTCTTGGCCAGCAAGAAAGCAGAGACAGGATTAAAATATGAGAGATGGCTAATGTCCGGGAAAAGACAAGAGCCCCAAATAAGGGACCTTGCTCCGTATGTATTAAGATCAGAAGGCTTACAAATGTGATGGGCATGCATGAAGAGACAATGAATCTTTGAACATTAACTCATGGGCATGAGGGAAAGGGGGTTTTGAAGATATACGGTGTTTGGGGGTTTGGCTCAATATAAAACAAAATCCTGGCACCAGGCAGATGGGCAGATGGTTAACAGCAGACAGGAGGCGCTGTGTCTGTTGATCTTAGCTAGCCCAGGGGATAAGACAGATAGAGCACCTCAGGGTTAACAAGGCACCTTTCTTTTGTTAATAGGCTCCCTTCTGGGCAGCATCACCTGCAGCACAGCAGTCTATAGCCCTATTTACCTGTTTACCTAATTTGGTCCTTCCTGTGAAAGCAGCTTTCTGCCATAGTACTAAATTGGGGGTGCTTTTTCCCTGAATACCTAATCTTGCTTACCTCATATACTTTTGTATAGGGGGTTTTTGCCCCCCTTTCTGTTCTGGGGGCATTTCCCCCCCCACCCCGTTTTATTCTGGGGGCCTAATCTTGTTTACCCAAGCTTGGGTGTGAGCATCCCATGGCTTTGTAATTCTTTATGCCTTGTTAGCCCATCAGTACAGGCTCAGGGAATTCCTAAGCTTATTCCTCACAGGTAAGGACATCACTCAGAGGGTACTAGGGACTAATTACCTATTGCTATGTAACAATCACTTCAAAATTTAGTAACTTATTATTTTTTTTCAACGTTTATTTTTGGGACAGAGAGAGACAGAGCATGAACGGGGGAGGGGCAGAGAGAGAGGGAGACACAGAATCGGAAACAGGCTCCAGGCTCCGAGCCATCAACCCAGAGCCTGACGCAGGGCTCGAACTCACAGACTGCGAGATCGTGACCTGGCTGAAGTCGGACACTTAACCGACTGCGCCACCCAGGCGCCCCAAAATTTGGTAGCTTAAAACAAACAATTTTTACTAACAATTTCTGTAGGTCAGGAATTTGGAAGGGCTTAGCTGGGTGGTTCTGGCATGTGGTCCCCTATGGTTGTAATCAGATATTAGCAGGGACTGCAGTTATCTGAAGGCTTGACTGACAGAGTAGGATCCATTTCTTTTCTTTACTTTTTTTTTTTAAAGAAGTTGCAATTTATTTATTTTTAATTAAAAAAATTGTTTGTTTGTTTTTTTTTTTAAATATGAAATTTATTGTCAAATTGGTTTCCATATAACACCCAGTGCTCATCCCAACAGGTGCCCTCCTCAATGCCCATCATCCATCCTCCCCTCCCTCCCACCCCCCCCATTAACCCTCAGGTTATTCTCAGTTTTTAAGAGTCTCTTATAGTTTGGCTCACTCCCTCTCTAACTTTTTTTTCCCTTAGCCTCCCCCATGGTCTTCTGTTAAGTTTCTCAGGATCCACATAAGAGTGAAAACATATGGTATCTGTCTTTCTCTGTATGACTTATTTCACTTAGCATAACACTCTCCAGTTCCATCCACGTTGCTGCAAAGGGCCATATTTCATTCTTTCTCATTGCCATGTAGTACTCCATTGTGTATATAAACCACAATTTCTTTATCCATTCATCAGTTGATGGACATTTAGGCTCTTTCCATAATTTGGCTATTATTGAAAGTGCTGCTATAAACATTGGGGGTACAAGTGCCCCTATGCATCAGCACTCCTGTATCCCTTGGGTAAATTCCTAGCAGTGCTATTGTTGGGTCATAGGGTAGATCTATTTTTAATTTTTTGAGGAACCTCCACACTTTTCCAGAGCGGCTGCACCAGTTTGCATTCCCACCAACACTGCAAGAGGGTTCCCGTTTCTCCACAACCTCTCCAGCGTCTATAGTCTCCTGATTTGTTCATTTTGGCCACTCTGACTGGCTTGAGGTGATATCTGAGTGTAGTTTTGATTTGTATTTCCTTGATGAGGAGCGACGTTGAGCATCTTTTTATGTGCTTGTTGGCCATCCGGATGTCTTCTTTAGAGAAGTGTCTATTCATGTTTTCTGCCCATTTCTTCACTGGATTGTTTGTTTTTCAGGTGTGGAGTTTGGTGAGCTCTTTATAGATTTTGGATACTAGCCCTTTGTCTGATATGTCATTTGCAAATATCTTTTCCCATTCCGTTGGTTGGCTTTTAGTTTTGTTGATTGTTTCCTTTTCAGTGCAGAAGCTTTTTGTCTTCATGAGGTCCCAATAGTTCACTTTTGCTTTTAATTCCCTTGCCCTTGGGGATGTGTCAAGTAAGAAATTGCTACAGCTGAGGTCAGAGAGGTTTTCTCCTGCTTTGTCCTCTACGGTTTTGATGGTTTCCTGTCTCACATTCAGGTCCTTTATCCATTTTGAGTTTATTTTTGTGAATGGTGTAAGAGAGTGGTCTAGTTTCATCCTTCTGCATGTTGCTGTCCAGTTCTCCCAGCACCATTTGTTAAAGAGACTGTCTTTTTTCCATTGGATATTCTTTCCTGCTTTGTCAAAGATTAGTTGGCCATACTTTTGTGGGTCTAATTCTGGGGTTTCTATTCTATTCCATTGGTCTATGTGTCTGTTTTTGTGTCAATACCATGCTGTCTTGATGATTACAACTTTGTAGTAGAGGGTAAAGTCTTGGATTGTGATGCCTCCTGCTTTGGTCTTCTTCACTACCACTTTGGCTATTCGGGGTCTTTTGTGGTTCCATACACATTTTAGGATTGCTTGTTCTAGCTTCGAGAAGAATGCTGGTGCAATTTTGATTGGGATTGCTTTGAATGTGTATGTAGATTGCTTTGGGTAGTATTGACATTTTAACAATATTTATTCTTCCAATCTATAAGCATGGAATGTTTTTCCATTTCTTTATATCTTCTTCAATTTCCTTCATAAGCTTTCTATAGTTTTCAGCATACAGATATTTTACACCTTTGGTTAGGTTTATTCCTAGGTATTTTATGCTTCTTGGTGCAATTGTGAATGGGATCAGTTTCTTTATTTGTCTTTCTGTTGCTTCATTATTAGTGTATAAGAATGCAGCGGATTTCTGTACATTGATTTTGTATCCTGCGACTTTGCTGAATTCATGTATCAGTTCTAGCAGACTTTTGGTGGAGTCTATCAGGTTTTGCATGTATGAGATCATGTCATCTGCAAAAAGTGAAAGCTTGACTTCATCTTTGCCAATTTTGATGCCTTTGATTTCCTTTTGTTGTCTGATTGCTGATACTAGCACTTCCAACACTGTTAAACAACAGTGGTGAGAGTGGACATCCCTGTCGTGTTCCTGATCTCAGGCGGAAAACTCTCCGTTTTTCCCCATTGAGGATGATGTTAGCTGTGGGCTTTTCATAAATGGCTTTTATGATATTTAAGTATGTTCCTTCTATCCCGACTTCCTCAAGGGTTTTTATTAAGAAAGGATGCCGAATTTTGTCAAATGCTTTTTCTGCATCGATTGACAAGATCATATGGCTCTTATCTTTTCTTTTATTAATGGGATGTATCACATTGATTGATTTGTGAATGTTGAAGCAGCCCTGCATCCCAGGAATGAATCCCACTTGATCATGGTGAATAGTTCTTTTTATATGATGTTGAATTCGATTTGTTAGTATCTTATTGGGAATTTTTGCATCCATATTCATCAGGGATATTGGCCTGTGGTAATCTTTTTTTGCTGGGTCTCTGTCTGGTTTAGGATCAAAGTAATACTGGCTTCATAGAATGAGTCTGGAAGTTTTCCTTCCCTTTCTATTTTTTGGAATAGCTTGAGAAGGATAGGTATTATCTCTGCTTTAAATGTCTGGTAGAATTCCCCTGGGAAACCATCTGGTCCTGGACTCTTATTTGTTGGGAGATTTTTGATTCAATTTCTTTGCTGGTTATGGGTCTGTTCAAGTTTCCTATTTCTTCCTGTTTGAGTTTTGGAAGTGTGTGGGTGCTTAGGAATTTGTCCATTTCTTCCAGGTTGTCCAGTTTGTTGGCATATAACTTTTCATAGTATTCCCTGATAATTGCTTGTGTTTCTGAGGGATTGGTTGTAATAATTCCATTTTCATTCATGATTTTATCTATTTGAGTCATCTCCCTTTTTTTTTTGAGAAGGCTGGCTAGAGGTTTGTCAATTTTGTTTATTTTTTCAAAAAAACCACCTCTTGGTTTCATTGATCTGCTCTACAATTTTTTAAAATTCTATATTGTTTATTTCTGCTCTGATCTTTATTATTTCTCTTCTTCTGCTGGGTTTGGGTGTCTTTGCTGTTCTGCTTCTATTTCCTTTAGGTGTGCTGTTAGATTTTGTATTTGGGATTTTTCTTGTTTCTTGAGATAGGCCTGGATGGCAATGTATTTTCCTCTCAGGACTGCCTTCGCTGCGTCCCAAAGCGTTTGGATTGTTGTATTTTCATTTTCATTTGTTTCCATATATTTTTTAATTTCTTCTCTAATTGACTGGTTAACCCATTCATTCTTTAGTAGGGTGTTCTTTAACCTCCATGCTTTTGGAGGTTTTCCAGACTTTTTCCTGTGGTTGATTTCAAGTTTCATAGCATTGTGGTCTGAAAGTGTGCATGGTATGATCTCAATTCTTTTATACTTATTAAGGGCTGTTCTGTGACACTGTATGTGATCTGTCTTGGAGAATGTTCCATGTGCACTCAAGAAGAAAGTATATTCTGTTGCTTTGGGATGCAGAGTTCTAAATATATCTGTCAAGTCCATCTGATCCAATGTATCATTCAGGGCCCTTGTTTCTTTATTGATCCTGTGTCTAGATGATCTATCTATTGTTGTAAGTGGGGTGTTAAAGTCCCCTGCAATTACCACATTCTTATCAATAAGGTTGCTTATGTTTGTGATTGTTTTATATATTTGGGGTCTTCTGTATTCGGTGCATAGACATTTATAATTGTTAGTTCTTCTTGATGGATAGACCCTGTAGTTATTATATAATGCCCTTCTTCATCTCTTGTTACAGCCTTTAATTTAAAGTCTAGTTTGTCTGATGTAAGTATGGCTACTCCAGCTTTCTTTTGACTTCCAGTATCATGATAGATAGTTCTCCATCCCCTCACTTCCAGTCTGAAGGTGTCCTCAGGTCTAAAATGAATCTCTTGCAGACAGCAAATAGGTGGGTCTTGTTTTTTTTATCCATTCTGATACCCTATGTCTTTTGGTTGCAGCATTTAGTCCATTTACATTCAATGTTATTTTTGAAAGATACGGGTTTAGAGTCACTGTGATGTCTGTAGGTATCATGCTTGTAGTGATGTCTCTGGTACTCTGTGGTCCTTGCAACATTTCACTCACAGAATCCCCCTTAGGATCTCTTATAGGGCTGGTTTAGTGGTGATCAATTCCTTCCGTTTTTGTTTGTTTGGGAAGACCTTTATCTCTCCTATTCTGAATGATAAGCTTGCTGGATAAAGAATTCTCGGCTGCATATTTTTTTCTGTTCATCACATTGAAGATTTCCTGCCATTCCTTTCTGGCCTACCAAGTTTCAGTAGATAAGTCTGCCACTGGTCTTATCGGTCTCCCTTTATATGTTAGGGCACGTTTATCCCTTACCGCTTTCAGAATTTTCTCTTTATCCTTGTATTTTGCCAGTTTCACTATGATATGTCGTGCAGAAGATCGATTCAAGGTACGTCTGAAGAGAGTTCTCTGTGCCTCTTGGATTTCAATGCCTTTTTCCTTCCCCAGATCAGGGTAGTTATCAGCTATGATTTGTTCAAGTACACCTTCAGCCTCTTTCTCTCACTCTTCCTCTTCTGGAATTCCTATTATACGGATATTGTTCCATTTGATTGCATCACTTAGTTCTCTAATTCTTCCCTCATACTCCTGGGTTTTTTTTATCTCTCTTTTTCTCAGCTTCCTCTTTTTCCATAATTTTATCTTCTAATTCACCTATTCTCTCCTCTGCCTCTTCAGAGGCTGCCTCTGGCGAGCTGTGGTTGCCTCCATTTTATTTTGCACCTTATTTATAGTATTTTTTAGCTCCTCATGACTATTTCTTAGTCCCTTGATCTCTGTAGCAATAGATTCTCTGCTGTCCTGTATACTTTTTTCAAGCCCAGCAATTAATATTATGACTATTATTCTAAATTCATGGTCCGTTATATTGCTTAAATTGTTTTTGATCAATTCATTAGCTGTCGCTACTTCCTGGAGTTTCTTTTGAGGAGAATTCTTCTGTTTCATCATTTTGGATAGTCCCTGAGGTGGCGCAGAACTGCAGGGCACTTCCCCTGTGCTGTCTGGAGTAACTTGTGTTGGTGGGCGGGGCCGCAGTCAGACTGATGTCTGCCCCCAGCCCACTGCTGGGGCCACAGTCAGACTGGTGTGTACCTTATCTTCCCCTCTCCCAGGGGCAAGTTCACTGTGGAGTGGTGTGGCCCCTGTCTGGGCTACTTTCACAATGCCAGGCTTGTGGTGCTGCTTTGATGGGATCTGGCATATTAGCCGGGGTGGATCTGCAGAGTGCACAGGGGCGGGAGGGGTAGGCTTAGCTCACTTTGCCATTGGTGGTCCCCTGTGGGAGGGGCCCTGCAGCACCAGGAGGAAGGCAGACCCATTGGAGGGATGGATCCACAGAAGCACAGCATTGGGTGTTTGCGGTGCAAGTAAGTTCGGTGACGGGAACTGGTTCCCTTTGGGATTTCGGCTGGGGGATGGGAGAGGGAGATGGCACTGGCCAGCACCTTTGTTTCCTGCTAAGCTGAGCTCTGTCTTCCAGGGCTCAACACCAGGGTCCTCTCGCCCTCCCACTCTCCGAGCAGAGCTGTTGACTTATAACATTCCTGATGTTAAGTCCCGCTGGCTGTCAGAACTCACACAGTCCGGCCCCTCCGCTTTTGCAAGTCAGACTCGGGGGCTCTGCCTTGCTGGGCAGGTTGCCCTTCCACCACCCGGCTCCCCCCCACCAGTCCATGTAGCATGCACCGCCTCTCCGCCCTTCCTTCCCTCTTCTGTGGGCCTCTTGTCTACACTTGGCTCCAGAGAGTCCATTCTGCTAGTCTTATGGCTGTTTTCTGGGTTATTTAGGCAGATATGAGTGGAATCTAAGTGATCAGCAGGATGAGGTGAGCTCAGCATCCTCCAACGCCGCCATCTTCCCCTTTCTACTATGTTTGTTTATTTTATTATTATTATTATTATTATTATTTTATGGAATGCTTCACGAATTTGCGTGTCATCCTTGTGCAGGGGCCACGCTAATCTTCTCTGTATCATTCCAATTTTAGTATATGTGCTACTGAAGTGAGCACTATGTTTATTTTTAAAGGAGAGTGTAAGTGAGGCAGGGGCATAGAAAAGGGGACAGAGAGAGGGGGACATCAGGCTCACGCTGACAGCAGTGAGCCTGATGTGGGGCTCGAACTTGCAAACTGCAAGATCATGACCTGAGCTAAAGTCAAATGCTCAACCAATGGAGCCACCAGGGTGCCCCTGTAGGATCCAGTTTCTGAGATAGCTCACTCACATGGCTGTTGACAGGAGCCTTTAGTTCCTTGCTGTCCATTGGCAAGAGATCTCAATTTCTCACCATATGCACCCGTTTTTATGACATGGCAAACTTCCCCCAGATAGAGTGAGCTGAGAGAAAGCCAGGAGGAAGTCACAGTGCCTTTTATGACCAGGTCTCTGAAATCACATACCATCACCTTTACCTTCTTGTGTTTATTAGAAATGAGTTACTAAGTCCAGCCCATGTTTAAGGGGAGGAGAGAATCTCTTGAAGGGAAGAGTGCCAAAGAACTTATGAACATATTAAAACCACCAGAGTACCCAATTGCCTGCCTTTCCTTTCTTATTTACTGAAAACTGCTGGGTCTCTGAATATTTAATGAGCTTCATTTCAAGCTATAAAGGTCTAAAGAATATTAATTTTGAGTACCAAATATTCCAGTGGACTTGGATGAAAAGAAAATGGGTGATGCATCCTGCTCATTCTTTGGAGGTTAAAGGTGATGGGCTGTGCCTATGTTCCTAGTTTTTATAAGATTAGTTGACATAGGACATATATAGTAAATAGCCCGAATCTTAAATGTACAGATTGATGCATTTTTTTCCTTGTGTTATTTAACCACTGCCCAGATCAATGTATAAAACATTTCAGGCACCCTAGCAAGCTCCCATGGACCCCTTGCCATTTATCTCCTCAACTTGTGATAACAACTTGTGGCTTTTATCACCATAGATTAGTTTTGTCTGTTCTTGAACTTCATCTAAGTGTAACCACACAGTATATAAGTTTTTATTGTCTGGCATCTTTCTTTTTTTTTTTTTTAATTTTTAATGTTTATTTTTTATTTGTTTTTGAGAGAGAGAAAGAGAGAGCATGCACCAGTGGCGGGAGGCAGAGAGAGAGGGAGACACAGAATCTGAAGCAGGTTCCAGGCTCTGAGCTGTCAGCACAGAGCCTGATGCGGGGCTTGAACATACAGACTGTGAGATCATGACCTGAGCTGAAGTTGGATGCTTAACAACTGAGCCACCCAGGCGCCCCTGGTATCTTTGTTTAACATAGTATCTGTGAAATTCATCCATGTTGTTGCAATTGAAAGTAGCTTGTTTCTCCTTACTGTTTCATCATACTCCATTCAGTGAGTTTAGAGTAATTCATCAACGTATCCATTCTACTGTTGGTAGTCATCTGGCTTGTTTCAGATTTGGGCCATTGAATAAAGCTGTATGGACATTCTTATATACACCTTCTAGTGGAAATAAACATTCTATTTCTATTGGGTATATATACAGGAGTGGAGTTTCTGAATCATGGCACATGTATATTTAGCTTTAGATGATACCACCAGGCAGTTTTCCGTAGAGGTTATATCAGTTTATTTCCTACTAGCATTATGGCAGCTCCATCAACATTTGGTAATGTTGGCATTTTTTTTTAAGTTTATTTATTTATTTTGAATGAGACAGAGCGCAAGCGGGGTAGGGGCAGAGAGAAGGAGAATTCCAAGCAGGCTCCACACAGTCAACATAGAGCCTGATGCCAGGCTCGAGAACTCAGGTAACTGTGAGATCGTGACCTGAGCCAAAATCAAGAGTCAGACGTTTAACTGACTAAGCAATCCAGACACCCCTGGTAATGTTAGTCTTTTTAATTTTGGCTATTCTAGTGCATATGTAGTGGGCTTGAGTTCTAGGATGGTTGGATGTCCACTAATGCCCAAGTTCTATATCCTTTCCCATAAACAGGGTATCAGTATCTGAAGTCAGATGTAGTCTTATTGAAGCAAGGAGAACCATGGATGGAGGGGGGAGAAATCTCAAATTGGGCCTATCCAGGTAAGTGAGAACCTGGTATATGGGAAACAGGGATGTAAGATTAGTATTGATTAGTGAGACATTTATCTTTGAAATATTTTTTAGGAAATCATTCTTCTAAGGCCATAGAGGTCTCAAAATGGCCGAAGACTGTTGGTGTGAGATAGTCAAATACCTAAATAACACTTCTACATATCAAACACCCACGCAATCCATTTTCTTTGCTTAACTTTTAGAGAGAGAGGTAACCCCCTTATCTGTTCTTTGTGTCTTATTTATGCCCATATCATTTAGGACATTCTTAATTAGTTAACCTCTCTTTGGCTAACATCTACAGCACCCTATTCTTCCAAAATGGGCTTATACTCTTCCTGTTACACATTTACCCAGACTTAGATATGCCCTCTATCAAAGTAACTTACCAAATGATATTCATATCCTTTTTAATTACCTTGTTTTATTCATCTTCCGTTTAGTGTCATATGTCTTGATATTATAATGTCCTGTTTTGTGTTTTTTCAGTTTTCAGATACTCCAGTAATATAAATATTCTTCCTTTGTCAGTCTTCTTTTTCTACTTTCTTTGTGACCATTTTCACTTGATTCTTTATGTCATTTTTATTATCTTGGTTGTTTTCCTATCTTTTTTCAGTGCTTCTTATTAAATTCTTCTTACCTCCCTGCCCACACCTTGTAATTTAATCTTTCATTTTCCCCCTGAGTTTAACCAATTCTTTTTCATCTCTCCATTTTTTGTTTGTTTGCTTCTTTGTTTTTTTAAATAAGTTCTGCTTCATAGTGGTTTTCCAGGTCCTCAGATGCTTGTTTGAATATATTCTGTTTGGAGTTCAGACAATATTTTCTTCTGGTTCATGGCTAGTTATTTTTGTGTTTTGCAGGGGACAGTTTCCTCTCGATATCTGCACAAATTTATTTCCTGATCTTCTGTAGTAGTTCTCTATAGACTGTACTTTTATTCTGTTCATTTTATTATATCACAGTGTTTTGGTAAGATTTCTAAATTTTATGGAGTTCTTTTCTGTTAGTATAGTAGGTCTTTTCCCCTCCTTCTTTTATTTTGGGATTGGAAAAGAGTTTTGGCTTTTCTGGTTTTGTGGTTTTCATTGTCTTCCAGGACCCATATTTTCCTTTTCTTTCTTTCCTCATTACCACCACCCAGTTATGAGCAGGTATGTCTTCCTTGTTTTTTGCCTTCTTTCTCCCTCTGAAACTGTCTGTTTTTCTACCTCAGAACCGCCCCCTTTAAATAGACCCTGTCCTATTCCATGCATTTTTATGTCATCTGCCTCTTTAAGATGCATATATGTAGAAATCCCTATCCTGTAGTTGTGCTGTAATATGCTTGATTACTTATAAAATACTTGTAACTGTTTTTATGTTTAGTGTGGATTTAATTTTTCTGCTGGTCACTTCCGCTCATTCTCAGTCCCCTTTGCTAGCATCCTTCCTTTGTCTTTCCTGAAATGATTTTTGGATCTGCCTCTGTTCTTCACCGAGCCTTGTGGTGCATTGGGGCTGGTGCCATGTGGGACTGTGACACTGAGTTCATCAACTCTTCTTTTTCCATTGCATCTTGCTAACCTTTTTTTTATGCCTGTTTATTCTTCTATCTTTGAATTTTTTTTTTAATTTTTTTTCAACGTTTATTTATTTTTGGGACAGAGAGAGACAGAGCATGAACGGGGGAGGGGCAGAGAGAGAGGGAGACACAGAATCGGAAACAGACTCCAGGCTCCGAGCCATCAGCCCAGAGCCTGACGCGGGGCTCGAACTCACGGACCGCGAGATCGTGACCTGGCTGAAGTCGGACGCTTAACCGACTGCGCCACCCAGGCGCCCCCTATCTTTGAATTTTAAGCTTACCTTTATTTCAAAACTGATTGTACTCATTATCAGATTTCTATCTATTTCTATTAAAACAAAGAATGTTATTTTTTATTTTTGTGTTTTGTATTCTTTAAAGCTCAGGAGTGAAGTAAGATCACTTACACTTGGGCTTTTTTCAGACTTTGAAACTGGGATGAAAGAATTAACAACACAGAAGAGCATTTCTGAAGAAGTGGTACTCCATAACATGATTGTATACTCAACCTTTGGAGACTGGAAACTTGAAGATGAGATAAATCACCAGGAAAACCAGGACAATTTTTTGAACCAAGTTGCATTCATTAACAATAAGCCCCTGACTGAGGAGATACATTGTGAATGTAACAGTGCACTGGGGAAAGGAATTCATCTGAACAGAACATCTAGTGAACACAACAGAGCCTTCATGCAAAAGCCACACCTTTTTGCACAGCCGAAAATTCTAACCAGTGAGAAATTATATAAATGTGTTCAGTGTGGGAAAGCCTTCAGTGGAAAGTCGGGACTTATTGTACATCAGAGAATTCATACTGGAGAGAAACCATACAAATGTAATGAATGTGAAAAAGCCTTTATTCAGAAGTCACAACTCACTGTACATCAGAGAACTCATACAGGAGAGAAACCCTATGAATGTAATGAATGTGGGAAAGCATTCATCCAGAAGTCAAACCTCATTATTCATCATAGGATTCACACAGGGGAAAAACCATATGAATGCAATGAATGTGGGAAAGCTTTCATCAAGAAATCAACACTTAGTGTTCATCAAAGAGCTCATACTGGGGAGAAACCATATGAATGTAGTGACTGTGGGAAAGCCTTCATCTGGCAGTCACAGCTCACTGTACATCAGAGAATTCATACTGGGGAGAAACCCCATGGATGTAATGAATGTGGAAAAGCCTTCAACAGGAAGTCAGAACTAAGTGTACATCACAGAATTCACACTGGGGAGAAACCCTTTGAGTGTAATGAATGTAAAAAAGCCTTCATTCAAAAGTCAGATCTCATTGTACATCAGAGAACTCACACTGGGGACAAAAGGTATCAATGCAATGATTGTGGGAAAGCCTTCATCCGGAGCTCACAGTTCATTGAACATCAGAGAATTCATACTGGGGAGAAACCCTATGAATGCAGTGAATGCAGAAAAGCTTTTATCCAGAAATCACAACTCATTGTGCATCAAAGAATCCATACTGGAATGAAGCCATATGAATGCATTGAGTGTGGAAAAGCCTTTAGTAAGAAGTCGCACCTCACTGTGCATCATAGAATACATACTGGAGAAAAACCCTATGAATGTAGTAATTGTAGAAAAGCTTTCAGCAAGAAATCTACTCTCATTGTTCATCAGAGAATTCATATTGAACACAAATCCTTTTAATGGAATGAGAAAACTTTGATTCAGCGATCAAAGTTTCATCACACATCATAGAATTCATTAAGCCTAAAAATTCTATGAATGTACTAAACTTGAGAAGCCTTCAACAATAGCTCCCAAACTATTAAGCACCAAAAATAAATACCAAGAAGCAACTTTGAGAAATCATGTTTCCAAAAAAAATTACATTGGACATCTTGGTTCAGGCCTAATACTAAAAGTTTTTTTTAAGTATGATAGAAAAATCTCAACCACATGTGATTGACTTGTTCACTGTGTAGTACAAATTTTTTAATTTTTTTTTCAACGTTTATTTATTTTTGGGACAGAGAGAGACAGAGCATGAACGGGGGAGGGGCAGAGAGAGAGGGAGACACAGAATCGGAAACAGGCTCCAGGCTCTGAGCCATCAGCCCAGAGCCTGACATGGGGCTCGAACTCACAGACCGCGAGATCGTGACCTGGCTGAAGTCGGACGCTTAACCGACTGCGCCACCCAGGCGCCCCAGTACAAATTTTTTAAATGAGTGAGTATAGTTGGCATTTGAGCAACATGGGTTAGGGGCACCATTGCCCTATGCGCTTGAAAATTCATGTGTAACTTAGCTCTCCAAAAACTTAACTAATAAATAGCCTCCTACTATTGACTGGAAGCCTTACTGGTAACATAACCATTGATAACACGTTTTTATATTATATGTATTATATATTGTATTCTTACAATTAAGTAAGCTATAAAAAAGAAAATGATATTAAGAAAGTCATAAGGGGGTATCTATGGGGTTCAGTCAGTGGAGCATGCGACTCTTAATCTTGGAGTTGTGAGTTCGAGTCCCACACTAGATGTAGAGATTATTTAAAAATCTTTTTAAAAAGTCATAAGGAAGAGAAAATACACTTATAGTATTGTACTGTATTTATAAAAAAAATCCAAGGACCCTCATAGTTCAAACCTGTATTGTTGAAGGGCCACCTTCAAATTGATTAATCAGAACACGAAGTGACAACTATATGTGATTATCCTACAAATCATGTAGGAATGGCGTTCATAACCCAAATTATCTGTCATTTGGAAATGGCTATGGATATTCATGCCTGCTTTACTTTCCATGCTAAATGACACCATTTTCCCCACATCTTAAAAAATGTAAAAGGATACATTGTAACTAAGTTACAACTAGCTCTTCCCCCCACTCTTTCTTGATGTGTATAGAATTACGAGAAGATGAAATCAGTGTATTTATAAAGACATCAAAAGTTTGGTGTCTTTGATACTTTTATACTTTTGAAAATATTGCTTGATGTAAAGCATTCAGAAGTAAGAAATACATCAAACAACAGACAAAGCAAGTAGTGGATGTAGACAATGTTGGCATACTCAACATATGACAAAAATTGTTCTACACAAAGGAATTCCTCCTGTTCATAGCCCTTTTTCAGCTCATGGTATTTACATGCGTACTCTTATGCATATCTTGAGATCTTTATATCCTTGTGATTATCAGAAGTGAATTTTTTTTTTAATTTTTTTTTTCAACGTTTATTTATTTTTGCGACAGAAAGAGACAGAGCATGAATGGGGGAGGGGCAGAGAGAGAGGGAGACACAGAATCGGAAACAGTCTCCAGGCTCTGAGCCATCAGCCCAGAGCCCGACGTGGGGCTCGAACTCACGGACCGCGAGATCGTGACCTGGCTGAAGTCGAACGCTTAACCGACTGCGCCACCCAGGCGCCCCAAAAGTGAATTTTTTAAAAGCCTTCTAGATTGGATATTTCTACCACACTTTCTGCTAAGTAATTTTACATGTACTTTCTCATTTAATCCTTTCAGCAAATGCATGAAACTGAGATTATCACCATTTTATAGGTGAGGCAAGCCTAGAGAAGTTTCTTGACCTGGCTAAACCCATGTGGCTAATAAGTGGAAGGTTGGGATTCAGATCAACCTCTTAGCCTCCACACAATTCTGTCCCACTGGAGACATGGAGGAGTTGGTCATGTCACTTCACCTCGACAGAATTTAAATGAACTTGACATAATATGGTATTCTGTATCCTGTCCCTACATTATTCTAAATAAATTAACAAGAAACATGCATTTTAAAAACTGTTTATTTATTTTGACAGAGAGAGATAGAGAGCAAGCAGGGGAGGGGCAGAGAGAGAATCCCAAGCAGGCTCTGCACTGATGGTACAGAGCTTGACACGGGGCTCAAACCCACAGACCTTGAGATCATGACCTAAGTTGAAATCAAGAGTTAGACACTTAACTGGCTGAGCCACCCAGTTGCTCCAAGAAACATGCATTTTGAAGGGACTATTAAATTGTAGTTTCTTATATGTAGAAGCTCTTGGAGATACATTTTGAGGGGTATCTATTTTGCTGCCCTATACGTTTTCTTGTGACCAGCCTGAACATAGAAATAATACTATTGTTTTATAGTTTGTTTGCAAATTAAGTCTTTGTTTTGTTGAGTTGTCATTTTATCACAAATAACTTTTCTTAGAAACTCTATTATCCAAGGCATCCTTTCCTTTTAGTTTTTATTATTTTATTTTATTTTTTTAAGTGTTTTATTTATCTTTGAGAGATAAAGCACACATGGGGAAGGGGCAGAGACAGAAGGGGACAGAGGATCCGAAGCAGGCTCTGCACTGAGAGCAGTGAGCCCGATGCAGGGCTTGAGCTCACAAACCATGAGATCATGACCTGAGCCGAAGTAGGATGCTCAACCAGCTGACCCACCCAGGCACCCTGGCATTCTTTCCTTTTAAAGAAGAATAACTTCATATAAGTTGTATATATTGTTGTCAAGTAATATTATGAAAAGAGAGGTTCATATCAAAAACCTTTCAGCCTTTCCTTAAAATGAAGGTGAAGCTGATATTGAGCTTGATCCTAAGTTTTTGTTTTGTTTTGTCAGAGAGAGAGACAGAGAGAGAGAACATATGTGGAAGCTGGGTAGGAGCAGAGGAGGAAGGAGAATCTGAAGCAGGCTCCACAGCCAGCACAGAGCCTGATGGGAGGCTCCATCTCATGACTGATACCGTGACCTGAGCTGAAATCAAGAGTCGGATACTTAACCAACTGAGCCACCCAGGCTCCCTGATCCTAAATTTTTATCAAATATTTTTTCTTAGATTTTAAATTAAAAGTAATATTTTAAAATAGGAAGTGTCAATAATAATCATGATTTTTACTGTAGATTTTAACTTTGCAATAATGGTTTTAAACTAATAAGTGAATTGCAGTCATGTAATTCTTTATTAGTCATTTTTTATTAGTCACTTTTGAAGATAAATACCGGGGGTGCCTGGGTGGTTCAGTTGATTGAGTGTCCAATTTCGGCTCAGGTCATAATCTTCACAGTTTGTGAGTTCAGGCCCTGCATCAGGCTCTGTGCTGACAGCTCAGAGCCTGGAGCCTGCTTTGAATTCTGTCTCTCTCTCTCTCTCTCTCCCTCTCTGCTCCTCCCCCACTCATGCTCTCTCTCTCCTTCAAAAATTAATTAATTAAATAAATAAATAAATAAATAAATAATTTTAAAAAAGAATATTGAAGATAAATACTGAGTTGGGATGTAAATGTATGAAATTAATTTTCTAAACAAATACCAGGAACTAAAATATTCACATGTATCTTGCCCTTCAATGTTTGCATCTTGGAAACTATATGATAATGCCACTTATGCAGTTATGCCAATAATTTATGGAATTCCTCTCTCTTAGAACTTCTCTCAGATCCAGCTTGCCTGTTAGGCCTCATATGGAACTATGCAGTATTTTCAGAGACCCTTCATTCATTAGAATTCATTGTTTTTCTAGCCCTTATCCCTCCTCACTATCATCCCATTAATTCTGTATATAACTTCAGCAAGAAGAAAGCTTGTGCCCCTTCTATAGGCATTTCAAGTCTCAGATCCTTCAAAGATTCAGTATCTCTATTTTCAATGTCTTGTCTTCTATTTAATGGTTTCCTTTACATAGCTACCATCACCATGAGCATAAAATAGGTAGGAAATTCTTACAGTTTTTTTTTTTTAACTTTCCTCCTGTATTTTGACATCTGAGCCTATTCTCTTTAAATGGATACTTCATACTGCCTCCTTTCTACTTCAGTAGTATTACTAATAGGTATTTTTTGGGCACTATGAATTAGGTACTAGTGTCTTCAACAACTGGAATTTAAGGGATTACACAGGACACCACAATTCATACCCAGGGACTCTGAAACATGATACTGTACATAAACTCACAGATATTTCAGAGTTTCCAGGCAGAGTTAAAAGTTGAAACAAATGGGAGCACCTGGGTGGCTCAGTTGGTTAAGTGTCTGATTCTTGATTTTGGCTCAGGTCATGATCTGGAGTTGTAGGATCGGGACCCACATTAGGCTCCATGCAGAGCCCCCTTAAGATTCTCTCTCACTCTCCCTTTGCCCCTCTCTGCCACTTGAACTCTCTCTCTCTCAAAAAAAAAAAAAAAAATTAAACAAATGGAACTACTCTAGTAATGCTGAAAATATGGTTTAAAATGGTTTGCAAATTAAAGAATTGCAATGTTTACATGCTTGCTATTGAGATTTACTTGAAGCTATGTATGCTGATGGTCACCCCAATGCTTAGATACTATGTTTATTTCAACTTCAAAATGTTGTCACAGTTGCACACTTCACAGTCGTATCTCCCATATTTTAGACATTCTTAGAGTATAACAGATCAAAATGGTATTATGCAAGTGTGTGAGTTGGTATGGTTAGGATGGGAGGGAGGCACACCATGGGTTTTTTCTGAAAAGGTGGAGAAAATCAAATTTCCATTTGTTAGCCTAAGTAGAGATGAGTCACAAGAGAAGATTAAAAAACGTTAAATGATATTGAAATGAAAATAAAATATATCAAAGTATTGGAAATGCCACTAAACCAGAGCTTGGAGTAAAATTTATAGTGTCAAATGTTTTACTAGAAAAGAAGAAATGTGTAAAATTAATCAGTCGAGCTTCCTTATGAAGATATGAACAAATGAAACCCCAAATACTGTTAATTTTCCAAATTATTTTGGCTCTTGCACTTCCATCTCTGTTTTACACTTTTGTGTGTTTTCTAACCCATTACAAATATAAAAATACAGTCAATTTTATTTCTTGACTTTTTAAAATTTCATGACATTTTTAATGTTAACCCAATCTTATTATATTCCTGAGGTAAACCCTACTTGTTCATGACATATTATTTTTATATATTGCTGTGTAGCTCACTTCTCTCAAGTAATCTGATTGGAGTAGTCTAAACTCTGGCCTCCCTCATGTCTGATCTCTTTCTCCTCAACTTAGTGAACCCCTGGGCTCTCTTTAAGATATTCCTCCCTGAGGATTTATCCTGGAGGCAATCATAGAGGTCACTTTATTTTTCTCTTAAGGATCACAGTTCTGTGCTGTTATTCAGTGTCTGGAAACCATTGTTCTGTGTTTTGTCCAGTTTCCTATTTTATTCTACCATGGATGGTAGTAGAATTCTTACCTCTACCTCAACCCCATAGGTTTAAAAAAAAACAGTTATCACATTTATTTTCAACTTCATCTGAAATTGCAAATGCAAAAAATAGCCCAAAACTTATTGGCAAAGAACATTCACAGAAGAATTTTCCTATATGATAAACCTATTTTAAAATTTAAAATAAGTAAAGTACTATGGTATGGGCACAGAAATAGCTCAATGTTAAAAAAAATGGGGGGCTAAAAATTATATATGTAATATATATGGATATATACTTGGCATTTCAAATCCTAATCAATAAAAGTGGGATTGATAGATTTGAACAAATAAGCAAAAATACTGTATTTACAGATAGAAAAACAAGACTGGTAGGGAGTACTTACAATGCATACAACAGAAAAGATATTAATGTTCAGAATATAGCTAAGTTCCTATCAGTAAGACAGATAAAGATAACCTATACAGAAGAAAACTTTCCTTGGGCACCTGGGTGACTTAGTTGGTTAAGCAACACACTCTTGGTTTCTGCTCAGGTCAATGATTTCATGGTTTGTGAGATCAAGCCCCACGTGGGGCTCTGCACTGACAGCATGGAACCTGCTTAGGATTCTCTCTCTCCTCTCTCTCCCTCCCCTGCTTGTGCACGTACTTGCACACACACTCTCTCATAGTAAACCTTAAAAAAAAAAAAAGAGAAGTGCCTAGGTAGCTCAGTCGATTAAGCATCTGACTTCAGCTCTAGTCATGATTTCTTTTTACAGATTGTGAGTTCGAGCCCCATGTGCGGCTCTGTGCTGACAGCTCAGAGCCTGGAGCCTGGTTTGGATTCTGTGTCTCCCTCTCTCTCTCTGCCCCTTCCTGGCTTGTGCTCTGTCTCTCCCTTGCTCTCAAAAATAAATAAATATGAAAAAAAATTTTTGTGTGTGTATGTAGTTTTATGGGTTTAAAAAAATGTTTTTAAAAATGTTTTTATTTTTGAGAGAGAGATAGATCATGAGCAGCGGAGGGGCAGAGAGAGAGGGAGACCAAGAATCTGAAGCAGGCTCCAAGCTCTGAGCTGTCATCACAGAACCTGACACAGGGCTTGAACTCATGAACCGTGCGATCATGATCTGAGCTGAAGTCAGAAGCTTAACCAACTGAGCCACCCAGGTGTCCCATAGTTTTATGGTTTTATTAATATAATTATGACGTGCACATAAGGTGTCTATTCATTTTCTTCACTGTGCAGCCTGGCCTTCAGCTGGGCTGCTTTTCCACAATGGCTTTGTGGTTCTTGGGGGAGGTATTGTGATCGGTCTCTGCACAGCAAGATTTGTTGCACATTAGCAGCACTTCGAGCTCCTTGACGTTGTGGACTAGGAACTCCTGGAAGCCACTGGGCAGCATGTGCTTTGTTTTCTTGTTGCTCCCATAACCAGTGTTGGGCATCAAGATCTGGTCCTTGAATCTTTTGCGCACCCTATTGTCAGTGCCTCTGGGTTTCTGCCAGTTGTGCTTAATTTTGAGATACTGGTCTGACTGGTCCCAGATGAACTTCTTGGTCTTCTTTTGAATGATTTTGGGCTTCATCAGAGGTCTAAGGGTGGCTATGATGTGGATGGCTGCCACCTCCACAAGTATCGCTGAGGAAGAGGGAAAAGAAAAAATTTCAAATGATGAAATATGTAATCAATGAAATGAACATATAAATGATACCTAACTTTACTAATCAGGTAAAGTAAAATCAAGAAAACATCAAATAGGCAAACGTAATATTTATTTATTTAAAAACAGTTTTTACATTTATTTATTTTTGAGACAGACAGAGCACAAGTGAGGAAGGGGCAGAGAGAAAATGAGACACAGAATCCAAAGCAGGCTCCAGGCTCTGAGCTGTCAGCACAGAGCCCGACGTGGGGCTTGAACCCACAAACTGTGAGATCGTGACCTGAGCTGAAGTCAGACACTTAACCAACTGAGCCACTCAGGTGCCCCTTAAAGTAATTTTTAAACTTAATATATAAGGCAGATTCCAGTCAGGAAAATAGAACCTATACTAGGTAGTTGAATAAAGGGACTTTAATACAGGGGAGTTGTTGCAAAGGTATAAGGACACCTAAAAATGCAAAAAGGGGACAGTGAGACACGAGAGAGTGACAACAATAGCTTCCAGAGGCTGTATGTTTGTTGCTCCCAAAATTCATATGTTGAGACCTAATCCTCAAAGTCATGGCATTTGGTTTTAGACTTTCCAGACTTCAGAACTCTGAGAAATTTCTATTGTTTACAAGCCACCCAGTCTAGGGCATGTGTCCTGTGATAGCTGCCCAAATGGACTAAGACACATGCACTGCTGGTGAAAGAATAAATTATTATAGCTTTATAGAAAGATAGTTTCATATATCTAAAATTTACTTAATCCTCTGTGATTTTGTCCTAATCAAATAAGGGTGTGGAGAAAGATTTAGCTATAAGCATATTTATTTCATAGTTTCTTATAATAGGAAAAATTGGAAATGATATGCTACCACTCAAATATTTAGACCCAGTTTGATAGAAAGTTGTGCTAACGTTAATGCAGAATAATATTTAAAGACATGAAGGAATGTTTACAAGAAATTAAAGTTTAAAAGCACTTTCAAGGCACCTGGTCGGCTCAGTCAGTTAAGTATCTGACTCTTGATTTCGGCTCAGGTCATGATCCCAGGGTTGTGGGATCAAGCCCCACCTCAGGCTCAGTGCTGAGTGTGGAGCCTGCTTGGGAATCTCTCTCCCTCTGCCCCCTTCCCCCTCTCATGCTCGCCCTCTCTCTCAAAATAAATAAATAAACCTTTAAATAAATAAAAGCAGTTTCATTGTATGTGTGTATGTATGTATGTATGTATGTATTTTAAGGTTTATTTACTTATTTTGAGAGAGAGGGAGACAGAGAATTTCAAGCAGGCTCCTGGTTGTCAGAGCAGAGCCCAGTTTGGGCCTCTAACTCACTAACTGAGATAATGACCACAGCCAAAACCAGGAGTCAGAGGCTTAACCCACTGAGCCCCCCAGGCGCCCCATGTTGCTCTATTTTTAATTTCAGAAGTATCTACAGTACACACTTAATATTTACATATATGTAACATATACAGTGCAGGTAATATTTAAATATATAATAGTGGGCTTTTACCTGATTTTAATCTTTTTTTCTTATCTCTATTCTCTACAACCCACCTATATTCTTTGTATAGAAAAAAGTAAGGTGTGCACATTCCCTTTCAATTAAAGTTATTTATTGGGCTCTACTCAAGAAGAGATGTGGAGGAGGACACAATTTACAAGGATTCATCAAATCACTGTTTTGAGTGTCATTAAAATGAACATAACCTAAACACGTAACAGACAAAAAAGCTAGACAATATATTACAAGAAAAGTAGTTTTACCTTTTTCTTGGCTGCAATCATTCTTTCTCTTTTCACACCCACGCGCCCTCCCAACACATGAAGAATGGGCTGTCTGTATTTTTAGAATACTCTACGCATACCACGGTGTCAACAGGGATTGTCCCTTTGTTAAGGAATTCCATCTAGTTTGTGGGGTTTTTTTTACAGTCCTTTTTGCTCGTTGAATGAAAGGTTATTACTATAATGTATAGGCGTTCCTTTTGTGTAAAGGTTAACGAAAAATCTGCATCCCTTTGGATTCATGCTAGTCTACAATGAAAGAAGAAGCTTATCCTCTCCTTCTTTTCTCTTTTTATGAGAATAACGAAAGAAAACTAGTCCCACTCCCAAGGCGCCACGAGATAGAAAGTCAACAAGCCTTCGCGTGTAAGACTCCGCGGCCGCGCGCCCTGCCTTTGCAGAGCATGCTGGGAATGTAGTTCCAGGCCGCTTGCGCAGGCGCACTTCCTGGCTCGCGCGGTGAAGGCTCTGGGCGGTCGGAGGGTGTTCTTCATTTCTACGTGGAGCTGGTGAGTACGTTTTTTTTTCCCTGACGCCTGCACTCGGGTGGTAGCCAGGGAGGGGCCTCCGCCCAGGACTCCTCCCGACCCTGGGGGAGTAGTTGGAGAGCGAGTAGCCTGTGGAGCGTGTCTTCCCGGCTCAATGGCGGGGGCGGAAGAAAGATGGAGAATTGGAGATCGCGGTTCGCGTCCGCGTTGAGGCGCGAAGCGGTGTCTTGGGCTCCGCGACGGGGTTTAAGCCGGTCTAGGGCTGTCTCTGGGTTAGGGGAGGCAGAGCCCTGGCTGGGCACCCCAGCCTTAAGGGTCAAGGTTTGGGCGCTCACTTGGGGGTTGGAGGTAGGAGGGCAGGTTGCGAAGACGGACCGCGGGTCTGCGGGGTCTTTGGCTGTGGTGGGATCAGATACTAAAAGAGGGACCGCCGCTCCAGCCCTTGTTTGAGAATTAGAGGAAAACTGAGCTAGGAACTTAGGACCCTCCGCCCCCCCCCCCCCCCCCCCCCCCCCGCCCACCGCCCGTCCCCAGTGTAGGCCTTCTGACATCCACTTCTTTGCTCTTTCCTCTGAAATGCAGCTTCACCAAAGGGTTTTTGTTTTGTTGTTTTGTAGATAAATTTCTGAAGCCTTTTCTGTCGGGAGTTGTGGAATTGATTCCCTACTTTTATGGGCTGTGAAGAGCAGTGACTGTTGTGTTACATCCAGGTAGTCAGACAGGGTTCCTATAGAGACAGCCCTGACTTCTCAGGGCCCCCTTTTCAGCTCTGCTTTCTCAGGTCTCTATTTAACTAGACAAGATGTCATTAAGAAGGAGGACATGACTACATTGTCTTTGGTGAGCAAAACTTTGCAAGGCAATTTGTACCTTAAGCTGGTTTTAATTTCTAAAATTACTGCCTGAAGTTTGATAAATCACATGTAGTTAAATATCCTTTGTAATTTTCTTAAATTGCTCATATTTATATGTGCATATTACATGTGTACATTTATGCAGGAATATATGTATACATGTATCCAAATATGTTCTTTAAACATCAGAATAACTCTTAGCATGGCAAGATGCTCACTTACGAGAGGCATGTGAGAAGCGAGACTGAGGAAACAGCAGAATCTTCCATCTCACACTTAACTCTCAGTAGTATATACTTTCTTGAGTCTCTTTGGCAGTGTTATATGCATAAAACATACAAGTGAGTCTGTTATGCAATGTGATTTTTACTTTTTCTTCCCTGAAATATCATCTCTGTGCCCAGAGGGAGGAAAGAAAGATCTTTCTTTTTTGTCGTTGAGTAAATGTTAATGGCCTGCTTTTTGCCAGGTAGTGTGTGAGGCACTGGGGACACAGCGGTGAACAAAACAAAGTCCCTGTGTACATGGAACTGATGGTCTAGGATGGGAACACAGACAATAAATAAGTAAATATACAGCGTGTCAGATAGTGACTAGCAGAGGAAACTACGCTAGAGTAATGGGCTTAGGGGAGGCTCAGGACAGCTGTTATTTCATGTAGTGTGACACTGAGTAGAGACTTGAAGAAAACGAGGGGCTGAGCCTTGCAGATAGCTGAGGTTGCGGTGGGGAATTCATAGAGGGAGGCGCAAATGCAAAGACCCAGAGGCTCAAATGCACTGAGCCTTTATGGAGGCCACTTGGACAGAAGAGTAAGTTGATGTTGACAGTAGGTGACAGTAGATGTTGAGATCAGAGAGGTAAGACGGCTCCACATCACAGGGCTGTGTAGGAGTTTGGCTTTTACTCTGAGATGAGAAGCCATAGGAAGGTGGTTTGTAGTAGTTTTTGTTTAATCAGCTCTATTGAGGTATAATTTACGTGCAATTTACCAGTTTTTGTAGGAGGGTTTTTGAGGAGAGAAGTGACATGATTTGACTTATATGTTAAAGGAACCATTTTGGATGCTCAGTTGAGAATAAACTCCATGGGAGCAAGACATAGGACATTTAGTTAGGAAGCTAAGGCAGTGATCCAGTGCCCCATTCCTGCCAACCATTTGATACATTGCTCACATCAGACCTCCAGCTCCTTGCCCGCCTTCACCCTCAGCTGATGATCCTGGTTCCTATTTCACTGAGACACGAGAACGAGAAAAGAACTTCCAAAGGCTCTCACCCTTACATCCACCAGCCTTCCTGGAAGTATTTTCCTGTCGTTCGTCCTCCTGTTACTATAGAGAAAAGGTCTGTGCTCCAATGTATGGCTAACCGCTCTACTTGTGCATTAGATCCCGCTTCCTCTCATGTACCCAGGCCACTGTCTGGGATCATCATTGGGCAGAATTCCTGATAGTTCTGCAACTCATATATATTTTTTATTTAGATATACCAACAACACTAATTTTTCCAGAAAAAAATTAAAAAATTCAAATGCAGATTATAAATATTATAAATGAGATAATATTCATCAACACTAATTTGCTCTGGAAGAAATCTGTACTGTTATTTCATGCATCTATCATCCTTGAGTTACAAGGGACTTCCGTTCAAAGAGTTCAACTATAGCCCTGTTGGAACAGAACTAATGCATGGAATTTCCTTCTCTTCCAAGTACGACTCATTTTCAGTTTGGTTTATGTCAAATATAGAAAAGACAAGACATCTCAGCCAATTCTCAAAGCTTTGCTATCTATGTTTTCAGCTTGGGCTGAGACCATTGAAATGCATATTGATTTCCCTTAAGTTGAGTACGGATTCCATTGTCATTCGTGAATGGAGATTTGCTTTACAGCCATTCAAGTTGCATGTGGCAACCCTGAGGCTGTCCATTAAAGATGCTTACAGCTGTCTATGCATTTGATTAAAAATGAATACAGTGTTATAATTATTTAAAAACTTAATTTATAATGTATTCCTGTCTTTAGAAAGACTCACGGAAACTTGAATAGCCCATTGCTCTTTCAAAATATTTCTACAGGGGCACATGGGTGGCTCAGTTGGTTAAGTGTCTGACTCTTGATTTTGGCTCAGGTCACAATCTTATGATCATGAGATCGAGCCCCTGCGTTGAGCTCAGTGTGGAGCATGGAACCTGCTTGGGCTTCTATCTGCCTCTCTCTCTCTCTCTCTCTCTCTCTCTCTCTCTCTCTCTCTCTCTCTTAAAATAAATAAACTTAAAATAGTTCTTCTATAGACTTCTAAACTTTTTCCTCTATGAATTTGACTAATAATTCAAAATTATTCTTTTGGTCATTCTTGTCATTTTTTTCCCCCAAAAGTAGTGGTTGGGCTATTTTTAAATAGAAATAATACTGAACTTGAGAACAGATGAGAGGAATATAGTGCTAGCCATACCCGGTTAACTATGTGACCTTAGGCAAGTTACTTAATTATTGTTGGCTTGAATTGTGTCTTGGGCAAACTAGGAAGTTAGTCTTCATGTTTCCTGAGCCTCTTTCTAGTTCAAATGCTTGGCATCATGACATCCTTTGTGAGGTTCAGAAAGTAAAAGCCTCTAGAATCTGGTCCTTGTGTTCATCTTTTTGTCTTTACTGCTCTATCAACAGCAGAGTCAGCCTGGAAAAAAACCCAAAGGATTCACAGTTGGATGATCTGAGGGATGTGGCAAAGTTTAGGACAGTCACACATCTTTGCGTGGTCAATTGTGGGGATGGTTCTGAGTTGAAAGAATAGTAATCACAGAGTTTTAATAACACGTCAGGTCACTAGCATACTAGGAAGTAAGAACAACAGGGTCTACAATTACATTTTTGGAGGGTTGTCATGGGTCTGTCTGGCTACACAGATCCAGACTTCACAGATTCAGCAGCAACAGCAGAGGTATGGTTTAGAATTTTGAGATGCAGGCTTCCAGAAACTAAGCTGATAAAGGATTAAATATCAGTCTGTAGACTATTAATCAACAAGTACTCATTGAAACATCTAGAATGCAAGGTGCACCCTACCAAGTGCATGGGGATTAAAAAAAAAATTAGTGATTATAGTCCTTGTATAGAAATAGGAAAGCGTACCACAGGAAGCATTAACTCTACATTTCCTTTGCAGTTAGAATACGTTCAGTAAATGTTAAAGTGAGAAACATAGTGAGTAATGGTTTAGCTGTAGGTAGGCCTGCATAGAGGAAGGGGGAACAGATAAGATGAAATTTTAGGATCCTAATCCTGTTCAATTCTGAATTTTCTGGTAGTATCACAATGCAGTCTGTACACTTTGACTGTTGAGGCATAGGGAAAAATAGTGTCTTAAATCACACTCCTTTAAGGTAGGTAGCAGGTTTAACTGGTAGGATGCTATAGTATGAAGACCAGCAGATTGGGAATCAAGAGAAGTCTTCACTCATTCAAATAAATATTTGTTGGATGTATGATATATGCCAGGTTCTGTGTATGGTACTAAAGACAGAAGAGTCAGTTAGTGTCACTGTCCTCCAGAAGCGCATAGTCTAGGAAGGAAGACAAAACATTGGAAGTAGAACATTGTAGTATAATAAATGTAGTAGAGCAAGTATAATATGCCATGGGTTAATTTTTGCAGATAACATAATTATTATTAAAATATATGATTCAAGCAAAGAGAAATTACTGTCATGAACCTGCTATGATTATAATGAGGCTTTAATACATATAAATAAGCACCCTTTTCAAAAAAGATCCCCTCCTGAAACAGCTATTGCATTTTAAACACCTACTAATGGTATATGAGAGCACCCGTTTCCCCACATATGTAAGCAGTACTGGATATTACCTGTTTTTAATATTTTTGCCAGTCTGATGTTTGAAAAATGAGATCTCATTTTAATTTGTATTTCCATGATTAAAAATGAGGTTGAAAATCTTTTCCTTTGTTGGCCTTTTCTGTAAATTTACTGTTTGTTACCATTGCTCATATTTGTATTGCATTATATTTTTTTCTATGACTTGTAGAAATTCTGTATAATACAGCTAATGGTCCTTTTGTTTTATTGGTTGCAAATATTTATTCCTAATATGACTTTTTTCTTTTAGTTTCATTGATTGCCTTGTAGGTTTGTGTAGTCCAATCTGAGTCATTCCTGTATAAGCTCCAGTTTTTACATTTTTAAAGGACTTCCCCACTGCAAGATTATGAAAATATTTTCTAATATGTTTTCTGGTTATTTTGTAGTTTTATTTTTAATGTTTCACTCGAATTCACCAATTATTTTTATAAGGCAATAGTGTAAAGTTTATTTTTCTCTAAATGGGTAGGCCAGTTGTCCCAAGATCGTTAATTGAATCTCCATCTTTCCCCAAATATTTGAGATGCCATATTTATCATGTAATAATTCCTATAAAAGAATGGGCCTATTTCCAGGCTTTTAATTCTGTTTTACTTTTTCTGTCGATTCTTATGTCAGGACTACCCTGTTTTAATTAACATAACTGTATGCTTTAATGTATAGTATGGACATATCCCCCTTCAGCCTCATTTTGTTTTTCTTTTTCAAAAATATATGTTCTGTAAGTAAAATTGGGAGGCATATTAGTTTCATAGAGCTTCTGTAGCAAAGTACCACAAACTGGGTGGTTTAAAACAACAGAAATGTATCATCTTACAGTTCTGGAGGCTGGAAGTCCAAAATCTACATGTTGGCCAGACCATGCTGCCTGTGAAACGTGTAGGGGAATCCTTCCTGGCTTTCGGTTTTGCTGGCAGTCTTTGGCATTTCTTGCTCACAGCTGTATAACTTTAATCTGTGCTTTCATTGTCACATGGTGTACTCCCTGTGTGTCTTTGGTCTTCACATGACCATCTTCTTTCAAAGATACCAGTCATACTGGATTAGGGGCTTACCCTACTGTAGTAGCTCATATGTATCTGCATTGACTCTTACCAAATAGGGTCACATTCTGAGGTACTAGGGGTTAGGACTTCAGCGTATGAGCGGGGGTGGTACCTTCAACTCATAAGAGAGAACTGGCATCTTTAAAATATTGAGTTATTTCATCCAGAAACATGCATTTTTCCAGTTGATGCTCTTTAATTGCTGAGAAGTGAGCAGTGTGCTATTTTGAACTTGCCGTGCCTGTTTCTTTTTTTTTATTTTATTTTATTTTATTTTATTTTTAATTTTTTTTTTCAACGTTTATTTATTTTTGGGACAGAGAGAGACAGAGCATGAACGGGGGAGGGGCAGAGAGAGAGGGAGACACAGAATCGGAAACAGGCTCCAGGCTCTGAGCCATCAGCCCAGAGCCCGACGCGGGGCTCGAACTCACGGACCGCGAGATCGTGACCTGGCTGAAGTCGGACGCTTAACCGACTGCGCCACCCAGGCGCCCCTACCGTGCCTGTTTCTTAAACTGCTTTTAAGATTGTTCTTTTTGTCAAGAATGAAATCTTGCTATTTGCAACTACATGGATGGAACTGGAGGGTATTATGCTAAGCGAAATTAGTCAGAGAAAGACAAATATCATATGACTTCACTCATATGAGGACTTTAAGAGACAAAACAGATGAACATAAGGGAAGGGAAACAGTATAAGAACAGGGAAGGGGACAAAACATAAGAGACTCTTAAATATGGAGAACAAACAGGGTTCCTGGAGGGGTTGTGGGGTGGGGGGTGGGCTAAATGGGTAAGGGGCATTAAGAAATCCACTCCTGAAATCATTGTTGCACTATATGCTAACTAATTTGGATGTAAATAAAAAAAAATAAAAGGAAAAAAAAGATTGTTGCTGATTTTCAGAAGTTAGGCTATGATATCCTTGGATGTGCTTTTCTTTGTATTTAGCTTGCTTATGGTTTGGGACTTCTTGCATCTGTGAGTCATCAGTTGGGAAAATCTTCCATCCTTATTCCTTCAAATATTGAAACATTCCTGGGGCGCCTGGGTAGCTCAGTCTGTTGGTTGTCTGACTTCGGCTCGGGTCATGATCTCACCGTTAGTGAGTTCGGGCCCCACGTCAGACTGTGCTGACAATTCAGAGCCTGGAGCCTGCTTCGGATTCTGTGTCTCCCCCTCTCTCTGCCCCTCCCCAGCTTGCTGTCGCGCGCGATCTCTCTCTCTCTCTCTCTCAAGAGTAAACATTAAAATTGTGTGTGTGTGTGTGTGTGTGTGTGTGTGTGTGTGTGTGTGTGTATAGTAACATTCTCAATTGTCTCCTCTTGTTTTGCTTCTCTGTACTCCATAGATATGTAATGGTAACAAATAATGTACTTTTAATCACTTTTTTACTTAGAACCCTGAGTCCTCTGTACAACTTTCTAGCCCTCCACTTTGTTAATTTCAGTTCTTAGCTTTACTCTTTCATAAATGGTTGCATAAGTGATCCTTTAGTGAGTAGGTATTTGATGTTTTAGGAACCAGTGGCATTGGAGGATGTGCCAGTGAACTTTACCTTACAGGAAAGAAAAGAGCTGGATCATTCTCAGACACCATAAGGGATGCAATGACAATTGCAGGAGGCTTGTCTCTTTGGATAAGTAAAGCTTTGTAACTACTACAGATTACAGTGACTCTTCCCCTGAAATGTCAAAATATATTTTATAAGTGCATATTTGAGATTGGGCTTTGAGTTTTGGGACCAGAGATTTTTAATTTTATTTGTGCACAGAGATAAGGTATTTCTTTTACTATTAAACAGGTGATACCTCTTTTCTTTAAAACATTATAAATGGATAGCTTTATTATGTTACCTTAGCGTCAACATTGTGTATCTCAGAGTTCCAGAAGACAACATAGGACACACTTGTGAGGTCCATCAAATCACCCAAGCCTATGTTGTCTTTCAAGTAGGAAGAACCATATTTATGGTTAACAGGAAAGAATGGAGAAATGTCACAAAATACTTAACCAAGAAAAAATCAGATAGCTAAGTAACAACCAAATAGCTAGAAATCCTTGTAACCAATAGTCCATCTTTCCATTGTGGTGGTGGTGGTAACAATGTTGGTGCTAGGAGGTAGATTTGGAAATGTTGGTTAGTACCCACTATGCAGAGCCCTTTTACTGGTGAAGAAAACAGAGTTTGTCTAATGTGAACATCAACTTCGTTTCTACATATCTTTATTCATCTTCTCACATAACTCTATCTCAGAGAAAAAGATACCTCTCTATCTATACTCCCAGATTCCATTCTTACTCATCAAGGTTTTATGGCCTTGATTTAATGATTATTTCATGATTCAGTCACTTCCAGTTCTAATTTCAGGCAGTCAAAAGTTTTTCTTTTAAAAGAACACCTTGCATAACAATAATTTAATTTTTATCCACCTTTCAATTTTATTCTCTCCTTTCATTACTAGACTAGTAGCTACAGCCTGAATTCCTATTCTGTTGTAGTCTTTGAAGTTAGATTCTTCTATTTTTATATTAACATTATTTGGAAGACACTCCTGAATCCTGAATTCTTCCTTGATGGCACCCTAATCTTAGTACTTTCTGTATTCAGACTTATTGCTGCATTTTATGTTTTTTTCTTTGCTTGTGTGACATCAGTGGACTCTTTTTTGTTCTAGTCCCTTTCCAAATGCTTTTTAATTAAGCTTCATTTTCTCCCTAACACAAACGCATGTGCTTTTTTTACTCTAATTTTTAATGTTTATTTCTTTTTGAAGGAGAGAGAGACAGAGCATGATGGGGGAGAGGCAGAGAGGGAGACACAGAATCCAAAACGGGCTCCAGGCTCTGAGCTGTCAGCACAGAGCCTGATCGATGCAGGGCTCGAACTCATGAACCATGAGATCATGACCTGAGCCGAAGTTGGACGCTCAGCCGATTGCTGACTGAGCCACCCAGGCGCCCCAACTTTAGATCACTTTAAATTCGATATGGTGAAAAATGAAATCACCAACTTTCCCTTTTCCTTCAATATTTCATTAGTACCACTATTAGGATGTTATTAGTTCTTCTGTTAGTACCACAATTATTACCATTATTAGTTCCAAATTTATTGGCTAGAAACTATTGTATCTGTATTAATTTCATTTTGTAAAAATTCCCCATAATCAGTGTCCATTCTCTCTTTTCTTTTCTTTTCTTTTCTTTTCTTTTCTTTTCTTTTCTTTTATGTTTTATATTTACTCCTATACTAAATTATTATTACTACTATCCCAGTCCGGGCCCATATCATTTATGTTATACTGTTTCACTAAATTCAGTAGCTTTATTTTCTCATTATCCACTTAGATTAAGGTAAGCATCTTCATCTAAAACATCTCATATTTATCATGTTAACCACTATGACAAAACTTTAATTTTCCTATCCTATTATATAGCATTGAATTTCTGTGCTTGTCAGAGTTTTTATTGTCTAATCCCATTCACTTTGCCTTTTTTTTTTTAACCTCTGCTTTCCAAAGACATTCATTTGAATTAGTGTCACTTTTTGTCATGTCATGTACTTTTCTGCATCTTCATTTTTGATTATGCTATGTATTTTGCCTCAATACTTCCATTTTTTTACCATACTTATCTATTTTAATCTTTCCCTTCTTTAAACTTGCATATTAATCTGCACCTATCTTGTATAATCTTTTGTGTCATCATAGCACTAGTTCATTTTTATTTTTATTATTTTTTTTCTGTAACTGATGAGCGAGTTTTATTTTTTCCTTTTATATTCTAGAGGGAAGAGATACTGTCTTCTGTTTAATCCTGGATACTGTATCCAAAGTCAGAACATCAGCTCCAAAGCAGAAAGCTTCTGAAAAACAGATAGTGTCATGGCATGGTTGTAGACATTTTTCTAAATGATGGTTCCTAAAACTTTGCATTAGAAGAATTGGAATTAGATAACCAGTTTGAGAAACACTAGTAAAACCAAGTTACAAAGGTAAGAGGAAGATCATTACTGTAATAATTTTGAGGAAATACTTAACCTGAGCTCAACTCTTTTTAAACAACTGAGAGTTTTCTAAAGATAATGATGACATAATCATGCCAAAAATGATGGGAGCTTAAAGCATAGTTCTGTTTCAGTTGATTTTTTTTAAAGGCAACTTATAAATGGAAAATAGCTTATTAGATATAAGAAAAGATGCATTTTTACCTCAAACTTATTCTGGAAACAATTTAAAAAATGTAAAGCCATATTTCAGTGCTAATGGAACCTGAGAAAATCTTTGTGAGGGAGAAACATGAATGGAAAATGTGGTAAATCCTTCAGCCGGACCACTAATCTTATTCAGCATCAAAGAATACACACTGAAGAGAACCCTTATGAATGTAATGAATGTGGAAAAGCTTTTAGTCAGAGCACTAATCTTATTCAACATCAAAGAGTCCATACTGGTGAGAAACCTTATGAGTGTAATGAATGTGAAAAAACATTTAGTTATAGGTCATCCCTTAGAAAGCATGAGAGAATTCATACCAGAGAAAAACCCTATCCTTGTCATGAATGTGGGAAGGCTTTTAGCCATATTTCAGCCCATACTCAACATCACAGAATTCATACTGGAAAGACCATATGCGTGTACTGAATGTAGGAAAACTTTCAGCTGGAGCACACATCTTATTGAACATCAGGGAATTCATTCTGGGGAAAAATCCTACCAATGTAAGGAATGTCGCAAAGTTTTTTGCCATAGCACATCACTAATCCAACATCAGAGAACTCACACAGGAGAAAAGCCCTATAAATGTAATGAATGTGGAACAGCCTTCAGTCATACCCCAGCCTTCATTCAACATCAGCGAATTCATATGGGAGAGAATCCCTATGAATGTAATGAATGTGGAAAGGCCTTCAATTGGAGCGCACATCTTACTCAACACCAGAGAACTCATACTGGAGAGAAACCTTATGTTTGTAAGGAATGTGGAAAGACCTTCAGCCAAAGAACACACCTTACTGAACATCTAAAAATTCATTCTGGGGAGAAACCCTATCGATGTAATCTATGTCAAAAACTATTTTGCTATAGAACATCATTAATTCGACATCAGAGAACTCATACAGGAAAGAAACCCTACCAATGTAATGAATGTGGGAAATCTTTCAGTTTAAGCTCAGCACTTACTAAACATAAGCGAACACACACAGGGAAGAAACCTTATCAATGTAATAAATGTAGTGATGTTTTTTGTCATAGTACATATTTAATTTGATACCAAAGAATTCATTTTAGAAATGAAATCTTATCAGAGTAATGAATTTGGGAAAGCCTGCAGCCATATGTCATCACATATACCTGAGCACTCAGTGGTAAATTGTTATGCAAGAAAAACTTTAGGTAAAATGCTCATTTACTCAATACTATGTTTGTATGGAGAAAAAACACTATTCTTGCAATTAATTCTGAAAAATAAGTGTTATCATTGAGAGAAACACTTATAATGGAATTATCCCCAGACTGGTTTGTTGTTAAAAATATATTTAGAAGATTATTTTTAGAAATAATTTATTACAAGTATACATATTTGCTTATAATAAAAGGCTTTTCAGGTACACAAAAGTTGTAGTGGGATAACGAAAGTTGTTTATATATCATCCTTTATATTTTTAGTAATTCTGTTATTTTTCAATGTTAAAAAAATACCTTCATAGTGGGTTTGAGTTTTTTAAATTAACAAGTTTGTGTAATAGCCATATAAGAGAATGCTTTCCTCCACAGAGAAGTATGCATTATTTTCCAGTGTTCATGGAATTTTTTTTTAACAGGCTATATATAGGTACAAAGAAAATCTCCCCAAGGGAAATAGTCAAGCCCATCCTATTTTGTTTTGTTTTGTTAACTACAATGAGATAAAAGTAGGTGAACAACTTAAAATAGCACCACAAAGTTATTTAGAAATTAAAAAATAATTTTATAAGTAACTTTGGTGTTAAAGAATAAATCCAAACAGAAAAAAATATAATTATTAAAAAATAATAAAATTTAAACATAAATGAAGTATTCAGTTTTTTAAAAGAGGAAATAGAATAATGATACAAACCCAAAGAAAATAAAACGAATGCATTAATAAACAAAAATATACATTATTAATTAAATAGATACAAAAAATATGTTTGATAAGTCAATAGACAAACTCTAGCAAGTAGGACAACAGGAAAAAAGGAAAAAAAAAACAACATCTAGAAGAAAAGGAACATAAAAGGGAAGTTACATTTTCTAATTCAGTGATTAACAGGTCAAATCTAGCAGTTTAGTAAAATCAATACTGAGATCATAGGATTTCCAAACTAGTTCAAAAGTAGAAATGTACATTAATAAAGATAATATACATAATACATAATGTAAAAGTATTTGGTAAAATTTTACAGGCTTTGTGTTTTTTTTGAGGCAAATATATGGTTTATTTTTGAAGGAATCTGTCAACATAAATCTAAAATTTGACATAGATTATGGATTTTTTTAAATTAAAAAAATTTTTTAATGTAATATTTTTAATTTGCACCCAAATTAGTTAGCATATAGTGCAACAGTGATTTCAGGAGTAGATTCCCTAACGCCCCCTACCCATTACCCCATCCCCCCTCCCACAGTCCCTCCAGTAACCCTGTTTGTTCTCCATATTTAAGAGTCTCTTCTGTTTTGTCCCCCTCCCTGTTTTTATATTATTTTTGCTTACCATCCCTTATGTTCATCTGTTCTGTGTCTTAAAGTCCTCATATGAGCGATATCACATGATATTTCTCTAATTTCGCTTAGCATAATACCCTCTAGTTCCATCCACGTTGTTGCAAATGGCAAGATTTCATTCTTTTTGATTGACGAGTGATACTCTGTTGTGTATATATATATATATATATATACCACATCTTTATTCATTCATCCATCAAAGGACATTTGGGCTCTTTCCGTATTTTGGGTATTGTTGATAGTGCTGCTATAAACATCGGGGTGCATGTGCCCCTCTGAAACAGCATACCTGTATTCCTTGGATAAATACTTAGTAGTGGAATTGCTGGGTCATAGGGTAGTTCTAGTTTTAATTTTTTGAGGAACCTCCATACTGTTTTCCAGAGTGGCTGTACCAGCTTGCATTCCCACCAGCAGTGCAAAAAGAGATCCTCTTTCTCCACATCCTCACCAACATCTGTTGTTGCCTGAATTGTTAATGTTAGCCATTCTGACCGGTGTAGGGTGGTATCTCATTGTGCTTTTGATTTGTATTTCCCTGATGATGAGTGATGTTGAGCATGTTTTCATGTGTCGGTTGGCCATCTGGATGTCTTCTTTGGAGAAGTGTCTATTCATGTCTTTTGCCCATTTCTTAACTGGATTATTTGTTTTTTGGGTGTTGAGTTTGAGAAGTTCTTTGTAGATTTTGGATACTAAGCCTTTATCTGATATGTCATTTGCAAATATCTTCTCCCATTCTTGTCAGTTGCCTTTTAGTTTTGCTGATTGTTTCCTTCGCTGTGCAGAAGCTTTTTATTTTGATGAGGTCCCAATAGTTCATTTTTGCTTTTGTTTCCCTTGCCTCCAGAGCCGTGTTGAGTAAGAAGTTGCTGCAGCCAAGATCAGAGAGGTTTTTGCTTGCTTTCTTCTTGAGGATTTTGATGGCTTCCTGTCTTACATTTAGGTATTTTATCCATTTTGAGTTTATTTTTGTGTATGGTGTAAGAAAGTGGTCCAGGTTCATTCTTCTGCATGCCGCTGTCCAGTTTTTCCAGCACCACTTGCTGAAGAGACTGTCTTTATTCCACTGGATATCCTTTCCTGCTTTGTCAAAGATTAGTTGGCCATATGTTTGTGGGTTCTGTATTCTGTTCCATTGATCTAAGTGTCTGTTTTTGTGCCATGGTGTTTTTTAAAGTTAGGGATAGAAGGGAACTTACAGGATATTTACCAGAAACTTATGTAAACATTGTGAATAACGAGAAGCATTCTTACCAGAAGCAGTAATGGGAAATGATTTTTCATGTCACTACTATTAGCATTGCTCTGAAGGTCCCAGATAATAGAAAAAAAAAAAAAAAACCCGAACTGGTAATATTTCAAAAGAAGAGAAAAAGAACTGATATCATTTGAAATGATATGTTGGGTGACTAGAAAATCCAACTGGTAGAACTAGTAAGGTGGAGATATATAAACTATCAACAGTGTATAAGTAAAAAGCTGTCTTAAATAGAAGAAATAGAAAATGTAATGGGAAAAAGTGACTGTCACAATATTGACAACAAATTTTAAAATACCAGAAATAAGAAATAATCCAAGAGATGTTTATAGGATAAATCTTTCCTGAAGAACATAGAATAATGTAATAACAAGAGAAACATATTTGGAAAAGTAGTTGTCAATTTATTTCAAATTTATCTTTGTAACTCAATGAAATTTTTTAAAATAACATTTTTATTGTGATATTCTCACACCACACAGTTCACTCTTTTAAAGTACAATTCATTGGTTTTTAGTATATTCAGAGTTGTGGGACCATCACCACTATCTAATTTCAGAACATTTCATCACCTCAAAAAGAAACCCCATACCCATTAGCAGTAATTCACGATTGCCCTTCTCCCTCCAGCCTCAGGTGACCACTCATTTACTTTCTCTTTCTGTGGGTTTTTCTACTATGGTCTTTTCATATCAGTGAAATAACAGAATATGTAGCCTTTTGTGGCTGGCTTCTTTCACTTAGCATAATATTTTCAAGATTCATCCATGTAATAAGTATCAGTACTTCATTTTGCTTTATGGCTAAATAAAACTCCATTGTATGGATCTACCACAGTTCATTCATGAGTTGGTGGACATTTCAGTTATTTCCACTTTTTGGTTATTATAGATAATGCTGCTGTAAACACTCATGTATAATTTTTTGTGTGGACCTGTTTTCAGTTCTCTTGGATATGTGCCTTGGAGAGAGAGAGTTGAGTCACAAGTTAACTCTGTGTTTACCTGTTTGAGGAAATGCCATATTATTTTCTAAAGTAGCTGCACCATTTTACAAGCCAACCAGCAACATGTGAGGGTTCCTATTTTTCCACATCCTTGTCAACACTTGTTTTCTCTGTAGAAGATATGTGCATATTTTCAAAAATATTTACACATATATACAGTAGGTATATTTTCATAAATATTTTTATAAATATACATATATGCATGTTTTCTTTGAAGAAATGTTCAGATCCCTTGCCCATTTTATTTATTTTAAAAAAAAATTTTTTTTTCAACGTTTATTTATTTTTGGGACAGAGAGAGACAGAACATGAACGGGGGAGGGGCAGAGAGAGAGGGAGACACAGAATCGGAAACAGGCTCCAGGCTCTGAGCCATCAGCCCAGAGCCTGACACGGGGCTCGAACTCACGGACCGCGAGATCGTGACCTGGCTGAAGTCGGACGCTTAACCGACTGCGCCACCCAGGCGCCCCTCCCTTGCCCATTTTAAATTAGATTGTCTTTATTTAAAAAGTTGTAAATGTTTTTATTTATTTTTGAGGGAGAGAGAGAGAGAGAGAGAGAGCGTGCACGAGTAGAGGAGGGGCAGAGAGAGAGGCAGACACAGAATCTGAAGCAGGCTCCAGGCTCTGAGCTGTCCGTACAGAGCCTGACCCAGGGCCCAAACTTGTAAACCACACGATCATGACCTGAGCCAAAGTCATACATTTAACTGACTGAGCCACCCAGGCTTCCCAGATTAATTGTCTTTTTATTGTTGAATTGTAAGAGTTCTTTATGTATTCTAGATACTAAAACCCTTATAATTTGCAAATATCTGTCCCATTTTGTGGGTTTTCTTTGGACATTCTTTGAAGCAGAAAAGGTCTTAATTTTGATGTAGTCCAACTTATTTATTTATTTTTATTGTTTGTCCCTTTGGTGTAATGGGAAGTTGAAGATTTATGTATTCTAAGAGTTTACAGTTTTAGTGCTTACTGTTAGATCTATCATCCATTTTGATTTAACTTTTTTGTATATGGTGTGAGATAGGAGTCCAACATCATTCTTCTGCATGATATTCAGTTGTCCCAGTACCTTTGTTGAAAAGACTATTTCCCACATTTAAAAAAAAAATTTTTTTTTCAACATTTATTTATTTTTGGGACAGAGAGAGACAGAGCATGAACGGGGGAGGGGCAGAGAGAGAGGGAGACACAGAATCGGAAACAGGCTCCAAGCTCTGAGCCATCAGCCCAGAGCCTGACGCGGGGCTCGAACTCGCGGACCGCGAGATCGTGACCTGGCTGAAGTCGGACGCTTAACCAACTGCGCCACCCAGGTGCCCCTATTTCCCACATTTAATTGTCTGAGCATCCTTGTCATTCAGTGAGATTTAAAAATTTTAGCACACTAAATATAAGTATACTTGAGTAATTAAAAGAATGTTAAAAATTAGGAACAACAAATGGGGCTTGTCTTCCAAGCAGTTCACACAGTAGCCTGTCGGAAACAAAATAGTTGGTACACCCTAGATGAACCCATTGGATCTGGAGAATAGAAAACAGAAAAATGTGTATATATGAGAATCTAGTTTATGGTAACAGCATAGAATAGTAGAGAAAGAATAGACTAGTCGTTAAATGATATTGGGATGATTGGCTATTTACTTGGAAAAACAATTACCTCAGCATACACAAAACTAAATTCTAGAAGGGAATAAATGAATGCTATTTTATGGTAGTTTTCCATGAGAAAGCTGGGCACATAAGTCTGAAGTTTTCTTCAGATCATTCCACAACCATTATTGGATAAATACAAATTTAAGAATTTTGAAAAAGTTTTATTATAACCACTGACAGAATTATGGCATGAATCTCTGATTTGTGGGGCCCAGGGCAAAATGAAAATTCAGGAATCCTTGAAAATCAGGAATCCTTGTTCAAAAATGTGCCCTGAAAGGTACAAAAATATTAAGAGGTTTTTTTTCCTTTCTGTGGTCTTTTTGGTGTTTTTTAATTTTCTATTTAATACCATTCTAACTAAAGCAAAATTTAAAGTATTAACATAAATTTTGCTTTTATCTTTCTATTGTGCAATGTCAGCTTTAAATGCAACAAACAGCATTCAACTCGTATGTGGGATCACCAAAATTAAGCAAGTTGGGTTTTGTAATTCACATATGCACATGCATTTCATTCTCCCAGAAGAGTAGGAAAATGTTGCACAAAACGAATACTCTTTATTTCACTTCTTGACATGTGCACATTCTACCAACACTCTTTCCCTCCAGCTTCCTGATGAGTAAGGACCAAGAGGAAAAGGAACTATGTGTTGTACTACCTTTTCTTTTCTGTCTGTGTCATAATTTTCAGCATCAGTAAATGCAAGTATGTAACTCTAGTGACAAAAGCTAAGATATGGTTCCTTGGTATTGTTTGTATTTCTTAAACCATTGCTTGCTTTCTGAGATGGAAATGAATTTCTCATTCAAACAGCTCCGCCTACTTTCGCTGTCACCACCTGTACTTATTCAGTTGTAGATACAAAACACTTAACCTGTCTTAAGTCTCAACTGAATTCCTACATGCTGTGGGTCCACTGCAATTCTCTGTTCATGGGACGGGGAAAACATCATGTGTAAAGGTATGGTAGGGAATGGCAGACCTAAGTACTGTGCATATATCCTCTGTCCATGCACATGCTCCATTGTCCCAATGGGTTGCACTCTTGTGAAACGAGCCCTGCACGTGCACAGCCCAATACATTTGATTCGTCTAGTCAGTTTACAGATTGATCCCTGCTGCCTAACTGGTGAGTGGAGCATGCGGCATGGCGATGGCCTAGTTCAAGGCTGCCCCCAGGGGAGGGTCAACTTACCACTGAGCCAGCTACACCGCAGGGCTGTGGACTGTGTACCCACTGACAGGAGGGTGAGCCTCCAGCTTGTCCAGGGCTACTTGAAGTATTCTTCCATGTGTGAAGAACATGAACATCAGGCTGGGTGTGCAGGCTTCCAGACAGGTGGCTGTGCTGAAGTCTTTACTTGGTTCTTTTTAATATGAGGTATGCTGGAACTTTGTAGTATAATGTTATTCCACATCTTTTCTTCGCGAAACTTCCATTTTCCTGAGAGTCACTTACTGCTTTGTAGTTTTATTTTATCTATGTCTCCCCTATTCATTAAGTATCTGGCAGAAGTATAAGTTGCTTTTTCTTTCTTGAAAAAAAATTTTTTAAGTTTATTTATTTATTTTGAGAGAGTGAGAGAGCACAAGCAGGGGAAGAACAGAGAGAGTGGGAGAGAGAGAATCCCAAGCAGGCTCTGCACTGTCAGCACAGAGCCCAATGTGGGGCTTGAACTCATGAACCGTGAGCTCATGACCTGAGCCAAAATCAGGAGTCGTCGCTCAAGTGACTGAGCCATCCAAACTCCCCGCCTTTTAATTATTTCTTTTCTTCCTCTTCTTTCTGTTTTTTTTTTCCTCCTCCTTCTTTTTTTAAACTTGAAGACACATTCCTGGCACTCTTCCCCCATCCAGTCAGGTACTTGCTCTTATGCTAACTTTGTCACTCTTAGAACATTCCTTTGCCATTATTCCAAGAGTTCCCTTTGCTTCTCTCTTGTGTACCATCCCATTTCCACATCTTTCTTGTTCTTTGCTTCCTTCCTCATTTTATGACTCTCTTCTACCAGAAACTTCCCAATAAAGGATTCGTGGAAATGAAAATGTTCAACTTTTCCTATGTGAAACAGTGTTCATCCTATTCCTACATTTGATTGGCTGTATTTTGTAAACTCTAGGTTAAAAATGACTTTCAGACTTTTGAAGTTATTTTGCCATCATTTTTTAGCTTCTAATGTTTCTGTTTAAGAATGCCATCTGATTGGGGCACCTGGGTGGCTCAGTCAGTTGAGCACTTGACTTTGCCTTGGGGCATGATCTCACTGTTTGTGGGTTTAACCCCCCCCCCCCCCCCCCCCGTTGGTCTCTGTGCCAACACTCAGAGCCTGGAGGCTGCTTTGGATTCTGTATCTTCCTCTCTCTCTGCCCCTCCCCTGCTCCCGCTCTGTGTCTCTCTCACTCTCAAAAATAAACATTAAAAAATTTAAAAAAAAAAATGCCATCCTATTTTGCATGTGACATTTTTTTCTTGTTTCCTTTTTTTAAAAAAATTTTAATCCAAGGTAGTGTAATAATGATTTCAGGAATAGAATTTAATGACTCATCACTTACATATGACACCAGTGCTCATCCCAACAAGTGCCCTCTTTAATTCCCATCACCCATTTAGTCCATCCCCCTCACCCACCTCCCCTCCAGCAGCCCTCAGAAAACCCTTCCAGAAAACCCTTGTTTTCTGTATTTAAGAGTCTCTTAGGGCTTGTCTCCCTCTCTGTTTTTATCTTATTTTTACTTCCCTTACCGTATGTTCATCTGTTTTGTTTCTTAAATTCCACATATGAATGAAATCATGTGATATTTGTCTTTCTGTGATTGACTCATTTGGTTTAGCATAATACACTCTAGTTCTATCCACATTGTTGCGAATGGCAAGATTTCATTCTTTTTGACAGACAAGTAATATTCCATATATATATGTACATATAGACATACATATACTACATCTTCTTTATCCATTCATTAGTCAATGGACATTTGGACTGTTTCCATAGTTTGGCTATTGTTGATAGTGCTGCTATAAACATTGGGGGAGGGTGTGTGTGCCCCTTCAAAACAGCATTTTTGTATCCTTTGGATAAATACCTAGTAGTGCAATTGCTGGGTTGTAGGGTAGTTCTATTTTTAATTTTTTGAGGAACCTTCATACTGTTTTCCAGAGTGGCTGCACCAGTTTGCATTCCCACCAGCAGTGCAAAAGAGATCCTCTTTCTCTGCATCCTCGCCAATATCTGTTGTTACCTGAGTTGTTAATGTTAGCTATTCTGACAGGTGTGAGGTGGCAGCTCATTGTGGTTGTGATTTGTATTTCCCTTACAAGGAGTAATGTTGAGCATCTCTTTGTGTGTCTGGTAGCTATCTGGATGTCTTCTTTGGAGAAGTGTCTATTCATGTCTTTGCCCGTTTCTTCACTGGATTACTTGTTTTTTGGGTGTTGAGTTTGAGAAGTTCTTTGTAGATTTTGGATACTAACCCTTTATCTGATATGTCATTTGCAAATATCTTCTCCCATTCTGTTTGTTGCCTTTTAGTTTTGTTGATTGTTTCCTTCGCTATGCAGAAGCTTTTTATCTTGATGAGGTCCCAGTAGTTCATTTTTGCTTTTATTTCCCTTGCCTTTGGAGATGTGATGAGTAGGAAGTTGCTGTGGCTGAGGTCAGAGAGGTTGTTGCCTGTTTTCTCCTCTAGGATTTGATGGCTTCCTGTGTTTATGTCTTCCATCCATTTTGAGTGTATTTTTTGTGTATGGTATAAGAAAATAGTCCAGGTTCGTTCTTCTGCATGTTGCTGTCTATTTTTCCCAACACCATTTGTTGAAGAGACTGTCTTATTTCCATTGTATATTCTTTTCTGCTTTGTCAAAGATTAGCTGGCCATACATTTGTGGGTTCATTTCTGGGTTCTCTTATTCTGTTCCATTGATCTATCTGTGTGTCTCTTTTTGTGCCAGTACGATAATGTCTTGACGATTACAGCTTTGTCATACAGCTAAGTCCTAATTGTGGTGCCTCCAGCTTTGGTTTTCTTTTTCAACATTACTTTGACTATTCAGGGTCTTTTCTGGTTCCACGCAGATTTTAGAATTGTTTGTTCTAGCCCTGTAAAGAATGCTGGTGTTACTTTGATAGGGATTGCATTGAATATGTAGATTTCTTTGGGCAGTATCGACATTTTAACAATATTTGTTCTTCCAATCCATGAGCATGGACTGTTTTTCCATTTTTTTGTGTCTTCAATTTCTTTCATAAGCTTTCTTCTATAGTTTTCACTGTATAGATTTTTCGCCTCTTTGGTTAGGTTTATTCCTAGGTATTTTATGGTTTTTGGTGTCGTTATAAATGGGACTGATTCCTTGATTTCTCTTTCTGCTGCTTTGTTACTGATGTATAGAAGTGCAACTGATTTCTGTACATTGATTTTATATCCTGTGACTTTGCTGAATTCATGGGTCAGTTTTAGCAGCTTTTTGGTGGGAATCTATTGGGTTTCCCATATAGAGTATCATGTCATCTGCAAAGAGTGAAAGTTTCACCTCCTCCTGGCCGATTTGGATGCCTTTTATTTCTTTGTGTTGTCTGATTGCTGAGGCTAAGACTTCCAATACTATGTTGAATAACAGTGGTGAGAGTGGACATCCCTGTCTTTTCCTGACCTTAGGGGGAAGCTCTCAGTTTTTCCCCATTGAGGATGATATTAACTATGGGTCTTTTGTATATGGCCTTTATGATCTTAAGGTATATTCCTTCTATTCCTACTTTCTTAAGGGTTTTGATCAAGAAAGGGTGCTATAGTTTTTCAAATGACATTTTTTTTTATATAACTCTTAGATTCTTTTTCTCCAGGTTCTCATTTAAGTGTGGTATTCCTTGATTTTTGTTTCTTCCATTCACTGCCCTATAAATCCATTGTTATCACTTTATTTTTTTAACTTAAAAATTTTTTTAAATGTTTATTTAAAAAAATTTTTTTAATGTTTATTCATTTTTGAAAGACAGAGACAGAGCACAAGCAGGGGTGGGGCAGAGAGAGAAGGGGACACAGAATCTGAAGCAGGCTCCAGGCTCTGAGCTGTCAGCACAGAGCCCAACGTGCGGCTCAAACTCACAAACTGCAAGATCGTGACCTGAGCTGAAGTCGGATGCTCAACTGACTGAGCCACCCAGGTGCCCCTAAATGTTTATTTATTTTTGAGAGAGAGAGAGAGAGAGAGAGAGAGAGAGAGAGAGAGAGAAAGCAGGGGAGGGGCAGAGAGAGAGGGGGACAGAGGATCCCAAGTGGGCTCCGCGCTGACAGCAGACCAGCCCAACATGGGCTCATACTCACAAACCATGAGATCGTGACCTGAGCTGAAGTTGGACACTTAACTGACTGAGCCACCCAGGTGCCCCATTGTATCATTTTACATTCTACCAACAACGTATGGAAATTCTTCTGGTGTGTGTTGTTGTCAGGTGTTTAGTTTTGATTTTGTTCTTACCATTCTCGTTAGTGTATAGAAATAGGTCATTGTAGTTTTCATTTTAAAATGTAAACAAACAGGGGCTCCTGGGTGGCTCAGTCGGTTGAGCATCCAGCTTCGGCTCAGGTCATGGTCTCACAGTTCGTGAGTTTGAGTCCCGTGTCAGGCTCTGTGCTGACAGCTCAGAGCCTGGAGCCTGTTTCGGATTCTGTGTCTCCCTCTCTCTCTGTTCCTCCCCCGCTCGTGCTCTCTCTCAAAAATAAATAAACATTAAAAAGAATTTTTAAACGTAAACAACAAAAATATCAAAATGTCATTTAGGTTCACTTCCTCCCCGTACGAAAAAGAGTAGTAATATCCTTTTTGATTGAGGAATTTGGAAACGAGACTTTTATATATTGTTGCTAAAGTATCTATCTGTGCAGGCCTTTTGGATGGGAATTATCTGTTAAATAAATCTTCACTTCCTGTCTACTATGCCAGGCACTGTCCTAAGCACTAAGTAAAATGGGGGATAAGACAAAGTCAGTCTTAATGAGAAAAACAGATGATAAAATAAACACAAGATCTTCTATATCATCGTCACTGCTAAGAAGAAAGTAAATGGTATGCCACAAAGTAAAGATTGGAGGTTGGCAAACCTAGATGGCAGGGTCATAGAAGGCCCTTCAAGAAGGTGATATGTAAGCAATTTGGATTCTTAACTAAAAGTAAAATGTGTTTACCTCTTTTTTTTTTTTTTTTAATTTACATCCAAATTAGTTACCATATAGTGCAACAATGATTTCAGGAGTAGATTCCTTAGTGCCCCTTACCCATTTAGCCCATCCCCCCTCCCACAACCCCTCTGGTAACCCTCAGTTTGTTCTCCATATTTATGAGTCTCTTCTGTTTTGTCCCCATCCCTGTTTTTGTATTATTTTTGTTTCCCTTCCCTTATGTTCATCTGTTTGTCTCTTAAAGTCCTCACATGAGTGAAGTCATATGATTTTTGTCTTTCTCTAATTTCATTTAGCATAATACCCTCCAGTTCCATCCACATAGTTGCAAATGGCAAGATTTCATTCTTTTTGATTGCTGGAATATGTATGTATACACACACACACACATATATACATATATATATATACACAGTATATATGTGTGTATGTATATATATACATGTATATACATATATATACATACACACATACATACATACACACACACCACATTTTCTTTATCCATTCATCCATCAATGGACATTTGGGCTCTTTCTATACTGTGGCTATTGTCGATAGTGCTGCTGTAAACATGGGGATGCAGGTGTCCCTTCAAAACAGCACACCTGTACCCCTTGGATAAATGCCTAGTAGTGCAATTGCTGGATTGTAGGGTAGTTCTATTTTTAGTTTTTTGAGGCACCTCCATACTGTTTTCCAGAGTGGATGCACCAGCTTGCATTCCCACCAACAGTGCAAAAGGGTTCCTCTTTCTCTGCATCCTAGCCAACATCTGTTGTTGCCTGAGTTGTTAATGTTAGCCATTCTGACAGATGTGAGGTGGTATCTCATTGTGGTTTTGATTTGTATTTCCCTGATGATGTGTGATGTTGAGCATGTTTTCATGTGTTGGCCATCTGGATGTCTTCGATATGTTTACCTCTTGATCAAGAGATTTCTCCTGTAGAAATCCAGATTACAGAAATATACACACCTACACACATACACACAAGTGTGCAAGGGTTTCACAAGTGTTTCCTCTCTTGTCCCACTGCAGTGCATTCTAGTTCACAGCAGCCAGGGGTCACCTCTGAAAACTCAAATCCCCTCATATCACTTCCCTGCTTATAAAACCCTTCAATGACTTGTACTTGAGGTAAAATCTAAACTCCTCATCTTATAAAACCCATTCCCTATTTCTAGCTTAATTTTGTTTCATACCCTTTACCCCCTCTCTCTTTAGCATCCAGCCACCCTGGTCTGTTTTTTCTTCTTCACATAAGCTAAGCCTTCGCACTTACTCCTCCCTCTGTCTGAAAGCTGTTGCCTACATACTTCCTGTGTTTGGCACATTCTCAGCCTTCTGGTCTCAGCTCAGGACTTGACCTGAGTCGTCTTCTTGACCACATGGTGGCTGGTGTTCCATCAACTTGGTTAAACCGAGAACCAGATTACTCAGCAATGCTTCCTCTATATAGTTCCGATTAGAGTTGGCCAAAAGAAGAGCTTGCATGACATTTGGAAGGCAGAAGTATAGCAATGGCCATTACTCTCTGAAGTTCATTATAGTCAGATGAGGTGGTGGACAGATAGATGCAGACACACCCAGCTTGTACTTGACCTCCCTACCCTTGCTGTACTTCTGCCATTTTTGGCCTGGAATAACCTGGGAATTGCTGAAATGTTTTAAAATAAAGTATAGGGGCGCCTGGGTGGTGCAGTCGGTTAAGCGCCCGACTTCAGCCAGGTCACGATCTCGCGGTCCGTGAGTTCGAGCCCCGCGTCAGGCTCTGGGCTGATGGCTCAGAGCTTGGAGCCTGTTTCCAATTCTGTGTCTCCCTCTCTCTCTGCCCCTCCCCCGTTCATGCTCTGTCTCTCTCTGTCCCAAAAATAAATAAACGTTGAAAAAAAAAATTAAAAAAAAAATTAAAAAAAAAAAAAGTATACTTTTCTTTAAGCAAAACAGGCCTTTGTAGTGCAGCTGTGATCGCCCATCCTTTGGGAAAAAACACCAGAGAAACATCAATTTGTTGTTAGATGGTGAAATTTGCCAAGTCCTATAGAGGTCATTCAGTGCTTCCTAATGGGGGTGCTATTGATATGTTGGATGAAATAGTTCTGTGGGGGACCAGCCTAGGTATGGCAGAAGGGTTAGCATCCCTGGATTGTGGTCACCAAATGTCAGTAGCACTCTCCAGTTACTGTAAAAAACAAAAATGTCACACTCCTCCCCCATTTCCAAAACCTCCCAGGACTAGTGCCCTCCATAGTTATGAACTACTGAATCTTTGCATTTTTATCCCAGGTAAATGGAGGCCAGAGAAGGGGAAGAACTTGCCTAAGTCACAGACAAGACGTATATAAAATAATCAGAGAAGATTTATTGATAACTTGCTACACGGAGCCCAGGCATTCTACTAGAAGCTGGCTGGGGTGGGGAGGGGGAAGAACACATGAAATACAAAACGTGGTCTCTAGCCTCAGAAAAGAGGAGGAGAGTGCAAAGACTAATTTTTATTAGGAATTTATTGCATTCTAGCACTTTCAAAGCTTTTCTGTTATCTTTGCAACAATTCTTTGAGGAAACCAAAGGCTCACAGGGGTTAATTGTAGTCAGAATTTGAACCCAGTTTTTTTATGACTCCAAAGTCACTATTATCTTTTCAATGGAAAGATGGCCTTCTGGGTAACCTGGAACCATATGTACATAATTACTTGCTGAATTTCAATGGGTGGATCTGGAGGCAACTATCACTGGATTCTTGGTTTGCTTACCTACAGGGAGTCCTCATGCTGTGGTAGAAACTTTAAATTAGAAAAGAAGGTAAAGGCTTATGTTTTCACCCCTGCTCCTACTCTATGTGGGAAGAGAACTCTGGACTTCTTTTGAGAAGACTACTTATTTCTAGATATTAGGATGGTGTGCCAGACATAAAGATGTATTACTCAGATTCTCCTTCCAAGAAAGTGCTCATGGCTGAGCTGTGAGAGTGATGTTAGCTGATAGCCTCCACTGTTAACTCATTCAGATTTGCCTCAGTTCTTGAGTTAAGGTACTGGTCTTCTTGGGGTGGCCCAGCCAATGACTGAGCACTACTGTGGTACAAGGTCCTATCTGTGTCTGCCTAATGCAGGATGCTTCTAACATGCTTCAGAGCTTCCCACTGGCCTGACAGAGACGTTGTCAGCTCTATGTCATCTTTTCCTAATCCTTCCATAGTCTTGCTGCCTCCTTTTTCCTTTCACAAATGTTATTCCCTGATAAGCCTTTTATACCACTAAATCTGTCTCAGCATCTGCTTTTTGAGGACCCAGCTACCACAGATGGATTGTAGTTAGCTCCAAACAACCTTTCATCAGTGAAGGGAGTGGATATTTTAGAACTGGATTTGAGCTGGTACCAGCAGAATGGGTGCTGGGAACCAAGAAATACTTCTACTCTGGCACATGAATTAAATAAACTTGTGTTTCTTCCTGTTCTTCTTGGCACTGGTAATGTCTTGGTATTATATAACATGGCTTGAATGTTCCCACTGGCTTTCTCAATGAGTGATTTGTTCAATTAGTCAAGAGTGTGACTGAAGACAAGGTCACTAAGTCCATTTCCAGCCAGCCAGTTGGCGTGAGTCAAGTTGCTGGGCTATAAATTGACGGTTATCTATTTATATATGGATTCCATAAGCCCCAGTCATTTGGGGGCTTGTATGCCAATCATTTCTCAACCACCTGGCAGACTGTCCCCCTTCCTTTGGGTCACTTATAAAATGCCCTATATTTGGCATTGAGTGAGGAAGTCTTAATGTGGTTAGTGACCAAGTTAACTTGAAGCCATGAATGGAAAAGAATAGTTTTTGCTTTTTGGTATGGAAGTATCCTAATTCCTTATGAGAAGAACAAGATCTCCAAATCATCAATCCAACCATTCATCTTTCAAATATTTGTTTACTAAAAAGAGTTGTTACTTGTCCTTTACTTGATCGGGCTCTTGGCAGCTACAGCTACAGAACTGTATTTTTGAGGAATCTACACGCAGCTTCTTCAGCAGTAACTACAAAGCAGATGCCTCTGAGGGTCCAAAGCATTACTGTTTCCTGTTCCGTTGGTCCTTCATGTCAGAAACATTAAGCTTTGACCTGTGCAGTGAAGTCATGAGAGTAGGGAGTCTGGGGTCAGACAGTCTTGGGTTCAAATATGGGTTCTCCCACAGACTGGCTGTGTGATCTTGGTTGGTTTACTTAACCTCTCAAGTCTTAGTTCATACCTCTGTAAAACAGGAAACCTATCATATAGAGGTATTATGAGGATTATATGAAAGACTATTTGTAAAGCACTTATCTAGTATGGAGCTCTTTATTTCTGACATTAAAATATTATTTTTACATATCAGGCCCTTGGACAGAGGATACTTGTACTGCTGTATCCTCATTGTAACTATTTGCCTTAGTAAGTGGATTCTGGCACAGTCCAATCCTTGAACTTTTAAAAGTGACTTTGAACAAGGCCTTCTTTCTTTGATTACCAAATTGTTCCCAAGTTTGATGAACTCTAAAAGCTTTAAATATAACAGTTGCTGATGCAACTTGACTGTAATATAGCAGTTTGGATTCAGTTGTCATGTTTGAAATGTGGTTATATGGTTGCATATTAGCTCTCTGGTCTTAAGAGGTCGGTAGATATTTGGGGCCTAGGAAGTTCAGCCCTGGAATAACTGGCTACCCTTAACAAGAATGAGGACCATCTCAGCTGATCCCATAGAAGAGAAGGTGCAAAGGTCAGCTCCCCAGGACAGCAGCAGAGGCCATGAGGTACACTTAGTCCATCTGCTGCTGTTGTGCTGACTGAGACCGGCTCATCAGAAGTGCTGTTTGTCCGCTAGCAGAGAGGAAGGAGTCCATTTCCTTGGGGCTCATCGGCTAGCAAACCAAGTCAATTCTCACCCCTTTCTCCACAAAACCTTTACTTCCCAGAGACCCTCTCTACCCCTCTTCACTGGACTGGGAGAGGGCTGAAGTCTTTTAAAGTGTGTGTTCCTTAGATGAAGCTTCAGTCATCTGGAGGGAAAAAATTCTGGCTCTGTACCTGAAATTAAGTGATTGGTTTTTAATTGAATCAAATTATGTTTTTTTTTCTCCTTTTATTCTTCATCTTCATTACTATTGGCTTCTCTGTTTTTATATATGTGTATATGTGTGTGTGCATATACATTTTATACACACGTGTATGTGTGTGTGTGTATATATATATAATTTTTTTTTTGCCAGTATTTTCTCCCAGTCTGTGGCTTGTCTTTTGTCTTCATTACAGTAGGCTTCTGTTTGTGTGTGTGTGTGTGTGTGTGTGTGTGTGTGTGTAAATATATATATATGTATATATATTTGCCAGTATTTTCTCCCGGTCTGTGGCTTGTCTTTCATTCCTTTTAAAGAATGACTTTTAAAGAACAGAACTATTTGATTTTGATGATATCCAATTTATGACTCATGCTTTTGGTATTGTATCTAGGATATCTTTGCCTAACGTAGGGTCACAGAGGTTTTCTTCTCTGTTTTTGAAAAGCTTTGTAGGGGCACCTGGTTGGCTCAGTTGGTTAAGTGTCTGACCTTGGCTCAGGTCACCATGTACGGTTTGTGGGTTCAAGCCCCACGTCGGGCTCTGCACTGACAGCTCAGAGCCTGGAGCCTGCTTCAGATTCTCTCTCTCTCTCTGCCCCTCCCCTGCTTGTGCTCTCAAAAATAGACATTAAAAAAAGTTTTGTAGCTTTGGATTTTTCAATTTGTGTCTATGATCCATTTTGAGTTAATTTTTGTATACAACATAAGGATTGAACTCCCCAGCATCATTTGTTGAGAATATATCCTTTGTCAAAAATCAGTCATTCATTAATACAACACTGTCTTTATTATGATAGCTTTATTTTAAAAATCTTGAAATAGAACAATGTTTATCTTCCAAGTTGTTCATTAATTTCAAATTTATTTTAGCTATTCTAGACCCTTTGCATTTTCAAATTTTTAAAATATATTTGCCAATTTCTCGCAAAAAATGACTACAGGGATATTGATTTTTGGTTAATCAAACGGAGGGAATAAAGTACACAGACTTTGCCACCAATTGAAGGTCAGTTCTCCCATCTCAAGGGACAGAAAACCCATAACCAGCCCATAATGGCTAAAATTATATAGACCTCAAAATACCAGTGCCTGGATATCAGTTGAACATAAATTAGGAATGGCCACACAGGAGCTAGCAAGACTTTTTTTTTTTTTTTAATTTTTTTTTTCAACGTTTTTATTTATTTTTGGGACAGAGAGAGACAGAGCATGAACAGGGGAGGGGCAGAGGGAGAGGGAGACACAGAATCGGAAATAGGCTCCAGGCTCCGAGCCATCAGCCCAGAGCCTGACGCGGGGCTCGAACCCCCGGACCGCGAGATCGTGACCTGGCTGAAGTCGGACGCTTAACCGACTGCGCCACCCAGGCGCCCCAGGAGCTAGCAAGACTTTTTAAAGCGAGCCACAGATTGCCACAACCCCTAGGTTCACTGCTTTCTACCCAGCTCCTTCTTTGATACCAACCTCTTTCTGTTTGGGGGAAGTGAAAAAGGGGACAAGGCACAAGGCAGAAATGAACCATAACTTTAACAAGCCCCTTTCTAACTTTCAAGACCTATGCTAAGTCCCACCTTCTCCAGAAATAATTCTCTGAACCTACCAGCGCAATATGTGCTAAACATGATGAGGGTTCTTTCTATACACATCATCTCATTGAATCCCTATAGTAATCTATGAGGCATGTATAAGGAAACTAAGTATCAGAGGAAGTTAAATCTGTCCTCATGGCTTCAAAATGACAGAAATAGGAAGGAAGCCCAGATCTACATAACTCCAAAGTCATGCTCCCTTTTTTTAAATGTTCATTTATTTATTTGGGGGGGGGTGGGGAGGGGGAGAGAGAGAGAATGAATGAATCCTAACGAAGCTCCATGATGTCAGTGCAGAGCCAGAACTCATGAACTGTGAGATCATGACCTGAGTCGAAATCAAGAGTCAGATGCTTAACCAACTGAGCCACTCAGGCACCCCCAAAGGCGTGCTCTTAAGCCATTTCTACGTGATACCACCTCTCTAGTGTCACTCCTTTTCTGACCTACAATGGTATGGACTTAATCCCACTCAGTTGGGTTATTTCATATGCTTGTAGTGTCAGGTTTTTATTGATTATATGAAGTATTTCCCCAACTCCATTGATAGTTACTTGAAGCAAGGGATGATATCTTGTACTTCTCCATTTCTCTTATGGGGCATATGGTATAGTGAGGTATATTCAGTGATTAAACACTTGTCCATTCATTGTGGGGAAAGAAAAAAATGTAGTGATTGAGTTCAGAGAATAAGGAAAAGAAATTAAAATATACTGAATAGAAGCCATATTTCATTATTTTATTCAAACCTGTTTTGATCAACTCTATTTTACTGCTTTGTGGAAGGTACTATCGTCTTTGGTAGAGGCAGTGTCTTTGCTTCTGAAATTAGTAAAATTGAAGTGATGCACCCAATTCTGCACACCATGTGAACAATGGAACATAGATTCCCTACACATTCTTTCCAAGTTTTATTCCATTCCTGCCTCACATAATTGGCTCTCTGATTCCAAGCCAGATCCACAGTTAAATCTGGTTCCAAAAGGCAGGGTTTTTTCCACTATTTTTCTTGAGTGTGTGTTTTGAGAAATTTAAGGTCATTAAGTAGATCTAAAAGAGAGGAGATTGCCAAGTTTCAAAAGGGCAAGAACAATCTTTGGCCTCACACCAGTGAATGATATACCATTTTGTGGAGTGGGAGGAGGGAACGTGGTGTCCAATGGACGAAAAAACTGGACCCAGAACAGATATAAAAACAGAGGAGCTGGGGAGTGGAGCCACCATCAGGGAGAGACTTGCTCCCAGTGACTGTAGGGAAGACCGTGCTATTTTCCTGCCAAGATGAAGCTGCTGTTGCTGTGTCTAGGGCTGATTCTAGTCTGTGCCCATGAGGAAGAAAACGTTGTGAGAAGCAACATCGATATTTCAAAGGTAGAGTCTGTAGAGTATAGTAGCTTCTGCCCTTGTGGGGTAGCCTGGAGGATTCTGAAGTAACGTGGCCCTACCAGAGGACAGGAGTTCCTTGATGTATTAGACCAAAGGGGTGGTTTCAGACTTTTGACTAAGAGCAATTGTACCATATTAAAAGAGAACACTTGGGGACCTCTGTTCTTGCTTTAGGGGTGGTGGAAAGAGCCCTAGATGTAGTACCAATTGACCTGAGTTCTAATTCCATCTTCACATCATTATTATGAGTCCTGGCGCACAGGCCAGGTTCAAGGAGACAAGTATTCCTATGGAGTTCCCTCTCCCCTTTTCTTACCCAATCATTTTACTGATTTATTGCAGATTTCAGGAGAGTGGTATTCCATTCTCTTGGCCTCAGATGTTAAGGAAAAGATAGAAGAAAATGGTAGCATGAGGGTTTTTGTCGAACACATCAAAGCCCTGGACAACTCTTCTCTCTCCTTTGTATTTCATACAAAGTAAGTATGGTCTTTGTCACTTGGGAGAGGAAACACGGGAGTCTGAATATGGTGTTAGAACTCTGTGTGTGTGAGAGTACACAGACCTTCTGGGTTTGTATTAAGAGTCCATTATCGGGGCGCCTGGGTGGCGCAGTCGGTTGAGCGTCCGACTTCAGCCAGGTCACGATCTCGCGGTCCGTGGGTTTGAGCCCCGCGTCGGGCTCTGGGCAGATGGCTCAGAGCCTGGAGCCTGTTTCCGATTCTGTGTCTCCCTCTCTCTCTGCCCCTCCCCCGTTCATGCTGTGTCTCTCTCTGTCCCAAAAATAAATAAACGTTGAAAAAAAAATTTTTAATAATAAAAAAAAAAGAGTCCATTATCTGACACTGATCCAGGACCTGAAGAACCTGGGCCTTTTCTAGATTCAAAGATAAGAATTATGACAGAAACAAATTCAAATAGGAGTAGAGGAAGTACGGACGGGGTAGAGGGTATCAGAATCATAAGTAATGTAACAGTACAGCATAAGTTTGGAGCACAGGACTTGGAATTGACAGCCTGTCTCTCTCTTGAATCTCTTATGTATGACCAAGAAACTTCATCTGTTTCCACCCCAATTTTCCCTTGGGTAAAGAGGATGATAATTCTCTTTAATGGTTTATTTATTTGTTTTGCAAGGACCATGTGAGGTAATGTTTGGAGAGCACTTCTGTGAGAGGCTGGCACATGGTGAACACTAAGCTAATTATCTAGACAGGTAGTTGTAGTGATAATAGTGGGAAGTAGTGGCAGAGTGACAGTAATGGAAGTAGTTGACTCATTCTTAAAGTAACACAAAGTAAAATAATGTAAATAAAAGCTTTTTGGAAACTGTATTCCAAAAACGTTCAACAGTGAAGTGGAATCAGAAACCCAAATTATAGGTAGAGTGTGAGGGAGCTGGGGCATCAATATCTCTTGGACATCAGCTTATTCTGTTTTACAGAGAGAACGGAAAGTGTACTGAAATATTTTTGGTTGCTGACAAAACAAAGGATGGTGTATATACTGTTGTGTGTAAGTATATTAAAAAGTCTTTCTAAATTCTACTTCTACTCCAAGAATTTAATAAACGCCAATATCTTCAAGATCTTGACCAATTCCTGATCAATAGCTTATGTACATAATATAATGAGGGGCCATCTAATAGCCAAATCCTGAATCTGGAAGAACCTTGGGTAAAAAAAAGTCCATGCCTGGCACATAATACCATCAGATAAAGAAGGTAGTTTGCTTATATGTACCTCCAGCAAGAAAATTGACAAATAAGTGGTGGGACAGCTTCTCATTCCCTGCCTACTTTCTGATGATGTCTGCTGGTCATTGCTATAGCACATCATCACTCAGGATATAGAGCACTGGGTATGTAATGCCAGCGGGCCTATAGAGAGGATAGAGACACATAGTTGGCAGAAATGGTCAAGGGAGGTGGGTGAGTCTCAGGGAGGATGATAGAGCATAAGTTGCTGCTATGGCTGAATTTTTCTACTACTAGTAGTCAAATACCAGTATCCCTTGGATGTCGCCTCATGAAGCCCAGGGAGATGTAAATGAAGACATTAAATATTACTCTATTACTCTCTATATCTTCCAGGATATGCACTTGAATTTGTTTGGTGGTTGAAAATAAGGGGTTTCCTTACTTCCCGTGGATCTAACAAGCTCTGACCTATCAAGCTCTGAGAGGCCAGCACACGGTGGCACAAATTCTGAACTGTGTTCTGTTTCCTCCACAGATGATGGATACAATGTATTTAGCATAGTTGAAACGGTCTATGATGAGTATATCCTGTTACATCTTCTGAATTTTGACAAGACGAGACCATTCCAGTTGGTAGAGTTCTATGGTACGGTATTTTCATGCTGACACTCATCTTGGGGTGGGGAAGGAGGGGAGGGAAGGTAAACCTGGAGACAAAGTGGTCCTCCCAGTTTTTATCCTGGAATGTCTCTCCTCCTCTGAAGACAGATGCTCACCTTTGGTAATCTGTCTTCCTGCCAGAACCATATCCTAAAGATGTCAAATTCAAGACAGGTTATAACCCATCCCCAAGACTTCCGCCTAAGCACCCAATCAGTGCTGTCCATTTTCCATCCATCTGGAGCCACCCCCTTATGAGCCTCAGTGACAAATACATAAGACACAGCAGTTACTGTCACTCTCCCCACAGCCCGAGAACCAGATGTGAGCCAAAAACTCAAGGAAAAGTTTGTGAAATACTGCCAAGAACATGGGATTGTTAACATACTTGACCTGACTGAAGTTGGTAAGTATTGTTATTTTCTAGTTTTCTTAAATTTCCATGTTACTGAAGGGGGAAAAAAACAATAACAACAACAACAAAAAAAAAAAAACAAGAGAAGGCAGTACCCCCAATCAGTCCCCTTTGCCTTAACCTAGAGAATCATTTGGTTTCTCTCTGGCAAATAAACCGGGTTCGGTGTTTGTATGTGTTCTGTCTCTACAGATCGCTGTTTACAGGCCCGAGGAAGTGAAGTGGCCCAGGACTCCAGGTTGGTGATCTCTGATGGAAAGGGGGTGGCCCTGGGATCAGTGCCTTCCAAAAGCATTAGGAGTTTGTGTCCAAAGATGACAATAAAAATAATTTGGTAAGGAAGCTTGTGAGGAGAGCTTGAGATGTGGAATTGGAGGAGCTGGGTTCAGGACTCATTTCTACCATGAACTTTTGAACAAATGACCTAAGCATTTACCAAGGGAATAATGATGTCTACCCTGCAGAGTTACCATGTGGACATAATGCTGGCAAAAGACTTCAGTAATTGATGACATGCTAAAAATCATTAAGACTTAAAATTTGAAATGGAGAAAGGGTAATAGGACACGAGTATGAAACTCACATCCGTTTCTGTGTTTATGGTTGGTCTTCCAAGCCCAGAAGGCATTTCACCCTCCCAATTTACAACAAACATTTCTTCCTTTGATCTTTGTACATCCTTAACTTTTCACCTGGGAATAGAGCTGTCTGAACTTCCAGTTGTCTTTTAAGCTGGAAAACAGACACTGAATCTTCTCATCAGTTTCCTACCTTAGATTTATTGTGGAGCTTCATTCAGATAATGTAGCTTGTGTAAAGCAGACATTTAATAACAGGTAGCTTATGGCTTTGCCGTTATCTCTCAATTTATCTAAAACTCTTCAAAACTTCTAGTGCTGAAGGTGGCAGAACAAGCCTCGGATCCTTCATTGCTCTTTTTCATAGATTCAGTTTGGGGACAATAAATATGAGATCAGCAGTAGAAAAAAGGGGGGGGGCATTTATTCATTGCCCTCCCTCCCCTATTCTGGCAAATAACATGTTACAATACAGCTTGACATCTACTGTTCACCATTTGTCTCTATAACAGAAGTTCTTTTTGCTTCAATTCAATCCAAGGAATGCTTAATAAGTTTCTGTGTTCTCTTTTTCATTTGCTTATTTAGTGTTGAGTGAATGCTTCCTTACCTGGGCTCCAGGATCTTCCCTTCTGTGGTCCCCACACCATCTAGTGGCAAGTGCTGTGACCTGATTTCCATCATAATCACATAGGAAAGCATTATCTCTGCATCTTCAGAATCTTATCTAGGAAAACATCAACCAACCAAGATTTCAAGATTTTCTCCAAATTTTCCAGCTGTCTTTCCCATACCCAGGAGAACTCTATCATGAATAAGAACTTCCTATACCTGGTCAATAAATGATTAGCCTTGAAGTCCTGTGGTTTGTGTATATGGGAGTGTGGGGCCGACAAAAAGCAAATGGGGGGACCTCCTTGGCTCTGCACCCATAATCCTTCTCTGGCTTCTCAGAATCTTTCCTGAGTTTCTCCCTCTGTAGTAATTCTCTGTCCCTATGAGTGCTGGTTGCCCTTTGATTTGCCTGTTTCTTGGTGATCTGATAAGATAAACTTTCCCATAATTTGCCCCGTCTTACAATTCTCTTTCTCCATGGACTGTTGCTGAGGCTGGTACCAGCTCAACATGTTTCAGGACATGTCCCCATATTTTAGCTTCTCTGTGTCATCCGTCCTATTAGATGGTTAGTATCCTTCCATACTCTTGGAAAAGTTCCTTCAATCACCACTGTTATCTGTTGTGAACATATTAAGTGAGATTCCATTAAGTGTGAGCAATACCTACCTTCAATAATCTGGGCTTGGTACAGTCAGGAGGCATCAAGGAGGCAAAATGCTATCAGCCTCTTCTTTTGGGAGCTTACAGGGAGAGGGAAAAGGAAATTAATGATCTTCCACTCACAATCCTTTTGCAACAGTGTAAAACTTACACATGGGTGTTGGGGCAGAGCAAGACCTGGGTGGGAGTTGTCATACAAAAAGAATGACTCAGTCGTTATGAACGTACGGTTAATTAGGGAGAGCTTTATAGGCATGTGACCCTCCCCACATCTTACTCTGCCTCCAGGTCAGAAGAATAAGTTAGGTTCAGACTTAATTGCTCCAGACTTAAGCATTTGGTCTTCTTGGCTGAAATACGTCAATAGGCTTTGTAGAAAGTCAACCTGTCATGCATGCGAAGATCCTTTTTTTTGTTTAATTGAAGTGTGGTTGACAGACAATGTTATTAGTATCAGGTATACAACACAGTGATTAAACAATACAACACAGTGATTAAACAAGTCTACCAAAATGGAGTGCCATTTCCCCGATGCCAGAACTCAAGAAAATCTGGGACCCCTCATTTTTAAATGTTAGCACTTAAGGGATAGAACAGCTGTTACCCAGAGGGGCATGGCCCAACATAACCCTGAGAGTGCTTAAGACATTACCAACAATAACAGTGCAAGGAGGGCCACGATGATGGATGAGGGAAGATGGCTGGGTGTGCCACATGTCAGCCAAGAGGGAAGCACAAAAACCCTCTGTTGTTCCTAGGTCAAGATGGCAGCTGGAGCTCACACTGAAACTCTTACCTGTACTTCCCAACTCCCACAAAGTTATTTTCATCCATGAGTGGTTGCTAAAATAGGTGTTTCTGTTGGGGTATGCGATGAGGGGTCACACCGCCTATTCCACCATCTTGCTGATGTTAACCCAGATTAGCTCACCAAAAAGACACAGAGAGAAGGACATTGAGTTTTCAAACCTGTTTTCTAGAGTATCAAATGAATCAGGCATCAGATGAAAGTTATGGTGGAAGCAGCCGTCGCGGGGAGCTATGCTATTGTTTCTTCGTACACTGTTCAGGAACTGGAGGGCCAATCCACTTGGGAATTTCCCACCATCATATTTAAATTCTTAGTTGTTTTTTAATAGTTTCTTATCATCTCATTGCTCATCAGCACATTCTTGGGTCTGAAAACAAATTGAGCTGATTAAAGGAAGGGAAATAAATCTACTGCAACGAGCACCACAGAATAATACTCCAAATGCAGGCAAGTGTGAATTAAGATTACTCTGTAGATCATATGTACCACGTTTCCTTCCAAGAGTTGAAAGTATATGCGAGGAAACTCTGCTTGTGCATCAAATGCAGTGAGGACTCTTCTTTGGCATTCAGCTGGACAGGAGAAATGGGTCCCGGATTGATTTTCTGTTCACTGTAACAAATCACTACAAATTTAGTGGCTTCAAAACAGCACAAGTTTTGGAGGTCAGAAGACTGACACAGGGCCCACTGGGCCAAAAACAAGTGAACCCCAAGTCTGTCAACTTATTCAGATAATCTTCTATGTCCTTTCTTAGAGTTTTTAAGTTTTCTCCTTAGTAATATTTTTTATTTATTTTTGAGAAAGAGTGAGCGAGCAGGGGAGGAACAGAGGGAGACAGAGGATCCCAAGCAGGCTCTGTGCTGACAACAGAAAGCCTGATGTGGGGCTCGAACTCACGAATTGTGTGATCATGCCGTGAGCCAAAGTCAGGCTTAACTGACTGAGCCACCCAGGCGCCCTTCTCCTTAGTAATTTTCTAATTTTCTTGTGTGTTCTTGGTTGTTGGTTCCCATATGCTTTCACTGTTTGTTTTCTGGGTTTTTTAACCATTAGTTATTACCATGAGTTTTTGCTGGTATAGAGAAATGTTATTGATTTTTGTAAGTTGATCTCTTTAGCAACCTTGATGGCATTTTTTAATTACAATAAAATCAATCTAATACTTTGTGGATTCTGTTGGTTTTATAGATATGGTCATATTATCTGCAAATACATGTTAATGTAGGTCTTCCAATCCTTACACGTCTCTTTCTCTTTTTTCTCTTTTCTCCCTGTAACATTAGCCAGAACCTCAGGAATACTTTAAACATTGAAACCACACTTTCTTTACTAGGGGTTGGCAAACTGTAGCCCACAAGCCAATCCTTCCCTCTGCCTATTTTTGGATAGCCCGTGAGCCAAGAACATTTGCAATCCATGTGATATTGGAAACACTAATTTTCAACCCCAATTAAGCAAAATGTTATTCCCTCCTCCAATTCCATTCTTCTAATAGACCTATATTAAAATAAATTATACTCAATATATTTTAAATTTCATCAGAAATATGAAAATATGTTTTCTGTGTTATTATATTGGTACCTACATAATATTTTTGATTTTCACCTCTTGGCCTGCAAAGCCTAAAATATTTATTATGTAGTCTTTTAGAGAAAGAAGTTTGCCGGTCCTCTTTTCTATACATGGCCTCTTTCCCCCTCAAATAAACAGGTTTGCCAAACTGAACCCCTCAGAGTGCTTTCAGTAAGATGGGCATTTGATTATACATGATTGTGGGATGAAAGAGATATTTATAAGCTGTCCCATTACTGCTCTTCTTCAAATATCATGACTTACTTAAACCTGAATGGAGGAAATTTAGATAAATGTCAAATAAACTCCCAGAGTAAATATCAAACTAGGACACCCTGAGGTTATTTGGGGATTTCAAGGACAAGGATAAAGATTCCAAATCTCTATTCTTGGCTTAGAGGACTTTGTCATTTGATTTCTCCTGTCCCAGAACTTTAGTTGAAACTGTCTGTTCCTGGAAGCAAGCCCAGTAAGATACTAGCTGTTGTTGTTAAAAATTAGCATTTCAGAAACACTGCTCTGTTGGTTTCAAGAAATTTATGATGGATATGTTTTGGTTATTAGAATAATGGACAATTTTGGTAAAGAAAGAGGGCTGGAGTGCCAGATTGTTCAGGAGAGCCTGGCCAGGAAATAAGACCTGGTCAACAGCACAGACAACGATTATCCAGCTGCCAGGATTCCCACAACCTAACATAGCTACCTTCATTCTCCATGTTTCTGTCAAGGCTGAATTAGTTATGCACATAATTTTTTTTTTAATTTTTTTTTTTAACATTTATTTTTGAGACAGAGACAGAGCATGAACGGGGGAGGGTCAGAGAGAGGGAGACACAGAATCCAAAACAGGCTCCAGGCTCCGAGCTGTCAGCACAGAGCCCGACGCGGGGCTCGAACTCATGGACTGTGAGATCGTGACCTGAGCCGAAGTCGGCCGCTCAACCGAGCCACCCAGGCGCCCCAGTTACGCACAAAATTTTTTGCATTTTCTAGAAATTTATGTCAATGCTGTCACCGGTATGTATGCTTCTTTTGTTGTTCTGGCTAATTTCAGCTGGCGTAATTACTTTGAGGCTCATTGATTTTGTGCTCGTCAGTAGTCTGTTCCTTTTTATTGCTGAATAGTGTCCTGTTTTACAATGTACTAAAATTTTTAATCTATTCATCTGTTAGTGGACACTTGGCTTTAATAACTAAAGCACAATGAACATTCACGTATAAGTCTATCTATGGACATGCTTCTTTTGGGTCATACCTAGGAGCGGAATAGCTGGGCCATTTACTAGGTGTGTGTTTAAGTTTTTAAAGAAATTGACAGACTCTAGAGTGGCTGCATCATTTTACGTTTCCATCAGCAGTGTATGAAATTTCCAATTCTTCCATATCCTCACCAACACCTGGTATTTTAATGTTTATTTTTGAGAGAGACAGACAGAACGCTAGTGGGGAAGGGCCAGAGAGAGAGGGAGACACAGAATCCGAAGCAGACTTCAGGCTCTGAGCTGTCAGCACAGAGCCTGACACAGGGCTAGATCTCACGAACGTGTGACTCTGACCTGAAGTCAGAAATTTAGCCAACTGGGCCACCCACGCGCCCCCACTTGGTATTTTAGGTAGGAAAAATTAATAATGTGTTACACAAAACCCCAAACTTCCCAACGTTCCCTAAAATCCAAGGAAAACACATGAAGTGCCTATATGGAAATGAAACTGGTAACAAAGGGTTAACAGATGTACCAAGTACCTTTGCAACTTATTACCCAGACCTTTTTTTTTTTTTCTCCTTTGCCTTTAAATATCCCCGACTACAGGAAAGAATATCCAATGGAAAGAAGATGGTCTCTTTAGCAAGTGGTGCTGGGAGAACTGGATAGCAACATGAAGGGGAATGAAACTGGACCACTCTCTTACACCATATACAAAAATAAACTCAAAATGGATGAAAGACCTAAATGTGAGACAGGAAACCATCAAAACCCTGTTTTGTAGAGGACAAAACAGGCAACAATCTCTTTGACCTCAGCGGCAGCAATTTCTTACTCCACATGTCTCCCAAGGCAAGGAATATAAAAGCAAAAATGAACTATTGGGACCTCATCAAGATAAAAACCTTCTGCACAGCAAAGGAAACAGTCAGCAAAACTAAAAGGCAACCAACGGAATGAGAGAAGATATTTGCAAATGACATACCGGATAAAGGGTTAGTATTCAAAATCTATAAAGAACTTACCAAACTCAACACCCAAAAAAAATAATCCAGTGAAGAAATGGGTACAAGACATGAATAGACACTTTTCCAAAGAAGACATCCAGATGGCCAACAGACACATGAAAAGATGCTCAACAGCACTCACCATCAGAAATACAAATCAAAACCACAATGAGATACCACCTCACACTGGTCAGAATGGCTAAAATGAACAACCCAGGCAACAACAGATGGTGGTGAGGATGTGGAGAAATGGGAACCCTCTTGCACTGTTGGTGGGAATGCAAACTGGTACATCCACTCCGGAAAACAGCATGGAGTTTCCTCAAAAAATTAAAAATAGAATTACCCTACGACCCAGCAATAGCACTACTAGGAATTTATCTAAAGGATACAGGAGTGCTGATTCATAGGGGCCCATGTACCCCAATGTTTATAGCAGCACTTTCAACAATAGTCAAATTATGGAAAGAGCCCAAATGTCCATCAACTGATGAACAGATAAAGAATATGTGGTTTATAGACACAATGGAATATCACTTGGCAACGAGAAAGAATGAAATCTTGCCATTTGCAACAGTGTGGATGGAACTGGAGGGTATTATGATAAGTGAAATAAACCAGTCAGAGAAAGACATGTTTTCACTCCTATGTGGAATTTGAGAAACTTAACAGAAGACCATTGGAGAAGGGAAGGGAAAAAATAGTCTCAAAGAAAGAGGGAGGCAAACCATAAGAGACTCTTAAATGCAGAGAACAAACTGAGGGTTGATGGGGCGGGGAGGGGGGGGTTGCGGGGAGGGGATAGAGGGGAAAATGGATGATGGGCATTGAGGAGGGCATTTGTTGGGATGAGCACTGGGTGTTTTATGTAAGTGATGAATCATGGGAATCTACTCTTGAAGCCAAGAGTACTCTGTATATACTGTATGTTTGCTAGCTTGACAAATTCTACTTAAAAATAAAAAAATATTAACTAACTAGCTAGCTATCCCTGACTGTCCTGCTTCTGGGAGACAGATTTGAGGCTTGTTCTCCCATCTCCTCATTTGACTGCCTTGGTATCCCACAGTCTGGCTTTGCTGTGTGTCAGGCTCACAAAGCCAGGGTCAGTTACAAATTAGGCAAGCCAGCCACACGCTCTTTGCCTGTGGTTCATGGGTCCCCAGCTGTAACACAAGTCCCATGAGGAAGGCAAGCAGCTGCCTAGGTTCTTTGTCCTAGGGACTGTCCCCAGGACTCCACCCTGACAGAGGGCCACTGACCTTCTTTGATGCTTAATTTAATTCTTGTGGCAAAGAAACCTGTTTCTGGGTCTTTTTTAGTTTCCGTTTGGCGAGTACCCCGTGAGGGTAGGTTCTCCTTCCTCCCATGTGGGTTGGCTCTCTTACCCTCTTTTTTCTTGCTCCTTAATGGAGCAAGAATGGGTTAACTAGAAAGCCATTTGGTTCAATTGATGAAACCCTGACTTTCATAGAGGAACACATGAATGCTCACAGAGGTACTCTGAGCTTCTTTGGTTTGTTGCCACAGCTTTTGGTATCTTTAGATAAAACCAGCCATGTTCTAACTGGAAAATGGGAAATGACAATTCATTTCCTGCCTGCAGCCCCTTTGTTCTGTATTCTCCAAAACTGGGCAATTTTTTTTTTATAACATTGTTTGACAGAAATATTCATCTGGCTCTGGAGAAAAATGGCCAATAACGTAAATTACACCATCTTGCGATTTTATTTTGTAAAAGGGAGATATTTGGAAATTGGGCCTTTAAGATTTTGTTTGCACCTGATTTGCATATTTGTATGTGGTCATGTATGTTGTCAGTGTGAGATATTTTCTCTAACTTTCGGTGGTATTGCTGAGATCAGCTTGTAAAAAGAGCTTTATTTCCTTGGTTTAAAGGCAAGCACTTGTAAGAATTAGCCATTCTAAAACTCAGAGGCAGGTTTGAGGCATGCTCTCCAGACTCTTATTTGACTGCCCTTTCTTTCTGCATCCTTGAAGTCTCCAGGGTTGGCTTTGCTGCCCGTCGGGCAGATGAACGTGAGTTCAGTTACAAAACCAGTAAATTGTAATATTGGCATGTAAAAAGCTTAAAAAAAACATTGCTTCTTCATCACCAGAAATGAACGTGGTTGCTTTGTGTTCAGTAAGACTGGGATGCTTTTCCTAGAACATCAAAGATGTGTATCCCTTTTGTTGATTCTGAAGTTCTACCAATTGTATTTGGAATATAATTCAATCTTTCCCCACAGATTAAAAATGTGGGTTTTTTTTTTTTCTGCTTTTTCTCATTTAGTTTACAGTGTAATGATTTCAGGAACAGAATTTAGTGATTCATCACTTACATATAACACCCAGTGCTCATCCCCACAAGTGCCCTCCTTGATGCCCCTTGTCCATTTAGCCCATCCCCCCACCCAACACCCCTCTAGCAACCCTCAGTTTGTTCTCTGCATTTAAGAGTCTCTTATGGTTTGCCTCCCTGTTTTTATCTTATTTTTACTTGCCTTTCCTTATGTTCATCTGTTTCTTAAATTCCACAAGTGAAATCATGATATTTGTCTTTATTTTGCTTAGTTCCATCCAAGTTGTTGCAAATGGCAAGATCTCATTCTTTTGATCACGGAGTAATATTCCCTTGTATATATCTATACCACATCTTCTTTACCCATTCATCAGTTGGACATTTGGGCTGTTGATAGCACTGCTATAAACATTGGAGTGCATGTGCCCCATCAAAACAGCATTTTTTTTTTTTTATCCTTTGGATAAATACCTAGTAGTGCAATTTCTGGGTTACAGGGTAGTTCTAATTTTTTTGAAGGAACCTCCATACTGTTTTCCAGAGTGGCTGTACCAGTGTGCATTCCCACCAACAGTGCAAAATCATTCTCTGCATCCTCAAAAAATGTGGTTTTTAAATGTAAGTTTTCCCTAAACATTTGTCCCCAAACCCATTATTCTGATACAACTATTCCATGAACAGTTGGGTATTGCAAACTAGAAGACCAGGAACATTGTCTAGTGTATGCCTTTATTTCTGGTTTTCCCCTGGGGTACATCCTAGTATCACTCTCTCCACTCACCCACCCACCCCTGCACCACACGTCTTGGAGCTGGGTGTGACCATGTGGCTTGTTCGAGCAGTAATCATTAGAAGTGATGTACATCACTTTCTGGAAGGAGTTTTGAGAGCCAGTATGCATTTTATCCATCTCTTCCTTTGCCACATTGCCAGTACTCAATAGTCACTCTACCTGGTCCCAGAGGGTGATGACCCAAAGCTCCAACTTGTGATGGTGGTTTGCTTTGAGAAAGAAATCCTTATGGCATTGAGCCACTGGGATTTGAAGGCTGTTATCACAGTGTAACATGGCCTACCCTGCCCAATACATGGGAGTCCATTATGGACCCTCAGGTTTTGCTAGGAAAGCAAAATTCCTTTAAGTTTTCAAGTATATTGCCATGGAGTTATACCTAACATTCTCGTGTATGTTGTAGTCTTGTCTAATTATGTTATTAGGTATGTTGCCTTTCTTAATCTAATTCTACTCTTGTGCTATTTGAATCAACCTATTGACAAAGACGAACAAACTTTTATTTTAAAGACAAAAGTTTTATTTTGTCTTTAGCCTAAGTTAGGGCAGCTGCCTGGGCACAAAGAGTACTCCAGTGAAGGAACATTTAGTACAGGGTTATAGGTGTTTTTATATAAAAAGTTACAAATGACAAAGAACATTCCAGAACATTACAGGATTTATCTTATGTTTAGTATGTACAAGCCTGTATAACTTTAATCTTATGGGAACAAGCTTTCTTTTAAATTTGTGTTTTTTATTTTTGTAATATGAAATTTATTGTCAAATTGGTTTCCATTGGTGGTTTTTTTTTTTTTTAAACAAAGCTGTTTCGAAGGGGTACCTGCACCCCAGTGTTTACAGCAGTGCTATCAATAGCCAAAGTGTGGAAAGAACCCAAATGTCCATCAGTTGAGGAGTGGATAAAGATACATGTGTGTACATATATACACATATACATACATAATGGAGTATTACTTGGCAATCAAAAGGAATGGAAATCTTGCCATTTGAAAACTGCATGGATGGAACTAGAGTATTATGCTAAGCAAAATTAGAGGAAGACAAATATAACTTCACTCATGAATTTCAGGTACAGAACAGAAGAACATAAGGGAGAAGCAAAAATGTAAGAACAAGAAAGGGGACAAAACAGAAGAGACTTCAAATACAGAGAACTGAGGGTTGCTGGAGGGGTTGTGGGTGGAAGGATGGGCTAAATGGGTAAGGGGCATTAAGGAGGACACCTGTTGGGATGAGCACTGTGTTATACGTAGGGGATGAGTCACTGGAATCTACTCCTGAAATTACTGCACTATTATGCTAACTTGTATGTAAATTAAGAGGGGCACCTGGGTAGCTCAGGAACTTGATTCAAGTGGAATTTCAGGGGGAAGAAAAACCGTTTTGTTTTTGTAACTCCAGTATACCACATGCAGTAGGAAGTCCTACTGAGCACCAAAAATATGACACATAATATGCAGGAAGATTTGTAGCAAAGCACATGGATAAGAGAACCATGTTGTTATCACAAAATAGGTACAAACAGAACAAAGCACAAATTTACTGTTAGAGTTCTACATCCAGGTGACTCTTAGATGTTACCTGCATTAGAAATCTTAGCCTCCATCTTCAAAATGCTTCAGCCTTCTCAGGCCACCCTCTAGATGTATTTAACAGTTTTAAGCTTAAGTTTCCAGCAACGTTCTTACTGCTTCAAGGCATGTTTACAAATACATCTGTAAAATGCTTGGAGAATGTGTTAAGGGAATAGCACAATTAGCTATGTGGCCTGGAAGGCTGCTTCTATTTACAAGATGACTGCTAGGGCTCCCAGTTAAACTTGGTAACTTGGACACAGGATTACCTGTGTTCCATCCTGAAACCCCAACTATGGTGAACTTAGATGTTTGAGAGGAGAATGGAGGCAGAATCCCTTAAAAACCAAAGAATAAGAGGAGGTAATAGAAAAGAATAAAAACATGGCACAAAAACAGACACATAGACCAATGGAATAGAATAGAAACCCCAGAACTAGACCCACAAACGTATGGCCAACTCATCTTTGACAAAGCAGGAAAGAACATCCAATGGAAAAAAGACAGCCTCTTTAACAAATGGTGCTGGGAGAACTGGACAGCAACATGCAGAAGGTTGAAACTAGACCATTTTCTCACACCATTCACAAAAATAAACTCAAAATGGATAAAGGACCTAAATGTGAGACAGGAAACCATCAAAACCTTAGAGGAGAAAGCAGGAAAAGACCTCTCTGACCTCAGCCGTAGCAATCTCTTACTCGACACATCCCCAAAGGCAAGGGAATTAAAAGCAAAAGTGAATTACTGGGATCTTATGAAGATAAAAAGCTTCTGCACAGCAAAGGAAACAACCAACAAAACTAAAAGGCAACCAACGGAATGGGAAAAGATATTCGCAAATGACATATCAGACAAAGGGCTAGTATCCAAAATCTATAAAGAGCTCACCAAACTCCACACCCGAAAAACAAATAACCCAGTGAAGAAATGGGCAGAAAACACGAATAGACACTTCTCTAAAGAAGACATCCGGATCGCCAACAGGCACATGAAAAGATGTTCAGCGTCGCTCCTTATCAGGGAAATACAAATCAAAACCACACTCAGGTATCACCTCACGCCAGTCAGAGTGGCCAAAATGAACAAATCAGGAGACTATAGATGCTGGAGAGGATGTGGAGAAACGGGAACCCTCTTGCACTGTTGGTGAGAATGCAAATTGGTGCAGCCGCTCTGGAAAGCAGTGTGGAGGTTCCTCAGAAAATTAAAAATAGACCTACCCTATGACCCAGCAATAGCACTGCTAGGAATTTATCCAAGGGATACAGGAGTACTGATGCATAGGGCCACTTGTACCCCAATGTTCATAGCAGCACTCTCAACAATAGCCAAATTATGGAAAGAGCCTAAATGTCCATCAACTGATGAATGGATAAAGAAATTGTGGTTCATATACACAATGGAATTCTACGTGGCAATGAGAAAAAAATGAAATATGGCCTTTTGTAGCAACGTGGATGGAACTGGAGAGTGTGATGCTAAGTGAAATAAGCCATACAGAGAAAGACAGATACCATATGGTTTCACTCTTATGTGGATCCTGAGACACTTAACAGGAACCCATGGGGGAGGGGAAGGGAAAAAAAAAAAAAGAGGTTAGAGTACAAGAGAGCCAAAGCATAAGAGACTGTTAAAAACTGAGAACAAACTGAGGGTTGATGGGGGGTGGGAGGGAGGGGAGGGTGGGTGATGGGTATTGAGGAGGGCACCTTTTGGGATGAGCACTGGGTGTTGTATGGAAGCCAATTTGTCAATAAATTTCATATAAAAAAAAGGAAAGAATAAAAACAGATTTGGGAGTTGGCAAGCAGAACATCAAAGGCTGTGTTAGCAAACCAGAGAGAGTCAGAATGCAGCATCTGCTGGGGAAAGAGAAAGCTAAGAAGAATTGGGATCTTTTATGCAGCACTCCAGAAAGGCCCCAGTCAGGGACAAAAGGAACATCTGGTACGAGAGATCTGAAATGCCCTATGGCACCACCCCTGCGGCAAGCCAAGAAAGAAGATGGTCCAGATTGGTACCAGGGGGAGAGTAGCAAGGGCAGTGAGGAGTAGCAAGTTTCTGGATGTATTTTGAAAGACAACCAATAGGATTTCTTGATGGTACGTGTAGGAAGAGAAAAAGAATGACATCTTTGGTTTTTGCCCAAGCAACAGGCAAAGTGGAGTTGACATTAGTTGAAAGAAAATTACAAGTTTAAAAGAGACCAGGCGTTCACATGTAGACAAGTTTGAGATGCCTATTGGACATCCAAGTGGCAATGGTGAGCCATTATCCGTTATCAGTGGTCAAGAAACTAACATGCCTTCTACCCTTCTGTCTTCCCAGTCTGTCACCCAGGCACGTGAAAAAATCCAGATGTAAGTGATCACAACACATACGGAAATGCTATTGAAGATTGGCTGCTCCCCTCCCCAAACAATATTCACTCCTCATTTCTATGTTGTCTTGGCTTCTGGCAAGTTTTCCTATGAAAAATCATAATGGTTCACTGACTGGCATAGTTAAACCAACAGGAGTCAAGACCAGATCCATTCAATTTGTACTCTAACAATATCAGAATCTGCAATATTGTCCTCAGGTATACCCCAGGGTTCCAGCTGAAGCAAGCCCATGAAGCCATTAGTGTCCATCTACATAAGTGGCTCTTTCCTTAGGTTTCTGTATCAACTAAAGCATTAATCCACAAGGTACAGGATGTATTAACAATTGCAGTTACCTTGGCCCCCAAGGGGGAAGTCTAGGGTAATTCCCTCATCCATAACAACCCAAGCCAGAGAATTAAGGCTGACCTGGGTGCCCACTAGGACCAAGGAGGTGCTTCCTTAAACACTTCCAGGTGACCTCTTCAGGTGTAAGCCACTGTTTTAGGAGAGAGAAAAGCTGATGTGTAGCTTCCACATAAGCCATACAATCCCAGGAGAGAATATAGTGCCCTTGGAAGAGTTTAGTTTTGGGAAGTTCCCTGAACTAGGATCTACATTCTGCAGAAAGCACAGGTTGACAGGAGCTCCAACATGGCCTCCTAGCCGACAGAAAGTCTTTGGGTCTCTGGCTCATCCATTTGGAATGTCTGAAAACCATTTAGTTTGTCCCAGTGCTAGCTGGGTCACATCTATCTACGTCATAGAATGGTCAGAGCCATCTGACCGAGGAGGGCAGACTCAGCCAGTAAATTTCTTTCACCCATTTGGGAGGGACCTACCGTGGACTTTCCCCTACAACACAGCTGAGGACAGTTCTGAAAGACAGGTCATTAATGCCCTTCCTCCCCCAACCTGAGCTGCTTTGTTGTTCCCTGCCACCCAGTTCTTCTGTCCCATGCCAGTAGCTATAGCCACTTTCTGTCCAGTCATCCCTTACTCATTCGAGCTTTTCATCAAGAATCAGGTCAGAGACAGACCTTTTTATAAAACTTGATACTTAAGTTGGAATCCCTTGGGCATCCCTTTCAGGGAAGAGGCTGATAAACAACCTGAAGTACTATCAGGGGCGAGACAGGCCCTGACTGCCACAGGTGGGGGTGGTCAAAGGGCTGCTGAAATCCATCTGTAAAGCAGGAGAAGGGGAAACCTCCCTTGCGATATGGCCATCCCCACTGTGGGAGAAGCAGGTCAACTTACAGCTCAAGTCACAGGCTGACATGCAACAGTAGCCTCTGCATCAAGAGCAGAGTTAGGTTCGATCAGACAGTTGATCCCAGTAGGTCTCAGATGCCTGGGCATAAACCAGTTCTGAGTGACCCAGACAGTTCAATCAGCAAGCATAACATCTTTGATTGTTCTTCCACTTGGAGAAGTGCAGTCTGCCCAGACAGCCAGGCCATTGACAACAACCCACACGTCTGTGTTCTGCCCAATGGGGTGACCACATCTACTTCTACTGCAGGGCTGGCTCTGAGGGGGAACAGCTATACCAGCTCAGTGGACACTGCTAGGTTTCAACTTCTCTAAAACCTCATCAAGCCAGTGCGTTGTAGGCTCAGAAGATGGCCCCACTGGGCTAGGGTCTTTGGCTCCAGCTGGGGACAAACGGTGTGTGTGTAGTAACTGAAGCTTCCATAAGGAATTGTGTGCTTTTCCCCCAAGACAAGACAAGATACTGCTGGGGTCAAGACAACAATGTTCTTGAATAGATGAGGCCATTTCTTGACAAGACTTTTGGGCTTTTTCTCCCTTGTTAGTCTCAGAGTCCAAGTTAACCAACCCCAGAATGGCAATTTGAGAACTGAGCATCACAAGGCCTTCACAGATCAATTATTCCAACTCACTAAGAGCTAAGAGCAGCTTTCCAAAAGGAGTCCCTCTGATGTGGCTATAAGTCTTAAAACCCCAAGGGCAAGTCCAGGTAAAATCTGTCTCCCTTTGTTAAAGGCTCTAATCTGCAGAGTCAAACTTATTCGGTCTCAAATGCTTAAAGAATCTAAGGTGTTAGGGGTCCTTTGTTTGTGGGGTTAGGATGTAGAAGTTAGGGCAAAGATAGCCCCTTTTCCCCCTTGAGTGCTAGAGAGATGGAATATCCTGAACCCACCCATATGAACAGAAGAAATTTTACTTGGCACCCAGCCCCTCGGATTTTTTCAAATTTGTCCACCACCCCTGCTGACAGAAGTGTGTAACACTGGTTAGGGCCATGGAAACAGAGGTCTTGTTGGTTGGCAGTCAGAAGCCTATGTAGTGAGAACTTCGGACATCAGAGGGTAGAGGCTCCCATGATGAATTCTGACCCTCATACTGGCAGCAAATGGCAGTGGAGTTAGTCCTACTAGCGATTTTCTATATAGAGCTCTTCCCCTGGCAAACTAATCCCCTCTGGAATGGGGAAAGGCAAGCATATAACAACTCTTACAGGATGCAGCAAAAGTGGTTCTAAGAGGGACGTTTATAGCAATACAGGTCTACCTCAAGAAAAATTGCGACCTAACCTTACACCTACATCTGAAGGGCTGGGGGGGGGCATTTTTTTTGAGGGGGGGACACACACAACCATAGGCCAATATCTCACAAATATAGATGCAAAAATCCTCAAAATTTAAGCAAACCAAATCCAAGTAAACATTTAAAAAATCCTACAGCACGATCAAGTGGGATTTATTCCTGGGATGCAAGACTGGTTCAGTTTTCACTTATCAACAGGATACATTACATCAATAAGACAAAGCATTAAAAACCACATGATCAAATAGATGCAGAAAAAGCATTTGACAAAGTATAACATGTATTCATGTTAAAAACTCTGCCAAGTTTAGAGAAAACCTACCTCAACATAACAAAGGCCATGTATTAAAAACCCACAGTGAACGTCATACTCAATAGTGAAAAACAGTTTTCCCCTAAGGTCAGGAATAAGACAAGGGTGTCCACTTTTATTCAACATAGTGCTGTAAGTCCTAGCCATAGCAGTCAGACAATGTAAATCAAAGGCATCCAAATTAGCACAGAAATAAAACTACTTGTAGATGACCTACTGTATGTAAAAAACCTTAAAGCTCCACCAAAAACTATTAGAACTGATTGTTGTATTTTGTAAAGTCACAGGATATAAAATCAGTATACAGGGGCACCTGGCTGGCTCAGTCAGTAGTGCATGCAACTCTTGATCTTGGGGTGGTGAATTTGAGCCCCATATGGGAGGTAGGAGGAGTTTAAAGAAAAACAATTTTAAACATCAGCGTACAGAAATTTGTATTCGTCTCCACAAATAACGAAGCAGCAGAAAGTGAAATTAAGCAGACAATCCCACTCATGGGGTGCCTGAGTGGCTCAGTTAAGCATCCAACTTCATCTCAGGTCATGATCACACAGTTTGGGAGTTAGAGCCTTGCATTGGGCTCTGACAGCTCAGAGCAGAGCTTGCTTCAGAGTCTGGGTCTCCTATCTGCCCCTCCCCCGCTCATACTCTCAAAAATAAGCATTAAAAGATATACAAAGAAAACCATCCCATTCACAACTGCACCAAAGACAGTAAATTATTGAATAAACTTATCCAAAGAGGTAAAAGACCTGTACTCCAAAAGCTAACAGATGAAATTCAATATGCAAAGAAATGGAAAGACATTCCATACTTGAGTTGAAAGAACAAATGTCATTAAGATGTCTATGCTACACAAAACAATCTGCAGATTTAATACAATCCCTGTCAAAAATACCAACAGTATTTTTTCACAAAACTAGAACAATCCTAAAGTGTATGGAACCCTAAGATTTGTATGGAACCATAGAAGACCTCAAGTAGCCAAAGAAATCTTGGAAAAGAAAAACCAAACAAGAAGTGTCAATTCTAGATTAAGTTATATATCATAAAGCAGTAATAATTAGAACAGTATGGAACTGGCACAAAAGTAAACAGATCAATGGAATAGGGCAGAAAAACCTAGAAATAACCGACAATTATGTGGTCAATTAATCTTTAATAAGGAGGTATGAACATACAATGGGAAAAAGTCTCAAATGGTACTGGGAAACTGGACAGCTACATGCAAAAGAATGAAACTGGACCACTCTTTCACCATGAACAAAAACTCAGTAACGGATTAAAGACCTAAGTGGGAGACCTAAAACCACAAAAATCCTTGAGAGCACAGGCAGTAATTTGACATCAGCTACAGCAATGTTTTTCTAGATCAGTCTCCTATGGCAAAAACAAAAAATACAACACAACTATTGTGACTACCCCAAAATAGAGCGTTCCTGCACAGTGAAGGAATGGGAGAAGATATTTGCAAGTGATGTATCCAACAAAGAGTAACAAAAATATATAAAGAACAGCGACAACTTAACACCCAAAAAATAGTCCATTTAACAAGCGGGCAGATGTCGACATTTACTCCAAAGAGGACATAGAGATGGCCAACAGACATGAAAATATGTTCAACCTCACTCATCATATGGAAAAAGCAAATCAAAACAGTGAGATATCACCTCAGTCCTATCAGGATGGCAAACACAGACACACGAAGAAAGTGTTAGCAAGGATGTGGAGACAAAGGAACCATTGTGTATTGGTGGGAATACAGACTGGTGTAACAGCTCTGGAAAACTGCATGAAACTTCCTCAAAAAGTTAAAAATCTAACTACCTTAGTTCCAGTAATTGCACTACTGGGTATTTACCCAGAGAAATAACACACACACACACACACACACACACACACACACTCAAAGGGATACACACTCCAATGTTTATTGCATTATTTACAATAGCCAGGATATGTAAGGTGTCACTGTTCATCGATGGATGAATGGATAAATATGTGGTATGTGATTATTCAGCCATAATGAAATCTTGCCATTTGCAACATGGCTAGAGCTACAGAGTACAATGCTATGTGAGAAGTCAGAGAAAGACAAATTCCAGATGATCTCACTCATGTGGAATTTAAACAAATGAGCGAAGAAGAAAAAAAAAGACTTAACTAAAGAGAATTGATGGTTACCAGAAGGGGGGGATGGGGATGGGTCAGATAAGTGAAGGGGATTAAGCAGTACACTTATGATGAATAAAAAATGAAATTTAAACTCCCAGTCAGATGTAGACACAACAAAGAAAGCATATTGGGTCAGCCCAACTCCCAGTCAGATGTAGACACAACAAAGAAAGCATATTGGGTCAGCCCAAAACCAAGATCACATTAGTTTTTCTCTTCACCAGGACCTTGAGCCCCATCCAGGCATCCCTTCCTGCCCTCGACCCAAGTAGGATGGAGACTTTGGCACCTGTGTCCCCACACTGCCCCCATCCAGTATTCCCTAGATGTGGCTTTTTCCTTAGAGTGGCTGGTGGGAGGGATGCAGGAGCAGCGGAGAGGGAGAGTCCAGCTCTGCACCAGCAAGCAAGGCCTATGTACTGTTTCCAACAGCCCATCAACTGCTCATAGCATCTCCCAGTGGAAGAGTGAGCCACCACCAACAGCACTATTTGGGTTTCAGGTTTCAATCCCACCTTGCACCGGTCAGTCTCCTTCACGAGTAGGCCAGAGAGAGGTTCTTAGCCCATCACCACTTGGGCCAAGAGCACTTGCTACCAGATCCCAGGGTATTTGCTTCTCCTATCCCCTAACCCAGGCTGCAAAGGGTCTTGTCCTTTCTTTCCCAGAAAGCCACATTTCATTCAGCATCCCACTCTATCAAAACGATCAAGAACTGTGGAGAGTCTGAGACTATCTTGCTTGCAAGCTAAGGAGACCTGCCACGTTCTACATGCTTCCCAGCAGACGGCAGGAGCTTCACATTTGGAGTCCCTCTGCCCCCCCCCCCCAAGTCCCCTGGCAGCAACGTGGATCAGGCTCAGGTTGATGCTATGCACAGAATGGCTGTCACAGGAACCCCAATATCCGGAAACCCCACCAGTTTAAAGAGGCTGCCAACAAAATGGCGGATTTCAGCCACCTATCATAAGAACATTTCCTCAGGAGTATTCAGGAAAAAAACCAGCTTAGTTTTCAGTGACTTAAAAATGGAATTCCGGCGAGATACGGATCCCTGCAATAGAGGTACCAGTGCCTACCAGTTCCTACTGCTCTCCTCCCACATCTTGCTAGATCCTCCAACACCAGCCCTCAGCTTGGGTCTGGCTGAAATCCAGAGCCCATTTTGTTCTCCATCAGCTCCGTGCTGTGGTTCTGACAACATGGCCTGGCCTCCTCCTTGTATAGGAGATTCCTTTTTTTTCTTTGAGGATGTGGTCCCTTGACTTGCTCAGTGCTGTGGGTGGGACCTGTGGAAGCAAACTTACATCACACAGGGGATACTCCTTCCCCTTTCCCAGGGGGTGTTCTCTTGGGAAGAACCAGGGGACCTACCTTGTCCTGACAGGAGTGCTCTCTTCCCATTCCCTCCAAATAAAGATTACTTTTTAATGGTCTTCACGGTCCCCCATTAGTATTTAACTTCCTCAAATTCCAGTTTTGAGGCCTTCGGAGTCTGGGGTCTGTCAGGAAAGTCTGCTGGTTTGGTGAGAGCGAAGAGGGTCGCAGGGGCCTGGTATTTCGGCTGGCAGAATGGGACTGGGGGATATGGAGAAGTCCGAGTTTTAACTCAGGCCTACACTGCACTCATTTTTCAGGAGAGGCTCTCCGATGACGAAGGCTGCCCTAGGGAATCATTGAATTCGAAGCCAATTAGGAGAGTGAAGAAGAAAAGTGGAGGTGTTTGTTAAAAAAGAAAACAATTTAAGTTTCGAGAGAGCTAGAGCAAGCACACGAGCAAGCAGAGGAGAGGCAGAGGAGAGGCAGAGGAGAGAGGATCCCAAGCAGGCTTTGCGCTGAGTGTGGAGCCTACTTGGGATTCTCTCTTCCTCTCTCAAAATTAACTTAAAACCACCCTCCACCCCGGAAGTGAACAGGTGAAACTTGCCAAGTGCTCGACCTCAGCATACAGCCAGGCCTCATCATCCTCACACTTCCTACTTGGGTCCAGGCTCCAGGTGTTTTCCTTTGTGTCCCTGGTCTCAAACCAACGAATGGGAGAAGACAGCCTTAGCAAAGTGGCTCTCCATGGGGAGTGATTTCTGCCCCCAGGGGACGTTTGGCAATAGATACATGTTTTGGTTATTGCAGCTAGGAAGGGGATGCTACTGACATCTAGTGGGTGGAGACCAGAGTTGTGGTTAAACATCCCAAGTGCGTAAGATAGTCCACCTGCCCCCCACAGTAAAGAATTACACAGTCCCAAGGATCAGTAGTGCCGAGGAGGAGAAACCTTGCAAGGGGTGAGTGTAAGTCTACCCTCAGATGAGCTCGGTTGGTGTTTAAGGCACAGAAATCCCTCATTCAGACACTTCATACAGGTGCACTGAGTTTTTTAGGTGTATTTTTAAAAGCTTGTTATTTTTGAGAGAAAGCATGAGGAGAGAAGCAGAGGGAGAGAGGGGGACAGAAGTTCGGAAGCAGCCTCTGCACGGACAAACCATGAGATCATGGCCTGAGCCGAAGTGGGATGCTCAACCAACCGAGCCACCCAGGTGCCCTGGGTGCACGGAAGGAACATCCCTTATTAGGCTTAAAGATAATTATTTTCCGTAATTTTCTCTGAAGCTCCACTGTCTGCCTCCAGCAGAAAATAGTCTTCCTGATTTCAAAATAGACTTTGACCCTTTCTTTTTGAGATTGAATCTCTTTTGGATTAGTACCCCATGCTAATAAATAAGGATTTCTCCCTTATTTTTGTTTTTCATTCCCTGAAGAAAATTCCTAGGGGGGGATTGTTCTCACTTTGGGGAGACGGCAGTGATAGCCATCAAGTGCCCGCTGGCTCGTGCTGACTCTCAGAGGCATCCGGCCCCTGCTGCCGCCAATGCTAAAGCCCTTCCCAGCCCCCAGTGTCCTCTCCCCTCCGCTTCCCTGGTCTCTTCTCAGCTGCTCTTCCTAAGAAGGGGGCCAGTGCAGGTACCCCGCTCCTCTTTCTGGGAAGATTACCATTCCCAAGCAGTGAGGAATGGTCTCCCGCTCGCCCTACAACACTCCAGAGCCCAGAGGACTGCTGGGGGATGGGGGGGCGGGGAATGGGTTTCTCTCACCTCTCACCCCCCCACCTCCAGCCACCACCCCGCTCTGCTGCGGTGGCCTAGCTGGAGGCGCTTTCCGTATAGGTCACCTTCATTCTCTGCCTCTCCTCACACTCCCCCAGAAATCTGGTCTAGGGCTTCTGTTGTGACCCCACTCCTTAGTACTGGGGGGCACCAGAAAGAGGTAGCTCAGGATCACTCAGAAACACTCACCAACACAGAACGCTCTTAACATTCCCTTCCAATTCTCAGGCCAACTCACGTCCTCCTTCTGTGGATAGAAGCAGCTTTCTTCCAGGTCCTTGGTTATTCGTAAGGCAACAGACCCCTAGGCCAGGGCACCTGGGGGCGTACAGAATCCAGAACAAGTGGTCACACTCTGGCCTCAGTTTCAGACCTCCATAATTGGAAGCCCTGAGGGGAAAAGCAGCCTCTTGGGTGTTGAGCTGTGACCGTGGTAAGAGGGAGGGGAAGCAAAGGACACAAATAGGGAGGAAAAGTTACCTTGATGGTTACAGCTGACAATTGAGGGGAAGGGGGCTGGTGCTGGGATCCTGCTGACCACCGGGAGCTGTCGCGTACGAACTCTGCCAGAGCTTCATACTTTTCCAAGAAAAGCCAGCAACCTGGAGATGTACGTGAAATGTCTTGGTTTTAAGTAATGCCAAGATCTTGTAGACCAAGGGAGACTGGTTTGGTGGCCTGATCTGTCCTGTGTGCTGTAGGCTTGTCTCAGCCTGCCCTCTGGCAACCACAGAGGGTATGTGGGAGGGAGAGAGAGAGATAGAGCCATTCTTCCAAACCCCGGGACAGAGCTTACCATCTGAAGTTTCCCCCCAAGACAAGAATCTCACTGCCAGCAGCTTGAAGTCCATGTTCACTGTTGCCTGAACCGCCAAGACCAAGAGTTTCAACGTCCTAGCAGGGTCAGGCTTCTGTGCTTAAATACTTTCCCCCAGATGAGCCCCAAGCTGGAGCGGGGCTGGACTGCAGGCTACAGGTGAGTCAACTGACCCCAGCTGTGCAGACGGGAGGCAGCAATCCCTGACCCATGGCTGATTGGTTCAGGAGCCTTCTAGGAGCCAACCTACAAGCGAGGATGATTCTGCCTCTCTCAGTAAGATACTGGTGCACCTGGGCTTAAATTGTAAGTCCTTGTGCATGAAAAAAGGGTTTTTTTTTTTCCTCTTAAAGGAAAATATGTCCCATTCATATGTTAAGCCTTTTGCTGCATATACATAAGCCTCTTGCTCCTTGAAAAATAGCGTGTTTTGCATGAATTAAAACTTTATGTCGATGTGGCATCACACTTTTCCTTCTGCAACTGCTTTTTCCCATTCACATCCTGGTTGTAAGATCTAAATAAACAGAAATGGGTAAAATCGTAACCATAAGGAAATTTTTCTTTTTTTATTGTGGTAAAACACACATGATATAAACTTTACCCTCTTACCTATTTTCAAGTGTACTGTTTTAGCAGGTGTTAAGTACATTCACAGGGTTGTGCAACCATCATTACCACCCACCTCCAAAATGTTTTCCAGCTTATAATATTAAAACTCTATACCCATCACTATAGAATATTTTAATTTGGAAAATTCCAGATTAAATAACAAAATATAAGGATATAGAAAATTTAGATAATCATTATTAATAATCCAAATATTATATATATACATATATATATATAGAAAGAGAGAGAGAGAGAGAGGACTATGAAAATAGCATATATTCACTATTTTGGGGGGTATAATACCTGTGGTCATGGGTTTATTTTATTTTATTTTTTTAAATTTACATCCAAGTTAGTTAGCATATAATACAACAATGATTTCAGGAGTGGATTCCTTAGTGCCCCTTACCCATTTAGCCCATCCCCCCCCCTCCCACAACCCCTCCCGTAACCCTCAGTTTGTTCTCCATATTTATGAGTCTCTTCTGTTTTGTCCCCCTCCCTGTTTTTTATATATTTTTTTGTTTCCCTTCCCTTATGTTCATCTGTTTTGTCTCTTAAAGTCCTCATATGAATGAAATCATATATTTGTCTTTCTCTGACTATTTCACTTAGCATAATACCCTCCAGTTCCATCCACATAGTTGTAAATGGCAAGATTTCATTCTTTTTGATTGCCAAGTAATACTCCATCATATATATATATATATATATACGTATATATATATGTATATATATATATCATATTTTCTTTATCCATTCATCCATCGATGGACATTTGGGCGCTTTCCATACTTTGGCTATTGTCGATAGTGCTGCTGCAAACATTGGGGTGCATGTGCCCCTTCAAAACAGCATACCTCTATCCCTTGCATAAATACCTAGTAGTGCAATTGCTGGGTCCTAGGGTAGTTCTATTTTTAGTTTTTTTGAGGAACCTCCATACTGTTTTCCAGAATGGCTGCACCAGCTTGCACTCCCAACCTGTGGTCATGTTTTAGGCCACAAGGAAATTATTCATTAATTCCGTGGTTATAGAAAATTTAAAACTTTGATTTAATCTTTTAAAACTCTTTTTAAATGTTTGTTTATTTATTTATTTATTTATTTATTTATTTATTTTGATAGAGAGTGTGCACGTGAGCAGGGGAGGGGAAGTGAGAGAAGGAGACAAAGAATCCCAAGCAGGCTCCGTGCTCAGTGCAGAGCCTGACCTGGGGATTGATCTTATGAACTCAAGATCATGACCTGAGCCAAAATCAAGAGTCAGACACTTAACCAACTGAGCCACCCAGACACCCCTAAAAAAAATCTTAAAAATTTTTTTTTGATGTTTACTTATTTTTGAGAGAGAGGGTGAACAGGGAAGGGGCAGAGAGAGATAGGGACATAGAATCCGAAGCAGGCTCTAGGCTCTGAGCTGTCAGCACAGATGCAGGGCTCGAACTCACAGATGAGGGGCTTGAACTCACAGACCAGGAGATCATGACCTGGGCCAAAGTTGCACACTTAACCAACTGAGTCACGTAGGCACCCCTGAATAAAATCTTTTAAAACTCTAGATGTTAAGTCACAGTGCTATTAAATGGGAAACCTTGAGACATTATAGCCTTGTTCATACAAGTACTTTAAGAATTAAGAGTTCAGTGACAGTTCCTGGTGCTAAACATGTCTTTTGCACATCATGCTCTGAGGTGACTGTCCCCACAAATAACAGGGCTCAGGAGGGGAGTGTTGAAAGCCTGCCTATCCAAATGTCTGTAAGCTAAGAACTGACTGCAAACTTCCTGCTCCTCATGGGATGTGACCTTCCGGTTCATAAAAGGGACCAATTGTTTATAGGAATGCAGTCTGTTCAGTTGGACTAATCAAGCATCGACCAGAAAACAGGCGAATCACTAAATAGAAAGGCCAATGGAGAAAACAAAACAGAAAACCCAGATATGTAACCAAGTGCATATGGGAATTTTATATAAAACAAGGCAGTATATCCCGTCACCAGGGAAAGGGTAGACTTTTAATAAGTGGTGTTGCCATGACTGACTAGGTCCATGGAAAAAGAGAACACTAGGATAGGCTTCAAAATGGCTCAGACAAGGGGGGAGAAACCAGAAGAACGAGAAGCAATAAGAGAAAATATTGATAAAATTGACTACACAAAAAAATCAGGAAGCTTTTGCATGACAAAATATACTCGATAGAACAATCAAAAGATAACTGACAAACTGAGAAAAAAATGTTGGTAACATATCACAAAGTGTGAATATCCCTAATTTTCTTAAAAGCTTTTAAAATTCAAAAAGAAAATAATCGACGTCAGGATGAGAAAAAAATGGGGAAAAAATAGGAACAGACCACAGAAGCATAAATGCAGATGACCCTTAAATATGAAGAGATAATGCACCTCACTCAGAGGAGAAAAACAAGTTAAAATTATACCGAGATACAATTTCTTACCCATCCAATTGGCAGAAACTCCCCAGTCCGACCATCTGCTGTGTTGGTGAGGCAATGGGCAGACAGGTGCTCTCAGAAGCCGCCGGTGGTCTTCTGGGGGGTCGTTCTCTGGAGGTTCATGTAAACCAGCCAGCAGGACTATAGCACCACCTGCTGCAAATGTCAAATTTAAAAAAAAAAAAAAAAAGCAGATGACCTTTTTTTTAAAAGTTGAAACAACTGGTAGTAAGGATTTGAAATCCCCCCCCCTTTTTTGGTCTTCTTTAGATAATGTGTGTATTAAGCCTTTTAAATTATTTTTGCTGAATTTTACTTTTCTAAAACCTTCATCACTTTCCTCTAAAACCATTGCCTGATTTATGTTTCCAACTGTGACAGGCCTCATTCCGTTAAGAAAGTCACACGTGCACACACTACCAGCTTTTATTGATAATAATAAATCTTCAGTGATCTTTAAATGTAAATATATTGCTGAGGAGCACCAAAAGAAATGATGACTGCAATGGACTGAACATGGCACCATGAAAATCCATGCATTAGGTGTCTAATATAATGCTGTGCCTTTTGTTTTCTATATGTTTGAGTCACAGATGAACAGAGCGCTGCATCAAGATGACAAGAGAGCTCCAAATCCATTACAGTATGGGGTCAAGAGTATTTGTCAATGAGAATACTTTTCAAGCAACCCCACTGGTCGCTTTAGAATTCCAAAATGAAAACTGTTACAATGGCGACATCTGGTGGTCACCCTCTTAACCAAACGACTAAATGAAGCACCACCGACAGTGGAACAATCTGAGATGATGTGTCTCCTTGTGTGATATACTAGGAAGCACACTGCATCACCTATGACAAATTCTTGCCCTAAGTGTTTAACTTGAAGTTAATCGGGCCTTTAGCCCTAGGCTCCAGTTTACAGGACATGCAAGGGATACAGGAACAGGTTAAATAGCACAATGGGGAAACAGACCATTCCAGAAGGTAGAGTATTAAACAAAACAAAAAACAAACAAACAAACACCTGGCCTATTCTCTTCAAAAAGTCAAAATCGTGGCAGCAAAAAGTCAATGATGTAGGGAAAACAGTAGGAGGATTGTTCTCAGGGTACTATTGATCACTGATCTGTTACTTGAAGTTTCTGATAAAGGTTCACTGTAGCCAATAGAGTCACATTTTTTGGTAGATGAGGTAAAGAACTGCATGGTGCCTACATTTGACAAAATCCCAGAAAGCTGCAAGACGTTACTAATAAGTTGAGTTGAAAGGAACTTTTCTAAACCATCAGTTATAAAACTACTGTCTCATCAAAAAGTGATCAGTGTGCAACAAACCTGAAAGGGAAAAAAAAAACCAATATTACAGAGATGTGTCAGGCAGTTAATATAATTTGTGATATTTGAGGTATGTTTTAGCTTTGTGATATTTGAGGTACAGTTTAGCTTTGTGACATTTGCAATTTGTTGTGATTTATTTTCCCATTTTTTTTAAAGCTCCATGCTGAGCAGGACTTGAACTCACAACCCTGAGATCAAGAGTCACATGCTTAACCAACTGAGCCACCCAAGCACCCCTATTTTCTCATTCTTAATAAGTACTCATTTTGGGGTCTAATTTTGTTTGAGTAATTTTAAATTTTGTTAAGAAGGTCCCCAAAATTATATAAGCTCAGGTCCCACAAAACTTGGGTCTGAATGTGATGTCAGACAAGGTGCTTTCCCTCCAAGCCTGGAGAGTGGGGAGGGGCGGTGGGAAAGGGACAGTAATGAAGCTGGAGAAGGGAACCGAGGGCAAGCCACAAAAGGTCTTGATGCTAAGGGGCTTTTCTCTTGCAGAAAACAGGGAGCCAAGAAGAGCCCTAGGCAAGGGAGTAACGTGATCAGAGATCAGAACTTCCACGAGCCTTGTAGGGTAGCCCCGGATCAGGGAGACCCAGGGCCGCCTAATGCAAGAGTCCAAGTGGGAAAAGGTGAGGACAGGTTTTCAAGAGCTAGGGATCCAGCCGTGAGCTTTACCCAAACTTCAGGAGAGACCACAACGAGAAGGGTTGTTTAAAACCTGGTAGAACATTCCCCTTTAAGACAGTTCTTTAGGGGCGCCTGGGTGGCTCCGGTTGGTAAGTGTCTGACTCTTGATTTTGCCTCAGGTCGTGATCTCACGGTTTCATGAATTCAAGCCCCGAGTCAGGCTCTGTGCTGACAGTGTGGAACCTGCTTGGGATTCTCTCTCCCTCTCTCTCTGCTACTCCCCCTTCCTCCCTCCCTTCTCCCCCTCTCAAAATAAATAAATAAACTTAAAAAAAATTTTCATGTTTATTTAGTCATATACGCGGATTTCCTGTCCCTTTAAGCTATCTCCGTAGAAACGATTCATTATATGATTCCACAACTTAATCGGTTTGCTAACAGTTTTTCGATCAGGTGTTTACACGCGAGGGTTTACTTCATTTCACTTATAAGCGATACTATAAAGGTGCCTTAACTCAAGCATCAGACCACCTTTTGGCATAACATACAGCAAAAAACATTTTTTAAAAATGCTGGCAGTACAGCTTGTAAATCAAATTAGCTCACAATGTGCACACGTGTTTCCCGTAGGGGAGCAGCATTGTTGCTATACCACAGTCAACCTGGGCCCACCCCCTATATTACAAAACAAAAAACTACCTAGCACTATTGATTTAAAATGCCTTTTTGTTCTGAGATTGCCCCAAATCGCCACTGTTTGTGACAGCAAGTTCAGCCATTTACTGTTTTTCTTCAAAGAGAAACAGACACTCTTCTTTTAAGTAAGCTCCACACCCAGCAGGGGGCTTGAACTCACTGCCCGAGATCAACAGTCACAGGCTCCACCAGCTGAACCAGCCAGGCATCCTGAGAGACACTCTCAATAACCATCTTTGCCCTCTGTCTACCAGGTGGGCCTGCGCTGGCAGCAGCTGTTTGGGGCAGCACAGATTAGAAAACAATCACTTTAAAAGGATTATCCACGGGGCGCCTGGGTGACTGCGGCTCAGGGCATGACCTTGCAGTTTGTGAGTTCGAGCCCCGTGATGGGCTCTGTGCTGACAGCTCGGAGCCTGCTTCAGATTCCGTGTCTCCCTCTCTCTCTGCCCCTCCTCCCCCACACATGCTCTCTCTCTCTCTCTCTCTCTCTCTCACTGTCTCAGAAATAACATTCTTTTAAAATATTATTAAAATTTATATTTTATTATAATATTAATTATTGAATTAAAAAAATAAATAATACTGTGTATTATCTATTACACAGTAGTGTTGTGTAATACTTTGATTCAGCAGCTAAACTAATATGTCTCTGGCCTTAATTTCCCAAATGCCAGAATCCTTAAAGGTTTTGATTAGGCATGAGCAAACGAGAAAGATAAGGAACTCTTCTTACACCGAAAAGCTGAACTTGAGGGACTTTTCTGTTGATTCTCAGATCATGTTTACTTATTTATTTATTTATTGAAAGTTTATTTATCTATTTTTGAGAGAGAGAGCACGAGAGAGCACGAGCACGAGCAGGGGAGGAGCAGAGAGAGAGGGAGAGAGACAGAAAATCCCAAACAGGCCCCACGCTGTCAGCACAGAGCCCAATGCAGGGCTCAAACTCACAAACAGCGAGATCATGACCTGAGCTGAAATCAAGAGTCAGACATTTAACCCACTGAGTCACCAGGCGCCCCTCAGATCATGTTTTTAAATAAAAAGCCTTTTATACTAATTCACCTGTTAAAGTACGAATAAAGAAATTATTCTTTTCAAATATTTGATCAGAAAGTGAGCACACATATTTAACAGAATTCCTGATATATAATAATACATTGTGAGATGCTAAATCATATGCTATTTTAATCATGTAGACAACATCTAGACTGATCAAAACTCTGAGAAATTTTTATATGGCTTTACATGGGGGGGAGCGCAAATGTTAATAAACTTGTATTTTATACATACTCACCCCAAATAAAGTGGATTCTCGTGAGATGTTGTGCAAAGCTGGAAATAGACAATGCTGGCGGGACACTTCTGGCTGATCAGGCTGAGCACGCCGGTCCAAGACCTCAAAAGCATGTGAGAGGCAGGGGTGGCTACAGGCCAAGGAAGAGAAGATCAAACCTTTATGCAAGGAGGGAGAGAGGTAGAATTAAGTCTCTGCCCCTCTCCTGTTTGCACAGTGCCCTCATCAAAAATGGAGCATTAAATAAAACACATTTTTATATACCAGGGGTTACTTTAGGTCACATAGTCTTAAACCTGAAATTAGAATGTCCCCTTCAATATATTCATTGACATTTTGATGTCCGTTGCACAAATAGGTCTTCTCCCTTCTCCTAGGGCTGAGGCCAGCTGCAGACTTCAGGGAAATGCCTTTTACTCTTTTTTCCTGCTACTCGTCCCTCAGATTGGGGGACTCGTCCCTCACCTTGGCAGGTGGTTAAAGCTGACACTTTCTTGCGTGGGTGCCCACGAGGGGTTGTCCTAACTGCTACCCCATGCTGTAGCCAGGGCTCCTTTGACTTGTTTCTTCCTGTCCACACCTCCATCTCTAGCATCTTCCTATAATATGTCCCAGAATCTTCCCTGGAAGGTCATCCTCTTGGATTAATCATGGTCAATATTTTCTGTAACCATTTCTGAGAATCTGTGGGTTTTGTCCTGCCTTTTGTGGGGAATACGGTTGTTTTCCAAGTGCACACTCTACTGTGTTCCATGGCCACTTTGGCATATTCATCTCTGGATCAGACACCGGTTCCCTGGGTCCCCAACAGCAGAGAACAGGTGTTCAGATCCATCAGATGGACAGGATCCCTGAAGGAGGCCTTTGCCCCTAGTTACTGAGAGGTGACCGCTAGGCCCTTAGAATATCCCACCTGATAGGAGTGCTTTGGTTTACCTACGGGCCTTGGGCTATACCAGATAGTCTAACAGTGTGGCTTATGATGGGGGGTTGACGCCACACAGTTTCAGCTGGACCTCCAAGGGACTGGAGACTAAAGAAAGTTCAGCCACACAGGCTCCCAACTCTGTCTGCATGATGGAGCTCTAATAATAACTCTGAATACCGAGGCTCAGGTGAGTTTCTCCGGTTGGCAATACTCCACGCATATTGTCACACATTTTTTCCAAAAGAGTAGAACCGGTGTTGTCCATGGCTCCCCTGGGAGAAGACAGCTGTAGGCTCTGTCCTATGCACTGTTTCCCTTGGATGACTTCAATCTGTATCCTTCTGCTGTAATCAAGCATAACTGTGAGTATCACAGCTTTCATTGAATTCTGCGAGTCTTTTGAATGAATTATCAGACCTGCAGGTCGTCTTGGGAACTCTCCAAACTCACCATTGGTGTCAAAAGTGAAGATCTTGGAGACAGTCTCCCTTACATTGCAAGTATCTTTCACAAGCAGATGTTCAATAAACGTTTTTTCTTTCTTTTTTTTTTAAGTTTATTTCTTTACTTTGAGAGAGCACAAGTGGGGGAGGGGCAGTGAGGAAAGACAGAATCCCAAGTAGGCTCCCCGCTGCCAGCACAGGACCCGATGTGGGGCCCGAACTCATCAACTGTGAGATCATGACCTGAGCTGTGATCAAGAGTCAGACGCTTAACCGACGGAGCCGCCCAGGCGCTCCAGTATTTTTTAAATGAAGGAGAAATGAAGCAATCTGTATATACTAACAGAGGAGGCCAGGCCAGTTACCTAAGGGTAGTGTTTTCTCAAATACAGTATGATAAAATTTTGTGTTCACATGACTTGCATGACAAAATTAAACTTTTTAATCCTGTGGGTTTTCTTCCCAAGTACACTTGGACTTTTCCGGTCAAATCTCAAACATATTCCCATTGCTACACGACTTTAAAATTGAAACACCAAGCCGTTTTCTGCCTGAAGAGGGGGAATAACAGCGATATTAGAAAGCTCTGTACAGATCATAGGAGGGTTTGAGGCTGGCCTCGCAGCAAGGTGTACTTTCCTCCAGAGCTACTCCAGTGTACACCCAGAGGGCAGCTGGCCGCAGGAGAGACAGACCTTCCACTGATACCTGGCAAGTGCTTCACACAGTCAGGAATGACCATGCCAAGAAGCCTCAGGAGTACAAAGCTGCTGGCTGTGGACAAAGTGAGGTCTCCTCTCAGTATGAGACCATACTATTTGTGACCCCAGAGAAGGATAAAGCCTAGAAGTGTAACTTTGAGGGCTTCCTCCCTGCTCTCCTTCCTTTGGGAACACCAGGAAAGCTCTCTGTCTCCTTTGGCACCTTTGACCTGAGGGACAGGTTACTTTCCATAGACATTTCAGGGCCATCATTTCCTTCTACAGTATTTTCCAGAGTGAATAGCTGTGAGGCAGTTGCCATAGAATCATATGAGAGAACAGAGCGTTCATATGACAATGAAGCCCAGACGTGGAGAAAAGAACTTCACATTCCTGATTCCTATCAGCTTTGTGATGGTGTGAATTCTTCCAGAAAGTAATTCTGGCCTCAGAAATCACCAAAGAAATACTGGCTACATTATCCAAGACCTGGGATCACTGCCCTTTCAACTTTCGGGTTTCCAATTGAGGGATAAAATTTTGATCAGATCTCCTCAGGTAATGCAAAATTTTACTTCAGATTCCCATATTGTCCTTTGAAGAATTCTCACTTCAACTCTAGAAATTTAAAGTCATCTTCCACTTTCAAACTTCAGTGGGTCAGTTCTTCATTAATGTAATCCATGTGTGAGGTGGTGCCTCCTAGCCCTTTAATTTCTAGAGAACACTGGCTTGCACCACCCTCCCCCCAACAGTCTATAGAAGCCCAAAGCTTTCTCAACATTCCCTGTAAGTTCCCAGGGGGTCCTCAAGTTTTCCTGGCTTCCAGCCTCGTGGTGGGCTCCTTTTCTCTGCTCAGCTTCTTTTACAATTTTCACAGAATTCCCATGTTCACAAACAATTTTAAGTGTTTTATATTTTCTCAAAAATTTGGCGCAAGTTCAGTAGCAGAAGCAACCTCATATTGAACTTGAGATATCACCATTCTCAAAAATATCCACCTGGGTGGCTCAGTCAGTTAAGCATCTGACTCTTGATTTTGGCTCAGGTCATGATCTCATGATTCATGGGATCAAGCCCCGCATCAGGCTCCATGCTGATGGCATGGAGCCTGCTTGAGATTCTCTCTCCCTCACTCTCTGCCCCTCCCCTGCTCATGCCCACTCTTTATCTTTCTCAAAATAAATAAATAAACTTTAATAACTAGATATATACTTTAAATCCCCACACAAAACACCCCATCTAATCGTACCATCTCTCTCCATCCTTTCTTCTCCAACTTATCCCAACATATTTCATTATTTTTTTTTTTAATTTTTTTTTCAACGTTTATTTATTTTTGGGACAGAGAGAGACAGAGCATGAACAGGGGAGGGGCAGAGAGAGAGGGAGACACAGAATCGGAAACAGGCTCCAGGCTCCGAGCCATCAGCCCAGAGCCTGACGCGGGGCTCGAACTCACGGACCGCGAGATCGTGACCTGGCTGAAGTCGGACGCTTAACCGACTGCCCCACCCAGGCGCCCCCCAACATATTTCATTATTGTAGCAGAGTCATTTAATCATCCTACTTTGTCACCATCGTTCTTGCTCTTGAGTCCCATTCTCTATTAATCAGTTTATCAAGACATTTGCCTAAACAACAGACAGTTCTCTGAGTGAAAAGAACCCTGTGTAAACAATTAAAGTGTTTTTTCTTCATTTGATAAAGAAATGCTGGGTTCAACCAATCAATGATTATCTCTGCAGACCGTTCATTCATGGAAACAGACACTGTTTTATACTGGGTTCCCTCAGGACAGACTCTGAAACAGAGTATGTAGAAGGTCCGTCAAGGAGTGTCCTTGGAGGTACCCCTGTGAGGAAATCAGGAAGGCAGGATTGGGCAGAAGCAGAGAGATTGCAGTAGGATTGCAACGGACACCATAGCTCTGGAGCTGTGCTTCCTGGGAATGACATGGAAATTCGGGCAAAATGGTTCATTGTGCCAAGTGTGATTATGTAATTACTAGGGAGAAATACAGCTATGGGCCGGCAATATTGCCCAGCAGCCAATATTAGATGCATTTGCCCTGAAGAGGGGATCTGAGTAAATTCTACAATATCCACTGAAGCTCATGCTTTGCCTCTCAGATGCATCTGGGAATGACTTCTCCATAATTCTGGTTGGCTTGGTTCGCTGGGAAACTCACAAAACAAGGGCTAGTGAGAAAAACTATAGACCCCCCTCCCCCCCACACACACTGCCACAGCTAAATTGAGGGTATAAATGATACTCACCATCCCCTCTCCACCTCCCATTACATATTCCCCTCAGCCCCCGCTGATCTGCGTAACTTACCCGGAGAGATGACCAAGACCATCATCCCTAAGGTGGCTGTGCCTAAATCTACTGTCTTTCCCAGGCTTTGGCTACTACCCTTGTCCACTTACCATTAAAACTGGCCCTTCATGGATCTTTCAAGCACTAAACATATCCTTCCCTGCCCCACTGAGTAGCAGCAGCGCTAATTACTCCTGAATTTCCTTTCTTGCCTGCTAGTCTCTTGACACACGAGGCTAGAAGTGCCTGAGCAAGAGCCATAGCTTAAAGTTCGATGGAATTCTTACTGTGTTCCCTGATGGAAGCGGTCCCTTCCAGACCCGCAAAGTGAAAGCTACAGGGACGGGAAGCACAAATTCCCCCAAGGGGGTCACTTGGAGTGATGGTAAGTGGAGCCATTTCTACTTCCATCTTTTGGTTTCCAGAGCGATACATTCTGCCTTCTGGGAACAGGGAACAGCACCTTCTAATGGTCACTGATTTAGGATGTTCTGGATGGTACCTCATCCTGATAGGATGTTAACTCTAAACTGAGATCTTGGCTGGTCTTACAAAGACTATTCTACCGCTCTACCAGGCTGGTGACCTCTAGGTGATGAAATACGTGATAGAACTAGCGGATCCCACGACCGTGCACCAGCTACCATGTTTCTTTTGCTGCAAAGTAGGACCCTTAGCTTTGATCACTTGCTGATACCAAACAGCCTATAAGATCTCAGGGGGTGGTGCTGGCTGAGACCCCACATCAGGGAAGATAGACCCATATAAAGAATGTATTGATCCTGGTCAAGGCGATAGCTGCCCCTTCTAGTGCACAAGGGACATATTACAGTCAAGTTGCCGTCAAGTGGCTGGTTAGTTTCCGTAGGGATGATGCTCTGTCAGGGGCTCAGTGCTGGTCTCGGCTTCCAACAGGCCGGACTTTCAACAGACGCAACATTCCTACCTTGGCAAACTTACACAACCAGCTATACCTCCCAGAAATTTTCTATTAGGAGGACTTCCTGCTCTCTAGCAGCACCACTCCTGAGAAAGGCGCTGGTACAGCAGCAGACCCTCGGCTTGCGTGGGCTTATTAAACGGACACATTTGTGAACCGACCTCAACTTTCTTTGCCCCTCCATCAGCTGTCCTAAGAAATCCCTCAGGCAGCTAGTGCTGAGAGAGAGGCACTGGATGACGTGGGATCTGGGCCACCTGTTCGTGCAGCGAGCTCGCCGTCCTCTGGCCCTCCTTGTGTCCCATCCCAGTGTACCCCCTTCATCTTATGACAGATCGCTCTAGGCCCACCCAACCTCACAGTTCGCTAGTCTATAGATGGCATAGCCTTTCTCCAGTAAGTGCAATATCCACTACGTTCTCCTTCATGGAATTTGGAATTCGAGTAGGTTAACAGAGTTTTAATCATATTGTCCTCTCTGGCCTGGGTTACATTTTAATCCCAGAGGCCAGAAATATTCTTCCTCAGGGGTGCCTGGGTGGCTTAGCAGGTTAAGCATGCGACTTCGGCTCAGGTCATGATCTATTTATGAGTTCGAGCCCCACGTCGGGCTCTGTGCTGACAGCTCAGAGCCTGGAGCCTGCTTCGGATTCTGTGTCTCCCTCTCTCTCTGCCCTTCCCTGACTCGAGCTCTGTCTCTCAAAAATAAATAAGCATTAGGGGTGCCTGGGTGGCTCAGTGGGTTAAGTGTCCGACTTTGGCTTGGGTCATGATCTCACAGTTTGTGGGCTCAAGCCCACGTCAGGCTCTGTGCTGACAGCTTGCTCGGAGCCTGGAGGCTGCTCCGGATTCTGTCTCCCTTTCTCTCTGCCCCTCCCCGGCTCACACCCTGTCTCTGTCTCTCTCAAAAATAAACAAACATTTAAAAATAAATAAATAAATAAACATTAAACGTGTTTAAAAAATATTCTTTTTTTGGTCATTGATAGATAGTTGGTCACTGCATATTTTATCTTTATCACTACTATTATGCCTCTAAGCTTCTCCCCACTAGTCAAAAGAGCCAAATTTCCTAACCCTGTGGTAAGGAACCTTCACCAGAATGTCTTTGCCCCTCCTGTGGACTTCAGAGCCAAGCTTTAAGTAAGTTCTGTAAAGTCTCATGGGAAAAGCCTTCCAGGCACAATGGTATTGAGCTTTCCTTAAATACATTTTATTCTATGTATTTTATATTAATTTTCCTGTGAGCTGGTCGAATTATTGGGTTCTTTATGTACACTCTTTCTGAGTGATCGCATTTATTCCCACGGCTTCTACTACCAGTATGCCATGTCTTAGATCAATCACCATTACCATCCCAGGATCTAAAAGTATGCTAGCTATAATTCCGTTATTCATGACCCATCGTTTTTATTAAATCACAGATCTGATAGGCTAAGAGTGCTATGCTGTTAAATTTTGCACATGGCACTACTTATGAGGCTGAACACTTGTTCAAGGTGAAAATTACCTTTTCCTATTTGAATCGACTCTTCTGGTCACTGTAGTGGAATCTGTGGCACTCTCCCCAGCTCGCTCTTCCGGGACTGACACATTAAGCCCCTCAGATGCTAAGAGGGTTCATGGCTGTCAGCAGTCAGCTGAGTCCCCTCTGGGAACAGATTTCAGCTGAGGAGAGAGTTGCTTCACCGGAAGTCACACCCCCTTCTCCAGGACAGTCTGAACCCAGTGGCTGATCAAGTTGTGGGGAGGGAGACCTAAACTTAACAGAAGACCATGGGGGAGGGGAAGAAAAAAAAAAAGGTTAGAGAGGGAGGGAGCCACAACATAAGAGACTCCTAAAAACTGAGAACAAACTGAGGGTTTATGGGGGGTGGGAGGGAAGGGTGGGTGGGTGATGGGTATTGAGGAGGGCACCTGTTGGGATGAGTACTGCGTGTTGTATGGAAACCAATTTGACAATAAATTTCATTAAAAAAAAAAAAAAAGGCTTAGCTGGCCTCAAGCTGGGCCAGCTCTGAAGGATCATCCCACCTCCCCATAAGGTCAGCTGAGGCCTTATTGCAACTGCATTGCAGTTCACCTCCACCCTCTGACGGCCCTTCTCCCTCTCCCTCCTGGTGATGGTCCCCGCAGCACTCCACGATAAACCTCCCACACACAAATCTCTATCTCAGAGTCTGCTCCATAGGGAACCCAATGTATGCGCCCATTTTTAAAACCTGAGAATGATTGTCTTATTGTTAAAAAAAATTTTTTTAATGTTTCAATTTTTGAGAGACAGAGAGAGACAGAGCATGAGTGGGGGAGGGGCAGAGAAAGGGAGACAGAATCCGAAGCAGGCTCCAGGCTTCGAGCTGTCAGCACAGAGCCTGATGCAGGGCTTGAACTCATGAACCGTGAGATCATGACCTGAGCCGAAGTCGGATGCTCAACGAACTGAGCCACCCAGGTGCCTCCTCTCTTACCCTTTATTATGGGACTGTCCTCACCTTCCTTCCCCATCTTGCTCTTCTGAGCTAAGATATGATATGGAAGAGATTGTTGACCCAAAGTAGGGTCACTTGCCAACTCCTGGACTGGGGCTCCAGTCTCTGATCCCTTCTCTAAAATAGGTGCTCTGGTGTCTTGGTCCTCAGAGGTGGTAAGGTGGTGAGAAATTGAGCCCTATCTACCTACCTCTAAAGAAAAACTGAGGCCTCAGCTAAAAAAGGTTGAGGTCCAAAGATACCAAAATAGGGCAGTATAAGCCTGGGGTTTTGGAAAAAGAAGGACTATGTGCTGACAGGGAATTGGGAGAGAGTTCTCACACTGAGGGAAGTGAGCCAGTAGAAAGGAACTCCTGTGTGTCCTCTGAGCCCAAACCCCGTGAAAAGTCTAGGCTTACACTTGTTGGTCTCCTAGATGACAAGGGGACAGAGGCAGGAATCTCTGATTTCAGAAAACAATTAGAGCAGATCTCCTATTCTCGGTGAAATGTGGTAAATTTGAGAAAACTTGCCTCACGTGATATTTTCCTAAGACATGTTCAGTGAAAAAGTATTTATCTTTGGGTAGCTTAAAAGCTCAAAACTGCCCAGAACACAAGATGTGCTCCCCTAGGGTGCCTTCTTCCCACGTAATACCTCATGTACATGTGGCCCATAGTACCTTCTTCCCTGTGGCCTTCTCCAGTGCCTCCAGTCCTTCCTCTTTACTGTAGAATCCTGATCCGTCACTTGATCCCTCACCATCCTAATTCTTCAACGGGCTCCTTTCCAGTGGCTCTCTTCCCTCTGTCCCAAATCCTCCCCAATAACTACGCTTGAAGGCCAACATCATGTTGCAGAATTCCACAAGGCACCGCTGACACCATGGTCTATGTGAATGCCACCTCCTGGAGCTGAGGAGGGCACACGATGGGACGCGTCAACAGTGATGGATGGGGAAGGGAGCTCCCTCTGCTCACTAGGTGGCGCTCAGGCAGTTTTCAACTGCACGATGTGCCGATGGTTCAGAGATTGACCAAACCGATTTGGTGAGTTTATTACCATTTTTTAAGTCAAGTAACCCTCTATTACTTGGGATATTATAGACTCAGATTCTTTATTTTATTTTTATTATTATTATTATATTTTTTATTTGAGAGAGAGGGAGCACAAGCGGGGGACAGGGGCAGAGGGAGAGAGAGAGAATTCTAAGCAGGCTCCACGCTCAGCGCAGAGCCTGATGTGGGGCTCGATTCCACAATCTTGAGATCATGACCTGAGAGGAAATAAAGAGACGCTCAACTGACCGAGCCACCCAGGCATCCCTGGACTCAGTCTTTAAAAAAGTTCTGAGTTTGCATATCCTCAGCTTTAAACATCTCTAGTAGTATAATTCCTACTAAAACAGCTTATCTGCTGTTCAGTCATTTGCCTGTACATTCATTTAAGAAGCATTTACTGAGCACCTACTATGTATCAGGCACTGTGCTCTATAATGAGGATTCAGGTGAGGACAAAAAGAAAAAAAGCATGATGTCTACACTCATGGACCTTGCAGGCATTAATCAAAAATTCATACAAATACCGTTAAACTGTAACAGTGGAAAGAACTGCAGATGAGAGGTACATGATGCTATGAGAACACTTAATCGCTCAAGACATGAAGTCCAGGGAAGGCTTCCTTGAGAATGGATGACTGAGTTAACATCTGAAGGGAGAGTAGGCGTTGATGAGATAAAATGGAAGTGGAATGTCATGAGCAGAGATAAAAGCATGAGGGGAGTTTGAGGAAGCAAATGATGAAGACCAGTGCGGGTGGACCACTGTGAGCAAAGGAGTGTTGAGTGGGGGTGAGGGCAGACAGGAGCAGTAGGGAGAGCCAGACCCCATAAGCCTTCCAGGCCATGACACAGACTGTGGTCTTTATTCCGAGAATAATTGGAAACCGCTGAAAGGTAGTAAGTAGGAAAATGATTTGATCATGTCTGCACTTTACAAAAAGAACTTTGGCTGCAGCATGGCTAACATAGTGGAGGGGCCTTACTGATGTGGGAAATAATTTATAAGATTATTGTAGTAGATTGGGAGAGAGAAGTTGGTGGCTTGGACCGAGGTAGGTGTTTGCAAGGAATTCTTGCCTTAGAGCAAAGCAAAACTTACCTCTAGTGGCCCCGGCAATTTCTTCTGGGATCACAAAGAACAAGTCAACTCCCCATCAACATGGCGGTCCTTTAAGTAGATTAAGGAATGGGCTGTCCCACCTCCTTTTCACTTGAGCTCATTGAGGGATTTGGTCTTTTTTGGCCAACTGAGACTGTTCCATCTTGCCCTTGTCACTTCGTCCTCCTTTCTTCCTGTTTAAGAAAGTATGATTCTTCTTACAGGTCCTCAGATGTACTAAATATTAACTCACTGTCTTCACTGCCCCTTTTGGAACAATCTTAGTCGGCCAATAAAGACCAAATCCCTCAATGGGCCCAAGCTTCTGGAAGATTAATATGAACACAAAAGATGGCACTGAGATGGTGCCCTGATTACAGTACGAAGACAAACAAGAAAGAGTTAAACCTACAACCTGACAGCTAGAAAACCAGAAATTAACACCCTAGTCTCCATCAGGCTGACAATAACAAAAATCAACAGTTATTGAGACTCTTTTAAACATATTACATACTTTTTTTTTTTTTAATTTTTTTTTTCAACGTTTATTTATTTTTGGGACAGAGAGAGAGCATGAACGGGGGAGGGGCAGAGAGAGAGGGAGACACAGAATCGGAAACAGGCTCCAGGCTCTGAGCCATCAGCCCATAACCCGACGCGGGGCTCGAACTCACAGACCGCGAGATCGTGACCTGGCTGAAGTCGGACGCTTAACCGACTGCGCCACCCAGGCGCCCCAAACATATTACATACTTTAACTCACTTTGTCCTCACGACAACCCTCAGGGTAGGTCCTAACATTGTTCCCATTCCACTAATGAGGAAAAAAGGTAGGGGAGACTAAAATCACACGGTAGGCATCAGAGCCAGGACGCAAAGACTAGCCTGACTTCAAGGGCCTGTGCTCTGAGCGACCACACTACCCTGCCTTCCTGGACAAGGAATATTATCTTCAAACTTGAAAGGGAAAAATAAATATGAGGAAAAGGAATTAACCCAAAATGGCTGAGAGAAGAAGATAACCAAAGAATTCAGAATCACTTGATTAAATTCCAATGTAACACCCAAATGAAAAATATTTTAAGACAACAAACGAAGAGCCATATATAAATCCAAAATAAGTCGCTCATCTTTAAGAAATATTGGAAGATGGCTGGAGATGCTCAACAAATTAAAAAGACAAATTTCCAAAACAGAGAAAGGATCGCTTTTAAGGAACTGACTTCCTTTATATTTCTCTCCATCTTACCTCACTTCCCTACTAGTATCTTTTATCATTGTCCGGGAAGTACCAAATAGCTTTAGAAAAGGCTCTGAAATTCTGGCTCTTTTAACCAGTTACCCACTCATTTTTCACAAATATTTCTTGAAAATCTGCTCCAAGCCACACAGACTGCTTGGTGCTGGAGAGTTGAAACAGGGTTCCTATCCTCACGCAACTTTCTAGTGAGTCATATCATTACTGATACAGTAATTACAAAAATGGGGGCATAATTATCAACTGAGTCATAAACCAAATGTGCTATAGTTATTTAAGAAATTGGTCCCAGAGAAGTTTCTGGTTTTTTAGTGAAAAGCCAGACTGCAAATGGCTCTTCTATTGTATTATTTTAATGAAATGTACACAATGGAAATCCATATTTAAAATCTTCCAATGCCATTAAAAGTTGGAGCGTAGTCTTACAGGAAGATTATGCCTAAAATTAGAATAAAAATTAAGGTTCTAAATTTATACTACACAAATCATTGAAACATCGTTAAAAACCTTAATTTAAAAACTGAAAGTGAAGAATGTGCTTTAAAAGTCAGTTTTAAGACTTACTGAGATATACTTCATACGCCATAAAATTCATTCTCTTTAATGGTACAATGTAGTGGATTTTAGTATATTCACAAGGTTCTGCAGCCACTGCCACAAATTCAGCACCCTTTCTATTGCCACCTCCCTACAGGCCCCGGTGACCACAGATCTATTTTCTGTCTCTATGGATTTGCCTAACCTGGATATTGCATATAAACGAAATCACAGAATATGAGGCCTTTTCTGTCTGACTTCTTTCACTTAGAATACGTTCAAGGTTCATCCATGGTATAGCGTGTACGTGCACTTCATTGCTTTTTATGATGGAATAATATCCTATTGTAGGGACATGTCACATTTTATCTGTTCATCAGTTGATGGAAATTTGGGTCGTTCCCACTTTTTGGCTATTATACATAATGCTGCTGCGAACTTTTATGTTCCAGTTTTTGTGTGGACATATGCTTTCTATTTTCTGGGGTATATACCTAGGAGTAGAACTGCTGGATCACATGCTGAGTCTATGTCTAGCCTTTTGAGGATTTGCCAGAATGTTTTCCAAAGTGGCTACACCATTTTCCACTCCACCAGCAGTATGCAAGGCAACATTTATTATTGTCTTTCTTTTTCTTATTATAGCCATCCTAGGGGGTGTGAAGTGATATCTCATGTAGTTTAAATTTGCATTTCCCTGACGGATAATGATGTTGAGCATATTTTCATGTGCTGATTGGTCATTTGTATATGTGCTCTGGAGAAACATCTATTGGTATCCTTTGCCCATATATATATATATATATATTTTTTTTTTTTTTTCTGAGAGAGAGAGAGAGAAAGAACACATGAGTGAGGGGCAGAGAGAGAGAGAGAGAAAGAGAAGGGAAGAAAGAAACAAAGAAAGAAAGAAGAAAGAAAGAAGAAGGAAAGAAAGAAAAAGAAAGAAACAAAGAAACAAGGAAGGAAAGAGAAAGAAAGAAAAGAAAGAAAGGAGAAAGAAGGAAAGAAAAAGAAGGAAAGAAAGAAAAAGAAACATGGAAAGAAAGAGAAAGGAAGAAACAAACAAAGAAAGAAACAAATGAAGAAACAAAGAAGGAAAGAAAGAGAAAGAAAAAGAGAGAGAGAGAAGTGGGGCTTACCTGAAGTGGGGCTCAAGCTCACCCGATGTGGGACTCAAACTCATGAAGCATAAGATTGTTACCTGAGCTGAAGTCAGATGCTTAACACCTGAGCCACCCAGGTGCCCATCCTTTGCTGATTTTTAAACTGGGTCATCTATCCTTTTATTATTGAGTTGTAGGCATTCTTTATATATCCTAGATACAAGTGCTTTATTATATATATGATTTGTAAACATTTTCTCTCATTCTGTGGGTTGTTTTTTAATTTTCTTGAAGGTGTTCTTTAGAACACAAAAGTTTCTGATCTGGATGAAATCCAACTGGCCAGTAAGTTTTGAGCATAAGTGGTGGATGGATGTCACTTCCTGGGCCAACTATTTAATTGCCAATATGAGTATCTCTAGAACGCTCTTTAAATGGTGACCAGAAGTGTTTTAGTTGGTGGTGGTCCTGAAGGATTACAGTGAGCAGAGCCCTCCTGCTAACCCATGGTAATAGAAATGTAGCCTGAGAGAGAAATAAATCTGTCATTTTAAGTCACTGAGATTTGGAAATTATTTGTTACCACAGCATAACCAAGCCTATCATGACTGTTACACATGTCTTTTGTAATTCATTAGTTATCAGAATATTAGCTCTATGAACTATTGAGTACTTTATATTTCTTTCCATATTCAATCAAGAATTTCATATAGTCATTTCATGATATGGGAAAATGCCCTTGATATATTAAGTGAGAATACAAACTTTCAAATTTAAACTTTTTACAAGTTTATTTATTTTTGAGAGAGCGAGAGAGCGAGAGAGAAAGAGAGCATGAGCAGGGGAGGGGCAGAGAGAGAGAGAGAGAGAGAGGAAAAGAGAGAGAGAACTCCAGACTCTATGCTGTCAGTACTGAGCCCAATGTGGGGCTCGAACTCATGAACCATGAGATCATGACCTGAGCTGAAGTCAAGAGTCAGACCTTTGACTGAGCCACCCAAGCACCCCAAAAACTTTTAAATTTAAAAACAAAGTGCTAGAGTGTTGACAGTGGTCATGTCTCTCTGTTGGATTGAATTTTTATTTTTTCTTCAGAGCTTGTCTATATGTTGACATTTATTTTTATAATTTTATATTCAATATTCACCTATTTAAAACATACATCTACCTTAGAAATGGCATTTATATGTTTATTATTAGAAGAAAATCTAGGGGTGTTAGGGTGGCTCAGTTGGTTGAGCATGAGACTCTTGATTTCAGCTCAGGTCATGATCCCAGGGTTAAGGGATCGAGCCTCATGTAAGGCTCCTTGCTGAGAACTTAAGGTTCTCTCTCTCTCTCCCTCTACCCCTGGCTTGTGTGCTCTCTCTCTTCTAAGGAAGAAGAAGAAGAAGAGGGGTCCCTGGGTGGCTCAGTCACTTAGACTTCGGCTCAGGTCATGACATCCCAGTTTGTGAGTTCGAGCCCCATGTCGGGCTCTGTGCTGACAGCTCAGAGCCTGGAGCCTGCTTCAGATTCTGTGTCTCCCTCTCTGTGCCCCTCCCTGCCTTACACTCTGTCTCTCTCAAAAATAAATAAGCATAATAAAAAAATGTTTTTAGGGACACTTGGGTGGCTCAGTGGGTTAAGCGTCCGACTTCAGTTCAGGTCATGATCTCACAGTTCATGGGTTTGAGCCCCGCATCGGGCTCTGTGCTGACAGCTCAGAGCCTGGAGCCTGCTTCGGGTTCTCTGTGCCCCTCCTCCACTCACACTCTGTGTCTCTCTCTCTCTCTCAAAAATAAATAAATGTTAAAAAAATTAAAAATGTTTTTAATAAAAAGAAGAAGAAAATTGAGCATGAAAGATGTCAACCATTCTGTATATTTTTATCTTGCCATCTAACATTTATAGAAAATTATGACAAGAATTGTTACCTCATATCAACAGAATACATCTCCTACACATTTAAGTGATCAGCCAGAGGACACAATTTTACATGCACTGAGTACCAGTGCAATGGATCACACTAATTTCCTATTTTTAATTTAATGTTCTGGAATCGGGAGTTACATAACATAATCACAAATATAGGTTTATGTCAAATGAGCTGCAGATTATCTTTATTATATGAAAGCTTGTCCAAGATATAATATGGCTTTTATCTCAAGATGATGAATGGATATATGCATTACCCCTTCTTCCACTCAAAATATTATTGAATGCAGAGGGAATATAAGCATAAATAAGAATAGCTCCATTGAGTCAAAAACAAACAGGATAGAGGCCATCAGTGACCCAGGATGATCAAGGAACATCTGGAAAATGCTGAGCAGATAGAATCCGATTGAAGGCAAAACCCATGGAGCAGAGAAGTCCCCAAAAGCAAACCAGTCGAAAGAGGAGAGAGAGAGAGAGCGCCGTTCTGCCCCTTTATTAAAGGGAAGTCATGTGACAAACTCCCACTGCAATGACTCAACCCAAATGTTCAACACACTGACCTGACTTCTGGAAGGGGAAGCAGAGGCATATTATTTTCTTCTTGGCCCTTCTGTGATTCTGCAAGTTTCACAATATCTACATGTGGGAAATCCCCTTAACTGTTCCATTTCTTCCTCAGCCTTTTACACCAGGTTTGTGTGTCCCTGACACTTTCACTCCCTGAAACCAGAAAGTGACTATGTGCCTAATCAGCTACAGAGCTGTTTCCAGGACAGTGTGATGGCCATGCTTCTCCACGATCTACTTCTTCTATTTCACAAAGCGAGATCTGACTGAGAAAATAATAGTTCAGGCAAGCAGATACTGAGTCGGGGTGACTCATATGCACACATATTTCAGTTTTAAAATAGAAGGAATGCTGTCCTTTTTTTCTTGCTTTCTGTCTTCCCTAAATAACACGACATGGTTTTTGAGACAGGGCTTAGGTAGTTAGGAATGGAAACTCTATTCTCATTTCTTAATTTTTTTTTTTTAACATTGTGAGCATTTTTCACTTTGAGGTAGCTGATCACGTGTTGGGTGAGGAGTAGAGCTCAGAGCCCCACTCCCTAAATTAAGGAAGTTCAAGTCTCCATCAGCACCTGACAGGTGGGATCTTTCATCCTAGAGAATCCCTGTGGTGAAGCTCCTGAGGGGATAGAAGTTGGGGGGGGGGGGTGGTGGTTAGGGTGGTTAGGCTGAGCTGAGAAGCACAAATGTGTGTGTGTGTGTGTGTGTGTGAAGAGTTGTTATATCCCGACCAAAGAGGATCAGCCAGAGCTGGTTAGCTGAGGTGGATGTGATCCCAAAGCCTCCTTTGCCAGAAAGGTTTCTTGGTGTATATATATGAGGAGCTGCCAGGAGGTAACAAGACAGGAAATATGGAAATGTGGGCTGTAGCTCCTGGCTGTACATCCGGCCCCACTGCAAAGCTTTCAATAAATCGGGGCTTGGAGAAATTTAGCAGAATTCTGAGTTGACCTTTGTAGATTTTACTGAGCAGTGACAATCTGTCCAAAGTGAGTACTGATGAGGCTAAGAGTCTCATCCCAAAGGATGTTAAACTTAGCCCCATGGCCACATGCTACTCTGCTGCAAATCCATGCTAGATGCCGGAGGGTTAAGTTTAGTGTTTCCACCATCACTGCTGGAGACAGGGCGAGTAATGCCTTGGAAGGTCTGAGTCACAGAACTTAAAGACTAGTCCTTACTAACGAGGACTTGGGGCCTCAGCTTTTTCAGGAGGCTGGTCTAAATAATAACTAACATTTCGCTTTCCTATCTCTAAAAGTCTGAACCCATGGGTTCCCCAGATAAGATCAACGGAGTATATTTATTCACTTATTTGACAAACACGAATTGCATGCTGCTAGGTGCCAGATGATGTGTTTTCGCTTTGATGGCAACAAGAACGCGGTCCCAGCCCTCGTTGATTTTACAGTCCAATGGCACCAAATATATGAATCAAATTTATCACCAGAGCCACTGTAAAAATTGCAACTGTGACAAGAAAAGGAGTTATATAGTACCAAGGACCCCTATAATGGGGGGAGGGGAACAATGACTTATCTAGAAAAGTCAGCAAATGCTTTCCTGAGGAAGTGGGACTGGAGCTGAGGCCCAAACGGTAAGTAGATGGTAGCTAGGCAAAACAGAGGACATTAGCAGGTTCTAGATAGAAATAACAGCATGTGCAAAGGCCTGGGGTAGGAAGAGCAAAGAACATTTGGGAAGCCAATATGGCTGGAGTAAAGACAATAAGAAGGGAACATGGTACAAGATGAAGGGGGGAAAGTAAGTAATGACCAGACTATGCAATGCTGGCAGGCCACTGGTATGGGGACTCAGCTTTAGAACAGAATGTGTATTGTGTAGAGACAAATCTGGTTTTAGTCCTGGAGAGGAATGAAAATGGAATACAGATAAACCAATTAGTAGTTTATTGTGTTGGGCCAAGCAGGAGATGACAACTCAAAGTAGGGTGCTGCGCTAAAAACAGAAAGAAGTGGCTAGAATCTAGAGATATTTAGGAGGTTAAATCAATATGCTTTTGTAAGGGATTGTGTCAAGAAGGCTAGAGAAAGATATCAAGTGTATCTTTCATCTTCTAGCTTATACATCTGGATGAATGACAGTGCTTTCACAGTGATAGGGAAGGCTGAAATGGGGGTGAGTTTGGTCTTATGTTGAGAAGACATCCAGCAGGTAGTTCGTGGGTGTCTCTTGGAGACAACTTAAGTCATCTACATACACACGGTAGTTAAAGCTACATGTGTGGATGAGATTATTTAGAGGAGAGACTAAGGAGAAAGCCTATGAAAGGAGCCTGAGGAATTCTAACTTTAAAGACTGATTAGAGTTTGAGGAATCTCCAAAAGTGAAAGAGAAGAGTGGTCATAGAGATAAGCCAGGAGGGTGTGGTGTCACCTAAACAAGAGAGTAAACTGAAAGGTCTAGGAAAGAGGTCAAAATGCTCAAAGTTTGCTCAGAGTCAAGTAGAGTGATGTGGGATCACTGGTGACCTCAGAAAACCTGTTTTCTGACACGAAAGAGCTGGAAGTAAAGTAGAATATGGTAGAAGGGCTTGAAAGCTTGAGAAGAACGGCTAAAGTCTGAACGTGTGATTTTGGAGAATGAAAGACTGAGGGTTGGCTGGAGAAACAAGGTAGGACTGTGGACTGTGAAACAGTTGGACTGTCATTGGAGTTAGTGAAGGTATCATTCAAATCTGCCCTACGGTGACACTTCCCCCAACAGTCCTCAGTTACTTGAATGCCAGCGGGTCATTGGGTTCATCAAGGGGTTGATGAGAGTTGAAAAGACAGAAGCACCAGAGAGTTTGATCTATTTTAGAGGGTGTTGCTGAAATAATGTTCCAAGAAATCAAAGATAAATAGTAGAGGAAGGGAAGAGAAGGAAAAGGCTATGGTTTGGAAAATCATACATTAGTATAGGGTTATGTGGCTCCTGATTGGACCATACAATCACGGACGTGAAAGCAGTTGAACAAGCAACACAGAAGAAGAGGCTGTAGTCAGAGTGGGATCTTTGCATGGATGGTTTTGGAGGTGACACGGCTATAGCTGATGAACAGATCCAGAATCCAAGCGGGTCTGTGACTCACGAAGGGGTAAGTTCACTAGAGATGAGAGGCCATGGGTTTGACTCCATCAAATCTCTGCCATTTGCAATTGATAGAAAACTGGAATCGAACTGGCAATTGCAAAAGAGAATGCAGAAGCTTTTGTTACTAAAAAGGAGAGGGAGTGGTTTAGCCTCAGGCATAGCTCAATGTGCTCTGCTCAGGCTCTCCTCCCTACAGGTTCCCATCTCTGGCGAGCTCTTCTCTGGTGGCAGCCAAACAGCTGCCAGCACCAGGCTTTCATCCTCACCAGTCAATATTCTCTTCCCTAACTATTTAAGCCAAAGTCCTGGGCCTCAGTCTTATTGGTCTGAATCTGGGTCACATTTCCTTCTCTAAACCAATCACTGTGATCCCAAGACACTCACTGTGATCGGCCGGAGCTGAGTGTTGTTACCAGAGTAAGAGTCGATGTATCCTGACCGGCAAAACCAGCAGATGTCTTTCTTCTTCTGCAGTGTTGAGCAGGTTGTTCAAGAAGCTATTCAGGTTGGCAGCATAGCCTGGGGTAGAGAGGAATCCTATAAAGCCAGAGTCTGTGATGAAAGAAGAGCCTGGTCTGGCCTGGCATCAGTGACTTCATGTGTGAAGCAGAACTGGAGTATTAGTACAAGTACCTTTTGATAACGCTACAGACTGAAACATCTTTGAGGACAAAGGATCTTGCATCCCTGGTACTTTCTAGTGGGCTTGATATTTAAAAAATGCTTGTATATGGATGGATGGATGGATGGATGGATGGATGGATAGGTAGATGCGTGGGTGGATGGATGGTTAATGAATGAATGAGCAAATGAAGCACTGAGTTTGAAAATACCCCCAGCAGGAACAGGTTCACAGTATTTGATGGAAGTGTTCAACAAAGAAATTCATTTTTAAAACATCTCTCTTCTATTCAATTACGTCAGAAATGGAGCACCATGAAAATAACAGACTCCGAAGTCACACAAACCCAGGTGCGAATTCTGGCTCTGTATGAGTTTGTGCAAATGACAAGCTGCCTCAGTCTCTGTTTTCTCACCTATAAAATTGGGCAGCACGACGGGGCCGCCTCCAGCAGAAAGGCCGATGAGACAATCTCCCAAGAGGTGTCACTCATTATGTTGATACATTGATTACAGACGGGGCCCAGCTCTCAGCCTGACACTATAAAAAAAAACTCCATTTCGTCAGCACATGGAGAGGAAGCCATTTCCAGATAGAGTCCCACGTGAACCAACTTACAAAGGCGGATAGATGAACCAGAATGCCAACTTAATAATTTGCCATAGGAAATTATTTGGAGTAACTATTCAAATCACTAGCACTTTCTCCCTGTGTGTGCAGCTATATTTGGGAAGTAAAAACCATGACCAGAAGATTGCTCGTGGTCATGCAAGGGGACTGAGGCTGCCTCTTGCTGGGGGTGATGGACTGGCCACTGGGAAACCCTTCACAGACAGGGCTTCGATGGTCACTGACAGGGCTTGTCTCTGCCCCCTAGGATGAGTTGGTACATCTTCCCTTGGTTCCATTACATTTTTGTGTCCGTGAGGGCATCTAATTTTCCTCATTTGCAATGTCTGGGGGAAAGACTGAACTCAGCCCCTGAAATATTAACAACAGAGAATAACACCTCAAGGGTGTCCCTGGTCCTCAAGATCTGGATCAATGGCCTAACTCCCCAAGTCCGTAGCCTATTAAGTCCTAAGCCTTGTTCCAGATTCCAGCAAATCCCTGGGAGATCGATGTTCTTGTGGTGTCCTCCTCCTCCTCCTCCTGCTGCTCAGCATTGTGTCCGCCCAGACACCAACCGCAGCTTTTTTACTCATTTCCACCAAAACACCGCACTCACGCCACCAAAACATTCCCGAGTAGACTTTTCTAAAGAACTGAGGGAGCAGGGAGCAGCCTCAGGAAGGGTTCACATACACACAAGAAGACAACGAACGATCTGCTTAAAACCCTTATTAGACATTTCTATTGTTCTAAAGTCCTTCTGACCACCCAGACATGGGGGATTCCTGTCCTGGCCCATCCCACCAACGCCCCAGACTCACTTCCTCCCCACACCTCTTTTCCCTCGCCCCTCCCCCGCAACCCCCCCCTTCTCTCCCCGCCCCTCCCTCTGGAGAGCACCAGACGAGTCCCTGTCCTCAACTCACTCACAGAGCTTCTACCCCCTCTCAGGAGCCTCGTCCATAGCTGAAACCCAGGCCTGGGGATTTCACCTTTTAACCGATCTAAGGTATTTTCCCAACAAACACCGTTCCTTTCTAAAATGAATTTTGGAGCCATCCGTTAAGAAAACAGAAGTGTTGGGGCGCCTGGGTGGTGCAGTCGGTTGAGCGTCCGTCTTCAGCCAGGTCACGATCTCGCGGTCCGTGAGTTCGAGCCCCGCGTCAGGCTCTGGGCTGATGGCTCAGAGCCTGGAGCCTGTTTCCGATTCTGTGTCTCCCTCTCTCTCTGCCCCTTCCCCGTTCATGCTCTGTCTCTCTCTGTCCCAAAAATAAATAAACGTTGAAAAAAAAATTAAAAAAAAAAAAAAGAAAAAAAAAGAAAACAGAAGTGTTTCCTAACTTGATTGTAAAGTGCCTGGTATATACATTTGATGAATAAAGTTCCATCCACTCCTTTGTCCCTCTCCATTTATGTAATACACTGTTGATCAATAATAATTACATGATGACTAAGGCGTTTCTGCTCCTTTCCACATTCCTGTGCTGGTTGAGAGGGCACCCTCAAATAAAGTCCCTCGTGCTTGTATTTTCCCAATAGCTATAGGCTTGCAAAGACTAGTGCCAAATACTGACTTCCCAACTTACTAGCTGTGTGGCCTTGTGCAAATTACTTAACCTCGCTGGCCCCAGTTTCTCCAACCATAAAATGAAGTGATAGACTAGCTTATGGACTTCTTGGGAGGACTACATTCATTCATTCCTGTAAAGTGCTTAGAACACAGTAAGGGCTCAGTAAATATTAGCTGCTCCTCTTTTTTTTTTTTTTTAAGTCCCTTTCTCCTCAAATAGTGTGACTTTTGTACTTTAATAAAGTCAACCTTGAGCTAGAGACTAAAGTGGCAGGGTCAGGGTTCACCTTGGCTCAAGGCCATACCCTGCAAATAGTCTAGGATGGCCAGGCACTAACTCAGCTGGAGCCTACAGTCAGAGATGGAGGGGGTAGTGGGACATGATGAAAATATAATCCAAACTAGAGTGGCCGAAACTGGCAGAAATACAGACTGCCCCGGGTCTAGTTCATTTCCGGGTCAGAGGATGAGGTCCAAGGTTGGAGGGTCCCGGGGCTGGCTAGCGTCATGATGACCTGTCCTAGATCCGGGGGGAATCTCTCAGAGGCCCCTCAAATGTCCTTAGTTTCACAAGAGGATGAGAAGAATTGAGACAACATGGACCCTCCCAGGGAGGATAAAGTCTACCCTCTAGAGTCTGCAACCCCAAGAGTAGACAGACTGCTTGATGAAATGGCCAAAGTGGCCCATACAGTTCAGGTTGCCATTCTCATGGCCATATCTGACTGCTGAATACCGTTTCCCCGTAACCTACCCATCCCCTGGAGCCTCTGCCCCACACAGGGACAGGCTGGCTTGAACTGGTTCGCTGCAGCCTCTGAAAAAACAGGGTTAGGAATGGAGTGGGAGAGCCAGGCATGCGCTGGGTGAAACCGGCACCTCCCCAGGTGGGCCTAGGCAAGGGGAGGAAGAAGGGAGTGAGAAAGCTTTGATGGGGACTGCAGGACACATCTTAATGGGAGATGGGTCTATTTGCAGAAGGCAGAGTTGTCTGGGTCGGACACAAAGGGCTGAGCAGTGACCGGGAGGGGAACAGAAGATTATAGCTCAGTTACAAGGCAAACATATCTGCACAAACTCATTTGGAGTTTAGTCCCTCCTTCCATGAATACATTATCTGTTTGACTTTATAAATGCTCCCTGCACACCTGAGTCTCCCTTGTGCGGCTTCAGGGTCCTGCTGGTCCATGCTGCCATGGCTGTGTCGGGGCCAAAGAGACAAGGAGACAGGTTGTGTGTTTTGACTCTCCATCCCTGCAGTGACCCTGAAGAAGCGTCTTTCTTCTTGGGGCATTAAAAAAAACTTTTTTTAATGTTTATTTATTTTTGAGAGAGAGGGAGAGAAAGAGAGAACAATGGGGGAAGGGCAGAGAGAGGGAGACACAGAATCCAAAGCAGGCTCCAGGCTGTCAGCTCAGAGACTGACGTGGGGCTTGAACCCATGAGCCGTAAGATCATGACCTGAGCTGACATTGGACGCTTAACCGACTGAGCCACCCAGGCGCTCCCTTCTTGGTACATTTTTGCCCCTGCACCACCCATCAGCCTGATCCTTTTTGCAGAAGTGTGCACTTAAAGGAGGAAGCAAGGCAGCCAGAGTAGCAGAGGGCTCAGGCCAATCCAGGGCAGCGAGCCTGTGAAACGGAAGAGCAATTGCAAGGAAACAGAGGGTCCTGGGGATTTTATTCGGGAGCAGATGACTCTGGCGACTCTCTTCTTTCTGGTGGGATCTACCCCCTGCCAGAGAGTTTTGTCATCTGGAGGGACACCTAGGGCTGGCAGGACCTCTCTGTCTGTCCCTTGGCCCTGAGGTTTGAGGCTGGATCCTGCAGGCTGGGGCACATGCTAACTCCAGGCCCGCCAGTGCAGGCACTCGAAGCGGGACTGTTCTCCCAGAGGCCTTTGGCTTGGTCAAAGGGCTGAGCCTAGCTTCTCCTGAGGTTTTGTTTGTTTGGATTTTTTGTTTGCTTGCTTGCTTGCTTGCTTGTTAATTGTGGTAAGAACACTTAACACGAGAGTTTTAACAAACTTTTAAGTATATAACATATTGTACAGTGTTGTACAGCAGACCTCTGGAGATTCTTTATTTGCTTAACAGAAACTTTATGCCATTGATTAGCGATTCCTCCACCTCTGAAACCACCATTCCACTCTTTGACTCTATGAATTTGACTATTTTAGATACCTCATGTAAGTGACATCTTTGTTTTTCTATGACTTGCTTATTTCACTTAGCATAATGTCCTCAAGTTTCATAAATGTCACCAATTGCACAATTCCCTTCTTTTTAAAGGCTGAATAGTATTCCATTGTATGCACACATATCACATTTTGTTTATCCATTCATCCATCGGTGGACATTCAGGTTATTTCCACATCTTGGCTATTGTGAACAATACTGCAGTGAACACAGGAGGACGGACATCTCTTCGAGATCCTGAAAATAAACAAGTGGGACTCCATCAAACTAAAAAGCTTCTACACAGCAAAAGAAACATCAGAGTGAAACACAACCCACAAAATGGGAGAAAATATTGCACACTTTCCAACTGATAAGAGGCTAATCTCCAGAATATATAGAGAACACCTACAATTTAATTGTAAGAACAAAAACAAAAACAAACTAATAGCCCAATTATTAGTTGGGTTATTAGCCCATTGAAAATGAGTTAATGACCTGAATAGATAGTTCTCCAAAGAAGACACACAGGTGGCCAACCAGCATGAAAACATACTCAACATCACTCATCATCAGAGAAATGCAAATCAAAACCACAACGAGAAATCGCTCACACCTGTCGGGATGGTTATCCTATCATTAAAAAAAGAAAGAAGATAACAAGACAACAAGTATTAGTGAGTGTGTGAGAAATTGGAAGCCTTGTGCACTGTTGGTGGGAATGCAAAATGGTGCAGCTTCTATGGAAAATAGCATGGGAGTTCCTCAAAAAATTAAAACTAGACCGACCCTATGATCGTGGGATCCCACTGCTGGGTTTTCATCCAAAAGAGCTGCAATCAACAACTCAAAGAGATAGTGGCGCTTCTCTCAAAGTCTTGCTACCCAGATCCCTACAGCAAGCAACACGGGTCCCCTGTTGCTTTTAAACCCAATAAAATAAAACCTCACACCGAAGCCCCGAACCCAGGCAGAATCCTAGGCCCTCCCCACCGCGCGCCCAGACCTGCCCTCCAGGAACAGTGGAATCTTGCTCGCTGCCGGGAGGGGGTGGGGGGTGGGGGTCTCAGCCCCGGCCGCCGGGACAAGCTAGGGGAAGGTCGGGGCACGCCTGGCTGTGGGGCAATCGGCCCTCGTCAGGCGGCCGCGCTCGCCGGAGCAGCGTGACGCGGCGACCGGAGGGCGGCGACGCGGGGGGCCGAAACGGGCGGTGCGCTCCCCGGCGCCCGGCTTCCTGGGCGGCCGCTAGCCCTGCTCGGCCGGCGGGGGCGGGGACGGGGCGCGGCCTTAAAAGGCCGGGAGGAGTGGCCGTGCCCGGGGGTCACCGGCACAGGGTCGGCCGCTGTCACACGCGCCCCGGCTCGGCCCCGTCCCGCGCGCACCCGGGAGCACGGCGCATAGTCGCGCTCGCACCGAGTCCGGCCAGCCCTTCCGGCCCGTCTCCGAGAGCCCTCATGGGCCCCGAGGCCACCTGTCCGTGGAGCGGCCCCCTGCCTCGCCTCCGGGTGAGGACCTTGATCGAGCCCGTGGTGGCGTCCACGCAGGTGGCCGCCTCCCTCTACGAGGCGGGGCTGCTCCTCGTGGTGAAGGCGTCCTTCGGAGCCGGGGCCTCCTCCAACCACAGCGCCAGCCCGTCGCCCCGGGACGCTCTGGAGGACGAACAGCAGAGGGCCATCTCCAACTTCTACATCGTCTACAACCTGGTGGCGGGCCTGACGCCCCTGCTGTCCGCCTACGGGCTGGGCTGGCTCAGCGACCGCTACCACCGCAAGATCTCCATCTGCGTGTCCCTGCTGGGCTTCCTGCTCTCCCGCCTGGGGCTGCTGCTCAAGGTGCTGCTGGACTGGCCCGTGCAGGTGCTGTACGGGGCGGCGGCGCTGAACGGGCTGTGCGGCGGCTTCTCCGCCTTCTGGTCGGGCGTCATGGCCCTGGGATCCCTCGGCTCCTCCGAGGACCGCCGCTCCCTGCGCCTCATCCTCCTCGACCTGATCCTGGGCCTGGCGGGATTCTGCGGGAGCATGGCCTCGGGGCACCTCTTCAAGCAGATGACTGGGCACCACTCGGGGCAGGGCCTGGTGCTGACGGCCTGCAGCGTGAGCTGTGCCACTTTTGCACTTGTGTACAGCCTCTTGGTGCTGAAGGTCCCCGAGTCGACGGCCAGTCCCAGGACGGCGCTCCCCGCTGTGGATACGGTGTCAGGCACAATTGGCACGTATCGTACCCTGGATCCCGATCAGTCAGACAAGCAGGGTGTGGAGGGGTACCCTCCATCTCCCGGGAAAGCAGTGCCCAAAAAGACTGTCATCGCCCTGCTCTTTGTGGGTGCCGTCATATATGACCTGGCGGTGGTGGGCACCGTGGACGTGATGCCCCTTTTTGTGCTCAGGGAGCCTCTCAGGTGGAATCAAGTGCAGGTGGGCTATGGTATGGCAGCCGGGTACACCATCTTCATCACCAGCTTCCTGGGCGTCCTGCTCTTCTCCCGCTGCTTCCGGGACACCACTATGATCGTGATTGGGATGGTCTCCTTTGGGTCGGGAGCCCTCCTCTTGGCTTTCGTGAAAGAGACATACATGTTCTACATCGGTGAGTCTGGCATTCTCGGGGAGGCAGGACGAGGGCACGGCCGGCCCCTTGAGTCGTGGGGCCGACACCAGGGACGCCGTGGTCCGGGTGTCCCCGGCTCAGCAGCCGAGACCATACCCCCTGCCTAGGAAGTTACGAGGGAGACAGGATCATGTGCAGTTGAGTTCATCTGAGTTGTACTGTCTACTGGGCCATCTGTGTTACCTGCCGAAGTGGCCTCAGAGTGATGCCTGTGGCTCTGGGAGGTCAGCGGAGGTTGGCCGGTGGGGCCCGTGGTCAGGAGGGAAGGTTTCAGGTTGGCCTTCGGAGACGGGGTTGGATTTCTTCTCTCCAGTTTTAAAGGGATAAAACATTAAGGTAATCAGGCTGAAAAGGTCCCTTAATTAAAGTCATTTGGGGCCAAGCATGGGCTATTCAAAAATGGATAAAAAAAAAAGGCACAAATGCCTTCCACGACCAATGTAATAAATTCTTTCAAGGAAGCAGAATGAAGTTTCCACCTGAGGACACAGGTCGGACCACCACAAGCAGAGAGCTCTTTAGACCAATGTTGGAATAGAACTTTCTACACTGATAGAAATGTCCTAAATCTGGTCTGTCTGATAAAAGCAGCCGCACGCCATGTGTGGCTGTTGAGCACTTGAAATGGGGCTGGCACAACTGAGGACCAGAATTTTCAATTTGACTTGATTTGATTTTAATTAACTCATATAGTCACACGTGGCCAGTGGCTAACACATTAGAAAAAAACAACTCTACATGGTTATCAGAGGCTCTCCCTTGGCTGAGGTCACACATCTCAGAAGACACCTAACAAAATGGCAACTTAGGTTTGGCCGACTCCCAGATAAACGGGCCACGTGCAAAAGCCAGAGTACCCCTCTCCCCTTCCCCTCCCACCACCTCTACCTTTGTCCCCCCCTCCCCCCCCCCCCACTTAAACACACAGCACATTGGGATTAGGAATAAGGCATGTGAGAAGGAAAGGTGGTGGCGGCTGTACGTGTGGTATACACTCCTGGATGCAGTTTGCCAAAGTTCCTGGCACTGTCTACTAGAGGGCTTCATGAATGGCGACAGAAGACACCTCTGTCCCACGGACAAGGAGAGGAGCCTAAAGTCACTCCCGTGACATCAGCTCTACTTCCCTAGATGCCACGTAACTCTGCCGACGAAGACACCCTTCACTACCCGTCACCATGCCAGCTGTGCCCTGCCACCTCGCAGATGGGTCTGCGGCATCTATGGCACCGTCAGAGCTCAGGGGCTCAGCCCGCCCCGGAGAGGGTGTCAGCCTGCAGACGGAGAAACCACTCCCTGCGGGGCAAGCCCGTGGGGATTGTGGGGAGAGGGGGAGGTTCCCGGTGAGGCTTTTGCTTTTTCCGATTGACTCCTTGGCCAAGCCTGGGCACGACAAGGAGTGTTCTCTTGTGATTTCTTTCCAGCTCGAGCTGTCATGCTGTTCGCTCTCATCCCCATCACAACCATCCGATCGGCAATGTCCAAACTCATAAAGGACTCCTCTTACGGTGAGTGAAAGGAATCTCTCAGAAGTTCTCTGCCCGGCCGGTTTCAGAGCTGCTTGGCTTGAGGCATAGGGTTCGGACTTGCAAAAGGCCCATGAGACGGTGCCAGAAGCAGCCTTGGATACTCTAGGAACACTCCGGTGTCCATTAGAGCAGAGGGGGTGAAAACAGGAGGATGGGAGAGACTCAGAAAGTCGGTCACCGAAAAGCCACCGTCAAAGGAGGACACTGCTACCCGCAGGCTGCAGGAAGGAGCCAGGAGTCCCGCTGGAACGAGCCAAGACTGAGAGGCGGCCCTGGGAAGGATGCGGAGTCTCCTGAGAGCTCCCTAGAGACTCGGCTAGCAGCTAAAATGGAAGGGACAGCAACATATCTTCTTGGTAACCTCTGTCCCTTCCACAGGAAAGGTGTTCGTCATCCTGCAGCTGTCCCTGGCTCTGACTGGGGTGGTGACGTCCACGGTGTACAACAAGATCTATCAGCTCACCATGGAGAAGTTCGTGGGCACCTGTTTTGCTCTCTCCTCCTTTCTCTCCTTCCTGGCCATCATCCCGATTGGGTAAGAAAGGAGAGTCTGGTTTGGGCTGGGGCTTTTGGGCTTAGGTCAGGGCCTCTTGGACCCTCTCCAGTCTATTATCATAAAGAATTATTTATTTGCAGCATTTATGCAGTGGGTTCTGAGGGGGCTCTCCCATAAATAAGAAGTCCTCCTGTTCTCCCAAGCTAATAATCTGCCAATCTGGGAAACCCCCGAACTCGTAAATAATGAATAGAGGGCCACAATCAGCTGGTTACTTCCTGGCAGTTTTATACTTCCTTTTGATTAGAGGCTGGGATTAGATATCCTCTTGAACCACTCCAACGTCTTTTCTGAGGTCCTTTTAGAGGAGAATCATCCTGCCTCACTTCCTAGTATTCTCTCCACGCCCTCCAAGGGCTGGGCACCTGGCAGTGCCCCGGAATCTCACATGCCCCTGGACTGTGGGAGCTCCTGGTAGGACTTGAGCAATTCCTTTGATCTCTGTGGGGGAGTCGTCTCATTTATAAAATAAGAACACTCAGGTCAGGGAGATAACAAGCAGGAGGAAGGCTGGAGAAGCCCAAGAGAGGCAGTCTGCGGGGCGCCTGGGTGGCTCAGTCGGTTAAGCGTCTGACTTCAGCTCAGGTCACGATCTCGCGGTCCGCGAGTTCGAGCCCTGCGTCAGGCTCTGGGCTGATGGCTGGGAGCCTGGAGCCTGCTTCCGATTCTGTGTCTCCCTCTCTCTCTGCCCCTCCCCCGTTCATGCTGTGTCTCTCTCTGTCTCAAAAATAAATAAACGTTAAAAAAAAAAAAAAGAGGCAGTCTGGTTCCACGGTAAGAGCACTAGCCTAGGACATCACCAAGATGGTCTTTGACCAGCCCTGTCCAGCGTGAGTCCTAAGAGCAAACCATGTATGTGATTTTAAACCGTCTTGTGACGTTTAAAAATGGGAAGACGGGTGAAATTAATTTTAGTAACACATTGGACTTGACCCAGCATATCCAAAATACCACTCCAACATGTCATCAATTTACAAAATTAATCAATGAGTTGTTTTTTTTTTTTTTTTTTTTAACTAAGTCTCTGAAATCTGGTACGTGTTTTATGCTGATGGCACATCTCAGTTTGGACCCAGGTTGAACACATTTCAGGTGTTAAGCGGCTGGCATAGCTAGTGACCGCTACATTAGACAGCACAGCTTCAACCTGTTTAGGCCTGTTTACCCCTTCTCATTTAGTGAGGTCCTCTCAGGCTTGTATCACTCCCACCAGAGGAGAAAGGAATACAATAAACCTACCCACCGTAACATGAGGGATTTGATAAAGATTTGCATTTTATTTTATTTTATTTTTTTAATTTTTTTTTAATGTCTATTATTTTTGAGAGCGAGAGAGACAGAGAGCAAGCAGGGAAGTGGCAGAGAGAGAGGGAGACACAGAATCGGAAGCAGGCTCCAGGCTCCGAGCTGTCAGCACAGAGCCCGTCGAGGGGCTCGAACTCACAGACTGTGAGGTCATGACCTGAGCTGAAGTCGGACGCTTAAGCTTAACCTACTGACCTACCCAGGCGCCCCAAAGATTTGCATTTTTAAAGGGTCTGCCTGGTAGCACAGAGAAGTCTACACATCAATAATGGTGGCATTACAGGCAGCAGAATAGAAAATAACTGAAGGCAGGTTGAAAGAAGTGGGACGTGGATGGGGGGGAAGACCCTTGTTGGAATTCTCACATCACATCATAATGTAGGTCCCTGCCTACACAGAAGGTTGAGCCTCCTTAGACAGAAGCCATCAATAATGAAGGCTCTTTGCTCTATTTCGTAGTTGAGAAAAGAAAGATTTGAAGTGAAGGAAGGGAAGGAGGGAGGGAGGGGGATGGAGGGAAGGAAGGAAGGGAGGAAGGAAGGCAGGCAGGCAGCTGAGAATCTGTGTAAGCAGCGGTATGATTATGAGGGCCTTCTTGGCCCAGTTCTCATTTTTTCAAGGTGTGGGACTGAGCCAGACCTGTCCTCAGACTGCCCAGCCCTTAGGCCTTTTCCTGTGCCCCTATTTTCATGCGAGTCTTGGCTGAATGGGTTGGGCTTAGCTACCAAGACTTAGCACGCAACGCAAATCGGTCAGGAGCCCCAGTTTTTTGTCCAAGTGACTAATGGATTAGTAGCTGTGCCACTTGGAAGTTTACCCAGCCCTATTTGGCACACGGGCGAAATATTCTCATTAACCTAAACAAACAAACAAACAAACAAAGGAAACAAAAGAAAACCAGTCTGACTAATGGGTGGCACAGCTAGAGATATAAACGAACAAATGAAAGCCTTGAGAAAATAGCAACAGTCGTTTTCCTTCCCACAGTTTCGTTGCTTCTTGTGTGCGTACTAAGTGGGATCCTGTGCCTTTGTTAAGAGACTTCAGGGCACATGAAGGAGGTGGGCCGCCCTTGAACGTCTCACCCCAGTGCGCTGTGTAACACGCACTTGGACTTGGCCATACTTTCCGTGCACAGAGTCTTATATCACAGATGCAGGGACAGAATCTTGTATCAGTCGAGTAAGTATTTGAGTGCTTGCGTGAATGAGGCACGTTAAGTAATTGCTAATTATTTCCGTCTTGTGGCCATTCAGCAGTAAACAGACACATGTGCAAATAAAGCCTCATTCGCTGTATGCTAGAATCACCTAGAAAGGCTGAAAAAAATCACTGATGTCTGGATCCCACCCCCAGAGATTCTGACTCGGTTGATCGGGAGAGCAGCCTGGGCCCAGGCCTTTTTAAAAGCTCTCCGGGTTACTCGAATATACAACCAAAATTGAGGACTCTGGTATAAAGGGAGTGTTTCCATTACCTTTCCCTTCCGTGAAGTCACTAAATAAACGAGATCCTGAAAAACTCTTACAGCTAGAAGAGGCCAAGGCTGAACCATCAATCATCAAGTGACAGCGACAGGGAAAACCAGTAGAGCTTTCTAACCACAGAAAGAAAAGCTACGTTCCAATGACATAAAAGCCCAGGAAGGCATGTCAGAGCAGGGAGGCAGAGGACACAGTGGAGGCAGAAGGCGGGGAGGAGGGGTCCCTGGGTCAGAGCTGCCAACAGCCTGCTTGCCAGAAGGGACCGTGACCCAGGCCTGCCTGGTACCACAGTGAGCCCATTTCACGTGACTGTGAGAACCTGCCCTCTCCTGCTTGCTCCTCTTTTTTTTTTTTTAATGTTTATTTCTTTTTTGAGAGACAAAGCACAAGTGGGGGAGGGGCAGAGAGCGAGGGAGCCACAGAATCCAAAGCAGGCTCCAGGCTCTGAGCTGTCAGCTCCGACGCGGAGCTCAAACCCACGGACTGCAAGATCATGACCTGTCCGAAGTCAGATGAGCAACCTACTGAGCCACCCAGGTGCCCCACCCTCTTGCTCTTTTCTTGCAGTTGGGAGATGCTGAAGAAAGAACTTTCTGGCTCTGCCCATCCTCAACCCACTTGCCACTCTATCCCTCTCCTCCCTCCCCACCTGTTTCTTAGTAATAATAATAGCAACCCTGTAGCTAGCTCTTACCATGTGCCAGCTACTACTTAAAATGTTTTAATGAATTTAATCTTCCCCCAAAGCCCTCTGACGTAATTACTATTACTGTTCTGCAAATAACGATACAGAGGCGCTGAGGTATCACGTAACCTGCCAAAGGTTCAGAGCCCGTAGTAAGCGGCAGAGACAGGATTTGAACGCAGGCGGTCTCTGATCCTCTACACCGCACTGCTTCTTAGTAGAGTCACCAGGTGCCAGGGTGCCACCTGTGCCGTCTCCTTAGAGAGCTCCCTCCGCGGGCTAGCTGCGCTCTCCTGAATTCTTACCGGAACGGACACGCGAGCGGCCACCCTCTCTCTCCCCAACCTCCTCCTCACGGTCAGCTTCTGCAAAGGCTCGTGTGCACCTGCTGCCTGCGTCCTCACCGCCCACTCACTTCTCAGCCCAGACGTCCGAGGTCCCCCCTCGACCAGCAGCGCTCTTCTCACTAGGGCCGCCGACCACTCTTCAAAGCTGGATCCAGTGGACTCGCTCAGCCCTCATCTCACCCCACGTGATTTCTCCGCGGCCCCCGCACCCGTGCTCACTCTTGGCCGTCACTGGGCTTTCTCAGCACCTCATCACTTCTTCTCTACACACCTCCAAATGGAAGATTCTTTGGGGCTCTACTCTGGGTTCTCGCTTCATATGCTCTCTCGAAGCAATCTAAAGCACTTGTTTCAAGACTTCAAATTACCACCTGAGTTTCCAAACTTGGGTTTTTGACGCCTTCCTCCGCCTGCTCCCCCTCCAGCCTTTGCCGCCTCCCTAAATGGCACCACCACTCACCCGGGGGAGGAACCGTCACCGAAGTCTGCCCTCATCTTCACCTCCCACACCTCCAATCCGTCAGGCCTCACTGACTCTACCTTCAAAACGGTCCTCAAATTCATCCTGTTTTGTTTTGTTTTGTTTTGTTTTGTTTTTAAATCACTACTGCTACCACCCCTAGGCCAGAGCACTTGAACGACCGGATTAGCCTCTGGACCATTCCTCCCATGTCCACTCTTGTTCCCTCCCATCCTCTCTCCACCAGGTGCCCAGAGCAATTTCCTTCAAGTGTTTAAACAGAATCACATCATCTCCTGCTCAAAGCTCTGCTCTTGGCTTTCACCGCTGTTAGGATACAAACCCAATGTCTTCCCATGGACCACAAGGTCCTCTGTAACCTGGCTTTGCCAACCTCCGTAATTTCTGTTTCTGTCACTAACCACCCTCCGCGACCCCAGGTGTCAGCCCCAGGAGCCACCCCTCATGCTCTTCCCCCTTCTGCGCCCATGCCTCCTTCTTAACCCAACTAGATGTGGTCTTAAGCAGCATTTTCTCAAAAAGCTTTTGAGACAAATCCCTTTCTTAATCTAAATTAGGTCCTTTTATCATATGCTCCCAAAGCTTCCTCCATTTTCCTTCATAGCCTGATAGTTGACGGTTAGGGGTTATCTTTTTGTACGCTTGCCCACCAGACTGTAGGCTCCCTGAGGGGAGGAGCCATGGCCGTTTGGCTCAGCACATATCATCTGTGTCCAGCAGAGAGCCTGGCCTGTAAGAAGTACTCAAAAAGTATTTGTTTAATGAACGATCTGTTGGAAGGGTGTGGCACCTACTAGCCAGCATTGCTGGCCATCCGTATCCCAGAGCTGCCTGTTGGCTGACCATGAAGGCAGTGGCTGGCCATCGCCACCTGGCTTTGCTACTGGGGTCTACAGTAGGGGTCAGCCGCAGAGGCAGGGCTGCGACCTGGTGTCGGCCCACATCTGGACTTTCCTGCCAGCTCTTTAATACAATGAGTTTTGTCTCAAGTACAGTGCATATTCCTCCCTGTAGAGCTCTGGGACTCATGGAAGGTGGGACACCAGAGATTTTGGAAGTTCCCACAAAGCTTTCCCTTAGAAGGTTTGGACTTAAGTTGGCACCCCATCCAGCAGCTTCCAGGTGTTGACCATCAGCCAGGAAGAGGTTTCTGTAGCCTAGAAACTGAGGTTCCTAGAGCTCAAGCATGAGAAAACCGAGGATCCCAGAGGTGGAAGGACATGCCAAAGGTCACACAGATCCGAGACTTCAAGTCAGAGCTCCTAATTCCCAGGCCTCCCCTTTTTTTTTTTTTTTTTTTTTTTTTTTTTTTTTTTTTTTTTTACAAATATTTGAAAACAATGTAATGAGAATTTATGGAACAGATAAAGGGGCTATACAAGGACAGAAGATGAGGCAGCGAATTCTGCTTGGATTAGCCCAATTTTGATCTTGAAATACACATGGGAGTTCATCAGGCAGTAGTGAGATGGAGAGAGATTTCAGGAAAAGGAAAATGTAGATGCAAAGGGCTTGAGATATTATAGGGCTGGAATGGGCCATCTCTCCACTCAGAACAACATTCTGGGGACAATGGTCAGAGCCTCTCAGTCTATAGGTGATAAAAAAGGCGGCCATTGGCGGGAAGGAAAAGGCACACCCTTTGCCCCATTCCAACTGTTTGTCTTGTAATTCTTACAGCATCGTGGCCTACAAACAAGCCTCATGGCTGCAATATGGAGACATCGCAGAGAAATGAAGGTGCTGACCGACGGGAGCTGAAAACACCAGCAATGGCTTCTTTTGAAGTCAACAGAAGGGACTGGGTGCTAGTGACCAAAGCAAGCCACTGCTCCAAAACCCCAGGTTCCAGCCGGAGTTGGCTTGGGCATGAGCTGCTCTGGCTCAGGGGTCCCTGGCGGGTGGGGAAAAGCACTTTCTTGGTGATAGAACTTTCTCAGCTTTCAGACGTCCCTGTCAGAGGTTAGGTTCTGGGGACAGTAGAGGGTGAACTTCCAAGGGTTAGATGCAGGGGGCCGTGCGCAGTCACACGAGACGCATAAAGGGCTTCAGACAGCAGCCCCTTTTCTTCCAGGAGTTGGCTCTAAGGTACCACTAACTGGTCACCTGGGTGCCGTGCTGGGGGTCCCCCAGGAAAACTCAAGCCAAAGCATGCATTTTCAACAGCCTAGAGGGAGCGCAGAGGGGATGCTTTGTAAGAACTCCCAACAGTGAACATCAGCCAATATATACATATATATATATTTTAATTAAAATAAAACCTTGAAAAAAGCTTTCTTCCTTGAGGCCTTGTTAGCTGTGAACACTCAGGAGAGATTTGGGGCTCAGGCTCTTGGCTTCAGGGTAGTTTTACTGCCATCATTACTGTTGTTTTTAAGAAGCAAATATCAAACGACTTTCTTTAGTGACTATCATATGGCATATTTTCAGTCAACAATACTTCTTCCCAAAGTGGGCGGTGTGGAGAGAGAGGGCAGAGGAGATAGGCCAAGAGCCGTCTTATTTTGAGGTACCTATTTTTACAGACTATTTTACTTACACATAGAAAAACAGGCTCACCTCCAAATAAAATCAACATTTACTGTATGCGTGTGAATCGTTCTTCCCCGGCCAGCCTCCCTCTATAACTCCAGGCATGGCATTCTTATACGGGGGTAAAACTTAAAGCTAGGGAATGCATTTCAAGCTCCAAGCGTTTGGGCTCAGAGAGTTTACACCTCTGATCTCTTGCAGGGAATAAACAAGCCTTTCTGGCATGTCTTCTAAGGTCCCGGCACCATGCTAGGTGCTGAGTTACGGCAAGCACGTGACTGCTCATGCCCTGACAGAATGTTCTGTCCAGCAGGTGGAACAGACAGAACAGCTGGCAACCACATATCCTATAATAAGTGCTAGCATAAGGGAGCATCTAACCAGGTTTAGGAGAGCAGGGAAGGCTTCTCAGAAGAAGTGGACTACGGTAACCCTGGAAGGATAAGGAGTCACCCAGGCCAGAAGTTAAGGGACAGTCCAGGCAGAAGAAATAACAAGCTGGAAGGCCTGAAGGTGAAAATATCTTTTGATATAGGAATTCACTATAAGGGGAGCAAAGAGAGGGGGAGGGACAGGTACCAAAAGGCCAGAATCAAGACCAGGAGACTGGAGTGGTAGGGAGAAACAACAATACACATATAGAGCCTTAAAAAGAGTTTCTCTTTAATTTGTTTAATGTTTATTTGAGAGAGAGAGAGAGAGAGAGAGAGAGAGAGAGAGAGAGAGAGAGACAACAGGGGGAGGGGCAGAGAGAGAGGGTGACAGAGAATCCAAAGCAGGCTCCAGGCTAAGCTGTCAGCACAGAGCCCGATGTGGGGTTCAAACTCATGAACCATGGGATCATGACCTGAGCCAAAGTCAAGATGATTAGCCGACTGAGCCACCCCAGGCGCCCTGAAAGTTTCTCTTTAAAGTAACAGGGATAGCTGGTGGAAGATTTCACGCAGGAGTATGGAATGCGTCCTGGCATCCCTGAGAATGAACTGGGGCAGGAAGGGGCAGAAGGAGAGAGAAGACTTGCAGAAAGGACACAAGAGCAGAGAGTCTGGTAGTAACCCAGGTGACGGACAATGGCGGACTGACTTTGGATAAGATGTGAAGGTGCAGAACAGTAGAGGGACTTAGAGAAATCCTTGGGAGCTGGCGGTCAGCAGGAGTTGGTGACAGGTGATCTGCAGAGGGTGGGGCAGATGGAGGCAAGAATGCTCAGATTTGAGGTTCAGGCAACTAGGAAGAAGGCAGAGCCTCTCCCAGAGACAGACGACATGGGCGGAGGTGGGATGGGAAGTGGAGTTCAAGGCCAAGCTTACCTTGCTAAATTCTCACCGATTATGCTCCTTCCTCTTGGCTCCTTGCCTCCTGTCCCAGCCCCTGATCGGCTCCCCAACCCGGATGAATCTCATCATTGGCAGCTCCATTCCTGCTCCTGAAAAGCTGGCTTGGAGCATCCAGAAACATGTCCTTATTTGCTCACGCTCACCCACCATACGCTTGTGGGTTTTAGCCTGAGCTGGGCTCTCAAAGCCCCAGCACTGGCTCCTTTTCAATTTGTCACTAAGGTGGCAGTTTTGACCCTTCTCCACTTGCCCCAGGTCACCAATTCTTCTAACAGAGGTTCTAACCCCTTTGATCTTCTCAAAGTGTGGTTTCTGAACCAGCAGCTTCACTATCCCCAGGGAACCTGTTAGAGATGCAAATTATTTGGCTCCACCCCAATCAAACTCTAGAGGTGGGGACCAACAATTGGCGTTTTCACAAGCCCTCAAGCTTAAGAACCAATGGTATCTATGGGCCTTTCTCTTCTTAAGAATGTTCCCTGAGTCCCTCTCCTCCTCTTCCTGCATCCTTAATTTTTTTTTGTTTTTGTTGTTAAGTTTATTTATTTTGGGGAGGGGGGCAAAGAGAGAGAGAGAGGGAGAGAGAATCCCAAGCAGGCTCAGTGCTGTCGGCGTGAAGCCCGACTTGAGGCTCAAACCCACAAACCAGGAAATCATGACCTGAGCCGAAACCAACAGCCAGACACTTAACCAACTGAGTCTCCCCCCAGGCGCCCCCATCCTTAATTCTTGAGGCCCATAAAGCTCTGTCCCTGGTATGTTCCCCAAGTAATCTAGTCTACTCTCAGGGATTCCAGAACACTTTTTCCAACAATCTGGTCGACACCTCCACCTGGATTTCCTCAAACATAATTCCAAACCAAATTATTCTCCCACCTCACCATCTAAGCTACTCCAACCTTTACATTTTTCTCCTGATTGTTTTCACGTGTGAGTTAATGACGTCATCTCCCTGCTCCCAGGCTTGAAAACTCCGTCTCATCTCTGATCCCCTCCCCTCACCACAGAAATCTCTTAAATTCATCACCCTTCCTATCGCCCATTGCCACAACTTTTATGATCTATTCCCATCTGTTCCCCAGGGCTTCAGTCTGACCACAGTCCACCAGCCTACTATCTCCATCACCTTCTTAAAGCAGTTACGAGAAATATATACCCCCCCCCCCTTAATTTTCATTTGACAAAGCAAACGGGAAGGATTGTTATGGGAATGCTTGATATTTACGTTGGCCATATCTAAACAAGTAATAGAAGAGTCTTCCCGTAAGAGCAGTCCAGTCATCTAAGTGTTGGCAGACACATTGATGCTTTATATATATACACTATCGCCAAACCCATCAGCACCCACCAAGGGAAAGCACGTCTTCATTGCAAAGATCAATATACTGAAGTTCAGAGAAATGGGACTTGCCTAAAACCACAGAAGTAACGAGTGGAAAAAGCTGAGATCTGATCCCAAAGCTCTCTTATCCCGCCTTGCTGCCTCATTGTGTATGACTGTAGTCTTGGATTAGTGATGTCTACTGTCAGTAAGTTCAAGTGCATTTCCAGTACTTTGGGGTCATTAACCGAGCATTCTGGTCTCCCTTCGAAACACACTCTTGACACCCTAACGAACCACAGGCATTTCTTCTTGCCCAACAGATTTTTTAAAAGCATCAGGGCAGTTAAAAAAAAAAAAAATCAGGAAATGACTGGTCCTGACTGAGAAGATGTTGTGCTTTGCTATGGGATGGAGTAGGAAGAAATCCTCACGAAAGTACCTGGGCTGGCTGCCAGGCTGCCCGCCAATCACAGTGGTTGTGAACAGACACCAGGTAGTTTCTTCATTTCCCCAAATCGGTGCCAACCTGTGGGGTGTAGAAGGTAAACTGAGGATAAATCTACGGAGAAGTGGAGTAAAAATAGGTTAATTATATCTTTTTCCTGTTGCTCTGTATATCCTGATTCTTGCAGGCAAACTCATACCTCTTTAGAGAAAACAAGAAAACAAAATACAAGGCACACGTGTTTTCCTGTCGCGTAAAGTGTTATAAATGACAACACAATTCGAGGTAAAGAAAGCATCATTCGTAGGTTTATTGGTCCATTACTTTAAGTTAATTGAGGTAAAGAAACCTTTTAAATGTACAAGCTAATAGTTAACAAGCAATACAAATTCTTTTGTTTACCTCAAAATGTAATACTAATTTCATAGTAAACAATGGACAGATTTTTTTTTATACACAGATATATGAAAAAAAGTGGACAAAAACCTCGTGCCAGCATCAGAAAATGCAACAAAACTTTTTTTTTCTTTTTACAATCTCTGGGTTCCATAACAAAGAAAGAAAGAAAAACGTGACATTCTTTTTCAAGTTTGGTAGCTTCATGAAACAGAGACTTTGACCTGGGAATAAATCACTTTCTCGTCCACACACATTCTTGAGCACATTTTTTTTTTTTTTTCACAGCTTCTGATTTGGCTTATTGGCAGCATAGAGAGAAGAGAACACATTTACACGGAGGGAGGACTTCATCAATACCTTGGGCGGGGGGAGGGGTTCTTCTCAAATTTTAAATGTGAAGAATGACCTCTAAAAATAAGAAATACAGTCCACACTTTGGACATGACCTAAGCAAAAGTTTTGAATCTCTTTTTCAACAGTTAAAATGCAAGTCAGAAAGGTTGCTGGCAGTTTATTTTCTGGAAATCTATCAGATGTACATCATCTCTCAATGCATTCCCAATGCGCGGACATCGAGGAATCAGGCACACGGAAGTACAATGGTTGGGGGTGCCTACGGGACAGGACCAGACCTCAGGGGTGTCCAGGTGGTGGTGCTGACTGCTAACAGCTGCTGGTTTGTTGTCTGACGAAGGCCCAGCTGACACAGGTGTCTTTTTGTCATACAGATTCTCATCTTGTTGGCAATCTGCTTTCCCCTCCCCGTTCCCACACTGCGGAAAAAAGCCACCCCCCTTTTCTCCTTCCGGTACCATCGAGACTGAAGGGTTGGTCTGAGACTGTGAACAACCTGTTACTCAGGGGTGGGGACAGGTGTGACCTGCTCTGACCTGGCATGCAGGAAGCCCCGAATCACCTGGTGAGGGGGTGGCATTGCCAGGGACATGCGTGTTGCAATACTCCGTCACTGGTTTTAATAGTAAAAGCTCTATTAAAATGGACTAAAGAATCAATGGGTTTTAGGTTTTTGGCATTTCAACCTGTGGAGAATTTCTATCTGACACACGCTGCTCTGAGCCCCCCACCCCGCCCCCAGTTATCTTTTAAAAAACTGTTCCGCAGAATCGGGGTACACCATTAATATTGTCATAATCTAGAGTTCTCTGTATCTACGTGATTTGTCAATGCTGATACCATATATCCTCTACAATCAAGAGTGTGCCAAAAGGCACTAAGTTAATCTTTCACACTTTAACACACACACACACACACACACACACACACACACACACAAACGGTTCAGTGGTCCCTGTGTTTCCTTACATTATCAAAAATATCATTTGGCAATAGCAATACTTAGCTTTCTCTTCCCAAAAGGCAGCCCTAATTATGAACCTCACTTTCTTATTTCTTTAAGAGGGCTGAGGACTGGCTATGTTAGACCTCTAGCATTTAAGCGGAACAACTGATTACGTTTCTAAAAAATTCTTTCTATCCAGAATCTAAAACACACTAGTTGAAGAATAAGGCATATTAGTAGGTGTTGACAATTCTCAAAAAGTAGAGTTAGGCTTTCAACAGTCTGTGGCAATTTTAAAAGTCTGGATTTGTTGATTTTCAAGTGCTAAACACACAGAATGTTTCTATATAAGACAAATATCTTACTGGTTTGTTATTTTTTTCCAAAGTACTTATTTACAGGCTATCTATAGTAGTAAAAACTGCCTGAAGAACATATTTTTCTGCCACATAGAAAGGGTTAGACAGCCAGACCCGGAATGCAATTCAAACATACGATTAAGAAACAACGATCAAACTCCCCGCGACAAAGGCCTTTCCTCCACCTTTCCTAACGCAGATAGCTCTGTGCACGCTCTCATCCAGGCGACTATAGGGAGGCCAGACATGCTTAAAGCAGAAAGCTAACCACCTATTGGGTGGGCTGATGAAAAATCAGGTTCCTGGTTTATGCACTAAAAAAAAAAAAAAAAACAAAAACAAAAAAAAACCATGAGGAAGCAGAGAACAACTCCAACACACCCAGCTTGATAGGTCAGTCTGACCCAGGACATCATAACATTTTACTCGAATTTACTGATAAATGCCACCTGCCATCTGAATGGAGAAAACATAAGAGGCCATGTCCAATCTGTTGCCATCTTGAAAGTGAGAAGGCAAAGCCAAATTCCCAAAATGTTTTGTAAATGGGGATGGACTGCAGTGTTACTCCAGCCTGACAATTAGATTACTCAGTTTCCACGGGCCTTTGAGAGTAGGCATCCGGGAAGGTGGGCCGCAGGCTTGCTGTGCCCTGCCCTGAACACAGGCAGCCTCTCGTGAGCGGGAGCACCCTTCAGCGCAGCCCGAGGAGAGGCCAGGTCACCCCATCCTGACATCCAAACAGACGACGCCCACATGGGCCCAGGAGGCTGTGGCGATGTCTCTCTCCTGCCTGTCTCAGGGCAGAGGGTAGAGAAGGACCACTCTGCAGTGTAATGAATGGTATGAAAACAAAGCCAGGGGCCCGCGATGTCAATGCTCTTGACGGCAGGGCCAAGTCACTCGGACCCTGGGTGTGTCCCAGGCTGACACCTACCAGCCCAAGAGACACACTCCACTTGCAGACAGGCAGTCAGGTCACCATGCCCTCCTCTAAAGCAGGACTTCCTGTCACTTCAAAACAAAGGTGGCCTCACGAGAAATGAGCTGCAAGCGTGCATTTAAATCCCTCGTGTGGATGGCGACCGGTAAAACATTTAATTCGACAACATGTAGAACACGCTCCAGGTGTGGCTGAAATTTGGCATGAAGACAAACAATGTTACATTCACCACGACCCCCGGAGTCGTACTGGCTTTTGTTGTTTCACCTAAAGGAAGGTGACTGGTGAGTTCAACAAGCAGCACAGTGAAATACGAGCCAATCATCTCCATAATTGCACTTATCTGAGGTCACTGGGAATCATTAGTAAGTCTTATTAAAGGACAAAACCCAGCCCCAAACCTGGCTGTGAAACGTGTTCCCTCCTCCTTCAGGAAGAACAGAGGTTTTTTGGCTCTGGGCAGAGTAGCCTAGGATCCCCTTGTGGATCCACCACATGATAAGGAAGACCGCAGTGTCCGTATCTGCCACAAAGCACAAGTGCTCCCTTCAGCACCAAGTGCATCTCTAAAATCTGCTCAGTTTCTAGGAATCCTCTCCTCTTCTGCCTTAGCCTGGATTTTTAACCTGGGTGAATGAACCCTTCACTTCCCGCACCCGAGAGGCAGTTGATAGGCGTCACTCTGCATTCGGCTGCCATGTGCCCAAGACTCAAAACCTGTCCAAGTCTGTCTGCCTGAGGTCAAGCGTGTCCCCAAGCAAAAGCCTCCTGGGACACAACTATGAGAGAGGAGGCAGTGATCTCAGCACCACGACTTTGTGGAGCCAAGAAGGACGGGGTGACGAAGCCTCTACGAGGCAGTCTTCGGCACGGAAGTCTCCGGTCACACTTCTCACAGGGAATCCCCTTCATGCTCACAGAGATGAAAGGGCAGATGCCTGGGACTCCTGACCCGCAGAGGCTGGACGAGCCGTGGGGGTCGGGGAGGCCTGGGGAGCCTCCTTCACTGCCTACCGTCCCTTCTTCCTGGGCCTCCTCACCTCATCTGCCGCCAGCCTGAAGGAAGGGGCAAGCGTCCCTTCTCGGGCAAGACCATTTCTCCAGGGGAGCCTGGAACATATTCAGGTTCTCCCGGCTCTGGCGTCAGTGTCCCAGCTCTCCCTGGTGTCTTAAAGCACAGAAACATCACATGGCAAACAAATGGAGAAAGACAAGCCGCAAGATGCCCGAGTCCCCTCCGAGCTAGTCTTCTGCCTCCAATAACGTAAGGAACGACCGCGTCCCCCCTCCACTCCCTTCCCGTATGTCCCAGAGAGGAGCCCCATGACTGTTTTGAAGGGTTGCCTTCTTTTCCAACTAAACTTTCCACGGGAATGCTCCTGGGCTTTGGCAACTAGCGGCAGATGAGATCCTGGTCTTCCCATCAACTCTTTCCACGATTCTTTCCAAGCACTCACGACACCGGACAACGTTTTTAAAGCACGCATTCCACAAGGCAAGGCTTCGCACGTTCCTGGAGATGAGCGCTCGCTGCTGGGTCAGTTTAGTGCCTTCCACGAAATATCAAGAGAGGGCCGTCAACCCGTTATTGGATATACACCCTGTTCTACCAGCAAGCTGTCAGCTTGGACCCAGACGTCCATCATCCATACCCGCACCAACGTGATGGCTTAGAGGTAGCATGAAACACGGACTCACCACTTGGGCTAGATGGCCTGTCCTTACCCTTCTGCTTCGATGAATCACTTCTAATTGTACCAAACAAAAATTCACATCGCAGGATTTGAGAACGGCGTGAGGGGGTCTGACGGTGCAGGCAAGTACCGACGGATACAAAAGTTCTAACTGAAACCGTGACTTCCTCAAAACATGAATGAAACAGAGCCGAACTGTTCTGTGCTGGCCTACTGCTGCACCCCTGGCATCACGGCAGTGGCCACCCGAGGTCAACGCCGCGGGCGCGAGGGGGTGGAGGAACCTCGACACGCTGCACGCGGCCGGGTACCTGCGGGTTACGCCCCGCGTGTGCGCCAGCGCCTCGGCCCGGCTGCGTCGCGACAAGAACACTAACTGCCTCTTTGAGGCTCAGGTTGATCATTTTACGGGGAGATGAGCCACAGACGGGAGAGCGCAAACGCGGCATAGGTAGCTTCACTTCAGGAGGAAAGAAAAGGAGTTGGAAGATAGATCCTCTTCGTCGGTTTCGTGTCGGTTTGAAGACTTGAGATGCGGCCAGTGGTCACTGGGGAACGTGGCTGCAAGTTGAAGAGGTTTTAGCTTATCGAGAAGCAAAGGGCTCGCTGTTAGCACTTGTCATCTTCGAGGCCCATCCAGGTACCGACTTTTCTTTCCGACCAGGGACTATCGAGGGTTAAAGCACTTCATATGGAACATGCACACGGAGTTCCCAGAACCTCCACTGTGTCACTACGGCACACCAGCCTCTCAACAAAAGGCCGCCCAAACACTCGGTGGACGTGGTAGGAGACACTAAATTAGGAGTTCTGGGTGAGGTAAAGGCAGACGGCACAGAGCAGACGTGGAGATGGGGCCTAGTATATGCCCACTGACCCCAGTTACTGGGAGCTACTCTGACCTCAGACAACACGGACTTCCCACCACGGGCCTCAGCTCTACTCTGACGACACTGAACAAGCAAAAGAAAAACACTGAAGAACTTCACAGAGAAAAATGCACCCCCCCCCCCATTTTACACAAAAAACAGTTTCCAATCTACTGCATTCTAGTGTCAGAAACAAGTTTGGGGAGCACTGCCCCCTCGGCTCCCCGAGGTATCGCACGAGGACAAGGACACTGGCTTGCTCATTTGGGCACGGACGCATACAGACGCTGATATAAATGGTCCTATGTGAACCAGGAGCCACAAAAGAGGTGCCACTCGTCACAAGCAGGCAGCAGGCCACACTCACAGCTATAGGCCACTGTACATTAAGGACTTTCCGTGGAGGTGCCAACACCCCCTTCTAGGCTGAGACAAGTCGATGCCCACACAGGTCAATTCCAGAGTCCCCGTGTGTCTGTGGAAAACGAGAGCTGCCCTCTGTGCCCGCCTTCCTCGTGTCCTGGAAAAGCAAGAACCGGGCTCTCTTCCACCGCAGGCAACCATGCTGTCCCCAAACAGGAGACTGTAACGAGATGTCAGAACGTCAGCTGGGTTGTCTCGTCCCTCAGCTGCAGATCTTAGTGTTCCAGATTTAATGGGCTCCTTCACAACACGGAGGTATGCTTCTTTCGCTGAGAGATGATTATAGCCTTACAGACTCCACCAAGGAATAAATACTAACGGAGAACCACTGTCAGACAAAGGTGGGTGGGGGGCGGGAAGGGAGAGAAATACACAAAGGAGAGATGACTCTGTGGCTGTTTTCTCAGTGCCACCTCTCTGGCACTACAGGGACGTCCTGGTATGGGGTGCCATGCCCTGTGTAGGTAGAAGAGTCTCGGTCCCAAGAAGGAACTTACTTGGCCTCTGGTTTCTCCTGTAGTAGTGGAATAATCGACTCCCATGCCATGAGGCACTGAAATGACAACACACACACACACATTTTCAACATCAGATTTTAGGATCAGGTTCTTAACTCTTCTCTGAGCTACCCTTTTATTGTTAGTCCCACCGGGTGACCTCTGTCTCATGTCTTGTCTAAGTAATGTACGTACATAATGTAACATCCGAGGTCTACGTGGATTATCCATCACTATTAGAAACTGGGGACGTGGCCGGTGTTTGCTTTGAATATATCATCCCCATCTCTGAGACGAAAGACAGCGGGGTCTCTATGAGGCCTTAATGTACCGTCCACACAGCTCACAGCTGGCAGAAATTCTTTCCCTTCAAAAAGCAGAAAAGATGGCAAGCTGCAAGCCCTCAGGAGGCTCTAGGTCCTCAGCCAAGAGGAAGACTTGCTCCAGGTGTGGGTAGGACTTGCACAAGGATGTAAATGATGGTGATGTGAGCCAGCCACCTGACTCAGAGTGGGTGGAAACCCCACGCCTCCTTACTGACCTCAGATGTTTTGCTTGAACGGGCCACTCTTAGATCTCCCAACAGGGAATATAGGGGGAGGAAACTCTACTTACTGCATTTCCTCGGATCCAAACATCATCATGTATCTTACATTCACTATTGCTAGTCCTCACAACTCCATGCAGTAGGATCATTATTCCTCATCTCTCTCTCTCACACACACTTCATATGGAGAAGATGAGACCCAGAGTGGTTACGTAACTTGCCTAAGACACGCAGCTAGTAAGTGGCCAAAGCGGATATTCTTTCCACTGCAGCAATCCCCTTTCATTCCAGATCCTTATGAAGGGCCAAGAACCTAAAGACTGGCACTCTCCTCTGAGAGCACCCTACTTGGCAAAGTGATCCTCCCTTTGAGCAATCTCTTGCATAAAGGGCACAACAGAAGAACCACACAAGACCTTGTGTAGAAGGAGCTCGGGGTGAAGCAGGTCTTTGTGCTGAGTCATTTGGGAAGGAGTTCTGAGCAGGTAGGAGGAGAGAGGCATCCTTTGGTCAAGTTGGGGAGCGGAGTGGATCCATGTGGAGCATGGATTACTCCATGCTTCCTTCCTTGGTGACTCTGAGGTTGGAGTAGAAACTAGACTCAGACCCTACCCCACGTAAGGGAGCCCCAGGAGCCTCAAGGAGCTTGCTTTCAGTGAGAGACCCCAGGGCCCTCTGGGTCCTGCTCTCTCCCTAGACTGCAGGCCTGCTGACTCTGGGGCGCAGCTAGCCGCCAGGCCCAAAGGGCCCGGGAGAAGAGAACTGCCGCTTCCGTGAGCAGCGTGTGCACGTGAATGCCCTGTGGGCACCCCCACGGGGGCCTCTGCTCCCAAACCTGGCGCCGCATCTCGCACAGTGGGGCAAGGACCCGCAGGGGTGGCTGCTGCTGGATTTCGGGCAGGCCCTTGCCCCAGGCTCTCTCTGGCTATTAGACGTGCTTCCTCACTGAGAGGGCTGGGGTCTTGCCAGCACACTCATTACCTTCTCGTAGTATTGGATGTTCTTGTCGGCCATTCCCATGAGCAGCTGCCGGAAGTCCTGCCTCTTGTTGCTCTGCCACCGCTCCATGTCGGCTTTCAGATCAGCGTTGAAACACTCCATCCGATCCTGACATTTCTCAACATCTGCCGGCACCTGGAAGGGGAGTGCATTAAAGAGGTGCTCTGTACATGTAACTTGGTGACTCATGCCTCGAGCTCCCTTGCACGAGGCCAAATCACTACATTAAATGCCATAAACACACTCCCTCCTCGGCGGGGGGTGGTGAGGGGCATTTATTTGAAGGCAGAGCCTTGGGTTTTCAGGTCTAAGAAGGAATTCCGAAAAGTGCTATCCTGACCCAAGTCTTCGAACCCATCCAAGCACAGCAGAGACTCATGGGGAAACACCCCACCCCCACCCGTTTATAAACAGGAAGAAACACTGCAATACAGAGTCCAATATCTTTGGTTCCCCCTTTTTACCCATCCCTATGTAAAAACGCGTGTAGATTTTGCACTTATTGGGCACTTATTGGGCATTGCTCTACTATTCTCCTCGGTCCTGTAATGAAACCAGAAAAGGTTTTCCTGTATCATAGGAGCTATTCCCTTACTTGTGACATTTGACAATGCCTACCCTCATTCATCACAGAATTAATTGTAGTAAGATTACTGGCCCACTGCTCCTCTGAACCTCACTTTACAAGTAATCTAGAGACCTGTCTCTGCTCCCCCAGAGAGCAGATAATCAAAAATGATGAGTCAAAGTTAGGTTAATTCTGAGGAAACAGGAAGAAGATCACTTAGGCATGTCGAAAGAATCTGAAACATGAAGAAAAATATAGCAGGCAATTTCAACTTTTACTTAAAGAAGTTTAGACTTTTGCTTTGCTCTGGTGAGTTCATCCATCCTACACAGTCGGAGGGCCTTGTGGCTACTCTGGTCCCCAAAGCACAAAGCTGGCTCCTCTCCTCACTCAAGAGCACCACAAGCCTCTGAGGGCTGCCAAGGGGCCGACATACCTAAAACTGGGTCAGACGCCCACCTGCCAGATGCTTCCGGACAAAAAAAATGAGGCCTTGTACATTGTAAGTACTGAGGCCTGTGACCCCAAATGTCTCCAAGCTGTGGGGCGCCATGAGGGGTCAATCCCTACCAACCTGGGAAGTTTCATACTCAGGCCTTACAGGCAAGTAGAGGACCCAGAAAAACCAATAAAGGGAAGGCAAAGGCTGAGGAAGCCGGACACATTCAGGGCTTCCAGAAGGGCCGAGGGCCACACAGAACGTGTGGAGATGGCTGCAGACGCGGGAGCAAGGAACGTGAGCAGCCAGGGGCGGGGGTTTCAGGCTGGCCTGGCATGGGGTCTGAGCTTGGGTGAGGCAGAAGGAGTTGGGAAGAAAGAGACAGAGAGAGGCATCCCGGGAAACTTAAAAGTAAGGAACTTTTCTTTGAAGAGGGAGAAAAGCCTTTTCCAAAGCGCTGAGGTTCTGGAAGAAGAAAGAAAAAGGACTTGACTTTTTCTTCTGATGCCATGACTGACGTCTCTCTGCCTTTCGCTGCTGCCTCACCTGTCACTTGTTGCCCACCTCGGTGGGGGGGGGGGAAGTGAAGACCAAGCGAGCCCCCGCTTTGCCTCTTCGGAGCGGAGCCTTCCCCAGGAACACAGTGACCCAGCCTCAGCGGAGGCCCCGTGAGCCAGCGTGTCCGGGCCTCACTCTCCAGCAGGCACAGTCCACCTCCCTTATTCCTCTCCTGGCTCCTGCGCATTTCAGCATCAAGGTGCAAGTTCCCTGGAGCAACTTCCTCTTTGCTTAACAAAACTGCTGTGGCCAGGAGGGAAAGCAAAGGTCTGAAAAGGGAACCTGGTCAGGGCCCGCTGAGAAGAGGGAGGCCAGGGTCTCTGATACAAAGGAATTCTTTTCTAGGAAAGATTCCCAGGTCGGTTCTGAAGACGGGAATTCTGGTTGACCCACAAAAATTAAGAGTCAAGGGGCAGCTGGGTGACTCAGTCGGTTAAACGTCTGACTTTTGATTTCAGCTCAGGTCACGATCTCACAGTGCGTGGGTTTGGGTCCCCGTGTCAGACTGCACTGACAGTGTGGAGCCTGCTTGGGATTCTCTCTCTCTCTCCCTTTCTTTCTCTGTCCCTCCCCTGTTCATGCACACGCTCTCTCAAAATAAATAAATAAATATTTTTTGAAAGTTAAGACTCAAAACCATGGCTCTGGATTTTATGATTACCTGAGCCTCAATTTGGGAAACATTTGGGACTCATCATTTTCACGACGTACTCTGTGCTTGGCACGGAGGAAGACCGAGGTACTTTGCTCTCGGTAGATGGCTCTCGTCTCAGGGTGCCTACAGTTGAGCTGGGAAGGCACTAAAGGTGCCTGGACATCAGGGTGAGAGGTTACTGGTACCTTCTCTTCACCCAGCCCCGCGGTAAGCACGCTGAGGGGGACCTGGACAGCCAGTGCAGTTGGATGAGGGATCAGGCCTCCTTGAAGAATCAATCCCGCTGAGGAGACAGTGGGAGGAGGGCACTCCAGAGTGACAGTATGTACAGGTGAGAGAGGGAGACAATGCCTGGGCCCACCTCAGGAATAGCTCACAGGCTACAGTGCCCACAAAAGCATAGAGAGAGAACGCCAGCCAGCAAGATGGCGGCAGGGGTGGCGGCGGGGGGAGTGGTACAGAGTAAAGAACAAGAAGGCTGGGTTCCTGAGGCCAGGTTTGGTCAGCTGCCCCCTTTTTTGGAAAATAGAAAAGCCTGTGCTTCCTCTAACTATACAAACAGTTCTAGAGCCAGACTTCCAGAATTTGAATACCACAGGTACCACTTCCTAGATGGGTGATGTTGGGCCTCTCCATGCCTCAGCTTCTGTTTCCGGATAATACCAACCACCTTATAAAGTTACTATGAGGTTGAACAAGATAATATACATAGAATACTTGGTGCCCGGCATAGATTAAATGCCCCCCAAATATTTCTTAGTTCGGATCAGTATCGATATTGTAAATTGCTATTCTTACAAGATGTAAGTGCATGTGCCTAGCCCCTCCAGCAAGAATGAACATTATGAACTTTATTCCATGTCATACAAAAAGGTTTCTTTTTTGTCTTCCAAATATAAAACATTATTAAATATATTCTTTCATACTTTGCACCACTCTTCACCCATGCTACCTCACCCTGAGATTTCACCAGAGATCAGAGATGAGTCAACACCAAAATATACTGGCACGAGATCACCCCAGGTGCCCTGCAACCAGGGTGGCAGCTGTAACGCAACAAGGGAGACGGCAGATCAGACTAACCTGGTGGAGACACAACTGACAGATGTGGCAACCCACTGCACGTGAGAAATAAGACACAGCTGTCAGAGAGGAGCCTGAAGTTTACAGTCTGGGTGACTGGGGGGGGCGACAATGCATCGTGGGGCTCAGGATAAAGGACAGGTCCGTGGACCAGAAAAAGGAGGCAGCTACAGCCACGGGAAGGGTGAGCCCCACCCCCCGACCCAAGAGGGGGCTGAGACAACTCAACCATAGCAACCACCTGGTTTGAATATGGACAAAGGACTTAAATGGATATTTATCCAAGGAAGATCTACAAATGGCCAGCGAGCCTATTAAAAAATCACTGCACATCCCTAATCATCAGGGAAATGCAAATCAAAACCACAGTGAGAACCACCTCAAATCCACTAAGACGGCTACTACAACAACAACAAAATAAGTGTTGGCCAGGATGTAGGAAATTGGAACCCCTGCACTTGTGTAAAACTTTAGTACGGCACTTCCTCAAAAAAACAAAAATGGAGTCACCATATGATCCAGCAATTCAACTTCTTTTTTTTAAGATCTTATTTTTTTTTAATTTTCTATTTAAAACATATTTTTTAAGGTTTATTTTATTTTTGAGAGAGAGAGACAGAGACAGAGGGCAAGCAGGTGAAGGGCAGAGTGAGAGGGAGACACGGAATCTGAAGCAGGCCCCAGGTTCTGAGCTGTCAGCACAGAGCCCAACGTGGGGCTCAAGTTCACGAACCACAAAATCATGACGTGAGCCAAAGTTGGATGCTAAACTGAATGAGCCACCCAGTTGCCCCTATTCTTATTTTTTTAAGTTTACTGAAAGAGAGAGAAAGCAAGAGGGAGAGAGAGAGAGAGAGAGAGAGACAGAAAGAGAGAGAGAATCCCAAGAAGGTTCCACGCTCAGCACAGAGCTGGACACGGGGCTCAATCCCACAACCGTGAGATCATGATCTGAGCTGAAATCAAGAGTTGGATGCTTAACTGACTGAGTCACCCAGGTAACCCTAAGATTTTATCTTTAAGTAATCTCTCCACCCAGGGGGGGTTGGAAATCACAACCTCAAGATCAAGAGTCACGTGCTCTACTGACTGAGCCAGTCAGGCATCCCTGGCGATTCCATTTCTGAGTGAATACTAAAAGACTGAAAGCAGGATCTCACGGAGATATCTGTCCTCCCATATCCACTGCAATATTCACAACAGATAAGGGTGAAAGCAACTCAAGCATCTGTCCACAGATGGATGAATAAACAAAAAGGGGTACAGACATACAGTGGAATATTCTTCAGCCTTAAAGAGGAAGAAAATTCTGACATGCCACAACATGGATGAACCTTGAGGACATTTTGCTGAGTGAAATAAGCCAGTTATGACAACAAACGAATATTATATGATTCTACTTACAAGAGGTGATAGAGTAGTCAAACTCCTAGAGACAGAAAGCACGATGGTGGTTTCCAGGGGCTGGGAGGAGGGGGAAATGGGGACTAATTTAATGGGTACAGAATTTCAGTTCCTCAAGATAAAAAAAGTACTCTGGAGACCCATTGCACAACGGTGTGGATTTACTTAACATGACTGAACTGTACACTTAAAAACAGTAAAGACGGTGATTTTGGTTATGTGTATCTTGCCATGATGCAAAAATTTTTTAATATATGGGGAAACCAAAGAGAGGGTTGGAGGGTCAAAGGGTGGAATTCATGGAGAAGCCTAAATCTGTAGGGTTAATAAGGGGATCAGCAAAGGATACTAAGAAAAATGAGCCCAGAAGCAGGAAGGAAGTCAGAGTGAGCAGAGCCATAGAAACACAAGGATGGAGAAGGAGGAGAGGGGAGGAGGAGGTGAAGGAAGGAGGAGGAGAGGGGAGGGTGGAAAAGAAGGGACCAAGAGGAACCAGGAGTTGGGATGAGCTGTCTGAAGCAACCAGCTACTGAAGGTGCCCAACTTAATGAAGAGGAAGGCGGCTGGCCCGCACACTCAGGCTCCCGGTGTTCCCCCTTTTGTTTCTTCCTGGATGGTGTCCTTGTAACCATCGGTTCGCTGACCAGGGACAACCAGCATTGCTCATCTGTGTTTTAATTTTTTGACTGAGGTGTCATCAGAGTTGTGCTATCTTGTGTCTGAAGGACGTGGCAATCGTGATACCCAATGCTGACGGCTGGCTGTCACTTATCACAAGACACGAACAACAGAAAAAAATCACCAGGTAAGACTCCAAAAGATAACACCTCTAAGTAGATAACAAGGCTGCGTTTGTCACAGTGGCTCCCTTCTCTCTCGTGAGAATTTTCGTTACAGAATATGGGTTGTTGGAGGGATGGGAGAGGGGTAATGTGGGATGAGCTCAAGCATTTTTGTGGGTTTGGGAGCAGGGTGGGAAGGAAATTCACATGAATATGTTGGCGTCGAAAGGAGTCTTCCCTTCACGTTCACTCCTATTGTTCGTGTTAGCGTATAAGCTTCCCGTCCAGTTTGAAATGCAATTCCTCAGCCCCTCTTTGTTTCTAGTAGCAGCTTTGCTGTCCTCCCTGGCTTCTAGGGAGGATCATATTCGAGGATTTCCACAAGTCTGCGGTCCTGACAAGTGCAGCAGAAGGCAGCCCAGTAAGTGCCTATCATTTCGCCGACATCAAAGCTAAAATGAGGTAAGTCGAGTCTACGCAATTCAAATGTCCGCTTGCCTGAGAAGAAACCTCTTCAGAGTCTGCTGAGTTTTCTCAACCCTAACAACAAGCAAAACTTTAAGTTCTATGATACTAACATTTGCCCTCAGCTCTAGGCTCACCCCCCACACACGGACAAGCCACAGCCACAGGGCTTCCAGCCAGCAGGGGGGGCCACAGGATCCCTCCCCTTCTTCCTAACGCAGCCACCCTGGTGTGAAATTCGCAGTGAGGGCCGAGGAGACCTGCAAGGCCACTTCTCTCTTCTGGGTTTTGGAAAGGTGATCAGTGATCACTGATCAGTGAGCCACTCCACGGCTTCACAAAAATCAACTTGCCCTCACTCTTTAGAGCCTCTTTTCAAGATTTCAACCTCTAAACAGG